>NC_090265.1:830680204-833080204 GCF_040414725.1 Anabrus simplex
TTGAATCAAGCTCCAGTGAAGCTAATGCAGTGGGCTGGATGTTGCAATCAACAGTATTCTGTATTAAAGAAGCGAGCTCCCGGACTAAACTATCTTTACACCGGTCTGTTTTCAGACCAACTTTTCATCACGGGACTGAAAGCTGGGTGTATTCAGGATGCCTTACGCATAAGTCAGCAGTAATAGACATGAAAGTAGCGAGAATGATCGCTGGTACAAACATGTGGGAACAATGGCAGGAGACGATGTGCTTGAACATCTCCTTAAAGCTTGTAATACTACTATTGCTGATAATAAATAAATAAAGAAAGAAGCAGCGCTAATAGTTTCCAGGCTAATGTGGTATCTGCAGTAAATGGCATACCGTACCGTTGACATTGTACGAAATATAGGATTCTTACTGAACTATATTTCAGAACTGAAGTCCTAGTGCAGTACTGATAAACCAGGTTAGTGCGGGGTGGCACAATATGGGTATGGTGGCAGAAAGAATAAAATAGTCTGTCATTTTACTAGCGAAAACTTCATGTCACAGATGTAAAGATTCTACGGAGAGGTTTAGAATTGAATCCACTCCTAGCCCTTTCCTATCCCATTGTCGCCATAAGGCCTATCGGTGTCGGTGTAACGTTAAGCAAATTGTGAAAAATTAAAATTGTATTCTTCTTCTGTCGGGATGAGTGGCTCATGTACTGATAAGTAAAATTTTAAAATTTATCTACTGACGTTGACAAATTGATTATCAATTTAAAATAATCAGTGGATCTAATTCGTAATGCCTAATTTTATGAAATGATTTAAAATAGATTAAAGTTTAATAAAGTGAAATAAAACATTGTCTTTGCAGTGAATTCATAGCGGGTGGCCCGTCATCCCCGTACTTTCTACGTATAAGTGTCTCACATGCAGTAGTAATTGATCGGATGCCTTGTCGCTGGTTTTCAAAGGAGCGCTAAAACGTGTTATATTTCGGAAGCGAAACAAATAGCAGCCATTTTACTACACACGTTCTGTAACTGGGTGGATTATTCTGTAAATACGCCGAAGATGCAGGAAATCAAGTCTAATAACTCATGAATTGATACACGTACAGACATTACAATCCACCAGTGAGTTGCCTATTAGCTCTTAATTGCACCTCTTTTCGGTAAAATTCGTGTATAAAAGGGAGATGGTTATTTGAAAACTCCTGCGCATACCGCCCGCGAGCTTCGGCTGCATTCCGACCAGATTCTCCACAGATTAAATTTACGGGATATCTGTGTATTTGTCGTTACTGAACACAACAGCCACTGTCGATATGTTGCCAGCAAATGTTGTGCTCCTGTGACAAATACCAGCCTACTACTATGGGCTCGGAAATGAGGCTTAATAACGCAAAGAGACGCACTTAGAAGGGTAGCGCTGAGGATGATGAAGTGAGTGGCCGAGCGATTGTTATCTCTTCGTATTCTGACGTATTTAGGCAGTAATACCCTGTGAAAATCAGTCATTAGATGTCCTATTCAAGTGCATGCGCTGTGATGGCGGGACATCTGGTATACTTCATTCAAATTCAAAGTTAAAAAAGCACATTAAAAATATACAAGACAAACTTAAACATAGACAATAGCATAACAACGCAATTAACAAAAATACGTAGACAAGTCAATAAGTATCTGCAGTTTTGCTCTAATTGTATTTAGGTTGGCTCTATGGCGTTGTGTGCTCCCCAGCCGCTAGATGGCACTGTTGTCTACTTATGTGGTAGGTTTTAGCGTTATCAGATCAGTACAACTCGCGCTGTTGCGACGTAAAGATGGCCGCGCCCCTCTCTGTTTGCACCAAGGAAGAACAGCGCTCCGTAATCCGTTTTCTGTGGTCTGAGGGTGTACCAGGACAGGAAATTCATAGAAGACTTTCAGCACAATACGAGGACAATGTTTTGCGCAGCGAAGTGTTTACCAATGGATTGAATAGTTAAAAAAGGGTCGCAAGAGTGTGAAGGATGAGGAAAAATCCGGGCGTCCATCTGCAGCCGTGACTGATGCCTATATTGAACAAGTGCGTGATATGATCCTGAATAACAAACGAGTGGCTGTTGATGACGTGGCAAGCCATATGCACATTAGCCATGGTTCCTGCATATGCAATCATGCATAACGGGTTTAACTTTCACAAAGTGTGTTCGAGAGGGATTGCAAAACAACTCAGTGAGGAGCAGAAGCGCAATATTGTGAGAATCTGTCAGCACCTACTGGACCGTCATGCTAACGAAGGTGAAACGTTTCTGAAACGGATCATCACTGGAGATGAAACATGGGTTCACAACTTCGTACCAGAGTGGAGACGTCAGAGCATGGAAAGGAAGCATCCCGCATCCTCAGTCAAAACTAAATCAAGAGTGAACCTTCTGCAGGAAAAGTGATGCTCACAGTGTTTTGGGACTCTCACGGGCCAATGCTAGAACATTACCAGGAAAAGGGGGAAACAGTAAATAGTGAAAGTTACAGTGACAAGCTGGTAAACAAGCTGAAACCTGCAATTCGCAACAAAAGCAGAGGTCGATTGTCGGAAAGAGTTCTTTTATTGTATGACAATGCGCGCTCAGATACCGCCGCCCACACCGCTCAGACTCTTCGGATACGGCGTTTCGAGGTGTAGTATTCTGCGTACAGTCCCAATCTCTCCCCGTCGGATTACCATCTGTTTGGTTTACGTAAAAATGCTCTAAAAGGCTGTTGATTCAGCTCCGATTAACAGGTGAAGGAAGCAGTGCATATGTGGCTTGCTGCGCACCCAAAAACCTGTTTTGCAGAGGGTATCAGAAAGCCTGTGAAACGGCGAACCATGTGCATTGAAAAGCAGGGTGACTTATGTTGAAAAATGATATCAATAAAAAGTGTGTGCGGAAGTTCGGACCTGACTTCCGGCAGAATATACCCTTACCATACCTTACCTTACCTTACCTTACCTTACCTTTTTGTACATACATACATTATCATTATAGATTGTTATGCCTTTCAGCGTTCAGTCTGCAAGCCTCCGAGAATTTATTAAACGTCGCCACATTCCTCGATTTGCAACTAGTGTTGTGGCCTCATTTAGTTCTATACCTCTTATCTTTAAATCGTTAGAAACCGAGTTTAACCATCGTCGTCTAGGCCACCCTCTACTTCTCTTATCCTCCATAGCAGAGTCCATTATTCTCCTAGGTAACCTATCCTCCTCCATTCGCCTCACATGACCCCACCACCGATGCCGGTTTATGCGTACAGCTTCATCCATCGAGTTCATTCCTAAATTAGCCTTTATCTCCTCATTCCGAGTACCTTCCTGCTATTGTTCCCACCTGTTTGTACCAGCAATCATTCTTGCTACTTTCATAACTGTTACTTCTAACTTATGAATAAGATATCCTGAGTCCACCCAGCTTTCGCTCCCGTAAAGCAAAGTTGGTCTGAAAACAGACCGATGTAAAGATAGTTTCGTCTGGGAGCTGACTTCCTTCTTACAGAATACTGCTGATCGCAACTGCGAGCTCACTGCATTAGCTTTACTACACCTTGATTCAATCTCACTTACTATATTACCATCCTGGGAGAACACACAACCTAAATACTTGAAATTATCGACCTGTTCTAACTTTGTATCACCAATATGACATTCAATTCTGTTGAATTTCTTACCCACTGACATCAATTTAGTCTTCAAGAGGCTAATTTTCATACCATACTCATTGCACCTATTTTCTAGTTCCAAGATATTAGACTGCAGGCTTTAGGCACAGTCTGCCATTAAGACCAAGTCGTCAGGATAGGCCAAACTGCTTACTACATTTCCACCTAACTGAATCCCTCCCTGCCATTTTATACCTTTCAGCAGATGATCCATGTAAACTACGAACAGCAAAGGTGAAAGATTACAGCCTTGTCTAACCCCTGTAAGTACCCTGAACCAAGAACTCATTCTACCATCAATTCTCACTGAAGCCCAATTGTCAACATACAGTAAATGCCTTTCATTGATTTTAGTAATCTACCTTTAATTCCAAAGTCCCCCAGTATAGTGAACATATTTTCCCTCTTTACCCTGTCATATGCTTTCTCTAGGTCTACGAAACATAAACACAACTGCCTATTCTTCTCGTAGCATTTTTCAATTACCTGGCGCATACTGAAAATCTGATCCTGACAGCCTCTCTGTGGTCTGAAACCACACTGGTTTTCATCCAACTTCCTCTCAACGACTGATCGCACCCTCCCTTCCAGGATGCCAGTGAATACTTTGCCTGGTATGCTAATCGATGAGATACCTCGATAGTTTTTGCAATCCATCCTGTTCCCTTGCTTATAGATAGGTGCAATTACTGCTTTTGTCCAATCTGAAGGTACCTTACCAACACTCCACGCTAATGTTACTACTCTATGAAGCCATTTCATCCTGCCTTCCCACTATACTTCACCATTTCAGGTCTAATTTCATCTATTCCTGCTGCCTTATGACAATGGAGTTTTTTTTACCATCCTTTCCACTTCCTCAAGCATAATTTCACCAACATTTTCCTCCTTTCCATGAGCTTGGCTGTTTGCAACACCACCAGGATGATTTCCTTTTACATTGAGAAGATGTTCAAAATATTACTTCCACCTCTCCAGTGATTTCCTGGTATCTATTATGAGTTCACCTGAATTACTCAAAACACTGTTCATTTACTTTTTCCCTCCCTTCCTAAGATTCTTTATTACTGTCCAGAAAGGTTTCCCTACTACTTGTCCTAGTCTTTCCAGGTTATTACCAAAATCTTCCCATGACTTCTTTTTGGATTCAACAACTATTTGTTTCGCTCTGTTTCATCTACGTACAAATCCCTGTCTGCCTCGGCCCTTTTTTGGAGCCATTTCTGATAAACCTTCTTTTTACGTTTACAGGCTGCTCTCACTTCATCATTCCACCAAGATGTTCGCCTTTTCCCATCTTTACACACAGTTGTTCCTAGGCATTTCCTTGCTGTTTCTACTACAGCATCCCTGTATGCCACCCATTCACTTTCTGTATCCTGAACCTGCTTACTGTCTACTGTTCGAAACTTCTCACTAATCATATCCATGTACTTCTGTCTGATTTCCTCGTCCTGGAGATTTTCTACCTTATTCGTTTGCAGACAGATTTCACTTTCTCTACCCTAGGCCTAGAGATACTTAGTTCACTACAGATCAGATAGTGGTCTGTATCATCGAAAAATACGCGAAATACTCGTACATTCCTAACAGATTTCCTGAATTCGAAGTCGGTTAAGATATAGTCTATTATGGATCTGGTACCCCTAGCCTCCCATGTGTAACGGTGAATAGCCTTATGCTTGAAGAATGTATTCGTAACAGCTAAACCCATACTAGCACAGAAGTCCAGCAAACGCTTCCCATTCCCATTTGCTTCCATATCTTCCCCACATTTACCAATCAGCCTTTCGTATCCTTCAGTTCTATTCCCAACTCTCGCATTGAAATCGCCCATTAACACTATTCTGTCCTTGCTGTTGACCCTGACCACGATGTCACTCAATGCTTCATAAAACTTGTCAACTTCATCCTCATCTGCACCCTCACATGGTGAATACACGGACACAATTCTTGTCCTAATTCCTCCAACTGACAAATCTACCCACATCATTCGCTCATTTACGTGCCTAATAGAAACTATTTTGCGTGTAATGGTATTCCTGATAAAGAGCCCTACCCCAGACTCTGCCCTTCCCTTTTTAACACCCGTCAAGTACACTTTATAATCTCCTATCTCTTCCTTGTTATCTCCCCTTACCCTAATATCAATTACTCCTAGCACATCCAGATGCATCCTCTTTGCTGACTCAGCCAGTTCTACTTTCTTTCTCCCATAAGCCCCATTAATATAGATAGCTCCCCATCGAATTCCATTTCGTTCGCCAAGGAGTCCCTCGCCTGTCAAATGGGAGTGGGACTCCGTTACTCCCACAGGTCCGAGGCTTGCTTAAAATGTTCTGAGCTCGGTAAATTCATGAAGCAGGATGCTACCCTACTTGCACATAGTCCAAGTGGGGATCTCTCCTCTAACGGGTTATGGACCACCGGTGAATTGTATAGTCCTAGCCACCTGAGCACAAGGAGGGCCATGACTCAGAATATGTCCGAGAAGCCCACTCCCGTTCCATAGCAACTAGTATCCCGACTCTCAGGACCACTTACTAGGCCACTCAGCCGTTGCCCATGGTTCACGAACTAGGACGTGACTATAGTAACCCACACCATGAACCACCTTTTTGTAATAAGTTATAAAAATGATTGCTGATACTTGTTGTCTTGCCCTCGTATAAAATTAAAGACAAATATAAAATTCACTTCTAAACGCGATAAAGTGGGCTATTAACCCTCATAAAATGGATGACGTACAATCAGCGTATTCGGAACTCGATATAACGGCTGTTTGATGCATGTATCAATGCTAACGGAGGACATATCTCATGTAAGAAAGAGTTTCAAGTGGCAGCTGGTACGTTCTGTTCCTCTGTGTTTCTGATGATTACTGTACTATGTAGAGTTGTAAATAATGAGTCTTAATAATGAAGTAAAGCGCTTCCGGACCCATGTCCATATAACGCATTTTTCTTCCTCTGCGTGTTCAGTGGCGGTGGGCAAGATGGAGAAAAATAGAATAAAAATTAAAAAAATATTCTATTTTATCCACCTAAAACAAAGAATTATACAAATTTGTACGTACCCTGTTGTCTATTATCTAATTATTTCCTTTAATTTCTTTAAATATTAACAAAATACTTATAAAACACAAAATGACATTCGACGCAGCTAACCGATTTGTACAGCGCCACAGCAAGTAGTGGAGACTCGCACAGCAGGTGTAGAAGCGCGAATACTATCTTATGGCAAAAAATAAATAATTGTGAACATGTGTGATTGTTCCTTTGGTGAAAGTTTTATTGTATATTATTGAGTCAAAATCTCAACCAAAAAAGACCTATTATTAAAGCAGTTATGTTAGTAAACACTCAACCTTTACTCCTCTGTCGAAATTTGCCGAAAGAGCGTAATATATATAACAGTTTGTAGCTATATTTTTCAATTTTTCTGTACTCCCCCGCATTATATTCCGTCGATCCGCGGTACTTTTTGCTACCTATACATTTTTATGCCCCTCCCCCGTCTGCCAATTCCCAACGGCCACTACTGTGCGTGTGAGGAATGTGCCCTGCAAGTTTGGCCATACCTCATGGCTACACTTTGTGTTGGATGGCTACATTATCTACTCCTCCAGGGGCGAGTAGCGGAGAGGCTTTTTATTGGAAAAACTTCTGACTGTAGATAATTCATATATTTCAATATAAAAACGTATTATAAACTTTCCGTACAAGTAGCCTTTTTATTTCTTACCATTCGAACTTTGGTCTCTCACAAGGCTTATTGCTATTCTTCGAGGCTGTGCAGCAAGCAAGTGGACTGAGAAACTGTTTGATATTTCACAGGGAGTAACTTGGGCGTGTATCTCTCTCAAGATATGGCCCAACTTTATTGAACAGAGACAACTCCATGTCATGTCATATATGCATAGAGCGGGATAACGAGGTAAATTCAAGAGGAAGGAACAGTTGGTGTGGAAGAGGTGGCTAAAACTGGACGAGAAATGTAACTTTAAATGGTGCAATTAACGTTGCAGAAACTGCACCCTTTACTTAGTTGTAAACGAATGTACGCTGTTAAATTCAAAGGAGACACACCGTATTAATACTAGCTGTATCCGTGCAGCGAAGTACAAATTACATTGAGTTATATGAAAAAGTTAAGCGATAAAGGAATATAATAATAATAATAATAATAATAATAATAATAATAATAATAATAATAATAATAATAATAATAATAATAATAATAACAATAATAATAATAATAATAATAATAATAATAATAATAATAATAATAATAATAATAATAATAATAATAATAATAATAATAATTCTTGAAGTTGAGTGCACGAAAGCATACTTCTGTTTAAATATTTCAGTCTATGACTACAGTGTGGTAACGTGAGTCCGTAAAGAATAGATACAGGGAAGATATCTTTACTCACACAATATATCGTCGTTGCGCCTCGATATACCGTTATGTCACAATATTGAGGGGAGAAATACTGCCCCGCAGCACATGTATCACTTCGAACGAAAATTCGTTGATATAGTTTACATAGTATTGAAACATGGATGGCAGATCCTTTCTGATTAATGTTCCAAGGGAAATATTGCCACATTGCGGTTTTCCTAGGCATAGCGGATATATATACTCGCACCGGGAGGGCAAAATAAAACTGACCCAAAAATATTTATAAGACCGACGCAGAATCGACACTTATTAATGAGCAAGAGAACTACCCATTACAGGAAATGTTGGAAGCCGTGATTTCGATGCACCAATCGGTTGCTGTCACACGTCTGCTTTTGTATATCTCCCGCTGCCCTGTCCCGAGTACATCACCATTATGTATCAGAAAATCCTCATCAGTACATCGAAAAGCCGTTGGATAATCTCAGGATTGGTGTGTGGTGCTCAATGTCTGGTGTCCGCAACGTGATACGATTCCTTCACCAAACTGTTAATCCTAACTAGTATGTCCAGACACTGTTGGATCCATATGTGGATCAACTCACATAAGATGAACGACTGTATGGAAATTTTCAGCAAGACGGAGCAACAGCTAACACCGCCTTGACAACCTTGACACGAGTGCATGAGGTGTTCGGTGAGAAGAAGACAATTAGCTGAGGCAGTGCAATCAACTGGCCACCTCGATCGCCTGTTCTCTATCCCTGTGGAACAAATTGACAGGTGAGGTGTACTCAATAATACTCATACACTTGAACAGTTACAGCAAAACACAAAAAAAGCTATTATTGCTATCTGTCAGGCAGAGCTGCTGCGCGTGTCTCACAATTTATTAAACCAAGCGTGTCTCACGGTTTGATAAATTGGGCGTGTCTCACAGTTTGATAAATCGAGCACAGGGCTGCATCAAACTCAACGGTAGCCATTTTTACCATCTTGTGTGATGTTCGTTAACAAGGGTCAATTCCGCGTCAGTCCTATTGTAAACATTTACCGGGCCTTTTTTTATTTTGCCCAACCTCTGCAAAAAAAGAAAAAAGAAAAAAAAAGACGTGTTTCATCTGGATGTTATAAAGATACATTTCTATACAGACATGATGCTCACACGTACATACGTGATGTATGTTCTGTGTGAAGCTCGTTTACCAGGAAGGCTGTCGGTTGTTAAAAATGTCGTCCGACCACCCATCCCTCGTCCGTAACTGGGTTAGCAGATTAAACACATTCTGGGATGACCGCGCTCTCCCCCCCCCCCCCCAACAGCGTGACAGGTCATTCATCTCGTGGCCTTTTTACGACAAAAGTTCCTCCTACTTATGAGATTATATGAATAGAGACGATGAACGCTGTGATAAGTGCTGTACAAATAAGGATAAAAATTTCCCGCTGTATTACGAACAAAATACGGGTGTGAGATGACGGTCTAAATTAGCTGCCATTGTGTGCGTGCAATTCTACGGCTAAAGAGAATGTCTCTCTGGTCCCGACGTTAGTGTAGTGACATTTGTTACGGGCTGAGTGGTTCTCACGGTTAAGGCGCTGGCCTTCTGATCCCAACTTGGCAAGTTCGGTTATGGCTCAGTCCGCTGGTATTTGAAGACGCTCAAATATGTACATCAGCCTCGTGTCGTTGGATTTACCGGAAGGTAAAATAACTCGTACGGGACAAAATTTCGGCACCTCAGCGTCTCCGAAAACCGTCAACTGTAGTTAGTGGGACCTAAAATAACATTATTATTATTATTATTATTATTATTATTATTATTATTATTATTATTATTATTATTAACATAATGCTCGTTTTGCACTGTTTCGATCTCGGGTTCGCTCATGAATTTCACACTGATGAGAGTTAGCAAAATCCTCCAGACCAAAACCTATCAGATGTTTATTTATTCTTCTTTCTTTCTTTCTTTCTTTCTTTCTTTCTTTCTTTCTTTCTTTCTTAATCCATTTACCTTCCAGGGTTGTTTTTTCCCCTCAGACTTAGCGAGTGATCCCACCTCTACTGCCTCAAGGTCAGTGTCCTGGAGAGTGAGACTTTGGATTGGGGGATGAAACTGGGAAGAAGTACCAATGCCTCCTCCAGGCGACTTCACTTGCTATGCTGAACAAGGGCCTTATGGGGAGGATGGGAGGATTGGAAGGGATAGACAAGAAAGAAGGAAGAAACCGGCCATGGCCTTAATTTAGGTACCATATCGGCATTTGCCTGGAAAAGTGGGACACCACAGAAATCCATTTCGAGGATGGCTGCGATGAGACTCGAACCCCCCCAACCCCCAGCCTCTACTCAGGTGACCTCCCGAGGCACGGTGGACCCGGTTCCAACCGTCATACCCTGGTTTCGGGTAGGGGGGGGGGAGGAGCTAATCACACTAACCAAAACACGCAGAGGCGGACATTTTTTTGCTAGTGTCTTTACGTCGCACCGACACAGATAGGTCTTATGGCGACGATGGGACAGGAAAGGGCTAGGAGTGGGAAGGAAGCGGCCGTAGCCTTAATTAAGGTACAGCCCCAGCATTTGCCTGGTGTGAAAATGGGAAACCACGGAAAACCATTTTCAGGGCTGCCGACAGTGGGGTTCGAACCTACTATCTCCCGAATGCTGGATACTGGCCGCGACTGCAGCTATCGAGCTCCTTGCGGACATTATTATTATTATTATTATTATTATTATTATTATTATTATTATTATTATTATTATTATTATTATTATTATTATTATTAAGAGAATGTGGTGTGCTCATTACCAGCTGCTTACCTATACTCGCAGCTAGAGCGTTTGGAATGTACCTACGACAAGAGCTCTATGAAGCCGAAAGAGCCTTGATTATCGGTGTTCTCTGATTCCGTTCCACGTCCTTCCGGGTGAATAGAAGACGATTTTGCGCCTCAGCTACGAAACACCCATTTATGTAATAATAATAATAATAATAATAATAATAATAATAATAATAATAATAATAATAATAGCTTCAATGTATCAGAAACTTCTCAAATTTAATTTTTATGTTAATGAGTGGCGAGCAAATTGGGAGATGAAAATGATTCGCTCATGAGAATGCTAAGTAACTGGACATTTTCAGATCCTAATGATTGTCAAAATAGCCGCCTCTGTGGTGTAATGGTTAGTGTGTTTAGCTAATATCCCCGCAGGCATGGTGTTCGATTTCTGGCTCTGCCTACAAGGGCTGGAACGGGATCCACTCAGCCTCGGGAGGTTAACTGAGTAGAGGATGGGTCGCTTCCCATCTCAGCCATCCTCGAAGTGGGTTTCTTTGGTTTTCTGCGGTTTTCCACTTCTCCTCCAGGCGAATGCCGGGATGGTACCCAACTTAAGGCCTCGGCCGCTTCCTTCTTCCTTGTCTATCCCTTTCAATCTTCCCACCCCACGCATGATCCCTGTTCAGCACAGCAGATGAGCTCACCTGGACGAGGTACTGGTCCTCCTTCCCAGTTGTGTAGACGACCAAAAGTCTCTTGTTCCAGGACACTGCCTTTGGGGAGTTAGAGGTGGGATCCGTCGTTGAGTCCGAGGGAAAAGCCAACCCTGAAGGATAAATGCATTAAGAAAGAAAGAAAGAAAGAAAGAAAGAAAGAAAGAAAGAAAGAAAGAATAAAATTGAGAGTTGAAAATGAATCGCTATTAATAAAACTAATTGGAAATTTTCAGATCCTAACGATTGTAAAATATCCTTGAATTGTTTAGAAATATGTTATAATTATAAACTTCATAGTCGACCCATCGAAATGAATTATATTGGCTTTGAAGCAGAGAATCTGAGCAGTAATTGTCGTAATCTCTGATAGATGCTACCATCATAACTTAATTTCTACAAGATCAGTGATATTGAACCAGATATTTACTAATTGGTTTCTTATCTTCAGAGATGACACGTGATTGACTGGAATTATTTCACAAGTCACTTTCTGATCTTGTGTGTACAGGTCACCGGGTCATCTCATCGCGTGCAAGGATACTGGTTACAATTCAACTGCGTAAATCTCACAAGAGTACCGATACATGAGAAGTGATTCGATATTTTTAAAGGGGCGTGTGCAGATTGACTAAACGTTTGGGAAAATAAAAAAAATCTATGTGAAGACTCAACTAAGTACAATGTATGCATTTTCTTATTTTTATCTGATTGGTAAGTTATAGAGCGATGTTATATTAAATGTTCACCTTCAAGTACATATTCTATTTGTACAGGAATATGTTTTATGGCTGGGAGTCATCCGAAAATGTGTGTAACGCGACAAAATGTGTGACGGAAATGACGTCACATTAGTCGTTTCCGTAGGCCTTGGTCGCCAAAGATGCTGCGGCTGTGGATTTATATATAGAGTGTGTGTTGAAATAGAAAGTGTACCGTCAGTGACGTCACATTAGTCGTTATCATTCTTTGGTCGCCAAAGATGCTGCGGCTGTGGATATGTATATAGAGTGTGTGTTGAAATAGAAAGTGTATCGTCAGTGACGTCACATTAGTTGTTACCATAAGCTTTGGTCGCCAAAGATGCTGCGGCTGTGGATATGTATATAGAGTGTGTGTTGAAATAGAAAGTGTACCGTCAGTGACGTCACATTAGTCGTTACCATAAGCTTTGGTCGCCAAAGATGCTGCAGCTGTGAATACGTATATAGAGTGTGTGTTGAAATAGAAATTGTACCGTCAGTGACGTCACATTAGTCGTTTCCGTAGGCCTTGGTCGCCAAAGATGCTGCAGCTGTGGATACGTATATAGTGTGTGCGTTGAAATAGAAAGTGTACCGTCAGTGACGTCACATTAGTCGTTATCATTCTTTGGTCGCCAAAGATGCTGCGGCTGTGGATATGTATATATAGAGTGTGTGTTGAAATAGAAAGTGTACCGTCAGTGACGTCACATTAGCCGTTATCATAAGCTTTGGTCGCCAAAGATGCTGCAGCTGTGGATACGTATATAGTGTGTGTGTTGAAGTAGAAAGTGTACCGTCAGTGACGTCACATTAGTCGTTACCATTCTTTGGTCGCCAAAGATGCTGCAGCTGTGAATACGTATATATAGTGTGTGTGTTGAAGTAGAAAGTGTACCGTCAGTGACGTCACATTAGTCGTTATCATTCTTTGGTCGCCAAAGATGCTGCGGCTGTGGATTTCTTCGTATATAGAGTGTGTGTTGAAATAGAAAGTGTATCGTCAGTGACGTCACATTAGTCACCAAGGATGCTGCGGATAACGTTATCAATATTACAGTTTCATTCATTGAAGGACGTATTCATGGTCATTAGCTTTTCACAAAGGGAAAGTTTCTTTTTTATTTAACTATAAACTTTACTGCCTTACACCCCTTAGAACAAATTCAACCTGTAACTTAAGAAATCGTGTTAGATTTGACGGGAATTACATGAATTTCATTTATTTATGGAACTGCATACGATAATTATACTTAGTAAGGCATAACTTTTTATTCAGCCTCACATTTTAGCAGCCAACGGCCGTAGCCGTATTGAAACACCGGATCTTGTGAGATCTCCGAAGTTAAGCAACGTTGGGCGTGGTCAAGATTTGGATGGGTTGCCACGCGCTGTTTGTGGGGGCAAGGCAAGGGAAGGGAGGAGCGTAAAGGAACTGACCACCCTACCGTAAGTAAACTCTGGCTCAGGTACACCTGTGCGGAGGTTCGGACCTTCCTTCGAGCAGAATACACCCTTACCTTACCTTACATTTTAGCAAGTAGAAACGTAATTTTCTTTGGTCACAATCTTTCTGAAATGATACCAGATTAAGATTTAACTTCAAAAAACTAAAACTAATGCTTTGTATCACCGTTGCTTCTTACTGTATAGAACAAATCGGGCAAGCAAAATAAAATCATTGACATCATTGAGCGCTATTTTTTTTCAGTGTTCATATTCTTAAGGAATGTAGATTTGGATTTTCATCAGGTCTTTTTTTTACACTTTACGACGCGCCTCCACAGATAGGTCTTACGGCGACGATGGGATAGGTAAGGGCTATGAGTATGAAGGAAGCGGCTGAGACCTTAATTAAGGTACAGCATTTGCCTGGTGTGAAAATGGGAAACCACGGAAAACGATCTTCAGGGCTGCCGACAGTAGGGTTTGAATCCCCTATCTCCCGAATGCAAAGCTTATATCTACATTACCCAAACAGCACAGCTACTTGCTCGTTATTTGTTTTTTTTTTAACGGGAACTCTACCAGTTGGTTATGACGTAATGAGGGTGATAGTGGTGTTCTTGAAGTAAGACCCATGAAGGACGTTTCAGAGACACTACTGCCCCCACCCTTCCCTGAAGCACACCAGCGACGATTTGCACTCTACCACAGCACATACGGCGAGTTCGTCATTATGAATCGCACGGCCGGAAGTAACAAATTAACCTCATTTTCTCAAAAAGAAAAGAAATATTCTCCACCAATCTGACTGTGACATTGTTCTTTATATAACACGAAGAGCATCTCTGATTTTTTGCCGATATAATTTAGATACACTCTGTATACTTGTCCATAACGTGCGTGCCGTATAATGAACTCAGATACTGACAGCTGATTGATAACATACAATCCTGTTACAAAGTTTGGTTTGGGCTCCATTTCTATGGGAAATTTTCAGATAGAGGGGATATTAACAAATGAATAGCATGACAAATTGATCAAACTTTTGTCCCTCATTTGTTATCTGCTATATGTAACTACGTGATTACTCAGACCCAGCAATATCTCCCTCTCTCTTCCTGGAAATGTTATTATGGAGTTAAATGATTGACAATTCTCATCTCAATTATAAACATTCATTTATGATACATGGTTATGTTGTAACATTAATACATCGATTTGTTTTGAAACACGAAGCAGTTTCTGATTGAATTTTCAGTTTAGTGAACTATTTTTATGTTTGGCGAGTAATGCATGTTTCAAAATGGACTGATGTCAGCGGAATCGAAGCATTATTTGCAATCATCAGTAAAATCTAATGTTTTTCCCATATATATGACGTAGTTATTGTTGCAAATGAGACCGTTTTCATACCAGCAATTAAACTTAATATTACTAAACAAGTTGCTACAAAGGACGGCTAGGCCAGAGAGAAACCTTACACTAGGAAACCTAAAATATTTAATTTTAGCATGACACGGCCAAAATAGAGATAAAGGAAACACGTGGCACGGGCCTCAAAATCGATTTAATTAATTAATCAGTTAATTTATTCGCTGGAACCATCGAGGACCACGTTAAGTTTTGTTACATTTGGCAAGTGAACTTTGCTCTCTTCTGAGCCCATAAATCCCTCATTCTTTGTGAGTAGGCCTGTTTACGTTCCTCTGTCCAACGAACACCGTGTCTTCTTTTCTGTTGTTCGTCTCAGTTTAGCCCGCTTCGAATAGATCTCTGTGAAAGGCGTCTTAGTGTTTGATATATAGCATTTAAAGACCTTCTTTGGTATTTCTAAACCAAGGCATCGTGGTTTGGCTTTTGAATCAGATCAACCTGTTTCTGGCTATTCGCTTAGGTGACCATAAAATTGTGCCCGTCTTTTCAGAATTAAGTCTATAATTTTCTCTATTTTTCAATAACTTCCTTGTTGGATCTTTTTTGGTGGGCGCCATTCTTGTTATTGGATCTCATGATTCCTCCAATGAGTGCGTGCTCTGTTTTCTCCAGTTCTTCGAGGAGTCCTTTATTGGCATTTATTAATAGGGTTTTGGCTGCATACATAACCACTGGCTTCAGAACTGTTTCATGGTGTTTTGGGAAAGGCATTTTTCGTTGTAGATCGCGCGTGATGTTCGTGAGGCTATTTAAAGTTTGCGCATTCTTTCCCTAAGTGCTTTCTTGTCCAGTCAATTTTTCATGATGATCTCACCCAGGTACTGTCGTCCAGTGTTTTGGTGGTGCGTCTTTGATGTTAGTCATTACTGCAGTTTTTTCAAAGGCCAGTTTGTTTGACGATTTCCTTTAACAGTTCGATTTGAATCCTAGCAGTTTCTACGTAGTTTGACGGAATATCGATGTCACCCTTGAATTTGGTCCCCACTCTCAGTGGGCTATATTCGATTTCCATTAATCTCGTTCGGTAGGTCCTTATGATCTTCTCAAGGACCCAGTTAAAAACAACAGGATAGAGCACCTTGTCTGACTCCTGTTCTGACCTCAAAGAGACATCCTTTGAACTTTATTTTGGATTTTGTATCCGTCAGTGTGGCTTTTATCAATGCCAGCAGTTTCAGGTCAACCTAGAATTCACTAACAATGTTTAGCAAGACTTCGCGTTCTATTTGTATCACAAATAAAAATTATTATTTATTTTGCACACTTTCGTGATAATGCTATTCAAGCAATTGTACAGATTTTAGGAAATAAAAGTACAATAAACCTTAATTTACACTAAAGTTTTATGCAAAATTTGAACCTATAAATTTCCGAACAATTCCAGTCGTGGCAATGACCACCGTCTTCTGCATGGTTATGTAGATGTTGGTGATGACATCCAATTTCTTCAATCCTTCTACCAGAGTTTTAGGTATAGCATATGTACTCTGAAGGATGATTGGTTCAATTATTACCTCTTCATAGTGCCATATATTCTGCCAGTGGTGTATACTTGTTGATTTCCTCGGTATACTTTTCATGGAGGTCCCCGATGTTCGGAACGGCTATGTCGATCAGAACGGCACGTTTTATTCCCTTCTCTAACATTACTATAACCAGTCTGTTGTGGTTACTCGTCTTATACGTTCGGTCCCAGTATCTACATTTTAGTCTCGTCATTTTCGAGTAGAGTTTGAGGGCTGTACTTGAAATAGGGAAGTCTTTCATCAACCAGTCGGTATTTAATAGCAAGTTCTTGGTGCAAAATCTTGTCAACCGAGTCGTGGCGTTCCGTATACTCCCTCCCTGAGAAGTGTGAGCATCCGGAAGTAACATGATGGATGGTTTCTTACGTTTGGCAGCCATATTATTATTAGATCCATCAGTGAATTATGGTCTACAATTACACAACTCCCCTCACTTTCTTCTTCGCCATTATTTCTTTATTTTTTGGCTTGTTTTTGCACCTTCTCCACATCGGGTTGGCGTCAGGAAGGGCATCCGATCGTAAAAGAGGTCCTATTCCACACGTGCGACACACGCGATCTCACAGGAGGTGGAAAAGGGGAAGAAGAGGAAGAAGAAATATAAAAGTGGTGATCATTTCCTGGCTTACAGCCCTAGCACGGACACCTTTTCCCCCAGACTTATACATTAATCCGATGATAGATATGGTAATGTCTATGTATGTTCCTTATAGAGGACGGATTCCATTCATTACTCAAGTGTAAATTGAAGCTCAATTATACTTGATCCACAATGTAGTATACCTCAATTTTGTATGGGAATCGATTGAAATTATATCCGTGTACAGAGTACGTCATTACTGACATTCACCATATTCGGCTGCTAATCCTTCCACGTACTATGAACTATCGACAGGTATTCATCAAGTCCAACTTTGTTGGTCGTAAATCGGATCAGGTGTTATTGTATCGGTTTCAATGCTGCAGATAATTAAAGCCTTGTGGTTCTAAACTCTATATCGCGGGTTTGATATCTGTTCAGCTCAATGATAGTTTAACACGACCGCTCCTGACGACACTGCAGGTCGAGCCGTTATGTCTTCTCTGTATAATTATCAGCATGAAAGATACTACTTTGGATTGAGGTTTTGACATCCTTGGAGTCTCTCATGCATTGATTGGGTCATCGATCCATACACTGGTTTGATGTACTTCTCCATGCCAACTTATCCTGTGCTACACTTCTACACATTCTACGCAACTACTACATCCTACATCTACTATATTGTGCTTATCATATTGATGCCTTGCCGTTCTTACCACCTACACTTACCTCAAAAACCAACTGAACAATTCTGGGGGTTCAAAGATGTGACCTATCATTTTATCATTTCTGCTCGTCAAATTTCGGCTAACCGTTCTTCTCTCACCAATTAGACTCTGTCTCTCTTGTTTTCTGATGATGATGATGTTGCTTGGTGTTTTAAGGGGCCTAACATCGAAAGTCATCGGCCCCTATCTTATTTTTCTGATCCTATCTCACCTTTAGCATTCTAACGTAACACCACATTTCAAAAGCTTCAATACCGGTACTCTTTCAATCTGAGCGAGTTATTGTCCGTTTCACTTCCATACAACTTCACCATCTAGATGAAAGTCTAATATCACTGTTCGTCGTGAGAAAGCTTCTTTTCTTTAACAAAGTCCCTCCTTGCTTATGCTAGTCTGCATTTTACGTTCTCCTTACTTCTTCCACCGTTAGTTATTCTCCTACCCAAGCCATCTACTTCCTTTAAGACTTCATTTTCTAATTTAACATTTACTTCATCATCTGACTTCACTCGACTACACTCCATTAATTTTGTTTTGTATTTATTCATTTTTATACAATATCACCACAGATCTGGATTTAGGACAGTCGCCTGGGTGGCAGATTCATCTGTTGTTGGTCTAGTCTTTTATTAAATAATTGCAACGAATTTTCAAATTTATTGAACATCTCCTTTGGTAAATTATTTCAATCCCTAACTCCTCTTCCTATAACGAATATGTGCCCCAATTTGTCCCCTTGAATTCCAACTTCATGTTGTGATCTTTCCTACTTTTAAAAACACCACTAAAATTTCATCTTATGCTCCTTCTCTAAGGACGCGTCATATCTTTCAGCAATTTCTACAGGTCCTCTACCGATTCAGAGATAAAATAACAGTATCATCGGCAAGTCTCGAGTTCAGTCCCGGCAGAGTTAATCTGATTTTTGAAGCCCAGGAACAAGTCCATTCGACACTTCATGTCGTACGATGTCGGCATATAATAGGTCTCTGGCGACACACTTGATGTTTAACAGACAAAATTAAGAAACAATTCAGCCATAGAACGCACAAGAGAGATTCGCTATATTCTGTCATCTGGCAGAGTAAAACAAAACGTCGAAATTGATCCTCAGGCAAGTTAGAAGGTACCAGATTAAAATGCCTACACACTTAATTTGAGCCCATACTACTACTACTACTACAACAACAACAACAACTACTACTAGTACTACTACTACTACTACAACTAAATCCCTCCACGTAGGGTTTACGTTAGGAATTGCATCCGATCAAAAACAAGGGCTAATCCGCACGAAGCGCTGACCCGATAAAGCCCACGAGGAAGAAGAGGAAGATCAATATCATCTTTCATGTAGTCTTTTGCTGGAGGAGTTGCATTAATACAGGTCATATTTTATTGAATGAATATGGTGAATATGATGGATGTTTCGTTTCCAAACTGACTTTTTTTTACAATTTGCTTTAGGTTTATCAGATCTCTGAAGAAAATTACTGAAGTCTACGTCTAAGAAAATTAAGTGGTGGAAAACAAATCAGCATTACACCCAGTTGATAACCTCTGATAAAGACCTGTGCCATGACCATCGTGGGTACTACAAAATTTAAATGTCGTTTCATCAACAAGGTGGTTACCGGGCGAGTTAGCCATGCGGTTAGGGGCACGCGGCTGTGAGATTGCATCCGGGAGATAATGGGTTCGAATCCCACTGCCGGCAGCCCTGAAGATGGTTTTCCATAGTTTTCCACTTTCACACCAGGCAAATGCTGAGGCTGTAACTTAATTAAGGCCACGGCTGCTTCTTTCCAACTCCTAGGCCTTTTCTGTCCCATCGTCGCCATAAGACCCATCTGTGTCGGTTCGACGTAAAGCCACTAGCAAAAAAAGAACAAAAAACAAGGAGGTTGAACATGCACAAAAGGCCATTAAGGTAAAGAAATTAGCCTATAAGACCTGGCTTAATTCAGGAGTTGATGCTGATCGTCAGCAATACAAGCGACTAAAGTCTCTAGCCAAACAGGAAGTGGCAAAAACTAAAGAAGAACGTTATAAACATGATAAACTCAACACTCCAGAGGGAGCAAAATATATTTACCAACTGGCGAAAATCCGTCACCTTTCCATAGAGGATAATGGACACGTCAGGACCATAAAGGATGAGCGCCAGGAACTACTACAAAGATCCTTGACCGATGGAAGGAACATTTCGGAAAAATCTCCAATGAATTCCTACACCCGTCAAAACCAACAGTAAATTCTGTGTATGTTGTTGAAGTAGAGGTCGCCATTAAGCAAATGAAAAACAGAAAGGCAACTCGACCGGATGACTTTCCATCAGATGTGTGGAAGATGCTGGGACCACAAGCAGCTACGTTCCTGGCAGATTTATTCAACAAGATCATTGATGAAGACTGTGCCCCTTCTAGTTGGCTTACCAGTGTTACGATTCCCATCTGGAAATAGAAAGGAGATGTCAGAGACTGCTCCATCTATCGACTATTTCGTCCGTTTTGTCATTCAATGAAGATCGTCGAGCGTGTCCTAGACGCACTCCATCGTGATATAGTTCACATTGCTCCAAATCTATGTGGCGTTTGATAGGAACGGGAACGATCGACGCTATACATCCAACACGTCTTTTGATAGAACGTCACAATCAAAAGGAGAAACCACTCCACATCACTTTCTTGGATCTTGAAAAGACCTTTCACAGGGTGCCTTGTGATATTATTTAGCATGCACTAAGGCTTCATGGTGTACAGAAGAATATATTTTGTATCGGAATGCCAGCAACTCTGCCCGATGTGCAGATGGAATGTCTGCACCATGTCACATTCAAGTTGGCGTTTATCAGGGATCGGCTCTATCTTCCCTTCTGTTCATACTTATCTCTACACCATCGGCACATAAATGTTAACACCACACCCTTGGACTCTATGTCGATGACGTTATGGTCGCCTGTGAATTGCGGCAAAATTTGCAACAACTTGTCCAAAGTTAGAAAAACTCCCTGGACAGATATGGCCTGCGACTTAATGTCGAGAATACTGAGACCTAGAGTGTGGGCACAAAGTGATGAGTCAATTAACACCGACGGCGTTGAGATTCACGAAACATATATCTGGGATCACTTATCCAATCGGATGGTGACGCGCTCCCAGATGTTCGAAGCAGAATCAACGCTGCCTGGATGAAGTGCCACCAAGTAATAGGAGTTTTTTTGATCGGAGGGTGCCAATGTCTCTGGAATCCAAAATATATAGAACCATCCGTAAACCAGTGGCACTGTATGGAACCAAGTGTTGGCCAGTTGCAATGTGACACGAACAACAAATGCATGCCATGGAGATGAAGATGCTTCGCTGGCCAATGGGACTCACTAGACTGGATCACATCAAAAATGAGGATGTTCGGATGGCATTTGGAGTGGCCTCAATCCCTGAGAAAATGCGAGAGAATAGTTTGCGATTGTATGGCAACGTGCTAGGCAGAAATGGTTCTTCAGTTGCGGGAAGAGCATCAAACATAAATCTTGAGGGCCGCAGTCCACGAGGTTGATCAAAGAAGCTCTGTCACGGCACTCTGCAGGAGGACATGCGTGTAGCGAAAGTCTCTCCTGACGATGTTCAAGACCGCATCAAATGGAAAAGGATGTGCAATTAAGCGGGATAAATGCAAAGGAGAAGAAGTAGAAGAAGAAGAAGAAGAAGAAGAAGGAAAAGAAGCTTTACGTCTCATCGACACCGATAGGTCTTATGGCGACGATGGGATAGGAAAGGGATAAGAGTGGGAAGGAGGAGGCCGAGGCCTTTATTGAGGTACATCCCCAGCATTTGCCTGGTGTAAAAAAACCAAAATCATGGAAGATCATCATCATAGCAGTCAAAAATGAGTTTAGCCCCACTATCTGCCGAATGAAAACTCACAGCTGCGCGTCGCTAACCGCAAGGCCAACTCGCGGTTCGAACTCCCCACTGTCGACAGGTCCGAACATGATTTTCGGAGGTTTCCCATTTGCTCACCAGGAAAATCCTGGGACTGAATCTGAATTAAACCCAAAGCCGTTTCCACCATATTCCTAGCTCTTTCCTATCCCATCGTCGCCATAACACCTATCTGTGTCGGTGCGACGTAAAGCAACTTGTAAAAAGAAGAAAAATCCCTTAGCCGATCGGAATCGAGCCCTGGCCTATGAATAATACTACTACTACTACTACTAATAATAATGTTATTGCCTTTACATCCCACTAACCAGTTTTACGGTTTCCGGACACATTGAGCGGCCGGAAATTTAGTCCTGCAGGAGTTCCTTTACGAGCCCGAGCCAGTAAATCTACCGGCACAAGGCTGACGTATCTGAGCACCTTCAAATACCACCGGACTGAGCCAGGTTCGAACCTACCAAGTTGGGGTCAGAAGGCCAGCGCCTCCGCCGTCTGAGCCACTCAGCCCGGCCGAAGACTGAAAGTCAAAACGCTGACCACAGAGCCATGGAGCCGGACAGTTTCGAAGACGTTCCGGTACATCCCTGACAGCCACTGTGAACACATATTTCTGAGTCGCAGATTTCAGTACGAAGTAATGTCAACATACTTTGGTTACTGACGTTGCATACCTCTTCTAGAAATCGTATGATAACCTTACGATCTTTCTTCATGCAGCGATTACACTGTTCTTGAAATGATGTTAATATTAGTAGCTATGTTTTGCATCATCTAAAATCCTTTTATGATCACGAAAGCGTACGCGCCACTGGTCGACAGTTTCTTTTATGATGCATTATTCACCGTATAATGGCAAATCTTGCGCAAGCGTCGATTGGAACGTTGCCTTCTACAGTCAATAATAGTATCAAAATCCGTTATTCACCATACAGAGAATTCTGTAGTCGAAATGAAATTTTCTTATCACACGAACTCAACACAACTGGATGAGAAACAAAAGCCACACATCTCGTTATAACAGTAGCTCTCTCCTAGCTATGGCTTAGTATTGAACATAGTACCGGGGTAACGACACATTTAACACTTTATAGGACAACATTATTTTTATTTTATTCTTTTTTAATCTGTTTACCCTCCAGGGTTGGTTTTTCCCTCGGACTCAGCGAGCGATTCCACCTCTACTGCCTCAGGTGCAGTGTTCTGGTGCGTGAGAACCTGGGTCGGGGGAATACAACTGGAGAAGAAGAACAGTACTTGTCCCAGGCGGCCTCACCTTCTATGATGAACAGGGGCCCTGTGGCGAGATAGGAAGTTCCGATGGGATAGACAAGGAAGAGGGGAGGAATCGGCCCTGGCTCTACCTCTTGTCTGGAAGAAAAGTGCGAAACCACGGGAAACCACTTCGAGGATGGCTGAGGTAGGCATCGAACACATCTCTACTCAGTCGACCTTTCGACGCTGAGTGGATCCCATTCCAGTCTTCGTACCACTTTTCAAATTTTGTGGCAGAGCGGGATTCGAATCCGGGTCTTCGGGGGGTGGCAGCTGATTATACTAACAATTACACAACAAAGACCGACATTTTTCTGTTATTTTTGCTTTATTACCCATAAATAGGTTTAATTTGCAGGATAAACATAGAAAGAAATACCAAACCAAACCCCATGGCACTACAGCACTTGAAGGGCCTTGGCTTACCAAGCGACCGCTGCTGAGCCCGAAGGCCTGCAGATTACGAGGTGTCGTCTGGTCAACACGACGAATCCTCTCGGCCGTTGTTCTTGGCTTCCTAGACCGAGGCCTCTACCTCACTGTCAGATAGCTCCTAAATTTTAATCACGTGGGCTGAGTGGATCTCGAACCAGCCCTCAGATGCAGGTAAAAATCCCTGACCTGGCCGGGAATCGAACCCGGAGCCTCCGGGTATGAGGCATGCACACTACCCTACACCACGGAGCCGGCGACAGAAAGAAATACCGGTTGGGCAAAATAAAGCTGGCCCTTAAAATATTTACCACCGGGCGAGTTGGCCGTGCGGTTGGGGACGCGTGGCTGTGAGCTTGCATCCGGAAGATAGTGGGTTCGAACCCCACTGTCGGCAGCCCTGAAGATGGTTTTCCATGGTTTCCCGTTTTCACACCAGACAAGTGTTGGGGCTGTACCTTGATGAAGGTCACTCCTAGGCCTTTCCTATCCGACGTCGCAATAAGACCTATCTGTGTCGATGCGACGTATAGCAAATAGCAAAAAAAGAAAAAAATAATAATCAATAGGACTGACGCGGGATTGAGCCTTATTATTGAACATCATTGAAGTGCATGCAAGCACCTCATTTGAAGAAATGAAGAACTAAGGATCTAAAAGTCGTGACACTGAGAAATCACCGGCTGAACTCACATGCGAAGGTTTCTCTGGACGCCTTAACGTATGCAACCAGTAAATTTATAAGGATACAGATGAAGGACCGTTTTGACAATGTTTCGACACGACGATCACTTAATTCTTATTTGCACAGATAAACGGCGTTTAGATTTTGTCAAACTTCGTTCTAAGCTCTCCTTCACTCGAGCAATGTTTTCTGGTGTTCTAAATCTTTTCGGTATTTATTCGCTAGAGAGCCCGTTTCACACCATTTTGCCACTTAGTTTTGCATTCCAGACTTTGCTGCAGGTTTTGTCAAAACACTTCCAGTCTTGCGCAAAGTAGTTTCGCACATGTTTTCGTATAACACTCGAAAATGAACACGCGCTGTTTTATCGTGAGTACCATTTTGTGTTGCATTCAACTGGATGCTAAGCTGTCACCCCCGGAGGCCCGGGTTCGGTTCCATGGTCTGCCACGAAATATGAAAAGTGGTAAGAGGGCTTGAACGGGGTCCACTCAACCTCGGAAGGTCAACTGGGTAGATGAGGGTTTAATTTCCACCTCAGCCATCTCGAAGTGGTTTTCCGTGGTTTCCCACTTCTTCTTCAGGCAAGTACCGGTATGGTACCTAACTTCAGGCCATGGCTGCTCCCTTCCCACTTCTTTGTCTATCCCTTCCGATCTACCCATGCCCCCACAAGGCCCCTGTTTAGTATAGCAAGTGAGGCGCCTGGGTGAGATGCTGGTCCTCTTCCCCTGTTGTACCAGCGCGATCCAATGTCTCATGCTTCAGGAGACTGCCCCTGAGATAGTAGAAGTGGGAACCCTCGCTGAGTCCGAGGGGAAAAACCAACCCTGGAGGGTAAATAGATCAAGAAAAAAAGAAAGAAAGGAAGGAAGGGAGGAAGGAAGGAAGGAAGAGGGTAAAAATAAACTTACTAATAATATCTTCTGTAATTAAACAGAACACTTTAGGAAATAGAAGTTTAACTCGTACTCTCCATTGTCTTACCAAAGAATTGCTTATATACAGTTATTGTTCTTGCTTTTCTCACTCCTGCTTGTGTCCTAGACAACGCTGTTATTTTTAGTTCCGTCTCTCGGGAGATTTCTTTCAAGATTTAGAGAGCACTCAACCTTTTATTTGCACCTGAGCATGGGAATTCATTTATAGTTACAACTACCAGTGAACAACAACCTGTGAAGGCACTAAATTTCATGTTTTGTTCTCAACAAAGAGATGAAATGGCTTCATTGAAGTTTAATGCCTCACCATTTTTTATTGGCAGCTCACGGTCTCTAGTATGCGCTGTGAAGATAATGTGGATTTACTCGTAAATTACATTGTTTCACACTGTGCAGAATTATAGGCTGTGTGACAGAGCTCGGACTATTAAGCAGTAATACGTTAGAATATCCGCCTCAGTGGTGTTTTTTTTTTTTGCTAGGGGCTTTACGTCGCACCGACACAGATAGGTCTTATGGCGACGACCTCAGTGGTGTAGTGTTTAATGTGATTAGCTGCCACTCCCAGAGACCCGCGTTCGATTCTCGGCTCTGCCACGACATTTGAGAATTGGTACGAGGACTGGAATGGGTTGCACTCAGCCTTGGGAGGTCATCGGAGTAGAGGATATTCGATTCCGTCTTCAGCCATTCTCAAAATGGTTTTCGGTGGTTTTCCACTCCTCCTCCAGGCAAATGCCGGGATGGTACCTACATTAAGGCTACGACTGTACCTTTCCCTTCCAGTCTTACCATGCCCCACAAGACCTCTGTTCAGCATAGATGAAGAGGCCGCTCGGGCAAGGTACTGGTCCTCCTTCCTAGTTGTATCTCCGGCCAAACATCTTACGCTCCAGAACACTGGCCTTGAGGCGGTAGAGGTGGGATCCCTCTCTGAGTTCGAGGGAGAAATCAACCCTGGACGGTAAACAAATCAAATAATAAAATGATAATAATAGATCCGAATAATAATAATAATAATAATAGTAATCATAATAATAATAATAAATTTTTTGCCTAAACATTTTAGCCTCTTGTGATAGAACAGGAATGTAAAGATCCTGTAGTGATTAGTATGTATTAGACAGAGATACAAGTCCGTCTAACTACTTATCCGAATTTTCAACATAGCGGCCTTTAAGTTAGAGAGACCCTGGGTCGATTCCTAGAAGGGTCAAGTACTTTAGCTGCGGATGGTTAATTCCTGTATCTCATGGTCTGGGTGCTTGTATTGATATACATCTAGTCATTAACACAAAACACAGCACCAGTCAGACACATGAAATTGTTAAATTAATCCCTCCACAGAAGGTTGGCGTCAGTAAGGGCATTCGGTCATGAAACTGGATCAAGTCCCCAGTTGCACCACAAATCGCTACTCTGACGCCAATAGAGTGCGAGAAACTGAAGGAGAAAGAAAGAAAGAAAGAAGAAAAGAAAGAAAGACAGAAAGAAAGAAAGAAAGAAAGGGAGAAAGAATGAATGAAAAGGAAGCGAAGTAGGCAAGTCCGTGGTACTCGTAGTTCTACATAATCGACGCTATTTACTGTACATAAACAAAACGTCGAAGTCATCTTCCGTAGTTCAGGTCATGAATGTTGGCATCATCATCATCATGATCATCATAATCCTCGACAGTGCTGAACCATTTTTTGTGCACAGTTTATTGTTAGAAAATGTTGCAGATATATTGTAATGTTCCCCTATTGTATATCTTGCAATTAACACAGCCTCTTTGTATCTGTGTTTGTATTTCTTGTTGTGTATTAGTTCGTGATTTTGACCGAGCGAGTGGCTGCACGGCTAGATCCCGTAGCCGTCAGCTTGCATTCGGGAGATAGTGGGTTCGATCCATGGTTTTATATTCTTTCTCATTTTCATACCAGGTGAAATTTTGGCGAATTTATTTGACTGCCTTCGTGGTTTAACGGTTATAATGCTGAACTGCCAACTATGAACCATTTAGACCTTCGTACTTACCTAATTAATTTCATTTCTCACTAAATCATCATCATCATCATCTGTTTACCCTCCAGGTTCGGCTTTTCCCTCGGACTCAGCGAGGGATGCCACCTCTACCGCCCAAGGGCAGTGTCCTGGAGCGTCAGACTCTTGGTCGGGGGATACAACTGGGGAGAATGACCAGTACCTCACCCAGGCGGCCTCACCTGCTATGCTGAACAGGGGCCTTGTAGGGGGATGGGAAGATTGGAAGGGATAGGCAAGGATGAGGGAAGGAAGCGGCCGTGGCCTTAAGTTAGGTACCATCCCGGCATTTGCCTGGAGGAGAAGTGGGAAACCACGGAAAACCACTTCCAGGATGGCTGAGGTGGGAATCGAATCCACCTCTACTCAGTTGACCTCCCGAGGCTGAGTGGACCCCGTTCCAGCCCTCGTACCACTTTTCAAATTTCGTGGCAGAGCCGGGAATCGAACCCGGACCTCCGGGGGTGGCAGCTAATCACGCTAACCACTACACCACAGAGGCGGACTTCTCAGTAAATACAGAACTATACTCTGTGACCGGTAACGAAGTCTGGATTATAATAATTTATTCGATTACAACACAAAAAATATACGAACAAAATTAAATCAAAACTGTTCAAATAAAGTTAAAAAAACATCAGACCGCATAAGTGATAAGTCTAGTATATTACTAACTTCGAGCAAAGAGAGCTCGTTTGAAACTGAGGTGAGTGATTGCTACTACACCAACTTCGTATAGGTATTACGCATCGTTGTCGAATAAATGTGTGACAAAAGTTAAATATTCAACAAAACGTGTGCATAATACGATCTCAGGTGCACTACATATCAATAAAGTACAATTTTCTAAATAAAGTACGATGAGATGAAATGGCGTATGGCTTTTAGTGCCGGGAGTGTCCGAGGACAAGTTCGGCTCGCAAGATGCAGGTCCTTTTATTTGACCCCCGCAGGCGACCTGCATGTCGTGTTGAGGATGAAATGATGATAAAGACGACACATACACTCAGTCCCTGTGGAAGCGAAATTAACTAATTATGGTTCAAATTCCCGACCCTGCCAGGGCAAGGGCAAGTTCTTTTTTATAGCTGTGCTGTGTGCTGATAGATGCAACCAAGTGGCAATTCCTCTACGTGCAAATTGTAAAAAAAAAAAAAGAAAAAACACCTTTTTCGACTGATTTTACAAAATTGCTCTGATAACTTCCGTGCAGTTTCTTTTGCGAATAGATTTTCGGGCCTCTTAAAGGCCCGGGTCCACCTGAATTGTAGGCCCCGCAGCTCTAACGTTACGCCCCTGTACGAAGCCCTTGCCCTACAGGGGTGTAAGGGGCTTTATAAATTGTATATTTTAAGTAAATTGTAAAATGTAGTGTATTAGATATTTCATGTATACGTCAATTAGTTCAGTAGGGTAGAAATTAAGTTTGGATTTTATATTACTCTTGTATTTACAGTACTGGTTAAGCGTAAGACGGAGACAAGTGTACAAACCTTTTCAAGGTAAAATAAGTCATCTGTCTATCTACCTGCGACACCTCTTGAGGAGTGAAAGCCACGAAATGGGATAGATTGGTTAGCTGTTTGCCTGCCCGCTTTAAACCTGATACTCACATCTGGGGAAGGCTTAATGATGATGACAATGAGTTTCACGACCCATTAACTATTGTAATTAAAAAAAAAAAAGATATTTTTATACGTGCCTGAAAATCTACCTGATAATGCTGTAGGTCTGACCCGGGATCGAACCCGCCAACTTAAGCTTAGAATGTCAGCGTTCCTCCGTCTGATCTACACGGCCTGGCAATAGAGGGAGCCTTCTTTTCGCCGAACGACTGGATGGTTTTATTCTCCTTCTTCTTTAGCTGTTATCGGTGTTGCGATCTCCGCAATATCAGTGTACAACCTGAAGAGACCTATGTTTAATAACGTACGGGTTCTTGCAATTAATAATGCTAGTCCAATATATCAGAGATAACAGCTTGATATGAAGTACTTTTATCAAGAAACAATGTAATTGCATGTCTGCCAGTAAATACTTCCTTATCTTATCAAAAAAAAGGTGGTGATATCGTTATCATATGTTTCCGTGTATTTGACAAAAGTAAATATTATTATTATTATTATTATTATTATTATTATTATTATTATTATTATTATTATTATTATTATTATGTTTCTGGAAATACATTACTCATAACGATTCCGGTTTCACAGTTGCTAGAGAACACTTCAAGGAAAAGCGCTGTCTCAGTATTTGTATAAGTACTATTGTAACTATGGCAATTCATGTTTCACAGGAGTTAGGATTCACTAAATGAAATAGGTTTTTGGTAAGATATTCAACTAAACTAATGTAGCTGATAAGACGATATACAGTACATATGTTAAATTTACAAACACTTGTTATTCTAGTTTTAATATACTGAATTTACTGCGACGAATATCAATATTTTAAAACAGAGTTGCAAATAATAATAATAATAATAATAATAATAATAATAATAATAATAATAATAATAATAATAATAATAATAATAATAATAATAATAATAATAATAATAATAATAATAGCGTGTGGTCTTCGGAGAGGCTTGGTGCAGGTTTTACGAGTTGATGCCCTACAGGCGACCTGCGCGAATGTGAGAATGGGTTCGTACAAAGAATAATAATCTAGTGATACCGGGCGAGTTGGCCGTGCGGTTAGGGCGCGCAGGTGTGAGCTTGGTTCCGGGAGGTAGTGGGTTCGAACCCCACTGTCGGCAGCACTGAAGATGGTTTTTTCTGGTTTCCCATTTTCATACTAGGCAAATGCTATACCTAATTAAAACGACAGCCGCTTCCTTCCCACTTCTAGCCCGTTTCTATCCCATCGTCACCGTAAGACCTATGTATGACATAAAGCAAATTCTAAAAAATGAAAAATAAAAATCTAGTTATGAAGATGCACAAACAGCGAGTCCTCAAGCCAGATTATTTTACCAATAAAAGTTACAATCCCCGGCCCAGCCGTGAATCGAACCTGGGTCCCCTTGAACCAAAGACAAGCACGCAAACTATTTATCCATTGAAGCGGACAATGCTCCCATGAAACCACTGTAATTATAACACCACTGTAGTCTACGAACAAGCTAAGACGTAATTTATGAAATTTAATTTAATGTAATTATCTCATAGGGTCAGAAGGTGCGGACATTTCAGTGGGCTTGGCAGACAAATATGTAATAGCATCTTCTCGCACAGTGAGGAAGCAACGGGAAACTACCTCACTTCTCATTTCCCTAGTACGCCTCTTCAGTGACGCCTGGGCCATCTATGATGGCTGATGGCGGAGCTGTTGGGAACAACCTTTGGTTTGAGCACTCAACGTACAGACAGGAAAAGACAGATATGTCGACGTCTTTTTAAAAAAATAAGCGACTGTTTCTCGTTTTCCCGTTTCTGCATAGGGAGTGGAGAGTTAGTTCTTGAGGGGAATCCACATAACCGGGCTTGAAGCTTTTTTTAATGTGGATCTCCCATCGTCTGTAACGCATAAGTCGTATCGGCTGATGATGTATAGAATTGGACGTAGAGGCCGAAAGAAAACTTACAAATATTAGAAAAGGAAGCCTTAAGATTTTGCCCCCACATAATTCATCATCCTGAGAGAGGTAACCTCCTTCACATCTCCATGTAAGAGAACACTGTAAAGTAAGAGTTTCTTGGAATATGAACACCTTAAGATTGTGTTTTGCATTAGTTGCATTTAATCGGTCCACACTAAGACACTTGCCTGAAGACTAGATCAAAATCGTTAAATTTGCATTGGAGGGTTGTGAAATTTTCACCCGAAATGTATATTTCGAACAGGAATATGTACTATGATATAACACAAAGCATGCTTTTTTGAAAACAACTTGAGAGGCCTGGCACAGGTTTTCCGAGTTGATATCGCTATGGGCGACATGTGCGTCTGTGAAGATAAGGCCCTATCTAATGCTCAAGATGGCTTGAATACCCAGTCCCGAGCCGTAGGAATTAAGGAAGTTAAAATTCCAGAACCAGTCGGGAATCGAACTCAAGACACATTGGACCAAACGCCAGCATTCTAACCATTTAGCCATGGAGATGAACATAATACATGCTATGAAGAAACACTTATTCAATACTTGCTCTGTTGAAAGTACAAATTATTCAGTGCAACAGTCAATTTCGTAGGGTTGGTTAAGAAAAATGTGTATGTATCGACTTCACTTGAACATTTTTTGTATTTAGTATTCTTTTACGTGACATGGCGTACGATGTACTGTCTTCAAAACATTCCACCGAGTTCAGCCAGAATCAAATCCGAAAACTTGGTTTAATTTTTGGTTACAGTGGGGAGGTCACTGCATGACCTTGCGCTTCGACCAATTACATCTATTGTACTTCCCCCAGTCCGCCTCTGTGGTGTAGGCCCGGGTTCGATTCCCGGCTCTGCCACGAAATTTGAATGGAGGCACGAGGGCTGGAACAGGGTCCACTCAGCCTCGGTAGGTTAAATGAGTAGTAGTTGGTTCGATTCCCACCTCAGCCATCCTGGAAGTAGGTTTCCGTGGTTTCCCACTTCTCCTCCAGGCAAATGCCGGGATGATACCTAACTTAAGGCCACGGCCGCTTCCTTCCCTCTTCCTTGCCTATCCCTTTCAATCTTCCCATCCCCCCTCAAGACCCCTGTTCAGCTTAGCAGGTGAGGCCACCTGGACGAAGTACTGGTCATCCTCCCCAGTTGTATCCCCCGACCCAATGTCTCACGCTCCAGGACACTGCCCTAGAGGCGGTAGAGGTGGGATCCCTCGCTGAGTCCGAGGGGAAAACCAACTCTGAAAGGTAAACGGATTAAGGAGAAGAAGAAGAAGAAGAAGAGAAGAAGAAGAAGAAGAAGAAGAAGAAGTACTTCCCCCAATAGCGAGAGAGTGAAACCCGGTGTCGACACATAGCCTACTCCTGTCAAATAACACAATGGTCGTTCCATTCAAGGCTTAACGTCTCCATCACCACATGTTCTCACTCAAAATGAGCTCTGCGGAGAGTTTTGGAATTGAAACCAAATTTTCGGCATTTAGTCTAGCGATTAAGAATTGTATACCACCGGGCGAGTTGGCCGTGCGCGTAGAGGCGCGCGGCTGTGAGCTTGCATCCGGGAGATAGTAGGTTCGAATCCCACTATCGGCAGCCCTGAAAATGGTTTTCCGTGGTTTCCCATTTTCACACCAGGCAAATGCTGGGGCTGTACCTTAATTAAGGCCACGGCCGCTTCCTTCCAACTCCTAGGCCTTTCCTATCCCATCGTCGCCATAAGACCTATCTGTGTCGGTGCGACGTAAAGCCCCTAGCAAAAAAAAAAAAAAAAGAATTGTATACCATCCCCTCCATGGGTCCTGTCGAATGCTCTGGTCCTTGCATACGCCGACAGACGCTGAGATGTGGAAATTTCCTTTCGCTGGAACACTATCTGTGGATGTTGACTGGCTCCAGACAGATCTCACGAGACCGTCGTCCTGTACCTTGAACTGATGACGTCTCGCTGGTCAAGGATGCGCTAACCCTGCTCTTATCACTGCTTATCTAGCTGCTCATATAATGTATGTAACTGTTTCATTCTTTGGGCAACTGCATCCGCTAGTGTTTCCGCAATAGTATGTCGTAAGTCAGTATGATAGATAACAGTGTATGTTTCTAAACTATGGAGAAAACCATCGGGGATTATTGCTTTTTAGGACACCGAACAAAATATCCTGTTAATACATATTCGTCAATGTAAAATTAACTGAAAAGCAATGATTTAATATCTCTCCCACGTCGGCCGACACAAGTTGGGTACAAACACATCTCAATAAGCACAAATGTCCGTGATTTTATGGTGACCGCAAAACTCGACTGATCCAAACCGGATACAAATGCAGTGACCGCAAATGCCCGGTTATCTAGATTTCCTATAACAAAGAGGACAAGTGGTATTTTTACTCCAAGAGAAGAACGTGAATTACAGGTACGTATATCTGTCCAGTGATAGTGGATGCTGCAGGAGCACCCAGTGGATAAAAATACACGCACGATCGTCACACTATGGACGAACCCAAGAGAACAGCGGCGAAGTCTAAACGCACTACTAGAAGAGCGCGAAGTTTGAAATCCTAGTTAACTCATGGATGGGTGACGGAAGTCATGTGTTGACTTCTGAGTTAACTCGGGCACGGGGTGGAAAAAATGAAGGGAAAGGCAGCGTACAAAATTCTATTCGGAATTTCGCTTTAGGGTGTCCGGGGGGGGGGGGGAGGATTCAATCCAGGGTCCTCAGATTCATGCCCCCTGTTACCTATGTTATTCCTGTGAGATTTTCCTAAGGAGTGAGGGAAGTAAAAGGTTTAGTAATCAGCCCGAAGGCTGGTTGGATCCTCAACAGCTCCGCCATCAGCTGTCATAGATAGCCTAGGTATCACTGAAGAGGCGTACTAGGGAAATGAGGAGTGAGGTAGTTTCCTGTTGCTTTCCTCACTGAGCCAGAAGTTGCTATTACATATCAGTCTGCCAAGCCTACTGAAATGCATTCACCAGCCGACCCTATGAGCAATAGTTTCACACCATTCATAACAGGGACTGGCTGCAGAAAGAATGGCATTACTAACATCGCTCATACCTCAGCCACTTTCATATTGTCAAAGCCAAGGTAAGACAGAGACAAATCTAGCCTATACCAGAAGACATAGTGCACTGTAAACACTAGGTCCCACCAGCAAAGGCACCCTTATGCTAGATATCGAATGGAAACGATTTTAAGAACGTTCCCATGGACGAAGCTATGGTGGCCGTGTTCAGGTTAGTGATGGGTGGGAACTTTGTACTTCCTCATTGTCGAATAGAGAAAGTCTTATTCACGTTCACGCGCACTGAAGTCACTAAGGATAATGGATTCTCATCTTCATTTCACCTAATGTGTTCCCTCTCTGGCATGGAGATCTCCTTTTTACATTTTACAGTATCTTTTACTTGCCTTCTTTAGTGTTTAATGGTGCTTGCAGAGATAGGCACATTCATCAGCTTCCCGTTAAAGCTAAGCATGGAATACCGTCACAAGCGAACGAATCTCTACTCGGAACTGTTCTTCTAAACATTTAAGGATCAGTATTGTCGGTTGTTGTTACGTGAAACGGAACCAAATGCATTAAAGGAATGGTCCTAATAAGATGGTGCGTCTCTGTGGTGTAGTGGTTAGTGTGATTAGCTTCCACCCCGGAGGCCCGCGTTCTATTACCGGCTCTGCCACGAAATTTGAAGAGGGCTGGAACGGGGTCCACTCAGCCTCGGGAGGTCAAATGAATGGAGGGGGGTAATTCCAACGAGCTGGGACTACCTGGTGTGTGTACAGAACGGAGACTTGTAAATAGACAGCAATTAGTAAGTGTGGCCATCCATGGTTGAATAGAATTTGCGTTTGTGTGCTTTTATTCAGTCATTCTGAAATAAATCAGTAATGTAACGGACGTTGTTATATTCATAAAAATGTGCTCATCCTATTGCAACAAGAGGATTTTGAAGGGAAGTAATCTTCTGCAACGACCAGTTTTTGTGTGGTGAGTATACATTTTGTGTTACCATATTATACGTGTGAAATATCCGGCTCCCTGGCTAAATGGTTAGCGTGCTGGCCTTTGTTCACAGGAATCCCGGGTTCGATTCCCGGCAGGGTCGGAAATTTTAACCATCATTGGTTAATTTTGCTGGCACGGGGACTGGGTTTATGTATCGTATTCATAATCATTTCACCGTCATCACGACGCGAAGGTTGCCTACGGGCATCAAATCGAAAGACCTGCATCTGGCGAGCCGAAAATGACTTTGGACACTCCCGGCACTAAAAGCCATATGCCATTTCATTTTTTCATAAGTGTGAAATACTGAATTTCAATAAGACGAATACATTAATAATAAAATAATAAAATAAAGGTGCTCTCGCTATGACTTTTGACTCAACATGAAGGTGAAATGAGAGATGTATAACGCCTCTGCCAGGTCTCACCTCATGTGTGGGCTGGAAATAATAGGCCTGCCGAAATCGGAGGAGAGGGAAATCCAGGTCTCTGAAAATAATATCATAAAAAGTATTTGTCGGAAGGAGAAGTTAGGCAGGATCAGACTTAAAGATATGAGGAGATAACATCTGGACTGAAATGGGCAGGCCACTTAGTGAGAATGCAAGAAGAGGGAATCTCCTTGTCAATATGGCTCACTGCAGAAAAATCGAAGAGGTGCAGGTGGAAGAAGGGTGAGATGCGACGATTTTATTCAGCATAGTGCCCAAAGAAGGTCAGTTAATGGACCTAACAGAATGAATGAAGGAGAATCCCCAAAGTACGAAATGAAGGATAAGGGAGTGATGTTAATGCTGCTACTGAAGATAATAATTATCATTGTCTTTATTATTTAATTCTAGGATGCTTTACAGTTCTATTCAAGTATGAATGGCCAGACTCCACTAATTGTTAGCCATTTATAAGTCTCTGTCCTCCTCAGAGCGCGCGGCCAGTTGGGTGGTCTACCCGGACGGGCGATAATCCTTATTGGCAGGTTACCTTACACTTTCGATCCTGCAAGCTTAGACCCTTCATACACACAGCTGTACGCAGATAGCTAGGTTTGAATGCAGGGATTCTGACCAATACCATACACGATAACTTTTCCTTGGTTTGACTCCAGAGAAAGTCCAGTCATTCACAACGTCAACACAGGTGATTAAAAACAGCGGTCACACAACAAGAACAAGAAGAACAATAACAACACTACAGCTCGGCAATACTCTTCTCAGCAACGGTAGTTAACACTGTTCCAAATCTATTCACGACACAGGTTTCATACGCTGACTCCACGGTAGCACACACACACACACACACACACACACACACAGAGCGAGAGAGAGAGAGAGAGAGAGAGAGAGAGAGAGAGAGAGAGAGAGAGAGAGAGAGAGAGAGAGAGAGAAAGAGAACCCCAAGGAAGTACTCCACTCCGTACGTGACGATACTCTGACTCCGGCAGGTCACAAACGACAACCAGCACTGCTGCTGTCAAGCTTCAGTCACTCACCCAAGTCGGTACACAGATGGTACTCCAAGGCAGTACACACACAGTACTGTGTACTCCAGCACGACGCTCGGCGTTCTCACACAACAACAATTCCTCGTTCAGACTCCGCTGGGACACTGGCCACAGCCAGCACTGCTATCATCCCAAACCGACGACTGAACTCCAACAATGACTGACTGTTCGCCCCTAGCCTCCTTTTTATAACTCGGGTGATGAGTACCGGAATATTCGCGATGGTCGAGAGGGAAATATTTCGTATTTCATTCCAGAATGCCCTCAGGTATTATTAATATTTTATTCGTTACGGTCATCTATGGACCACGTTTACACAATCCATCACATCTTCTATCCATAAAAATGATTTAATTTTCTTTGCCATCCTTCCAGATATTCTTCTCCTTTGGCGCTCTTCAACCGAAATGTTGCGTGACCTGACGAATGCCTCGGTTGCATCTCTCATTCCCGCAACTTTTTCTTAACGGTTGTTCTTTCCTGTATATCTCCCTCCTGGATCTCTACTTCTTTCAAGTCCTTGTGAAGCTCTTTAAGCCAAAAAAGTTGTGCCTTCCACTTTTCTTGTAATCGTCTGTGGCAGTCTCTTTGGAGACATCCCCTTAATGTGACCATAAAATGATAATCTTCTTTTTCTCATAGTAGCTATCTTCTCAACTTTTTCATAAAGTTCTCTATTCGGTCTCAATCGGAACATGGTTTGTGAATGTAGTGACTTATTTGGACCTAGAATTCTCCAAAGGCATCTCCTATCCCTTTATTCAATGACCGTTCTGTTACTTTCGTCATGGTTTCCGTCGTACATAGACACTGCGCTCTGACCGCTTTCAATAAATACATTCATTTTGCTTGGATAGTTATGGATTTAGATTTATAAGTTTTATTTCATAGTCCGAAAGCCATTTCCATTTTTCCCACTCTTCTATTTATATTTTCTTTCTCATTTCCATTCGGGGTGAATTTTCCCCAGGAGAATTTCTGAACACGATGAATTTCTCTAAATTTGGTTTCGATTCTGTGTGTGAAATCTGTATTCTCTGGGAATATACATTGCCGGCCAAAAGTTTCCAGACGCGCATTCAACTTTAAAGAATGGACTGAGATTAAAATAAAACAACATACCTATGCAAGGAATTGACAAATATATATTCTAAAACTAATATTTTACAATAAAACTACGTTTTTACATTAGTCTGAGCAAGAAACAGACAATACGTACAAATTTACTCCCACAGATCACCAGAACACATCAAACTTTCTTCTCAACAAAGAAACCCCCTTTGCCACGAGTACACTTTTAATTCGTTCTCAGAACAAGTTTTTCTAGAACGGATGCAGGCATACTTTGCCACGCATTCTGCAAAATGTCCCACAGCTTTTCCGATGAAGAAGGACACTCTTTTCGGAATTACCGATCCAACTACTCCCACAGCAACTCAATCGGATTTAAGTCCGGCGATTGGCTGGGAGCCATTCCATTAAAATTCCCCAGAGCTTTCTTCGTTTTGCAGATAATTCATGCAAAAGCGAGACGTGTGCCTGGAGTCACTGTCGTGTTGGAGGACAAACCCACATTACTGTCCAGGGATAGGATGGAATTGTAGCCGATTTTGTCCAGTGTTACTCGAATTAGGTGCAGTCAACCAGCTCCACTGAATGTTAAAAAACGCAAACCATCACAGAGACCCCTACACGTTTCACTGTAGGTGTTTTAGGAGTTTGAATCTAATCCATTTTTGCATTCTCTCTGACTGTGACTTGTGCTCTGTGAACGTCTAGGAGCACTGTTAGGATATGTTGTTGTATTCTTTGAAATAAAATGGTAGCATATAGTTGACTGGAAGTGATTCCCCTTTTCATTTTAATATATTCACTACATTTATTGGTGTCGAAACCCGGGAGCATTTACCACTGCCGAAGAACTCTAAAATTAAACGTTTCCAACCATTTTTGCAAGACAATATGATCCGCCTAGGAGGTCGACTTCAGTTCACTGAAACATCATTTAATGAGAGACACCCACTCCCTCTTGACGGCAATCATCACTTCTCTCATTTATTGATCAGACAAATTCATATTAAATTGTATCACCTGGAACTGCGAGTAGTACTTTCGGAACTTCGGTCACAATTCTGGATCGTTCGAGCACAAGCCATCAAGAAAGTTCTTTGAATGTGTTTACCATGCAAGCTCGCTAATAACCCTCACGGGCAAGCTCCCGAAACTCCACTACCAGCAGACCGCGTTAAGTACGCAACTCCATTTGACGTCACATGTTTGGATTTCGCTGGCTCGCTGTATGCAAAGCAAGGCAACACTGTACAAAAAGTGTATGTCTTATTACTCACTTGTGCAAGTATTCGAGCTGTTCACCTGGAATTTACTTCCGACATGACTGTAGACAAATTCTTACTCGCCTTTCAACGCTTCACCAGTCGTAGAGGAATTCCACAAACACTACATTCAGACAACGCTACTACCTTCCATGCAGCCAATAAGGAACTCAGAGAATAACTACTATCCTTCAACAAAACGAAACTTCCCAATACTTTGCAGCTAATGGAATTAACTGGAAGTTCATTGCTCCACGTGCTGCTTGGCGGGGAGGATGGTGGGAGCGTATGATTGGCACAGTTAAGCGGTGTATTAGAAAGGTCTTAGGCCGCAGACAAGTGGACCATGAAATACTTAACACAATTCTGGCCAGTGTGGAGGCCGCAATAAATTCACGTCCATTCCTCCAGGATGAAGGCCCTACCATTTTAACTCCTGCTCACTTCGTAAACCTCGGAAGACGATTGACTCATATCCCACTGGATCTGAACCACTTCTGCACAAAGACTTGAAACGACAATTCAGACTTCAGCAACAGGCTACAAACGATCTTATGAAAAGATGGACCAAAGAATATCTCTTGGAACTGAGAAACTGCCATCATGTCCGGCAAAGGACGGATATGAAAACGGAATGTACCGTCACATCCCGTCACATTCGTACGTAAAGTAACTCCTACTGGACAAAATTCCCGCACCTTATAAAATTGGACAACTGATCTTTGGAGGGAGGAGACCATTGAAAATATCAGGTGAAGTTTATGATGCACCGCTGGTACCTTGAAACCCAATTCGACCATGGCTTACAAGCTCGGAAGATTCCTTATTATAAAAGATATTCAAGAAGAGAAGGTTTACGATCTGTGGGGAAATGTGGTTACTGAGTGCAGAAACAGAACGGCTACAGATGTTAGAGAAATCCATGACTTCACCAAACTGAAAGAACTACCGCGACTGGAAAAGAACAAGGACTGAAGAAGGGAGGTGTGATAAGAAGGATGACAGAAAGTATAAGTGGAGGCAATGTTAGAATTAGTTCTTGTCCCATGGTTTACATATATATACCTCATATCAAAGGACGATGAGGTTTAAATTTTATGTGTTTAAGTGTAATGTATTTGTGTGGGTCAAAATTCACTTGAAATGGATTTATTTGCATCAGAAACTTACAGCTATAAGCTGAAAGAAATGAAAATAGGTAGAAGGCCTCTTCTGCAGCACGAACAGCTTTAAGTATAATTATCTGAACATTTTTCTTATTCGAATAACCACGCTTCATTTCCTCTTTATACCAAAACTAAACCCCATGGAACTACAGCCTTGATGGGCCTTGGTCTATAAAGTGACCGCTGTTCAGCTCAAAGGCCTGCAGATTTAGAGATGACGCATGGTCAGTGCGACGAATCCTCTTGGTTTTCTCACCGTTAGACAGCACCTCAATTGTAATCAGGCAGGCTGAGTGGACCAACCCTCAGGTCCAGGTAAAAATCCCTGATCTGGCCGGTGATGGAACCCGAGGCCTCCGGGTGAGAGGCAGGGACGCTACCCCCCGATTGCGGGATAGGTTTCTCTTTATACAATAGCCTCTATGTTAGGCCCCTTTAAACAACAATCATCATCATCATCACATATTTTTTTCCGGATAATCTAAGGATGTCATAATATTTCCCAAATTTTGCTTCGATTTGCCTAATTTTACTGGAATGCCTTTAGGTCTATGAAATTCGGGTTTAAAATATTGTCACTTCTAAGTAAGGAACATATAAGGCGTGTTAGCTTCTACCCAGTCAACGTTGCCTGGCAGTGGGTCAACTAATGTACTGGCGAAACTTCACGACAACGTGACCATCAGGTGCTCCTCCTAGTCAGCCACATTAACACTTGAGGCAGGCAGTTAATCTGTCTATAAGGAGTATAAAGTGTAGATCAGTGCATTTTGGCAACCTTCCATGATCTATCAGGTGATTCATAATATTTATTACTATTATTATTTTTACGCCCCCTAAATACATTTACGGTCTTCGGATACGCCGAGGTGCCGGAGGTTTGTCCCACAGGAGTTCTTTTACGTGCTAGTAAATCTACCGACATGAGGCTGAAGTATTTGAGCACCTTGTAATACCACCGAATTGAGCTAGGATCGAACCTGCCAACTTAGGCTGAGAAAGCCAGCGCCTTAACCGTCTGAACCACTCACCCCGGCTATCACGTGATTCGTATGCCATGTTGTTAGTGTCGTTCCCCTGTAATTTTCGTTATTGTTGTTGCAGAATTACAAGCAAACAACATTGAGTAATACATAATTGTTGAAATTGTATTCACAACCATGAGACCTATGTTTAAATGTGGGCCATGAACCACAGAAATGTAGCTTTTTATTTAAAAAATTCCACATGCATTGGCTGGTATTACAAACCTGGGTGTTTAGTGATGAAGTCATTCAATTATTGCTGCACCTGTTGTTATTTCAGTTTAGAAGTTTACCGCTGCTTTGGTGACTAGTTCCATTTACTGGAGAGGACGTCTGATAAACTGCACGATTTTTGAAATATTGTTGTTCTCCCCCTTAAGCCAGCAAGAACTCTTCCACAAAAAAATCGAGTATGAACTAATGATTGTTACGGTGATTATCTGGGTATAGGACTGGGATAGGTTTTCCAGTTCGACAAGTGTATGGCTAGTGTAGAAAAGTTCGCTCAAGGAAGGGCAATCCTATTAATGCCGGTTATGTAAATTTATAACCATTAGACTCTTCATGTGAACAAGTAACCATTATAAATATGCAGAAAGGAATATGATTGCGAGGATGATTGGCTCAGACGGTAGAGGGCTACATTTCTGAGCCTAAACTGGCGAGATCAAACCCGGCCAGTTCAGTGGCATTAGAAGGTGCTAAAATGTGCTAACTCCGTATCTGTAGATTTACTGACACGTAAAGGATAAAATTCTGGTATCTCGATGTCTCTGAAAAAAGTCAAACTTGTAGATGGACATAAAACTAATTCTCGGTTAGTAATGTCTTGCTTCCCCTCAACGAAAATACTGAGCTAGAATTATAAAATCCCTAACCTCATTTCTCATTGTCAATAATAATAATAATAATAATAATAATAATAATAATAATAATAATAATAATAATAATAATAATAATAATAATAATAATAATAATAATAATAATAATAATAATAATAATAATAATTGTCTAACATTCCATTAATTGCTATAGATAAGGGACACCAAAGCGTTGGAATCTTTTCCTATAGGAGTTTCTTTACGTACATGGCATCGCCACATTTGAATATCCATAATAACACTGACCTCGGACGTATTGACCAAACCTCTTTGGAATGCACCTCTGAGATCGGCTTTCTCATTGTTGTCCGCAATTTTACTAGATATTTGCTTAAGTCTATCGAATATGATTTCCTAGACTGTGAATTAAAATAATAACAAGTATGGAAAATAACGTAACGTCTGCATCATACTTGACATGTATATTTGAAGGTTATTTTAAACTCATCCGTTTTTTTTCCAATTCTTATCTGTCAAAGGACGTAATATTTTGCACCGAAACTATCAAAGAACCGTGTCCGATCTTAAAATGCGTGTTTCGTGACGTTACCATGTTCATGTTCGCTATGTTGTTTGAATACGTGACGTAACAGTAGATGATGTAATGCTAGAAGTCGGGTGTTTTAGCTATGCAAGTAGCAGAGGAGAAGCGTGGAGTTAGATCTGCTACTAACAAGGTCAAGACGTCACCCTAGGATAGCGGTGGGGGAGGGGGATGCCAGAGTGAACATTGGACCGCTAGAGGTCATTCATAAAACACCACGCCTCGATCAAAGAGCATAGTTAATGGTGCTAAGGAATCAATGCCCTGGAAATAGAGTTTATTGTATTGTTAGGATTTCTTTTACTTCTTCTATAGTATGTTTTGTAACTTTACTGCTATAGCCTATATATTCTAGAAAATTCACCAGTGACCTGGAAGACGTATTTAATTTGTAGTTGATATACTTTGTCCTTGTGGCAGCTTCCTCATAGAAGAAGTTGTATTATTATTATTATTATTATTATTATTATTATTATTATTATTATTATTATTATTATTATTATTATTATTATTATTAAATAATAGTAAAGCAAGTTATTTAGTCTCGCTTGCAAATTCTCGTTCTTCTAACGAGGCTTTAACTCCAAACACCATCTTTTACGCTCAATAGCAAGCGAGCTATCCAGGTTTAGACAAAAGACACCAACTCCTGTGTAGTATATGGATGTAAAAAAGTCGGAAAATATTTATTACAGCTCGAAATTTCAGGCAGGGATAGGAGAAAATGCCAAATTAATGAAAGGAGTAGCAAGTATACTCTATCCTGCACAACGGTAATGATATGAGATTTGCATAAACGTCAGGGATACGGCCTATCAGAACACTGAGAATTTATGTCATTCTCACTACATTGAGGAAGGGCGAGCTATACAACATCTCCTAATAACAAAATTAGTTTGCATCCTAATCTATTACCCCCTAAAAATCCGGGGTGTAATTGTCAAGAAAGAGAGGTTTACTAAGCTTTTCTTAAGCAAACGGCCAAGAGAAATATTATTTTTTCTCTTCTGAAAATTGAAATTTTTTGCCATAATGCCCTTTACCTTCAGGGAATTTATATGCATTTGATATTTCACAATAAGGAATTAAAGAGTTCAGGATTTGTACCTAAAATTGCCCTGTTTACAAAGATTGTTAAAACATGTTCCGATTTTAGGAATGTTCATATTCAGTTGTATTATAATTCGTTATTTTGAAGATAAAGATATTCCACAGCTGCCAAACCAGAGAAGGTCGTCTTGTATTAGTTTGTTAAAAATAGAGTCAGGTTTTTCAGCGCATTTTGGTTCAAATTTGGGAATATAAGGGGCGGTTAAATGAAAACCAAACACCCACCATAGCACACATTCCACGCGGAAGGCCGCAACATTGTTGTTACGTATCGATACTGCCATCGCTGTGATATGAGTACTGTGTAGTGACAACTCACAGGTGCACGCAGTTGTTGGGTTATATCTTTGTTAGTGCGCAGACTGGTCTAGTGTGTTCGTGCAGATGAAGAAATGGAGGCAAACAAAGAAGAAGTGTGAAGTGTCGTTCGTTTACGTGTGGCTGAGGGTGCTGACGGCGAACACTGCGTGTCCATGACGAGTGTGCACGAGTGGTATAAGAGATTCTGAGAAGGGTGCACATCGCTGCAAGACGATGCTCGCCCCCATTGTTCCAATCTGGCGAAGGCTACGCTTCAGTGATTTGGTTGGGAAACACGTCAACATCCTCCGTACAGCCCGGATTTTTCACCTTGTGATTTTCACATTTATGGCGACCTGAAGAAAGACATTCTTGGACGTCAGTTTCATTCGGATGAGGAAGTGAAAAACTGGGTGCAGTTTGGGATCAGTGAGATACCTACGTCTTTATACAAAACTGGAATTGATCGTCTCGACTCCCAGTGGGGTAAATGTATTAACCCCTTTGGTAATTACTTTTTAATAAAAATATTCCATGATCATGTTGCAGCGAGTGTTCGGTTTTCATTTGACTGCCCCTTATATTTTACCAATATGTTCTTCTTAAGTTATGGATAGTTTAATTGTTAACTACAGAAAGCCCTTTGTGTTTTCCTGATAGTCCTTCGTGTGCTCTCCTAGCTTGAGAACCGCTGTTATAACGTTCATTTGTCAACTGAAATACTCCAAAGATATTCACTTGGGAACATAGCACCCAGAGATGACTGAAAATGTATTGTGGGAGTAACATAATGCGACTAGCTACTGTACCTTTTGTTCGTTGAAAGCGCTTCGAGAGCCATGTTAGTAGAAGAACATGCATTATTGTGGAATTAGTAAAGACTATTCACACCACATATACTATTTAGGGAAAAAGTGGGTTAGAGAAGTGGTTTCCTGATTTCAGATATTTATGATGACCTACTCTATAATGCTCATTGTTTAAACTCATCAAATATCAGGTAGTTCAAAATCCCCTTATAATTCGTGATGGTAGGCAACCCATCTAACACTGATTGTCTGAAAGGTCTATATTGCTCAGCTTGCTACCAGCATGTCAACAATGTAAATCGAGGCAGGAACTGGCACTGCTTTTTTTCGCACCTCCAATAAGAACTAAGTAAAAGGTTGTCCGAAGTAATCTGTCGTGGCCCTGCGGTCTAAGGATAGCGTGTCTACCTGGAGGCATCGGGTTTGATTACCGGCCGGATCAGGGATTCCTTTTCCTGTATCAGAGGGCTGGTTCGAGGTTCACTAAGCCTAAGTGATTACAGTTGTGGTTTTATCTAAAGGTGAGATGGTGGCCCCGATCTAGAAAGCCAAGAGAGGTTACATTGGGCTGACCACACATCACATCGAAATCTGCAGGCCTTCAGACTGAGCTGCGGTCGCTTGGTAGGCCGAAGCCCATCAGGGCTGTTGAACCATGGGGAACGGACGACCATTATAGATATACGGTATCAGTCTGTATAGTTCAGGGATTATTGTATGTATACTCTAAGTTTATGTTTGCTATATTCCTATTCTGCTATTTTCTCCTCTTCTTGAGAGCAGACATGATTAGTGAAAAACGCTTAGACAGCCATACTTTAATTAATTACTGAGTGAGTAAATTTTTGTGGTCAGCTACTCTACCTGTGGCTTTTAGTGCCGGGAGTGTCTGAGGACAAGTTCAGCTCGCCAGGTGCAGGTTTTTGATCCAACACCCGTAGGCGACCTGCGCGTCGTGATGAGGATGACGAGTCGGACTCTATTATCGCTGAAAAAGATAAATGACCATTTTCTCGAAACATGTACGATGATAAAATGAAATTAGTTATCACCATGCAGGTACTAATTGTGCATACGAATTGTATTAACAGGCGGATTCGTATTAGTCCTGTTTCCTGACAGATTGTTCAATCATTGGTAGTCAATACGGATGTAAAGGAATTGAAAATCTCAAGTTCATTAATGCCGAAAGCTTTATTCATGACGTATTTGAATATTTTCTGCGATACAACCGAATGTTATTTGAAACTCATTGGATTATGTTATTCGATAATTTATTTGATTACTTAAGTAATCGGTTGGAGGCTATTCGATTGTTTATTCCAGTATCCCATCACTAAAACATCGTCATATTTCTGTTGAAGACGGCTGCATGGAAGTGCTTTACGTTGACAAGTTTTCAGCATAAACAGAGTGTACCGCCCCATTTCGAGCTTCGGTGGCTGTCTATCGATAGCGCCACTAGGCCTTTCAGTTACCGCGATGTACCGTCTCGCTTGTCACGCTCTGTGGGACGTACTCATCGCTCTAGTGCGGCGAGCTCATTATACGAGTTCAGATCGGAACTCTGCCTTACATTGGAGGAAAAATGAGGTAATTCACGATTCCAGACATTCTACTGATAAGCCGGGCGTGAGTGTTAAAGTGTAGAAGATGCGTTAACTGAGGTAAAGTGCCAAGTCGGCTCTGCCTCTTCCTTCCACCGCCTTTTCGTATGTAAATTATCAAGAAAAATGTAAACAATTTACTTACCCGGGTTGGCGTCATCAGTTAAAGGCTGCCGCGGCCCAAATGTCACTAAGCACGCGAGCTAGAAGGTTCATATCTCTAAATTTTCCAAACCATTGTCGACATCGAATCTTCATTATAAACTGAACGTTAGGTCTGCATGTTTCAGTGAATTAACTATATAGCATAACATAAACTTCATGTTATCTCCGTATTGACACTTAATAGGCTTGTAAGAGAGTCGAAAAATTGCCACCTATACAATTTAAGTTTATCCAATTTATTTACATTGATTAATAAATATTTCTTCCTTGAATATTGGACATCATCAGATAAAATTTGAATAAGATTTGAAACTTTTAAAAACAGTTATCACACAGCAAAAACTATGTTGACACGTTCATGTCAGATTAAAATGCCTTCGGAAAGTCATATGATGTGGCTTTGACGGAAGTTCTTAGTGAACCAGATTTGTTGTTGACATTAAAATGCAGCCTTTGTTATATGAAGACGTAAACATTTGGTCCTCTCTTATGTTATGTGGGGCGTTTTCGTGAACTCGTAATAAAGCCGGACTAGGAAAAGATAAGGCATATAAAAGAATATATCTGTAACAAAAGGAAAGTGCTATGAGTGTTGGTTGAGAGCAAACGAAAGTAAAATGGGGATGGAATGAAAAACGGAATAAAACACCATACATCCTCGAATCGTACACGACCTGCCGTTAGGAGCCTGCTGCAGCTGACTATGTGCTTTGCGGGAGTGATAGAGGGGTTGACGGAGAATACGGGAGTGTGTTAGCGTGGAAAATGGGAGTGGTCTTTGCCGCGGGTCGAGGAGGGGGTATTAAATGGGAAGAATATAATTATAGTGAACTGATTGGTATTCAGATAAAATTATTCGTGGTATGTTTAAAAAACGTATTAATTATAGTGTCTGTAAGAATATTAACATTCTCGGATAACACATTCAGATTAATAATGTTATTGGCTTTACGTCCCACTAACTATTTTTTACGGTTTTCGGAGACGCCGAGGTGTCGGAATTTAGTCCCGTTGGAGTTCTTTTACGTGCCGGTAAATCTACCAACACGGGGCTGAGGTATTTGAGACTCATTCAGATTGCCTACGGGTTCAGTCTTTGGTCTATATTGATGAAGATATTCTCATATACATTTAAAAGAAAACCTTTCTTGGTTGTGAGAAGAATAGAAAGACCTTTTTCTATTGAGGAGAAAGAATGTTGAAAATCCGCTATATGGTCGGAAAAGGCTGATAATTTGTTATATTGTTTGTCTCTAATGTGTTCCTGGTAACGAATACAAAAAATTTCAGCCAGTCTGTCCAACATAAGAAGCTTGGCATTGATTGCAGTTCAACTTAATTTAAATTTCAAAATGAAAATAAATTGCAGAAACTTGTATTATATAGGTGGAAACTTTGTGACTGTTTTACAAGCCTAACTATATAGCTCCACAATCCTGTATTTCCAACTAGTCCTGTAGTCTCCGCAGTAGCGGCACCGAGAAGCTCGGGGCTCCACCGCAATAACTGGAAATGGGCCCCTAGTTTCCTTATAAGGAAAGTTACAAATTTATTTCGTAGACTTGTTACATTGAACAACAACGATGCAACGATACTACCACTACTACTACTGCTACTAATAATAATAATGTAATTTAATTTTCAAATCCTAAGGAATTAAAATAATATACTTATATGGTACGAACACACACACACAAGAATTTCATATTCCAATTATAACAACCAAAACACGCTGACCGTCACAGTAGTAAGAAATATTTGCGTTCCTAGGACCAAATAATTTACAACTCAATTGTCAATCGTAAGTCTACTTAGCTACACTGACTGCCGAGAGTTACAATCAGCCTCGAATCTTCAGCACTTAAAGTTTAGATAAAGGAGGATGTCATTGTTATCGTATCTTCGCTGACTACTGGGTTATCAGAACTGGATAATTACTTTAAAAGCGTTGTTGATTGTTGTGAGGGTCAGCAAGGGATGGTTATTAATTGGAACAGGTTGGGAACCCTAAATTCTTTCAGAAATACTGTAACTACCGCACTCCTATTGACGAAAGAACTTCTTCACTACTACGGCCTAAGTTTGGAATAACCTCTTAATACAAATAATACTGTGTCGTGTGCTGTAGCCTTATCAAGATGCAAAATCACTCTTCAGCTACTGAATTAAGAAACAGTGGGGCCCTCAGAAAAAAATGGCTCCCCCGCCCCGCGGGATATGCGGGACCCTCATCGCCACCACTGGGTATCCGTTACTTCCACACCTCTTATCTTTAAACACTAAAACGTAAGTCTATCCATCGTCATCTCCGTCTTCCTCTGCTTCTCTTACCCTCTATGATAGTCCACTATTACCGTAGGTAATATATCTTTCTCCATTCGGCTCTCATGAGCCCAACTCAGATGCCGGTTTTTAGGCGTAGTTTCATAAATCTGAGATAATTCTAACCTTAACCATTATCTTCTCACTCCATGTATGTATTTATTATAATACACGTAATCGTTTGATGAGTTCTCTTCTCTCTTATCGATCGGGCCCGTTTCAGTCTGGCTATCGGTCCAGTTGAGTAAAATACATCAGGTCCCTGCATAGAATGTACCAACCATTGGGAAACATACCTGTATTCACTCGGTTATACGGGAAGGTCGGAAAGAACGTGGACGGGGTTACGAGCGTAAGTGGGCCGGGCATATTGATACATAACCAGATATTGTTTTCGATACCCCGACCCGTTATAATTTTATTAGCTGATGAATTTTAGCCAATCAGACAGCTTCGCGAGAGAATTCAAATAGGCTCCACGAGGCGGTATTGCTGAATGTGAACGTGATTAAGACTGGCTTGAGTGCGATGCCGAAAAATCAGCATCAAACATAAACACACCGTGGGTGTCACTGCAGCCTAATTCCTATGGCCCGATCTTTCAACTCGGATGTCCGACTTCAAATCTCTCCCATGGAAAAGTTGTTTTCTTTCGATTAATGATCTCAAGTCGGTATTAAGCCACCTGCATATTTAGCAATATCGCCTCACACAGCCCATTTGAATTCGCCCGTGAAGCGATCTGATTGGCCAACTTCATCAGTTGCTAAAATGACAATGGTGAGAGATACTGAATTATTTCTTTCAAATTACTTATCAGTATGACCGAGTCTCTAAAATTCATATACCCACTACACATTTTTCCCGACCAACCTGTATATATATGTATAGTATGCCTAATGTTTATTCGATGCAGATATTTGTATTTTGAAATTCAACGTATACGCAATGCTTTGCAGGAGGGTCTAATGTTGAAAATCGATGTATGTTTAAAAGGACTCTGGCTCTGGAGGTCAGATTTAGGTGTTAGTACCAGTTTTGATTTATTTGGATGATAAGTAATTGACGTTTTGTTACACTGCGTGAGTTTAAAGCTGAAACACTGCAGAGACATTAATAGCGCTCTGAACAGGAAGTGCTGGCCGCCACAACCACGAGCACTTAATGTACCCACCATCCTCTCACCCCCAGACGCATCCAATTCCTGTTCGTACAGGGTGCTCACACGGTCACTGCCTTCCGCATCGGACGAACAAAATGTATCGCAATAATAATAATAATAATAATAATAATAATAATAATAATAATAATAATAATAATAATAATAATAATAATAATAATAATAATAACCCCGTTCTGCTTAGGAAAAAATTCGGGAGGAATCAATGTCAACTGCTTGGCTTTCATTGATGATTTTGCGATACTTTCAGAAAACCTAGAGGAGGCGTCCATACAGATCAACCTCCTAGAAAAGATCGCTAGCAAGGCGGGACGTAGGATCTCGGAAGAGAAGACCAAGTTCATGGTAAATGACCGACATGGACCACAATTCCTTGAAAGAGAGACTGGACGTATTTAGAGGGTTAAAAAGTTCAAATACCTCGGTGAAATAAAGCAAGAGAACGGACTAGAGAAAGCTGCTGAAGACGATCGTATCTCAAAAATGGAAACACCTTATAGACTAACTGAAAACATGTACAAGAAGAAATGCATCTCATGGAATGCCAAAATAAGGCATTACAACACTGTAGTAAAAACAGAATGTCTTTATAACAGCGAATGCCTCTCAATGAATTACAAGTTGGAGAAGCTGGAGATCCTAGAAAGAAGAATACTACAGAAAACCTTAGGCCCAATAAAGAGTGAAATCGGCTGAAAACTTTGGAACAACAATGAAGTCTATAGAAATGTGGAGAAAATTTCAGAGACCATGAAAGGGAGGAGGTTATTATTTCTCAGATATTTGTACAGAATGGGCAAAACCAGACTAACCAAAAATTTATTAGACTACCTGTGGAACAAGAAGACAATGACGGCATTGTTAAGGAAGTTCGGAATGATCTACAGAAGTTCAATATCCAGAAAGTTCAGATATTAGACAGGAAAACGTTTCGAACCATGATTTAAAATTTGGAAGGGTTTCAAGTCAAAAGAACTGCAAAGAGGGGAAGCGTCTGGACGGATGAATAGAATAAACAGCATAGCGCCGATATGAAGGAGTACTGGAGGAAGAGGAAACTTCTCGTCAAGTCTCAAATAAGTAATAATAATAATAGTAATAATAATGAAATAATAGTAATGGCTGAGAAGTGTTCACATGAAATGTTGCCTAGGTGAAGGATCTGTTCGACGGGAAAACGAGAAAGAACAGAACATTCTCCACAGAAGAACGAGCACGAAGAAGGCAACGGATGAAGGAGTACTGGCGAAAGAGGAAAGAGACAGAGAACTTTAGAAATGATGGAAGTTGTGTAATTGCAACGAAATAATAATAATAATAATAATAATAATAATAATAATAATAATAATAATAATAATAATAATAATAATAATAATAACAATACCGGAAGTACACCTGCCCCGTACATTTAAATGAAACACCTATGACAAGGTCATCTAGAAATTGGTCATCAATACGTTTGATACACGAAGTTTGGACATTTTCCGACAGATGTCTCTACTATCAACTTAGATGCGCCCTCTGGTGCGAGAATGAGCAATTATATTTTGAAGTAATTTTGTGTGTGAATATTTCCTGAACTGAATTGTGTATTTGGTTTTGGTGTTCTAAAGTTATCAATACTTCTATCTCTTCCCGCCAACTTAATATGTTAACCAATGAGAAAATGTGTTCATTTATTTAAGTAACCAATCACGGTTTTTGGTATTTATTTCATTGTCCAATGAAAATTGGGGGTGTGTCAGGGTTTCGACCCAGATAAATCTGGAACCTTCCTCTCCACTGTACAAGCTGGGCCATTTCGGGCTATGTTGTCTTTGTGATCACTCCAGCCTAGAGGTTTTGAGTGTGTTCGTAGCGGAGACAGGGATGAAAGGGCGCCCTCATCCATCTTTGGGAGGTCCAGCTGCTCAAGGTAATGGCAGATTCTGCTTAACAATGTAATAGTCTTTGACAGCTAGCTCGAGGGGAAGGTTTCAAATTTCTTTCGGAATGTAACTTTTATTTCTTAGTATAACTTCTCAACACAAGTCTAAAGAACTTACTCGAACTTAGAGAATAAAGAGTGAGGTACCCTCTCGTATTCCCTCTCAGCTTGATATTGAGGTGACTATGAATTTGTAACCTTTAAATTCATCTCTTAATTTTGTGAACTTTCTCCCCATTTAGTCGCCTTCGTAGTATAGGCTTAGTCTCTGCAACGTCGAGCCATAAGCCCATATAGGGTTTTAGTATTTTCATATGAATTTCAAGGAGTGCAAGTGTTTGCCACCTAACATTTTTCTTTTCGGCCAGTAATTTAACCTTTTGTTTTTAGCACAGGCCATGTAGTATGGGTGCTTGTTACCCCTGTTAAACTCAATTTCATTTTAAGACAATTCGAATTTTGAGGCGATAAGGCAGTGAATGCTGTTTGTTTCGTTAAATGTAAGTTGTGCCTTTGATAGGTCTGGAACTTGTAATTTTTGAGAATAGTCCGTCAATCACTACCGATCTGCATTTAGGGCAGTCGCCAAGGTGGCAGATTGCCTATCTGTTGTTTTCCTAGCCTTTTCTTAAATGATCGCAAAGAAATTGGAAAAGTATTGAACATTTCCCTTGGTAAGTTATTCCAATCCCTAACTCCCCTTCCTATAAACGAATATTTGCCCCAATTTGTCCTCTTGAATTCCAACTTTATCTTCATATTGTGATCTTTCCTACTTTTAAAGACATCACTCAAACTTATTCGTCTACTGATGTCCTCCCACTCCATCTCTCCTCTGACAGCTCGGAACATACCATTTAATCAAGCAGCTCGTCTCCTTTCTCCCAAATCTTCCCAGCCCAAACTTTGCAACATTTTTGCAACGCTACTCTTTTGTCGGAAATCACCCAGAACAAATCAAGCTGCTTTTCTTTGGATTTTTTCCACTTCTTGAATCAAGTAATCCTGGTGAGGGTCCCATACACTGGATTCATACTCTAGTTGGGGTCTTACCAGAGACTTATATGTCCTCTCCTTTACATCCTTAGTACAACCCCTAAATACCCTCATAACCATGTGCAGAGATCTGTACCCTTTATTAACAATCATATTTATGTGATTACCCCAATGAAGGTCTTTTCTTACATTAACACCTAGGTACTTACAATGATCTCCAAAAGGAACTTTCACCCCATCAATACAGCAATTAAAACTGAGAGGACTTTTCCTATTTGTGAAACTCACAACCTGACTTTTAACCCCGTTTATCATCATACCATTGTCCACCGTCCATCTCACAACACTATCGAGGTCACCCTGTAGCCGCTCACAATTTTGTAACTTATTTATTACTCTGTACATAATAACATCATCTGCAAAAGTCCTTACCTCTGATTCCACTTCTTTACACATATTATTGATAATATATAAGAAAACATAAAGGTCCAATAATACTGCCTTGAGGAATTCCCTCTTAATTATTACAGGGTCAGATAAAGCTTCGCCTACTCTAATTCTCTGAGTTCTATTTTCTAGAAATATAGCCACCCATTCAGTCACTCTTTTTTCCTAGTGCAATAGCACTCATTTTTGCCAGTAGTCTTCCATGATCTACCCTATCAAATGCCTTAGAGAGGTCAATCACAATACAGTCCATTTGGCCTCCTACATTGTAATCTGTACAGCAAAGGAGCTCTTCCACTGGTGTAAAAATTGGGAGATCCGTCTCCTTGACTGTTGGTTAAAAGGAGCAGTACTGCTCATGTAAAATTTGTAATTAGGGAGTTTCAAGCTCAGGTTGTTAATTGGTTATTAGTTGATTATTCTGATTTTTCTAATATTGTTACCCATGGTCACGAGCTAGATTTTGTACCTGATCTTGTTATTTGCTTAGCAAAGTGTAAGTTTAAAGAAAAGAAGAAAAATGAAATATAGTTCCAATTTTAAAGTTTTAAATTAATCTTCCGCCCTTTTTATATCCACCATTCATGCCCGCACATTCTTTCACCTCTGAATTCCAAATAATAATAATAATAATAATAATAATAATAATAATAATAATAATAATAATAATAATAATAATAATAATAATAATAATAATAATTTTAATACTAAGAAAAAATTGGGATAAAAATTTAATTTGGAAACACAAAATTTATACCAGACATCAAAACTGCTCCCTCTGAACTCCACATTGGCTCCAACCACATCTTTCGAGTGAAAGAATTTAAATATTAAGGTGATTGGATTACTGAAATTGTAATGAAAAGAAATATAAAGAATCGTGACTCCAGAAAATGGAGACTGCATTTCAGTTAACAAAAAGTACTTACAAGAAAAGTCTCCCCTGGAACTGCAAAATCCTACACTGTACTACAGTAATCAAATCCGAAGCTCTCTACGCATCAGAAACTCTCAGGCTCCAACACAAAACACTAAAAGGACAATTAGAAATGAAAGAATGTAAGACAATGAGAACAATCCTGGAACCGAGAATTAAAGAAGGAGTACGTTTTCCGAAACCAAATGCGGAAATGTATAAAGGGTTCTCCAGAATTACAGACAGAATGCGCATGCAAAGAAAGCAATGCATGGGGCACTTAGAAAGAATGGAGTCAGACTGACTCACAGAATTTACACATTCTTGAGGAATAAAACCACTAGATCATATTGGTAAAAACAGACAGAGAAATACATGAAGGAATTAGGAGCACCATATCTACTGGACCGAGATAAAATCAGAAAAACCACACTCACACGGGGTTTTGAGGATGGTGAGAGAAAGACTAACCGACATGTATCGTCTCTGCAACGAAAACACATCCATTCATTACTTATGAAGGAATACTGGGAATAAAGACGAAGCCAAAAAATGTTGATTCTGTGTGGTCCTATGCGACGCAATTGAGATGAATAATAATAATAATAATAATAATAATAATAATAATAATAATAATAATAATAATAATAATAATAATAATAATAATAATAATAATAATAATAATAATAAAGTGAAATGGCGTATGGCTTTTAGTGCCGGGATGTGTCCAAAGATTTAGGCTCGCCAGGTACAGGTCTTTTGATTTGACTCCCGTAGGCGACCTGCGCGTCATGATGAGGATGAAATGATGACGAAGACGACACATACACCCAGTCCCCGTACCAGGAGAATTAACCAATTATGGTTAAAATTCCCGACTTTGCCTTGAATCGAACCTGGGACCCCTGTGACCAATGGAAAGCACGCTAACCATTTATCCATGGAGCCGAACATAATAATAAATACAAAGCATTGAGGAACAAACCGGTCATCTGCATTTTTGTTGACTTCAGGAAAGCGTACGACTCGGTGATAAACAGTCTCTCTTCATTATTCTTGATGAACTGGGGCTTGATTCCAAGACCCTCAACCTCATCAAGGCAACACTCACCGACACTATCTCCAAAGTTAAATTCATGGGGGAGATCTCTGAACCATTCCCGATTAAAACTGGCGTCCGACAAGGTGACGGCTTATCTCCGCTTCTTTTCAATCTCGTCCTAGACAAAGTCATCCGCGAGTGGGAAAAGTTATTGAAAGACATGGGATACTGGCGCCCCATACGACTAGGACGACCCAAAGACGGTAATGAGATATCATGCCTCGGTTTTGCAGATGACCTGGCCATACTTACAGATGATGTATTCACAGCCGTTAAACAAATTGAAACCCTTAGCGAATGTGCTGGAAAGGTTGGCCTACAAATTTCCTTTGAAAAGACCAAGTTCTTCTGCTCTAAACTCGACATCCAAAATTTGAACACGACACATGGGCAAATCAACCGAGTACCACACTTCAAGTACTTGGGAGAAATACTTGAACCAACGGGAGGCGAGAAGGCTGCCCAGAAAATTCGCCTACAAAAATTTCGGAAAGCCTACGGTAGGGTTCACAACATATACAATAAAAAGTGCTTGTCCCGCCATGCAAAGATCAGACACTATAATACAGTAATAAAGCCCGAAGTCTTATATGCCAGCGAGACCCTTACACTAAACGGGAAAGGTGACCTAGAAAATATTTTAAAAGAAGAAAGAAGAATCCTGAGGAAAATTCTCGGCCCCCGAAAAACAGAAGATGGATATAGACTGAGGTCACGCAAAGAGACAGAAGAGCATTCCAACATTGCAGCAGACATCCGTATAAGACGTCTGAAATTCTGTGGGCACGTCCACAGATTGCCGGCAAGTAGACTGACACACAAGATTCTCACCTACATAGAACATCTAAAAAATATTCCATGGGTACTAGAAGTGAAGAAGGATCTGGAAAAAGCCCAGATAAACCCAAATGACACCGCGGACAGAAACCTTTATAGGAAAAAAATTAATGGATGGAAAGTGCATCCAGAGAACGAAGTGAAAAAGAAGACTGGAGCAAAGTGGACAGAAGAACGAAAAAGGATCCACGGAGAAAGGATGAGAGCTGTTTGGCAACTCAGAAAACAGAATCGTTAGAGCTTTGCGTGATCCATTGGGTCCATACGCACATAATAATAATACTAATAATAATAATAATAATAATAATAATAATAATAATAATAATAATAATAATAATAATAATAATAATAATAATAATAATAATAATAATAAACTAAAGGAGATAATATTTGAAACCTTCAGAAAGAGGACGGCAGAGCTCAAATGGCTTCGAGAGATAAAGCTGGACTTGACGAGGATGGTAGTTACGGAAGGTAATATAATGGACAGAAATATATTCGACAATTCATCAAAAATGATCCGTGTTTCCCAGGAGACTGGGGAGGCACTGGTGAGATGAGGAAGATCCTCTAAAGAAGAACTGAAGAAGGACATAGGAGAAAAGATGAAAATGTACTGGCTGAGAGTGAAGGCAGAGAGGGAAAAACATAATTCAAACGTTGTCAAAAGTGGTTCATACACGGCCGAAACGAAAATAAATAAATAAATAAATAAATAAATAAATAAATAAATAAATAAATAAATAAATAAATAAATAAATAAATAAATAAATAAATAAAATACAGTCGTCAAACCACAGGAACTTCAGGCCCGAAATCCTGATAACTGCCGGCAGATCACAAATTTAAAAAAACCTGAAAAACAAGACAGGTTAATTCTCAAAAATATTCTGGGATCAAATAAAATTACTTCGAGGAATGCATTTGTCTTCGTTTGTGCCTACATTTCTTTAATTCCTTTTACTGTGGGCTTCTTTTTTGTCTTCAGAACAGGTTGTTCAAGTCTTCTTCTTTTGTCTTTCTTCTTGGTCAATTTGCCGTTTGTGAATTTTTGACCTGACGATTACCCTGTTTTGTACACCTGCTGGTGTAATTCCTGCATGTTTCGGATCGGTTTTGATTTCGCCAATCCACTTAAATATGTCTGTTTTGGCTTTACTCTTGTTTTCGTAGAATTCAGCTATTTGTTGTGTGATTCTGTCTGGATATATTCTTTTAATATGTCTTTAGAATGTTAAGCTGCGTTTTCGAAGGTAACTGTGAATGTTTGTGTATTGTTTGATTTCTTGTCTACCTCTAAGTTGGTATTGTCCGTCAGCGAGGTCTGGGCCTAGAGTATTTCTTATTATTTTGAGTTTCTTTTTCTCAATATTTTTAATGTTTTCTTGTTCAAAATGATCCATAAAACACATTCTGGTTTAATTAATATATTGTAATGTATTAGTTTTGTGTACTAGAGATACATTTTTGTTGTAAATACTTTGGGTTAGTCTGTATGCAGTTTCATCTTTTAGCATCTCATTTCATTCGCTTTTGTTTCGAGTCCGTTTTCGGCATTGTTTCATCATGATATTTAAATTGTGGTACTCGTTTAATTTTGCCATATTTTGTTCCCATGAATTTTGGTGCTCGTTTGTTGCAGGTCATGTATTCTGCACTTTCAAAAGATGTCTGAAGGCCGACTTTTTGCGCAATTTCTTTCAGCAGTTCAATCTGATTTTGGTTTGTTGAAATATCTCGAGTTAAGGTTGCTATGTCGTCTGCAAATGCTAGGCAATATATCACTAATTTTACTCTGCCTAAAATGATTGGTTGTTGAATTTTGAGGACTAATTCCTGTTTGCACCATTCTTGTATATATTTTTTTCACTTACGTTATTAATTATATTATTATTGTTATTACCAGAGCACATTAAATTCCATCCCCTATTATAATCGACTTATTTAATATAATTTATGCAAAACAGTGATAACAGGTGACGAAATCGTAGTGCATCGTAGGGCTCCGTCCGCAGACGAGTACAGCTGCGGGCTGATCGATGACCGGCCACAGTCTGTTCACAATCATATTAGCCGTACCCGGTACGCTCTCGCCTTACTTGTTAATAGCAGCACCAAGAGGCAGTACGTAAAGCGCATGATACAGATTTTGTATAAATGTTAAAGTAAACTCGGCTCGAAATCAAAGGGAACGACAGAGGGCCACATCCATTTATTCTTCAAGAAAAAAGTATTTAATCATTGTCATTTACGTGGTAATAGAACGTTTTTGTGGATTTTTTGAAGCTGCTGTATTAAAGAATAGTACGATTTCGAATCATAACGTAAGACTAGGGAATAATTACAGAAAGTTGTCATCCGGACCCTTCCGCCTCTTTCGTAATGTCGGTGTCATCACTGCTGTCGTCTACCGCAGGACGTAAATCCGGTGCCCAAAACATTTTAAAGACGTCCTTGTCAAACTCCGTGGCATTTTTACTGATAGAAGAAATTCTCGGATCCTAGTATATCATCAGCACGTTGAGGATATCTTCACTCATTTTTGTTCGGGATACATTCCGGCAAAAATCTTCTCTGTACTTATTAATTCCTTGTTTGTAGACTCTTGGTTTTAGAACACCCATCGAAGAAAAATAATTGCACCAGGGGAGAGATATGAACACGGATTTCCGAGCCGACAGGATCGCCCTATAGCAAGTACGCTACAGTGTCACTGGCTGAAACCCGCCGTGTGTTTGTGTTTGATGCTGATTTCTCGCCATGGCTCTCAAACCGGTCTTAAGTAAGGTACAGATTTAGCAACACCGCCTCGCAAATCTCATTTGAGTTCGCCCGCGAAACGATCTGATTGGGTAAGTTCAACAGCTGTTTAAATGTCAGCAGCGCGAAATGTCGATTTGTTTTCAAATTATGTTTCGGTGTGACCAACCTCATAGCTTCATGTACTCGGTTCACGTTATTTCCAACCACCCTGTATACTATACTGGAAAGGTTCGTCGTAGGGGAACGCGATTAGCTCGGTGCCTTAGTTGTAACCCCCTCTTCTCGAAAACTCCGGTTCGAATCCTCTTTTTTATCTCAGAAATTACGTGGCGTCGGGAAGTACATCTGGCTTTACCCTCGTGAAAAATAAAAATGATCCTATGTGGCTCCAGTGACTCCAGAAATAACTGCGACAAACTGCAGAGAGAGAGAGAGAGAGAGAGAGAGAGAGAGAGAGAGAGGGAGAGAGAGAGAGGGAGAGAGAGAGTCTGTTACATTGACTCCACCAGTACTTGTAGTTAGTGCGGTTTGTAGTGGAGGGCAGTGAGATCAAAGCCTGGTCTTAACTGATGGTAAGGATGTCTTCATGCACAAGGAATGTGAAGCTCAGCGGTTATTTTGTCGACATAGAGTTTCCTGGATAGGCGATTGCTCTGCCAGTTATGCTAATCTCAGGTGACGTGAAGTAATCCTCCAAGCATTAGTGACTGACGTCATGTCCTTCCATCTTACGCCTTGGACTGAGCGCTTTACATTCAGGGGGCTCGCCAGATATAGACGGCAGATTATAGCTTTTACGATACCTCAAATTGAATTCAGCGCATTCATCTATCGTAGTGCGTGGTCTTGTTCCGTTGAGCAGTAGATACGCTATCAATAATAATAAATTCGTTTTCATTCGGCACAGTAATTACATTTATTACTGTGAAATCGATACGTAATGCAGTAACACAGCCGTGTCAGGAATGCATTCCAATTGTCTTCGTGGTTGTGAGAAAGATAAAGAGATGTAGATAAAATTACTTCTTCTACCGAATCCATCCGCTTTAATCGTCGGAGATTCAATACTGTACATCCATTGTATCATATGCTTCTATTTCTCTTTTGTAAACCTGTGTGTTGTGTTGGGTATTCAGCCCGAAGGCTGGCTGGATCCTCAACAGGTGCACCATTAGCTGTCATAGATGGCCTAGGTGTCACTGAAGAGGCGTACTAGGGAAATGAGGAGTGATGTAGTTTCCCGTTGCTTACCTCATTTGTAAACTTATCCCTTTGAAATTAACTTTATTTTGTACACAGTGATGTATGTGGACTTTTCAGAGCGGTGAGTAAAGGTCTGATGAATTTTATACCTACAGTGGCTATATGGTGATTTCTTCTTAGTTCTTCAAATATGGCTGCGCCTCCCCTTCTGACATTATAAATGAACAGTCTACAAGTTATTTGCCTTTCGAAAGTAAACTACGATGTCTTAGCCAGGAAATATCTTTGGTCTAGGTTTCTTCCTTTGTGTAAGTGATCATAGAAGGCCGAGAAGTATTGTCCGGCATTTACATCATGAACACATTCGTGTTGCTTATGACGACCACTTGCTCTTTAAGGTGGTCTGTTCTGAAAACGTGCATTCTCATGTCTTGGAGGTTGAAGATAATAATAAAGACAAATGAGTAAAATAGTAGTTTTACGCTGAATCCGATCCACGAGGACGTGATCTTTAATTTCAAAAATCCCACATTGATTCGAACTACGGTCGCCTTGGTGAGAAGTCAGTAGACAGACCAGTCTCTAACGCCCGTACCTTAAACAAAGATGTCGCAGGTATGATTTTTTGAAAATAGGAGCAGTGGGATAGTATGAAAATTAGCCTTTCCAACACTAAATTCTAGGTAAGAAATCCAAGAGAACTGAAAGTAAGATTGGGGACACGGAACTGGAACAGGTAGATAATTTGAAGCATTCATGATGTGTGTTCTCCCAGGATGATAGTATAGTAACTGAGATTGAATGAAAGTGCAGTAAAGCTAATGCAGTGAGCTCGCAGTAGCGATGAGCAGTATTATGCAAGAAGGAAGTCAACTCCCGGAGGAAACTGCCCTTACATCGGTCTGTTTTCAGACCAACTTTTCTTTACGGAAGTGAAAGCTGGGTGGACGCAGGATATCTGATTCATAAGTTAGACGTAACAGACATGAAGGTAGCGAGAATGATTACTGGTACAAACAGGCTGGAACAATAGCAGGGATGAGGAGATAAAGGATAAGTTGAGAATGAACTCGATGGATGTAGCTGTACGCATAAACCAGATTCAGTGGTAGGGTTATGTGATGATAGGTTACCTAGGAGATTAACGGGCTCTGTTATGGAGGGTAGGAGAAGTAGAGGGAGGCCATGACTCAGTTTCTAACGATTTAAAGATGGGATGTATAGAGGCAACAGGACTAGTTACAAATACAGGATTATTGAGGCGTTTGATAAATTCACAGAGGCTTGCAGACTGAACGCTGGAAGGCATATCAGTACATAATGGAGCGGTATGTATGTAAGTATGTATGTATGTATGTATGTATGTATGTATGTATGTATGCTACTTGTGTAACGTCGCACTAACACATCGAAGGTTATCGGCGACCGAAGGATGGGTAGCGGGTCGAATTGGAATTGAAGATAGTGGCCGTGGCCTTAATTAGGATAAAGCCCCAATATTTGCCTGGTGTGAAAAATGGAAACCATGGGAAAGCATCTTCAGGGCATTGACGATATGTGTGCACAACATTGAAACTTAATTGAAAGTATCTTATCGGTCAAAGTTGTAAGCTAAAATTTTTAAGCTAAGCATTTTATGAAATCTTTGACAATGTAACTACCTCTATGACCCGTCCGACTCATTTATGAAAGTGAGGTTTATTTTCTAGAGAATAAATCGTTAGATTGTATTATAGAACAATGTGGGTGTGAAAGAGGGAAAGATATGGAAAGGATAAGTATTTAAGAATAAATTCGGAAAATGGGAATGCACCTCAGAAACAATGTTCCAAACCACGAAACATCTCGGTCGATAAGTGAGAAAGGAAAAGTGAAAGACTTTCGGTGAGGATGTAAAGAAGAAGGCATAATGCTGAGGAATAGGACATATTTATTGTGTAGACGTGTCCACAGATGGCCGTAATGATGAGTGCATGAATTAATGTTTATTTATTGGCCATCCAGGAGACCAAATTTTTACCCGTGTAAAATTATCTAGGTCTGGAAGTTTTAGTGCCCACTTTGTAGACTTTATCAATGTCAGGAAACCGATATAAATTACGTTTTTGGACTTTAAACACCTGCAGATCCCGTGACTGTATTGAATGAAGTCTCGCTAGCGTCGTGACTACGGAAGGCGTCCATTAGGCGGTTCTGTATTTGAATAGCTTGACGCTGTACAAAGGTATATAGTAGCGATCTTTTGTTATGTTCCTTAGTTCACACTGTGCTTCCCAACTGATCTGCATTAGAATAACCCGCGCCATTAGCTCTGAACGCCGAACGCAATGGTCCTGTATTCAGCGGCTTTACAAAGATATTCATCCTCTCAGGATTATATCATAACTAGCATTTACCTGCGGCTCCGTCCGCAAGTTGTTCATTTATGTCCCCATGGATGTACTTGCCAAGTTTCTAGGTAATTCGATAATACATATTAACTCTTGTGGTAAAATAATGTAATAATATATGATCAAACACTTGGAAATACATCACAAGAAATTGATTTATTGCAGTTTGATAACTTTTTAAATTTATTGCGAATTATTTGTATCTATTCGTTAAACTTATATGTTTTTCTAACTGCGAAATCATTAATCCAATGGCGTAGGATAAACAGTATTACGTTTCATGTAGTACATTATCATAAACCAGCAACAGATTCTATTGTTACCTGTAGCTATGATTTCTGCTAATAATAACGTTGAGGTGAAAGACTCAGAGCAGACTTCCCAATCTACGACTAACACGCAGTCAGAATTAACAGAGTCAAGAAAACACGTATTACAATCATCGTTTAAGAATCAAGACACGAAGAAGGATGCAAAACCATGGTACATATGATTGAAGCAAGTAATCCGCACCTGAAAGAAATCATTCCATACTCTTTCGTGGAACTAAGGGTAAGTTTTGGAGAATAAATTACTAAATTGTATCAAGAATATTCCTTGCTCTTTTAAGTTCCATGCTATTCATTTGTCCAGTCTCTCCGTGAAGACTTTTGCTATAAAAAATGACGACAACGCACAAAACCGTCTAACCGTATGTCATATCGTCATTGCGCCTGCGTAAACCGTAATGTGTTAATATTGTTCGAGAAATACTGACCCGCGGCACATACAGTATATTATGAAGAGCGAGAATTCCTTGACAATATGTGCACAATATTGAAACTTAGTTGAAAGTATCTTATCGGTCAAAGTTCTAAGCTAAACTTTTTAAGCTAAGCATTTTATGAAATCTTTGACAATGTAACTACCTCTATGACCCGTCCGACTCATTTATGAAAGTGAGGTTTATTTTCTAGAGAATAAATCGTTAGATTTATCATAGAACAAAATGTCCGACTCCATGGTTAAATGGCTAGCATGCTGGCCTTTATTCACAGGGGTCCCGGGTTCGATTCCAGGCAGGTTCTGGAATTTTAACCATAATTGGTTAATTTCGCTGGCATGGGGGCTGGGTGTATGTGTCGTCTTCATAATCATTTTATCCTCATCACGCCGCGCATGTCGCCTACTGGAGTCAAATTAAAAGACCTGCATCTGGCAATCCGAACTTGTCCTCGGACAGTCCCGGCACTAAAAGCCATACGTCATTTCGTTTCATAGAACAAAATACAGGGAAGTAACAGCGAAGAGTTTAATCGTGTAACTGTGTATGAGATTTGACATATTCCTTGTTATTCTAAGTTCCATGCTTATCGTGTGTGCAATCTATTCGCTTTAGTATAAAACATGGCTACAAACATAAAACCTTCCACGCGTATGTCACACATTATGACCAATTTTATTTTATTAAACCTTTGACTATATATTTTGGTGCTGATCAGTGTATGCGTGTAGATTTGTATAATAAACAAAATGCTTACTTTTGATTTTATAGATATTGTATACTTTTCTATTGGGCTATGTGATTGGCTCAGTGTCTTAACTTCTGGCTTCCCACCCGGAAGTCTGATGTTCGAATCCCGGTCGAGGGGCGAAAGTCGGCTGAGATTTTTATTTCAAAGATCGCGTGGCGTCAGGTAAGGCATCCGGCCTTAAACTCCCGGCCAAAACCAAAATGAGTCCGAGTGGCTCCACTGACCCTAGAAATATCTGAGATGATCATGAAAAAATTGCTTATTTCATTTTAGACTTTCGTATTCCAGCCATCTTCTTTCGAGGGTAAATCAAAAAAATAATTTTCCTGTTTTAATGCCAAGGAACAAAGAAAACGAGCCCGGCGCAACGTATGTGTCAATAGTTCGTAGCTAGACCGTTAGACTGCGCACAGGTGCACAAGGCGGTAAACCTGAACTTTGGCACAGCGACAGCTTCAAGATAGAGTGGTTACGGGAGGAGATATGCATAGTGATCCGTTTTATTTGGGGAACTGTCAATATTGAAAGAACGGTGCCTGTCCTAAAAATGTGCAGGGGGTGCTGTGAATTTGCAGAAGACGAGGAGTGGAGAGCAATCCATAGATGTCAGATATGCTCGTTAATTCCATTGACCAAATGGTACAGGAGAATAGATGTGTGATATTAAGGAAATGAAACACTCATTTTACGCTATCACAAAAGCTTGAAACGCATTGTTGATTATGCGAAAAAGTAAGAGAGTGTTGCCATAATAAAGTAAAGCCCTTTATCTTAATCAGTCTGTACATCTACAAAACATTGAAAGAAATTAGTTTTAACGTGGATGCGTTTTTTGGGATAGGGGTCAATCCGGAATTAGCGTCGTCAATTTCCCCGACTCCATTGTAACCATGGTAACCAGTTTTAGCCTATGTATACTAGGACAGTAGCGCTATCTTCTCATTGAGCGCTTTCTTCCTGTAACTAACAGCTTGAGAAAACTCTTTTATCAAGTGGCCCCTATTACTCGTCAATCCAGAATTCAAATCCTTGAACTGGCCGGAAAACGAACCCGGAGCCTTGAAATAAGAGACAGACTCGCTACCTCTACATCACAGAGCTGGTTAATAATGATAATCCACAGCCTGTTTCCAGTCATTCGACCGGGTCAGGAATGGAATCAATAAAGCCCTCATCTAGCGGCGAGGATAGGAATTGTGCCGGCTGGCGAAGCCTGTTGTACTCCTCTGGAGGCGATGATTAATGACAGACAGAAGAAATGAAACGTTATTGAAGAGTGTCGCTAGAATGAAAGATAGCAGAGAAAACCGGAATATCTGGAGATAAACCTGTCTCATCTTCGCTTTGTCCAGCACTAATCTGACATGGTGATCGGGATCTGAACCACGGAATCCAGCGGTGAGAGGCCGGCGCCTTGCCACCTGAGCCGTGGAGGCTCTAATAATAATAATAATAATAATAATAATAATAATAATAATAATAATAATAATAATAATAATAATAATAATAATAATAATACTCAAAGGGACCTTGCAGAAATTAATATTGAACGACTGGCAACTACATGAACCACATTCAGAAAGAAAATCAATTCACATAAGTTCACTTTCATTGAAAGGCCCACAACGGGCGACTTACACGCACTCTATAGTGTGATGGCAGTAGTGCCAGACCTGTAGCTTAGATTCTTTCCAACAGAACAAAGATGACCTAGGCCACCATAGCTCAATTGGTATAGCAACCGACGCGAAATTGGGAGGTTGTGGGTTCGGATCCTACTGGTATCCGGTTGGCCATTTTTGTTCTGTACTGAATATATCTTCAAAACGAAAGAACAAAATGTACATAACACGAACTAATAGGTTGAAAGTTGATTTCGATTTCAGTGCGGTCGTAAAATTTCAAAATTCATTGAGTAAGGAATGATTAAGTGATTCATTTTTTGTATTCTCGTCCGTCCTTCACATTAGATTGTTGTATCTCCGTAGACTCTGTAAATGAAATGAGTAATTATATGATATTTTTGTTGCTTAGAATACTTCAAAAATGCTAAAATAGTAATGATAATGGGTGTGGCCTCCGAAGAGGCCTGGGTGCAGGTCTTTCGAGTTGACGCCGTATAGGCGACCTGCCGGTCTGAGAGGATGGGGCCCTACATATGATGAATTATAATGCTGAAGACTGCACACACACCCAGCCCTCGAGCCATCGGAATAAACCATCATCATCATCATCATCATCTGTTTACTCTCCAGGTTCGGCTGTTCCCTCGGACTCAGCGACGGATCCCACCTCTACCGCCTCAAGGGCAGTGTCCTGGAGCTTCAGACTCTTGGTCGGGGATACAACTGGGAGAATGACCAGTACCTCGCCCAGGCGGCCTCACCTGCTATGCTGAACAGGGGCCTTGTGGTGGGATGGGAAGATTGGAAGGGATAGGCAAGGAAGAGGGAAGGAAGCGGCCGGGGCCTTAAGTTAGGTACCATCCTGGCATTCGCCTGGAGGAGAAGTGGGAAACCACGGAAAACCACTTCCAGGATGGCTGAGGTGGGAATCGAACCCACCTCTACTCAGTTGACCTCCCGAGGCTGAGTGGACCCCGTTCCAGCCCTCGTACCACTTTTCAAAATGTCGTGGCAGAGCCGGGAATCGAACCCGGGCCTACGGGGGTGGCAGCTAATCATGCTAACCACTACACCACAGAGGCGGACCCGGAATAAACCAATGAAGGTTAAAAAATCTCCGTCGCGGCTGGGAATAGAACCCGCGACGCTCTGGACCAAAGGCCAGCACGCAAACCATTTAGCCATGCAGCCAGACTTAAAAAAAAATGCTAATGTTATGCTAATCCCTTGTAGATTACTCTGTATTATATGAATTATTTACTGATGATATTGGGTTATGTGCAGTTAATACGACGGCTTATGTTTCATTTCTTACACTAACTCATGTGTTCCTTTCGCAGACTCTGGCAGTTCCATGGAGAAAAATTTTCACTTCTCCACCTGTATGGGCCATTATCATCACGCATGCAGCCAGTGTGTTTGGCTACTTCACCGTGGTGAACCAGCTACCTACCTACATGAAGTCCATCCTGCACTTCAACATCAAAGAGGTATACATTCCAAAATATTTTATCCGTTTCTCATCCATCGCAAAGAACTATGTTTATAAGCTACATTAAGAAGGCAAATATAATTTTTTAAAATATCAGTCAATCTAAGATGTCAATTAAATTATTCTGAAATTATTTTATTGAATTCCTAGTTGCTCTAAAGGAGAAGGGAGTTTGAATATCCTTGTCTGCCGGTGGGACACATTTGACGCCCTGGTCAGTTCAGGCTGTAAAGCTTGTTGGCTGCTAGATGACGTTTTATAACGTCCACATCTGGGGATGAACAAAATACATTGTCAGATTATACTAACTAAACAATGTTCTAAGCCTAACATTCAGGTTCCTTTAGTACTGGAGTACCACAGTCAATAAGTTCGTCGACTGGCGCCTGTGGTTTAGGCATCAGCGCGTTCACTCATGTTCCGTAGTCAATAACCTCTTGGACTGGCGTATGCAGTGTAGGCAACACAATGTACACCTGTGTACATACTACAGTCAATATGTTCGTGGACTGGCGCTATCAATTCAAGGATCACAGTCTTTTGACCTGTCTGTTCGCGTCTTTTTGAATTGATCTTCTCGAACGTTTTGCTAGCGGATTTGCCTAATGTTTGGAAGAACTTGATATTTATCCGTTACTCAAACTACGACATTCTCAAGCTTCACTGCTGACATTCAGTATACGCAATCATTGGCAAGTTTACGCAATGTAAACAATGTTGTACATGTACTGCACTCGCATGATTTAAAGTGATTTGATACAATCTGAGGATATTCTTATAGAACGAAACATGCCATTCTCTGTATAATAGTATGTATTTTGTTTACAGGTATGCTGTAGCTGAAATGTGTTAAAATTGGTGTTATTGACAGATTCAAAGCGTTACTGGAATTTGCAGGTTAAATCCGTATATGCGTCAAGCTTGACCTTACGTGGTTGGTCTGTCGTGTGCAAGACAATTTTACTAGAGTGGGTCTAAAATCTGTCGCTCCATATCATAATTCTTGATATACTAACGACACACCGCGTTCAATCGATACAGTTTGTTCAGCGTTAGAAAGAGGTGTTGGTGCTGATTGTTGTTTTAAGAGGGAGAACGACATGGCAACCCTCCTTTTCGTATTACAAACCGTACAGTACAATTCGACTTGGGTACTAGACGACAACGGGGGCACTCCTCAGTACGGCGGCCGCTGTTAGTTTGCTGTTCAATACACGGGGGATTTTTGAAATATTGAATTACGTCCGTTTGGTTCGGATTGTACATGCTGTGAACATGATCACGATGTCAAGAGTCTAAAATTAATAACGTTTCCAGAAAACAACCTGTTACTTCAGTTTGAATGTCCGCCAGAAGTCGAGGCCATAGGCTACTGCTACTACTACTACTACTATCATCATCATCAACAACATCATCCTGCTCCTGGGATGAATGCTGTTCCTAGTGGCCTTCGTATCAGAGAACCCTTGGTTCGATTTCCACCCGCGCCGGAGATTTTAGTTGCGTATGTTCATTACCTCTAGCTTGGGAACTGGGTATTTTATTCGTCTTAAATGCATAGTGTATATCCTTGTACGTACAACACACCACACTACTAACTACCACATAAACATGCTATAGTGCACACATCTCTTCACATAGAGTTGACAACAGGAAGGGCATCCGGACATAAAACTATGCCATAAACTACCAACTCCAAGAAACTGGGAAAAAGGCCAAGGAGATGATGATGGTGATGGTGATGACGATGATGATGATTATTATTATTATCATCATCGAACTCTTTCAAAACATCCGAATAACGTACACAGACTACGAATTCTATCCAGTAATTTTCTGACAATATCATGAAACAATCTACCGTTTTAAAAGCCGTGTGTTGCGTGTCATTGGCGTTGCTAGAGTAGTAAGGTTTGCAAGTTTTGACGATAACGTTTCGTCTGTAACTACGAAAAACATCTTCAGTGACAATTTCTGCCCTCGGTCAAAGTTTCATATTCTACTTATTTAAAATTTATTATAAAATTTATGACCTTAATGATGGAGCTCGAGAAATTGAGCTTTGGTCATTAGCCCGCGGTGTTGGGGTAGCGTGTCTGCATTTTACTTGGAGGTCTCAGGTTCGATTTCCAGCCAAACCAAAGATTTTTCACTCGGTTTGTGAGACCAATTGAGAAAGTGTCTCATATTACAGGAGGTCGATCCGGTCATGTAAACTAAGCAATATGGCTGAAAATGTCACGCTGACACGTGATGCTCCAATATCTGCAGGCTGTGCATGCCATTATTTAGTTTGTTTTTATATTGTACACTACATTGGTTGGCAGTTTGATTTTCTATTTTTCCTGTAACCATTCCCGTTATCCCTTTACTTGTGTAGTTATTAAAGCATTATATAAACCCTCCGTCCTTTCTAATAATTCCATGTTTTATAATTTTCACAGAATGGTTTGTTGTCGAGTCTACCGTATCTGGGAAAGTATATATTCGCTGTGATCACCAGCACTCTAGCAGACCACCTTCGCAAGTCTGGAAAGATGTCAACCACAGCCACGAGAAAGATGTTCACAACATTTGGTGAGTAATTCAGTACCTATTCGATCTCCACCTCTTACGAGATGTCAAACGTTTATATGTGGGCGAAAGTACGACACTGATCCATTTCTCTTGTAGTTACAAACTACCTGGTTGCCACTAATTTCAACGAAATAATGAATACATTAATGACACTGTTCTGGTCTTCTTCTGGAGGAAAAATGTGTGATGCTTACAGACATTTTAACGCTTTATTCAAATGTATGTTGAGTATCCAGCCCGAAGGCTGGTTTCATGCTCTACAGCTCCACTAACAGCCGTCACAGATAGCCTAGGTGTCACTGAAGAGGCATACTAGATAAATTTTTTTTTTTTGCTAGTTGCTTTACGTCGCACCGACACAGATAGGTCTTATGGCGACGATGGGACAGGAAAGGGCTAGAAGTGGGAAGGAAGTGGCCGTGGCCTTAATTAAGGTACAGCCCCAGCATTTGCCTCGTGTGAAAATGGGAAACCACGGAAAACCATTTTCAGGGCTGCCGACAGTGGGGTTCGAACCTACTATCTCCCGAATACTGGATACTGGCCGCATTTAAGCGACTGCAGCTATCGAGCTCGGTACTAGAGAAGAGGAGTGAGGTAGTTTCCCGTTGCTTTCCCCACAGAGTCAAAAGTTGCTATTACATATCAGTCTGCCAAGCCCATTGAAATGCATGCACCAACCGACACTATGAACGATAGTTTCACACCATTCATAATAGGGACTGGCTGCATAAGGAGTGGCATTACTAGCATCGCTCATACCTCGGTCACTTTTATATTGTCAAAACCATGGATTCACCAAGAATACCTAATAAAAGAAATATATAGTGTGCAGAGGAAAGCAGCAAGATTTGTAACAGGGGATTTCAGGAGAAAGAGTAGTGTATCAGAAATGTTAAAGGAACTTGGGTGGGAAACTTTAAGCAAGATAAGGGAGAAAACTAGACTTATAGGATTATATAGAGCCTATACAGGAGAAGAAGCATGGGGAGATATCCGTGAGAGGCTTCAGATTGAAAATAATTATATCGGTAGGACTGACTACAAGTATAAAATTAGAAGGAATTTTAGCAGAAGCGATTGGGGTAAATTTTCATTCATTGGGAAGGGTTTGAAGGAGTGGAACAGTTTACCAGGGATAGTGTTTGATCCTTTTTCAAAATCTGTACAGATATTCAAGAAGAGAATAAACAGCAACACAGAAAAATGACATGTTAGAGAGCATTCGACCAGTGCAGGTCGAGCCAATAGAAAGTGTGTGAATAAATTAATTCCATCCCCTAGTCTAAGGAGTTTGGACAGCCAAAGTAAGGGACTGCATGTAGGGTGAAGTACAGTGTGGACTTCGAGGGCCCTGGGACCGCTACGGTAGCTGTGAAGGCCCTTCAGGGACTCTGAAAAGTGGTGGCAAAAGAGGGCACTGGTTAAGACGCAGCAGGTCGTTATGCTACTTAGGTTCCAAAATGGGTAAACAATAAATAAATAAATGCAATGTAAATTTTAATCTTATACCAGTTGTATAGTATTATTTGAAGTAATTCCACATACTGTATATGAGTTGACTATATTTGTAAGTACAGGAGATATTATAAGTAGAATTTTGTAAACAACTGTAAATTTATTAAGGGTGAGCTGTGTGTTTTTAATAGAAAAAATTGTTAGCGTAAATTGTATAATATTGTATTCTAGGAAAATGTTCTTCTCTTGTTAATCTAAAATTTAGTGCTTGACAATAATGTATTTTAGTGTACCATTTGCCACCGAGGTAGACACCTCATTTGCAAATAAAGAGATTTTGATTTGATATTTGATATTACTAAGAAAGGTCAATGAAAGTAACAAATTTATTCTGGCCCATACCGGAAGACATAGTGCACTGTAAACACTCCATCCCACCAGCAAAGGCATCTGAATTCAAATATGATTTTAGTTTCCATACATCAGGGATGGTGTAAGAGTAATCCGATTTTTAATTTCTTTTACTATATTAATATCATTATACATGTGTTGTGTTGTTTGAGTCATCAGTCCATAGACTGGTTTGATGCCGCTCTCCATGCCACCCTATCCTGTGCTAACCTTTTCATTTCCACGTAACTATTGCATCCTACATCTGCTCTAATCTGCTTGTCATATTCATACCTTGGTCTACCCCTACCGTTCTTACCACCTACACTTCCTTCAAAAACCAACTGAACAAGTCCTGAGTGTCTTAAGATGTGTCCTATCATTTTATCTTTTCTTCTCGTCAAACTTAGCCAAATCGATCTCCTCTCACCAATTCGATTCAGCATCTCTTCATTCGTGATTCGATATATCCATCTCACCTTCAACATTCTTCTGTAACACCACATTTCAACAGCTTCTATTCTCTTTCTTTCTGAGCTAGTTATCGTCCATGTTTCACTTCCATACACTTTCACGCTCCACACAAAAGTCTTCAAAATATCTTTCTGATTCCGATATCAATGTTTGAAGTGAGCAAATTTATTTTCTTAAGAAAGCTCTTCCTTGCTTGTGCTACTCTGCATTTTATGTTCTCCTTACTTCTGCTATCGTTAGTTATTTTACTACCCAAGTAACAATATTCATCTACTTCCTTTAAGACTTCATTTCCTAATCTAATGTTTCCTACACCACCTGTCTTCGTTCGACTGCACTCCATTACTTTTGTCTTGGAATTATTTATTTTCATCTGGTACTCCTTACCAAAGACTTCATCCATACCATTCAGCAACTTCTCGAGATCTTCTGCAGTCTCAGATAAAATAACAATATCGTCGGCAAATCTCAAGGTTTTGATTTCCTCTCCTTGGACTGTGATTCCCTTTCCAAATTTCTCTTTGATTTCCTTTACTGCCTGTTCTATGTAAACTGCAGCCTTGCCTCACTCCTTTCTGGATTGCTGCTTCTTTTTCAAAGCCCTCGATTCTTATCACTGCAGACTAATTTTTATACAGATTATAGATAATTCTTCGTTCTCGGTATCTGATCCCTATCATCTTCAAAATCATAAATAGCTTGGTCCAATCAACATTGTCGAATGCCTTTTCTAGATCTACGAATGCCATGTACGTGGGCTTGTCCTTCTTGATTCGATCCTCTAAGATCAGACGTAAGGTCAGGATTGCTTCACGTGTTCCTACATTTCTTCTGAAGTCAAGTTGATCTTCTCCCAACTCAGCTTCAACTTGTTTTTCCATTCTTCTGTAAATAATACGTGTTAAAATTTTGCAGGCATGAGATACTAAACTAATGGTGCGGTAGTTTTCACACCTGTCAGCACCGGGTTTCTTGGGAATAGGTATAACAACATTCTTCCGAAAATCGGATGGGACTTCTCCTGTCTCATACATCTTGCGCACTAAATGAAATAACCTTGGCATGCTGGTTTCTCCTAAGGCAGTCAGTAATACAGAGGGAATGTCATCAATTCCAGGTGCCTTATTCCTATTTAGGTCACTCACAGCTCTGTCAAACTCTGACCTCAAGATTGCGTCTCCCATTTCATCAGCAGCAACAGCCTCTTCATGTTCCAGAACCAAATTATCTACATCTTTACCTTGATACAACTGTTGGATATGCTCCTGCCATCTTTCTGCTTTGTCTTCTATCCCTAGAAGTGGCTTTCCATCTGAGCTCTTAATATTCATACACCTAGATTTCCTTTCTCCAAAGGTTTCCTTGATTTTCCCGTATGCAGCATCTACGTTTCCCAGGACCATGTAACCTTCGACATCCTTGCACTTCTCCTTGAGCCATTCTTCCTTAGCTACCTTGCACTTTCTATCCACTTCATTCTTTAATCGCTGCTAACCCACTTTCGATGAACCATTCCTTAGTCTGGTCTCTCAACAGATACCCATCCGATATGGTTGCACCTGCGGCTCGGCTATCTGCTTCATTGGGACACGCAAGCCTCCCCACCGCGGCAAGGTCACATGGTTCGCAGAGGAGGTTACATTATATACAAAGCTTTAATTTAGAGTAATGGACATACTGACAGAAATTCAGTTAAGGGGGTATCGGCATTAGGATAGTAACAGAAGTGGTGGTTGAAGTGCTCACATAATATTCTCACCTTTTAACAATCATTCACAGGAATGTTTATAAATATTTATAAAAAATGGAAAATATGGACAGAAATTTTCCACCAAAAGTTTCATGAATTATTTTTTCCTTTTGTATTGAGCATCCTTCTTGTCCCGAATTATACTTCAGCAATAATCAGCTAACATTGCGGGCATCCATTTCTCTTCATTCCGTCCACCATAGTAGCATGAAAAATTTCTCCATGCTCACAACAACTCTTTGGAAGGAAATCTAAATGCGAGTCTATGAAACATATTTTCAAGGACATATTGCATGCTTAATCTTTATAAGCTTTGATCATTTCTTTCACAAACACTTTGTATTTAGGTTATCGTCTACTTCCAAGGAAGTTTTGTGTTACTCTCTTGAAACATACCCAGGCTCGCTTATCTTTGTCAGACATACAGACATATCGAATAGAAACACAAAAGAAGAGAATATTCACAGAAATACTCACTTGGTATAGCCTATCTGAAGAAGCCAGATAAACAAATTTTAAATTGATAGAAATCGTTGTATTCTCACTGTGATATTGAGAAAAATGTGCCACTCCATCTGAAAAATAACATCAATGTCTGAAAAAGCATCAGAAATAGTAAAATTATTGTTGCCAACAATTTTTTTCTAAAAGTACCAAATTTGTCGCAAACAATGTTAACACATATGATGTATCTGTTCAGATTAATGGAAACCTATCCCTGATAGAGCAATTATGATTTCAGATTTGAATTTATCAGTGTAAATTCCTTTAGAATGACATATTTTCAACACATAAATAGAACCTTTATAGAACCTTTGTAGAACAGTGTTATTATCACACTTGTTCAATTGGAGCAAGTCACCTCGCCTGAGTTAATGTCCAAAAATTGTTAATGGACAATGTAAAGTTAAGGGGAAATGAAGAACTGTATCAGGCAAATGAACAACTGATGGAGACTATTAGGAAAAGAAAACTGCAATTCTATGGGCACCCTTTCAGGATGGATGGAAAGCGATTGACAATACAAACCTGCATGATATTTGATAGGAGACCTAATGTTGCTGACAAATGTTTCCAGGACATGCAGCGAAAATTCCCCGTTCGACTGAGAATGAAATCTAGGACCCTCTGACCCGAAGACCACTCTAAACTGAGCATGCAGACAAGGAGACAAGTGACTGAGGAGACAGTAAATACATGCCATAATTATAACAGCGATAACAATATGAAGGAATATATTATAGAACTTCTGAGGGGGCCCACATTCTCGTACGGAGACATTTGGTTCATATTATCCACTTACCTGTTGATTGGGGAATCTGATTTTACGAAGTGCACTTCCGATTACAGTCTTCTTCAGTGCTCGAGCAAAGTAATTCTATTGGCTCGATTGGGCTAACGGGGCGAGCGATAAAGAGATTTGTGACCAATTATAGTCAGTTAGTGACGATGGACTGGAGAAAATGAAGTTAATGTGAAATGGATCCTGTAACGTGGAACGTACGCTCCATCCCAGGGGTACATTCCCTACGGAGGACTGACCTCTGCTGAAGTTTTCTGCCCGTCAACATCTATTTGAGAGAAATTCTATTCATTCATTTTAACTCAATCCAACCTTCTTCTGAGAGTTTTTGTCAATTCGATATTTCCTCAATCCTTAGACCAATAGACTATACCGTTACTTATGTGTCATATCTGTATTTATCTTACTATGTCTAGCTATACGTTCTCCTCTTCGTTTACTTTCAATATTTACGTTTCCTCGTTCTTTTCTTTTACATTTATGTTTTCTTTGATATTTGCTTTACGTCGCGCCGACACAGATAGGTCTTATGGCGACAATGGGACAGGAAAGGGCTAGGAGTGGGAAGGAAGCGGCCGTGGCCTTAATTAAGGTACAGCCCCAGCATTCGCCTGGTGTGAAAATGGGAAACCACGCAAAACCATTTTCAGGGCTGCCGACAGTGGGGTTCGAACCTACTATCTCCCGAATACTGGATACTGGCCGCAATTAAGCGACTGCAGCTATCGAGCTCGGTCATTTATGTTTTATTGTTAATTGTTGTGTGTCTACAGTTATTTTGTTGGTTTCTAATTTTCTTCTGCTACTTTTATCATTAGATGATCTTCCCTCAGAGTTCTATCACTTTTTTTTAATGTTTGGATTGTGCTACTCCATTGTACGAGGGTCGAGTCATAAGTCATGGTAACTATTTTTTTCTCGCGAACAGGAGACAACACGGAAAATCTAAGATATGGATTTGGAAATATAGGGCATGTACTTATGGATAGTGCCTGAAGACAAATTCTGATTTCAGGAGATTGTCGTAGGAAAGTGACAGAACACAGGCCATTGGTAAACATTGTTTTATTATGGTGTAGACAGCAAATACACAAGACTATGTACAAACGACAGGTCTCCACTGGTTACAGACACTGACCGATCACCATTATCTGTACGTCTTTGTCCATGGACATTGGACGGCCTGGGCGAGACAAATCGGCAATTGATACTCTACCCCGTTTGAACGTCTCCACCCACCTCGCCACTGTTCTATAGGGCATGGCATGCATACCTAATGCTTCCCGCAGCTCTGCATAGCATTGGCGTGCATTTCTGCCGCGGAGAACTGCTGTTTTAATATAGGATCGTTGCTCCTGATTGTTGACTTCCATTTTGTGACGCTCTCACTCACATACTGAACTTGGGGGCATGTTTAGACCTGTTTCCATACACCATCTAGTGACATCGTACGCAAGTACACACCGTACGTTTCCAAATGCATATCTTAGATTTTCCGTGTTGTCTCCTGTTCGCGAGAAAAATAAAACAGTTGTCATTACTTATGACTCGACCTACGTAAAAATATTTTTCATTGCGAAACTCTGTAATTCGGCTTCTTGCTGTTTTGGTTTGCCAAAATAAATAAATAAATAAATAAATAAATAAATAAATAAATAAATAAATAAATAAATAAATAAATAAATAAATAAATAAATAAATAAATAAAAAATAAATAAATAATAATAATAATAATAATCAAACAATACACAAATATTCACAGTGATATTAGAAACCGCAGGTTAAATTTCTGTTTACATATTAAAATAATGCTTCCATTCAGACTTACGAAATAAATAGTGGAATTCTATGAAAACAGGAGTAAAGATAAAACTGAGGCAATGAAATAGATTGGCGAAATCAAAACCGATTTGAAACAGGCAGGAATAGCACCAGCAGATGTACAAAACAGGGTCATGTTCAGATAAAATATTCACAAATGGCAAGTTGACCAAGAGGAAAGATTAAAGAAGAAGGCTGGAACAACCTGGTCTGAAGACAGAAAGGAAGCCCACAGTAAAAGAATAAAAGAAATTGGGCTCAAAGGAAAGCAAATGCACGCCTCTTTAATACTTTGCGTAGTCCTAATGGGCTTATTCGCTTTAATAATAATAATAATAATAATAATAATAATAATAATAATAATAATAATAATAATAATAATAATAATAATAATAATAATAATAATCCGTGCCTGGTTAGCTTGTGTGGGGGTTTGGCTCTGAATTGAGTAGGAGCTAAATATAATCCAGCATAAGAGACTGGAGTTGGGGTCCTCAAACCCGACACGGCCCGTCCCATATGGCTGATAGGGAAAGTTCCTGTAGATATGCAGGACAGGTGTGAATGAGGAAATGCCAAATAAGCACCCGCGGATCAACTGGGGTCAAGAGAAAAACGGTAAACGGTCTAAAATGTGGAAGAAGAATCTCATTTCTCAACGACTGAGATGGCGGAAGAACCTAGTGGAGTCAACCACGAAAAAAAAAAAATTATTTCAGACTAACAATCTGATCTTACTTTGGAATGTTATTCCTACCCTTGAAACACACAATTTCAATCGCAGAATAGAAAATCCGCTGACAGAAAGTTCTACCCCAGGTGGAAGCTCGGAAGAGAAATTCACCATCGCGTTGTACAATGCATCAGGACTTAGGGTTCTGGGAAGTCTTAACCTCTCCAATAAGGATGAGACGGGACATCCTTGGAAACCGTCCAGACTTAAGTTTAAACAGAAGTTTTTTCAGGCAATTTGAATGTAAATTCTTTGTTGAAGGTTGGTAAACGGAAGGAATTACAGTAGAACTACTTCTAGATAGAAACGAAATTCAAATTTTAGCAGTACAAGAGACGAGATTTTTGGATGAGAATGTGACAAAACAAAAAGTTATCGAATCTTTAAAGGTAAACCTACAATTAAAATTATGAAAGGAATGTCACTCTTGAGAACAGCCTTTTATGTCTATAAAAGAATATTAAACAATGTAACTGAACCAAATCCCGCTCAGAAAGGATATCTCTTTTAACAATGAACTGCAAAAATAAAAAAATAAACAGTGAACTGCAGTGAAGCAATAGCCTTGATTGCTTGGCTTTGCAGTGATATTCCTCCAGAGCAAGTTGGCTGTGCGGTTAGGGTCGCGCTGCTGTGTACCTCCATTTGGGAGATAAGTTAGCGGGTTCGAATCCCACTGTCGATAGCCCTGAGGAGGGTTTTCCGTGGTTTCCCAGGCGATTCTTCAGAATGTGAAGCATAGCCGTATGCGCTAATCCGGTGTCTCGGGCCAGCTCACGAATCGTAGATGGCATCGATAAGTGTCCAGTAACGCCACCAAATATGCACTTCTTCTTCACTGACACTAGGATGACCTGGTCGACCCATGTCTGCAACATTTTGGCGTCCCTTGTTGAAGGCTTTTACCCACCGTACCACTGTTCTGTAAGGCAATACAGATTCCGCGCAAGTCTCTTCATACTTTGATGACTCTGTCGTGCTGTATGACGTGTGTGGCATTCAATATGTATCCCAATCCGCTGCTCCTTTTTCGAAACCTTCGTGACGACACTACCTAAGACCGGCAGCTAATGTGGGGCTGTCCTCCCCTCGTCAGTTCTCATGCACGTGATGTGGGAATGAAAAGTCCATGTGCTCTTAGGTAAGGCATGTTTGAAACTAACGTGTGCTATCAGCGTCGTTACGAGGTTTCGTTGCATGGCGTCTGTACAGCAGTGTTCTCACTATTAAATTCCCAACCTTCGTATTTTGAGCTCTTCATTACTATGTAATTATATTAAATGTGGTTTATGATTGAGTAAAGTCTTCTAGTTCATCCTCGAAATTTGAAAAACAAACCTATATTTCTCCATGCATAATCTGTTCTCTTAAGGAAATAACAATGTGATCATCTGGAAATGTTCATTGTTATTGTGATTTAATTGTTATTGCAGCTCTCGCGGTGCCTTCTCTCCTCATGTTGGCGCAGGTGTTCCTCGGCTGTGACCGCATAGCGTCCGTCGCTTTCTTCACCGTAGCTCTCACGGTGAATGGCGCCGTCACGGCGGGGTACCTGGGTAACGGGCTCGACATCGCGCCCAATTTCTCTGGTAAGTCTCTCGTACAATTATTTTATTTATTTATTTATTTATTTATTTATTTATTTATTTATTTATTTATTTATTTATTTATTTATTTATTCATTCGACTGTGAGATTTGAGGATAACGAATACCAACCAAAATACATCTGTGATGACAAAAAGGCCTTATACGAACCACTCTGTGAAGGCATAAATAGAAGGTACAAAATACAAACATGGAAAGTGGTTGGTCTGATGATAGGCGTCAGAAGGACTATACCTAAAAATATTCAGGACTTCTTGAGAAAGATTGAAACATCTGAATCCACCTTTCAGCTGTAACGGACAGAAACACTCGTTGTCCATTATCAGTAGAGCTAGGAATTTTAGGTGCTGCACCTAAATTATTTTTCGCTATTAAAATGCAAAAATTAGTTTTTCTTGCAAAGAAAACATAAAATGAACGCCCCTAACTGTGTTTTAGTTGCACTTTCTTGCATCTTTTCTTAATGCCAGCAATTTCTTCCACTTGTTTGATACTTTTTCCGTTTTTGCCGCATTTTATTCCTAGGAAAATCAAAGAAAAGCCCAACATTTTTTTCTGTACAGCTTTGTTCTATGTAGTTCCTCAATTCGTCGCTATTATCGTAGGCTCCTTATACTGCACTAATAGGGACCTTAAGTACGAACCTGGTGTTTGTCGCCCTGCCCTTTGTCAGCTGTTTATCTCTCGGCCTTTCTAGTATTACGTAGGTGACGGTTCAGAATACGCTTCGACTGTGTGTGGTGTCTGCCATTGTCCTTAATATTGCGCTATTTGCTATTACTCTAATATCAGTATCAACTATGCTGAAACAGATTATGAACACCGAGAAAATACGTGATAGTGCGAAACGGTTTTGTGCTGATGGTATTCAGATCGCCGGGTCAGTTCTGAGGTCCAGGTGCAATGTTTGTGATATATCAATAAATATTGATACAGAAAAAGGAATAAGGAAACACCAACGTAATTATGTAATGCAGTATACAGCTAGGGCAAAACATGTGAAGAATAAGGACCTTGAGGTTAAGGATGTTGAAAGAAACACGCATTAGATATCGACTGCAAACAAAATATGCACCACTTACATCTATAGACGTTGAACATTACTTTTGTAGGCCTATGTCTAAGTACTTGTTTAGTGACCTGTGATGAAACTGAAAATAACATTGAAATGATAAATGTTATCTGTTTTGGCAGTTTTCTGGACGTGAGATTTTTATAACATTGTATTCTGTGACATGTTTTAGGCAGATGTTTAATAAATGATAACATATGTGAATTTTGTGCCCTTTTATACGATGTAAAATTGGTTTTGGTGATGTTTGTATTAATATATGTACATTCAAAATTTGCACTTTTTCGCACCTTTTTGACTGTATTAACGCACCTTATTTGCACCTTTTTAACCAACATTTTGCACCTAAAATTCCTAACTCTAATTCTCAGACATCATCTATATTCCAGAATATGACTGTGAAATTGCTTTAATATTTCAATAAAGTAAAGGACAGGAAATCAAAAAGATGACTATATCAGATATAACCATACAACCTCCTTGCTAGAATACAGCAATAAAATAGCACAAACACTTCGTTGTCATAATTATTGTTCTGTGTGAACTCATTAGGAGGCCGATCGGTTGGATTCCCCAGTATGGGATACTGAACGTTCTCTCCTTATGCAGTTGTCTTGATTATAGATTGTTCTGCCCGTTTAAGCGTCCAGTCTGCATGCTACTGTATTCCCACCAATCAAATGAAACAGCCAGCAGAGTTCGGTAGCTGATAGGAAGGTCTAGAGATTCCGATATCAACGGGGAGTGAATAATATCAAGATTGAATAAAATAACGATTCTGGTTGATGTTGATGGTTGTTGTTTTAAGGGCTGGACTTCGAGATCATAAGCCCGTCAGCCTTTGTATGTATAGGAGAGATGTTTATGCTATATGCCAGATCGAGAGTTGGGGTTATGAAATGCAGAACTAATATATTGGGGAATGTTTCCCTTCACAGCTCGATTAATGATGTCAGAGCATGCATTTCTGTCTTCTTTTATTGTAGGTATTAATAAGATTTAAGCTTGGTAGATGAAGGTGTTGGTGGATTACACCTCAAATTAGAAACAAACCTGTGACAAGAGCTCGATGATTCTTGTAGTTTTATTGTTTTTTCACGAGTCACATCAACGACGACAAAATTGCACTAATCTAGGGTTGGCAGTACTCATTTACTTGACGTGCTTTGCTGACATGCCCTTATAGCGCGCAATTTTTAAATGCGCATAATAGTCAAGTGTTCCAGAAAAATCAATCCTAGGTTTAGTACTGAACTGTACAGGTTTGGGGTTATGGTGTTTAATGTCACCAGAACAATAGTATAGTTGTTATTTATTACGGGCAATGATTTTCGAGAGTCAGTGAATAGCTGATTAAATCTTCCTCGAAAATGATATTCGGAACTACATGAAATTTCAAGTGCAACCATAATTCATTTACAGTTTCCTTCTCCTTTCATACATATTTTCTCTCAGGCCGTTAATAGTAAATGTGACGTTAATAATGTGATATGTTAATGTTTCAGGTACGATATTCGGCATGGCCAACACACTCTCTTCACTGGGTGGCTTCTTATCCGCCTATATGGTGGGCTCCCTTACTCAAAACAATGTAAGTACTTTCCATGTTTTAGTAACCTCAAACCGATAATCATAAAAAATAATAAATACTGTAAGTTCACTCATTTTCTAAAAGAAACTCATTTCTCAAAAAAATGAAAAAAAGGAAGGAATTCCTGTCAATCATGAATGGATTATCTTCCAAATGTTATGTTTAACTATTTGATAGGACGAAACTGACTCTGTGTTTGTCTATCATCGTTACCTCAGATGTGAGGATCGTGATCTCCGAGCAGGTTATTGCTCAGTTGTTTCCATCTCCTGCCTTCCTCAGCCAGAAGTGCTGCACCAAATTCTGCAAATCATTTGACATCAATCAGGCATTGATAAGAGAAGTTGCAATGCCTGCCTTGAAATATTCGATCCAAATCCTGAAGGACCAACATTTTAATTACACCACAATTTTCAAATATGGTATATACTACAGGGTGATAACAAAGTACCATTACCCTCTATCGCGTGTCCACATATTCACAGATGATCGCATTGTATAAATGTGGGATCATGGAAGAGGACTATTTCGAGGTATTGTGACTTATTTGTTATTTATTGCAGAGTCTCTGTGTATACACCATAGTTTTCATAGAAGAGTATGTTTCTTCTCCATGTACGATGTGAAATTCTGCTCAACATTGCTGGCGTAATGGTAGTAAATACATGTCGAGCAGCATCCTTAAGTTAGTCAACTCTCTCGTAACGTCTGGCAGAAACCTTCTGTTTAATGAGCCCCCATAATGCATTGTCGCAAGATGACAGATCAGAACTTCGGGTTGGCTACTCAAAGGCGCCGGCAAATGGACAGACCCAAATCCAATCCATTTATCAGGAAATACCTCATTGGGATATTCTCTAACGGCAGTGTGCTGGTGCTCGTCCTGATGAAACCATACACGACCGATGAGTCCGTGATCTTGCAGATGTGGAATAAACCAATCCCAAAACATGGTGAGGTCTGCAGTTTAATTCACAGCACCGTCAAAGAAATATGGACCTGGCAATAGGTTGCAGATATTGCAGCGAAGATCATGACATGAGGTGGGTGGTGTTCAAGTTCTCCATAGAAACGCGGATTTTATTTACTCCAAAAATAAATACTTCTCCCATTTGCACTGCGATATATCGTGCACTCGTCCGATAAAAACACTTTACCCTCGAAGGAAGAGTTGTAAAGACATCGAATATTCACCCGCAAGCTCGATGATGTTTTTTCATGTTATTATCACTCAGTTTGTTTACAAACGATGTTTTAAATGTCTTGATCTTCACATCCTTCTTCATATGTTTTTGTAATGTCGTGTATGGAACTCGCATTGCCTGTGACCGCTTAAGAATGGTTTTTGTTTGGCGAAACTTCACGTTGTTTGCCATCCTGATCTGGGCTTATATTTTATGATGATGATGATGTTTGTTGTTTAAAGGGGCCTAACAGCTAGGTCATCGGCCCCACGGCTTATCTTTTGTACAACTAGTTGCAAATAAATTTTTCTACCACCGTGGTTTGGGCGGGGAAAGTTTCTGAAACCTTACAGTGAAGTCATGCTGAATCTCTCTCATTGATTTTCCTGTCTGTTGTCGTTCGTGAGCCCACGTGCTCATTACGAGCCGTTCCTCCATGGTGTAAGTGGACTCATCAGCCATGATTTAACAGTAAGAAATAACTGTCCACATATTCATAGATGGTCGCATTGTATTAGTGTGCGATCATGACTTACATAGGGAGTGATGAAAATTCGTGATCACCATGTATATGAATTTTATTTTAACGTACTGTAGGATTGTATATTTTCTTGAAGTATTTACGCTCTCCTACAGTATAAAGCATTTTAAGGTTCATTTTCTTTACACATTAACAGAGAAGGATGAACACAACGAACGTTGTTTTGATGGACTGCATATCCTTGTGTAGCTAGGAGGTGAGTCCAGTTTTAAGGAGAGTAATAGATCAGAAGGGTATTGTGGGTATTGGTCGCGCACCGTCGATTATTGAAACCAGTTCTGACGATGGTTGTCATTAAATTCTACCTGAGTATCGTCAGCTTTATTGAGTAGAGGATACCTGGAACGGATACTTTATCAATTCTAGTCAGGGGCGTAGCCAAGGGGAGGTGCACTGGGGATTAGAACCCCTCCCCATCTCTTGAATCTCTTTTCTAAGGAGCCTCGGAAGTTGAATTTTAGATTGTAATCTGAATATACCATCTCTGTAAAGCTGTTCACGTTGATCATATTGTTCTTATTCTGTATTTTAATGTAAGATTTTGTAGCATATTGGTACCGCAATCTGAATATAAACATAATTCACTTGTATCGATGTCCTTATAATGACAGTCACGCATCCACGCACCACACACGCACAAGTACCTTCATTATGTTCTATGATCATTTTGTAAATGCAAAGCCCGCTCCCTACTCTCCCTATTGGTCTATCCTGGCTACGCTACTGATTGCAGTGCCAGTAATGTCCTAATGAATTGGTAGCTGATGGTTGTCAATGATCCTCTTGTATTCTCTTATGACAAAGTAGGGGAATGTGGCTCAGGATCTATTAATAGCCTGATTGTTTTTACCAGTTATAGTCCGCATTGTCTGATGTAGTTAAGCATCTAACAGAGTAACATACAATTTCTAAATTTGATGATTCAATTGAACTTGTAATGTCTAATGTTATGTTTCCTCTCTTTCACAGCAAACATTCCCGCAGTGGCGCATCGTATTTGCCATCATATCCGCTACGTATGCTGTCGGTGCGCTGATGTTCATAGTATTCGGTACAGGAGAACTGCAGTCCTGGAACAGCGAACCCGAGACGGAGAAGCAGAAACAGGAACGTGAGGAGAGGACTCCAGAATCCATACCTCTAAAAGGAACCTCATGAGGATAGGACAGTGAATAGAGAGAAATGTGACCATTCGTCTGTGTGTGTTTGAGTTTGCGTCTGTGAATGTGTGTCGAGTGGGTCTGCATGGCTGCTCTTCGATGTATTTTATTAGGTGACTTCTTTCGCTCAATATGCCATGCTGACACAACACATGGGAGTTTAATATTACAAACATGGTTTGACGATTGTATTTAATTCTTGAATTTGATTTATTGCAGCTTTTTGGGATTTATTATAATATTAATAATTCCTTAATGTTGATATTCTGTGAAAAGGAAACAATGTTTAAATATCGCCATACAGTGAGAGCATTTGAACTAAGAACCATCCGTGCAGTGATTTTCTTATCGGCGAGCGTCGCAGTCATTGCCGTGTGTCCACAGAGTTCAGAAGCTCTCCCTGAAGTTCAGTAACCTTGCTCATTTTAATTGTTCTGTAAAATATTATTTGATACACTTTAATAGCTGCATTAAGATAGGAATTTCAGTTACAAATTTTAACAAACCGCATTTCGGAAATCAGTTTCAGTTGAGGCAATCGTAACATGAGCACACATCGTTCCACAATAATTGGCTGCTATTGCTGGGCTAGACACACTGGCCTAGAATAACATGAAATTAAATACGGCGATTTGTAATCATACAAATTGTTCTATGTTGCAAGTTTCATGTACTAACAGATTGGTTGCCTATCTATGATGATACAGTAAAAAGATTGGATGTTTTTTAATTCGCAGAATTTAATGCCATTCTGGGTGTACGAAATCTGAAAACGTGTAATGCGTTGTGAGGAACAGTAGAGATTCACAAGTTACCGTTTTATTTCCTTATCACTGTGATTGTTTCATTTTATGTGTCGGTGAACGGAGTTCATGTTACTAAACATTTAGCCACATTCATACAGAATCTCCAATATAATTGTGGAGTAACGTTTGTTGCTTCATTGCGTTTCGAATAGTATATTTCTGTGGACGAAGGCAAAAATGCATATGTCTGAGAACAGAATTTTCAGTCACGGATTTTCAAGGTGAATTTATTGATTCAAATCTTTATATAGAAGCAAATGTACAAAAATTGTATATGATGGATATATACTGTAATTGTATATTATCATATGCAAGATATAAGACTTATGTAGTAGGGCCTATTGATCAAAAATACTATAAGAGGCAAAAGTAATTAAGTTCACATAATTAGTTTACTGTATTTTTACAATTTTTCTTAATGCATTAGTGAACTCGTATACATTTATCCAATAAAAAATTGAAACGCTATACATCATTGTGTTTGAAAATTCACACACGAAATTAACGGGATAAAATTTACTCTTACGAGAATCCGATTATAAAATTCTAGCCTCTGAGTAAAAATACGTAAGTACTGTAACCATATTCACTAATACCCAAACAAATTAATGTGAATTCTGACCGTAGCGAATAACATAAATGTACATATTCTATTTTTACTCAATTGGAATGAAGCATTTGTACTACTTGCGCACTTCTGACCTGGTGATTTCTTTTGTGAGGATTGTATTGGGTGTTAAGAAAGTTTATTCAGCGGTGGAAGAAGATAAATGTTATTACTTGCCGTATTACCTAAACATAAATAAAATGGGACCTTTGCACTTTTACTACAATTCCACGGAATTAATGATAAAATCTCGAAGTTAAGAAGCTACGTTCTTGCTATGGAACAATATGTGCTGGAAAGTTATATACCATACCAAAGATATAATACCGCTAAGAAAAACAACAGCTAAATGTTTGCACGAATATCCCGATATTACTAGAATGTAGTACATTATTGTGAGGATATGCCTCTAATCCAACATATTTGTTAAACACTGGCGAGTGAGAGTTATCAGTAAGTTAGTATTAGTTCTGTGTTTTTGTAATACTTTGGTTTTTCAATTATTGCTTTTTGAGTCATTATATTATAGTGGACATATGCTATTGACGTCAATGACGTAATATGAAAGAAAAGTAAGGTTTTTCTTAATTAACTCAAATGATTCCACTTCCGATTTCATATCCATATGAGAATAATGTCAGAGAATGTCCCAGTTTAAGTGCATTATTTCGATATGCTTGTTCGATTTTACGTTAGTCTTGGTTGGATATGATGGCGATTTTATTTTGAAGTTAATTTTGTACCACGTTTCACAAAAATTAATTCCTGTGTATATTAAAGATGTATGGTATGTGTTTGTTTTTTAAATAGAAGAAGAGAAGTGGAACCATTTTGTACTATACCTGTTCTCGGAGGAAATGTTTGTGTGTGTTACTGGAATAGAGAATTGTAACTGCGGCCTCTAATGACTTACTTTAGAATGTAGCTTAAGCCATTCAATGTATTTCATTGCCTCAATCACATTAAATGTAAATTGTTTTCATAAATCGTATGATAATATTTATTTTTTCCATTTCTTTCAGTATGTACATTTTCTAGTTTCATGTTTTGAAATATTTTCATCAAGATACAAACCTTTTGAAACATCTCACGCTGTCTTACAGATTGTAATAATGATATAAATTTTTATGAGATGCTTGATATACTTCAAGTTCCTTAATTACGAGATACTTTGACTTAGTTATTGTAAAAACCTTTAAAACAATTCTTGCATACGAATTTGACATTGTTAACGTCAATGCAATAATAAAGTGCTTGACTGATATTGTTAATAAAGAGAAGTTTGTGTACTGTTTTGGTAAATTACTACATTTCTATTTCATCAATAACTTAGATAATTTCTTCGGCCGTGCGTAGTTTCGTCTAAAGAAAACTCATTCTGAAATGAAAACGAATAATATATTTATTTTTTGGAAAACAACTCTACCAGGTAAAAGACTCAAAATTTATATGAAAGGAAACAAATATCTATAACGAAAAATTCTGCTCTGCTTAGATGAATATGAGATTCCGCAGAAGATAAAAATACTATAATGTACATTCTAAATTATCACATGCACATATAGACGGAAACACATATCAGTTCATCAGTTTCATTGTATATTCCATAATATGTAACTCTCCACTCATAGAATTAGCGACAGGCAGTTTTAACACTACAATGGATATCTCTGCATTGTTAGACATCATTTCTGAACAGTCTTAAATTCACACCGGGTAACACCCAACGTTGCGTTCACGCAGTTTTATCGATATCGTGCAGTATACTGCTTGAGGTATAATAATTTTAAATAAAAGCAATTCCTTATCAAATATAAGGTTATGAAGTACAAAAACCTGTGAGTATTCACATTATACTTAGTGCTATGCTTAAAACGTTAAACTGCACGGGAAAAATACAATCAGAATTGTCTTATGATGATTAATAATCTTAAATATGATAAAACAAAATTTGAAATGTGACCACGCAAACACAACGGTAAGGGGTATTCCTTAGTATATGTGTGGTGAAATTGACAATATACATTTAATTAGTTTTCAGGTGTGTGTGTGTGTGTGTGCTTGTTGGTGGTGGGGGTAGTGTCAAACTCCTGTAGCGTCGATACAACGTTGGGAAGAAATGAGTTTTAAAAATATATTTTCTCATTTATTTTTCTCATAAACTTTTATTCGAGAAAAATAATACTATAAGACATTTATTAATAATAAATTAAAATTTTTGTTATAATCTTAGTATCTCTGAATTTATTTTAGGTAACGTATATTGTTATCTGAATATAGGGTAAATTAGTCAATTGTCTGCTATACATTTAGTTTCGAGGATGATTTTATAATAACGGAATTCTTACTTCACAACACTGATACGCATCGTTAGAAGTGGAGTACTTTATTTGCTACTAAGTCTAATTTTGTATGTTTAAGTTCTTCAGAATAAATAAGAAAATGGAACTTAACAATACTGTAGTTCCTGGTAACGTAAAAGTATGCCATCAAAACCTTCTTTCAAGGCTTTTAAAACAGTTGTTTAGGTACTGACTAGCATATGGTTACACTGGGTCATGTGGATGAGTTAAGGCATCTATCGACCGATTCTTGAATGATATCTATTTATTCACGGATGTCGTTGACCCTGAAGTGACTATAATGTGTCCATTTTACTATTATTGGGTGAAGACATAGATGCTAGGCCCTTTAAACAACAAGCATCATAATGATGCGAATGGCTATACATGATTATAAATTAATATCTTTGTGTGAATGATACGCATATTTAATTCATTTTTTATTTACTATATTAAAGTACCACCAGGTTTATGCGGAAATAATTACAGTGCACCATACATAAAAAGAAATATTTTGACTGAGCCATAGAATGGAGCATCTCTAGATCAGACAGAACCCTTGTGTTCGCTTTCGGCGATAACTGTAAGGTTTTAATAATAATAATGCCATTTATGAACAGAGTCAGTGTTTAATTGTATCTTTGAATGCAGAAACTATTTCCTTGAATTGGTTTTGACATCAATGTGTCTTAGAGCTGGGTGTCATCCAAAAATTTGTGTAACGAAATAGTGCGATACGATGTCACCCAGCAACAGTACCTTGAGTGTTGCCCAGGCCATGGATCTGTACTTCACATCACAGTCTGCATGGTTGCTGGTAATATCATGTCACGCATTTTATTGAAATACATGTTTATGATCCTTTGATTCTCCCAAAGGGTAATTTAATTACACTTTTTACACTTGTGTATCGTACATTCGAATTCAGTAACAGAACACAATACTTTAGGTTCTTTCCAACACAGTCCTTGTTCCGGCAAGTGGTCTTCTCGATGATGCGCAACAGGAAAATTGTTTTCTACCGCAGTCAGATTTGTATTTATGTGTTCGTATGTTTACAGGAGTTTGGCTTTCCAAACAAATTGTGGCATCAATCGCTGATTGTCAGAAATAGTCCACGGTTTAACACATATACTGAGTCGTACATTTTAGTGATATGCGCAGAAAAACCAAATCACAGTCTCCTGATGTTTTCCTTTTTCTTCCATGAGATGTATTTTATTAAAGAAGGTAGGTTAGTAAAGTTATACTAATACAGTCAATAATATTTCGTGGACTGGCGCCTACAGTGAAGGCAATACGGCGTACACTCATTACTACAGTCAATAAATTCTTGGCGTGATGATTACAGAGTAGGCAACACAGTGTACACCTGTGTAGGTACTACCGTCAATATGTTTGTGGACTGGAGCTATCAATTCAAGGATCACATAGTCTTTTGAACTTTCTTTTGGTGGTGATTCGGGTGATTTTGGATTGATCACCTCAAACGTTTCGCTAGCGGATTTGCCTAATTTTTGGCAGAAAGTGAAATTTGCCCGTTGCTCAAACTACGGCATTCTCAAGTTCCGCCACTGATATTCGACTACCCTTCGCAACAGAGAGCGTAGTTCCGCTTTATCTGTATGCACATAACTGTCTCTTAGGAGTAGCGAAGAACTGTCACGGCAACATCCTATGGTGTAAACTCTTTGCTATAGCGCACCACAGCGATACTAGACGGTCAGTCCACGAACTTCATGACTCTACTACGTATTAGGGAAACTGAGAGGAATTGCAATAATTTTTACAAAAATAACATTATTTAGGTAATTAATTGATTAATTAATGGATTTATTTATTGTGCTACTCCAGGTCCACAAGGGTAGAAGCTATTCCTCCATGCCAGCTCGTGAAACGATGCAGGAAAGCGATGCAGGAAAGCATTACAATACAGCCCAGTCACGTATCAATTCCATAAGCGATACCAAGTCAGCGTATGCAGATCGAGCGATAGGAGAATACGGGTCATGTACGGACAATGAACTACGTGTTGGAAAGAACCTTTCATCTTCAAGGTGTTCAGTTTCCTTACTAGATTTAATACAATGCAAAAAATATTTTTGTATGTTGTTCTATTTAAAAACATAGGCTCAAAGAACATATTTTCCTGTCAGAGGATACTAAAGAGCAGAAGAAGAAATACTTATTGAATTCATTATAATAAATATTTCCATTGTTTTCAATGTGTTTTCACAGTTTGCAGTAACTTTTGAGTTCTGTAATACATTTGTTAACTTTGCATTTGCCAGATAATCACATTTTTACTGAGGACATGCTATAGATTGTAACATCTACTGTATTTTCTTGGGTATTTCTTTCATTTACTTATGAATAAGAATTTTCTTCATAAATCATTCCAGATAATTTCTTGATATTATATATCCAAGAATATTTCAGTAAATCAGTTGAAATATCATACATGCAGTTCAGAAGTGTTATTATGATTGATTGTTTGGAATAATTATCCTGTTACAAGCTGCTGGCGTGGTGATAAAAATATTGTATAATTCTCATTATTTTAAGCGATTTTAGAATGATTGCTGCTATAGCTATGTGGAATTCCAATCTATGTGATATACTTGGAGACACTTTTATTCATTGTGATGGTGTACTATATCTCAGGGGTGTCGATGACCTAACTGTTAGGCCCCTTTAAACAACAAACATCATCATCATCTATATCTCAGGGAATCTTGTATGTTTCCTTGATGAGAACTGTTTGTTATTTTTTGTAATATTGCTTCCTGGGTACTGAATTTTCACAACAAGCATAGCAGCAGAAGACTGCTTAGTCTTATTATGTTGTCTACTCAGTGTCATATTTTTGCTACAGGAAAATCATGTACATTTTGAGACACTTAATAAATTAATTTTTATAAAATTTGATTGTGGTTTGATTTAATGATTCAAATATTGTCTTATTCTTAACTAGCGACATCTGTACATGTCTCTGACCGTATAAATTGCAAAGAGTTTCAAGAAACAATTTCAACGCTAAATGTTTAACACGCGAATGGACCGTGCTATAACATAAAATTATAGTCCAAATCTTAGAAGTGAAGCTTCCACGGTGTGAAGAATTATTTAATTTATTTTCCGGGTTGAACCGTGTTGTGCTTGTACGCATATCACCTTCGTAAACGTCCTGCGCGGGAATCGACCGCGCATGTGGGGTGGGGTAATCGAGGGGTGCCGCCTCCTCCTGCTCCTCCTGCTTTTCGGTCTTCGTCTACATATCGTGCTACGCACTGTACGCATTATCTGAACACAACGTGTCAACAAGTGAGTTAAGAGATAGCGAACTGAGAAGACAGAGAGAGAGAGCGAGAGAGAGAGAGAGAGAGAGAGAGCGCACTTATTAGATCTCCCACACTACCTACATGACCACGCCCCGCAGGACACTCAGAACGACGTTTATTAAGTACATAGACTATAGTAATCAGGTGAACCAGATTCATAGTTACGTTCGGTAATAAATATACACTTGCGTGCAGAAGATCTGACCCATACTCGTAGACTTCAATAGTGGTTTTATCCCCTCGAAGGTTTTTGCACTTACATAACTAACACCTGACTCCATCCAGTCATTACTGATTCTCTTTATGAGATCAATCAATCAATCAATCAATCAATCAATCAATCAATCAATCAATCAATCAATCAATCAATCAATCAATCTGACTCTCACCCAGGTGAGGGGCCGATGACCTTCGATGTTAGGCCCCTTAAAACAACAAGCATCATCAAACCCAGGTGATTCCCCTATCCATTGTTTCCCTAGTCTTTCCTTAAATTATTTCGAAGGACTTCGAAATTTATCGAACATTTCTCTTCATAAATTTATTGTTTCTCTTCCTATAAACGAATATTTACCCCAATTTGTCCTCGTGAATTCCGGTTTTATCTTCATATTATGATCTCTCCTACCTTTAAAGCTCCACTCAAGTTTTTTCGTCTACTAATGTCATTTCACGCCATCTCTCCGTTGAGAGCTAGTAACAAACCGCTTTGTCGAACAACTCACCTTCTTATTCCCAAGTCTGCCCAGCCCAAATTTTGTAGCCTTTTTGTAACACAAATGAAGAAAAATGCGCGTACTGTAATTAATGGCGATATTACCTGGTCAGTACTTGGTTCGGGATTTATGCGAGGATAGAATATTGTAGTCACTTCTACAGAACTAACACGTTTAATTATTTCTTTAAGCTGAAGAATGTGCAAAATGAAACACATTATAATCATCAGAAATATTATAAGAATGCAATCGTAAAACTAGTACTTTTAAATGTGTCTCTGTGTACTTGGTGGGAGATATTAGGAATAAGAACGAGATTTGATGAGGCCTCTGTTGTTGTTCTTCTTCTTCTTCTTATTTTTTGTGGAGATGATGAGAGTAGGAAAGGAGGAAACTGCTGTTAATATGACACTAGAGGGAAGAAATTGGAACAAGTAAAATCATTAAGATATTTGGGAAGGTGGTTAACATGGAAAGGAGCTGCATAGAAAAATTAAGAAACAGAATATCGTTGGGAAAAAGAAGCTTTCGGAAGGCTTAGAGGTATCAACTGGATGTCCTCCACGATTCTCCGTCTTGATTATGTTTTTTTTACTTGTTGATAGGTGAGAGGGCTGTAGTCGTCTAAGGCGATCCCTATTAATTAAGGAAGAAGTTCGCAGAGTGTTTTGTGTAGAGCGTGGTGTCATACGGAGCTGAACATGAACACTAGTGAAGAAAGATACAAAGTATTTGGAAAGGTTTGAAACCTGGTTGTGAAGAAGAATAAAAAGTGTGAAGTGGACGGATAAAGTGAGAATTGACGAGGTGCTAAGAAGAGTAGGAAAGAAGAAACACCTGATGGAAACGATAAGGAAGAGGAGAATGCCCCGGTTGAGTGACATACTATGCAGAAATTGTCTTCAACAGAAGATGATGGAAGGAGGAAGAGGAAGAAGAAATACAGACTTCAAGAGCGAGATCCAAATGTTCTCATACGCTTCTTTTCTAGGATTTTAAAGTCAAACGGACGTGTACAATAATATAATATAATATAATATAATATAATATAATATAATATAATATAATATAATATAATATAATATAATATAATATAATATAATATAATATAATATAATATAATATAATATAATATAATATAATACACAGTAATAGAATACCCCCATACGCTAGTTACAGATCGCCTGAAACTAGAGAGAAAGCACTTTTTTTATTGCAATTCATTAAGTTTTATACATGCAAAATTATTAATTATTACTACACCAAATATAATTAATTTTGTCCTAGACGTTAACAGTGCTATATTGTCTAGGAAAACATGTAGCCTATCTTCCCTTTCCTTAGCCTATTTAATGCTTACTTTCGTTTCAAAATTCTTTTAGATTATCCTAGCATTAACAACATGCCTTACTTAACAACGGCTGAATTAAGGTTAGAAGTACAACAACTGATATATTACAAAATTTGTTATATCCACCTAGTAATTATATTCATTATCCGTGTTATCCTCATCCTTCATTATTCTGGTTCGTATTAATTTTTATGTTTTAAATATCCTTTTTCCACATAGTTTTTAAAATACAAAACATTTTGCTATTCTTCCGGTTTAAACCACTATTTCTTTAATAGTTGAACGATTGTATAGACTTCTCTCTTTTATATATTTTTAATATTCATTTCCCAGATATTTAACTCTCAGTGGTTTGGTTACCCGAAACTCTTAATAGATGCGCTTCGTCCATTACAGTAACTTATACAGGGCGAGTTCCGTAAGGGTTGCCGTCGTTCCTGCATGTCGCGTGTCGGTAAACGAGAGTGCTATCGCCGCTACACCGTTCACGTACGCCCGTAGAAAATGCATCAACTTCGATGATTGAATAATCAGATTGAAAAACAATAAAACTTACCCCATTATAGTAAACATTGAAAACGCTCTTCCTCAGCCTGTAGAAAAGCGTTGTAGCGTGTGACTATATTAGGACTTATTCGTTACATTTCAACCTCATGAATCTTCAAAGATTTGGTGTGAAATAAATAAAAAATCTACAGAACGCGAAAATACGCTGTTCAGATCTTAATTCAGAAGTCATGAAACGCGCTAAAGCGATCTATTACTGTTGTACAAGAAACAATCACACTGTACGCTGTACGGAAGCTGATCGCAGACTAGCCGAGACCATGCTATCATTGGGGGAGCTATGTGATTCAGGCGGCTATTGCATCATCCACTCGTTCAGATACGGCACAGGGAATAACCGGCATCTCTCCTGAGAATCACACCGTGGAAGGTTAATAGTCATGAATAGTTTCTGGATGTTTATGCAGTAATAGGTTAGAATGCAGACGCATTTGGCTATTAGGAAGTGTCTTTTAGGCCGCTCTTCCGTTATGTACTGAGAGTATGATAAATTCTAGGGGTTGTGTTGTGCCGAACCCCTGATGTTTATACAAAGCTCATAGCATAATTGTTTGCAGTTTAGACTATACTAGACTAATTGCTTGCTTCAGTAAGTTTGAATTGTAACCTATTACTGCCTAAAAGTCCGGGCTCTAATAATAATAATAATAATAATAATAATAATAATAATAATAATGGCGCGTGACCTCCGAAGAGGCCTAGTGCAGGTCTTTCGAGTTTATGCCGTATAGGCGACTTGCGTGTCTATGAGGATGAAGCCCTATCTATGATGAATTATAATTATGAAGACGTCACACACACATACACAGCCCCCGAACATCGGAATTTACCAATAAAGGTTAAAATCCCCGACCCGGCCGTTCTACCGTTTCCTAGACAACAACTGTCTGCATGTAGACTCAATGTTAACAACAAGCATGGCAATTGAACCCGGGATCTCGTGTAGCAAAGGCCTGCAGCCATGGAACCGGACGGCTCTAGCGATGAAAAGTAAGTGGGATGAATACCAAGTAGTTGACTGCAAATTAGAATGAATAAATCATTCCATGTCTACACTTTGAAAGTCTTGTAATGTATTAATGACAGTAGCATAGCTCGGATCGGGCGATAGTGATGATAGAACACAATGAATGCGCTTGTGTGGTGTGCGCAAGCAAGACTTGCCATTATAAGGACACTGGTACAAGTGATTTATGTTGATATTCAGATTGCAGTACACACAATATCTTACATTAAACTTCAGAACTAGAACAACTAGTTCAAATTCAACAGTTTTACACCGAATGATATGTAAAGTTTACTATCTAAAAATCCTACTTTACAGCTTCTTAGAAAATAGATTCAACAGACCTGTTGGTTCTACAATTATGTATTTGAATTTGTATTTAAGTTCATAATTGTCAGTTTCCGTTTATTTCCTTTTTGTAAAATTTCCGTGTGTGGGGGATCTAACCGGCAGTAATACCCCACTGGCTACGCCCCACACTGAAGGGCTAATATAAAGAATAAGGTAAGATGGTAGTTGGCTGATAGAGCAGACCATGATCTCTTTTTCAGATTGGTGAACGTTGAGGTTAATTAAGTGTTGTAATGTTTGATGATAAATCCCATGGATCTCCTTTCAGTTCTAAAGCTAAGCTTATCTCAGAAGGAAATCCCGTCGACTGTTCCATCCTTAATGACTTTTGTTCAAAAGTGTGCTCGAAACACGTGTATTATCTGTGTTGACGAACTTGCACAATGCACAATGTAGGCGGGGAGAGTCTGAGACAAAGCCTTTTGTTTCGAGGTAACCCGTATTCTGGCGTGTGGGCCATGATAGTGTAGTCTGGTTTGGCACAATTCAACCTTTACATTAGGTAAACAACAACCAGTTTGGACTGTCTTATTCGCTCGACAGTCTAATGTTACATTTAAATAGTTAAACATCAACAGAGACAATAAATGCTTATACTACATGGCCTTAGTGAAAATGAAAATGTTAAAGTTAATGGCCGAAAATTAAATTGTTAGGAGCCGGACACTTGCACTCCTTTGAAATTCACTAGAACATCATTAAAACCCTATTTGGGCTTATGACCCGACGTTACAGAGGCTAAGCCTATACTACGGAGGTGATTAGATGGAAAGAAAATGTTAAATTACAAGAAGGGATACATTTTACAGATTACGAAATCCTGGTCACCTCAAGACCATGTTCAAGGGGAATACAAGAGCGTTTGCACTCTTTATACCATAAGTTAGTCTAAAGTCTTGTTTGAAAAATTACATTTAAGATTACACTATGAAAGAAATCGAAACCTTCACCTCAAACTAGCTTTCTGAAGCTATTACATGATTACAAGATGTCTGCCATTACCTTGAGCTGGTGCACCTTCTGGAGATGGACGAGGCAAGCCCTCCCCTGCCTCCTCTATAAACAAACTCTACTGCTGGACTGGAGCGATCGAAATACAACATGGCCCAAAAGTCTCAGCTTTTATAGCTGAGAGGAAGGTTCCAGAATTCTCCGGGCCGAAGCCCTGGACACACCCACAAATTCTATTGGTCGCTTAAATAAAGTTTAAAAATTCCTTATTGGTTAACATTTTAAGCCGGCGGGAAGGGATATAAATGCTGATGACCTTAGAACACAAAAAAAGCAATCTACAAACAATTCAGTTTTACCAACTAATCACTACAACATTTCTCCTGAAAATTAATTGTCCATCCTCTCACCAGAGGGAGCACCTAGTTCGACAGTAGAGACATCTGATGATAAACGTCCAAACTTCTTCCACTAGAAGTTGCACAGTTCGTATTACAGAGGGCCTTTTAAAAAAGTTTGAATGTATGGAGTTGGTGTACCTCCGGTATAATAAGATTAAGAGTAATATTAGTAATAATAATAATCGTATGGCCTCAGATACCATGTGCAGGCCTTTTAGTTTGACGCCATGTGGCTCGTTGCTCGTCAATATGGACGTTCCGTTTTACTCTGGACCTTCTAGATTGCAGAGTAAACAGGGTCTCCCTTGGGCGTCTATTGTTGAGTTTTAATTAATTTTGTCGGGTGAACACCAAATATGTTACTAGAGATCTTTTATGTGCGGACATAATTCGACTTTCGATGTCTAAGTGACACTTTTCCTGCCTTTCAAAAAACCGACTACCTTTGTCAGGTATGAACCGGTTTATATTGGGATCCAGGGGCCGAAACTCTACCACTAATCCATAGATGCAGCTAATACTATTATTTGATATGGTGTTTTAATGTCCTACATTTGTATTCTCGATAACGTTCATTTTTTAGTTGTGTCACAATTCTTGCGGAGGTGCGATTTGTAGGCAAATAAAATTGTCATTTTTTAAAGTAAACTTCATACTTTTGTTTCACACTTCGTCTTATATTCACATTAAGCATGCGATGGTCAAAAGTGGGTTCAGCTTGTCTGCTTGTTTGTTTCTGTGGACATCAGGAGAAATCGACTCAACATATATGTAGTTTTACGTATGTTCATTCCTCTGCCCGAAGGCTGGTTGGTTCCTCAACAGCTCCACCATTACCTGTCATCGATGGCGTAGGCATCACTGAAGCGGCGTACTAGGGAAATGAGGAGTGAAGTAGTTTCCCGTTGTTTCCCATAATGAGCCAGAAGTTGCTATTAGATAACAGTCTGTCAAGCTCACTGAAATGCATGCACCAGTCCACCCTATGAGCAACATTTTCACACCATTCATAGCAGGGACTGACTGCGTAAGGAATGGTATTACTAGCATCGCTCATACCTCAGTCACTTTCATGTTGTCAAAGCCAAGAGGCAGATCAGTGAAAGTAACAAAATTGCTCTAGCCCATTGCAGAAGACACAGTGCATTGCAAACACTAGTTGTCGCCAGCAAAGGCACGAAAGTCGATACGTACGTTCAGGCTATAGATTAGAATACATTGGCGTAGCAACATTAGGGGGCCAGGATAGGAAATACCAGATTTCTCTCTTAATATTAGCTGCAATGGGCATTTTTACGCACTGACTCTTGTGCAAAGTATAATTTAAGATATTTTATTTCTGCTAAGTTCTTGCCGTACAAGGAATAATAGGGGAGATATTCGAGGTTATTATTATTACTAACTTCCAATATTTACCGAAATATTCTTCTTCTGCAAGTGCCATCTCCTCTCAGAAGGTCGGCTACAATCATAGAGATTCTTGCTCTAGATGATTCAGCGCGAAACAGCTGAAGAGTGGAACAGTTGATCCGAGTTTTCAGATTATCAGTTCAAGAAATGCGTCTTCCACCTGGTCTTCTTTTGCCCTGTATCTTCCCTTGAATGACCAGCTGCAGTAGATTATATTTCATATTTCTCTCCTCGCATCATGACATGACCGAGGTACTGCAACTTTCAGATTTTGACAATATTTAATAATTCCTTTCTCTTTCCAATTCGCTTCATTACCTCATCGTTTCTGACGAAATCTGTCCAATTCAACCGCAGTATCCTTCTACGTCCACAGCTCAAATGCCTCTAATCTGTCCATTTCTCGTTACTTCAGGTCTCAATTCCATAGAACAAGCTGGAGAAGACGTAATATCTCAGCTCGATAGCTGCAGTTGCTTAAGTGCGGCCAGTATCCAGTATTCGGGAGATAGTAGGTTCGAACCCCACTGTCGGCAGCCCTGAAAATGGTTTTCCCTGGTTTCCCATTTTTACACCAGGCAAATGCTGGGGCTGTACCTTAATTAAGGCCACGGCCGCTTCCATCCCACTCCTAGCCCTTCCCTGTCCCATTGTCGCCATAAGATCTATCTGTGTCGCGCGACGTAAAGCAAAGAACAAAAAAAAAAAAAAAAAACTTTAGATAAAAACTAAGGTCTCTATCTAAAATGTGTACGTAACAAAAATTATAGAAATTCTAGTTTGTTACCTTACCAACTTAGATATTCACCAATGTAGGTTTCTGTTGCTAAGTGGCGAGTATCGTTGACGTAGACATATTGTTCAGTCATCACGGTAACGAACTAACTGGATGCGCAGGTTTTGTTTTGTAAGCTGCCGTCATATTATCGCCTGATGTGTCCGACTCGTTGGCTGAACGCTCAGCGTACTGGACTTCGGTTCAGAGGGTCCCGGGTTCGATTCTCGGACGGGTTGGGGATTTTAAACATAACTGGTTAATTCCAGTGGCACGGGGGCTGGGTGTATGTGCTGTGCTGTCTTCATCACCATTTCATCCTCATCACGAACCGCAGGTCGCCTACAGGTGTCAAATAAAAAGACCTGCACCTGGCGAGCCGAACCCATCGTGGGATATCCCGGCACTAAAAGCCATACGACACTTCATTTTTCATTGCCTGATATGGAGTGTATCGAGTGGATGATAAGGTCACCTGTCGGCTAACACAAGGGTTGGAATTAGAGAGATTGTTAAATTTGGTAACTTGTATACATGGGTAAGCTGTTTGTTAAGAGTTAATAGTCACAAGAAGAGGCAGTCATTTCTGTAATAATAATAATAATAATAATAATAATAATAATAATAATAATAATAATAATAATAATAATAATAATAATAATAATAGCCTCCGTGGCTCAGGCGGCAGCGCGCCGGCCTCTCACCGCTGTGTTCCGTGGTTCAAATCCCTGTCACTCAATGTGAGATTTGTGCTGGACAAAGCGGAGCCAGGACAGGTTTTTCTGCGGGTACTCCGGTTTTCCCTGTCATATTTCATTCCAGGAACACTCTCGAATATCATTTCATTTCATCTGTCATTAATTAAATATTTCCCTAGAGGAGTGCGACAGGCTTCGCAGCCGGCACAATTCCCATCCTCGCCGCTAGATGGGGCTTCATTCATTCCATTTCTGATCCGGTCGAATGACTGGAAACAGGCTGTGGATTTTCAATAATAATAATAATAATAATAATAATAATAATAATAATAATAATAATAATAATAAGTATATAATGGAGAGCAGAAGTGCGGGCATGAATGGGTGGATATACGAAAGTAGAAAGATTGAATTCAAACTTTAAAATTGGCAGTTTTATTTCTTTTCTTAACGTTTCCCCTTTTTTATTTTTTTTATTTCCTACTTTGGCAGTAAAATGACACAATCAGGTACAATTGTAGCTCTTGATCTAGAAATACAACCTAGGATAATCAGATAACAATTTTACAAGCTGAGCTTGGAGCTACCAATTACAATTTTTACCTGAACACAACTGCTCCTTTAAATCAATAATCAAGGAAACGAATCCCCCAATTTCCTTTACATCAACAGTAAGATAATCTTTCCTCTATCAATTTACACTTAGGAATCTATTTTCGAAAATTCACAATTTCCAGGCCTATCAAAGGCACAACCCTTATTTAACAAAATTAAACTGTCTAAACTACTCAACAGCCTGATAAGTTTAACATGAAATAAAAGGAGTTAAACAGGGGTAACAAGAAGCACCCATTCTACATGGTCTTTGGTAAAAACAAAAGGTTAAATTACTGGCCCAAAAACCGAAATGGTAAGGAGGCGAACTCTTGCACTCCTAGAAATGTACACTAAGCGCATAAAACCCTATTTGCGCTTATGGCCCGACGTTACGGAGGCCAAGCCTATACTAATGAGATGACTAGATGTAGAAAAATATTTCAGAAATTACAATACACAAAAGGTTACATAATCATAGTAACTCAAAATCAAGTTGAGAGGGAATACGAGAGGGTACCTCACTCTCTATTCCCTGTTTTCGGTTAAGTTCTTTCGGCTTGTATGAAAGTAACATTTAGAGTTTGAAATGTACATTTTAGAAAATGAAGTTACATTACTAAAGATCTGAAACCTGTATTTGCCATTACCTTGAGCTGGTGGACCTCCCGAAGGATGAGGCGAACGCTGCCTCCGTTACGAACACACACTAGACTGTAGACTAGGGCGATCAGAATGAAAACTTAGTCCGAAAAGTGTCAGATTTTATAGTAGAGGGAAAAGTTCCAGAAAGCACTGGCCTAAACCCCGACATACCCCCAATTCTCATTGGAAAATCAAATAAATACCAGAAAGTTTTGATTGGCAGAAAAATAAATGTACACACATTTTCATTGGCCAACATCCTAAGTTGGCGGGAAGAGATAGAACTTCAGCACACCGAAAGCAAAGTATAAACAATTCAGTTTAGGAAACCTTAAGATACAAAATTACTATTGAATTTTAATAGTTCATCTTTACACCAGAGGCCACAACATAAGTTTATAGTAGAGACATCTATTGAGAAATGTTCAAACCTCTTGTACTAGTTGGTGCAAGCTTAATATTTCAGATGGCATTCTCAAAGACGTTTAATTTAATTTAAATGCGCGGAGTGGGTGTACCTTCGGTACAATAATAATAATAATAATAATACTAATAATTAGACAGAAAGTGAGTGAAAGAATCTACAAGCCATACTAAAGCAAGCTGCCTTAGAAATCGTAGGAATAAATAGGAAATAGGGTAGCACGAAAACGTTACGACAATGCGACGAAGATATCAAACAAATTATCAATAATAAAATAGCTGCTTATCAAAATATCTATCTTCTATCTACTAAACGTTTAGAAGAAAAAATTAAATACCACTGCAAAAGGGTCATTGCCAAGCATGAAATCAGAAAACTACAAAGAACCTCATCGAATAAATTCGTACTTCACCTAGAAGCAGATCTCTATAGGCCACAGCCACGGACACACAATCCTAAAGCACCTGGACAATGACAACAGAGAAATGTTAGAATAAATCCTATTTCACAGGACACATGGCTCCAGTTTCTGCTAGACCTACGGACATCACTCAAAATTGCCACAACATCCGAAACATCAGGGAATAAAACTACATAAGACATTACATATAGAAGAATTACACGCAGTTCTCAAGTAACTAAAAAAAAAAATCCCGGGAGAAGATTGTATAAACCTAGAATTATTCAAATATGCAGAGGATAGCTTTAATTGTAGGCTCCATCGGTTTTTAGAGATAATTTAGGGAGTGGAGGACCTCCTGCAAACTGGTACAGAACACTTGTAGTACCCATTCATTAGAAAGGCGACCTGCATAATTGCGAAAATGATAGAGGAACAAGCCCCCTTAACTCACACTATAAGATATGTGCCACCATCATCAAACATAAGCTGAACAAACACTACTCAACTCTGACTGGAGAAGAACAGAATGGCTTCCGGTAAGTAAGATCAGGAGCTCAAGGTTAGTTTTCTCTCACAGTTTTTATAGAGAAGCATAGGGAATTCAACATATCCATACACTTATCATTTGTGGACAACAAAATGGCCTTCGATAGAGTAAATAGAGCAAAATTAATAAGTAACCTCCATAACGATGAAGTACCACAACAGTTGATCAAAGCAGTATCCAAATTATACGAAAGCAACTTGATTGCAGTCGGGGTTAATGGAACAATTTCGCCATGGGAACCAATCAACAAAGCGGTACGCCAAGGTTGCGGCCTCTCTCCACTGCTTTTTTTAATCATATATATGAATGCCCTTATGAAATACTGGAGACGTCTGCCCCACGATAGTATGATAGTCGGTAGACACCTGAAATTAGACACGCTTCTATATGCTACTACTTTCTAGCAGAGGATGAGTTACAACGCTCCGTACATCATCTCAGTAGAATAGCCACTGAACATGACATGGAAATATCTAAAGGAAGAACAAAAGTACTTGCTTTCAGGAGTAAAGAACCAATTTCGAGTAAGATTTGTCTCAACAACGAACTGTTAGAAAGATTAACTCGGCTCTTCCTTATCATTCGACAACGATGTAAATATTTGTTATAAGACAGCAAAGCTCAACAAATCCATAGGCACAGTGAACTCAACAACGAAACAATCTTTAGCACAGAGAGAAGCAAGACTTCGTGCCTACAAACTACTAGTTATATGCTAGACCAGTCCTTACATATGGAAACGAAGCACGGACAATCAGGAGACACGATGTAACCAGGATCACAGTTGCTGAGATGAGATTTATAAGACACACAGCAGGATACCCAGCTTGGGATCATAAAAGGAACGAAGATGTGATGAGATAACTATAATTAGAACCTGTATTAAATTACGTAGGAACCTGGAGATTAGTGAAAAATACTACAAGAGGAATAGTCAGTTATGTGTATGTTTCGTAGATTTAGAGAAAGCATATGCCAGAGTACCGAGGTAAAAGGTAGGATTAAGTGTACGGTATGTTATTAAAATCAAAGGCATTCACGTTGATAAGTGAGCTGTAGTGAGAATTGATGGTAGAATGAGTTCTTGGTTCAAGGTACTTACAGGGGTTACACAAGGCTGTAATATTCAACCTTTACTGTTCCTTTACATGGACCATCTGCAGAAAGCTATAAAGTGGCAGAGACAGTTTCAGTTACGTAGAAATATAGTAAGTAGTCTGGCCTATGCTGACGAGACAGATTGTGCTAATAGTCTGCAGTCTGATATCTTGGAACTTGAAAATAATTGGAACGAGTGTGGTATGATAATTAACCTTTCCAAGAATAAATTGATGTCAGTAGGTAAGAAATACAAGAGAACTGAATGTCAGATTAGGACACAAAACCTGGAACAGGTAGATAATTTCAAGTATCTAGGATGTGTTCTCCTAGGATGGTAGTATTGTAAATGATATTGAATGAAGGGGCAGTAAAGCCCACAGTTGTGATCAACCTTATTCTGTAAGAAGGAAGTCAGCTCCCGAACGAAACTATCTTCGTATCGGTCTGTTTTTAGACCATTTTTTCTGTACGGGAGTGAAAGCTGGGCGGACTCAGTGTATCTTATTCATAAGTTAGAAGAAACAGACATTAAATTAGTGAGAATTATTGCTGGTACAAATGGGTGGGAACAATGGCAGGAGGGTACGCTGAATTAGGAGAATGAACTCGATGGATTAAGCTGTACGCATAAACCGGCTTCGGTGCTGGGGTCATGTGATGCGAATGGAGGAGGTTAGGTTACCCAGGAGACTAATGGACTCTGTAAAAGAGAGTAAGAGGAGTAGAGGGAGACCAAGACGACGGTGGTTAGACTCAGTTTCTAACGACATGAAGATAAGAGCTATAGAACTAAACGAGGTAAATTCACAGAGGCTTGCAGACTGAATGCTGAAAAGCATAAAGGTCTACAATGAAGTTGTATGCACCTACAGAAAGAGCTGGCGAGAACAGATCAACCGAATGCCTAGTGAACGAGCTCCAAACCAGATAGTAGGTTACCAACCTAGAGGGGCACGATCAATTGGACGTCCAGCTAAAAGAAGGATGAAGACGGTAACAGGCCACCTGGCCTAATAATTGATTGGTAGATGATGATGACAATAATATGAATCTACTGTTATATATTCTAAGGTAGAGAAGATCACGGATACAATACGCAAACGCAGGGCTTGCTTCTACGGTCACCTGCGACAGATGGACAAAACGCATTTTTAACAGTTTTGACTCATAACCAAAAACGACAATTCCCTGGTATGTTAACGTTATAAAAACCTCGAAGGAATGAGCCGACGACCAGAAGGTCGGGAGCTTTTCAGAACAAATTATTAAACGCCGCTCCCACCCATGGCGCATCAGCCCCGAATGACCTTGGCCTACCAAGTGAGCGCTGCTCAACCCGTTGGCCTGCAGATTATGAGGTGTTGTGTGGTCAGCACGATGAATCTTCTCAGCCGTTATTCTTGGCTTTCTTGACCGGGGCCGTCAGCTCACCATCAGATGGCTCCTCAATTGTAATCACGTAGGCTGAGTGGACCTCGAACCAGCCCTCAGATCCAGGTAAAAATCCCTTACCTGGCCTTGAATCAAACCAATGGCCTCCGGGTAAGAGGCAGGAACGCCAACGCTACACCGCGGGGCCGGCGAAACAAATTATTAGGTGCATTTCAAATTGATCTTGTTGCGATCAGCTACGATGACTCCTGGGAAATTCAAGATGTATGTGCGGCTAAAGGAACCAATTTCGACTCTGCCCACACTTGAATAAAACGAAGCGTACACAGGAAAGGAGAAAGAAAATAGGCGGAAGAAAAACTGTAAATTTTAGAATTGAGGATTTGAAATTCAACAAACAAACCTTGGACGATTACAAGAACAGGATAAAGAAGATCCAAAGACAGACAAGGCAACGTAAATACAAGAAGCAGCGGAACGAACGATTCTAAGAAGTAAAAAGGAGAATTATCCATGGTGGAATGAATTTTGCGAGGAAACACTATAAAGAAGATCTCAAGCATGCGAGAAGTTGGACGGAACTAATAAGATCAGACGATTCGGAGGCATTCAAAGCACAAGGGAAATTAACATCTAAAATCTTAAGAGGTGAACGAAAACACTACGATACTCCACAAGTTAAGAAAATAGACGATGACTTCATGAGAAACATTACACCTAATTTCTACCAAACATTTAGGAAGAAATGAACAAGTTACAAACCGCCGACTCTTTGCTTCAAAGAGGATAAAGGACATCTGGTCTATGGTAAAGAGCAGAATTGTATACACCTTGTGAATTATTTCCAGCTACTTCTGAACTGTAAAAAAATTGCAGAAACTCTGGCATTTGAGAAATCTACAAACAAGTTACAAGACTCAAAACTACCCAATGAAGAAGAAATCAGGGAGTAATAACAGGATTGAAAAACAAGACATCAGGTACAGACTCAAATAGTTGCGGAGTTATTGGAATAAGCTGGATAACACTAAGAGACTCAGTTAGAAACACGGTTTGCAGATATTTGACCGACAGAGAGCATCCTGAAGGAATGAAAGACAGCATTGCTAGACCCGCTGCACAAAAAACGGGGACAGGACAAACGATAATAATTATATAGGGATATCTTTGCCATCAGTCACCTGTAAGATCTGCCGGCCGCGTGATGTAAGGGTAGCCTGCCTGCCTCTTACCCGGAGACCCCGGGTTCGATTCAACGCCAGATCAGGGAATTTTACCTGGATCTGAGGGCTGGTTCGAAGTCCATTCAGCCCACGTGATTAGAATTGAGGAGCTATCTAACGGCAGCCTCGGTCAAGAAAGCCAAGAATAACGGCCGAGAGGACTCGTCGTGCTGAGCACACGACACCTCGTAATCTGCAGGCCTTCGGGCTGAGCAGCGGTCGCTTGGTAGGCCATGGCCCTTCAGGGCTTTAATACCGTTGGTTTTTACATATACGATCTTATCTAAGGCGCTATAAAACAGGATTGAGGGGATTATCAACAAAGAACTTGATGAATACCAGGCAGGTCTTCGGGAAGGGAGATCATGCACTGAATTTTCTTTTAACTCTATAATACAACTGCGCGCACCCACACTGCCAATATTGTAGTCATTGACTTTAGTACGGTGTATGGACTTGTTGTCAGGATTGAAACAGGTGTCCGAATTGGGGAGAGGATCTCACCAATCCTATTCAATATTGCACTCGAAAAGGTGGTCAGAGAATGGAGGAAGAGGTTTACAGAACTTGGAGTGAAAAATGGAATAGTGCTGGGAAGGCCTGGAATGAAAATTGATTGTCTAGCATTCGCAGGCGATTTGGCGATACTGGCAGGTGACACAAAAACACCTAAGGTACAGATTGAAATGCTTCAGGAGATTGCTGTAAAGACGGAACTTCAAATATCGTACGAGAAGACAGAACTAATGATACAGGACAAAAGAAACACCACACAGAATATTGTCACTAAGTATGGAACAGAGTACAGAAATTTGGGGAGTGGATAGCTCCTACAAGACTACTAGGAATGGCGTTACGGGAATGGGCAAAAAAGATGGAAGCAGCATATCAGCTTAAATCACTCACAATCACTGCAGAACTCACACTACCACACTATGATAAAGCCAGAAAGTTTACATGGTTTAAATGCATTTCATTGAACAGGAAGTGCATACGAGAAAACATTGAGAAACATTCTGAGGATAATACCAGGGCCTAGGAAAGTGGGCAAGAAATCGACTGCGACCAAGTGCGGAATAAAGGTCTGCACTCACCAACGCGGGACGTGGGAAGCGGGAAGCGGGAGCGGGAGCGAAACCTACAATCCCGAGGTCGCTGCGAAGTTCGTCCTTGTCTTCACACAGACCCATGGACGTTCATGTGGACACAGCTAAGATAATCATTAGAACAACGTGCATTCTGCACAATTTCCCGAGAGAAAATTCGGCATATTACAAAGATTTAGATCCACCGGAATCAGGACTTGAAGCCTTTGAAATTGTTGACAATGATGCACGACGACCACTCGCTGTAGCCTTCGCTGATCGTGAGAAATTTGTGGAGTCCCTCGGCATGCATAACAACAGTGTATATCTAGTTTTAGTACACATCTTACATGCATATGGAAATTTACGAACGGAGAAATGTGTGCAAAAGGAAGTCACAAACAGTGATAATTAGAGAATTGATGCCAGGTATACGCAGTTCTTTTCATATTTCATCCCACAACATCTTTCTTCCTTACATTCTTGTAATCTTTATTACTCATGTCGTAAAGCATTGGATGTTTCTTGACGCACTCTGTCAACAGTTCAGTCGCCATCGCTACTGTCACAATGAATGCGGGACGCGGGAAAACGCTGCATGCTGCGAACTGAAAATGGTTCGCAGCAATCCCGCCATGTAGGCGGGAGAGTGACGCACGGGTGTAAATTGATCCATATCCCGCTGTACTCATACTAGTTCGCGACGCTTCCGATTCCGTACCCCGCGTTGGTGTGTGCAGACCTTAAAGGTCGATTCACACCTTCAGGACGTGACGGTGCTCTCTGTTTCCGTATCTGTTCTTTCCTTCATGAATTTATCACGTCTGTTGACACACTTTAGTTTCGTGCAGTTACGTCAGTAGTCAAGTGTTCCATGATGAATTTTAGTGATGATGGATTACCTGTCAATGGTAGCTTGGATGAAGTGGAGGAAAGTTAGAAACAGTGAGTTTATCCTATATGGACATGCAGCGGTTTAGAAAGAACATTTTCTACTCTGTATAAGGGCTTGATGAATTTCAGAATGAGCCAAAATACATTCAGTTTGCTGTTAAAGGAGGTCGAAACTTCAACATTTTGGAGACACGCAATTACACCGAAGGAAATACTAATATATGTCAAGTTCCAAGAGTGTCAATTTGTAATAATATTATTAATACTACAACATTATTATATTATACAGGTCTATATTATTTTTTATAATGTTACTAACTTCACTATATTTGCATCCAATATCACACAAATATTTTCTTAAATGAGAAAAGTAATAAAATGTTGTAATTACGTTCAACTTCCATTTTCTCTCCTGTTTCATCCCATGCACGCTTCTGCTTCTTCAAGTCAGCTAAATTATATAAAACAGTGTGTGCCTTTATTAATGCAATCAGCAGTTATTTCTTCATTTAGGGAGGTAAGGATCAGTTAGAACTTACACAGATAACCACAGCATTCCGAGTTAACTGAGAAGTGGAAAGGCGCGAAGAGAATATTCACGTCCGTGAAAACAAGAAAATGTCGTTGGCGAGCGAATGCGTTTTGCCGGTACAGATCACGGAGAACCACTGAAGGTCACGACAAATGCCGTCAACAGAAGTGTTGGAACTCCTCGCTTCGTTAAAGAGGCGACGATATTTTTTCACGAAAGACGCTGTCACGTCACGGATGTCGCCGTCACGTCCCGGAGATGTGTGAATCGACCTTTATACAATAAGACAGAGGTAAATCACAATATCATTTAAAAATAGAAGACTCTATTTCTACAGATACATCAAAGGAACGCTGAGAGAATTGTGGAATACAAGGAGAACAGGAAGACACGAATTAATTGGCTTAAAAGAGAAAAGAAGGACATGGAGAAAAAGAACATACCACTCGATGCAGAATATAATGGATATTATTACAGGAAGACCATAAACAACATTACGCGATTCCGAGATCAAACGATGAACTTACAGAAATTGGAAATGGACCGGCAATATGGGGTCGAAAGAACGTACAGAAGCGCGTTCCAAAACGACGAAAAATTACTGGGCTTATCGATAGAAGAAGAACCAGAAATGAATGATGCTTAACGAAATCCATAGTGGACCATAAGAAATAAGTTTACGTCTCACTAACTACTTTTATGATATACGGAGATTTCTAGATACGGACATTTTGTCCCTCAGGAGTATTTTACGTGCCAATAAATCCCTCGACACAAGGCTGATGTTTTGAGCACATTCAAAGACCACCGGACTGAGCCAGCAACAAAGCTGCAAAGGTCAAAGTTGAGGAAGGAATGAGTCAAAAGGAGTTGAGCAAGCCAAAAATATACGAAGGTGAAGGTAAAAGAGACTTACCAAATATTTCCGTCCATTATTTAAATATATTTTTATTCCGGAATGTTTTCCATATCAAGTAGGTTGACAGTGAGTCTAGATTTGATGTAACTCTTATTGTACTGCTCTTAGCACGGTGTCCATGGAGAATGAACACGGCGTGGTTTTAATAAGTTCACGGCAGCCTTCGGTATACTATTGTGAGGCACGTGCCGCCATATATTTACACCTTTAATAACATCATCCTGTCTACAGAGATACTACCACGTGGTGGAAATTTATAATCTGATAGGGAATGTCTTGACATGGTACAATTGTTTTGGTTCAAGAGAACGCTTCGTATTCAACCGAACATTTGAATGGAAACCGGTGAAATACCCAATCGACACGTGTGGAGACAAGAGCACTTTCTATATTGAGCAGTATAGAACGTGATATACTGGCATCCATTATAATTATGAGGCTTGAGCTCCCATGCCAATGAAATTAGCTAATATTCGTAATAAAATGTTTCATCTATGGCAAACTTTGATTCTCAACTGGTATCTTATACGTCTGTCAGACTCTGCCAAATTTTTTCCTCTCCTCCTGTGGTACTTACAAGAAATCAATTAATATATATAATATTACAACTTGCTTTTAGTCGCACCGACGCAGATACGATTGGATAGGAAAGGGCAAGGAAGGAAGCAGTCGTGGCCTCAATTAAGGTACAGCCCCAGCCAGCACTTTCCTGATGTGAAAATGGGAAAAAACGGATAATCTTCTTCAGGGCTTCTCCCGAATTCAACCTCAAAACTGATGACCCAATAAATGCACATACCCTCACAATTCTAATTAACCATGAATGGCCACACTCTCTAATTACTGTCTATTTACAAGTCGCTCTCTTCCTTACGGCACAGCAGGCGGTCCAGCCCGTTGCTCTACCTGCGGACGCTTAATCCTTACTTTCACTTCTCCAAGTCCAGTCATCTCATACAGCAGCTGTGTGTGGACAGCTGGATCTGAACACAGGACTACGGGTCACTCGACACACGATGACTGCTCGTTGGTTCTACTCCACAGACAGTCCAGTAACTCACACAGCCACATGCAGTGAACAACTAAACAGCTCAGCAGTATTCAACAGCAGGACGATACTCACAACATCTAACATTAATACAAGTCCATTTAACCTTACACTCACGGTAGCAGCTTCCCTCGCTGACTCACGCCGAGCCTCAGCCTACAGAAATACACGAACACACAGTACATTCTTCCGTTCTGTCTTCTCCAGCCCACCCGTTCACCGGTCTCTCCGAGACCACAACAGCAGTTCCTGGTTCAGACCTCGGTGGGACACTAGCGACAGCCAACATCTTTGTCTCCCTCAGTCCAACCACCGACCGTAATACACAGACTTCACTACGGAGTCTAACACTGACTATAGCTCCACCACGGAGCCTAACTGTGACTGACTGTCCGCGGCTAGCCTCCCTTTTTGTAGCTCGGGTTATGTGAGCCAGAATTTTCGCGAGGCAGAACATTCCCGTTGAATCTCCAAGAAACTCACAGGTAAGCCGGCCGACGAGAAGCCGGCCAGCTGGGAGATCCCAGATCGTGTGAGTCACTAGCCCCTTCCTGGAAGTACCGTAAAGGGCTAACACGGGGCTGGTACGTAACAATAGTAATACCCTGTATGATAGGAATCAATCGATGGACGTTCCTCCATTCAACATCTTATATAATATGTATTATTTATACCTTTATTAAAGGTATATTAAATATATAAACTATACACATTATATAAAGTGTTGAATGGTGGAACATCCCTCGTCGGATTCCTATCAAATAAGTCGTCAACACGGAAATGAAAGTTATACATTATGATAGTAATACCCTATCATGAGGAAAACTCTGCACACTAAACAATATGAATTTTGGACATTGAAATATTAACTAAAGTTAGAAGTTTTCCAATAAAATGTTGTTTCTTTCACCGATTCAATGCTCTTCGTAGAATAGAACAGATCACTCCCATCTTCTAGTTCCGGATCACCTAGAACTGAAGAGAGAGTAACCATTTATAGCAATTCATATTATTTTGATACATGAATGTTTTTCTAGTTACATTTAAATGTATCTACTGCTATCTTAAAAATTACACTTAAAACAAATAACTTTTTGCACCTAATCTCTACATTATATTGTTTTTGAAAAAGTATTTATTTTTGTCCTACACATTAAGTATTTTATAGTCTAGGACAACATTTATTCTACCTTCATTATTAATTAGTGCGAGTATTTGTTTGGTGAGGAGGCCGTACACATTTCTCCTTAGCTTACAATAGACATTGTGAATTTATCGAGTGATTGTACGAATGAAAGGATGGATGACTGCATGCCTGGATGAGCTGCTCATGCATTCATGAATGGATGGACACTCCTCTCTCCTAGCCACCAAATAGGGAGGGCTATGATCTTAATAAGAGCCTGATATAGCAGAGATATAATAAAATTAATTTTCCAGATTTTTGAAAAAATTGGAAAGTCAAAAATTTTGGAGCGTCATTTTAGGGTTTTATGTTTTCTTCTGCGTTTCATCTGTGATATGATTGGTAATGTTTGATATAAGAGAATTATTTCCAATAAACAACAAAGTATTAAGAAAACATTGCTCACATTAATAACACAAATGTGCGATCTGACAAACAGCATGAAACGAGTTTCGTTACAAACAATTTGGCGGTGGGCTGTCACTATTTTAACGACCGCAGGATTTTAAGGGTTGCGTAGACTTTTTTTAATCAGAAATAAGGAGAGATTATGTCGATCAAAAATGTTATTCAATAGAACGCTTTTTCTTCTTACAATCTGTAATACGTCGGCCGACAAGGATAGATCTTATGGCAACAATGGGATAGGAGTGGGAAGGAAGTGGCCCTGGCCTTTATTAAGATTCAGCCCCAGGATTTGCCTGATGTGAAAATGAGAAACCACAGAAAAAATATCTTCAGGCCTGCCGACAGGAGATTATAACCCACTATCTCCCGCTCATAACTCATAGCTCATAACTGCACGGCCCTAACCGTACGGCAAACTTGCCCGGTCAATAGAACATGGTACACTTGGAATGTGGTACACCACTAATAACTCTGTGTGGTATGGGTTTGTGATACGAGAGAGACATAATTTATCCGTCTCTGTGGTATAGTGGTTAGTGTGATTAGCTGCCACTCCCGGAGGCCCGGGTTCGATTCCAGGCTCTGCCACGAAATTTGAAAATTGGTACGAGGGATGGAGCGCATTGACTGAGCCTCGGGAAGTCAACTGAGTGAAGGGGGGGGGGGGGCGGTTTCCGTGGTTTCCTCGCTTTTCCTCTAGGCAAATGCCGGGATGGTTCATAACTTAAGGCCACGGCCACTTCCTTCCCTCTTCCTTCTCTATCCCTTGCAACCTTCCAATCCTCCAACAAGGCCACTGTTCAGCATCGCAGGCGAGGCGTCTGGGCGCGGTACTGGTCCTCCTCCCATCTGTGTCCCCCGACCCAAAGTATCACGCTCCAGGAAGAGGTGGAATCCCTCAGTGAGTCCGAGGATAAAACCAACCTTGGAGGGTAAACGGATTAGGAAAGAAAGAAGGGACATAATTTAAATGTTCGGGAGTTATATTACGAGTAAAATTAAGATCAATAAATAAACTGCTCAATGAGCTGGCAGATGGCAGTTATTGAATGTTTGCAGGAAGATTATGATGGTGGCAATTAATCTCTACAGCCCACACCGTGCATGATCAACAGAGCTCATGTCCGCAGAATACGCTAATCACACCATTCACTCTATGCCTCAAAGGCCAGTCTGCCTCGATGGACACGAGCGTTAACTTCCACTGTTGTAAAACTCTCACCCACAGCGGCAGAAAATCCTGTAACTACAGGTTGGAGGATGAAATCTCTGTATACGAGACCAGTAATGTTAGCTTGGATAGGAATTAGAGGCGTGCGTATACCAAATATGATCCCAACTCAAAACACGATGCTCTCAAGGATTAAGGGTTTGTTCTGTCTCTAACCGGATCATCTGCAGACTCTAATGCTCCTTATGAGCGCAAGCTTATGACAATGACTTCAGAAAGGAGCGTACGCTTCCACTGGCCCTGATACCATGGTAAAAGCAGAAGAGCAAAGCAAAGCCCAGTCATCTTCGTACAGGCCGTGAACGCCCCTGGAGGGCTGGAAGGTAAAGGAATAATAATAACAATGTTATTGGCTTTACGCTCTACCAACTACCTTTAGAAAGGTACTGGCGTCCACTATCCGTAACCTCGGCACTGGCTTAACGCTCAGCCACCTTTTCCCCCAGGAATTAACCTGGTACTCATTTTTGGTGAAGGGTGAGTGATTCGCAGGGCCATGTGCACCTTCGGAAGTGGAAATCTCATTTCTTAAATTTCACGACTTCCTGATGGGGAATCGAACCCACGTCCTTCCAGGTGAACCAAGCACGCCTTTACCGCCTCGGCCAAGCAGGCCCTCTTTCTTAATCTGCTTGCCCTCCAGGGTTGGTTTTTCCCTCGGACTCAGCAAGGGATCCTACCTCTACCGCCACAAGGGCAGTGTGCTGGAGAGTGAGACATTGGGTCGGGGGCTACAACTGGGGAGGATGACCAGTACCTCGCCCAGGCGGCCTCACCTGCTATGCTGAACAGGGGCCTTGCGGAGGGATGGGAAGATTGGAAGGGATAGACAAGGAAGAGGGAAGGAAGCGGCCATGGCCTTAAGTTTGGTACCATCCCGGCATTTGCCTGGAGGAGAAGTGGGAAACCATGAAAAACCACTTCCAGGATGGCTGAGGTGGGAATCGAACATACCTCTACTCAGTTGACCTCCCGAGGCTGAGTGGACCCCGTTCCAGCCCTCGTACCACTTTTCAAATTTTGTGGCAGAGCCGGGAATCGAACCTGGGCCTCCGGGGGTGGCAGCTAATCACACTAACCACTACACCACAGAGGCGGACCATTTCCTGTACTGCGGGGAGGAATTGAGGGGGAGGAAGCAGTTTTGCTTTAGATGGTAGAAGATTTCAGAGAAGAGCAGACCGTGTGTAAAATTCGTTTAACCGGGCGAGTTGGCTGTGCGGTTAGGGGCACGCAGCTGTGAACTTGCATCCGGGAGATAGTGGATTCGAACCCCACTGTCGGCAGCTCTGAAGGGGTTTTACGTGGTTTCCCGTTTTCACATCAGACAAATGCTGGGTCTGTACCTTGATTAAGGCATCGGCCAATTCTTTCCCACTACTAGGCCCTTCCTATCACATCATCGCCATAAGACCTGTCTGTGGTGGTGCGACGTAAAGTAAATTGTAAAAAGAAGAAGAAAAGGAAAATCCAATTAAATATGAGGTTGTTCTGGCGAGGGGTGGGACAAGAGTAGCTCTTTGGCTTCTCTTAACTGAGCAGTAATTAAGCTGCAAGCTGTGGAAAGGGGAGAGGTGTGCGTTGCCTGTCAGTGATTTCTTAAGGAAGGCTACGTCTATTTGTTTACATAACGAGTTCACTGATGGCAATGACCTGGCTCTTTTTAGAGGGATGTGTTTGTTAATTGTACTTTCTGCTCGTCGCTGGACACCTAGTTTCCTCATATTTTCCGTTGTCGTTGGGTGCCAGGAACGAAAACGATTAGTATTGGCTGTACCAGGGAAATATAAGTCGTTCGTAGGACTTTACTTCTTCTTCCTCCAGAGAGACATCTGTGGACCAAACCTAGTCCTCTGTATGCCTTACACATCACTTCCTCCACGTGCTTATTCCATTTTAGATTGACCAAAATATGAATATCGAGCAGTTTGATGGAGTTAGAAGGCGGTAGTTGGATTGCACGTAAAATAGGCTGGTTCTGGAGTGATCGTCAAGCTCTATTTATTCTTACATATTTACAATTCTTAACATTTGTACACATTTTATTTACAGAGCTATACTATCCAGATTCTGGTTCTGTAAATGACTGCGTCATGGGTATACTGGGTCATGGTCGAATTTACACAGTTCGGTAAGTAGAGAGCATAAATCGTGTATAGGAGGGGCCTATCACACTATCCTGAATTACTCCAGAAGTAATTGTGGTTTGGTCTGATTTAGTTCCTCTTCCGGCCCACCAAAAACGACATCAGCCTGAACGCCATAGTTATGGATTTTTAACACAAGTCTTTGATGTGACATCTGGTCAAACTACTCTTACACGAGCTGTCCTACTGTGTGGTTTAAAATGGGCTTTTGATAAAGGTCTCCTTGTTATTAGTTCTCAGTCTTGCAACCATGTTCGCACAGTCTTATATGACACATTCACTCCGGTGGCCCTCCAAAATACCTTGCAGAACGGGGTGGCAGTACCAGTGGGCCTATGACGTGATAAAAGCAACAAATACCGATCCTCCCCGCCAGCTGTTTTGCATAGAAGTCCCGTCCTTTGTTGATAAGCAATCGTTCGTGTCTTCCTGAACTTTTTCCAAACTCTGGGGATATCAATCCGACATGAGCGGTGACATCCACTTATCATTATCCACCTTGCAGCAGTATCAAAATTCGAATGCGATCAGTAGCAGGAATGGGTACTATTATTGTGTTAACGACAGCTCACTACGTGCTATCTGCATACCGAACCGAACCGAACCCCATGGCACTACAGCCCTTGAAGGGCCTTGGCCTACCAAGCGACCGCTGCTCAGCCCGAAGAGCTGCAGATAACGAGGTGTCGTGTGGTCAGCACGACGAATCCTCTCGGTCGTTATTCTTGGCTTCCTAGACCGGGGCCGCTATCTCACCGTCAGATAGCTCCTCAATTCTAATCACGTAGGTTGAATGGACCTCGAACCAGCCCTCAGGTCCAGGTAAAAATCCCTGACCTGGCCGGGAATCGAACCCGAGGCCTCCGGGTGAGAGGAAGGCACGCTACCCCTACACCACGGGGCCGGCTTATCTGCATACCACCGACCTCAAAAGTGAAGTCGTTTAATTGACCGACGTGACTTACCAGACAAATTTCGAGCCTGAGGTGGCTTTAGCGTCAATAGCTGTGCGTCCCAGACTTTGTCCTAGAATGCAATGCATACTATACTGAAAACAAGTTTGATGTGTCGTGAAATCGTAACATGCGAAATATTTGTTTAGACCTGGATACACCGTGAGTTAAGAGAAGGAAGAAGAAATGTAACCGGTCAATCATACCTGTCCTCTATCCCTCGTGAGCTTCGCAGTGCCGACCGAAGGAAAGTGCATTAGTCGACCCCGGAGGCCGTTGGCTTTCTCGAGAAACTAAGTTGTTCATTCTGTTAAAAAATCAGAATTTGCTCGTAATAAGTGCATTTGTGCGGAATCTTTTTCTTAAAAATCTTACTTTTTACAATTTGCTTTATGTTGCACAGACACAGATAGGTCTTAAGAGGCCAATGGGATAAGTAGGAAAGGGCTGGGAGTGAGAAAGAAGTGACTGTGTCATTGATTAAGGTACAGCCCCAGCATTAGCCTGATGTGAAAATTGGAAACCTCGGAAAAACATATTTAGGTCGGCCGACAGTGGAGTTCGAACCCACTATCTCCCGAATGCAACCTTAAAAGTAAAATATCATGATGTATGTGTCAATAACGAAAGAAGAATAGTCAGCATCACGTAAAATCGTAAGGTAAGGAAGGGAAGGGAACCGCTTGCCGTTGAAGAAGGGCCCAAAGGCGATAACGGAGTGCACCATTGAAGCTACACACCAACCTATTTTTGCAAGTTCGTTTCTTTAGTACCCTTTACTCTCGTTTGATTGTCTCACTTCTGATATGTTTAACTTATTTAGTGTCCTCCCACTGGAGAAAGAAAACACACCATCGAAAAATAAAACTGGAACACCATGAAGATATGTGCCTACACCCCGTCATGGACGTTGATGACAGGTGTTCAGGTGTCTTCGAGTGCATTTGTAACACGGGTCATTACGGTGTTTGTCCAGCACATGCTGCAACACTTTGCTGCATCCTGTATGGTGACTGCAAGGCTCTGAATCGTATCGTGCGGAACTGCGGCCCACGCGTGAAGGTTAGTTCATCCGCTGTTCGGCATGGCTGAGGGAAGCTGTGCAGGCGGGTAACCATCATGTCATATACATGTTCTGGGAACCTGGTGGGTCACGGTAAGAGCACAGTACCTTGGAGAGCGTTTCTGGAGATGCCTCCAGTGTAAGGAGGGGCATTGTACTGTTGGAATTTGCCATTTGCCATGGTCGCTATCAGAGGGACAACCACTGGATTGAAAACCCAGTCCACATACTGACGAGCAGTCACTGTGCCCTCAACAATCACTAGCAGAGATTTTACAGGAAAACCAATAGCTACCTAGGTGGAAATGCCTGATAATGGCACTGTGTTCCTGTCAAGAATAAGTTCGGTGCAGACCCTCTGACCCGTGCGTCGTCGTACAGGATTGCAAGGATCATTGCAGCGAGGACAACAGTGCGATTCACCGCTGAAGCCGACATTATGCCATTTGTCATCAAAACTTGACATCTCCCGCCTCCAGTACAGCTTCATTCCTGGGATCAGTTTCATTTTTACGGAAGGGACTTGGGATCAAAAGTCAGCCTTCTGCTCTCAAGATTCGCGGGTTCAAACCCGGCAGTGGTAGTAGGATTATTGAAGGGCGGGCAAAAGTGCATTCGACAATCCATGTTGTATGATGTCGGCATATAAAATATCTCTAATGACGCATTTGGCATTCACACGAGAAGTCATTGAAACTCAACCATAGACGCCCAAGAGAGATTTGGTTTACTCTGCTACCTAGTAGACCTAGTGTAAAATGTAACGTCGAATTTGATGAGCATTCAGCCATATGCCGTCAAAATAAAATGCCTTCACACGGGACCTGAGACCATATTATTATTATTATTATTATTATTATTATTATTATTATTATTATTATTATTATTACTACTATTATTATTATTATTATTATTATTATTATTATTATTATTATTATTATTATATTTTGGCCAGCTATGGACCACGTAAAGGGGCTGCCTGGCCGAGGCGGTAAAGGTGTGCTCGGTTCGCATGGAAGGACGTGGGTTCGAATCCCCGTCAGGAAGTCGTAAAATTTAAGAAACGAGATTTCCACTTCCAGAGGTGCATATGGCTCTGAGGTTCACTTAGCGTACACCAAAAATGAGTACCAGGTTAATTCCTGGTGGTAAAGGCGGCCGGGCGTACAGCTAACCACACTACCCCATCAAGTGCCGCGGTTAACAATGGTAGAAGCTTTTACATTCCACTCCTCCAAGGGCCTTCATGGCCTTTACGGAGGTGACTTTGTCTTTTATGGACCACGTAAATAATCTTGAGGATTACAGTTTACTTTGTCGCCAGTATTCATTCGTTCTCTTGTTTGCAGCTTCTTTCTTTTCATCCGACTGATGTTTCTTCTCGGACGCTGTTTCTGGTTCCTGGAATCCCTCAAACGCCTGTATCTCGTTTCTGAATGTGGTTCTCTTTTGGATGCTCATTTCTTGACTCGTTATGGCCACGTAAGGAGCACGTTTGAACTCATTTAGTACAATGTTTCTTCCTTCTTCCCCAGTATCCCTTCATTCGTTCACTGAGTTTCTTTCTGCATTAATCTGTCCATCCCGAATGTTTTCATTTAAGATACACTGTAAATTTATCTTTGCTTACTAAGCTTCTAAATTTTGTTCTGTCTTGAATGATTTTTCGGTACTAGTTTATTTCTACTAACCAATTGTTCCAGTCTTTTAGAGAATTTGCTACGAGAGTGTGAAAATTAATAGATAAATACCAGTTTCCTTTTACTTTTCTTTCCCTGCCCGTACCAATGTCCCCAAGAATCGTTGTGTTGCAGTCGAACCCTTTCACGACTCATTTGTCTGTTTAAAGTAAATTATAGAACAAAAGTCAGCCTATATTTTCATTAAATTACATCAATGATGACACTGTAGCTAATTTGCGTTCTTATATCAATATTTATATTCATTTTTGATGAATTCTCTCCTCGCTTTTGAGTGTAAGTAGATAAAATGCAATTACAGGTACTGGTTATGTGATATTTTATTTTACTTGATATAATTCACTATGCTCTGTACTGTACTATAAAAACTCATGGAAAATGGTATTAAAAGAGTGCCAACTGACAAAATAGAAAGATGTAAACTCAACGCAATATTTAAAAATTATAAGTTATATTTCACAAATCTTATTTAGTCGAATTAGTATTTGACTGAATGTCAGGAAGTTTATTTGTGCGAATTGCAAAGATAACTGGGGGGCGTAAACTAAACCTAAAGCCCTTTAATTTTGTAACATTTCCTTCGAGTTTAATAATTTTCACACTTCCGTAGGTATGAAAGTGTATTTGTCAGCCTGTTCTTATCCATTCTTTGTACGTACCCGTAGAATTCTAGTCGCCTTTTTCTACTTGTATCCCTGATTTTTTTTAAATGTGAGTTGATACGTTTCCTGTGGTTTCTTTTTCATCCAAATGCTAGTTTCCTATTTTGGTACTGGATTTTGCCGAGAATTTTCCTCTTTTGTTTCTCTATGATTGTAGGTTGATATTATTATTATTATTATTGTCAGTTAGCGTGTAATGCCACAGTAGCTCGAATTCTCGCTGCCGCTACGAGCTCTGCCTGGGACATCTGCATGATGCGCCAATTCCCCAGCCTCACCTCCTTACTCCGCACTGTTGTAATTCATGTTGGTGCCGCCAGAGCACTCCGAGCATGCGCAAATTCATTTGATCAGCACGATCTTACACATTGTTACGTAGATACACTTTAGTAAACACGTGCAACTACAGAGTGCACAGATAACCACCCCACTCTATGCGGGCTCTCTCTCAAAGGGAAGTATTTGTTGATATTCTTCTCGTTAGGAGGTAGGTTTCACAAACGAGCACTTCACGTTTCAATTCTTCACAGACTACACGTCTACTGAGTTTCATATACAGGAGGTTGTTAGTCTTTGTCCACTTATGTGCGGAAGGACCGTATAAGCGATCCGATTGGCCTTAAACTTGCATGTTTTACGTAGCTAGCTGGCACCGCTTCAGACCTCCGCGAATTCCTTCGCTCTGTTATGATTTCCACATTCCCTTTTATGAAATTTGTACTAAATATCACATAATCTAAAGGAGATTGTTTCCTTTAATATTATTATTTCTATTACTACGAGGGCGAATCAAGACGTATGTCACCCTAGCTCGCCGCGAGAGCAAGCTGTGTGTCGTGACCGTGTCCAATGCGGAGCAAGCTACAGTAACTGCTAACACGTCCGATAGGAACGTTGGTGTGCTATCTCGTCTGCAGTGCCGGCTAGGCTCAATGGCGTGTCAATTGGATATTCATTCCAAATTGGAGGTGCGTGCAACGATCAGATTTCTATGGGATAACCGGCTCAATTGCACGGACATTCATCGTGACATCACCGCTGTATATGTTGAGCGTGCAATATCTAGCCGAGGTATTTTACGGTGGTGTAAACAATTTGATGCCGGCCGCACGGATCTCGCGGACGAATAACGCGAAGGCAGGCCCGCCACGTCCAGTACCGTTGCAAATGTTGAGCGTCTGGATGGGATAATTAGAGGGAATCGGCTCATAACACTGCAGGAAACTGCCTGCATACTGAACATTTTGTGTGGCAGTGTGTTCTCTATTGTTCATCCACGCCTTGGATTTCGTAAACTGTGTTAAAGAGGGGTATCACATCTGCTCACCGATGTTTACAAGGGACAACGTTTCCAATCGTCACTGGCATTTGTGCAACAGTATTCTGTGGAGGGTAACGAGTTTCTACGGCGAATCATCACAGGGGATGAAACGTCGGTCCACCACTTCACCCCCGAAACAAGAAGAACATCAATGGAATGGGTGCACACGACATGGCCACCACGAAAGAAGGCAAAGGTCCAACCTTCAGCAGGAAAGGTAATGGAGACAGTGTTCGTTGACATGGAGGGTGTGGTGCACGTGGAATTTATGCCGAAAGGCACGACGATTAATTCGGCTTCGTATTGTCAAACATTGAACCGGATGCGTAAGGCAGTTAAAGAAATGCGGCGGGGAATATTGAGCGCCGGTGTGATTTTGTTTCACGATAATGCAAACACCTCACACCTCACGCGAAACGTCCGAACAGCTGCAGCGATTCAAGTGGTAGGTGCGGCAATATTCTTCACACAGTCCAGTCTTAGCGTCATGCGATTATCATGTGTTAGGTAAGCTGAAAACGGATCTCGGTGTACGACGATTTCGAAACGACAAGGAGGTGAGAGCAGCCGTCTCCAGATGGTTACGTAGCGCTGGAGGTGATTTATACGCCTCCGATATCGAAAAGTTGGTTAACCGTTCCGAGAAAGGTTTACAGTCTCTTGGGGACTTACATTGTATGTTGTCATAGGCGTGTTGCATATCTGTAGGTAGTTTCATAAATGGCAATAATTTGTTAGTGTGACTTACTTTTTGGTTCGCCCTCGTAGAATACTAGTAGCTTGGTGTAGTCTATGCTACAGAACATTAAAGTGCACGTATTTGCTGATAAAATTTACAAGATTGCTACAAGATTGTTTTACAACATTTGCAATTGATGGTTCCCTCCTGGGAACTTATTTTTGATATATAGGCCAAAGGCACGCATTTATACAAGTGGAGGAACATGCTTACCCTAGTGCACAGTCGATGCATTGTCCCACAAGGAGGCTTGCAGTGGTGTCTCAACGCATTCTTCATCGACTGCAGCGGCTCTATCGACACTTTATACCATAGCATAAGTCTTTACGTCCGTCGACATCCACACACCAAACTCTAACACTTCAAAAGTGTATAGACGATTGACTGAGTGGTGCTAGAATTGAGTTTTCACCTCCGGACTGGTATTACTAATTCTGTGGGCTCTCTTTCCAGCTCCAAGCTTGCCGAGAGGACAGAAGACGTTTCTGCCTTCTCCACTGTTGTATGTCCGTCGCTCCCTTCTCGATCCGCCAGCCAGCTACACGCGTGCCAGTGTGTTATTCTTCGAGCCTCGACGCGCAGCTCTCAGTGCGCGTGCCTGGAACGTCGTGTGTGTTATAAAAAGGAGCTCCTAGTCTGTCCAGACGCCCACTGACCCCGGTGTCCAGCTCCAGAATACACCCTACGTCGAGCACGGAGGCTACTCCTCTTGAAAATGTGCTTCGGCCAGGTGGACTGAATTTCTGGCAGTAAGAGGTCTCACCTCGGGTCACCGCTCCTCTTGTCTATTCCGCTGTCCATGCCCAGTCTTACCATTATATGCCACTATCATTCCCTAGCTAATGCAAGCTCCCATTATCAACTTAGCTTTGCTAAGTAGGAACTCTTCAGTCATTGAACTTACGTTAATGAACTCAGACACTTCAACAAGGAAGGACTCTCTGAGATATTTACGTCAGTGCTTCTGGTAGTTTTCGACTATCAAGAACTTTTCATGTCACAAGGACTATCTTTCCGAAATAGTAGTGAACGTGAATACTCCAACGTGTATATAGTGTACAAAGACAGACTCTTTTCCAAATTCATAGTTCAATTTGCTTCGAGATAACTTTCAGTTTTGTTAGTATAAATATTGTAATTTTACATGTGAAGTAAATAAAGAAGTTGTGTTTTTGTAAACCCAACCTTGTTTACAACACAACCAAATATTACAGAGCCGCGAACTGGATCGACATGTATCATTACGCCGTCACCACCAGCAGCGACACCTGCACCACTCAACAATTCGCGCTCTCTTCAGACCCCACCAAATCAATCTCCTTGAAAATCCAACTCAGCAGTTCCACTCCCCACGCAACATCCTTTTCACCCTCATTAAATTTAATATGCGCCGTGCAGAGATTGCAGACATACGGCCAACCCCTAAAGGCATTATCACCAAGTTGAATGGAGATCTCGCCGCCCAAAAGCTCACTCTGTCATTGGAGGAGCTTACCGCTCCCTTCAAGCTTTTATCACGACCAGCGCTCAAGATACTACCACCACCACCCAGACATAGCCTCTTCTGCTGTGTGGTTCGTGGTATAGATCCAACTATCAGAGAGGAGGAAATCATCACCGAATCTAAACTCCGGAGGTATTTCACCTCGTAAAGATTACCGAACGGAATGTAACAGGCTCAATTTACATGGTGAGAATTCTACTGCCTACCACCGTTGATCTCAACAGGGAACTGGCTTCAGGTGTGTCCATCCACCGACGCCATTACAAAGTTGAACCTACTCGCTGCGGAAGATGTCTTATTTACAAATCACACATGGCCAAAAAGTGTCGAGCTACGAACCCTAAGTGCAGGCATTGTTTACAAGAATATCCAACTAACTAGTGCCCTAACACTGCCCAACGCCTTGTCTGCAACTGCTGTGGGTAAGCACACCCGACCTATGCCTGCAGATGTAAACCTCGTCCCGCCCCTCCTCCTGACAACCCCGAACTCATCGCATCTATCCACACAGTTGATTCACCTACCAGTCCCAGCCGCTCTATTTTTCCATCGTCCTCTCATCCTAAGACACCTACAAGCTGCCGCACACCAACCCTCAATGTCCACTTTCAAACTTCATATTCCGGCTTAAATACACACTTCCATTTCACCCCATAGGAAACTCTTGTCAGAACCCTGTCTATCATTCCGCCTCACCCCTAACTCTTCTCTTCAGTGAACACTGCAGCATCCAGTCAGCGAACAGAATAGTGATGGGGGAAGAAAGCTCCAGCACCATATCGTCGGCAACCTCCCATCGGTCTTCTACTACCAAAAGGATCATCTATCGTTTATTCCTACTTTGTATTATTTAATTATTTCATAACAAGTCATGTTATTTTCATTTTATTTTCTCCCAGATCAGAATATAAGTAAATTTTGGTAACAATGCTCGTTATCCAGATCAGAAAAAATCAATAACAGAAACCAAAACCTCCTGCAAATGATAACGAAACAAAATATGGTTGAAAACCCGTTAGCCAAGAGGCCAAATCCCTTCTCACCTCCTCCTTCTTGATATCCTTTACTCACCTCCTTCCCCCATCATATCTCCGTAACCCGCCCTTATCTCTTGGCCAGAGAGAGGGTGTTGGTTTTTGAATGTTTACTTTTAAGATTAGTATTAATAGTTAGTTATGTGCGAAGTGAATTTTTATAGAATTCCTTTTTAAGGTATTGATTTGTAACATCTATTATAAAGCTTTAGAGTTATTTAGATGCGTTTGTTTTCAAGTTTTCGATTATTTAATCATCAAGTAAAACTTTATCCTTGTGGAAGCTCGAATTGACTTCTTAGTGACCACGAAAACTATGGATTCGACACTATTTTCGATTATTTTTACATCTCAGCCCTTCCCACCCCACCCCTAGGAGTGCTAGGGTTACCATACCTCCTCGCAGTTTGTCTCCTGGAAGTAAGTCATAAGTGTGCCATGTTTGGTTGAAATCTCTCCCGTAGTCCAGAGAAGTATGGATTCAACACGAATATACATTAGTTATAATTACAGTATATTTCGCCCCCTTCATTAGGGCTTCTAGGGGTGCTTTGCTCTCACAGCATTTTTTCCAGATAGACGATCATATTTTTACCAAGTTTAATTGACACAAATGCTGGAACAACATATAAACATCCATAATATATTGTCATTTGGACATTTTTATTTCTTCGTCCCTTCTCTCACCCCTGCCGATTGGAGCTTAACTTCGACTTATACGACATCCGGAGTGTCACTATTCATCTCTGCGACCCTGAAAACTATGGATTCAACACTATTTTCCATTATTTTATATATCTCTCGCCCCCGCCCTAAACGGGGCCAAAACTGGACTTTAAAAATCCAGAGTGTCACTGTTCATCTCAGCGACCCCAAAAGCAATGGATTAAACACTATCTTCGATTATTTTTATAACTCCCCCTCGACCCCCACCCCTAAGGGATACAAAATCCGGAGTGTCACTGTTCATCACGGCTACCCCGAGAGCTATGTATTCGACGCTACTTTCGATTATTTTATATCTCACTTCCCCTCCCCCGCACTAAAGGGGCTGAACTTGGACTTTCAATTATCCGGAGTGTCACTATTCATCGCAGCAACCCCGAATATGGATTCGATGCTATAATCGATTATATTTATAAATCAGACCCTCGCACCCCCCCCCCACTCGAATTTGAGGGCGCTTGTGGTGTCTTTGCCCAACGAAGTTTGTCTTCTGATACTAAGTCACAAGTGTACCAAGTTTGGTTGAAATCGCTCCAGTAGTTTAGGAGATGTAATATGTAAATATCCACATACAATGACATTGATGTATCTATAGATATATTGCATAGACTCGCCTTTGCTCGTTGGGAACCCCCAGTTGCTCTTCGTTAGGAGTGAGTGACAACTCGTGTCATTCCACTCTTGATATTCTATCTATTAGAGAGCTAAATTCATCTTCTTCGCTATTTTTGCTTTACGTCGCACCGACACAGATAGGTCTTATGGCGACGATGGGACAGGGAAGGGCTAGGAGTGGGAAGGAAGCGGCCGTGGCCTTAATTAAGGTACAGCCCCAGCATTTGCCTGGTGTGAAAATGGGAAACCACGGAAAACCATTTTCAGGGCTGCCGACAGTGGGGTTCGAACCTACTATCTCCCGAATACTGGATACTGGCCGCACTTAAGCGACTGCAGCTATCGAGCTCGGTAAAAATTAGCTTTTAAGTTGGCTACTTGGTACGGGTCGTGCAGTTATAAGCTTGCATTTGATAGATAGATGTTTTGATATGGGCCGTCGGGAGTTTTGAGCTTGATTTTTCATGGATTTTAGTTTTCAAAACAAGCAGATACGGGAGCTGTACCGTAATAAGGGTCACCGTCGCTCTTTCCCGAATTCAGCCAACTTCTTCTCCCAGTGATGGGGACGATTTGTATGTATGAGTGCGATGTTGCTTTAAAACAGCAGCTAAAAACCGAGCGAGTTGGCTTTGTGGTTAGGGTCGCGCAGCTGTGAGCCTGCATTGGGAAGATAGTGGGTCCGAACCACACTGTCGGCAAACCTGAAGGTGGTTTTCCGTTTTCCTATTTTCATACCAGGAAATTGCAAGGCCATGGTCGCTTCCTTCCCATTCCTAGCCATTTCCCATACCATCGTTGCAATGAGGACTATCTGTTTCGGTGCGACGTAAAGCATATTGTTTCATTAGCTGATAAATGACCCAGTAATGACCTAATTTTATCCCTAACTCAAACACTTCGACGCCTGCCTGTATATATTAGGTTATAATCTATGCCAATTACGCTTTAAGTCCTGTCTGTGTTTATGTTTTCATTTATTTAACCCTTTTACACTCCAGGATTGGTTATTCCCCCGGTCTCAGCGACGGCTCTCACCTCTACCCCCATCAAGGGCAGTGTCCTGGAGTGTGTGGCATTTGGTCGTGGATACAACTGGAGAGGAGGACCAGGCTGTCTCACCTGCTATGCTGATCAGGGGCCTTGGGGGGGATGGGAAGATAGGAAGGGATAGACAATGAAGACGAAATGAAGCGGCCGTGGCTTCATGTTAGGTACTATGGCGACATTTGCCTGGAGGAGAAGTGAGAAACCACTTCGAGGATGGTTGAGGAGGGAATCGAACACCCTCCTCTACTCAGTTGAACTCTCGAGGCTGAGTGCACCCCCTTGTAGCCCTCGTACCACTTTTCAAATGTCGTGGCAGAGTCGGGTAGGAGCTAATCACACTAACCACTACACCACAGAGGCGGACCGAAATTTTAACTCCTAGTTCAAACACTTCGACACCTGCCTGGATATATTAGGTTCGAATTTATCCCACTTATGTTATTAATCCTGTAGCTCGGCGGTTGGCCATGATCGTTAAATCGTGAAGTCTATATGCTCTGACACCGTGGTTAGCCGGTTCGAGTCTCGTTGGTTTCATCATCAGAATGTTGGCCGGCAGATTGCGTGCCAAAAGCCTGGATTCAATTCCAAACCTTTCCGCGGTGTTGATATGGAGTAAAGTGAACTCGTATCCTCATCCTGAGGTGGTGCAGCTCTTTTCAGGCACATCCCCAATGCAGGTGAGCTGCATCTACCATTTCAATTACACACCAGCCTTCTTGCCATTATTAAATTTCTGGCAGTACCAGGAATCGAACCCGGGCCGCCGAGGAGGGCAGTTAATAGTGCGAACCGTTGCGCTACGGAGGCGGACTTCATATGAAGTGAGGAGGGAATATGACGCTGTTGATGGCGATTCGTCCGTCGTATGTGGACGTAAAGCTTTGAGCTGACTCCTTGGTGTTGTTCGACAGGAGCAGACTACGTGACAACAGCGGGTTACAAATAGAAAGACCTGAACCAGGCGAGCAAAAAAAAAAAATAAAAAGTCCTTGGACACTCCCGGCACGAAACACCATACGATAAATAAAATACAATAATTTTACATCCTGTCTGTTCTTATTTTCATTAAAAAAAACTATTTGTATCTGTAGCAATCGATATTTATTCTCATCATAATTGTGTGATTTCTCTCCGACTCGTTGGCTGAATTGTCAGTGTACTGCCCTTCGGTTCAGAGGGTCCCGGGTTCGATTCCCGGCTGGGTCGGGGATTTTGATCGCTTCTGATTAATTCTCCTGGCTCGGGGACTTGGTGTTTATGTATGTGCCAACACTCCCCCCTTCATATTCAGGCAACAAACCACACTACCGACCACCACAGGAACACGCAGTAGTGATTACATCCCGCCATAGAGGGTTGGCGTCAGGAAGGGCATCCATCCGCAAAACCGGGCCAAATCGATATGCACGACGGAGTTCGCACCCGCGACCCCAGAGTTTTGGGAAAAACGATAGAAGAAAGAAGGAGATAATGGTGTATTTTTGTTCTGTTTTGAAACAATAAAATTTTAAAGTGTACATAATTAAACATGAGTGTAGGAGATTCAGAAAGAGTGTACATAAAACCTCCCACGGCTACAGGATCTTGGTAACGATTGTGTTGGCTAGCCTCGTGTTGTTGTCGGCTGTGTTTGACTGGGTTATCGAAGTTTAAATCAACTTGGGGATCGAGTTGCAACTGTAATGGAGTCAGTCCCCGTGAGATAGGAACACAAATGAAGTGGTGAGATGGAGTTTTCAGGGGATTCACCGACATGGTAATCACATGCTGAATAATGTGCGAGCTCGAAAATTGGTTACACAATCTGAAAGGAAGGAAGAACTGTCCAGAAATAAAACTTAATTAAATTGAACGTCAACTCTTCTTTTGTTTCTCTCTGTGAGCATAAGGCTGACGTGAACTTCCTTAATCTGGATTTCTTGATTGCAGCATTAAAAATTGGCTGCAGGTTGTCATTATTGTAACGATCGCATTTTTTGAGAGTTTCGTAGATTTACTTATATATATAAATCAATGTGTAGGGGTCCGCTGTCTGTAATTTACTTTGATTTGCCAACTTTTCAGACTTCCAACCGTTTTAGGTCAACTCAAGACCGCATCAGTGGGTTTTAGCTTTCGTGTCTGTTTGTCCATCTGTTCAACCATCACGGCGAAGCGGCTGGATAGATCTCAACCAAACTTCATATTTAGAGTATACTCATCCAAGATCAGGTTAATATGTGCATATGATTTTAAAATCACTGAACAGACTGGGAGTTTATGCGAATACCCGAGTGGACTTTTACAATTTTCTCTTGTGCTATTGATTTTCTCTAAAATCCGTAGACCGTATGTGAAACTTTTCTTCATTTTAAACAACCTTTTATGAGCATAATTTAATTTAATAATCAAATGACGAAGAAAATTAATATTTTCTGCTGGTTTCATGCTCTGCATTGAGTGACCGACAACGAACCTATCGGTCACCATGGCAACGACTTCGGCTGCTTGACTGCAGGGAAGTAATGTAATGCCAGTTGCGTTATTATTCCTGTAAACTCGTGGTTGTTCAATGGGTAGATAGCGAGAGAGACGTGAAAATACTATTCTGCTGTGTATTTCTCTCTTTATAATGAAAACGCTCCATCTCCTTTGTGAATGGCAGTACGCAAGCGAGTTTGCCGTTACAGTAAAAATTCCCAAACTCGACAGTGAATAGCAGTAGGAAACGTGGCCTGCCATTATCATGAACACTTCCCAACGTGTACCGTAAATGTGAAGCAACATGTACGGTCCTGTCGGTGGTGTTTCTCGGATAATGCTAAGAGACATGCAATTTAATATAATCTTTCTCACTGCATGTAAAATAATATACGTAGAAATGTGGAATACCGTAGCGAAGCACGGGTACATGTGCTGGTTAGAAATATTATGTGGATAGTAAATTTTTATTCAATAGGACGTGGTACACTTGGAATATGGTTAATAACTCGATGTGATATGAGAAATGAGGAACATAATTTAAAATTTGGGGAATAATATTACGAGTGAAAGTAAGGTCAGTGAATGAATTGCCCAATGGCCTGGGATAGTTGCTGGGCACAACACTCACATTAAATATGTTTGAGAAAAATCAAATCCCTTTTCATTTCTTTGGATGTCTATAGTGAAATCGGCCATTATGATGATTGGCACAGTAACATCAATATCAATCTCGTCGTCAGTCATTAAACTTGATTCATAGTAACGTATGGGTGAACTAAAAACAATTTCATATTGTCAGAATTGATGTAAGGATGAATATATTAACACATGATGAAGATTTTATAATAGACATGAAAACCTGGCAGTCTGTCAAACACACAACATTTCAATATAAATCATATCAATATAAACATACCTGTAAAAATACACACTAATAAACAAAGAATGACATGTTTCGTTCTACAAGAACATCCTCAGGTTCTATCAAATCACTTAAATCATGCGTATGCGTATATATGTACAGTAATTTTTTACGTTGCGTAAACATGTCAATGATAGAGAATTAGGTGAAAATATGAACAAGCATAACAAATAATGAGGATTTTATAAGAACTCACCCATCACCGTATTAACATCATGAAAAATATTGTACTTATCTGGATTTCTGAAGCTTAGTTCGTTGTCCTAAACATATCCGTTAATAGTTACGTCTACCATACAAATATCACCGGCAATCCTAATCAAATATTTCATTTCCATTATTAAATTTGTTATTCCATACAACTGACCACGGTGTATTCACGGCGACAGTTAACCGCCAACTAGGCGAGTGAGTCAACACAGCGCCATCTTATAACAGAGTAGACGTGTGAAGTCACATGCTTAGCACAAGCTTTACCTTACTTTGGAGCGCTATTTCATGAGAACTACGTTTCAGACGTTCAATAATTTTTTTGCAATGTGCAGTCGCCTCTTTTATCTGCCAACTGAGACATTTTGCGTAATCGTAAGTTAAATCATCTCGGCGATATACGAGTTCGATCCAAACACTAAAAGAGACTTAACATTTTTTTCCTTCCATGTACCCGTTATCGAGGAACGTAAGTCCACGTTAAAAGTAAAACATTTTGGAATTGTAATGTTCCATGAAAGTAAAATGTGGTGTAGTAGTGGGGACGTATTTTCAAAATTCTCAAACAGGGGTGCGAACTGTCGCGGTTATTATTTTCTTTTTGCTATTAACGATATTTTCCAGTCGAAAGGATTTGGGAAAGGATCTTCTCCACGTCGCGAGAACTAAGATATTCGGGGCCTAGTCTTCGCTGAAGACGTCCTTCTACTCGAATTAACACCTGTCAAGATGCAGAATAGTATTAAAGGGATAGAAAGCTATTCTAAAATGTGGATTTTGAAGGTTAATTCCTGCCACCTTCTATGTATTATTGCGACATCAAATTGGTGGGTGGGTAAGACTAAGATTAGACGCTGTTCAGAAATTTAATAGTGAGGAACGTTTAAAAGCAACAATGGCAGATGGTCAGAAGAGATAAAATGAGCCAAGGTGGAGTAAGGGCTGTTATCTAATAAACTACTTGCCTCACCCTTGGGCGTTAATTATTGTAACATTTAAAAAGGTATTAGGCCTAATAGTAATATTAATTCTCATACCATAATTGAATGTAATTTTCACTTGGCGATTTGCAATGAAGTGAAATTTAAAATAAATAAATAAATAAATAAATAAATAAATAAATAAATAAATAAATAAATAAATAAATAAATAAATAAATAAATAAATAAATAAATAAATAAATAAATAAATAAATAAATAAATAAATAAATAAATAATGGGACGAAACCGGGCTGCAAATAAGGCTTCTAAAATGTGTAACGGTTGCTTGTTGTGATCTCTAATGGCCATAAACGTCTAAAAATATTTTTTTTTGTTGCTTTACGTCGCACCGACACAGATTGGTCTTATGGCGACGATGGGACAGAAAAGGGCTAGGAGAGGGAAGGAAGCGGCCGTGGCCTATTTAAGGTACAGCTGCAGCATTTGCCTGGTGTGAAAATGGGAAACCACGTAAAACCATTTTCAGGGCTGCGGACAGTGCTAAAAATTAATAACAATTTACTAAAAACAGATGTGGCAAATCTATTTTACTGGACCGATTTGCTTCATTTTTGTTTTATTCACTCCGGAATTGCCTGCCGGTGAATCATAAGGTACTGATACGTCTCTAAGTTCAGCCAAATTTGTGTAATCATAAAATGAAGTAATTAAATGATCACTGTAATATTTGCAGGCGAAAGGTTATCCAAATCAGCAATGCATTCTGTACTTAGCAGGTTGCTAAGCGACTAACACTTTCATTTATTCTGATACATGTGATTTTCATCGTCAGTAATGTCATTGCATGCAGCCATGTTTATTACTGTCTGTCAAGCCAGAGAGCATACACTTCCTCCGATCATTATTCCCTGTTAAATACTCTTTGATTCTATAACCTTTCCCAGCTTCCAAATATATTCAACAGACGTCAGAGCGTTTCTAATAACTTACATACTGTTAAGAAAAAAAAGTCTGCGTACAAACAGATTCCATCATGAAACACGCCTTAGACATTTTCTGGGAACACTTATCGAAGGGTAACCTAGCTACACGAGAAAGAGTGAACGACATGTATCACAAAAGTGTTCTCAGCTCACAATTCAATCGTTCTATATAGATAGATAGAAAGATATATAAATGTCTTTACTGGCGTAGTTAAGGCCATTGGGCCTTCTCTTACACTAAACCAATTAGTATACATTAAAGTCATAAGTAATACTACCGTAATTAATAACAGAAGACACAATTTAAATACATTAAAATATAACTGAAATAAAATTTCACCACAGTGAGACATACATACAACAGCAATAATAATAATAATAATAATAATAATAATAATAATAATAATAATAATAATAATAATAATAATAGTAATAATAATAGCTAGTAATGATATTGTAGTAGCACGATCATTGAGAGGCCAGAAATGCACAGGTCACTCGCATCCCGCTGTACCCCTTAACGCTCTTTTAAATGACACTGTAGTTGGTATTCCTCTGACGTCGTCCGGTAAACGATTCCATTCTCGTGCGGCAAACACCGAGAATGAGCTGTTATATGCGGCAGTCTGATGGTGAGGGATGATGATCAGGTTGGTTTGAGCCCTGGTATGTCTGTCATGAACATTTGAGAAGTAATGGAAACGCGAAGAAAGGTAAGATTGGGAAGATGTACTAAGAACTCGATGGACGAGAGACAAAGTATGATGGTTACGACGAACATGGAGTCGCGACCACTCTAATTTTAGGAAAGATGGTGAGACGTGGTCATATTTTCTTAAATTGCATATATATCTCACACATGCATTTTGAGCGCGCTGTAGCCTTAGGGAAAATTGCGGTCTCACGTCATTGAAAACAACATCACAATAGTCAAAATGTGGCATTACAAGAGCTTCAATTAATTTCTTTTTAAGCTTTATTGAAAATATATGTTTATATTTATATAAGGAATGTAAATCTGAGTAAACGTTTTGAGAGATATATAAGACATGTCCTGACCAAGTCATGCGTTCGTCCATGATAACACCGAGATTCTTTACTTGTGGTACAAAAGGAATTGGAACATCCTGAAGGATTACTCTTGGCAACGGACGTTTAGTTATACTTGTTATTTGACCTTGATGGCCAAGAAGGATTACTTGCGACTTTGTAGGGTTCAATTTCAGGCCGTGCGCAGTCGACCAATCACTAACAGCCTGTAAGTCAATTTTTAGTAAGTCGATATTTTCGTCTATGTAGAGTTGAAGATCGTCAGCGTACATATGGTATTTGCAGTGTCTTCGATGATATGTCATTCACAAAGAGTGAGAAAAGAAGAGGACCAAGCACAGAGCCTTGAGGGACTCCTCTGTTCACGAAAGATTGCGATTAAAATTACCGTTGCCTTCTACGACACAATACCAAGCTTTACATCAAAAACTGTATGATAAAGAAAGCAAATATATGGATCGGTTTGTACCAAACAGATGGTATGATTACGTCAGAATGGATGAATTCTAACTGCGAACTGCGGCATACCATAACGATCTTGTTAATATATGTTCATAAAACCATTAAAGAGGGCAGGCAAACCGTAAGACAACGACAGGCATATCAAGACGAGTTACCTGACCTATTTATTACGATGGGTGCTCTAGTAATAAATAAATAAATAAATAAATGAATAAATAAATAAATAAATAAATAAATAAATAAATAAATAAATAAATAAATAAATAAATAAATAAATAAATAAATAAATAAATAAATAAATAAATTTATTGCCTGAGCTACCGGTTGCAGGCGTTTTAATATCACGCCATATAGCTGCCTGCTCGTAAATTTTGACGTTCCGTGTTACTCCAAGCCTACGGCCTACTAGATGGTAGAGTCAACCGAATTTCTCTTGGTGTCCATGGCTGTGTTTAATTAATTTGCCGGCGGAACACCAAACGTGCCCTTCGAAAATCGGATTACCTACCTATCTTGGGATCCGGAGGCCGACACTCTACCGTTTACCTACAGAGGGAGCATTTCCTTCCAATGATGCTGTTGTTACTGTTTCAATGTGTCAAACTAACGATACATGTATGATCAACAGCACACATTAGATCATCGGCTGTCTATTCATTACCGATGTAAATTTACTGTAGTGCCAATAAATTTATTGTGAATTTTTACCACTTCGTTTGTTTCAACATTCTTATTTTTATCCACTTTTCTGCCCCAAAATAAACTTGCTATCAGACTGCCCACGCTTTCGGGGAACTATCATACTCATCGAATCAATCAGTCGGTAAGTGCCCCCGAAGGGTGGAGTATTTTCCGAGCAAGTGGCAGTGCAATTTTTGGTTGCGCTGTGAGATTGCATTCGGAAGATAGTGGGTTCGAACCGCACTGTCGGCAGCCCTGACGATGGTTTTCCGTGGTTTCCCATTTGCACAAGAGGCTGTACCTTAACTAAGACCACGGGCGCTTCCTACCCACTTCTAGCTCATTCCTGTCCCATCGTCGCCATAAGACCTATCTGTGTCAGTGCGACGTAAAGCAAATTAAAAGAATACTCGGCATGCAGCAGTAATAATCCTATCTATCGGCAACAGAGGACACAAATCACATCATAACAAACAATGGTCAATATAATGTTATTGTTGATCAATTTCATGAACTTTCTATATTGTAAACTCTCACATTTAGTTTTCTCTCGACTCTGTGATATTAGGGCGTCTTATAAAATTATTTATAACGTAGACTGTAGTCACTTATTCTCCGACTTAACATACCGATTTTCATTAAATTCTGTTTACACATTTTCTCGTGACTGACTCGGCGCTGATATGGACTAAGCAAAAATCCAAATTCATGAAAGAGTCTGTGATCATAGCCGGTACGGTAACAATGTATAAGACATACATGATCGGAACTTAATTATGTAGCATTTATCGATACGACCACTAATAACATAAAAATTTGAGAATTAAATTTGAGGCCTTCCCCTAAACTATAGTTTTTCTCAGCGTGCATAAAATTATTTATGGCCTAGATTATAGCAACTTCTTCCCCGACTTTGCATACCAATTTTCATTAAGATAAGACCACTAATAACCCAAACATTTGAGAATTATATTTTAGGCCTTCCCCTAAACTACCATTTTTCTCCGCGTGAATACAGTTATTTATAGCCTAGATTGTAGCGACTTATTACCTTATTATCTGAATGGTTGAGAAGGATGGACTTTAAAGTTTGATTTTGCCTTGTATATATATTGTATAAAATCACTATACTCAACCCTCTACCCTTCAAGCCTTTGAAATGTGGCACCGGCATAATACTATAATAGGGTCGCTGACTGAGTACTACCCACAGAGACATCTTCGAATGTTACAAACTAACCTTAAATTACTAGGCAGGAAGGATAAGAGAGAAGAAAAAAATCAAATTTAAAAAATCTGAATGAGAACCTTTGTAAACAACAGGTTTATTAAAATGCTAAACTTTGGCAAAGTAACGCTTCTATACAAATTAACAACAAAAATAATTTCGGACCATGTATTGATACATCACTCACTATATCATTCGGTTCATTTGAATTCTGTTCAATTTACATAATTATGTATTATGAGGCACTCCTGACACCATCATTTATTAGGAGTTCACCAACCTAAATTACCAAATTAGTTTCCAATTTTGTCAGCTCTGACCATATCAACAACCTGATTCATGAATTCAAAATCTCCTCCAAACACATCACTCGATTTTATTCCTATTACCTATCATTTTTCATTTTATAAATCAATTCAATTTCCATCATCTCGAGTTAACACCACATTTCAAGAAATAATGATAATAAACTATTAGTGAAATCGATCATCATTACATCCATTAATTCGTCAGGGTGACCTTCGAAATCCAAAATATAAATCCAAAACCTTCATTTATTTATTCCTGAATCAATTAATCTGCATTCACTTCCATACTTTCAAATTATTTAGTCATTTAAATTATGAACCTTGGAATTATAATTCTTCAATCATTTACTTTATTACAATATTCCATTATGAAATTTTGAAGCTGTATGAAATCATTAAATCCGACATTCGTCGTATAATTCATGAACTCCTTATTTTATTAAATTAAATTTATTAATTTATTATTATTCATTAAATTGAGGTTATCACCATTATAAAAGTAATTGCATCTGGAATCGTCAAAATTATTCAATTATATTTATGAAATCAAAGAGTTACTGAATCCACAAATTTGTTAAAATCATATAATTATTTATTCAATACTTTATGAAATCATTCCTAATATTATTTAAGTCCGAATTCTATTTGACTCATTCTTTCCTATAAAGTCCTCCCCTCCTATATTTGCAAATAATACGGAACGTGACCGAATTGATAGTAACCCCTGACACGAATAAATTAACTTACAATTCTGATTCATTATCAAACAAAGATATCTCGCACATACATAATCAGCTGTTTCCATAATACGTAAAATATACTCCAACTCTGTAGCAAAGAGCCTATACTAATATCATAAACCACAAAGTTAATCTACACTGATTCTAAGACAATAGGGCAGAACCACATTGTCGCAATAAATCAACCATAATTGAAATGAATTCACACATCGACAAGAAATTATGCAACTGCAAACCAGAATTTGCATTGCCCATACATGATAAACATATAATACAATGAAGCAAATACAACATCAGTCAAATAAATAATCACAGGAAAATCATATTCATTGACCTTGCCAGGCGTCGAGCTCCGACCTTCAGCTCCTCACCATTACAGTGACCTATCATTCTATACACCACAATGAACTGTCTCGAAGTATGTCATTTTACTCTCAATGTGCTGTCCTAAACTCCTCCAGTCGAATTATATTATGAATGACACTTATCCTTTACTTAAAGACCCTAACAACGCTGTTTGAACTCCTCTAATACACATATCCAGTCGACACGGGCGACTATCTTATCTCGCTCCTCTCACATGTTTATTTCATTAACACGGCCATTCATTCTCATTAGCACCAAATTAATATCTCTCTCTCTCCACTTTAATGAACTCATATTGAACCCAAGACCTTTGTGCCCTAAGAACATTATGCATAAATCGACAATCATTTAAAAGTTGGATTCTTGATAGCATGGATTTGACATGTGACGAGGGGGTGATTAACTTCGGTCCCACGCTCTGGGATACGTGACGTCAGCCACACGTGTCGACGGCGGAAGAATCTCAAGTCATTTTTGTGAACTATTTCAAAGCGCGTGTACATGGCGTGATCCAAGCCAAGTCAAAAAAATATAGTGCCTATCAAAGGAGGTCAATCATCTCACAAATCGAACCCGTAAAAATTGTAAATGTCCATGAACACTACCGCCAGAAATGTAGCAAGCATGTAGTCACTTTCAAAACTCTTGAAATTCCAGTTTAGGTAAGTCAGAAAATTTATAGAAATTTTCTTGGCGTCAAAGGGAGATATCCGAAGAGAGGGGGTAACTGCTATAAATATGAAGGGACGCCATGACGAAGTCTCCTTCTCCAGCATTTGTGATACAAAGTGGACGAAAAATTGTTGAGCTGCTCTGCGAAATCAAACCAACGAAAGTAGACTGAGTTCAACTGCAGATTTTAGCCATTGTGGCTAGGTCTTGTCTCCATGAGGAGATAGTTTTCTTGAGTGAAATAATTGTACCAGATAGGACGGTCAAAGTACTGAATAAATTCTAATGTGATTAAGTAATTCGTGTGCGGAAATAATTATAGTCCATCGTGTGCGCTCAGCAAACAAGTGAAGGGTATTTTCTTTCTTTTTATGCTTTATTCCAGGAAACCTGAAGAAAATTACTAATGAACTATGAAGCCATGAATGTAAAATGGCTAAATAAAATGCCAGGGTCGCAGGTGAGCCCTATGACGAACAATGGTGTGACTACATGAGGTAGGTGACTTTCCATCTTACTACCTCCTATATCTTGTCTCATGATCTCTAAAAGTGTATTTGAATGGGGATATACGACGCAGTGGTCACCCCTACTAAGTTTTGTAAATGTGAGAGTACGACTAAAAGAGTCATTTGTTTTATTTCCCACTTGGATAAATTTTTGAAGTCTTGCGAGTGCCGTATAATGTTGTAAAAGTTATTGAATAGGGTTTTGAAGTGATATCACGTCCAATGTAGATCGTCATCCGTGTGAGTATACTGCCTATATTTTGTGATGTCAAATTATGATGTTCAGTCGACGTAAAATTTTTCTGGCTGCAATTTGACGTTAATAATGTAGAAATCCATGGTTACTTATTTTCAATCGAGTGGAAGCGCGCTGTCGGATGAGAACCTAGGGTGATGAATTTGGTCACGGAGAGAAACGTTTTTCTAGGCCCATTTTAAACTGTGTCTGACTGACAATAAAAAGATCTAGTAGAATGTTTCAGTCATTTTTTTGTAAAAACCAAGTTATTAAATACGATATCATTTATGCGAAGTTATTCATGATTAATGCATTGTGCGATATTAGACGTCGAGATTTCTAGTGAGGATTTTATTCCAGTTCTTTGTCGATGATAATTGTGGAGATGGGAAACAGAGGTTAGAATTGTTGATATGAGATTTGTGAATCAGGTTGGACCTGTCATTGAAGCCGGGACATGGAGGCCCGAGGAATGTTTTATATGAGTTGAGTTGAGATGTACGAATCAGGTTAGAGTCCTGTCATTGAAGCCGGGACACGATAGCCCGAGGTATATTTTATAATGTTGGGAATGGAAAGAAATTCATAGAAATCCATAGCGGTATTAATTGGCGACGCGTATAATTAGTGTGGGCATCTTGAAGCATAATCTGTGCATTTTGTTGGTTAGAATATCGTATTTGTTTAATTATGTCGGCGGAGTTTAAAAGGAAGCATTTTGAGAAGTCAGTCAGGTAGAACGAACCGGGTGTTTCACATCACTGACAAGCGAACTTGGGGGTGAGAGGCCTCAGCTGATAGGGGGAAAACAGCGGGGATATAACGGGACACGCGTGGAATTGAGATTGTATTTCTCGGCCGGGGAAAACGTTAAAATGCTGGATTTAGTTGAAATTCATAGCCGGTAATGATCTGAGTATTGTGAAATACTGTAAAATTTGTTTAATTGGGGACGTAATGAACATTTGAAATCACGAACTTTGAGTATAAGGAACAGAGTAACCAAATTCAGGGCTGTCCAAAATATAGAGCGATGGTTGTGATGATCGGTTTGTCTGTGAGGGGTGTGCAAAATTCATAAATGGTATGACGAGATATGACATCGTAATTATATGGCGAGTTGTTTGGTTTGTACGTAGATTCTTAGGATATCCAAGTGTTAATAACGGTTAGGACTAGATTAGATTTTAAAGTGTGAAATCATGAGACAAGATATATAACTGGACATGAATTATGTAACAATTCTTTTCCAGCCAGACAAACATCACAAGTTTGAATTCACATCACAGCTGCGTAGGAATTTGTGAAGAAACCAGAGTCCGCGGAGATAAAATTTACTGTTCTTTAACATTTCGTTAAATCATTTATTTAATCATTAAATTCAGTGAAACCGCATTTGAAATAACTTTAATCAAGCAAATAACTTGGAGATGCATTCTGGAAATTTTAGTTTGTTTTTCTGGGGGAATATTTAAAAATAAAGTAACGATTAAGGGGACATATCCGAAGGAAATGGATTTTACTGCCACAAAGTCTGTGAGCACTGCTATTGTTGTAATTATTGAACTTTGATTGATTGAGCTGTGAATATGCTGGGATAGTAAAGTGGAAACTTTGGTCATCAACCGATGTAACTTAATTGTGTTTAGCCTTCAGCCTAGAAACTTGGATGGTCAGAGGGTCATCAACCTCAGTGACTTAGATTAGGGCCGTATGCCATTGTAGCCTCATTTCCTTGCGGTCATCATCCACAATGACTTTAAAGTAACTTACAAGATTAGATGTCGGTCCATGACATAGACGCAGGTCACATCGATTCAATTAAGGGTCCATGCCGTAGAACCACTGTGTGGCACACACCAATTGGACTGCCTTAATTATACCCAGAGTCCAGAGTTCGTGTTACGAGGGCTGGACCATAACGAATCACTATGATGGTACATGTGGTCTCACATGGAAGCCGAATTTAAGGATTTCCAGACTTTCCTTTCTTAAATGATTAATAATTGAGACGATGGTTTCTAGTAAGAATGGCCATCAGGCAGTTACGTTAAAGTCTCACACCAGTGTTCTGACCTTTATGTAAAATGATTGTGGTGTCCAGTGGACACAATTGACTTCTATGATACCGTTGACATATCAGATTGCTTCAGAATTTTCCTGAATAAATAGGAATCTTTTAAACAGACCTTTCATTCCAGTAGATAGATTAGAATTACTGAATCCTACCTTTACCTCAGCAAGTGACGAAGAACCCGATACGACCCAAGAGACAGATCTCATGAACTTTGCTAATAGGTAAGAAAGGTAGGTATCCCTCAATATGGACCAAATGGTTCAATAGCTACTGCGTGGGTCAAGGTTCACGTAGAAGTTGATGATCCTATCTTTTCGAATAAGTGAACCAATCTACCAATTATACCTGTAAAAATTGCAAAAAATACGTACAATCCAGAAATCGAGCTAAATTTAACGTATAAGGGATAAAGATACGAAAAGAAGTCATAGGACCAAAGTTGTAGATCACTCCGAATTGAAGGGAGAATGTGCCATCCGTTTTGTGATACGACTTACAGTTTAGCCACCAAATACCTCAAAATGAAGGTCTGCACCGTCTTTAAAATTGCCTCCATATTTCGATATTTTTGGGGGTAAAAAATAAACATTTTAAACATCTTGTAATTTTTCGTCGGTTACGGCCTAAAAGCTATAATTTAGCTAAATTTCAATTTTCTTGCTCGTCTGGCAGATTATGCCGCCACCTTGGTATGGGGGGATAAAAAATTAGGACTTTCAGGAAACTTTTAAACCCATGAAACCTATAGGTTATCATTTGGGATAAATATATCCGAATGCGTTCTTATGATGAGCCCCAAATTTGGGACTCCCAGCGAGGCCCCTCAGAGTATTTTGAAAATTTTCTATTTTTCTAGGGATCCTGAAGTCATCAGCTTCTCTGGTACCAAGTTTTAAGTTTCTAGGATGCCTAGAAGTGCCTCATTAATTCACGTCAATTTTAATTTGTATACCTTGACTTATATATACGGTACAGTGTAGTATGTACAGTATATTGATCGTTCCAAACTGACTTCCATTTATTAATATAGGTTATATTTGATCCCCTTCCCTAGGGGTTCTAGGGTCGTCTTGCCTCCACAGTATATTTTCCAGATAGTAGGTAATATTTGTACGCCTTCTAACCCAAAGCGGGCCGAACTTGTACTTTAAAAATATTCTGAGTGACACTATTCATCTCAGCAAGCCCGAAAAGTATGGCTTCGACAATATTTCCGATTATTTTTATATATCACTAACGCCTCGCCCTCCACCCCAAAGGGGGCTGAAGTTGCACTTTAAAAAAATCCAGAATGTCACTATTCACCTCAGCGATCGCTAAATCTATAGATTCGTCACCGTTTTGGATTATTTTTATATATCACTCCCCCTCGGACCCAAACTCCAAAGGGGGCTGAAGTTGGACTTCAAAAATTTTCGGAGTGATACTGTTCATCTCAGTGACCCCAAAATCAATGGATTCGACGCTAGTATCGATTACTTTTATATATCACTCCCCCTCGCCCCCCTTCTGGAAGGGGATGACTTGGACTTTTAAAAAATTCGGAGTGTCACTGTTCATGTCAACGAACCCGGAAACTATGTATTCAACATAATTTTCTATTAATTTTATATATAACCCCCTGACCCCCCACCCCTAAGGGTGCTAGGGATAGCTTATCTCCACAGTGTCCGTCTTCGTAGCGTAACAGTTAGTGTTATTAGCTGCCGTCCTCGGAGGCCTGGGTTCGATTTCCGGTACTGCCAGAACTTTAAGACTGACAGGAGGACTGGTATGTGGTCCAAATGGTACATGCAGCTCACCTCCAATGGAGGTGTGCCTGAAAAGAGAGCTGCACCACCTCGGGATGAGGACACGAGTTTACTTACCTCCACAGCGCTCGTTTCCAGATAGTAAGTTATGAGTGTACCAAATTTCTTTCATTTTGCTCGAGTGGTTTAGGAGGAGATGTGTCATTTACATAAATACATACAAACATACAAACATTCATTTATATATATATATAGATTCTTTTTAATGTCGCTAGACTGTATTACTGTACTCTATGCGAGCATTGTGCTATGTTTCTAAAGCTAGTTTCATTCATTCAACAAAATAACACGATACTTGCTTAAGTAGAGTTATGTTACAGCAGCCTCATTAGCGCTGGAATAGGACTAACGAGGCTACAAGGAAAAAACGACGATGTCAACGCAAAGAGGAGTGTGCTGTAATGGGGAGGAAAAAGAGAATAGCAACAGCCAGACACGTGTTCACTGTCTGAATAAAATATGAAAATAATGCTGTAATAAGGATAAAGAGATATATCTTACTACTAGCAAATGTACCCGTGCTTTGCTACGGTATTTTAGATTGTATTAGAATATGGAAGTAAATACTGTACACACAGTAAATAAGATTGTTTTAAAATGGCATGTCTCTTAGCGTTATCCGAGAAACATCATAGGGAAGTTCCCAATACGGTGTTTCCAACGTACAGTGCTTCTTACAGATTTGTGATGATAACGGCAGGCTCACTTCCCTACTGCCATTCACAATCGAGTTGGGAAGTTTTCATTATAATTGCAGGCCTCATCGCCTACGGCGCGGTCACAATCGATTTGGGAGTTTTCGTTACAATGGCAGGCCCCCTTTCCTACTTCCAGACAGATTACAGTTTTCATTAGAATGTTTGGCAACTTCCCTACTACCAGTCGAAATTGAGTTGTGCAGTTATAAATATAATGACAGGCCCCTTTTCCTTCAGCCAGCCAGCTTACTACCAGTCACACGAAGTTGGTGAGTTTCCATCAAAATAGCAGGCCACTGTGCCTAATACCAGTCACATTTTAGATGGATACATTTGTTTATAAGGGCGGGTACCCTTGCCTACAGCCAAACACAATCGGGTAGGGGACTTCTAAACAACAATGCATGCTCCCTTGCCTTCTGCAAGTCAAATCGAGAAGTGAATTATTCACTACAATGGTAGGCCTTCCTTACTAATGCCAGTTACACAGGTGTTGGAGAAGGACCCCATTCCTACTGCCAGTCAAAGTCGGTGTAGGGAGTACTGATTACAATAGCAGACACACCCTTTCTCGATCGCTACTAGACGACATCAGTGAATATGTATAGATCGACATACGAAAGTATATGCATGCTTAAAATATTGCAGACCTTCATTTACAGATTGACTGCTACAAAAGGATTGTACCATAAGACGTCAGATTTAGCGCCCTAAATGGCTGGTCGTATGATATCTGATCTATTCATGGGTCAGATTGAGTTAGAAACGTTGAACAGGGTAAAATTTTTGTAAGATTATCTCACATTGCATTACTTTTCAGATAATTATGTGACAGCTACATACATAGCATTTGGATCACATATGGCTACTGGGTGGGCCAATTTTCGTGTAGGGTTTGATGATTCTATCTTTCTTATAAGTGACTGAAAGTATGAATTATGTGAAAAGTCCAAATTTACTTAATATCGAGAAATAGACAAAAATCAAACGTAAAAGGGATACAGATACAACAAAAAGTCATAAGACCAAGGTTGTAGATCACTCCAAATTGAACGGAGATTGTGCCTTCCCTTATGTGATAGGACTTCCCGAAGGTCTGCACCATCATTAAAATTGCCTTCATATTTCGATATTCTTCGGGGGAAAAAGTGAAAAATTTAAAGCTCTTGGAAATGTTCTGTCCGTTACAGGCTAAAACGTATAATTTTGCCAAATTTCTGTTTTCTTGTTCGTCTGGCAGATTATGCCGCAATGTGGATTTAGGGCGAGGAGGGTTAAAATTAGGACTTTCAGAAAACTAAACCAAAAAATTATGCAGATGGTTGTTATTATTACCCCTTAAACGCGTAGCTGTGCGAACATTTCGCCAAAATAGTCAATGTACAGGCACACAGTCATTAGGATTTTATATAGTTAGATAAGGAATCTGCTCCACGTACAACACCTTTTGGTCTATGTCTGCTGGACTTACCCTGCAACACCGACCATTCATGATATCTCCCTTATTAATCTTTCTGTCGAAAAAATACACATGAAAAAAGTTTTAGAAATGGATTTCCAACAAATCTGGTCGATTTCCAGTCAGGTTGGTCATGTACTGTTTATATTGTGGAAGAGCAAATTCACCACTTTGGTTCCCTATAAACCGCCAGTCTATTCCAGGAACAGGAAATGTTATTGACCTTTAAAATCTACCTTTGGAAAGGTGGATGCTAAATATAGTTTGGTTCAAATATCTTCAATAGTTTTCAAGTTGTAAGAAATACGCTCAACACGCGTCCGTTCTTAAGTTAAGTCCGGTTAATGATATCTCCCTTATAAATCGTCTTACCGAAATGATGCACATGAGACAAAAGGTTTAAGAATTAATTTCCATTAAGGCAGGTAGATTTATATTAAGTTTAGTTGTGTATATTTTTTGGGAGTGTAAAATCACGGGTTCGGTTTCGTATAAACCCCCCAGTCATTTCATGGATTTAGAAACAATATTTGCCCTCAAACCTATCCAAGGACAGGTGGATTCTAAATATGAACTTTGGTGGAAATATATCCAGTAGTTTCCAAGTTATAGACAAACAGAAAAACAGACACCAAAGCTAAAAATATGCAGATGGTCATTATTACACCTGAAACGGATAACTGTACAGAAATGTCGCCAAAATAGTCAATGTACAGACACACTCTAGAAGTGAAGACCTTTATTTCGAGAGTTACTGCTTTGTAACTCTGCAACATATCTGCAAACGGACCTCACCATCAGACGCCTCTTTCAGTGTTCTACATGGTTGGTCCTATGACATCTTCTCGTATCTCCTATATTTATGAGTTAGATTGAGTTAGAATCATTGGTTGTGAAATTTTGTACAGTTTTCGCATACTACTTTATATTTGTGATACTCATGTGACAGATAGAATCATAAAATTTGGCTATCACATTGCCACTGGTCATGCCAATGTGCGTGCCGAATGTCATGATTCTATCTTTCCTATATGTGTGCCAAATTAATGTTAACATATACGTGTGAAAGTACCAAATTAACTTGAAATCGAGAAATACAGCTCTATTTAACGTATAAGAAATAGAAATACGATAAAAAATCATAGGACCAAAGTTGTAGGTCTCTCCGAAATGAAAGGCGATTGTGCTTTCTGATTTGTGATAAGACTTACAGATTAGCCACCAATTATCCCGAAACGAAGGTGTGCACCGTCGTTAAAATTGCATCCATATTTCGATATTTTCCGGGGCCGAAAGTTATATATTTGCATAGCTTAGAATATTTCCTCAAAGGAAAGAGTGTCAAGCTTTCGGGATTAGCACTCGCATACATACGGTGTAATTAAGGAAGAAAATAATTCAGTAAAGAAAGTTGAAATTAATAGAAAATGGATTAAAACTGAGGACAACCGGATGACGACAAATATGTAAATACCAATTGAATGTATTGGAAAATCAAATGCCCCTCAATAAATTATGCTGGTGTGAGTTATGGATATAAGAAAGAGGTAACAGAGGAGAAATTTAGGCGCAGGCACTCTTAGGTCAACAGATAAGATGACTAATGGTGTTATTACTTAAGCTATTCGAGGACGGTTATAAACTCCAACGATATTCCGCCAATATCCCACAGAATGGCCGATTGACGCCCTCTCATGCCTTCTACCCAAGGAACAACCATGAATTTAAAGGTATGATGAGGAAAATGGCAATACGTTACTTCCCTGCTGGCAAGTAGTCAGAGACATTGCCATGGTAACCTGTAGGTTCGTTGTGGGTCTGTCGGTCACACACGCAGACCATGATACCCGCAGAAAATAGTAAATTTCTCCGTCATTTGAATAGTAAGGTAAATTATGAACATAACGAAAGTTGTTTATAATGAAGAGACGTTTCACATACGGTCCACGGAGTTTACAGGAAATCAATAGTATAAGAGAAAATGGAGGAAAACCGTTCTGGTTTTCCTATAAATCCCCGTCTAATCAAAGATTTTAAAATGAAATGCATATAGAAGCCTTCCTCGGGGTGAGTATACTCCAAATATGAAGTTTGGTTGAAATCTATCAAGCCGTTTTGCCGCGATGGTGGAACAAACAAACAAACAAACAGACACGAAAAGTGAAAACCACCGATTCGGTCTTGAGTTGACCTAAAACGGATAAATATGTGAAAAATTGGCAAAACAAACGAAATTACAGACAGCGGACCCCCTACAACTTTATTTATAAGATTATATAAAAATAGATGTATTTATATATATGTGTGTGTGTGTGTGTGACCTAAACCACTGGAGAATTTCATCCAAACTCTGTACACTTATGACTTACTATCCGGAGAGGCCATCACTATCACCCGTAGGGGATCTGGGGTCAGGGGGGTTGTGTATAAAAAGAATCGAAAATAATGTCGAATCCATAGTTTTCGGTGTCGCTGAGATGAGTAGTAACACTCCGGAAATTTTTCAAGTTCAAGTCCCCCCCTCTCTCTTTGGAATAGCGGTGAGAAAGTGTGAAAAAATAAGATGATTAAAATGACCGAGATTATGGATGCCTTCTTTTCGAGATATTTCGTGGCTAAACGGTACAGCGTATCACAAAACGGATGGCACAATCTCCGTTCAATTTGCAGTGATCTGCAACTTTGGTCCTAATATAATTTCCCGCCTCTCCCTCCCTTATACGTTAGATTTTGCTGTATTTCTCGACTGTACGTATTTTTTTTTTTTTTTTTTTTGCTTTTTACACATATATTTTGAGAAACTTATTGAAAAGACAGTCATGGAATTTGGCACGCACATTGACACGGTCAATGGCTACATGCGAGCCAAATTTCATGATTCTAGCTTCTACATACGTATGCGAAGAATAATGTAAAGTTTTTAAAATGTACTTAAATTTCACCCCATTCAAACACCCCAACTAAATCGAACACATGAATATGGGAGATACGAGAAAATGTTTTAGGACCAAACATGTAGAGCAATAAAAGAGGTGTCTGATGTTGCAAACCGTTTGTTGAAATGATGTACCATTTATTAGCAGTAAATCCCGAAATGAAGGTCTGCATTTACAAACGTGCCCATGCTTATCTGACACATATACCAGATGGTTCACGAACGCCGTACTTTCTACTTATAAATGTCTCGCATACAAAAATGATGAATGGGATATCTACCAACTGATCTTCACATTGGCACTACTGCCAGCGGGAAGTTTACGGCAGAATATGAAGAGATAAGAGCCAGAGTGTCGCACGCAGCATGTTACTCAGCGCTACCGGTCTAATGCACCCCTTGCATTAGTAAACCTCGTTTTCCACCGCGTAGTTCTAGGCTGGTGTATGGTACAGCCACACTATATTTGCTGTTTGCATATTGGCAATGGCTAGTGTGTTCAGCAGCGAAGAATACACAGACATTTTAACCTGAACAAACTGGTCGGAAGACAACCGAAGCTCCAAACAGACGTATATCTTCTACCCACGTATTTCGCCGAACAGGATTAGTTCCTATTTCATACAAGCAACTCTTTTATCGAGTGGAATGTCTACGCTTGTATAAATTAATAAGTTATTACATTTCCTTTTCTGCATCTTTGGCATGTTTACAAACAGTAGCGGCGATTAAGGGGTGGGGTGAGGAAGGTCAGTCCCCCCCCCCACACTTTGTGGAGTAAACAATACAATTTTATTCCACTTTAGCCAGCTAGAACTAGGAATTACTTTAAAAAAGCTATTTGTACAAGCCTTGTTGTTTTATCTGCTAATTCTTTCCTTTATTTTCTTTAATTATTAACATAATTATTTGGCGGAAACACGCACAAAATGCCGTTCGTCGCGGCTTGCCGATTTGTATAGCGCTACGGCAAGTAGTGGAGACTTTGCATGTGCTGTGAGGAAGGGTAGCAGGGTTACATATTTTATTGCCAAGGTCATGGACACTGAGGTATGATTCACCCGCTTGCCGCGCGAATTCGTCAGTCTGGCAGTCTCTTTAGTGTCTGTTAATTTATTAGTGTGTGTTCAAATACTAAACGATTTTTAACTGCATAATCATACCGTGCTTGTATTTAATTGTACCGGGTGAGTAGGCCGTGGGGTTAGGGGCGCGTAGCTGTGAGCTTACACTCGGAAGATAGTGATTTCGAATGCTTCTAAATCGACATTTTCTTGTGTAACTGAGTAGGATGCTAGCCATGCGTCCAGCTTTTGCAAATCATTTCTTACTTCTTGCTCTAAGTCTCCGTGGTTAAGAAGTAACTGAATTATATAATTCATTTCACATATCATTCGGTGGAGGTCTGAGTTTTCAGCTGATGTATGAAAATACTCCTTCAGTGACACTAATTGCCGCGTTAGCTGAGCTCCATTGTCCACAATACCACGACCACCCAGACGGCGTGGCAGAGTCAGTCGCTCAACTGCTGATTTTGGGTGGTGTTTTCTTTTCAAGGTTTTATTATTATTATTATTATTATTATTATTATTATTATTATTATTATTATTATTATTATTCAATTTGCTTTATGTCGCACCGACACACGGCGACGATGGGTCAGGAAAGGGCTAGGAGTCGGAAGGAATCAGCCGTGGCCTTAATTAAGCTACAGCCCCAGTATTTGCCTGGTGTGAAAATGGGAAACCACGGAAAACCATCTTAAGGGCTGCCGACGGTGGGGTTCGAACCTACTATCTCCCGGATGCAAGCTCACAGCTGCGCGGCCCTAAACGCACGGTCAACTTATCCGGTATTGTTATTAAGTCATCCACAATTTTGCAGTTGGGTTTATGTGCTTCTTCGGTACAATGTACACAGAAGAAGTACTACTTAGTACATACGCATATTTGCTTAATGCTTGCTGGTATATACTTGCAATGTTGACAAATTTGACATATTTATGAGATATTTACTATACATAAATAGTCAAAATTATTAGTAGAAGATTTTCATTAGTCCTCTGTATATGGTGGATGGTTCATGTCTATAAACGTCCTTACTCTATGGCAAGTGGCCAGGATTGCTGCTTTTTGTAATTCTCTGTAAGTGAGAGGGTGGAGATTAAGGGCTTCAATGCTCCTGTGTAGTGTCTTTGGTATAATACCATTACATCCAGTCACTGCTGGAATTATTATAACATTGTTGAGTTTCCACATGGTTTTTATTGATGTGGCCATATCTCTATACTTGGATATCCTCTCTGTATGTGTTGATTGGAGGTTGTGGGTATTAGGGCATGCTATGCCAATTATGAAGCAGATTTTCTTGTTTTTATCTACAAAAGTTATGTCTGGTGTATTGCAGGTAATAGTTTAATCAGTGATGATACTTCTATTCCAGTAAAACTTATAATTTTTCACTTTCCAAGACTGATTGGGGTTTGTATTTAGAATATACTGTAGTACAATGAATTAGGTTATTTTGTCTGGCGAATTTCTGATGAATAACTTTTGCAATTTTGGTCATAATGTACTTGTAGTCAGTATTTGCCATTTATTATTATTATTATTATCATTATTATTATTATTATTATTATTATTATTATTATTATTATTATTATTATTATTATTATTATAGATCTAGAAAAGGCTTTCAATAATGCGGATTGGATCAAATTATTGGAGATTCTGAACGTGATTGGGATCAGATACCGAGAAAGAAGAATGATCCGTATTCTGTATAAAAATCAGTATTGCAGTGGTAAGAATCGGGGGCTTTGAGAAAGAAGCAGCTATCTAGAAAGGAGTGAAGCAAGGCTGCAGTTTGTCCCCCATCCTTTTCAATCTTTATATAGAATAGATGGCAAAGAAAATCAAAGAGGAATTTGGAAAGGGAATTACAATCCAGGGAGAAGAAATCGAAACTCTGAGATTTGCAGATTATACACTGACTGACAGAGCAAATGCAACACCAAGAAGAAGTGGTTCGAAAGGGATGAAAGTTGGGGAAAAAACAGAGACGGCACGGACGAATAATTGATGTTTATTTCAAACCGATATGCAGGTTACACAATGCGCACGGCATCGACTCAGTAGGATGTAGGACCACCGCGAGCGGCGATGCACGCAGAAACACGTCGAGGTACAGAGTCAATAAGATTGCGGATGGTGTCCTGAGGGATGGTTCTCCATTCTCTGTCAACCATTTGCCACAGTTGGTCGTCCGTATGAGGCCGGGGCAGAGTTTGCAAACGGCGTCCAATGAGATCCCACACGTGTTCGATTGGTGAGAGATCCGGAGAGTACGCTGGCCACGGAAGCATCTGTACACCTCGTAGAGCCTGTTGGGAGATGCGAGCAGTGTGTGGGCGGGCATTATCCTGCTGAAACAGAGCATTGGGCAGCCCCTGAAGGTACGGGAGTGCCACCGGCCGCAGCACATGCTGCACGTAGCGGTGGGCATTTAACGTGCCTTGAATACGCACTAGAGGTGACGTGGAATCATACGCAATAGCGCCCCAAACCATGATGCCGCGTTGTCTAGCGGTAGGGCGCTCCACAGTTACTGCCGGATTTGACCTTTCTCCACGCCGACGCCACACTCGTCTGCGGTGACTATCACTGACAGAACAGAAGCGTGACTCATCGGAGAACACGACGTTCCGCCATTCCCTCATCCAAGTCGCTCTAGCCCGGCACCATGCCAGGCGTGCACGTCTGTGCTGTGGAGTCAATGGTAGTCTTCTGAGCGGACGCCGGGAGTGCAGGCCTCCTTCAACCAATGGACGGGAAAATGTTCTGGTCGATATTGGAACAGCCAGGGTGTCTTGCACATGCTGAAGAATGGCGGTTGACGTGGCGTGCGGGGCTGCCACCGCTTGGCGGCGGATGCGCCGATCCTCGCGTGCTGACGTCACTCGGGCTGCGCCTGGACCCCTCCCACGTGCCACATGTCCCTGCGCCAACCATCTTCGCCACAGGCGCTGCACCGTGGACACATCCCTATGGGTATCGGCTGCGATTTGACGAAGCGACCAACCTGCCCTTCTCAGCCCGATCACCATACCCCTCGTAAAGTCGTCTGTCTGCTGGAAATGCCTCCGTTGACGGCGGCCTGGCATCCGTAGCTATACACGTGTCCTGTGGCACACGACAACACGTTCTACAATGACTGTCGGCTGAGAAATCACGGTACGAAGTGGGCCATTCGCCAACGCCGTGTCCCATTTATCGTTCGCTACGTGCGCAGCACAGCGGCGCATTTCACATCATGAGCATACCTCAGTGACGTCAGTCTACCTTGCAATTGGCATAAAGTTCTGACCACTCCTTCTTGGTATTGTATTTGCTCTGTCTGTCAGTGTATTATTATTATTTTATCTGACTCTCCTGGAGAAATTGCTTGTCTTGGGGAAGGGATACAAGATGAAGACAAATAGAGTAAGTGTCCAAAACAAAAGTAATGGAGAGCAGTCGAACGAGAACCGATGTGAACAGATGATGCAAGATAATTAGGTTAAGGAATAAATTCTTAAGTAGATGAATATCGTTATTTGGGTTGTTACAAACCTTGGGGTCACCTTAAATGAGACCCTGACTTGGAATGAGCATATAACTAATGTGTGCAGAAAAGTACATGCATCCATTTATCATTTGAAGCGTCATAAACATTTCCCCTCTGGACTTTAAATTAAAACTCATACAAACACTTCTATTTCCAATCTTTGTCTACTGTGACAGTTTATTGACTGACCTAACTTGTGAAAAAGCAACAAAATAACAACGTATACAGAACTCTTGCATTCGATATGACTTCCAGCTCCGACATGATGCTCATATAACACCATACTACAAAAAGTTGGGATGGCTACGTTTAAATGACCGTAGAAAAACCCACCAAATGACCCTCGTCTATCAGTTGCTTTCTTCAAACAGCCCCACCTAACTGTCGTCCAATTTTAGGCTTCCTTCTTCATTCCACGAAAGTAACACTCGTTCCGTAACACTACTTGAAATAGCACCGCATCGAACAAATACCTACAGCCATTCATTCCTGGTCTCTGCTTCGAGGTTATGGAATACGATCCCGGAAGATATTAAAAAGTCTTGCTCGTCTAGAACATTTAAAACAGCCTACCGTAAATTCCACCAGAGTACATACAGTTGACTCGAATGAATGTAAGAGTGAATGACGTTTGAATGAAACCAAAAATTACGTACTAGATCTAAGTTCTTAGGATATCCCATTTACGTTCTTACTACTCTCATTTAAGGCTATAGACTGTTCCTAGAAATAGACTACATAGTATCATAAATTTTAGTATACTCAGATTGTAACATACAAATATTCAGTTAATTTGAATATTTGAATTTTTCCTTTAAACTAGTTGTAGATCTATTTTTTATGTTATAACTTGATATATTTTTGTTATTATCCACTCTCTATTTATCCTATAATTTTTCATTAGTAGTAATCTTAATTAATTGTATTATTGTAATTCCTTATCTGACTTACATATCTCAATAACACTAATTGATTACAATGATCATTTAGATTAATACTGTAAAAAAATGTATGTGGTTAAGTGTAAGAAAGTGCCAAGAGCCCTAACTTCGCCACTTAATAAAGACACGAATAATAATAATAATAATAATAATAATAATAATAATAATAATAATAATAATAATAATAATAATAATAATAATCCACCCCTGGAGGCCCGGGTTCGATTCCCGGCTCTGCCACGAAATTTGAAAAGTGGTACGATGGCTGGAACGGGGTCCACTCAGCCTCGGGAGGTCAACTGAGTAGAGGTGGGTTCGATTCCCACCTCAGCCATCCTGGAAGTGGTTTTCCGTGGTTTCCCACTTCTCCTCCAGGCGAATGCCGGGATGGTACCTAACTTCAGGCCACGGCCGCTTCCTTCCCTCTTCCTTGCCTATCCCTTCCAATCTTCCCATCCCTCCACAAGGCCCCTCTTCAGCATAGCAGGTGAGGCCGCCTGGGCGAGGTACTTGTCATACTCCCCAGTTGTATCCCCGACCAAGAGTCTGAAGCTCCAGGACACTGCCCTTGAGGCGGTAGAGGTGGGATCCCTCGCTAAGTCCGAGGGAAAAACCGAACCTGGAGGGTAAACAGATGATGATGATGATGATGATGATGATGATGATAATAATAATAATAATAATAATAATAATAATAATAATAATAATAATAATAATAATAATAATAATAATAAAACATGGATCCCAATTGTGATCGATGTGACTACTTCAGTAACGGTTTTTATTAGACCAGCAGAGTGTTAAACTTGGTGAACATGACATTACAAACAGGGGCATGCTACTGATTTATTAAACTGTGTGTCTCATGTTTCCCTGTGTAATGAAGTGCCCATACCTGTCATATATAACTTACAAACTTGATTACAATCGAGAGACTAACGTAATTACCCTCAAGGAGTGCACACATGTTGCTGAGCGGTGAAGTAAGAAGTTTAGGTAAAGGAAATTTCGTGATGGTTGTGGAAGACGAATGCAATTAGTGACCAATATTGGAATTATTTGAAGCCGGAAAAGACCTTAAATGATTTATATCATTGCTTAAAATTTGAATTTGAATTTAAACTGTATTTCACATCCTGCTGTGTACTCATGTAGACGAGACGTGCAGTGCAACGACACTGGTTTGTCGCCAGATTGAAGAATTCCATTATGAACGGAGTGGTGGGTATCCCTGAACCACTACTGATAGGCTATATAATTTAATATTATTACTGTGTACCTTAGACTCTCCAAGAAAGAGCTGTTTTAGAATGTACCGCACACGTCTGTAATGTTCGGAAATTACTTGCTTGAAACAGATTAAATGATACATCAAATTCAATCTTCTTCCTGTAATTTGCTTCAGTCATGCTTAAAATTCTCTTCATTATAATCTGATATAATAATAATAATAATAATAATAATAATAATAATAATAATAATAATAATAATAATAATAATAATAATAACAGTAATAATAATAATAATAATAATAATAATACAGTGTGGCCCGCGGAGAGGCCTGGTGCAGGTCTTTCACTTTGACGCCGTATAGTCTGTGAGGATGGGGCTCTACCATTGATGAATTCTAATGCTGAAGACGCCACACACGCCCAGGCCCCAAGACATTGGAATTAACCAATTAAGGTTAAAATCCCCGACCCAGCCTGGAATCGAAACTGGGTCTCTCTGGACCAAAGGCCAGCACGCTAACCATTTAGCCATGGAGCCGGACATTTGCTCTCATCATTTAGCATTACCTCGCCAAAGAATAAGTTACGAACCATGAAACATATTTCACTTGTATAATTCTTTTGCTTCGAAGGCCGACTCACTGGCTGAATAGTCAGCGTTGAGGCCTTCGATTTACAGGGTCCCGGGTTAGATTCCCGGCCGGGTCGGGATATTCAATCGCGTCTGATTAATTATTCTGGATCGGGGACAGGTTTTTGTGTTTGCTCCAACACTTTACTCTTAATATTGAGACAACACATTACACTACCAACCACAAAACAAACACGCAATAGTGATCACATCCTTCCATATAGGGTTGGCGTCAGGAAGGGCATCCGGCCGTAAAACAGGCACACATCCATATGTGCAATACAGTTCGCACCTGCGACCCCACAAGATGTGGAAAAAGTGGTAGAAGGAGATAAAGAAGATTCTTTGCTTCAGATAATGGGACCAACTTGTCCTATAAAACCCTAACCAGCATGATTCTGCCAGTAGCCTTCTAGAATATATATGGAAGAAATCATATTTTAATGTATTTTTTGACATAAATATGTCTTGTGGCTGGGGTACACCTGTAATTAACGATATAAAATGTGTGACACGATGTTACCTACCAACTGCTGATGGGTGACAATGACCAAGAGAATGTTGGTGGTGGTGATTTTATTGTACAACTAGACAACCATCTTCAGTTAACACTAATCAGAGGAAAAGCATCGAAGAGGTCCGACACTTCGAAAAAATGAGGTAACGGCCAAAGAAAGGCAAGGGGCATGAAAGGCATGAAAAAGGCTCCCCGGGCCTCGCTACCTGGTACCGTCGGGCCGGAAAAGAAAAAAGAGTTGAACAAGGGAGGTAGGATGGATGAAAGGTAGGAGCCTGGCACAAGTAAGTGGAAGCAATCCTAGGACTCAGCTAAGGTCAGCGTGATCGCCAACCCCAGTTCCCAAGTTAAGAGCCCTAGTGCCCCTTTTAGTCACCTCTTATGGCAGGCAGGAGATACCATGGTTGATATTCAACCGCCCTCACCTACAAGGGGATATGACGGAGAGACATACAAGACATATTTATGATGAAGTGATTTTCCCAAAGGGAAATTTTACACCAAATATTTTACAGGCCTTCTTCACATCCCCAAAAAGTATTTTTAAGGAGAATATAATAATAGAAAACATGTTAGTCTGTACTAGGTACATACGTCAGTTATTTTCGTGAAATATCTCAATATGTCCGATAAACGTACTGCTAAATACGTGTCATTCTACTTTCAATTCGCCAGCTGCATCACTACCTGTTTTTTTCATCCCTTTTTACAAGAGACTAATATTGCAGGATCTGCAAGTTTTTAACTTTGATGTCTGTTCGTCTGTTTGTCTGAGTTCTTATAACTGGAAAACCACTGCATGTATATCTATCAAATTTCATATTTAGAATACGCCTGTCCCTAGGTAGGTTTGAGGGTCAGTATTATTTCTAAATACCTGAAAGGACTGGAGGTTTAAAGGAAGATTGAAACAGTGATTTTACACCGACCAACATTAATGGAAAGCTACCAGCCTTAATGGAAATCAGTTTGTGGATCTCTTTCCTCATGTGTACTTATTCGATAGGAGGATTAATAAGATATCATTAACGGATCGTTTTAAAGTGGAATTAACCGAAAAGCGGGTGCAATTTGAAATTTACTCATTCAGGGTTGTGTTATCAGGTGCATATGATGTCTAGGTATCAGTTGGATTTAGCATTTATAGAAATATTATTCCCAATATATATTCGATAAATTAGGTACCGGTATTTCAAAAGAGCGTATGTAACAAACATTCAAGAATATAGTATTACCGTTATTTTATGCCGTAATTCGTATTTATCGTGCGACGGATTATAATGGAGGTGCTTACGAAGAACTGGATTTTTAGTCCAAGTCCCGTGGAAGACTTGGTGCATATAACTTCATGGTGGGTTAACGGGAAGAACTAAGGAGCCATTTTACTGTTTTAGATAGAACAGATAATAAAGGAGGTTACCATCAACGGTGGTTTTCCTGAGTCTTCAGCCACAGCGTCATTCCAGTGGCCAGTATCCAGTAATCGGGATATAGTGGGTTCGAGACCCACTGTCGGCAGCCCTGAAGATGGTTTTCCGTGGTTTACCATTTTCACACCAGGAAAATGCCGGGGCTGTACCTTAATTAAGGCCACGGCCGCTTCCTTCCACTTCCTAGGCCTTTCCTATCCTATCGTCGCCGTAAGACCTATCTGTGTCGGTGCGACGTAAAACAAATAGCATCCATTCCAGTGGTCAGAGAAACAAACAATCTGTAACTGAGGAGCAGGGAGAATTTAACACTATTTCGGACCACAAACCGTACAATAAACTTTGTAATCATCCTCATTCTGTCTCAAATTTGTTCACTTTCACGTTACTGCCACGTGTTTTCGTAGAAATATATGTTTAATATGCCGTATTGAACGTTTTAATACAGGAATGTGAATTCGCGTAAATTCAAGAAGGAAACTTGTAATTTATTACAAATTCCCGTGCGAGGAACGGGTAAAAGAAGCTATTTAGTCACATATTCGTATATTTTTGTAATGTGCCAGAATTTTTCAATGTTCAGTCGCAAAATATGCACGTCTCTGTCTCACCAGAGATGACAAGGCTTCCGGGAACGGATGCCAACTGCTCAGCTGGCTGGTGTGGAAGTCCATGAACAGGCTGCGATCAGGAGTGGGAAGATACAGGGATAACTTGAAGAAGTGGGAGTTCAGTACAAGTGATATAAGTTATGAATGTGGATGAGAACCAACCACGAGCCACATGATTCAGTCTCCTCTTTGCTGAACATCTTGCAAAGAAGATGTCCTCTTACAAGCCACTCCGAGTGCTTTGGACATGGTAAAATACTGGGCAAGTGTATTATGATCTCACGTGTTATGTTTTGTGTACTTCAAACTGACTTGTACATCAGCTGTAAATTTTTATGTTTTCGAGTTGAGTATAATAATAATAATAATAATAATAATAATAATAATAATAATAATAATAATAATAATAATAATAATAATAATAATAATAATAATAATAATAATAATAATAATAAGAAGAAGAAGAAGAAGAAGAAGTAAGGTACAAATATCAAAAATATTGTATAGACTGTACTGACGTGTAAATTTGGAGACGATTTCCTTGATATTCGTTGCACCTCCACGAAATTAAAACGGAAACCCGTCCTTCTTTCACGTTTTATATTTGTGTGGTAAGAAACTCAGGAAATTTCAGCGAAGGGATAACGTCTTTGAAACAAGTCGAACTTTCACAAAAGCAAACAAACTGAATTTCTCTAGACTGACATTTAAAACGCCCGGTCAAGTGAACTAATAAAGGAAAGAAACATCAGCTGATAGTTCCAAAGATCAATGTCCGCATTTAAACAATGCAGAATCTATAGAATTCGAATGTGTTTCAATAATGGTATACTCAAAGACAAATTTTCTTCATAAATAGGCTATATGTCGTGATATAATACATGGCGTCGAGAAGAGTTTCTCTAGAGTGCAGTAGTTTATGAAATCACTTCTCATGTTCCACTAGCGTGGAGTATCATCATATTTAAAATTATAAATTTTGTAAGGGAATTCATAGCCTTCGGATACTCCTCTGAAATAGTTAACTGAAGCCTAGATGCAACTGGCGGGATACTTTTCTACCTCTTCTTGTCTTCCTAATATACCATAACCGTGGCCGAATTGCAGGTTTCATCCATTTAATCCGTTTTACATACTCTCCGAGGTCTCTTACTAATCCCTTAATCTCCTTTATTATTTTAATTAACTTCCTTAAAACCAGGTGGTTGTTCTGTAAATAAATAAACCTTACTCATAATATTTTATATTTCTTTGTGGCCTTGCTTTATGAGTTTGTATTACTTCCGTTTCCCCATCGATTCACCCAACATATCGAAACTATGTTCATTGTCTGTTGTTTGAATACCGTCCACTCATAGTTCCACCTTTATTCTATCATTCCTGAAGATGTAATTTATTATTTTCAATCTATTCCTATGATCATTATAGGATTAGTTGTCTTTTCATGTCTTCCATGTATTGAGCAAATTACACATCCATACACACAGGCGAAAAAAAATTCACACACAAAGCAGACATTAGTTTGGAGGAATGGAATTTAGACCAAGCAGTTGTCTAGGTAACATATTTATTTGATGAAAGTTTCCAGGTCACAAGTTCAAGTATGTGTGAGATGCCATGTGACATAGTGGTACTTTAATAACCACTGTAGTCGCAGCGATTTCGAATTAAAGCATGCAAACATGCATGAATTGTATCGTTCAGGTGCCGTACGCCATTTTGTGGAATGGAGTTCCACGCCTGCCAATCAAATAAGTCAAATCAGAAACGGTTAATGATAGTATTGGATGACGTTGGATTTATCGTTCCATAATGTCCCATGCGCTTTCAATAGGCGAAATGACTGGTGATCTTACAGGCCAAGGCAACTGGTCGACACTCCGTACAGCACGTTAGGTGACATCAGCGGTATGAGGACGAGTGCTATCCTGTTGGGAAACCCTCCCTTGCGTACTGGGAATGAATGGCAGCACAACCGGTCCAATCACCCGTTTGACGTACAAGTCCGCTGTCTAGGTTCACGGGATAACGACGGAAGTCCTTCTGCTGACAAAGGAAATCGCTCCCTAGACCATAATTCCTGATGTAGGTCCAGTGTGTCAACGCCGCAGACGGCTTGGTTACAAGCGTTCACCTGGTCTCCTTCTTACCAAACTACGTCCATTATTGGCAAAAAGACAGAAGCAACTCTCACGTGAGAACACAACAGATCTCCACTCCGCCCTCCAATGAGCTCTAGCTTGGCATCACTGAAGTTGAAAATGGCAGTGATTCGGTGTTAGTCGCATAAACGCTACAGGACATATGGTTCGGAGCTGTCCCCCAAGCAGTCGATTTGTTACAACTTGCTGTGTCTCTCTGCTGCCAACTGAAGCTCTGAATGTGGTGAATACGGGGGTATTCCTTCTCCATTGTGGTCCGTGTGCGGCCGGACGCCGGTCTTCTTGAGGCAGTGCCTTTCCGTGACCATTGTTGTTCAACACTGTGGATACTTCTCTGCCAAACCTTTCTGCAATATCACGGAAAGAATATCCACCTTCTCGTAGCTCTATTACACGGCCTCATTCAAACTCATAGTAAGCTGCTGAAAATGTCTTCTTCGTCTCCTTAAAGGCATGTTTAACTCACACCTACCTGTCGACGTCAACATCGGACGATGACTAACGCTCAAGAAGTGTATGTACATCGCTGAATTAAAGCAAACTCGCTTCGCAAAGGTCAGAGTGGCGCTATTAGGACCTTCGTCAATTATTTCATCCTCTATGACGACTGTTCCGAGATATTTGTTAGAACTGACCTGTTCTGGTATCTCTCATTTCCATGTAGCGTTTATAAAACTATCATCCTGCTGCCTCTGATTATATTCATCACCTTACTCTTCCTTATATTTCTTTCTGTTTCCTTTCATTCTAGGTCTATCGACGAACAGCTTTCGGCTCTTGAATTTTCTCCTCTAAATCTGACGCGCTCACGATATTGTTAGCATGGAACAAAAGTTATGCCTGGATTGTTCTCATGCTACAGTTCTCGGTTTTGATCCTCGTGGCACGTTCGACCATGGCTCAGTCTGGTGGTATTTGAAGGTGCTCAAATACGTCTGCCTCGTGTCAGTAAACCGTAAAAGATGTAGTTAGTGGGACGTAAAACAAATCACATTATTATTATTATTATTATTATTATTATTATTATTATTATTATTATCTTCGTAGTCTATCATTTGTAGATTCTCAGTGTTTCATCCATAAACGGAATAAAAGTTAGGAAGTGAGTTTGAGTGCTGTGACCATTTTCAACGTTGCTGATAATTTTGCACATGTTCTGATAAATCTTCGATTAAGCAGAAAAATCTAAAGCCAAGCGCACGAGTGATTACCTTATGCAAATTGTTGCAAACACAAACTTCTTATGATAACGGATTATACAACTAATTTTAGATCAATGAATTGAATTTAATTAAATTTTCCAGATTGATATGTTCACGACCCATGGCAATAGAAACGATACAATTAAAGTTTTTCATGTGAAAATTCAGGGAATTTTTAGGATTCCACATTCTCAGAAAATAAACCCGACCCACCACAGATTAGTGGCAGTCGCGATCAATCTTCTCTCTTCCCGCCAGACTTTTCTGGATATCCCCAGAGGAAAAACGTGACTATGACTATTCTGTGGTCGGTCAACATTTTTCTTCTCAGGATGGTGAAGAAGGTCTTAGCGAAGCCTAAATATCCTCTGCCTCTTTTGCATAACAACAATCCCAATGTGTATGAATTTAACTGCACTATTCGGATGGTGATGATAATGATGAGAATCATTATTAATTTGGTTATATGGTTCAGGAAATTTGAGCATAAGGTAGTGAAAAGGGAACACTGAATATTTAGAAACATTTTGGGCAGCAAATTGCTGATGGTCAGGTCCGATTGAGAGATAATGAGGAATTATACAGCAAGACAGTTCCAGTAACTTTATCAAATAAAAACAAGGTATTCCTTGTCGACTAGTACAACTTCCACATGCATGATGATCAACTGACTAAGAAAATCTGGTATTTAGCAAGACCAGAACAACTAAGTTGAGATGGTTTCAAAAAGGCGAGAAAAATCTGAGACAAATTGTTGTTCCGGGAATTATTAATAATCCGGATGAATTTAGACGATTGTTCCGTGGGTTTTAAAGCGGAACCCAGAAGAACGAAACAAGGCACTGATCCATGGCCTTAAGACATAGTGGCAGGATATCAAAGCCGGCAAACGAATTTCTAGACACTGAGAAAGAAATCGGTTGTTAACAACGCAGTCCATAGAGGTTCAACTCGAATATAAAATCATTGAAAAAAGAAAACAGGCGTGCCGGAAGTCTATCTGGAATTAGCGTCATTAATTTCCAATACAACTGTAACCATAGCAACCAGTGTTAGTCTATGTATACTTGGTGAGTAGTGTCATTTAATCACTGTGCGCATTCTGCCTATAAATAAGAGCTTAAGAAAATCTCGTATCGAGTTCTACTCCTAAGTCTAGAAATAAGTTAAGATATTGTACATATTGTAGACCTGCTAGACATAGTACTAGTCTAATAATAATAATAATAATAATAATAATAATAATAATAATAATAATAATAATATATTATTAGCCTGCCCTCCCATGTAGAGGTAGCGTACCCAGTCTCGTATTGCAAGGCACAGGGTTCGTTTTACGGCCAGTTCGAGGATTTTGATTCAGGAATGCGGACTAGACGCGGATTCATTTGATTCGTTGATATTATTATTATTATTATTATTATTATTATTATTATTATTATTATTATTATTATTATTATTATTATTATTATTATTAGGTGGAAGTGTATTTTGCAGCTTGTCGACCGAGAAACAATGATTATCATACAGTTTAGTGTATAAGCTAGTCGACCACTCCCAGTCTGGATACAGGGTCCATATACGTGATAAAAGTCTGAGTCCTGTTACTCCGAGCTCTGTGATGTAATCACGGAAGGTTCCCAGGCAATGAAGCATAGATAACTAAGTTTTCAGGGCTATTGTGATGAGAGAATGTACACAACTCGATGATGTGGCTATTTTATCCCCTACTTTGATGGGAGATCCGAGTTTGATCGTATATTAGGAGACTAAAAAGCAATTGGGAAGATAATCCTTTCTCCATTCTAACGGTGGTCGGCACTGTGGCACGTTTTGTGTTAGTACGTCTACCGGAGCACGTAAGCGTTTACAGGGGCGACAATATATACAGCACACAACTGGATTGATATAAAAATATAATTAACAGTGAAGAACCTGATATATTTTATCATGATACTGCCGAATTTTTTTGTGACAAACCATCCGTGTAAATACAATTAATTTTCTGTGTATTGATCTCATATTTTGTTTTTACATCGAGTTACGTGAGTAATGTTACAGGAGTGGGCTTGGAACTCTAGTGGCCGGCAAGAGATATCCTGCAACCCGCAGTACAGTTATATACGAAGGTTCGCATAAATACAGAGGGGCCTGAACTGTCATAACTTCATAACGCATAAATACTCCTACAGATGAGTGTACTAAGGCCATCTACACACGGAGCTACACATTAGAAATTGATTGGTAACTCAAGTTTCCCGCCGATTACTTGGGAGTCACTTCCTGTGTATTTCAATGGAAAGCCACACACGGCGCTACCAGTCAGCAATCGGTTAGTAACTAGTTTGTGATCAGTTCCAGGTGACTCGCGGAGCTATTCCCCAGCAAGTTTAGTTTCTCAGTTCTCAGTGATTAAGTGCCTTTTTACTATGGCGAGCGAACAAGTTTTCAACATAAAGTTAGTGGGGGAAATTGAAAAAACACCCCGTACTGTACGCTGAATGAATACCCAAGAAAGGAAATTACGGAGAAAACATGGAATGAAGTTGCAGAACAAGTTGGAATGACAGGAAAGTAGGTTTATTATTTAATCAATAGGTAACGCCAATAAAGTGATAACAATGGTTTTATATCAATATTATTTTAATGTCAGTAATTAAGTGAAATACATGTAAAAGGATATACAGTAGATATTTGAAATGTCTTCGGAAAGGAGATTACACTGATAAACCATATACTAAAAATATTGAATAATTTCAACTCTTGATGAATATATAATAATAATAATAATAATAATAATAATAATAATAATAATACAATAAAGATAAATGAACTAATGATACAGGATAGAAAATACACAACAGAGAATACTGTCACTAAGTAGTTTGTAATTTTTTAACTAGATAATACCAAATTGCAATACTCCGCATAAGACTTCCTTAAAATTTATTTGAAATTTGCTGTAGATGTTATATATTTTTCCTTAATTAGGAAAATTATGTCCATTTATAGATTTTACAAATTGTTGTCGTTTTTTTGAAGATTATGTTCCGGCATATGCCTGGTAAAGCAAACTGTAAAATACGGCACTAATGATGAACAACATGAAACAATTAACATTGTACTGAAGTTGAAATATCTTGTGGAGTGGATGGCTCCTACAGGCCTACCATAAATGTGTTCTAGGGAAGGGTAAGATAGAAATAGCATATCTCTATAAGAGATCAAACGATCGACCAATATCACACGAATAGGCTAAAGTCAAAGTTCAAAAAACACATTTTTTCCATTGCCAAGGTAAAGATGCATTTGGAGTTAAAAAATAGTTAGCTAAATAATTTCTCAGTGCCTTAGCTGTTGACTTATCGTTTATGGATAAATTTAGTGCTGGTATTACAGGATATTGATTACTGGATGTTTCACTGTCTTTTGAATTCCTTGGTATATACTGAAGCCCTTCACGTTTACGGACGTAATTGTGAAGAACACAAGCAGCTTTAATTATGTCGTTTACTTTCTCCCGATCTCGGCAGCGTATAGGGCCATTTAAAACTGCAAAATTCTCAGCCGCCCTTCCAAAAGCACTCAGTAGTTTTCCTTCCTCGGCTTAATCTGTAATTGAAGATTATTTTCACAATATCTAACATTTTTATGGATCGGGCCTCAACAGGAAACATGATAATGGGAATGCTTCATCTGCTGCAATGTAGTAGAGAAAAGGGCAAGTTACAAGAACAATCTTTTTCCCACGGTACAGGACCGTTTGGACTGCAGTTTATTGAAACCAAACTTCACCAGCACTCAGTTTCTTTCGGGTCACGGAAAATTTAAATTTTATTTACATAAATTCAAAATTAGTAGTAATAACAGTTGTTTTTGTGGAGATGAAGAAACTGCACTCATCTTATTTTTGATTGTTCATTCTTCAGCAAAGCTAGATATATTTTGGAACAACGCCTAAATTGTTGTACAGTAATGTTAATCAAACCTTTTTTTAGGATATTTCACAAGATCTGTTGTTTGAAAGAATTTTTTAAGTTTATGCAGTTTATTTTAGAAAAAAAATTAAGGATAGCTTTACTTTTCTCCCAGTTTAATTAATTGTGTGTGTAATCACTCACTTCAAAAATTTTGTATTGTATGTTTGTAATATTTAAGGTAACTAGTTATAACCTACAGCCCTAATATGCTAGACAAAGTAGGGCTTTTTTCATGGATAATGAATAAATAAATAAAAGGGCAACTTTTCTCGTCGTATCTTAATGGTGAGGGGGCAGGGATATCAAGGCCATGCGTGATCCAGTGTCTCATTGCGGAAACACGAAATATGCCTCCATCACTGTTTCTTCCAGCAAATCCGGTTTCAATAGTCGTGAATAAACCATCGGCATCGCAGGAAGCCAGTAATATAATCGAGTGGTATAATTTGTAATTAATATTAGTGGAACCTGTATCAGCAAATTTCTCAATTCTAACGTGTCCCTATGGAGTTTGGAAGATTCCACAATGATTCAAATCGTTGAGTAATAGTTTTCCATTGTTGATGATTCGGCACACTCAAGTATTATTCATTCAAATTGTTCCAAATGATTGCTGTAGTCTCCACTACAATGTACCCTCTCCTCTGCAGAAGTATAGTGAAAGAGGCACAAACGTTCCTCCAGTTGCTAAATACCCGATAATAAATAAAAGAATGCTATGGAATCCTAATACTACTCATCTTTACTAATTTTACATAAATTATAATTATATGTACTTCTTCATTCAAGTACACTTAGGAGACCATATTTTAATTTTGAGGGAATAATTATTGTTTCAGTGCCTGAAACCTGCTCCGAGTTGTTCTGGATCCAACAACTAGAAGCCATACTATTTGGCAAATACCACACCTGGGAAAATGGAGATAGTTTAGGATGACGATGATGATGATGATGATGATGATGACTTTTTTGCAGAAGCGATGCAGTTTACTCTTCTGTTTATCAAGGCATTGTGTAAGTCTACGGGAAACTTGTCTGAAGTACCCCAAAGAGAAATATGTTTAGATATTGATGATAGTGACAGCGAGGACAGTGTCGTTGTACAAAACTCCGTATCTCCAGGGTCATTTGAGCCTTGGCATCCACCACCACCGCCACTTCCTCCAACTCCACCACCTGTGAAACCTCATCAACCTGGGAGGTCGAGTGAACGACACACCGAGCCAGCATCAAAGAATGTAAAGACCGTGTCGTACGAAACGATGCAGTTGATAACACATTCATTGAATATTATCAAGCCAAAAAAGCGAAACTTTCTACGACTAAAAGAAAATGTCCTGAAACTATTGACGAGATACTGTTGTCACCTCCCCACCTCTCTAGCAACTCAGCATCCACAACTTCATGTCCGACTTTCTCCCCTTCATCTAGCGATCATTCGTCCATACATAAACCTCTCAGCCTAACCTCACACAGTTTCCAATGTGAACCAAGTGCGACCGAACCAACACAGGATTCAATAGGATATCATGAAGCAGTTGGCAATGCACTTACCGATACCTATGAACTTTAATACTTAGCAAACATACAATGCTATTAGGAATATGATGCAACATGCATTATGTTAAAATTGCTGTTTTTGGAATTATTTTGTAAGTTTTTAATTTTTTTTGTAAAAATAACGTTTATTTTCCTTACCTGAGAGTTCTTAGCACTTTTACCACAGCACTCACACATTCCCTCATATTTGTATTTCGCTGTCGAATAGCAGGCGCAATAAGCTGCAGCAAGTACATATAACTATATTTGGTCATACGATAAAAAGAAATAAATTTAGCATCCGTTTGTTCGAGCTCCTTTACTGCTATGAATAATCTGCAGTGGATGTTCTTTACAAGATACGGGTGAACCTAATACCTTCCTCTATTTTTTCTCCTGAAATAATGAAACACAATCATGTCTTCTTCGTCACTACAGTCAGTGGTTGACATTCCAGCAAAGCTGAGAAGCGATGTAGCGAGTCCCCAGTAAACTTTACAGATGGTTAACTAGGAAGAATCCATCACCGTACACTAGCTTCGTGTGTGGATCCGAGTCACTATTCAGTTACAAACCACTCACGTTTCTAATGAGTAGTTCCGTGTGTAGAGGGCCTAAGGGTTTTGACATAACACGCAAACATTTCTGTAGAAGCGTACTGAAAGCTGCGGGGTCTTGACAGAAATCTGGGCTTTGACTATGCTCCAATATAATGACAAACAACGTTATAGTTTTGGTCAGTGTGTGGTCTAGGCATTTTGCTATGAAATCACGTATAAACGATTGCATGTACAGTAACTTAAAGGAACTTACAGTAGTATGTAAGTCTTAATCGTGAAGCAAATTAAAACAGTAAATACCCAGAGTGGTTCGGGGCATATAGCTGTTAGCTTGCGTGCGGAAGATGGTGGTTTCTAAACCCATTGTTGGCGGCCCTGAAGATAGTTTTTCGTGGTTTCCCGTTTTCACACCAGGTAAATACTGAGACTCTAATTTAATTCAGGCTACGGTCACTTCCTCCCCTTTCCTAGCAATTTCCTATCCCACCGTCACCACAATGCCTGTTTGACCTGGTGTGATAAAAAAGAAATCCACAAATGTGTCTGTTATGTACTTATTGAAAATCCTATAAGACTCACATCCGAGCTTTTTGGTGTTAAATCTGTTCAGAAATATTAAAATGTTACAGAACGTAGTACTGAATATTTCTTAACTTGGCCATTAACTTTATGACTACACAAACACTGCAGGGTATTTATTGTCACTTCATGGCTTTCAGCAAAAAGCGTCAGTGGTCATGATGACTGGAGTGAAGTACAGCGCTCAGTGAGGCATCTGGTGATGAACGAGTGTACCGCATGCTATAGACCGACGGTACAGCATTCTTAAATATTGATATCTTCATTATTAGAGAATCGTTGCTCGCGAACAGACCTTTTTTCTTCTGAAGACGCGGAGCGATGTTCCCTGTGAAACGCTGAGAATTTCACCTTGTTTTCTGATATAAATAAATAAATAAATAAATAAATAAATAAATAAATAAATAAATAAATAAATAAATAAATAAATAAATAAGTAAATAAATAAATAAATACATAGATGAATAAATAAATACATGAATAAATAAATAAATATTTTAAGAAACTGCTAATACTGAGATTCTACTTCAGGAGTCACTTATGCGTTGACCGTAATTATCACGGAAAGAATAATTCTAATTTTGTGTGGCTATTGCTAGCCTGGTGTAACTTTTATAAGGCAGACGTCCGATGGGAGTGGCTGGTGTCTGATGTGTTCGGAAACTAAATGTAGTGCTGTCTGTGGAGTATGGATGTTCCCCGATCCGGGTGTCCCCGGCTTCCAATAACCGAACCCGGGAACAAAGGCTAAGACGCTATCCACTAAGCCGTGCAATCGGACATCATTGTAGCGAAGATTTATTAAATGTGCCAGTCAGCTATATTGTCACTGAACTAGATTAGGGAAATGCTATATAGAGAAGGCAGAGCGTCAGCCTCTCACCACTGGGTTCCGCGGTTCAAATCTCGGTCACTCCATGTGAGATTTGTGCTGGACAAAGCGGAGGCGGGACTGGTTTTTCTCCAGGTAATCATTTTTTCCGTGTCATCTTTCATTCCAGAAAGAGTGTCCATTATCACTTCATCTGTCAGACATAAATCATTGCCCAAGAGGAGTGCGACAGCCTTCTGGAGCCGGCACAATTTCTATCCTCACCGCTAGATGGGAGCTGAATTCGTTTCATTCCTCACCCTGTCGAATTACCGAAAACAAGCTGTAGATTTTTCACTACTAAGTAGCCTACTGTGTACAGAGTGGTTTGAAACAACGTGAAGTGTGTATATGAGCGTTAGAGGGTTGGTCATACTGATAAATGGTTTGAAAAAAATCGATATCTCGCACCGTTGTCATTTTATCAGCTACTCAATTTGGTCAGTCAGATCGATTCTCGGGCGAATTCAAATGGACTTTACGTGGCGGATTAACGAAAACTGTACGTGGCTCTTCAGTACAACTCACCAGGGGAGGGATCCGAACACGGACCTCCGAGTTGACAGAATCGCGCCATAGCTAATACGCTACCGGCTGAAACCCAAGGTGTGCTTGGGTCTGATGCTGATATCTCGGCATGGCTTTCAAGCCGGTCTTAAGCCATGTGCTGATTTGACAACACCTCCTCACAAAAAGCCATTTCATTTCCTCCAAGAAGCGATCTGATTGGTTAACTTCAGCAGCTGATAAAATGGATATGGGGAAAAAATACCGAACTATTCTCCTTCAAATTGTTGCCCGGGTATATGAGATCGAACCCACTTACAGGTCATTAGATTGTACTTTTCAAAACCACCCTCTCAGTCAGACCAAGTCGTCGGCGTAGAACAAACAGCTTACTATGTTTTCACCTAATTATATCACTCCTTGCCATTTTCATACCTTCCAGGAAATGACCCATGAAAACTAATAACAAAACAGTTACAGAATTTCCGGTGGGGAAATAAAATGATTATAGGCCTACATACGTCTTTAATAAACGAATGTCAAATGGAAAACGATTAATTTTCATCCAACGAATCGTTTTCGAGAGACATCTGTGTGGGATTTGAAGTCGACAAGTGTGATCATAATAATGATATTCTTTTACGATCCACTAACTACTTTTGAAGGTTTTGGGAGACGCCGAGGTGCCGAAATGATGTCCCGCAGGAGTTCTTTTACGTGCCAGTAAATCTAAGGACACGAGCTGACGTACATGAACACCTTAAAATACCACCGGAATGAGCCAGGATCGAACCTGTCAAGTTGGGGCAGAAGGCCAGCGCCTCAGCCGTCTGAACCACTCATCCCCGTGTCGACAAGTGTATGATTCACTGTACTGAAAGGGAAAAACTGACTCAGGGCCTATGAAATTGTAAAAATGAAATAATTGGCTGAATGGTAAGCGACTGGCGTTCATTTCAGAGGGTGGCGTGTCCGATTCTCTGCCTAATCGGAGATTTTAAACGTGTCTGATTCCATTGTCGCCATAAGATCAGTTTGTGTCTGCGCGATCCTGTCTGTCTGTCTGTCTGTCTGTGTGCATGTGTGCGATGTCCAGCCATATCTACAGCAAACAAAGATCTGAAATGTTTGTCATAGGTGGGCACAAGTTTTCACCTAAGACGCATGGCTGTGTCTAAGAGCAATTATTGCACCAAAACATGAAGCTGTCAACGTCATCAATAAGCAGCACTCACAAGAATTATCCGGTTACCATGTTTTCTTTCAACTAACTCAATCTAATGTTTTATTATTTAATTTAGAGGAAACATAGGCTGTAGTAAAGAAGATTAGATTATAATAAACATGCACAGATCTGATACTTTTAACATTCGTGGCCACAGCATTTCACCAATTACGCATGGCTATGTCAAAGAGCGATTCTTGCTCCAAGAAGTGAAGCTGTCAACGTCACCCACAAGCAACTTAAAAAAATGTTACCCGATGTTCTACAAAGTTGCAAGTCTATCGACTACATGGCAGAACGTTTTAAAGACTTGGAGTCACCTGGAGTACCCTCGAACATCTTAGAGCGTGATTGTGGCACCAATTATCTTTATTAAGAATAAGAATCCTGCCCTATGCAATGAACACGACTCTGAAACTGATGACTAATATTATTGAAGCCATTCTCATGATTGGCATGTCGCGAGCGAAGTAATATTCATTCCTCGGATTCGAATAATTTCTTCGGATGTACAGTTAAAGTTTAGATATCTGCAGTTCCCCGTTTGTTTCAGTTTCGCTATGAACATCAACAAGACACAAGAACAATCCCTTAAAGTTGTAAGACTCCATCTTCGAAAAGGCTGCTTCTCCCATTGTCAACTGTACGTGGTTTGTTCAAGAGTTGGAAAGGCAAACGCATTATATATATCTTAGCTCCAATTGGAAGGACACTAATATAGTTCAGCCGGAAGCTCTATAAGGTAAAATATAGTTTTTTATTATATATATATTATAAAATATTATATATATGTTGCACCCATCAGATGAGTCTGATTGGCTAAATTTTAATAGTTGTATTTAATAACTAATAGTAATAGTCCGGCAGGTTGAAACAAAGGACAGCATTAGAAATTTCTAGTAGCCAGTGCGTGAGAACGAAGACTTGACAGAAGCCCACGCTTCTTTTCTCTGCTAAAAATAAATTGATATCTCTGGAACACCTGTTATTGCGTCATCTTTCGAAATTACGCAGCAGTAGTGGAAAAGTACTGGAGTGAGTGAGTGAGATAGAGAATCGTGGTCCTAGCTACCTGAATTCCCTTAATTTGAAATGGACCCGTCCATACAGATGAATAACGGAATGTGTGCTCCAATCAGATCACTGCATTAAAATATTTTCAAAGTTAGCGCGACAAAATGGTATGTGGCTCATAATTAATCCCGGTCAGTAATTAATGAAGATTATGTCAAGAGGAGATGTCAATAATTATTGTAATAATTCTTGACCAACTTACTGGTTTGTTCGAAACGGATTGAAATATTTGTGTACCCAGGTGTTCGATAGCAACAGCAGTGGGAATCCCTTGCCAGCGCGGAGAGTGGTTCAGCAGTGCAGGACGAGATATAGTCCAACTGACGCCTACTATATTGTGAGAGAAATTATGAACAGTTCAATAATCACGATGCACCATGGTGGTAACATGCAATTATGGAAATTTTGTGTGCAAGACATTTCATTTTTTAGTAACTTTATTTTGGAGTTCCCCAGCACTATTTTAATTGGGATTTTAGGTGTCAAAAATTAGTGTTCTTACGCCGATAAGTGCGCCAAACATCCCCGAACAGTAGCTTCCCACTGGCCAGTCATCACCCAGAGTCTCCTTGCGTTCAGACGTGTTTTAATTTCGCTCCGCTCTCAAGTACAGTTGTATTGAGTTATGTGTATTTACTATCATATTGGAGATGGAATCAAGTTTTATAAACATAAGCTGAGTTGGTAAAGTGTTTGAAACCACATTAGTGAGTGGATTAACAAATTAACAGATTTTATAAGTGTTCAATCTACGCAGGGTTGAAATGAAACTTTGAATTGTGCAGTAGTTGCGTCTTATATGACAGTTTGAATATGTAGCCCGCAGAAGAACTTAGACATTCTAACATGTATTGTAAGCCGTAGTTGAGTGGAGAATATTTTGCTTGCTACTCTGAGCTGTTAGTTGATGTTTGGAACGTTGAGCGGAGAAGGCACTTTCACTATCTACAGATATTTAGGTCGAGGGAGGCTAGACCCTTCCCCAGCTGCTTTGTGAATACAAAGGGGAGTGCAGATACCACGAAAGACTTCGCTGCATTAGAAGCAAACGTGAGCTAGAGCATAGTATGTTAAATCATGCTTAAGTTACAAGATATCTGAGTACTGCGTGTGTTGTATATATATTATAGTGTTTAATGTTGAGTGTTATAACAAGTTGTCATATTTAATATTATGAGCAAGAAAAAAACGTGTGTAAAAGTGTTAACACGGGTGAAAATTAGTATATAAGCCAATGTCGGATACAGGAAGAATGATCAATGGTATTAATATGTTTGTCATGAATCTGTAAAACAACACGGCTGCCTCAAGTCCTGGTGATCCCGAAATGTCATCAATGTGAGTACAAATCTCATATTTCTAATAGAATCTAAAGCTTTTCTTTGATAATGATATCTTGATGCAAATAGGTATGCGAGTGACGGTGGTATAACTAGAAAACCCGAGTACACAGCCAGATAATTAGGATAATTCAGTTCATGATCAGTGGAAATATTATTATTATTATTATTATTATTATTATTATTATTATTATTATTATATCGTGTGTGATATAGTTTGGAGGTATAATTTGATCTGTCAGTATCGACTAAATTATATTTTATTTTTTGAGGCAATTATAATAAGCTAATTTTGTATACTTGCGCTATTATTATTATTATTATTATTATTAGTATTGTCAGTACTTCATTTATGCAGATATTTTATATGTTTGACGCAAACGTAGACACCGTGGTAGATGAGTGATGAAGTGAATTAATAATGAAACCACATATATATGATAGTTACTGTCGAAAATTCTGGTTGGGCGACAGTAACACAGATACATCCATGTATTTTTTTTGTTGCTATGGCAAGTACCATAATTAAACAGTTGGGTGGACAGTGTTAATAAAAAGATTTTGGTTCAGGTAAATCGAAGTGTTGTTGAGCAATATGAACGATATTGAGTGACGGTAATAATGTTTGAGATGTTTGAAGGTCCATAGTTATGAGCATATAGTAATACATGATGGTATTTGCTGAAGAAACGTATATAGAACAAAGAGTATGGTGAACATATTCTCTAATATGTCTGGAAATGAAGGTATCCAGCGTGATAGCTGAGATGTAGTAGAATTTATGCAGAATGAAATGGAAATGACTCTGCAAATGAAAAATGTAGTGGGAAAATAAGCCAGTCAAAGATGATGTATGATTTAGAAGGACCAAATGATACTTATGATATTTCAACTGTGACACAATATCGCTTACTAAGAGAAAAGTTATCGTACGCATTTGAGTGCCATTTTAATATTATGTTGGCAACATTGAACACCCAACTAAGCTGTTATGAATGCTCGCTAGTAGGAACTACTTTCGTTGGTTACACCAGATGATTATTATTATATATATTTTTTTGCCTCTTATTAGCAATCTTTAGGTGCATTCTTTTATTGTCTTTACATTGTTAGTGTATTCTATTGTGTGTGGGGACCACAGTAAATATTGTACTGGGTTGTGGTCAGGTTTCAGCGAATTAAAATATACTTGGACGCTGAAATAAACTTATAATTTGATATGAGCATATGTCAATGTACATTTATGTATATATTAGCGCAAATTTAGGCATTAGGTTATGGTTTCTGGCTGTGTTATCTCGCTTGGTATATAAAGTAGAATAATTTAGGGTATATTATATTTTAAGTGGGAGAATATGTTTTCTCCGGATTAATTTATGGTATCTAAGAAAGGGACACTCGCATATATGCAAAGCAAAGTTTTAGATTCTTATACAGCAACAACCAAGGTCCATTATGTGAGTTAAAGGTTACTGAATTCTCAGGTTAAAAATTATTGTTTAGTGTACCTGGAAAGAGGATATTTAAAATTATAAATTCCACCTGGGAAGTCAGTAACAGTTTTATTCAGAGAAATGTAATTATTATTATTAATATTGTAAAACCTATTATGAGAAATATATGTTTACGCCTTTACACAGTGAATCAAGTATTTCTTTGAATTATAATCTATCCTGGCAAATATTGTTTTATAGATGAAGAAAATTCAGTAAGCACTGTTAATAAAGTTTATATTCCAATGGTATTAATTATGGTAAATGAATGTTCTAAGGTAACAGACACAAACACGTTATGGTTTACCAGGATGGTGGATCAATAGTACCGTAATTCCAGGTCAGGTTAAAAATATTATTATTATTATTATTATTAATATTGGTTCTTATTATTTAATATTTTACCAGTGCAATTCACAGGCTATTAGGGAGTCCTGATGAGTATAATATTAATCACTTGAGTCAGTCAATTGTGGATTTATTAACTAATTTAATATTAACATTTTATATTTTTTTATCCAATTTATCTACAATTTGGTTATCAACAGTATTGGATTTTGGTATGCATATTAATTCTTAAGGATTTATTTAATGATATCCAACATAGAAATAATATTCATTAAATGATATTATTATTAATATTATTATTGTTATTATTATTATTATTATTATTGCAATATTATTATTATTATTATTATTATTATTATTATTATTATTATTATTATTATTATTATTATTATTATTATTTCAATGCATTGCTAATTCATTTGATTTTACTATATTGGAAGATTTGAGTCATAAGATAAATGGTTTACAGTGGTCAGCTAGGTAATTAATTAATTAATAGAATTTGATTGCAATTTAATTAGTAAAAATTAATTAATATTTTCTTTTTACAGTAACTTCTTGTATGTTTGTTTGTAAACTTATTTTACATATTTGAGGAGTTATTAATAATATTTCTGGACTATGATTTACGCAGAATCGTCGTATTATTTCAGTTATTATTATTATTATTACTATTGTATTACATTTCTCATGTTGGTTTTCCGAACTTTATACACGCATTTATGATGCAGTGTGGAGACATTTCTGAATTCTTTTAAATAGTTTACAATGCATTTCAGTGATACCAAAATAATTTTTTTAATTAATTAGTATCAACATTCTATTTATTTTAATATCTTAGAAGTATCTATTATTATTATTTTGACTGATGGCAAATAGTATTTCGACGATTAACTTGGGTTAGCCACGTAAAATGTATTCACATCCATATTATTATTATTATTATTATTATTATTAATATTAAATATTCTTCTTCTTATTATTATTACTGTTATTCATTGATCCACATGTTATATATAAACGTTACTATCCTAGTAAATGTGTACAGTTACACTGATATCAAGCAATTGGATGAACAAATATGGAAATTATTATTTGATATAAAAATTAATAATTAATTATAAATATTTTTAATGGATAAACGAGGTGGTCATGTGTTTTATTATGCGAATTTTAGTTTGTACAGTCTCATAAGGTAATGATATAATATTAACAAAATTTTATTTCACATTTTTATAACAATTATCTTCACTTTCTTTTTTTGATTTTATCAATGAAAATTTTATATACACATTTAAATTGAAATCAGTCTCTGTCATAAATTATTATAGTGAGTAGTTTTCCAAACGCACTATCCCTATGTATCCCGATTCGACGACGGGGACTGATCGCGCCTGAGAAGAGGATCTCACACACCTTCGGTAAGTATTTTGTTTTTTTAGGCCAGCCGAGGCAACATTTGACATCCAGTCAACACCGAAGGAGCTCTGCAAGGGTGCAATATATATACACTGACTGACAGAGCAAATGCAACACCAAGAAGGAGTGGTCAGAACTTTATGCCAATTGCAGGGTAGACTGACGTCACTGAGGTATGCTCATGATGTGTAATGCGCCGCTGTGCTGCGCACGTAGCGAACGATAAATTGGACACGGCGTTGGCGAATGGCCCACTTCGTACCGTGATTTCTCAGCCGACAGTCATTGTAGAACGTGTTGTCGTGTGCCACAGGACACGTGTATAGCTAAGAATGCCAGGCCGCCGTCAACGGAGGCATTTCCAGCAGACGAGGGGTATGGTGATCGGCCGGAGAAGAGCAGGTTGGTCGCTTCGTCAAATCGCAGCCGATACCCATAGGGTTGTGTCCACGGTGCAGCGCCTGTGGCGAAGATGGTTGGCGCAGGGACATGTGGCACGTGCGAGGGGTCCAGGCGCAGCCCGAGTGACGTCAGCACGCGAGGATCGGCGCATCCGCCGCCAAGCGGTGGCAGTCCCGCACGCCACGTCAACCGCCATTCTTCAGCATGTGCAAGACACCCTTGGTGTTCCAATATCGACCAGAACAATTTCCCGTCGATTGGTTGAAGGTTGAAGGAGGCCTGCACTCCCGGCGTCCGCTCAGAAGACTACCATTGACTCCACAACATAGACGTGCACGCCTGGCATGGTGCCGGGCTAGAGCGACTTGGATGAGGGAATGGCGGAACGTCGTGTTCTCCGATGAGTCACGCTTCTGTTCTGTCAGTGATAGTCACCGCAGACGAGTGTGGCGTCGGCGTGGAGAAAGGTCAAATCCGGCAGTAACTGTGGAGCGCCCTACCGCTAGACAACGCGGCATCATGGTCTAGGGCGCTATTGCGTATGATTCCACGTCACTTCTAGTGCGTATTCAAGGCACGTTAAATGCCCACCGCTACGTGCAGCATGTGCTGCGGCCGGTGGCACTCCCGTACCTTCAGGGGCTGCCCAATGCTCTGTTTCAGCAGGATAATGCCCGCCCACACACTGCTCGCATCTCCCAACAGGCTCTACGAGGTGTACAGATGCTTCCGTGGCCAGCGTACTCTCCGGATCTCTCACCAATTGAACACGTGTGGGATCTCATTGGACGCCGTTTGCAAACTCTGCCCCAGCCTCGTACGGACGACCAACTGTGGCAAATGGTTGACAGAGAATGGAGAACCATCCCTCAGGACACCATCCGCACTCTTATTGACTCTGTACCTCGACGTGTTTCTGCGTGCATCGCCGCTCGCGGTGGTCCTACATCCTACTGAGTCGATGCCGTACGCATTGTGTAACCTGCATATCGGTTTGAAATAAACATCAATTATTCGTCCGTGCCGTCTCTGTTTTTTCCCCAACTTTCATCCCTTTCGAACCACTCCTTCTTGGTGTTGCATTTGCTCTGTCAGTCAGTATATATATATGTGTGTGTGTGAATTAATAAACGCGGCCAAAGCCACGGGTACATGCTAGTTAAATAGCAAGGGAAAGAAAAAGGAGAGAAACATAATAAGAAAGTACTTACGATTAGAACTATGTGATCGAGTCCAACCTCACTGCTTCCACGAATGCCACAGAAATTGAAATTTCTTATAGCTTGATAACGACACCGTAAGATATGCAAGACGAGATAGAATTCCAATAAGAGTGGGAGAATGGCATGCAATAGAAAGTAGAGGAATATTGGGTTATTGGATAAAGGAACCAATAAAGGAATACTGGAGGAAAGACTCTGCAGTTCCTAGTATATATTAGTTCATGTGTCCGGCTCGGTGGAATAATGGTTTTCATGCAGTCTTTCGGTCCAAATGGTCCCGGTTTCGATTCCCAATCGAGGAGGGGATTTTAACCTTTACTGGTTTATTATTCTGGCTTGAGGACTAATTGTGTCTTCTTGAGTGTGACCGCGTCATAACCGACACACAGATCACATATTGCATCAACTGGAGAGACCTGCACCGATCCTCTCTGGAAGAAACAAGCCATTATTATTTTTTCAGTTCGTTTTGGCCTACTAGGGACAACAGTACCCGTCTCAACTCAGCTAAGGCCTTCTGCTCTTTCTTATCTATGTACGCTTTCATTTTCTCCGTGGTCTCTAGTGGGATCTGCAGTTCTTCTAGGTCTGATTTTACTGAGGTGATCCACTTGGTCTTGGAAGCCTTTCCTCTATTTGTCACTATGAGCATTCTATTGATGATTCTGCAGGGTTTCAGGCGGGTCATGTTCCCGAAGAATGTCAGTCGCCTTTTCCTCATACACGTGATTATGTATTCCTGATATTCGTAGAGCTCGTTGTTATGCCTGATCCTGTGGGTGCCATCCTCCTCTCTTACGGGTCCTAGTATCCTCTTCAAGATCTTCCTCTCTTTAAGTTCTAGATTCCCGAGTGGGCCATTTCAATTCATCAAGAGGTACTCAGAGGCGTAGAGTACAGAGGGTTTTACTATTGAGTTGTAGTGCTTCAGCTTTAGGTTCTTTGGGGAGGCACTTGGAGGTTTAGATGCTTTTACAGAAATGATAGGCTTTCTCTAACTTGGTGCACCTGGTGTCTACGGCCAAAGTTTTGCTCTCGCTTGCTGAGATCGATTCTCCTAAGTACGTCAATGCAGGAATTTTATTTATGGTATTGTTTCCTGGTGGGATAGTAGAAGGAGCTTCCTTATCTATATACACTGACTGACAGAGCAAATGCATCACCAAGGAGGAGTGGTTCGAAACGGATGAAAGTTGGGGAAAAACAGAGTCGGCACGGACGAATAATTGATGTTTATTTCAAACCGATATGCAGGTTACACAATGCGCACGGCATCGACTCAGTAGGATGTAGGACCACCGCGAGCGGCGATGCACGCAGAACCACGTCGAGGTACAGAGTCAATAATAGTGCGGATGGTGTCCTGAGGGATGATTCTCCATTCTCTGTCAACTATTTGCCACAGTTGGTCGTCCGTACGAGGCTGGGGCAGAGTTTGCAAACGGCGTCCAATGAGATCCCACACGTGTTCAATTGGTGAGAGATCCGGAGAGTACGCTGGCCACGGAAGCATCTGTACACCTCGTAGAGCCTGTTGGGAGATGCGAGCAGTGTGTGGGCGGGCATTATCCTGCTGAAACAGAGCATTGGGCAGCCCCTGAAGGTACGGGAGTGCCACCAGCCGCAGCACATGCTGCACGTAGCGGTGGGCATTTAACGTGCCTTGAATACGCACTAGAGGTGACGTGGTATCATACGCAATAGCGCCCCAAACCATGATGCCGCGTTGTCTAGCGGTAGGGCGCTCCACAAATACTGCCGGATTTGACCTTTCTCCACGCCGACGCCACACTCGTCTGCGGTGACTATCACTGACAGAACAGAAGCGTGACTCATCGGAGAACACGACGTTCCGCCATTCCCTCATCCAAGTCGCTCTAGCCCGGCACCATGCCAGGCGTGCACGTCTATGCTGTGGAGTCAATGGTAGTCTTCTGAGCGGACGCCGGGAGTGCAGGCCTCCTTCAACCTTCAACCAATCGACGGGAAATTGTTCTGGTCGATATTGGAACAGCCAGGGTGTCTTGAACATGCTGAAGAATGGCGGTTGACGTGGCGTGCGGGGCTGCCACCGCTTGGCGGCGGATGCGCCGATCCTCGCGTGCTGACGTCACTCGGGCTGCGCCTGGACCCCTCGCACGTGCCACATGTCCCTACGCCAACCATCTTCGCCACAGGCGCTGCACCGTGGACACAACCCTATGGGTATCGGCTGCGATTTGACGAAGCGACCAACCTGCCCTTCTCAGCCCGATCACCATACCCCTCGTAAAGTCGTCTGTCTGCTGGAAATGCCTCCGTTGACGGCGGCCTGGCATTCTTAGCTATACACGTGTCCTGTGGCACACGACAACACGTTCTACAATGACTGTCGGCTGAGAAATCACGGTACGAAGTGGGCCATTCGCCAAAGCCGTGTCCCATTTATCGTTCGCTACGTGCGCAGCACAGCGGCGCATTTCACATCATGAGCATACCTCAGTGACGTCAGTCTACCCTGCAATTAGCATAATGTTCTGACCACTCCTTCTTGGTGTTGCATTTGCTCTGTCAGTCAGTGTATATAAAATAGCTTGTCCCGACTGACTGACTGACTGACTGATTCATCATCGCCGAGCCAAAACTGCTGCACATAATGAAATGAAATTTTGGGGATACATTCATATTAACATGTAGGTGCTCGCTAAGAGAGGATTTTTGGATATTCTGTCGCTAAGAGGGTGAAAAGGGGGGTGAAATTTTAAAATGAATGTATCTATATCTCAAAACTTTAAAAGTTTACAAATGTAAAAATTGGTATTTAGAATCTTCTTTAAAAATAAACGAACACGTACTTTTTGTTTTCGGAAAATCCTATTAGGACGGGTGAAAAAGGAGTTGAATGCCTTTAATCAGGATACCGGTACTTATATCTCAGACTCTGAAGGTATTACAGACCTGAAAATTGGAACGTTTAATCTCTTTTTTAAAGAAAGACGTATTTTTTGTTTTTGGAAAATCCAGTTCATGGGAGGGTGAAATGGCGGGTGAATTTTTAAAATGAGTGTATCTATATCTCAAAACTTTGAAAGTTTACAGATGTAAAAATTCCTATTTAGAATCTTCATAAAAGATAAAGGAACACGTCTTTTTTGTTTTCGAAAAATCCCAATAGGAGGGGTGGAAAGGGGTGAAAATTGGGTTGAATGCATTTAATGAGGATACTTATATCTCAGAAACTGAAGATATTACAGGCCTGAAAATTGGTGTTTTGGATCTCCTTTAAAAATAAAGAAACACGTATTTTTTTTGGAAAATTCAATTAATCGGGGGGTGGAAAGGGGGTGAATTTTTAAAATGAGTGTATCTATATCTCAAAACTTTGAAAGTTTACAGATGTAAAAATTCCTATTTAGAATCTTCAGAAAAGATAAAGGAACACGTCTTTTTTGTTTTCGAAAAATCCTAATAGGAGGGGTGGAAAGGGGTGAAAAAGGGGTTGAATGCATTTAATGAGGATACTTATATCTCAGAAACTGAAGATATTACAGGCCTGAAAATCGGTGTTTTGGATGTCCTTTAAAAATAAAGAAACACGTATTTTTTGTTTTTGGAAAATTCAATTAATCGGGGGGTGGAAAGGGGGTGAATTTTTAAAATGAGTGTATCTATATCTCAAAACTTTTAAAGTTTATAGATGTAAAAATTAGTATATACAATCTGCTTTAAAAATGAAGAAACGCGTATATTTTTGTTTTCGGAAAATCCCAATAGGAAGGGTGGAAAAGGGTGAAAATATGTTGAATGCCTTTAATGAGGCTAATTATATTTCAGAACCTGAAGATATTACAGACCTGAAAATTGGTATTTGGGATCTACTTTAAAAATAATAAAGAAACAGGTATTTTTCGTTTTTGGAAAATCCCAATAATGTGGGGTGAAAAGGGGGGTGATTTTTTAAAATGAGTGTATCTACATCTTAAAATTTTAAAAGTACAGATGTGAAAATTGGTATTTTGAATCTCCTATTTTGTGTTTTCGGAAAATCCCAATAGGAGGGGTGAAAAAGGGGTTGAATGCCTTTAATGGGAATACTTAAGTCTCAGAAACTGAAGATATTACAGACCTGAATATTGGTATTTGGGATGCCCTTTAAAAATAAAGAAACATGTTTTTGCTTTTGGAAAATCCAAATACTGGGGGGGGGGGGGGTGATAAGGGGGGTTTCTGAAATGAGTGTATCTGTATCTCAAATCTTTAAAAGTTTGCAATGTAAAAATTGATATTTAGAATCTCCTTTAAAAATAAAGGAACACGTCTTTTTTGTTTTCGAAAAATCCAATAGGAGGAGTGGAAAGGGGTGAAAAAGGGGTTGAATGCATTTAATGAGGATACTTATATCTCAGAAACTGAAGATATTACAGGCCTGAAAATTGGTGTTTTGGATCTCCTTTAAAAATAAAGGAACACGTATTTTTTGTTTTTGGAAAATCCAATTAATGGCTGAAAATGAGTGTATATTGGGGTGATTTTTTGAAAGACTATATCTACAGAATATCTGAGAAACGTAGAATGTTACAGACGTAAAGAGTGATATTTGGAATCTCCTGTAAATGTAAAGAAACATAGGCATTTGTTTTTAGAAACTCCTCTTAAGGGGAACTAAAAAGGGGGGTGAAATTTTAAAATGAGAATTGATACAGTATATCTCAAAAACTTAACATGTTACAGAAGTGAAAAATGGTATTATTATCTCTCTTAAAAATAAAGAAACGTGTATTTTTAGTTTTCAGAAATACTACTTGGGTGGAGGGAGGGGGGTAAGAGTGACTGAAAATGGTGTTGAATTGTTTAATTAGGCTACTGTTATCTCAAAAATGAAGATGTTACCGACGTGAAATTTGGAATCTGCTTTAAAAGTAAAGAAACACGTATTCTCAGAAAATCCAATGAGTGGGGGTGGGGGCAGGTGAAAAGTTGAAAAATTAATCGACTTAATTGCATGAGAATACTTACATCTAATAAAAACTAAAGTTGTTAGGGCCTAAAGGCGTGAAAATTGGTATTTGGATCTCCTTTAAAAACAAAGAAAAGCCCGTTTTGGGCGGGAATCATCTTGGGGGGGGGGGAGTTGAATTCCTTTCATGAAGACACATAAATAAAAACTGAAGAAGTTAGAGTCGTGATAATTGGTATTTAGAAGATCCTTTACTATTAAGGAAACAAGTATTTTTTGCCAGAAAATTCACTTGTGGGGGGGGCAGGAGTGTGAAAGTGAAAAAAGTTAATTATTTTGATCTCAAAACAGAGGGTAATAGACGTAAACATTGGCGTTTGGATTCTCCTTTAAACATAAAAAACACGCCTTCTTTTAGTTTTTTTTGGGAGGGGGGGGGGTGGATAAACTTAACGGCGGTGGGGTGTAAAAGGAGGTGAGACCAATTGATTTTACTGTTCATAATATTTATAAGGAGCCTCTGTTGCTCAAGCGGCAGCGCGCCGGCCTCTTACAGCTGGGTTCCGTTGTTCAAATCCCGGTCTCTCCATGTGACATTCGTGCTGGACAAAACGGAGGCGAGAAAGGTTTTATCCCGATACTCTGGTTTTCCCTGTCATCATTCATTCCAGCAACACTGTCCAATATAATTTCATTCCATTTTTCATCCATTAATTATTGCCCCAGAGGAGTGCGACAGGTTTCGGCTGCCGGCACAATTCCTATTGTCGCCGCTAGATGGGGGCTTTATTCATTCCATTCCTGACCCTGTCGAATGACTGGAAAAAGGCTGTAGATTTTCGGTGTACTTATTCTGATCATTAACCGATCATTTTTAATCATTCCTGGGTTCGTTTTCAAGGGCCATCTTTTCCTTCGGAGAACGTTCTTAGATTACAGTAGATTCTCCTGGCATATAAATAAAAATTTAAACACATTTGAAATAAACTATAGGAATGAGATTGACCATCCAATTTTTCACCTCTATAATAAGGTCAATAATGCACGGAAGTATGTCATTCGTATGGCCAGAAATCCCGCACACTCGCCTACCCGCGACAATGGTACTGGTCACATTCTCAACAATGACAAAGGCAGCAGATTTAATTTACCGCCAAGTAGCGTTTTGCATCTTGCTGTTGGGTCCAGAACATCTATAATAATAATAATAATAATAATAATAATAATAATAATAATAATAATAATAATAATAATAATAATAATAATAATAATAATAATAATAATAATAATGTTCTGGACCGTCGTCAAATGTGCGGACCGCGCTGGAAACGGGTCCTGGACGGGTAATGACTAAGAATGCAGTCCGGACGCGGGTTCAGTACCGCCAAGGCACCCAAGACGACACCACGCCGGATCTCCTGAAGGATTTGTTCCATATTAAAAATGCTTATAGGAAAAGATGGCAAAGATTTAGGGACCGAAGTGACCGGGTGGAATACCTGGACCTAGCATGGGAAGTATGAAATCGATTGCTGGAAAGAAAGATTGAAAAATGGGAGGAAACTTGCCGTAATCTATTAGAAAACCAGTCAGAGCGCGAATTTTGGCGGATTCTCTCAGAAAACCAGTTATATCGCGAATTTCGGCGGATTATATAAAAAACGTTAAGCATTCAATTATAAATTTCATTGTAATACCGTAGCGAAGCACGGGTATCTTGCTAGTTAGAGATAAAGTCCGTCTTCTATAGGTTAACCCTCAAGCCGGTTTTTGCTGCAATACTGTAGAGACTTTGTCGTTGTCACCTCCTCCATGCTGTTGGCCAGTAGGGTGATATCATAATCAATGGCTAGAGAGTGTACACTGAGGTTCATTTCTTGTACCCAAGCTTCAGTCCTGCTTCTGATGACAATTTGGCAATCCATTCCCCCATGATCTTCCCTAGTACACAGTTGAAGAGGATTCAAGAGAAGGCATCTCCCTGTCTGACTCCTATCTGGATGGGAAAGCTCTCAGAGAGTTCATCCCTGAACTTGACTGTAGAGGTGGAGATCGTCAAGGTAGGTCTGGTGGTCTTCTCATCTAGACGGAGTTCCAGCAAGGTCTGTTTGTCGATTGCCATTTTATTATTATTATTATTGCTACTATTCTTTCTTTTTATTTCTACGGTTTGCCCGTTTAAAGAGCACGTTTGAAGTTGTTATCTTGGTCTAAAGTCTTCCCCTTCTTATTCTTCTCCTCCCAAAAATTTTTCGTAAATTCACCGCGGTTTTTTTTCTGTTCTTCTACCCACTATTTTCCAGTGGACATTTTAGCTTTTTCCACTAATGTGCGATTTGCGACCAGAATTCCAAAGACTTTAGGTTTATTTATGGTATCGTCTGTAGGGTTTATTTCTTGTAAGTCCTGTTTAATTTCTTCCAGCCAGTTGATATCAACCTTATTTGAATCGATTACAGTTAATCGATTTTAGTAAATCTATTATTGTCCATTCTAGAGATGTGACCATAGAATTTCAAGGGAATCTTACGTACGCAAATGTAAACTTACCTGTTGCTGTGTACAGGTCTGTAGTTTTTCTTTTAATCCATACGCCATTTACATGTGTGGGACCATGTATTATCCTAAGAATTTTCGTTCTTGCTTTCCAAATTCATCAATTTTAGAGTAGTCTCCTACAGATGTAGCTTTTGAGAGTTACAAGTTCTCAGCGAAACAACTGTCCTGTAATGACGACGTGTAGCATTAGGCGACATCTATCTTTTATTGTAGTGATTCCATATATCTCGAGTTTATTATTATCATCATCATCATCATTATGATTACCTATTTGGCTAAGGAATTTTAGAAAATGTAATGCAGATTAAATGGGTACTATGTATTGACAATATTCTTGCTCTAGGTTAGGGAATATCCTGGTCAACTTCCTCGTGTGTTACTGTAATACTCGTGGCCTTTTATGTAACGTGTAAGTTCTGGAAGTGGAATATTTGTCATGAAACTGTTATTCAGGAGAACCAGCTATAGCAGAACCTACCATCTATTTGTTATCTCCTGAAAATGCAGGACTTAGTGCATTAGGGCCGAACTGGATCAGCCATCACAAATACCTTCATACATTTATCGTAATGTATACTTTGAATTTCTTGACAGTTCCAAATAATTTACTTCGTAATATTTTGCCCTCTCTGGATTCCTTTACCTGGGCAAGTGTTTGGGGAATTGATTAAATAATAATAATAATAATAATAATAATAATAATAATAATAATAATAATAATAATAATAATAATAATAATTGTTACCGTGTTTTAGTGGAACAGCAGAGGTGAAAGAAGATGCGGGCTGGAATAGGTCTCAACTACAAAATTAAAGTTAATTTAAAACTTTAACAAAGGTTATATTTTCTTTTCAAAATCAACAAATAACAGAGTATAACAGGTACCAAGTAGGAGATCAACAAATTAACAAATTACAGTACGTTAAAAGATTTGGGCTTCGAGCCCCAAGATTAATTTCTGAGCTCTCAGCTCACCACCACAATTGCTAAAGGGCATGGAGCCCTTGCTCCCAACTTTTAACTCAAGCCTCCCAGAGGCACCTTTCACACACAAGAAAGAGCAGATGCGTTCTCAAAGTCTTCAAGCCTATTTAAGAGGCCATAAACTGACTTTACACTAACTGCCCTCAAGGCACACATATAATGGCACAGGGGTACCTCGTACCCAATCTACTGGACCTTCACGAGAAGAAAACAAAATATCAGGTTAAGTTACTGACCCAAAGTACAGAAGGGATTGGGGGCCTGAACTTGCACTCCTAAATACACTTTTAAAACCTAAGTGGCTATAGGCCGAAACACAGGGGCTAATCCCAAGCTAAGGAGGTGACCCGTATGAGTCAAACTAATATTTTAAGGAAGAGAAGAAACGGTTATGAAAACGTAGTCACCTCAATTTCAAAATGAAGGGGAGATCGAGAGGGTAAAGCACTCTCTATCCCCGCTTTACAGTAAGAGATTTATAGATTTTACAAACAGAAAAGGAATTTACATTTTAAAAACGTAGGTTACATACTAAAGGTTTCGAACCCTCCCCGAGAGTTAAACTGCTGAGCTAGCGAGAAATAAAGATGTTAACAGGCCATTACCTTGTTGAAGAGCTGCTGCTTGAAGAAAGAGGCGCTTCCCTCCCCCTGCTACATATCCACACACTGAATTAGATGTTATACTAGTGGCACCGAGACAAGAAAATCAGCAGTTCTTATACCCTCGTGGAAAATTCGAGACCTTTCAGGAATGAGTACACACACCCTTTCGCGTTTATTGGATAGCTTAGAGCAACATATCTAAGAAGACATACACGATTGGTTGGAAATAAATTAAAGAAATTTGGGATTGGCTAAATTCAAAACAGGCGGATAGAAAGGATAAATGTTGCCAACCCAAAGATAACAGAACAAAATATAGTAAAAACAAAACTTACGAATACAAAATTTCTTCAGGAAAGTTCATTCCATTACACCAGAGTGTATTACCATGGTTTTTTTGTAGAGACATCTGTTAGAGAATGTCCACACTTCTTGATCCATGAAAAACAAAAGTAAATCACAAACACTCAGTGACATCTTCTGATAAACCGTAGAACTGGTTCAGTTGTAATGTTCAGAGCTTCTCCTGTAGAGGGGCTTCAATTGGCGCAAGATTTGAACTTGCGTCTTGGAGGTGTACCGCCCGGTACAATAATAATAATAATAATAATAATAATAATAATAATAATAATAATAATAATAATAATAATAATAATAATGTTCGCCTCTGTGGTGTAGTGGTTAGTGTGATACGCTGCCAACCCCTGGGGTCCGGGCTCGATTCTCGGCTCTGCCACGACATTTTAAAAGTGATAGGAGGACTGGAACGTGGTCCACAAGGTCTCGGGAGGTCAACTGAGTAGAGGATTTCGATTCCCACCTCAGCCATCCTCAAAATGGTTTTCCGTGGTTTATCACTTCTCCAGGGAAACGCCGTGATGATACCTAACTTAAGGTCACGATCTTTTTCGTTACTATACCTTCCAAACTTCTTTTCCCTAACAAGAGCCCTGTTTAGCATAGCAGGTGAGGCCACCTGGGCGAGGTACTGGTCCCCTTTCCCAGTTGTACCTCCGACCAAAGTCACACGCTCCTGGACACTGCCCTTGACGTGGTAGAGGTGGGAAACCTCGCTGAGTCCGAGGGAAAAACAACCAAGGAGGGTAAATGCATTAGTTATAATAATAAAGATAATAATTTTAATGTAATGATCTCCGATACTGTATGCAGCCATTTAGATCAGACGGCATCCTTGCTGTCTGCGTGTCAATTTCGAACTTTTGTTTTATTCTATCACATGGCAGAGAATCGAGTGATCTATGAGCTCAAAAAATAATAATTTTGTCAGGTGAATATGAGAGTTGACACCAGAGTACACGCTGACTTCGCACGACATTGAAAATCGAATGAGCTTTCTTGTTGCCTTCAATGATCCGACTACCTCTACTGGGTTTGAACCCGCTGTCCTAGAATCCTGATCCACAGAGGGATCATTTTACTGATATTCAGTGGTAGACAGAGATTCATTCCTTCTCGGCAAACTACTGTAGATAACCGTTCCTGAGATCAGCACAGCAGGTAATTAGTCACACGGGAACAACTGTCCAGACCTTCTGTCCCATTCCATTACGGAGCCAGGGAGACGTTCACAGTAATTAAGAGCCATTAATATCTTGTCTTGCATTATATACGTACATAACACTAGGATTTTCATAACATAATGGAACAATATTATCTACGTACATTCCCTCTCTATTACAATAACTACCAAACTGCTAATCTGATATTAAAAGTGTTTAAAAAACAGCTTTGACAAATCCGTCCGTCCGTTCTACTGGATATAGTTGCTTCATTTCAGTTTCATTCACTCCGGAATTGCCAGCCGGTAAATTATAAGACATTGATATGTTTCTCAGTGCAGCCAACTTTGAATAATCGTAAAATCAAGTCATTAAATGATTACTCCAGTAATTACAGGCGAAGGGTTACCCTAACCCGCAATGCATTCTTTACTTCACATGTTGCTAGGCGATTAACACTTTCGTTAATATTCTGTCAAGCCAGAGAGTATACGCTTCTTCTGATCACTGTTATTCCCTGCTAGATGCTCTTTGATTCTCTAATCTTTCCCATCCTCCAAACATATTAAAGAAATGGCAGAGCGTTCCTAATAACTTACAGTACATGCTGCTAAGAGAAAAAGGTCTAAGTACAAACAAACCCAATCATGACGTACGCTGTAGACATTATCTGGGAACTCCTACAGAAGGATAATCCTGCTACACTTGAAAGAGTGAAGGCCATGTATACTCATGTACATAAAAACCAGAACACTTTGAAAGACTAGAGATCAGTGTTGCCAACTTATATTTTCAACATCCGCTAAATACTACTAAAAATTCCGCTAAAATTCCGCCAAGAAATGCGATCTCAAATAATAATTATAATAATAATAATAATAATAATAATAATAATAATAATAATAAAAGTAAATGACTTCACTCACCTGATCTGTGAGTTTCACTGGGATTAACCCCCTGCCTGCGAGCCGGCGAGCTAAAACTTGTAGGCGTTTTAGTGCCGGGTGCAAACTAGGTGAATCCCCTACCTCTAGGGCCACACACAGAACAGGCCAGTTCATTAAACGGTCTTCCTTCATAGCATAAATATAAATGCTACTCTCACAGTTTCATTATCTGTTGTCATTCGTCAACTAAGAGATAAGTACCCTTTCCCCACTCATTACAAATTTATGATACCATGATCTCATAACATCAAATCCAAATAACACGTTTTCCTCATGTGATTAGTAGAAGATATACGGAATAGCTCGGAGACAGATTGGAGTACACATTTTTTTAAAAACGTAAAATTGATAAAACACTAAATTCCGTTAAAATAAATCTAGAATTCCGCCAAAAATCCGCTGTCCGCTAAATTATATTTTTCTCCGCCGACAGTCACTAATTCCGCCAAATTCAGCGGAAAATCCGCTAAGTTGGCACACTGCCAGAGATTGGAAGTAGCATTTGAACCATGTCGGCCTTCAGGTTCAAGGTCCACATTGATACCTCGGCGCACCACCACTGACTGCCAACATGTGCCTGCGGCTCTCGTTGTCGCTATAAACCGAAGGTAATTGATCGGTGTGACGTAAGCAGACGTGCAGGATGCATCGCAGACGTATGCGAGAACCGCAAGGTCAAATGAGAGAGTTTGAGAGAGAGCGTATGATTGGCATCAGAGAACGTGATGCATCCGTCCCGGAAATTGCTGCTCGTGCGGGACGAATTGTATCGGCAGTGCAATGGGTGTGTACAGAATGGTTCACAGAAGGCCGTAGAACACGACGAGATGGGTCTGGTCGTACCACCCGGACCACACCCCGAGAAGATCGACACCTCATCCGAATGACATTGCAGGACAGATCTGCGTTCTCCTCGGCTCTGGCGCAACAGTGGAACAGTGTAACACATCGTACATTATCAGGAGTGACAGTCCGTCGCCGTTTATTACGGTCTGGGTTACCAGCGCGTCGTCCACTTCTCCACCTACCTTTGACTAATGTGGATAAACATGCTGGACTGCAATGGTGTATGGAACGACGTCACTGGGGACAGGAATGGCAGCAGATAGTATTTTCGGACGAATCCAGTTTCTGTTTGTTTGAAAATGATGGCCGCATTTTGGTTAGAAAAAGTTCTCTGTCCGGCAAAAAACGCTCCTTCGAGACTAACGTATTTGCTCACAAGACAGCTATTCTATATAGAAGAATTGCAATTGAAAGTAACATTGCCTTCTATGACACAATAGCAAGCTTTACATCAAGAACTGAAGGATAAACAAGCGAATATATGGATAGATTGTTTACCAAACAGTCGGCATGATGACGTCAGAATGGATGAATTCTGACAATGAACTGCGGCATACCATAACGCACTTCTTATAAATGTTCATAAAACCACTGAAAAGGGCCGGCAAAACAATATGACTACAACAGGCATATCAAGACGAGTAATCTGACGTACTGTATTTATAACGAATGCTGCGGCGCAGCGCGGGTCATCTATCAGTACTTTAATTGCATTTTATATCCTTTCGTACGTATGCTTCACTAACTTAAATAGCTAACACTCGCAGCTCCGCCCACGTGAACATTTTTTCCAACATTTAAAGAAAAGAAACAGCAGTTTTCATGTATGTCGGATATGATAGAAATGTGTCACATCCAGAATTCTATCTATCTATCTATCTATCTATCTATCTATCTATCTATCTATCTATCTATCTATCTATCTATCTATCTATCTATCTATCTATCTATCTATCTATCCTATTATCTTCTATATATAGAAACAGAATGTCGGTTGTCCGCATATCTGTTCCTTATACAAATCCACGCCGTTCCACCAATCTAAACCAAATTTTGTATACTTACCTTATATCACCATGCGAGTAACCCTATCTACTAGAAATTAAAAAACTCTTCATTCCTAATATTTAGGCCTTTTGGCACATTAACATAGGCTAATATGGCCGAAACATCGAATTTTTAGTACAAGGACGAGGCAAAGCTCATTTTAAGACTCACAGCGCGAAGAACAAAACTTGGTAAGGCCGGGCCCAAAAACTATGTTTTAAGGCCCTGAAACCAACCGTCGATGGGATGTTGGCACCAAAGTACCCTTGCTGTAAGAATCGGATGAAGAAACGGCCGGCCGTAACCACGGCAACGTCATTTTGAGGATTCTACAGTAGCGAGATTATGGATGTACGATATGTTCCAGCATAGCAGGCAACTAAAATTGGTACACACATGATTTACTATCTGGAGAAAATACTGTGGGGGTAAGACACCCATAGGATCCTTGGGTGGGAATAGAAAGGAATGAAATGTAAAAATAATTGGAAACGACCAATATTAACGTAGAATCCATAGTTTAAGGTGTCGATGAGGTGAAAATGAAATGAAATTTTCCAGCTGCCTCCTGCAGTTTAGTCGCTGAGTGTCCATGTATTGAAGCGCAAGTTCAATTCGCATAAGCAAATTGTTGTCTTTAAACATATTCATGCAAGTGAATGTGAGTAGAAATAATTGTACGTCTACCTCTGAATCCCGTGTATCACTGATACGGTGTCGGGGATGAGGTGATGTGAAATGATAGCCTATGGCATGTTTAACATCGAAACGTGAAATAATTAATTACATTATAGTTACATGCGTGTTTAAACTTCTCTTCAGGCCAGCACATGTCGTTTGCATCAGCAGTTTGATACTGACTCTTTGTTAATGTATGCTAATTTTTATAACCTCCGTTTACATTCTTCTGTCATTAATATGAACTAGTTGTTGTAGTACTGTAGTGTACAAATGCTCGTGAACATAGCGATAACTGACATTAAAATCACTGGGCGAGTTGTCCGTGCGGTTAGGTCCGCGCAGCTATGAGCCTTGCATTCGGAAGATAGTGGGTTCCAACCCCACTGTCGACAGCCCTGAAGATGGTTTTCCGTGATTTCCCATGTTCACACCAGACAAATGTTGGGGCTACCTTAATTAAGGCCACGGCCGCTTCCTTCCTACTCCCAGGATTTTCCTATCCCATTGTCGCCATAAAACCGATCTGTGTCGGTGCGACGTAAATCAAGTTAAAAACAAGGAAAGAAATTAAAATCCACTGTTGGCGGGTGCAGAATAGGGTTCAGCTTACTGGTTGCCACAGCTGCATTCGTTAGATTGAGAGGGGATGTCCTGAGAATGTTTTTCCATAATTTTTCATTCTTCTGCACTGAGGCGAATGTCGGGACAGTTCCTGGTATAGGCCATGGCCGCCAACCCCCTCATTTTTCCGAGCATCTCCTTCACCATAACAAATCTCCTGGCCTGAGAGTTGCGTCACCGTCTAGGAGGCCCATCTACCCCTTCAGGACGGAATGAAAACTTGTGTAATAGCCTAGTATTTGTAGTAAAATCTACCTGTGATCTTACAAGAATTCTAACAGGCATTTGTTGTACTAAAGATAAGTACTGGCTCTTAAGCATGAGATAAAATCCAGAGTTCTTGCCCTTCAGGCAAGCAACTCAATGTTGAAAACATCCTAGCGATATGATCTCGAATTTTAGGTAAGATATAATAAAGCACGAGAATATATTATTTATTTATTCCTAGAAATCACAATATTTTTCTTAATTATCGTTGTCCGGTCGATTAGATTAGCAGTTTGCCTTCTTCAACAACCACCAGCGCTAATGTGAGTCAATTCAGAGTTTCAATTAAGACCTTATAACTACAATCGGTGAGGATATTTTCAAAAGTCAAAAAATGCCTGAGAATATTGAACTAAGGAACACATTACAGAAAACATTATTTAAATAATTTGGCTAGGATTTGAATTTAAAAAAATGCTAGTATAGAAAGAAGCGATTTTAGACTGTTTTTCCAAAATTACATTTAGGCCGGAAGAGATTTTCGAAATTAATTTTTTTAATTTGAGAAGTCTATCCAAGACTCTAAATTTGAAACCCTTGCGGGCCCTTTAGCCGTTCAACTTTCGGTACAATTGGGGAAATAGCTTAATTTTACGTTTTTCATAATGTGGGGACCTCTACTTTGTCTGCTAAGACCTTTTTGAGATTAAAATATTTAGTAGTACCGAAAATTCCAGGTCCATGTGGTAAGACATAGTGTTTACACTGATATTTTCTTCGTTTCATCGATCTGTCTCAGTCACACCCTTGGTTTTCACAATACGAACATGATTGAGATATGTGCAATGCCAATTCTGCCACTCATTGTGCAACCAGTTGAAGTTATGAATCGTGTGAAACTGTCACTCATAGGATGGGTTGATGTGGATTTGTCAATGGGTTTGGTAGACAGTTATATTAACACGTTATGGATCAGCGAGGGAAGCAATACTATGATTCTATATTTTATTACTTGTACGTTGTTAATAGGAACTATTTTATATAATAATGATAAATGCTGTACGTTTCACGTCCCACTAAACATTATGCAGTTTTTGGGGACGTGAACGCGCCAGAATTTTGTCCTGCATGAGTTCTTTTATGAGATAGCTGCACAGATACCTGGCCACGATGAGAAAGCAGGACATTCATTAGGTATCGTTGTACGCGATAGATGATGTTTTCGAAGTTGATGGTGAGAATTATAGAAGACGTGTAATATTTACTTATTTATTTATTTATTTATTTATTTATTTATTTATTTATTTATTTATTTATTTATTTATTTATGTATGTATTTTAATAGCCGGAGAGATGATTACGTGAAACGATAGATTAACTAACCTTAGTGCTAGTAGTGAGTGTAAGAGGCAAACTGCTGATCCAATCGACCGGGTAACGATAACTAAAGAAAGGATTATAATTTTTAATAATAAATAAAGAATATATACTCATACTTTATTTTTTATTTACCTAAAATTCATAGCTCATATTTCTAGGATTTTTCAACGGACAGCAATACATTACTATCTACAATAAATCAATTTATACAGATAGTTTTGCAACAACCAGGATATGCAAAGTTTCCGCATGGAAGGGAAGGAGTATTTGCTTTAACATGAAAAAAAAAGTGAAATCATTGCAAAGTGTGGTAAGGCATCATAGTTATCACATCAAGTGCCTCATATTGTAAGCTACCGAGGAGGAAGGAGTAAAAGGAGATTGGAAATGCAGTTAGTGCAGCTGTAAGCTTGCGTTCGTGAGATAGTGAATGAGTATGAACGTTTCCTATGGCAATAGTTGAAGAATTCACCATAGAGTCTCTGACAGGGACTATGGCGCAAAAACACATACATATTTTCAGAGAAAGTATTCAGCCAAAATGATCTAAACAATCCAGTAAAGCCAATTGTAAAATAAAAAAGTATGCAATGATTCCCAATGACTGAAAGGAAATCCTGCTCGTTTCTATGATGAAGTTGCCGGTGTAAAGCCATAACGAACCAAGCAAATACAAAAATAAGATATTTTAAATTTGACTTCTTACTTTTCACATTAAAGTTGCTTCTAATATCTTCAACCGTATCGAAAACGTACTTCGCTTTTGTTCAATAATAACCTTGTGGTGCTTAGTTGAGTATGGTTTTACACCGGCAACTTCATCATAGAAACGAGTAGGATTTCCTTTCAGTCGTTGGGAATCATTGCATACTTTCTTATTTTACAATTGGCTTTACGTCGCAGCGTTATAGATAGGTCTAATGGCGACGATGGGACAGGAATGGGATAGGAGCTGGAAGGATGTAGCTGTGGCATTAGTTATATTACAGCTCAAGCATTTGAGTGGTGTAAGCAAAGCAAAGTCACCTGCGTACAAGCCATGAAGGCCCTTGGAGGAGTGGAAGGTAAAGGTTTCCAGCATTGTTAACCTCGGCACGTGATCGAGTAGAGTGGTTAGCTCTACGCCCGGCCGCCTTTGCCCCCAGGAATTAACCTGGTACTCATTTTTGGTGTAGGATGAGTGAACCTCAGGGCCATATGCACCTCCGGAAGTGGAAATCTCGTCTCTTAAATTTTACGACTTCCTGACGGGGATTCGAACCCACGTCCTTCCGGGCGAACCGAGCACGCCTTTAAAGCCTCGGCCAGGCAGCCCCTATTTCAGTGGTGTGAAAATGGGAAATCATGGAAATACATCTTCAGGGCTGCCGACAGTTGGATTCGAACCCGCTATCTCACGAATGCACGCTTACAGCTGCGTTCGCCTAACCGCACGGCCAACTCGCTCGATGCATATATTTAAGGTCGATTAGGAGAGCAAAGTTTTATTGTTAATCATCTTGTAAACATTCAAATTTGCTGCTGGTTGGGAGGAGGAAATTTGATAAGATATAAATTGACACCGTGTTTTAGTCGGCTCCACTCTGGGAAGAAACTGTGCTACTACCATCAAATTAGAGTGCAGCTTTCTCTTCCTACACGCAGATATTATTTTGCATTTATTTGCATACATTTCTTCTTTAAAGCAAACTCGAAGTTTTATTCAACTTTTAATATCATGATCAGTCTTACGTGAAATATAAGCCGTACGGATGTAGCTTTTAATTTTAAACTTTCCGCACTGACCGGTCAGAATTCTTACCACCGGTGGAAGCCAGTAAGTATGTCACAACATATAAGAGCAATTCACTGTTCGAGACTACCAACGTGGCCTGAAGTTCACGCGCCATACCGGAACCCCATGACCGAGAAGAGAAACAGCATCTACCGCGAAAGGCCAAACATTGAGCGGTGTCCGACTGGGTCGCGATTTCAATTTTAAATGCTTGTAAGGACCAAAAATATTTTAACAGCTTTTTTTCTCGTTTACGGTTATTAGCGATATACATACATGATAAAACAACTTAGGAGATACTATGTTCAGTCGAAACAGCACTTAAGTGGAGATAAGCCAAAAGTATACCACTCGATGTACATTACCGGAAAGAAACATGCAACATCCTCAAGGACTGTATACAGTGGCACCAACATATAATATGTGCATACTGAGGGTTTTTTGTTTGTTAGTGATTCATTTGGCACGGACACCAGCGATCAGACGGCCTGTGCGTGAACACTCTGGAGGCAGTAACTGTGCAGAGGTTAGTGGTTAGTTTGCAACATTCATTTTAGGGCACAACCATGCCCCACCGACGAGTACGTGCTCCTGTTGAAGAACGGGGCCGCATTTCGGGCCTGCGGGAAGCTGGAAGCACGTATCGACGGATTGCTGTAAATGTTGGACACAATGTATCGGTGGTGTACCGCTGCACTCAGAAGTGGTCTCGGAGACATTTCCACACCCGTAGACCAGTATCCGGACGTCCACGTAGTGCAGAGATAAGTCAAGATCATCAGTGGCCGGCCGAACATCATCCAGGAACGAAATCCGGTTACATGTTGCACCTCCTGTGTCAACAAGTACCACTGGGAAGCGTCTGATTGCAGCAGGATTACAATCACTTATGCCTCTGGCCAGACTACCACTGACACCACGACACCACCAAGCAAGGTGTCGTGAAAGAGTCGACTGGAGAGTGAGAATGGCACTCTGTTGTCTTCAGGGAGGAGAGTAGGTTCTGATGTCCGTATACGCGTACGGCGTAGACCTGCTGAGTGGCCAGTGCATTCGGCCACAACACCTAGGTCCCACTCCATTTTTCATTGTTTTGGGAGCCATGAGTTACAACTCGCGGTCATGGTTGGTGTTTCTGCAGGGTAACGCAACCAATGCCCGCTACATTGCACAGGTTGTTGTACCTGTGCTACAGTCATTTCCCCGACAGGAATGTGATGTGCTTTTTCAGCAAGACAGTACACGTCCACAGACAGATGCTGTGCCGCAGCATGCTCTACGTGGTGTACAACAACTGCCCTGGCCAGCAAGATCACCGGATCTCTCGCCAAATGCACACGTATGTGACATGATGAAGCGGGATTACGCCTTCTCCAGAGCCTGCCAGAAATATTGCCGAATTGCATCAAAAGGTGGAAGATGCTTGGGGTACTCTATCTCAGGATGCCATTTCCCACCTTATATTATATATTTAAAATGCTATTTGTTCGGGGCCTCGACCCATGTGGATCTTTCGCCCCTACTGGCAACATATTGTATGAACCTGCATGTAATTGTAACGGCGGTAGTGTGGAATGTTGTGTGTGAGGAAAGGAAGATTAAGGACGTCACAAACATCCAGTACCCAGGCCAGGGATATTAATCATTACAATTAAAAAACCCTGACCTGGCCAGGAATCAAACCCGGGGCCGCCGGGTGACAGGCGGACGCGTTGCCCCGTACACCGCGGATTCCCCACCTTAATGATCGTTAGTTTGCCCGAACTGCCAAAGAGGGGTGGCTACACTGTGTATTGATGCGTCTGCAAACGAAGTTTACGTAGGGTGTTGCAGAGCTGCCTAAATTGATCCAGGAGCAAGAGAACACCAAAACTGACTTCTCTGAGGAGTGTCTGCGCAAAAGGTGCTATTTATACTTCAAAGTATTTTTTTTTATTATTTCGTCCGCACGCCGACTGCGACTGCCACGAGCAATCCAAACCTGAATGATGTATTTCCTCAAACGTTGTTCCATACCCTATCATGGGTACGTTGCATGTGTCTTTTCTTCTTCTTTGTCACTTGGGCCTACTGGGACCACGGGGCTCGTATTTTCTACTTACTTGGACAATCTGTTTTCTCCTCTTCCAGTACTCTTTCATTCTCTGGCTTCATTCTTTCATTCCCCGCTGGATGGCTTGCCGAAACTGTGGGCGGGACATGTATGGACTCATGGCGGATCCCCAGTTGTTTCAGAACCGACTTGACCGAAGAGATCCACTTGTTCCTGGATGTCTTCTCTTTACCCGCCACAGCGAAGATCCTGCTGGTACGTCTACATAATTTCATAAGGGTCAGGTGCCCATAGAAGACCAGGCGCCTTTTTCTTATGCACGTGCCTTTTATTATACGTTTCCTTGCGCTTTTATAAGAAATTTATTACGGCAGAAATAGTGCCGTTTGAACAGTATCCTCATTTATCGATGGCAATGCATGTCCACTGAAGTAAGCTGTTGGTGCTAGAGGATTAATTGACCATATATTCTGCCTGTCCAACTCAACGGATGAACTTATCTCACGTTCCTCAATGAAAATGATACTCCAGTGGGTATTCAAAGAAAAATGAGGAGTGTCTGTTCACCCTAGAAATGTTGTGGAAATAATGAAAGCCACACGGAAGGTACCCATGACCGGATATGGTACTACGTTTGAGGAATTACATCTTTCTGGTCAGGATTGCTCACGGCAGTATTCAACTACTTCAATGCACGTGGACGAAATACTAAAACATATACTCCAAGTGGATATACAGTAGCACATTTTGAACATACACTCTTAAAATGTAGTTCCAGTAGGAAGGGGTGCCAGTACGCACCACCAGAGCTGTGAGAAATTCATCTGACAGCCACAGTTGGGAACCGATGTGTAGCCCTGGCGTGGACTCATCGTCCGGTCACAGGCATTATTTTATCCCTCAACTTCTTCCTATGGTTACGTTTCGTGTAATACATATTCGAGATATCTGTTGAATCAGAGGAGGAGCTCATTGCAAGAAATGCTGTAGCCGAGCATCGTTAAACGCCGAGATTTTTCAAATATTTACGATAATCAATGCTTCGACGTTGTAATGCATACACCGGTGCTGATGGTAGAATAATCTAGCATGTTCTGTAATAAGTAAATAACTAATTAATAATAATAATAATAATAATAATAATACTAATAATAATAATAATAATAATAATAATAATAATAATAATAATATTGGATTTACGTCCCACTAACAACTTTTACGGTTTTCGGAGACGCCGATGTGCTGTAATTGAGTCGAGCAGGAGTTCTTTTACGTGCCACTAAATCTACCGTCACGAGGCTGACGTATTTGAGCACCTTCAAATACCACCGGACTGAGTCAGGACCGAACGTGCCAGGTTGGCGTCAGAATGCCAGCGCCTCAACCATCTAAGCCACTCAGCCCGGATAAATAAATAAATAAATAAATAAATAAATAAATAAATAAATAAATAAATAAATAAATAAATAAATAAATAAATAAATAAATTAAATAAATAAATAAATAAATAAATAAATAAATAAATAAATACATACTGTAGGTCACACAGTTTCTATAATTTTCACCAACAACTTCGAAAACAACATGTATCGCGGACAACGGACATGCAATACATTGATATCTAATATAATTTTGCCTTCACGTTAGATAGGCCATAAATCAGTTTATACTGATAATTTTGCAACAAAGAGTATATGCAAAGTTTCCGTATGGAAAGGAGGAAGTATTTGCTTTAACGGACAAAGTAATGATATTCGGCTGAAGCACTAATATAACGATGTTAACAATTTGGACTCTATAATGATAAAGAGACTGTTAGAAAGTAGGAAATACATTAGGACTCGTTAGGATCGCAAGAGTTGAAGAGTTCACCATGCAGTTTCTGACAGGGTTATGACGTAAAAAATTGTAAAAATAGTGAACTAATTGAAAATCTCTGGCAAGGCATCGTAGTTATCACGTAAAGTCTATCATGTTTTAAACTACCGAGGAGGGAAGAAAAAAGGGGAGTGGAAATCCTCTGAACGACTTTGAACTTTTCCTATGGCAGTTGAGATTATGAACATAGCTGCAGAATACACAGTTTAACATCGAATTCGAATTAGAGAGATGTGAAATTTATTTTTATTTTTAGGGTACGCTACACCTGACTGGCATTACCTCTAGCATTTCACCAAGATAACTGCGGTTTGAATCCTGGTCAATGCATAAGGGATTTTGAGTCAAGTCCCTGTGATTTGGATTTCACGTAGTACAGGCTATGCTGTGGCTCTGATCAATATTATCAGCATAACAACATGAACGTAATACTGCAAACTTGCTGCCTTTGTGTTATTTTTGGAATATATCTTGCGCTGGACGGCATTCAAACCGTAGGCAGATTGATGATAACCCAGAGAATATGTGAACGAGCTGTCATTTTAATAAATTGCTTTAATATATCAGATTGATTTATACATTAGTTACTGGCTAATGAGGCTGTCAATTACAAGACTACGAGTCTAATTTATAGTAGCACAAAATGTTAAAACATTTATGTTTTTTCATTAGAGCTTAATTAATAATTGAACAAATTGAAGGTAATTTCGTCATAGGTATTAAATATAGTCTGGCTGTTCTAACGATTACTGTCTGGGATGAATTACTTAAAATCAAGATTGTTAATAGGTACTTTCTTTCAAGTTTTAATAGTGTAAGCATCAATCATTCTCTGGGGGAGAAATGCCATACTGTTATCAAAAAATAATTGGCATAAAATTATTCAGTCCAATTTAAGAATTCAAACATGAATTCTAATTTATTTATTTATTTATTTATTTATTTATTTATTTATTTATTTATTTATTTATTTATTTATTTATTTGTTTGTGTATTTTATCCCTATTCTATTTCTTCAAGACGGAGTTGTACAGTGAATTATTTCTTCTGGTATGGGTTAAAAAAATTGTTATTTTCATTCATCTATCTATTTGGTACAATATGAGCGTGACAGAGATATAAACGACAATAGCAACGCCATGCCTTATGCAGCCGGTCCCTGTTACAATGGTGCAATGGTGTTACTCAGTGGGTGTTATGTTGTGTGAATTTTCAACGTGTTTGATAGTCTTATATGTAGCTTTCTGGCGCAGTGAGATAAGAAATAAGGTACCATCACTCCTCATTATCCTAGTACCGCTCTTCAATGACATCTAGAATCTCCAGGACACTTTTCGTGATCCAGCCTGTAATAATACCTTACCTTTTGGCTGAACTGATTGTTCTATGAATTTGAAGATATTCGGCTCATATGTACAATAGTCTATGAATTGTTCCATTGACAAGAAAAAAACTCTCCATCTGAAGTGTCCACGCACATACTGGCTCGCCGTAGAGCACGCTGTGTGTCGCGACCGTGCCCAATGCGGAGCAAACTACAGTAACTGCTGACACGTCCGATAGGAAAGTTGGTGTAGTTGGGGCGTCAATTGGATGTTCACTCCAGATTGGAGGTGCGTGCAACGATTAGATTTCTATGGGCTAAACGGCTCAATTTCACGGACATTCATCGTGAAATCATTGATGTATATGGTGAGCGTGCAAATTCTGTACCAGGTATTGTAAAGAGGTGTAAGCAATTTGGCGCCGGACGCATGGATCTCACGAACGAATATCGCAAAGTCAGGCCCGCAAAGTCCAGTAACGTTGCAATGTCGATCATGTGGATGGAATCATTAGAGAGATTCGGCGCATTACACTGCAGGAATTTGCCAGCATGCTGAACATTTCGTATAGCAGTGTGTTCTTCATTGTTCACCAGCACCTTGGATTTCGTAAACTGTGACAAGGATGGATACCACGTCTGCTCACCGATGTTTACAAAGGACAACGTTTCTAATCGTCACTGGCTTTTATGAACAGTATTCTGTGGAGGGCAACGAGTTTCTGCGGCGAATCATCATAGAGGATGAAACACGAGTCCACCAACTCACCGCCGAAACAAAGAGAACATCGATGGAATGGGTGCACACCACACCACCACCACGAAAGGAGGCCAAGGTCCAACCTTCATCAGGAAAGGTAATGGCGAGAGTGTTATTTGACATGGAGGGTTTGGTGCACGTGGAATTTATGCCGAAAGTCACGACAATCAACTCATCTTCGTACTGTCAAACGTTGAACTGGTTGCGTAAGGCAATTCAAGGAAAGTGGCGGGTAAAATTGAGCGCCAGTGTGATTTTATTGTACGACAACGCAACACCTCGCAAGGCCCTAAACATTTCCGAATTGCTGCAGCGATTCAAGTGGCAGGTATGTCACCATCCTCCATACAGTCCAGACTTAGCGCCATGCGATTATCATGTGTTCGGTAAATTGAAAAAGGATCTAGGTGAACGACGATTCCGAAACAATGAGGAGGTGAAAGCAGCCATCTCCAGATGGTTTCATAGCGCTGAAGGTGATTTCTACGCATCCGGGATCGAAAAGTTGGTTGACCGTTCCAAGAAATGTTTGCAGTCTCTTGGGGACTACGGGGAAAACGTGAACTTACATTGTATGTTTTATATGTGTAGGTGGTTTCATAAATGGCCATAACTTGGAAGTATAACTTATTTTTGATTCGTCTTCGTATAATAATCTGTCGCAATCTATTTAGAACTGACCTGGATAACTTCCGGACAACTTGTAAGCGTGTATTGTGCTTGCCTCTTTCCTCTATACCTCTTTGCTCGCATCACGTGACAATGCACGTCATCGCCTTCCTCTCTGGACAATTCATTCACTTTCGATCATCACAGGTGTAAAATTAGTTTCGAATTGTGGCCCAGTATTGACTATTTCCTTTCTGATATTACAGAAAGGACGGTCTTGGACAGTCACAGAATAGACATGTATTGAGATACAGTAGATTGTTTTGCAGTTTGTACGAATCGAATGAGTATTCGGAACCATTAGAATTGTCTTGCACGGTTGCATAAATAAAATGAGCAATCGGAACCAGTCTTAATGGTTGCATATCAGACGAATAATCTGGCCTAGATGAACAATTGTGCCTATTACTGGCTTAGGGAGCCGCAGAAAGTGAAGAAGTATTGTTCAAACTTTAGGCTACTACCAATTATGAATCGAGATGATCATTCAATATTCCCAAAATACATTACTTAAAAAAGAATAATGAAATCAACAGATAACGAAATACTGAAAGAAAATTATAAATGCTGTGTGTTTTGAAAAAATACATCAAATCATTCTGATCAACGAATTTAGAAACAATTCAAGTCTAATTTTGGGCAAACTGAAATTTCCTTCCCTAATTCTTTTCTTCTCCACATCTCGAATCTTCAGAACACAGGTATCAAAGTTTTCCACAACTTTCTCCTGCAGTATGAATTCTGTGAGATGTACATATTAGTCTTGGAGGCACTGGAACAATATTATGGCAAATGATGAGTTTTAGACAAAGGAACTCCATTTTTATTTTTGTAATTTTAATCATTTCCTATAACATCATTATCATCATTATCATCTTAGTAGTATAATGGGAGAGTTCTGCCGCACCTCCGCCGCCGCACGCCTCCTCTTCCGCCGCCTCCGCCCGCGGGAAATTTGAATTTTGGCGGGAAATTTGAATTTTGGCGGGAGATTTGAATTTGTAAACAAAGCCACGTGCTTTTTGACAGCTGTCATCGACAACAACGCATCGCTAACCTCACTGCTGCCATCTTGACGGGCCTAAACCTCACTAGTGCCAACTTAACCTAACTAGCATGAGGTAAACAAAGCCACGTGTTTTTTGACAGCCACGTGCTTTTTGACAGACAACAACGCATCGCTAACCTCAGTACTGCCATCTTGACGGGACTAAACCTCAGTAGTGCCAACTTAACCTCACTAGCGCGAGGTAAACAAAGCCACGTGTTTTTTGACAGCCACGTGCTTTTTGACAGATTTGTAAACAAAGACACGTGCTTTTTGACAGACAACAACGCATCGCTAACCTCAGTACTGCCATCTTGACGGGCCTAAACCTTAGTGATACCAACTTAACCTCACTAGCATGAGGAAAACAAAGCCACGTGTTTTTTGACAGCCACGTGCATTTTTGACAGCTGTCATCCGCCATCTTTAATCCAGAGAGCACCGTGCTGCCCTCTTTATCGTAGTAGATGTAAATTCATCACCTGTCATCGGCAGTGCTGCCATCTTGACGGGTCTAAACCTTAGTGCTACCAACTTAACCTCACTAGCGCGAGATAAACAAATCCACGTGCAGCTGTCATCCACCATCTTTGAGCATCGTGCTGCCCTCTTTAGCTACTTACCTTTGAAATGTGGTACGTCACAGCTGTCATCCGCCATCTTGCATCCGAAACCTCAGTGCTGCACTCTATGTGGTGACGGCAAATTCCACGTGCTCTTGTTTGGAAACAAAGCCACGTGCAGCTGTCATCCGCCATCTTTAATCACCGTGCTGCCCTCTTTAGCTACTTACCTTTGACAGCCGTCATCCGCCATCTTTAATCAACAGAGCACAGTGCTGCACTCTATGTGGTGGCGGCAATTTGAAAAATTCTATGTGCTCTTGTTGGGAAACAAAGCCACGTGCTTTTTTGACAGCTGTCATCCGCCATCTTTAACCAACAGAGCACTGTGCTGCGGGCAATTTCGTCAGCTGTCATGCGCCATCTTTAATCCAGAGAGAACAGTGCTGCACTCTATGTGGTGGCGGTAAATTCCACGTGCTTTACAAACCTATATGCTTTTCTGACAGCTGTCATCCGCCATCTTTAATCCAGAGAGAACAGTGCCGCCCTCTATGTGGTGACGGCAAATTCCACGTGCTCTACAAAGCCATGTGCAGCTGTCATCCGCCATCTTTAATCACCGTGCAGCCCTCTATGTCGTCATCCGCCATCTTTAATCACAGTGCTGCACTCTATGTGGTGGTGGCAAATTCCACGTGCTCTTGTTGGGAAACAAAGCCACATGCTTTTTTGACAACTGTCATCCGCCATCTTTAACCAACAGAGCACTATGCTGCGGGCAATTTCGTCAGCTGTCATCCGCCATCTTTAATCCAGAGAGAACAGTGCTGCACTCTATGTGGTGGCGGTAAATTCTGTGCGCTTTACAAACCTATATGCTTTTCTGACAGCTGTCATCCGCCATCTTTAATCCAGAGAGAACAGTGCCGCCCTCTATGTGGTGACGGCAAATTCCACGTGCTCTACAAAGCTATGTGCAGCTGTCATCCGCCATCTTTAATCACCGTGCTGCCCTCTATGTGGTGACGGCAAATTCCACGTGCTCTTGTTTGGAAACAAAGCCATGTGCTTTCTTGACAGCTGTCATCCTCCATCTTGCATCACAAACCTCGGTGCTACACTCTATGTGGTGGCGGCAAATTCTAAATGCTTTACAAACCCATGTGCTTTTCTGACAGCTGTCATCCGCCATCATTAATCACCGTGCTGCCGGGTGGCGGTAAATTCTACGTGCTTTACAAACCTATATGCTTTTCTGACAGCTGTCATCCGCCATCTTTAAGCTGTAAATCTATGATTCACGTGTTAGAAGTTGTAAAACAGATTCTTAATCCGAGTTCTTTGACGTCAGGAAGGGCAACCGGTCGAAAACTATAGTGTATGAGGCTAGATACTGCCAGTTTTGCATCAGGAAGGGCGACTAGTCTTAAAACAAATTCTTGCGATTTAAAATCTTAGGTTTGCGTCAGGAAGGGCATCCGGCCGTAAAACAATAGTTCGTGATTTAAAATCTAAGAAGTGCATCTAGCTGTAAATCCCCGATTCCCCGTGTTAGACGTTGTAAAACAGATTCTTAATCCGAGTTGTCAGGAAGGGCAACCGGTTGAAAACTATAGTGTATGAGGTTAGATACTGCTAGTTTTGCATCAGGAAGGACAACTCAACAAATTCATGCGATTTAAACACATTTTTATTCCCAAGAGAATCGAACCCGAGACTACCGGGTGAGAGGCATGCACGCTAAACTAAACTGTAGGCTATAGATTTGTTCTACAGTCCTTGAAGTATCGGCACAGTCATTCTGAGCGAGTTGTGTGGAATGCATGTGTTAGCTGAAATTGTACACATATCTTCCGGCTCGACCTTGAACGAGGACACTGCGTGCTGATAAGCGGCTTGTAACTCGCGAACGTCTTCTTAGCTGAGTAGCATGTAAGCTCTTAAAACACAGTACCAATTAAGGTTGTAAAATATTCTGAAATAGTCCTCCTCTGTAGTGCAGTAGTTAGTGTGATTAGCTGCTACCCTCAGAGGTCCGAGTTCGATTCCCGGCTCTGCCACGGAATGTGTAGCATTTAGCCTATGTAAGTTCCTAACGTAAAATATCATGATTGTACGGAGAGGTTAAAACACACACAGTGCCTACTCCTATCGAAAGAACCTGCACGGTACCGGCATGTAGGCTTCTCCTGGTGAAGGAGCCTGCACATGTTTTAACGCCTCCTATCAACAGCCCTTACTTAATGCTGGCTTTTTTGCACACCCCGCTTCACACCATAGTTTTATACGACCGGTTACCCCTCCTGACTAGGATTTTAAATCGATATCCCGACATAGCCTACTCCTACCGAAGAAGCCAGCTTAACACCTCCATCCGACAAATGAATCACCCTCAACACTCTTCAATCATTCTCACTACTTCGGAAGATAGCGGGTTCGAACTAGAAGCCGTAAATGCTAGGCGAGGGGCCTGCGCGATCGTCATTACATGATCTAGCCGGATGCCCTTCCCGACGGTATAAGTTGCCAGGATTTGAATCGCGTACCTCGACTAGAAGAAGCCTGCACATAGCTTAACGCCTCCATCCGACGAATGAATCACCCTCAACACTCTTCAATCATTCTCGCTACTTCAGAAGATAGCGGGTTCGAACTAGAAGCCGTAAATGCTAGGCGAGGGGGGGGCCTGCGCGATCGTCATTACATGATCTAGTTTTAGCTCAATACCTACAGGTAAGGAATACCGCGGATGTACCCTCGAGAAGTCGAGGATCGCGCGCTAACTTTCCAAGGCTAGAACTCTTAAATTCTGACACCTCGGCATCAACAGGAGGTTCGAATACGTCAGCCTGCAGGTGGGAGCTCTTGTTGCATAAACACTTCGTTCCGACTGTGCCGCAGTTGTCAGCGATTTTTTCACATCCGCTTGGTAACAAGCAGAATATTTAGCCGCTGCAGTCTGCGCGAAGTGCTCACAGTTCTCTGTATGCGTTTATTACGTACACACACATCTCCCGTCTGCTGTGAATATTATTCTTCAGCCTTTATCTTAAGGTAAGGTAGAACTGTTAGTTACTTTTTTTATTTGCAAAGCAACTTCTACGCTAGACATCTACATTCATATATGTTCTTTTCTTTTTTAGGTACCGTTCGAAATTACGCAATTTTATTCATCCGAGTAACAGTCTGCAGCACGTGCATTTTTTTAAAAGGTATGTTTTCGAACTTTGAGTTGTAAAGATAACTAGGTTAGATGATGCATCCTACACTACATTCATATATGTTTCTTCTTTTTTTAGGTACGACCAGAATATTATCATTCGAGTTTCAGGCTTGAACGCACGCATTTTATACATCCGAGTAACAGTTTGCAGCGCGAAGATTTTAAGGTATGTCTGACCTCTATTCGTTGAAACTTGGTTTCTTCTAATACATCGTAACTTTAGTTGTTCTCTTTAATCCTCACGCTATAGACGAGGTGCGTACATAGCTATGTCTGCCCTCAACAGGCTGAAAATTGGTTTCTTCTGTAACTTTAAGCAAATCATAAATAATTGTTCTCTTCAATCCTCATACTATAGACGGGGTATAATTTCAAACACGCACACATAGCTATGTCTGTCCTCAACAGGCTTAAATTTGGTTTCTTCCGAACATCGTAACTTTAGTCTATTGATAAATAGTTGTTCTCTTTAATCCTCATACTATAGACGTGGTATAATTTCAAACACGCACACATAGCTATGTCTGCCCTCAACAGGTTGAAACGTGGTTTCTTCCGAACATCGTAACTTTAAGCTAATCATAAATAGTTGTTCTCTTTAATCTACATACTATAGACGAGGTATAATTTCAAACACACGCACATAGCTATGTCTGTCCTCAACGGGCTGAAACTTGGTTTCTTCTGAACATCGTAACTTTAAGCTAATCATAAATAGTTGTTCTCTTTAATCCACATACTATAGACGTGGTATAATTTCAAACACATGCACACGTAGCTATGTCTATCCTCAACAGGTTGAAACTTGGTTTCTTCCGAACATCGTAACTTTAAGCTAATCATAAATAGTTGTTCTCTTTAATCCACATACTATAGACGGGGTATAATTTCAAACACGCACACGTAGCTATGTCTATCCTCAACAGGTTGAAACTTGGTTTCTTCCGAACATCGTAACTTTAAGCTAATCATAAATAGTTGTTCTCTTTAATCCACATACTATATACGTGGTATAATTTCAAACACATGCACACGTAGCTATGTCTATCCTCAACAGGTTGAAACTTGGTTTCTTCCGAACATCGTAACTTTAAGCTAATCATAAATAGTTGTTCTCTTTAATCAACATACTATAGACGTGGTATAATTTCAAACACATGCACATAGCTATGTCTGTCCTCAACGGGTTGAAACTTGGTTTCTTCTGTAACTTTAAGCTAATCATAAATAGTTGTTCTCTTTAATCTACATACTATAGACGTGGTATAATTTCAAACACGCGCACATAGCTATGTCTGTCCTCAACGGGTTGAAACTTGGTTTCTTCTGTAACTTTAAGCTAATCATAAATAGTTGTTCTCTTTAATCTACATACTATAGACGAGGTATAATTTCAAACACATGCACATAGCTATGTCTACCCTCAACGGGCTGAAACTTGGTTTCTTCTAAAACATCGTAACTTTAAGCAATTGATAAATAGTTGTTCTCTTTAATCCTCGCGCTATAGACGTGGTATAATTTCAAACACGTACACATAGCTATGTCTGTCCTCAACGGGCTGAAACTTGGTTTCTTTCGAACATCGTAACTTTAGTCGTTCTCTTCAATCCTCATGCTATAGGCCTAACTCACAGCCATGTCTAACCTCTATACGCTGAAACTTGGTTTCTTCCGTAACTTTCACCTAATCTCTATCGGTCGTTCTCTTTTCAGATGTTCCCCTGCTGCGAGGAATGTAATGTAACGTTTGCAAGGCGTGATAACTTCATGCGCCATATGAAATCAAAACACCCTAGCATAACATCTGCTTTATGTAAAGTTTGTAGTGTGTATTTCGCTAACGTAGAGCGATATGAGGATCACTTAGCAGAGGTACATCAAATATCTACTCGCCCTCAGGTAGTAGTAGGGAAAAAGCGTGCAGCTACTGATGTAGCTGTAGAAAGTACTAGTAGTAAAAACCTAGAAAAAATCATGAACAGATGTTCCCCTGCTGCGAAGAATGTAATGTAACGTTTGCAAGGCGTGATAACTTCATGCGCCATATGAAATCAAAACACCCTAGCATAACATCTGCTTTATGTAAAGTTTGTAGTGTGTATTTCGCTAACGTAGAGCGATATGAGGATCACTTAGCAGAGGTACATCAAATATCTACTTGCCCTCAGGTAGTAGTAGGGAAAAAGCGTGCAGCTACTGATGTAGCTGTAGAAAGTACTAGTAGTAAAAAACCTAGAAAAAATCATGAACTTCAAACTATTCACTGCGAGCACTGTAACGCTGATGTACCATCTTCGCATTTTCAGGGACACTTACGGAGTAATGCGCATAAAAATAATGCGTGTAGAAGTGGTAGTAACGCAAACATCGAGGAAATTAATACAGCATTTAAAAGTAGGATTGCTAGTTACCGAATTCGCACTAGTCAAAAGTTTCAGAGCACTTCAAACTTTTTAAATTGCGTTCAACCGGATGTACAACAGCTTCTTGCCAAATCTTTGTCCAATCATAGTTTATTTAAAGTTAATTTTGAACTTTTCGCCTTGTACATTAAAAGCACGGATGAATCCGAAATAACGGACATTAAATCATTTAATACGAAGAATTTCGTCATAAGTCAGTCGGCTAATTTTGGTGATGTACTTAGGGATGTCTCTAACATTATTTCAACTAAGAGCGAGGAATTTCAGGAAAAGGAATCAGGGTGGGCTTTAGTTGAGATAATGTATCTAGAAGTTAACATCAATAAGTACAATCCTATGCGTGGATCTTCGCACATCGAGCTGCCGACATGGATTCAACAAAGAAAAGCTGTTGTAAACATCCGAAACAATGACGAAGCATGTTTTGCATGGGCGGTGATGTCAGCTTTAAATCCTGCTAAATCGAATGTAGCGTATAGAACATCATCCTATCCACACTATTCAACGCAGCTAAATTTCGATAGTATAGAATTTCCTGTACAGTTAAAAGATATTAAGCGCTTTGAGGAACTAAATAACATTAGTATTAATGTGTATGGTGTAGAGAAAAAGTCTGTAGTAGGTCCTCTGTATTATACATGTCATAAGAAGAGTACTCACGTTAATTTACTCTATATTGAAAACAGGAATAGCCACTTTTGCTGGATTAAAAATCTGAGTAGACTTGTTGGCAGTCAGTTGTCAAAACGTAATGGTAAAAAGTGGCTATGTGATGGATGCTTGCAGTATTTTAAAACTGAAGATCAGTTAACGAAGCACTCCAAGAATGACTGCAATCATGTACGTACAGAGATACCTACTACAGGCAATAATGTTTTAAAATTTACAAATTTTCACAAGCAGATGTGGGTACCGTTCGTGATTTATGCAGACTTTGAAGCCATCCTCACGCCATGCAACACATGCTCACTTAATCCTGACAACTCTTTCACTAATACTACGCACATGCATGTCCCGTATAGCTTCGCGTATTACATCAAGTGTAGTTACGATAGTACGCTTAACAAGTTAGAGCTGTATCGAGGACATGATGCTGCTAAAGTATTTTTAGAAAGACTTGAAAGTGATGCAGTTCGTCTCGGTCGTATTCTGAATAGTAATATTCCTATGAAGCCACTCACCGAAATTCAGTTAAATGATCATGAACGTGCTACAAAGTGTAGCATTTGTGATAGGGAATTTTCCGAAAATGACCCTAAAGTTTTTGATCATGATCATTTAACTGGTTTCTACAGATGTGCCGCTCATTATAGCTGTAATCTTAAGTATAGAGTTCCTAAATTTATCCCTGTAATTTTTCATAACTTATCTGGTTACGACTCTCATTTCATCATTTCACAATTTGGAGCTTCGGATGAAAAAGTAGATATAATCCCTCAGAATAAAGAGCGGTACATTGCGTTTGCAAAGTCTGTAAAAGTAGATTCTGAGCATTCTATAAAACTGAGATTCCTTGACTCGTTTCGCTTTATGGCGAGTAGCCTCGATAAACTTTCTAGTCATTTACAGCCTGAACAATTTACAGAAATTCGACGCGTTTTTCCCGAAGAAGCGCAGTTTAATTTACTTCGGCGTAAGGGTGTTTTTTGTTATGAATATCTTGACTGCTTAGACCGCCTCGAAGAACGTGCCTTACCATCGAAACAATCCTTTTACAGCTCGCTGAATTCAGCAGATATTAGTGATGATGACTATTTACATGCACAACATATCTGGGAGCAGTTCCACATTCAAACGCTGGGTGAATACTCCGATTTATATTTAAAGACAGATGTACTTTTGTTAGCTGATGTTTTTGAAAATTTTCGCTGTGTTTGCATGAACACCTACAGCCTTGACCCATGTCAGTATTTTACTGCACCTGGGTTAAGTTGGGATGCGATGTTGAAACACACGCGTGTGAATTTGGAACTGCTAACCGATATCGATATAGTACACTTCGTAAAATCGTCAATTCGAGGCGGTCTGAGTCAGTGCAGCGGCCGACATTCGAGGGCTAATAATAAGTACATGCCGAGTTTCGATTCCAGTCAGGAATCTCGGTATATCGTTTACCTCGATGCTAATAATCAGTATGGGTGGGCGATGAGTCAGCATCTACCGGTGGGTGGTTTCCGCTGGCTGACGCAGTGCGAAATTGATGCTTTACAGCTACACGCCCTAGGTGATGAAGCTGATAAAGGCTATTTCCTCGAAGTTGACTTACAGTATCCTAAAGAGTTACACACTTCTCATAATGACCTACCGTTCTGCCCTGAAAATATGAAGCCCCCGTACATTGCATCAACGACGAAAATGCTCATTGCTAATTTATGCGATAAATCTAAGTATATCATTCATTACCGAAATTTAAAACAGTGTTTGCAGCATGGTTTGAAGTTATCCAAAATTCATCGCGTACTGGAATTTAATCAGTCACCGTGGCTAAAGCCATATATCGATCTGAACAATAAATTAAGAACGAATGCGGTTAACGAGTTTGAAAAAGATTTCTACAAGCTCATGAATAACAGTGTGTTTGGTAAGACTATGGAGAATGTTGACAAACGCGTTGATGTAAAATTGATTACAAACTGGGATAATATTAAGAAAAGGTATGGTGCTAACTATTTAATAAGTAAACCAAATTTCCACAGCTGCACCATCATACATGAGAATTTAGTTATTATACAGATGAATCGTGTCAAGGTTAAGTATGACAAACCTACCTACGTCGGCTTTGCAGTACTTGAATTGGCTAAAACACTCATGTATGAATTCCATTACGATTATGTGATGAAGAAGTACGCGCATAATGCGCAATTGCTCTACACAGATACCGATTCGTTTATTTATCAAATCTAAACTGATGACTATTACAATGATATAAAGCCAGACTTGGGTAGGTTTGATACGAGTAACTATCCTGCAGATAACCAATATCATCTTCCGCTAGTGAACAAAAAGGTTCTAGGTAAAATGAAAGATGAATGTGCTGGGAATATTATCGATTCATTTGTAGGTACTAAATCCAAGTCATATTGCATAAAACTCTTAAATGAATTGCAAATAAAGAGATTGAAGGGGGTTAAAAAGAATGTCGTTCAGAATCAGCTAAGTTTTGAAAACTATAACAATTGCATTAAAAGTAATCCGCCTGTTTTGCATAAGCAAATGTCTGTCATTAGAAGCAAGAAGCACCAGTTGTACACTCATTTAATTAGTAAGGTAGCCCTTAATAGCGATGATTGTAAACGGTTTGTCATTCCAAATTCTACCAAAACGCTAGCCTGGGGGCATAGTAGTATTGATAAGTACTACTTTACATAAACATTATGCTAGAGGTGTGTGTACTTACGTTACGCTGTCTTACATCACAATTCGGGAGAGGTACGCTGAGAGTGTAGTACGGCAAGTTTAAACTTGTACATTCAAGAATTGCATCGAGAAGTACGCAAACATCACTGGGGTAAAATGATTCAAGATAAAACTTGTACATACAAGATGTAAATAAATAATGTAGAATTAGCATATTCCTTTATTTTAGGTTAGGTATCACCTTCCTCCCGCTCCTTATTTGCAAGATTAGTTTTTGTTTATTACTCATAGAAGAAAGAAGGTGATGAGCGGATTCGTAAGTATAGTATCGTCTTGTTCGGTAAGTATCTCGAGAGCAGAATTTTTTTTGTCAAAAAAGCACATAGCTTTGTAAAGCACGTGGAATTTGCTGCCACCGGGGGCAGCACTGTTCTCTCTGGATTAAAAGCTTTGTTTCCAAACAAGAGCACGTGGGATTTGCCGCTACCGGGCAGCACTGTTCTCTCTGGATTAAAAATGGCGGATGACAGCTGTCAGAAAAGCATATAGGTTTTGTAAAGCACGTGGAATTTGCCACCGCTACATAGAGGGCAGCACTGTTCTCTCTGGATTAAAGATGGCGCATGACAGCTGTCAGAAAAGCATATAGGTTTGTAAAGCACGTGGAATTTGCCACCACCACATAGAGTGCAGCACTGTTCTCTCTGGATTAAAGATGGCGGATGACAGCTGTCAGAAAAGCATATAGGTTTGTAAAGCACGTGGAATTTACCGCCACCACATAGAGTGCAGCACTGTTCTCTCTGGATTAAAGATGGCGTATGACAGCTGACGAAATTGCCCGCAGCACAGTGCTCTGTTGGTTAAAGATGGCGGATGACAGCTGTCAAAAAAGCACGTGGCTTTGTTTCCCAACAAGAGCACATAGAATTTTTCAAATTGCCGCCACCACATAGAGTGCAGCACTGTGCTCTGTTGATTAAAGATGGCGGATGACGGCTGTCAAAGGTAAGTAGCTAAAGAGGGCAGCACGGTGATTAAAGATGGCGGATGACAGCTGCACGTGGCTTTGTTTCCAAACAAGAGCACGTGGAATTTGCCGTCACCACATAGAGTGCAGCACTGAGGTTTCGGATGCAAGATGGCGGATGACAGCTGTGACGTACCACATTTCAAAGGTAAGTAGCTAAAGAGGGCAGCACGATGCTCAAAGATGGTGGATGACAGCTGCACGTGGATTTGTTTATCTCGCGCTAGTGAGGTTAAGTTGGTAGCACTAAGGTTTAGACCCGTCAAGATGGCAGCACTGCCGATGACAGGTGATGAATTTACATCTACTACGATAAAGAGGGCAGCACGGTGCTCTCTGGATTAAAGATGGCGGATGACAGCTGTCAAAAATGCACGTGGCTGTCAAAAAACACGTGGCTTTGTTTTCCTCATGCTAGTGAGGTTAAGTTGGTATCACTAAGGTTTAGGCCCGTCAAAATGGCAGTAATGAGGTTAGCGATGCGTTGTTGTCTGTCAAAAAGCACGTGGCTTTGTTTACAAATCTGTCAAAAAGCACGTGGCTGTCAAAAAACACGTGGCTTTGTTTACCTCGCGCTAGTGAGGTTAAGTTGGCACTACTGAGGTTTAGTCCCATCAAGATGGCAGTACTGAGGTTAGCGATGCGTTGTTGTCTGTCAAAAAGCACGTGGCTGTCAAAAAACACGTGGCTTTGTTTACCTCATGCTAGTTAGGTTAAGTTGGCACTAGTGAGGTTTAGGCCCGTCAAGATGGCAGCAGTGAGGTTAGCGATGCGTTGTTGTCGATGACAGCTGTCAAAAAGCACGTGGCTTTGTTTACAAATTCAAATCTCCCGCCAAAATTCAAATTTCCCGCCAAAATTCAAATTTCCCGCGGGCGGAGGTGGCGGCGGCGGAGGCGGCGGAGGAGGTGGCGTGCGGCGGCGGAGGTGCGGCAGAACTCTCCCATTATACTACTCATCTTAATGACTATCACCATTTTCTATTTCATCTGCTACTACCCCATATTTACTCTCATTTTGCATTATGATACTACTACAGTCAATAAGTTCGTGGACTGGCGCCTACAGTGTATACAACACGGCGTGCACTCATGAACTGCAGTCAATAACTACTTTTTGGACTGGCGCCTACAGTGTATACAACACGGCGTGCACTCATGAACTACTTTTTGGACTGGCGCCTACAGTGTATACAACACGGCGTGCACTCATGAACTGCAGTCAATAACTATTTTTTGGACTGGCACCTACAGTGTATACAACACGACGTGCACTCATGAACTGCAGTCAATAACTACTTTTTGAACTGGCGCCTACAGTGTATACAACACGACGTGCACTCATGAACTGCAGTCAATAACTATTTTTTGGACTGGCGCCTACAGTGTATACAACACGACGTGCACTCATGAACTGCAGTCAATAACTACTTTTTGGACTGGCGCTTATAGTATAGGCAAGACAGTGTACGCCTAATTACGTACTACAGTCAATATGTTCGTGGACTGGAGCTAACAGTTCAAGAATCACACAGTCTCTTGGTCTGACTTTCCCCATCTTTTTCCGGTCATGGTGATCCAGGTGATTTCGACTTGACCATTTCGGGCGTTTCGCTAGCGGATTTGTCTAATTTCGGGCAGAACTTGACATTCTTCCGTTGCTGAAACCACGATATTCTCAAGTTCCCCGCTGACTACCCTTCACAGCAGAGACCTTAGTTCTGTTTATACTGTATGCACGCAACTGCCTCTTGCAGGGACTAGCGAAGAACTGTCACGGCAACATTTTGTGGTACAAACTCTCAGCTGTAGTGCACGTCAGCGACACTAGACGGTCAATCCACGAACTTAATGACTCTACTAGGCAAATCTCTCGCGCAACATGATCCGCATGATAAAGGTCAAAATTTTTCTCCTATATTTAACAATGAGGAACCGAAATTGTGTAGAACACATACCCAATGCAATAATGTACTGAACTGAAAGTGAAGGTAAATTCGCTAGAGATCGGCAACCAATTTAAAATGCTGGATAGGAATACCAACAACAACAATAATACTAGAGAGTGTAACCCTTGACAAAAGCCTTGTACAGCCCTAACTACCAAGTGTGGTTATCAACGATTCTACTGAATAAATAATAAAATTCGTTCCCTTAGGGACGATCCAGTTATGTAACCAATATAGCATACGCGACTAATTGGGGTAATCACATAAATGGGATTGTAAATAAAGGGTACAGATCTCTGCACATGGTTATGAGGGTGTTTTGGGGTTGTAGAAAAGATGTAAAGAAGAGGGCATATAAGTCTCTGGTAAGACCCCAACTAGAGTATGGTTCCATTGTATGGGACCCTCACCAGGATTACCTGATTCAAGAACTGGAAAAAATCCAAAGAAAAGCAGCTCGATCTGTTCTGGGTGATTTCCGACAAAAGAGTAGCGTTACAAAAATGTTTCAAAGTTTGGGCTGGGAAGAATTGAGAGAAAGAAGGAGAGCTGCTCGACTAAGTGGTATGTTCCGAGCTGTCAGCGGAGAGATGGCGTGGAATGACATTAGTAGACGAATAAGTTTGAGTGGCGTTTATAAAAGTAGGAAAGATCACAAACTGAAGATAAAGTGGGAATTCAAGAGGACAACCTGGGGCAAATATTCATTTATAGGAAGAGGAGTTAGGTACTGGAATAACTTACCAAGGGAGATGTTCAATGAATTTCCAATTTCTTTGAAATCATTTAGGAGAAGGCTAGGAAAGCAACAGATAGGGAATCTGCCACCTGGGCGGCTGCCCTAAATGCAGATCAGTATTGATTGATAAACGCGAAAACAATAAGATTCATCATTTTGAACAGGTATTGTTTTAACATAAAAGTAATACGAAACCTTTTTATAGGGTTCTGACATCACTTGGTACTTTGAAGGTAAATATGTTTATCGTACCTCAGTAATGGTTGATATATGGTACAAGTATTAATGCAGACTTAACTTTGTGGAGTGATGGGCAAACAACATGTGTGTATTGATGCTCTTCAGTTGCGATATCCGTGGACGTGCAAGTGAAATTACCACAGTGCCACGAATATCACTCCTAAGGGTGTTCACTCCCACCCCACGCACCTCAACTGACAGCAGTGAGGTATTCATCTGCCCACGGTATGAAAGTAGCAGTCTTCTTGCTTCACCATTCTCATCGTTATTTCTTCAGTGAATTGGAGGTCAATATACAATTACCGTTTACAAAGCGTGAGACTCCAGTTTAAGATTTACAACACGCTGCCTGCATTCGAAAAATTCCATTGTGACATATTTTATGACTTACACTTCATTAGTATTGCAGAAATCAAACGAGAGTGCACCGAGGCCATGGTAGATGTAGCATGGGGTAAAATGACAAATTACTCCGGAAATGAGCTAAATATTTGAACGACAGCACTAATGTATCGGCAATATAACTCTTGACGAATACAAACATACCTGATATGGATCAATGATAGTGTGCTTCGTACACTAGGAATGTTATATTTCTGGATAACATTGAACCCTGATGTGAAGATAATGAAACGGAACTGAGAGGTTATCTTTTTTCTTGCTAGGGCCTTAACGTCGCACCGGCACAGATAGGTCTTATAGCGACGATGGGATAGGAAAGGCCTAGGAATTGGAAGGAAGCGGCCGTGGCCTTAATTAAGGTACAGCCCCAGCATTTGCCTGGTGTGAAAATGGGAAACCACGGAAAACCATTTTCAGGGCTGCCGATAGTGGGATTCGAACCTACTATCTCCCGGATGCAAGCTCACAGCCGCGCGCCTCTACACGCACGGCCAACTCGCCCGGAGAGAGGGGTTATCCTCTCGGGTAATTTTCATATTTGAAGGTAGAATTAATACACTTGTTACATACTTATCTGCCCGCAATGACTGAGGCGATGGTGTACAATGCGATTGTTTTTAAATATCAGCAGCCATCTCTTTTCAGTTTCGACTCATTTAAAACGAGTTAGGTCCTTCAGTCTTCTGAAACTAATGTATAAACTAACTGACAAAGGAATCATATTTTAACATAATTGTACTGGAAATTACGAGGGCAAGTCAGTAAGTATCTGAAATTTTGTCTCATTGTCTTTAGGTTGGCTCTATGGCATTATATGCTTACCAACCGATATATGGCACCGTTTATTACGTATGTGGTAGGTTTCAGCGCTATCAGATCAATACAGTTCTCGTTGTTGCGACGTACAGATGGACGCGCCACTCGCTGTTTGTACCAAAGAATAGCGTTACGTAATCCTTTTTTGTGGTCTGAGGGTGTACCGGGAGCAGAAATTCATTGAACAGTCACTCTTATGTTATTCAGGATCATATCACGCACTTGTTCAATATTGGCATCAGATACGGCTGCAGATGGACGCCCGGATCTTTCCACATTTTTTACACTCGTGCCCCTTTTGAACTATTCAATCCACTGGTACAATTTCCTGTGGACAAAAATTGTCATTGTATTGTGCTGAAAGTCTTCTATGAACTTCCGCTCCTGGTACACCCTCAGACCACAAACACCGTATTACGAAACGCTGTCCTTCCTTGGTGCAATAAAAGAGTGGCGCGGCCATCTTACCGTCACAACAGCGCAAGCTGTAGTGATCTGATAACGCTAAAACCTACCACAAATGTAGTAAAAGGTACTATCTAGCGTTTGGTGAGCACACAATGCAATACAGCCAACCTAAAGACAAGTAGAGCAAAATTGCCGATATTTATTGTCTTGGCTACGCATATTTCAATCTGTCTTTCTTCTTCAGTATTTAACAAATTCATCCCGGAGTGCTGTTTTTGGGCCCTGAAGTTAGTATCCATCATAGAAATGTGAAGAAAGGGAAGAAAATCCATCTCCGTCCGGACCATGGAGGTCCCTGAAGGAGAACAAGGTAATGGCTTCCACCCTCCTCAACCTTGGCTCTAAGTTTGTAGGGTTATCTCTGTGTCTGGCCACCTCTGTCTTCAGGATTTAACCTGGGAATGATTATTTTGTATAGGATGGATGAACCTTAGGACCATGTGTACATTCAGAGTTAAAATATCGTTTCTTAAATTTTTCGACTTCTTAACTGGGAATTGAACGTGCATCCTGCCGAGTGAACTGACCACGCGTTTACCACCTCAGCCAGGCATCTGAAGTTGGGTCATTTCAGCCTCACATAAACAAACGAGTTTTTATTGTTTACATTTGTACTAGGAGAACCAAGTAGCTCCAAGGTTTATTAGTACTGATTAAAAAGACGAAATCCTTATTTTATTATTGCAATCAATAAAATGACGATTTTATTGTAAATTATCCCATTGTACCATTAATTGAGCATTTTATAATCTCGTATGATGTGAACAACTTATTGATATCCGAGCTTCAATACTTTGATCTTGTAGAATTAAAATGAGTTTCCGTGTAATTAATTTCAGGAAGAATCTAGCTCTCACTTTTACCAGCAAGTATGAAAACTTCTCTGGGATCCCAAAGTACCAACAAACTCAAAACTGGTTAAGTTCGATCAGTACTTCATACCAGTATTAGGCGAGAGCAGGGATGGTGAACCTTTTCCAGCTAGTGTGCCATTTTAAGTCCGGTGTATTATTATTATTATTATTAAGTGTCTAAGTGTGCCATTTGTTATTTTCGTTTGTAATGGCTACAACCTCACAACTACCACCACCACCACCACCACCATGACTGACTTTCATTCCTAATTCAAAACTATGTTTCATAATACTTTTTTTATTATTTTTTTTTGTTATTTGCTTTACGTCGCACCGACACGGATAGGTCTTATGGCGACGATGAGGGAGGAAGGAGGTAGGAGTGGGAAGGAAGCGGCCGTGGCCTTAATTAAGGTACAGCCCCAGCATTTGCCTGGTGTGAAAATGGGAAACCACGGAAAACCATCTTCAGAGCTGCCGACAGTGGCGTTCGAACCCACGATCTCCCGAATACTGGATACTGGCCGCACTTAAGCGACTGCAGCTATCGAGCTCGGTAAATATACTTTATTACTAATACATATATACATTGTGAAATAATACATTTGATTGCACGTTTCACGGATGTATTTTGCCAATACCGCAAAAATACTTAGTATCCATGTCATTTACGTTAGGTTCATAACTTTTTGTCTTTAATTACGCATGAGTAACACTTAAACTAAGACGGTTTCTAACTGTAGCCTTCACGACGTTCATTGTTGAAAAGAGCTTCTCGAAAGCGTACGATGGCCCAAACAAAGTAAGTAGCGCTGTAGCAAGTTTCTTCATGAACGAAAACATTATTTGTGGGAGGCTGCTCCACTGTTCTAGTATTAAGTTCTCCGGCTTCTGGACAGAGTATTCACCATCAACAGCACACTCCGTTTTCATCAATGCTTCACCAAGTTGTACGAATTTCTTCACCCATGTACTGCTTTCTTGAAATCTAGTCAGCACTATTTCTAATCTGTCAAACCACTCCAAAAGTTGGCCTTAATATCATTCATTTATGAAATAGAGATTTTGAAATAAAGTGGTATGCTTTCTCCAAATCTCGAAATTGGGATAATCTCTTGGCAACTATTTGTGTTACAAAATTGAAAACAGTAAACAGTTACTCACTAAGAATAATTACGCGATGCTGGCAACCACAAATAAGCCAAACTTCAATAATTGACTGATGTGGGTGAACGAATGGCTCGTCGGCTGCATCTGACATTTATCTCACTTGACTTCCAGACGTATCAATGTTGCCATAATGCACTTCTGAATGGAACTAGAATTTAGATTTTCGGTATTTATTTCTTAAACCTTAAAGACTGACTATACGATACACGAGATATGTATAGTTTGTAGTACAAGACGTACATAAAAACGTTAATATGTGTATGTGGTGTGCCAGCAAAATCGTGTTCGCGTGTCATCTAGTGACACGCGTGACATAGGTTCATCATCCCTGGGCTGGAGTATCGAAACCTGCACCCTCTGCGATGAAGTTTCTGAAGTCCACATTTCAAAAAACAAAATTGGACAAGTTAAGGAATATCATGGTTAGGAAGGAAGATGGGACTGAGTCATCATTATTAGATCGGGTCAGCATGTCCAGACTGAGGTGGTTTGGGCATGTAATGATGATGAAGCCAACAAGGACAGCTTATGTTAAGTTGGAGAGACATGTGTCATACAACAGATTTTGGGCAAGACAAAGGACCCACTGGGTGGACATCATAATGGTGGACGTCGCAGGTCGTGGAAGGACACTGGAGGACGTCATTAATACTAGAACGTATCTCAATAAGACAGAATTGAAGAGGCTCGACAACAGTACGTGGAAAGCTGCAACTGTAAAGTGATAATAATAATGTTCATAATGATGGTGATGGTGATAATGATGATGATGTTCAAGACATGAAATATTGAAAATCAAAATGCCGCGTGGTTTGTGGCGCGCGCAGCTGTGAGCTTGCATCCGGCAGATAGTAGGTTCAAGCCCCAATGACGGCAGCCCTGAAGTCGGATTTCCGTGGTTTCCCATTTTCACACCAGGAAAATGCTGGGGCTGGACCTTAATTAAGGCCACAGCCGCTTCTTTCCTATTCCAGCGTCGCCATAAGACCTATCTGTGTGGATGTGACGTAAAGCCAATTCTAAAAAAAAGAAAAAAGTCAAAATAAGCGTTTGCGAAGTCTGTATAATAAACGCAATGTAATTTACGACTAATTCTTATATCTAACTACTGATTCTAATATCTAATCCCTTAGCATCTGTAAGATGTTACAGGAAAGAACAATTATATGGGCGATAAAATTACCGTATACGGGGACTGTATCAATGCTGAAGGTGCGAGCGATTATGATGCAGGCAGTGGATTAGAAGGAGACTCGGCTGACTGTTGTGATTTGAGGGAGAATGTTCTTCTTCATCCAGCTGAGGTGAGATGAGAAACATTCACTGCTGAGGATGTGAAAACACGACAACAGCTTATTAAACCAACGGAATCTTTGCTTCTGTTCACCCCACTTTTGACAAAAATACTAACAGAGAATCGGTTAGAAATATGAATAGAGTCAGAAAATGGTATTGGATGGTATTGGAACCGACGTTCAGTCCTGAGCAACGCAGATACAGACTATCTTCCTTCTTCGGTTCTGAACTTCAGAAGAGTAAATTATACACCATTTGAAATTTTTAGAACTATTATCGGCGATGAACTGGTGGAAAAGATACATAGAGAAATAATAATATTGATTTTACGTCGTACTAAATAATTTTTTGGTTTTCGGTTTTCGAAGATGCCGAGGTGTCAGAGTTTTGTTCCTCAGGACTTCATTAACATGAAATTAAACCTGGAGACATGAGGCTGACGTATCTGAATACCTTCAATACCATTGGACTGAACAAGGGTAGAAACTGCCATGTTTGGCTCAGAAGGCCAGTACTCTACCGTCTGAGCTGCTCAGACTGGCAAGAAATTGCTACCTATGTCATGCAGAGAAGGGCCAAGTACAGATGTGTGCCGTAAATATATTTTTCAAATAATTCGCTGTACCATCATTGTGCGGTTACTATCCTGTACCACACACAGATATATATGAAGGGGGGGTCCTTTCGACAAAGGGCACAGATTTCTCCATTCCAATGAAAATTCAGACATGGACAGCACAATACAAAGTTCAAGTGTTGATGAAATCATGGGTGCCATTAAGGTGAAGCTGTTCATGAAGAGTAAACCAATTCGATCTGGTTATCAGTTTTATTGTTTGAATTCCCTTGTTGTACAGAGTGAAGCCGAACTCCACCGACGAACAGCTGGAGGTTCTCCGGTGGCTCATTAGAGAGTAAAAGAATTTTGTTTGGTTTGTTGCCCCAGTAAGCTTTGCACCTGTTTTGCACTGAAAATAATAAATGCTAGTTCTTGTTAAACGCTGGGCTGTCGATATTTTGTTCCGCAGGAACGTTTTTAACGTGCCGGAAGCCAACGATTCCGTGATCAGTGTGATCAATGTTTTGAACAATACTTCGTTGGAACAGTTCTGCGTTTTGTACGTTCTGTACTAGACAGTACACTGAGAGACGAGATTGAACACACAGTGAAAAAAGTGTACGTGTTTCTTATGTGTTTGGTTTTGTACGAGGGCTGTTTTTTGTAGTTCCGATAGTCCATAAATAATAGACGTATCGAGATAACAAGATGATTTTATTACCAAAATATTATTACATACTTACATATTTTTGTACATGGTCACCATGAAAGTTGAGGCATTTGTCATGACGAGAGACCAGCGTTCCTATACCCTCTGCAAAGAAGTCTGCCGCCGGTCTATGCTACATGAGGAAGTCTACTGTGCAATTCTACTTACTTTTGCCATGTAGCATTGAAGGAGGCACATACAGATCAAATCTACCTAAAATATATAACATTCAATTTCAGTTTTCACAGCTTCCACAGGGCCTTCTTACCTACAATTTTTCATGCAAGAACATAAAGTCCTTGTAATTCTATATATTTATCAATATTTAGAAAATTAATACTGTTAAGGATGTTTTCGGATTTTACAAATTTTTCAATATTTTTCACACAAGAGTACCGTTTCCCTCATATCATCAGAATATTGGACTGATTCTGATATTTTTGATTTTATATACTCCCAAATAATTAAGGAAGAAAATGAACTAAGTCCTTTAAAACATTTTATAGTTGAGTGATATTTAAAAAAAATACTTCCCGTTATTCATTTTTAGAGAATTATTTTCAAGAAATAAAAAAAAGGAACATTCCAGGATATTACTACAAAATTAATTCACTTTAGAACACTAGAAAGTGATGTAAAGTACAAACTTTCAAGCCCATATCTTGAAAACTGTTCATGAATCACCTCCTTGAAATGAGGGTGTTTATTTATGAAGCGAATTGATGGTTGTACGTGATATTTAAAAGTAACGTATGGTCTTCCCTTGTCAGCATTAAGTTATGCCCTCTTCGCTACGCCTACGGCCGAGAGGGTGACTGAACTGAGACTTGTTACTTAATGTGTGTGCCCTTGTCTTCTTTGTGCATTCGACCCCACATCGTGAAATCGTGGTCCGTATTTGTGACATGTAAAGGTCTCCAATATTTATTCCTACGTGGAGTGCTAACTTATTCATTTCCTCATCCGACTTAAATATCCGAAATCAACGACGCGTTTCCTTAATTGTTTTTCGTGCATCTAAAATTATTAAATAGGGTTTCAGGTCCTCTGAAATCATCGAAGATCCTAGGTTCGGCTCTGGGTGTGCAACTGGCAGTCTCACTAATGTTGGGACTGGTGGTTATTGTTCAGCGTGTTGTGTATATATTTCTCTTTGTCTTGAGTGTTACGTGTTTAATTGTATTGTGATGCCATTCAGTGTCGACACTGGTGTCTAACAATGGTGCGACGTTTTTGTGTATATACGGGTGGGGGTTCGATTTGAACCCAAAGCATGTGAAGTTTGTGTTTGTTTACATTATATTACTTAAGGTTATTCCAATGGGAAAATTATTAATGTTAGATCAGGTGTCACTCAGATTTGTTTATATTTGAGTCTTATGATTTTGCTTGCCCGGGAATATACTTAACATTCTGTAAACGTGAAGTCATAAAATAGATTCTTCTTGAATGGTTATACTCGGTCTTATTCCAATAGTTGGGACAATGCTCAAAGTAATCCAAAGTGTAATGATGTGAAATTCGATTATATATTCGCCTTGTATATTTGCGTCATTTTTCATCATTCAGGATTATAATAAACCTCTTTGATTTTAAAATTTAAAATATTCTTCTCATTCGATTGTACTTATATGAGACCCGTATTCTCCTACCCTTTATGCCGCTATTCTTCTCATTCGATTGTACTTATATGAGACCCGTATTCTCCTACCCTTTATGCCGCTAAGTTATATATACTGATGCCCACTTGATTTTAACCCAGATAACGACCCTGCAGATTTATCGCCGGAGACTTTATGGGTAGGGGCGAAATAATGTACAGATGTCGGCATCGGCTCTGTTATTACAAGTAATACAGCCAAGGTAAGTAAGTCGGTCGGCTTCTACACCTCAGATTGTACTACGAGAGATTTGGTTACATTTCTGCCATTTAAACAGATCGTCATCACCTTGTTTGTTCTTTTTCCTAGCACCAAAACCGCTAAACAGATTATATGGATAGTCTAGTGAAAAAATTCGTTCGTGGACTGGCGTTAACATCTCAAGGATCACAGATTTTGACCTGCCTTTCTGCGTCTTTTTCCCATCGTGGTGATCCGGGCGATTTCGACTTAATCATCTCAAACGTTTTGCTAGCCTATTTGCCTAATTCCTGGAAGAACTTGAAATTTGCCCATTACTGAAACCATAACATTCTCTGTGATCCTTGAGATGTTAACGCCAGTCAACGAACAAATTGACTGCAGTACCTACACATATGTACAATGTGTTGCCTGCACTGGTAGCGCCAGTCCAAGACGTTATTGACTGCAGTACGTACACAGATGTACAATGTGTTGCCTACACTGGTAGCGCCAGTCCAATTAGTTATTGACTGCAGTACGTAAGTGTATTATTATTATTATTATTATTATTATTATTATTATTATTATTATTATTATTAGTTACCACAAATCATACAGATTATATGGATAGTCTAGTGAAAAAGGGCAATACCCATGTACTTTAGTTGCTGCACAGACCTACTAAGCTAATGTATACAATTATTACATTATTCACATATATACACTTGTACAGTAATTCATTCACTCGACGACACTTCCTCTCCCTTTCTCTTCCGTCCGTGTACACACGCAGATTTACATCTTTTTACACGGTTTATAAACTGCGTTATAGGCAGGGCTTTTATTTTAGGTGCTAGCTCATTCCAGAGACATGCGGAGCGGTCGTAGTAACCGGATTGGTAGGAGGTGGTGCGGGTAAATTGAGGGACATGATTAACGCCTCTGCGGACAGAGCGAAAGGACAGGGCAAGGTGTTGAAACGGGTCAAAGTTAATGGAGCCGGCGAGGTATTTTCGGAGGAAGATCAAATCGATTCTTTTAACAATGGTTTATATTGATGGGAGGTTAGCCGAATGAAGATGGGAGCGGTAAGATATCAGCCTTTCCACCCGATTATGTATTTTCTAAAGTTTGTTTAGATTTGTGACCGTGGCGTGACTCCAGACAGGAAAACCATAGGTTAGTATGGGTCTTACCATACTGAGGTAGGCTGTTCGCAGGACCCCTGATTTGAAGCCTTTTAGGTTCCTGCTAAGAAATCCTATGACTTTTATCGCTTTTCGCCTTGCCTCCACCTTCTGCAGGTCCCATTTCAAGTCCCTAGGAATAATTAATCGTAAAAGTTTGATATTTTTACACTGCTGTATTACATTATCATTTAATTCATGTGTGTTCCCTTTGAAGTTTCTTGATCCACTTATCCTAATATAACCAAACCCCATGGTACTACAGCCCTTGAAGGTCTTTGGTCTACCAAGCGACCGTTGCTCAGCCCGAAGGCCTGCAGATTACGAGGTGTCGTGTGGTCATCACGACGAATCCTCTCGGCCATTATTCTTGGCTTTCTGGACCGGGGCCGCTGTCTCACGGTCAGATAGCTCCTCAATTCTAATCACGTAGGCTGAGTTGACCTCGAACCAGCTCTCAGGTCCAGGTAAAAATCCATGACCTGGCCGGGAATCGAACCCGGGGCCTCCGCGTAAGAGGCAGGCACGCTACCCCTACACCACGGGGCCGGCTTTACTTATCCTAATATATTCATATTTATTTATATTTATGATTAGCCCATTCATGTAACATCATACAGACACATTTTATACGTCTCATTGTACTGTAGTTTTCGACTGTCTTCTATGTTCTATGTTCTATGTACGCCATGTTGCGTGCACTATAGGCGCCAGTCCACGAACATTTTGACTGTATATCGTGGAGGCATGTTGACTCGTTTCATTGGATGACTTTATGAAGTCACCTGTTACTTCCCCAGTGTCGTTACTGGATAATGAACCCACATATCATTGATACAGATATATGAGTTAAAACCAAAACTTATGGAACTTTTCATACTAACCATTTTAGTAAATTAAAAATAATAAACATCCATTGCGATGAAGAATTCTCTGGACAAACAAGCACATGTCTAAATCATTCTTAAAGTTCTTTGTTTTTAAAATAACGATGTTTAACGATCTAATAAACAGATTATTTAAACGCTAATGGATCCTCTTATGAAGACAGATGTATCTTCATAAATTAGCAGTGTGTGATATACAGTATTGCATTTTCAGACAGGTCATTAATTCTAGTCCTCCAAATATATTTTAGTGGAAATTAATGAGCTCGGAATGTGCTACACAAGTAACAGTCGCAGATGATAATTTAGAGGACGGGATCTAAACGGTGTTACGATCATAGATTCGAACGGATGGAATACATGAGCACGCTGTTACTTTATCTGAGATCAAGGGATTTTTTATTTTTTTTTGCTAGTGGGTATACGTCGCGCCGACACAGATAGGTCTTATGGCAACGACGGGATAGGAAAGGCCTAGGAGTTGGAAGGAAGCGGCCGTGGCCTTAATTAAGGTACAGCCACAGCATTTGCCTGGTGTGAAAATGGGAAACCACGGAAAACCATCCTCAGGGCTGCCGACAGTGGGATTTGAACCCACTGTCTCCCGGATGCAAGCCAAGGGATTTTTGAAAAGCCTGACTTTTATATTTAGGTCTCTATATTATTCATACGTTTTTCTTCCACGCCAGGGGCAAAAAAAAGTCGATAACGCCTTATGAGTCAAAATTGCATTTTTACTCATTTAAGTCGATAAAATTTTATCTTCACTTTTTCGAAAGAAATACCCTCGTAGTTTCTACATCCAACTGAGTATGATGGTTGGCGGAGACGTGGCTTTTCGTAATCTAATTTCCCTTCAAGCATCGTCCTGAGAGATCCCGAAGGACATTCTGTACTGTTGTTTGTATAAGTGATTTCTAGTTGCGCTCACGAAAATGCGCGTGCGCAACAGTTAATGAAGTATATGCCAGACGGGATATAGACTGTGAAAAGAAAGGTACAGTACGTTTATTGGATGGCGAAATTGGAGTCCGAGACACGTGCCCATCGTGATTATCGTCGCGTGTTTAATGAAAATCTATGTCACAAAAACAAATTTAACCGTTGCGATCGTTCATCTGAAGGACACGAGTACCATTATTAGACCAACTACGTTTCGAGAGACCGGGCGATTTGGCCGTGCGCGTAGAGGCGCGCGGCTGTGAGCTTGCATCCGGGAGATAGTAGGTTCGAATCCCACTGTCGGCAGCCCTGAAGATGTTTTTCCGTGGTTTCCCATTTTCACACCAGGCAAATGCTGGGGCTGTACCTTAATTAAGGCCACGGCCGCTTACTTACAACTCCTAGGCCTTTCCCATCCCATCGTCGCCATAAGACCTATCTGTGTCGGTGCGACGTAAAGCCCCTAGCAAAAAAAAAAAAAAAAAACGTTTCGACAGGCCATCAGTTAGTGACGAGACAGATGAACCGGTACGAACGAGGTACCTACGAAGTTCGAAACAATCGGTGCGTGCCTGTGTTCCATTAGTTAGACTTCAAACTGGCCTGGCATGGCGTAGTTTCCTACCTTCATTAACTGTTGCGCTCCATTCCGTTACCTCCTCCCTCTCTCTCTCTCCACTACATGAAAACGTGATAAATAGGGGGCAGATGTCGATAATCTACGGCATCACTGAAAATTATCAATAAAATGCCATTAAAGTTATGGAAAAATGCTACAACATAAGTAAAGAATAATATTTGACAAAACTGAATTCTGGTGACTGTACAACAATGGTCTCCCAAGTAATATAACCCTGTTCTACTTGATGCATAGCTTTTGTTTCTAGAGAAATAAATTATCTCCTAATTTACTCGGAAGTGAGTATAAATATAGACATAATGATTTGCTAGTTGAACTTCTAGCACTTTTCCCCCGAAAATCTGCGATTACCTGTTTTTAGCACTCGTTACAGCTGTCAAATGATTTAATCTTTTAATGTGTAGTTGTGCAACAAACCTCCTTTTCGCACTCACTCTTACACTACGCAGTTTTACAAAATAAATCACGAGCATGTGTTGTAAACAGGTCTTTCCCAGATTCATTCACTACCTGAATTGAAAATACACTTTGGCATGTTTAATGCACAGATCTTCTTGGAAGGATAATATGCACTGAAGCGGAATGTTATGTAACTGTTGTTTCTAATTCTTTCTCGTTTTAATTTGTTCTTGGTCTTATGATACGCGGGGGTGAACAGTTGGCTGTAAGGGCAGGTGCGAAGGCTGTTGCATTCCATGTGCTTGATACACGTTGGGAAATACTTCCTCCTAATTCTTCAGAGTTCTATATTGTGATCCTGCACATAACTCGAAACACAAGACTCACGTGTATAAAAACCCCTGTGGATGGGGGCGATAGAACAACATCAACGGTATCCCCTGCTTGATGTAAGAGGCGACTAAAAGGGGCTCCCCGGACTCTGAACTTGGGAACATGAGTTGGCGACCACATGGCCCTCAGCTGAGTTCCGGCATTACTTCCACTTACTTGTGCCAGGCTCCTCACTTTCGTCTGTCCTATCTGACCTCCCATATTCCCGTCTTGTTATTTTAGACCCCAACGGTATTAGGTTGCGAATTCAGAGGAATCTTTCATTTTCACGCCCTTCTTGGCCCTTGTCTTCCTTTGGCCGATATTTTCATTCTTCGAAGTGTTATATAGAGGATGGTTGCCTAGTTGTATTTCGAAAGCAAAGTAAAGCAAAGCAAAGTCACCACAGTACAGACCATGAAGGCCCATGGAGGAGTGGAAGGTAAAGGCTTCCACCATTGTTAACCTTGGCATGTGATGGGGTAGATTGGTTGGCTCTACGCCCGGCCACCTTTGCCCCCAGGAGTTAACCTGGTACTCATTTTAGGTGTAGGCTGAGTGAACCTCAGGGCCATATGCACCTCCGGAAGTGGATATCTCGTTTCTTAAATTTTACGACTTCCTGACGGGGATTCGAACCCACGTCCTTCCGGGCGAACCGAGCACGCCTTTACCGCCTCGGCCAGGCAGCTCCTAGTTGTACTTCGCCTTAAGTCAATAATAATCACCACCACCACCACCACCATCATCATCACACGTTTAAACCCTTTCCTTAGCCTTTTTTGTCACCAGCAATTCCTGGTCCGTTTTGCTTGGTTATGAAAGATATGTAAACAATTTAACCATTTATAATTGTTTATGATGTTATTTGTGGACTTTCATCAGTCTGATAATAAGGAGTACATGGATAAATAAAGAAGCATTTCAAAATTCTTCTCTTGAGAGTTGAAATAATGATTTTCAATTCTAAGTTCGGAAAAAAAGTACAAACGAATGCAAAATAAAAACGTGTTATTATCGTTTGTTATAGTGAAGAATTAATTTCTATAATACTGACCAACATCGAAATGCAATGGGGAAAAAGGATTACATTTCAACAACATCCGTCCCCTTATGATAAAATTATCTTCAATATGGTGGGGGTTGCGTTGTTGCGTAATGCCTAGTTTAGAAGTCATTTGGCTCTTAACCGCACCATGGCTTTAGGGGTACACTCTACTTTATGTTTCATTTCCCTGGAAATATTGTAAATTTCAGAAAACATAATTGGTAGTTAATTGGTTAAGATCTCATTTCTTCAGCCAGGAATATACAGTACTTGATATTTATATATCTTGATTTTTAAATGTACTTTTCTATTTCATGTTATATAAGCGTATTTAAATAATTTCCTTGGCACATTTTCTCTGTTATGAGCTGCCTGAAAATTCCAGAAGTTAATAGTTTTTGCAAAAAATAAAACCTAACTCCTAAATAAGACGGAGTAAGGATAAGGACCATTGACATGAAAGCACTAAATTAGGAATTATATAAATGTTAGGTCTTGCAGAATGTTACCACCAGCCATAACTGACTGAAGCATTTCTAGAAGTGTGCTATGAGGGAATTAAACACATCAATCGTATTATTAAAAATTTTGTTTATATTTTTAAAGTTACAGACACAAGGTTGCAAAAAGAATATTTGTCACAGTAAACACATTCAAGTTTTTTTTCAATAGGAGTCTACTTTTTAACGTCTAATTTGTCCCTCTTCGACATCCTCGATAGTTCAAATCTGAGAAAAAAGTATATAATATTTTACGTGGGATGTACTTTTCAGTTAACAACAAAGTCATGTTACAACTCCTAATACTAGCAATAAAATCCCTGTTTATTAACTGATGTTTTTATAGATACACAATTTGTTCTAAAATCTAGGAAGGTCACTGCCCATAATTAGTAGCATATTAAAAAAGTTGTTGATACTTGATTTGACTCATTGTTAGTAGGTAAGTGTAATATACTTATTATGTTTGGTCAAGGAGAATTGGTCTCTTTCTGGTACTGATTCTCATCAATAGAGTATTTTTGGATCTGCTTAAAATTAATGAACTACAGTGGTGGAAGACTTTATTGTATTTTATTCCTTAAGTAGAATCTTAGGATTTTTTTAATATACAGACTGTATCCGTGATGATATTGCAAACTGTCAGGAATGATGGAGGACAGCAAACGGATCAACTTGAGATAAGGAACCATATTCGGGAAACAATCGAGTCAAAATTATGCGAACTTCTACTCCTTTAAGTCCGTTTACCTGCATAGGTTTTACAAGCTGCTCCATTCAAAATAAATGTTCGAAATGGCATCTGTCTGAATCAATGCAGATATGGCACTGTCGCGCAAAGTTCTGTCGTACCCGTTCGAATATCCTCGGTGTCGTTTGTACAGCGTCGCAGGCAGCGAGAATTCTTGCCAAGAAATCCTCTGACTGAGGTCGGTGTCTTTTAAGGGCAACCCCATGTCGTTGGCTTCCGGCACGTTATAGAACTACTGCGGGACGAAATTCCAGCATCCCGGTGTCTGTTAAGAATGGACGGACGTTAAACAACTTGGATTATTAATAACATTTGACTCGAACGTTTCCGGACTACGGTTCCTTGTCTCTGATCCATGTGCCATCCTTCATCATCCCTGAAAGTTTGTAACACCATTGCGATACATCCTGTATATTTGTTCTTCATACTTCATCTATCGGGAATGAATTGAATGTAGTTAGAAGTGTCAACATTAATAAATGATATGGAATAATATTAAAATCTCATCCCAGAAAATTTAATTACCATATTAGTGTATATTTTAAGGAACTTATCATAGAATCAAGATTTTTTTCTACGTTGATTGAATCACTATTACTGCTTCTGTTAGTCCCAAATAGCCTGACGTAGAGGAAAGTAGTTTACATTCATTTATGGAGTGAGTTTCTTCGCTTGTTAATACCGTACTAACAAATATTACACACTAGCGAATGTACCCGTGCTTCGCTACGGTATTCTACATTGTATTCGAATATCGAAGTAAATAGTGTACATGCAGTAAATAAGATAGTTTTAAAATTGCATGTCTCTTAGCGTTATCCGAGAAAGAGCATGGGGAGGTCCCCGTACGTTTCCAATGTAAAGTGTTTGTTACGGATTTGTGATATAACGGCAGGCTCACTTGCCTACTGGCATTCACAATCAGGTTGGGAAGTTAACATTATAATTGCAGGCCCCATTGCCTACTATGCGGACAGAATCGATTTGGGGAGTTTTCGTTAAAATGGCAGCCCCCCTTTCCTACCTCCAGACAGATTACAGTTTTTATTATAATGGCAGGCAATTACCCTACTATCACTCGAAATTGAGTTGTGCAGTTATCATTATAATGACAGGCCCCTTTTCCTACTGCCAGCCAGCGTACTGCCAGTCACACCAAGTTGGTGAGTTTCCATCAAAATAGCAGGCCACTATGCCTAATGCCAGTCACATTTTAGATGAGTACATTTCTTTATAATGGCGGGCACCCTTGCCTACTGCCAAACACAATCGGGTAGGGGAGTTTTAAACAAAACTGCATGCTCACTTACCTTCTGCAAGTCAAATCGAGAAGGGAACTATTCATTACAATTGTAGGCCTTCCTTACTAATGACAGTTACACAGGAGTTGGAGAAGGAACCCTTTCCTACTGCCAGTCAAAGTCGGTGTGGGGAGTACTGATTACAATAGCAGACCGACCCTTTCTCGATCGCTAAATCGACATCAGTGAATATATATAGATCGACATACGAAAGTATATGCGTGTTTACAATATTGAAGACCTTCATTTACAGATTAACTGCTACTAAACGTACGTCATATCGACAAAGGATTATACCATAAGACACGCCGGATTTAGTGGCCTAAATGGCTGGTCCAATGATATGTCATCTATTCTTGGGTCAGATTTAGAAACGTGGAACAGGGTAAAGGTTTTGTAAGATCATCTCACATTACATTACTTTTCGGATAATAATGTGACAGCTACATACGTAGCATTTGGCTACTGAGTGGGCCAATTTTCGTGAAGAGTTTGATGATTCTGTATTTCATATAAGTAATTGAAAGTATGAATAATGCATGTGAAAATTCCAAATTGACTTAACATCGATTAATAGAGAAAAATCAAACGTAAAAGGGATACAGATACGGCATAAAGTCATAAGACCAAGGTTGTAGATCATTCCAAATTGAACGGAGATTGTGCAATCCGTTACGTGATAGGAATTTCCGAAGGTCTGCACCATCATTAAAATTGCCTGCATATTTCGATATTCTTCGGGGATAAAAAATGAAAAATTTAATGATATAGGATTTTTCATTCGTTACAGGCTAAAACGTATAATTTTGTCAAATTTCAATTATCTTCTTATTCTTCTGGCAGATTATGCCACAATGTGGATTTTGGGCGAGGCGGGTAAAAATTAGGACTTTCAGGAAATCAAAAATTATGGAGATTGTTATTATTACCCCTTAAACGGAAAGCTGTACGAAAATTTCGCCAAAATAGTCAGTGTAGAGGTACACAGTCGTTACGATTTGATTTATATAGATAAGGAATCTGCTCCATGTAAAACACCTTTTGGGCTATGTCCGCTGGACTTAACCTGCAAAAGTGACCATTCATGATATCTCCCTTATTAATCCTCCTGACGAAAAAATGCACATGAAAAAAAAGATTTAGAGGTGGAATTCCATCAGGTTTGGTCGATTTCCAGTCAGGTTGGTCTTGTTCTGTATATATTGTGGAAGAGTAAAATCACCATTTCGGTTCCTTATAAACCGCCAGTCCATTCCGGAACATGAAATGTTATTTACGTTTAAAACCTACCTTTGGACAGGTGGATGCTAAATATAAATTTTGTTTCGAATGTCTTCAGTAGTTTTCAAGTTGTAAGGAATACGCTTTACACGCACCCGCTCGTGAGTTAAGTCCGATGGGACTTGTACAGAAAAACGGTCCTTTAATGATATCTCCCTTATTGATCCTCGTATCGAAATGATGCACATGAGAAAAAAAGGTTTAGACATTAATTTCTACCAAGGTAGGTAGACTTCCATAAACTTTTGTTGTGTATATTTTTTGGAAGTGCAAAATCACTGTTTCGGTTTCGTATAAACCCCCAGTTAGTTCAGGGATTTAGAAACAATATTTGCCCTGAAACCTATCAAGGACAGGTGTATTCTAAATACGAATCTTGGTGGAAATGCATCCAGTAGTTTCTAGCATTCACGTACATACGGCGTAATTAAGGAAGAAAATAATACAGTTAAGAATGTTGAAACTAATAGAAAATGGATTATAACTGAGGACAGCCGGATAACGACAAATAAATAAATGCCGTGAGTTATGGATATAATAAAGCGCTAACAGAGGAGAAATTTAGGTTCAGTGATTCTTAGGTAAACAAATATGAAGATGACTAATGGTGTTATTACTTAATCTATTCGAGGGCGGTTATAACCTCCAACGATATTCCGCCAATATCCCTCAGATGAGCCGATTGATGCCTCTCTTGCCATCTACCCAAGGAACAACCACGAATTTAAAAGCATGATGAGGAAAATGGCAATACGTTACTTCCCTACTGGCATGCAGTCAGAGACGTTGCCATGGTAACCTGTAGGTTCGTTGTCGGTCTGTCGGTCACTAAATGCAGAGCATGATACCAGCAGAAAATTGTAAATTTCTCCGTCATGTGAAGAGTAAGGTAAATTATGAACATAACGAAAGTTGTTTATAATGAAGAGACGTTTCACGTACGGTAAACGAAGTTTACAGAAAATCAATAGTATAAGAGAAAATAGAGGAAAACCACTGTGGTTTTCCTATAAACACCCCGTCTATTCAAAGATTTTAAAATTATATGCCTATCGGAACCTTTCCTGGGATGAGTATACTCTAAATATGAAGTTTGGCTGAGATCTATCCAGCCGTTTCGACGTGATGGTGGGAAAACCACTCTGGTTTTCCTATAAACCCCCGTCTATTCAAGGATTTTAAAATGATATGCATATCTAAACCTTCCCCGGGATTAGTATACTCTAAATACAATGTTTGGTTGAGATCCATCCAGCCGTTTCGACGTGATGGTGGAAAAACCATTCTGATTTTCCTATAAACCCCCCATATATTCAAATATTTTAAAATGATATGCATATGGAAAACTTCCCCGCGATGAGTATCCTCTAAATATGAAGTTTGGTTGAGATCTATCCAGCCGTTTCGACGTGATGGTGGAAAAACCATTCTGGTTTTCCTATAAACCCCCTGTCTATTCAAGGATTTTAAAATGATATGCATATCAAAACCTTCTCCGGGATGAGTATACTCTAAATATGAAGTTTGGTTGAGATCTATCCAGCCGTTTCGACGTGATGGTGGAACAGACAAACAGACAGACAAACAGAAACAATTTTATTTATATAGATTTTTACACTCGTTCTTCACCCCCTTTCCATCCCCGCCCAAAGGAGTCCTACGAGTGCCTTACACAACAGTATATTTTTTTCCCAGATATTAAGTCTTATTTGTACCTATTTTGGTTGACAGCTATGCCCAAACGTACATGCATAATCTCACTGCTCTAGAATCCTGGACCTGACGTTGCCATGGTTACGGCAGTTCATTTCTTTATCCGATTCCTAGAGCAGGGGTAGTGTGGTGCCAATATCTCCGTAACGGTTGGTTTTAGGGCCTTAAAACATGGTTTTCGGGCCCGTAGGGCTTACCGAGTTTTGTTCTTTGCGTCAAGAGGATTAAATTGAGCTTTGTCTCGTCCTTATACGACAAATTCGATATTTTGCCTATAATAGTATAAGAGAAAATGGAGGAAAACCGTTTTTCCTATAAAACCCCCGTCTTTTCAAAGATTTTAAAATGATATGCATATCGAAACCTTCCCCGGGGTCAGTATACTCTAAATATGAAGTTTGGTTGAGATCTATCCAGCCGTTTCGACGTGATGGTGGAACAGACAAACAGACAAACAGACAAACAGAAACAATTTTATTTATATAGACTAGAGTTCAGTATTTGATTTATAATTCCGGGATGGGTTGTGTGAGTTTTCATATTGAAGTATTTTGATCTTAATTTATATTATTTGATATTTTGAATAAATGTGGCCCTGTGTCCGAAAAACTGCAAATGCGGTAATATTCTAATTTCAAGAGATTTTATAGAAAGCTGAAACGAATGTATCGAAAAGCTCTCATGTCTTAAATGAAGCCCATCTGTATAATTTCTTCTTGAACATTGATTGTAGTAAAAATAGAGCAAGATTGCATATTATTAAAATGTTATAATGTTATACTTCCATTACTAACGTTTTTAAGCAAATTCACGTTTCCGTGGTTTTCCATTTTCACACTAGGCCAATGTTGGGGCTGTACCTCAATTAGGGCCACGGCCGATTCCTTCCTACTCCTAGGCCTTTCGTATCCTATTCGCCATAAGACATATCTGTGTCGGTGTGACGTAAAACAAAACAAATTCTAAAATTTTCAGTTTCAATTTATGGTGATTTCGGTAATGCACGGGAATTAATTTGGCTATTTATACAATACATTCTAATTCTAAGAATCTCTCATGAAATTTAATTTAAATCGCTTGTGGTACATATCGTCGTTGAGCCTGTAAAAACCACTCTGGAGAAATGCTGACCCACAGCACATACAGTACTGTATGTAATGAAGAGTGAGAATTTTGCTCACAATATTCGCACAATATTGAACGTTAGATGATAGAAGTCCGCCTCTATGGTGTAGTGGTTAGTGTGATTAGCTGCCACCCCCGGAGACCCGGGTTAGATTCCCAGCTATGCCACGAAATTCGAAGTGTGGTACGAGGGCTGGAAAGAGGTCCACTCAGCCTTGTGAGGTAAACTGAGTAAAGTGGGGGTGGGGGGGGGGTCGATTCTCACCTTAGCCATCCTCGAAGTGGTTTCCGTAGTTTCCCAATTCTCTTCCAGGCAAAAGTCGGGATGGTAACCTAATTTAAGACCACGGCTGCTTCCTTCTCACTTCCTTGTCTATCCCTTACGATCTTCCCATCCCCAAACAAGGCTACTGTTCAGCATAGTAGGTGAAGCCGCCTGGGCGAGGTACTTGCCCTCCTCTCCAATCGTATCCCCAACTCAAAGTCTCATGCTCCATGACACTGTCTTTGAGGTTGGATCCGTCGCCGAGTCCAAGGGAAAAAAACCCTGGAGGGTAAACGGAATAGAAAAAAGAAAAAATGATGACAAAACCTTACCGGCCAACGTTTTACGTTAAAATATTTCACATAGTGATTTTCGCAGGCACGTTGACGGTATATTCAAATAAATACATTATTAGTAGATTTTGAGCATGTTATTGGGAAATGGTATTTTCGAGGTTGTTTCGGATCTCTGGCAACGGCCATAGCCGTGTTGAAACACCGGATCCCGTGAGATCTCAGAAGTTAAGCAACATTGGGCGTGGTCAGGAGTTGGATGGGTTGCCACGCACTGTTGTTGGGGTAAGGGAATGGAGGAGCGGAAAGGAACTGGCCACCCTACCGCACGTAAACTCCGTCTCGGGAACATCTCTGCGGATTCGGACCTGCCTTCGGGCAGAACAACCCTTACCTTTCGGATCTCTGGCAACGAATTGCACTAGGTTCTACCTTAGAAATGAAATATGTATCCTCCATCAATGTGCTCCATCTGATGTCCCTTCTTACGAGCCCTTGCTTTATATCTAACTGAAGAAAATTTCTACGAAGCAAAGCCATGTTCATTTGTTCACACTCCTCCTTACAGGCTTTCTATATGCCTTCCGTAGTACGACGACAGCTGTTTTCCAATGCCCTTTTTACAGAAGTCCAAACGCACGAAAGTCCATAGGAGAAGCATCAGGCGATTTCTGTGAAATGCCACTGAAGGTTATAGTGCGTATTCCTATTTATTGTTCCATTCTGTCTAACAATATGGGGGCCGAACCGGAAGTGTGACTTCATGCCTTATTTTGATGCACCCAAGCTATGTTCGTGTCTGTGTCATACAGAGCTGGGATCTCAGGGCGGTAAACTGGATCAAGATTTAAGTTTGAGTTTTGAGGGAGTTTTGAGCAAAACGGTGAATAGTTGACTTCCCACTATGACAATATCCAGCAATAACATAAATTCCTTGGAAAAGAGGTTTATATACATTCTGGGTACCGTTGTTCATGACATTTTTCACCGATCTTCCGGTGGTAAATCATATTTGGTTTGCTTCAGTCACTTAGATAGTCAAACGCTTCGTCTAATGGGACCACAAATTTACATATTTCTTTTGCCAAATGATTCTTGTATGATGGCCAAACTGCTGCGTTTTTACGCTTCTCGAAGTTCAGATCCTGGTTGATGATCACTGTTCCCAACTTTCTTTAAATAGCTTTAACTAGCTTCCACCCACGGTATCACTTACCTGTCGTAAGAGGCGACGAAAAGCAGCCCAAGCGGTTATTAACTTGGGAGCAAGGGTTGGTGGCAACGGGATAATTAGCTGAGTCCTGGCATTGCTTCCACACACTTGTGCCAGGTTCCTCACTTTCATCTATCCTCTCCGACCTTTCTTTTTCTAGGGAATCCATTCTCACGCTCTTCGTGGCTGTTGACTTTCCTTAGTCTATACCGTCAATTTTCAAAATACATGTTTTTTCTCTCTGACTGGTGTTGAGAAACGATGGTTGCTTAGTTGTACTACCTCTTAAAACATAACTACCACCACCACCGCCGCCACCTCCACCTGAAATAGCTCGTTGTATTACTGGATTGCCGCCTTGACCGTCCTTACGATCTCTCGAGTACGGCTTGTAGCCGGCGGTAGCTTCACGTGTTTCTTGCCTTTCAGAATAAATACCCTTCTGGTCTTTCCTGTCTTATTCAACACAAAGCCGATCCCTTTCTTTGGCATGGTAAAATTACGTTTCCTGCACGCTTCAATAACATCAGAATAGCTATAGTTTGCGTCGCAAAGGGCTGTAATGCAGCTACACGTTTGTGTATGCTACACAGACATAATTTTAAATGGCTTAGTTATCACATGGAAAGCTGACTCTGCCACGCGCCATGCAGCGCTACAGAGACATCCAAAATTCATTATCAGATATCGGAAGGAACCTAAGTAGAACGCGACAAATTTAGCATCGTAGAAGAAGTTATTAAAGAAAATAAATTGTAATTTTATTCGAAATGTAGACGACAATTATTAGAACTTGGAACAGGAATTTCATACCTAGGAGATTAAACTGCAAAGAGTAATCAAGTAAACTCTTAGCTGGACTCCGGTTTTGTGATGAGATACATCGTGCATTTAATTTAATTTCATTTTTGGTAAAACTAATGATTTACCAATTCATTTTTATTAGCGATAAAATATTCACAAATTCAATAACACCTACATATTAATGGCTGCCATTTTAAAAGGCTTATTATTGAAATATCAAAATAAACCTGTATTTGTTCCTAACATCTGAGAAATATCCATATCAAATTTCAGGCCAATTATTCCAGCAGTTCAGGCTGTTTTGAGAGAGAAATAACCGATACCATCTCGCTTGAAGTTATTGCGCCATTTTTTGGAATTCATATATGAAATAGGGGCTTCCGTGGCTCAGACGACAGCGCGACGGCCTCTCGCAGCTGATTCCGTGATTCAAATCCCGGTTACTCCATGTGAGATTTGTGCTGGAAAAAGCAATGGTCTTCAGTGGTTTCAAATTTTCACACAAGGAAAATGCTAGGTATGTACCTTAATTAAGGCCACGGCCACTTCCTTCCCACTTCTAGCCATTTCCTACCCCATCGTAGCCATAAGACCTGTCCTTGTCGGTGCTACATGAAACAACTTGTAAAAAAAAACAGTCCAGCAACTCTGTCCAATATCATTTCACCTGTCAATCATTAATCATTACCCCAGAAGAGTGCGACAAGCTTCGGGAGCCGGCACAATTCCTGTCCTTGCCGCTATACGGAGGCTTCATTCATTCCATTCCATGACTGGAAACAGTCTGCGGATTATCAATATATTTTTGGTCAAGAGCCTGCGCGGCTTAGGTGGCAGTACGCCGTCCTCTCACAGCTGGGTTCCGTGGTTCGAATCCCGGTCTCTACGCAAGATTTGTGCTGGACAATGCTAATGCTTGACAGTTTTCCTCCGAATACTCCTGTTTTCTCTGTCATTTTTCATTCCAGTAACACTCTCCAATTTCATTTTATTTCATCTGATTTCATCCATCAGTCATTAATCATTGCCTCAGAGGAGTGAGACAGGCTTCGGCAGCGAGCACAATTCCTGTCCTCATCGCTATATGGGGTATTCATTCATGCCATTCTGACACTGTCGAATGACTGGAAACAGGCTGGGGATTTTCATTTTCATTTCCTAGTTTAGGTCAATATTTTGAAGTAAAACGTAGCTTGACATTTCCTAGTTGCCTTCGAGAGTGTTTGTACATAATTGCATCAAATCCTATGGAGACGATGAGGCATGACTGGCAAGGATCCTACATTCCAGTACATGAAGTGCTCAACGTGTCCACCATGCACCTGAACATGTCATCTCATTGATTGTGGAGACGTTCGAACAATCCGGGCATTCCACCCCTTCGATGGCAACTTTGTTCCACACGCAGACGAAGTACTAAAATGTCCGTAACGGCATGAATGACTCCAAACATAATCCTAAATATGAACCACCCCACCCTATTCTAGCTAATAACTCTGAGAGAATTAGCTCGTACACGATGGACCGTAGGGACTAGCGGCGTGCATTGTTCGAACTTTACACGGGTAACCAAGACGGAGCAAGATGTCCCTTGCTGAATATGCAAACACTAATACGCATGAGTGGAACGTATGATCTAAAATGCCCGAGTTTGCTCCAATGAGTTCAACAGGGCATGTTTGAAGCGAAGTTTCCTGACTGGGGAGGATGACCCTGCCTGCTTTACTACTGACGTTGCAAAAGTGTAGTTCATTCGATATGAGTAAGCCCTTTTTTTTTTTTACAAAGAGCAAAGGCCTGGAATTTGGAGGTATGAAAGGGTGATTGAATGACTGAGTTAATCATTGGTTTTGAGCTGAAGTTCAACATGCCACGTGAATCATGGTAACAATTCAGAACAGTGAATATAAACTAATCAAGAGGGATGGGATAAGTTGTGGTTTTTGGAAATGCATACAGTTAGGAGATATGTAACATAAAAACTTTCCAGTCTGTCAAACATACAACAATTGCAATATAAATTATAACACTATGAACATACCTATAAAAAATACGCACTATTATACAAAGAATGACACGTTTCGTTCTACAAGAATATCCTCAGATTCTATCAAATCATTTAAAACATGCGCGTATATGTACAGTACTTTTTACGTTGCACAAACTTGTCAATGATAGAGGGTTTAGTGATAATATGAACAAGTAAGTTATTGACATATAATGGATTTACAAGTATTAACAAAAACAAAAACAAACAAACCCCATGCCACTACAGCCCTTAAAGCGCCTTGGCCAACCAAGCGACCGCTGCTCAGCCCTAAGGCCTGCAGATTACGAGGTGTCGTGTGGTCAGCACGACGAATCCTCTCGGCCGTTATACTTAGCTTTATATACCGCGGCCGCTATCTCACCGTCAGATACCTCCTCAATTATAATCACGTAGGCTGAGTGGACCTTGAATCAGCCCTCAGGTCCAGATAAAATCCCTGACCTGGTCGGTAATCGAATCCGGGGCCTCCGGGTGAGAGGCAGGTACGTTACCCCTACACCATGGGGCCGGCGAACAAGTATTTTTTTGCTAGTTGCTTTACGTCGCACCGACACAGATAGGTCTTATGGCGACGATGGGACAGGAAAGGGCTAAGAGTGGGAAGGAAACGGCCGTGGCCTTAATTAAGGTACAGCTCCAGCATTTGCCTGGTTTGAAAATGGTAAACCACGGATAACCATTTTCAGGGCTGCCAACAGTGGGGTTCGAACCTACTATCTCCCGAATACTTGATACTGGCCGCACTTAAGGGACTGCAACAATCGATCTGAACTTACCGAGACTGCCGACGCTAAGTCCGTTTTCACCAAACACTGTTTCAGGACCTGAGTCCTGAGTCATAGGTAAGTACAGAAGTTGTTTCATTATGTTAACACTTGTAAATTCAATATTTGTCAACTTCTTCAAATTATCACTAAACTCTCTATCATTGACAAGTTTACGCAATGTAAACCTTACTGCACATATATATGCATGTTTTAAGTGATTTGATATAATCTGAGGATATTCTTGTAGAATGAAACGTGTCATTCTTTGTATAATAGTGTGTACTTTTTACAGGTATGTTTGTAGTGTTATAAGTTGTATTGACATTTTTGTGTGTTTGACAGACTGGGAAGGTTTTGTGTTACATTTAACTAAGTCGACACTGGGAAGTATGGCTTCATTCTTAAGAAAAAATGTTAGGGGGCAGCTTAATTTTCCGTGAAACGTGTAGTGCACAGTTAGCATATAAATCCGGTGCAACTAATTCCATTCCCGAGCTTCTCGCCAATTTCTCCCCGGCAATACAAAACAAACCATAACTAGAGCGTTCGTTTTCATGTGTGCCAAATATTTCCGACCATTCAATATTGTTGCTGGAAAGGCTTTAAATAGTTAGGGCAAGAACTGATTAATATCGGTGCTAATTTTGATCCAAATCCTTCCACCATCAGTAGAACAAGGACGGAGGAATGGGAGCACTTGTGCCTGTGACCGTGATAGTGCGTGAAGGAGAGAGTATCAAGGGGCAAGGACGAATGAACATAGCTGGCCTCACTTTTTGGAAGCAAGCATCGGTCGTGTTCATGCTCAAAAATATGAACCGAGCATAGAGCGTATTTTGCATGACATCAACTAGGATATTTTTCTTGCTTCGGGGTGTACTAACCCCCTCCCTCATTACTTTCCACATGTTTAGAAACACACTGTATATAAGAATGTATAATTATTTTATACACCCACAAGGAAAGGAGAATCAGGTAGGCTACAGTCTTAAATTTTTGGTCACTTAACTATACCGACCAGTGTTTTGACTGAAGCATACCAGTGCTCTGTACGAGACCCTGCATCACCTTGAGTTGAAATAAGCAACACGATTATTATGACAAATGACGTAGCTAACTTCGTCCGTCCGGTATCCATCTTCCATACATATTTATCAGAAAATGAGTTGTCCGCTTCCACGGTTAGCGTGATGGCCTTTTGCCCAAGACGTCTCGGGTTCGATTACTGGAGGGGTCGCAGATTTTAACCTTAGTAGTAAATTGCAAAGGTTTGGGGGCTGTGTGTGTGTGTGTGTGTGTGTGTGTGTGTGTGTGTGTGTGTGTGTGTGTGTGTGCCATTTTCAGCATTATAATTAATCTTAGGTAAGGCCCCATCCTCACAGCCGCGCAGATCGCTTATCAGGCGTCAACTCGAAAGACCTGTAGCAAGCCTCTCCCGAGGCCATACGACTTTATATACAGGGTTATTCACCTAACATGTTACACGGATATAACTTCTACACTTTTAAAGATATCGGCATTATGTTTTTATATTAAAAAATGGTACTCAGGGCCTTGTAAAATAACGTGCTACTTAGTCTCATGGGGTGATTAAAAAACCGAGATATTGATACTAAATCCATATTTTTAAATGGAATGGCACAAATTCATACAGCTGATTTAAAAGTTCATCTGCGTACAAGTTCAAATATGTAAGTATTTTCAAAATAGGACAATTAGTTTTTGAGATATAAGTAAGAAAAGCAAGTGCTGTTTTGCATGCCGCATCAGACGGCGCAAAGTAGGCCAAGGACATATTGAGGCGCAAGCAGTTTCCTGGGAGTGAGTTCAGCCACAGAATGGATACCAATCATGCAAGCGCCTCATATACATGTGATGGGTTTGCAAAGGTATGACAGACGAACACATAACAGGACAGAAAGGGTTGATGTGTTTAAAAGGAATAGAATAAGTACTTTGCCTTGAAAGGAACATAACGAAAGCTATAATTGTCACTGGTTTTAGTGTACAGTTCATACTACTCTATGAATTGAGAAATAAACATAACACAAAACACCGGAAGACCTCCTTCTAGAAAAGCAAATGGTCAGAGATGATCGTGGTGAGATGGCAGCAACACTATTATTTATGTTTTATTTTACACGCATTAATCTCCGCAGAGCTCCAGCACGATTGTAGTAGCGTGCATTCGGGAGAGCGTAAGTTCCAGTCTTGCCTCGCCCAACCTGACAGTGATTTTCATGGTGTCCCATGATCAACACCAGGAAAAAACCGGATAGGTACCTTTGTGATAGGCCACGGCCGACTTTCTTTCCAAATCCTTCCCATTCCAATCCGTGAGAAAAAACGCTAAACTCAGCGCAACCTATTACATGTCAAAACAAAACAATACAACTTTAATCTCCCTTCCCCGTTGTGTGTTCGCCAGTCACACAACAACGTTGCACACCCAGGGTATGTTACGGTACATCACATTATGTTTACAGTACATGCCTGGTATCCGTTCTGTGGCTGGACTCAAGGCCAGGAAGCAGCTTGCGCCTTAATATGTCCATGCCTGACTCACGCCGTCTAATGCGGCAGCAAAACCGCGCATGCTGTTCTTATTTATATCTCAACAAGTAATTGTCCGATTTTGAAAATACTTACATATTTGAACTTATACGCAGTTGATCTTTTAGGCCAGCTGTATGAATTTGTACCGTTCCATTTAAAAATATGGAGTTAGTATCAATATCTCGGTTATTAATCACCCCACGAGACTAAGTAGCACGTTATTTTACAAAGGCCTGGATACCATTTACGAATATGAAAACAGAATGCCGATATCTTTAATGGTTTAGAAGATATTTCTGTGTAACATGTTAGGTGAACAACCTTGTATACCGGGTGGCCCTCCAGCCCCGTTCACTCTAGGTACAAGAGTCCCAGATGCACTAAGATGAATGGGATGCCTAATCACTGGTTTACAAAGGAGCGCTACAACGTGCTGCATTTCGGATATGAAACAAATACCAGCCCTTTTTACTACATATTGAAACCGCACAGTGTCCTGTACAGCTCATTGGTATTATGGGTGCCTTTCTACCTCATTAAAATCACTCCTGAAGGTCGCGTCATTGGTAGTAGTATGGGGAATGGGGATCGAGCGGCTTCCGGCCAGAATGGAACCCGCGAAAGAGCGCCTGGAAAACAAAGGGAAGACTGAGCAGGAGCCAAGCCCCCGCGAAATGACCCTCTCAACTTGCAGAGAGAGCTAGGAAGATGACGCGATGCTGGAGTAGTCAGATACGCCCCGAGGTGTGGCCTAGCATCCCAGAGTTCCAAACTAACATAAGGAACTTCCGGTTTTTTATGCACGTGTTACGGGTGCCAACGTCGGATTTTGGCGCGTAAAAATGGGATGATCTTTTGATCCAGACATAGGAAAATTATGGGAGACACACCAATGAATAGAGCTGAATTTTCTGCGTTTCCCAGACTAAAAATATGTAATACGTTATTCAGGGGAAGAAAGGAGGTCACCAGATGTCCAGATTTAACAGATTGCAAACACATGTGAATACAAGAGCGTCACCCAAGCTAAGAGTCACGCTCAAAAGATGACTCCACCCCCGAGGGACGCTAATGAAATAATTAAAGGCGGGAGTCGAATTACGGGATAATTGCCGATCGTTGGTTGAGCGCACCTGGATCAATTAGGAGAGGAAAAAGAGGGCTACAATATCCACTATTTAAATGTCTTCAACTCCTGGAATGAAAGGAGCTCTTGTCCTTAATGAACCGTGAACTTCCGGTGCGTATACCATAAAAGCTGAGCTGACCCTCGCTGAAGACAGTTCTTAGCGGGTCGTTGAGAGGGGACATTGTGTCACGTTGTGCCCCAGTTTTACAGTCAGAACCCTACTGACCACATATTAACTCAGTGCTATTGTGTTCGTCTCGGCCGTGAAATACAAAGCCTTTGTGAAGTGCGGACGGGAAGCCAAGCGAGCCTAGGCGAATGTCTCTGTGCCGCGTGTCAGTAAATAAGCTGCAAGTAGAGTTTATAAACGAGTAGCGGTTTCGGCTATGTACAATGCCAGCCTAAATGAGTCCGTGATATTCGTAAATTGGTATCACCCAAGTTGCTACTCTAAGTGAGGGGCTCAGGTGTTGTGAGCTACCCGATTCATGCTGCGAACGCGCCCGCTGTAAGTGGCATGACCTGCTTGTTCGTGGTGTAGACTCTGTGTTCGTGTCGTGGTAACAGCAGGACCGTGTGTCGAGTTGTGGAGTGTTACCCCTTGGATTACTTTAAGATTTCAGCAGTGAACGAGCCAGCCAGAATGTCGTACCTGTGTGTACCAGGGTCACAGGACAGCACGCTCGACGCCAGCGCCGAGGTCATGCAGGAGTAAACTCCACCATGGGTCTCCCGTGGAAGGAAAAACCACGGCCACCAAACAGATGAGTTGATGTCAAATATAAATTTATTAAGCACGATAATGTATAACCGAGGATAGGATGAGCTTTCCTCTGTAAATACTTAAATGTTGTAAAAATAATGTATGCCCTAATATGGGATTTAAAAAAAAATAACGTAAATTCAAGGGAGCTAATTCCCCGGACGAGCCATTTTTTTCTTCTTAATGATTAGTTTATCGTGAGGGGTTATTCTTAGTAATATGCGGTGTATCCTAGCAAGTAAGGGAGACAAGGATAGGAGAATATTGGAGTTTCCCTTAGGGGTGGCTGGAACAATAAGAAATTAGCAGAGAAAATCATGTCCATAGGTTGCTAGTTAATGTTCAACATGGAGATTGTATTTGCTGGGGAAACTCATGGGTCAATCAGGCGATGCATGCGTAATTTACACATATGATAAGTGCATGTACAACAAGAGAGAAGAAATCCTGACCGAGAGAGAGGTGCATTATGTTATTTAGGTATAATAGTGAGGGACAGTTCGCGAGTTTCCCGTGATTCTTGATTATTTAACCAGAAAGGTATGGATTTTTTTATGCAACCGGCTGAGATCCGGGGAAGCCAGAGTCTTATGTACAGTAGAAATATAAATATATACAACTCTGGGCAGTAAGCGAAGAAGTTGTGGAACGTGGAATCAAGGAATCAGGAGAGTCCTATGCCCAAGGTAAGAAGATACGCGATATGAGACGTAATGAGAGGGCCGAATGCCCGGATAGTTTCTGATGAGATAATTTGGAAGTGATGGTGCTCATGAAAAGAATGAGAAGGTATAGAATAAATGAGTATTTCATGGGAATTCTACGGTAAGATGAATAAACACATGGGCCAGAGATATGTGTCTCTCCGAGGAAAAGGAGGCCTGGCCATTATAATTGAGAGGAGTCAAGAAGCTGACGTAGCTAATGAATGAGTGCTGGCTGCAGTACGGCGAATGACCCACCCTTTCTTTTCTTTTTATGTGCGGATCTGTTCGCCCCCTTCGTGACAGAAGGGGACCTGCTGTCCTATTGTCGCAAGACTCGGGCTCTGGGTTTTCACCGTGCTCTTTTGTTTGGTTTAAATGGCTTAGCGAAGAATACTTATATAATGATAATATCACGGTGATTTAAAAGGTAATTAGTAAATGAATGTGGATCTCTCCCCAATGTCCGGTGATATGAGACCGTAGCTAGTTCGAGATTTCTTTTTCAGGAATGCACCTCTCGGTCGGAGTCATATGTTCGAGCCCAGGTCGGATGGGCTGAGGTAGATGATACTGATGACCATGTTTTTCTAACAGGAATGGCCTCTTTTCGGCATGAAGTGTATATATCTGTGTGTGTTTAGTATGTAAGGCGCATCTATTTTGAGTTCAAACAGAACCGCCGTTCAGCGTTGTCTGGTCTTGGTGATAGATAAGGGAAGTCCGGGGTTGAGCTAAATAATATGTGTTTTTTTGTTGTGTATTATATAAATATCTCTTGGATGTGTCAATTATATAGCGTAGGGACCGGTTGATTACGTGCTAAGAATATAATGTGTTATGTAAGTGGACATCATCTCATATTACACGATGTGATCGACAGAAGAATAAAATGTAATGAAACGGCATGAACTTATGAGGGAAAGATGGACGAAAGTGTCGCAAAACCTCAATTATACCGTTGTGCCGACGACGCCCTTAGGCGAGTCATATTTAGAGTGTCAATTACTTTTCCTTTCCTCCCGTATGCGGAGAGTTCATTGTATAGGGTGGTGTATTTTCCTTCTTTTATTATGTCATATTTTGAATAAATTAGTCTTCGTAACCCCCTTTATATGATTCTTGTCATTTGTAGTTATGCTAAGCAGTATCCAGTAATAGTTGAACCCGGAGAATCCTACTTTCATATTACATAAGGCTCCATCTTAAATATTTGTTGTTTTTTTTTCCTTTCTTTCTTTCGAACGTAACTTCTCCCCAAGTGCTCGAGTTGCCGCGGCTAGCACAGAAAGTAGGAAGGGAATCGGTTCGAAGCTCGTTAGGCTAGTCGAGCCCCCCTTACTCTAGTCTCATCCGTGGGTGTTTACCCAGTTATGTGGAGGCATTCTCATGCGCGGGTCTTCCATTCGAGACCCGGAAGGGTGTAATATGTACTGTAACAGGGTGCATTTGAAAATACGGTAAAGACTAATAAAATAACATTAAGTGATTAATTTATACATGTACAGACATTCTACTATACAAAAGAATTGCTTGTGTGTGGTATGTGATTCGAACGATCCATTAACTCTTAATTTCATCTCTGCTCGGTGAAATACGTGTATTAGGAAACTACTGCGCATATCGATGCAGTGAATGGCCGTCCACCTGACCTCTCTTCGTATGCTGACGTACCCTGCGTGCAAGTAGTAATATCCCTGTGAAAATCAGTTATTAGTCTTCCCACTCAACATTCCTGCATGCGGGACCCTTATAAATAGATATTATTCAGTTTGCAGACCACCTGGTGTATGTAGTAAATGAGTTGCGGAAAATCAAATAACAGAGCTAAGAATGCATGAAACACAATGTAATACAGTACTTCTTGACTGCAATAGTGGCAGACAAATGTCCAAGGAAGTTTTCTCACTGACCACCAGTATCTGCAGGCTCTCCTCGGGCCGTGTGACAATAATTTCGGCTTGTTAAGTTCTTTACTCTCTGTATACACCACAGGAATTTTGATTTTTATTATTATATTAAAATATAGAGTATGATACAATACAATTGTTTCCACCACTGTAGTTTGTTACACAGTTTCCTTCATTTGTACGATTACATCATGAGCTATGTCCTGTTAATTTTATACTGTTCTTTTCCTACTTTCACGTACGAAAATATATATAATGTTGAGTCAGTTTGAGCGGCAACAGCACTGACAACACTGAGTACACACAACGATGGAAGAAGAGCAAGAAGTGTGTTAGAAATCGTCTTCTAGAGTACGACATGTTGAAAGATACACTGTTTACAGTCAAAGTTGGTCACCATTATGGTATCTTCGATCGCCGGATACAGATTATACTCAACCCTTATTCTGGGTTTAATCTTCACTCACGCGGAGAACACTTTCAGCTCACCAATCATTCATTCCAACATATCTCAGGCATCGAATGAAATGAATTCCTTGAGCACCTTCGAAAGTCTTCCCCCTTCCATTCTGCGAGATCAATATTATCCCAGGATGTGACTTAGGTCCCAATCCTGGAACAGACAAAGGGAGGTATTCATTGTCACGTAATGAAACAAAAACAATGTGAGATTTTGACTTGGATTGAGGGTAGCAGTATATTTACACAATAACAATAAAAACAATAAACAGATAAACTGATATAATACAAATCCATATCACGAAATACTAAATTAAGGCATTGCAATACTGTAATCCAGCCTGAAGCACTATATTAATCTAAACACTGATCATTGGGTGTATATCATTAATTAAAGAATTGATTAAAGATGTAGGAAATCAAGTAAGGAAAATCTAAAGGAAATTTTTTGCACCAATCTGTACAGGGGGAATCTGGATGATAAGGAAATCTCATGACCTGCAGCAACACTCAGAGGAAATTTCAGACACATTTAAGAAAATACATTTTTCAATTTTACGGGCATATTCACAGAATGTCTAATCAGAAATTGTCCAAAACCATTCTTAACCTTTCCCTATCAAAATAAAAAGCAGGCTGCTCAAAAATGCAGAAGTTCTTCAGGAAATAAGCATCACATATATCACTGTATTAGACAGATCTAAGTTGAGAAAATTAGCCGACAATCCTCGTTTTACACACCTTCACTACCACCAAAATACCTGATCAGAATATCGTAAGAAAAGCCCCAAAGCACCAATTGTAAACGACAGGATCGCAATTAATTAATGGTAAGTGCAGCATCACGACTGCGTTCCAGGAGATAATAATTAAAACTGGACACAATGGTACGTACATTACTATTGCTAAAGTAACATTCAGTGTGGCAGATTGTATAAGCCAGGCATGAACTTACTGATTTATTTTGGATGTATTTTATGAAGCCTAGGATTGTGAAATATCAATCATCCCTGTGGACAGGAGGGTAGAATATGCCCATGTGATCCTCTGCTGTCATAAGAGGAGGCTAAAAGGGTAAACCTCAGAGGCTCTTAACTTACGTGCGTCGGTGCCTGCAGAGCCTGTCATCACTTGCTTGTGCCAGCTTCCTTGCTTTCAACCTTCCTATACAACCTCTCGTATTCAAAATGTGATCACTTCTAAAAATTACAGTGGTGATACTGCATACGCGGAGGAATATGTCATGATTTTCCTCGCTTGAAGATCTACTTCCCATACTGGCATACTTACAACAGCTCTACGTATAACAATCCGAGACTCTTTTAAAAAGCCGAGCTTAGTGCTGAAACGCTAGGGCACCAACTTTTGGAGCCAATTTTAACGGGTTTGCATACAGTTTGTTCCTTATGATTGTCGGCCTCGATTTTCTGGAGGCAGTCAGGTCAGGCGTCACGTCTCAGACACACTGTCCAGCATTTGCAGCAGTGTGATGGTTCCCAGATGTTTCAGGGTTGCAAAATATGGGGCCACCGTACGCCACTCCTTGTCTTGGAAGGCAAAGTCACGTCAGTACGATATTCTGCAACCCATGGTGATACCTATCACCAGAAGTTTGGAGGAGAATTTGTCTTAATGGTCAACAATGCGCGCATCCATCGTGCGGTTCTCGTTAATGATTTGCTTCGTGATCACGATTTCGCTCGAATAGAGTATCCGCCATGTTACCGGCCATGAACCGTAGCGAATGTGCCTTAGATACATTAATGAAGACTGTTTATGAACAATAATACCCATCAACTACTATGCGAGATCAACGCCGAATCACCGTGGAGGAGCGAATTTGCCTCAGTATTTGAACTTGTGTAAACACGCCAGTCTAGTTTCATTCATTATTTAGCCGTGGTCTTGTTTTGCCTTTTGTTGTTCTTGTTGTTGTGGTGGTTTGAGTCATCAGTCCATAGACTGGTTTGATGAAGCTCTCCATGCCATCCTATCCTGTGCTAAACTTTTCATTTCTATGTAACTGTTGTATCCTACATCTGCTCTAATCTGCTTGTCATATTCATATCTTGATCTACCCCTATCATTGTTACAGCATACACTTCCTTCAAAAATCAACTGCACAAGTGCTGGGTGTCTTAAGATGTGTCGTATCATTCTATAACTTCTTATCGTCAAATTTAGCCAAGTCGATTTCCTCTCACGAATTCCATTCGGTATCACAGTAAGAAGGCTTTCCCGGCGGTGTCAATATAATAAAAATCTTCCGGGCTATTGTGATGTGATCCACTTCTCTTATTCCTTCGGAATGATTCGGTATCTCACGATTCGATCTACCCAGCTCACTGTCAGCATTTTTCTATAACTTCATATTCCTAAAGCTTCTATTACATTTCTTTCTGAACTCGTTATCGTCCATGTTTCACTTCCATGCAACGCCACACTCCAGATGAAGGTCAGAGAGTATATACACTTCCTCTGATCACGGAAGAATGCTATTTTCTGCTAGATACTCTTTGATTGTCGGACATTCCCCAGCTTCTAAATATACTCAACAGATGGCAGAACGTTCCTAATAACTTACATGCTGCTAAGAGAAGACAGTCGATATAGGTACAGATGGGAAGGTATCAAGTCGACTAGCCTTCTGTATGATCATTAATAAAGGGCAGGAACAAACTCTTCAAACAGCTGGTGTTTACTTACCCGAACCACTATTCAGCCATGGCCAATTGTGTGTTGCACTATCTCGAGCAAGATCGTTTGAAAATAAGATCCAGATACGCCCGAATGGTCAAAGCACAGTTAATGTTGTATGGAAATAAATGTTATAAACTATATTACGAAATAATTATGTACCGGTATTATATGTTCATAAAACCATTGAAAATGACAGGCAAAACAATATGACAACCACAGACATATCAAGAAGAGTTATCTGACCTATTCTTAACGAATGCTGCGGAGAAGGTCGGGTCCACTAGTAGAGTAATAAATAAGTTACAGGACTGTGAGCGAATGCAAAAGATTTTTGACAATGCCGTAAGATGAGCAACAGACAATGATATAGTGTTAAACGGGGTGAAATGTATGACTGTTAATAAGGGGATAAAGTCCTCTCAGTTTTAACTGCTGTGTTGATGAGGTGAAAGTACATCATGGAGTTCAGCATATGTACCTAGGTTTCAATATACGGAAAGTCGTCGTTGGGGTAAACACATTGTATCTTTAAATAATAACTTTATTTGCTTTACATTCCACTAACTACTTCTGTGGTTTTTGGAGACCCCGTGGTGTCGGAATTGAGTCTCGCGGGACTTCTTTTACGTGCCAGTAAGTCTACCGACACCAGGCCGACGCATTTGAGCACCTTCAAATACCTGATCCAAGATCGAAACTGCCAGGTTGGAGTCAAAAGGCCAGTGTCTCAACCGCCTGAGCCACTCAACCCTTAGGCAGGTCTATACACAGCCGCTCTCCATGCAGTCCTGTTTGAATCCATCCTCTTAGTTTCTTCCTAATGTCCTATTATTTTGACACTGTCCACCATATGGTACCTCCTTCCATTTACCGATCTTTCTAGAGCGTCCATCAGCAAACACTATTTTCGTAGCCAATGCTCAAGCCAGTTCCTCTTTCTTGTGTAGATGGTTTGTAATACATTCCCCTTTTCTAAAACTCACTCCAATAGCTGGTCGTTCCGTACCTTTTCCACCCTTCGCCACAACAACATATCAAATGTTTCTAGTCTCTTTTCACTTATCTTCCTTAGCATCGAGGTCTCTGATTCACATTGCGCCTAACTCCAAAAAGGCATTTCGCCAGCCTCTTTCTTAACGTTACGTCCAAGCGTCCACATAGGAGTCTCTTCTTTCTCTTGAAGGCTTCCTTAGCGATGGCAAGGCGAGTTTTTAACTCCCTACTGCTTCTCATATCATACGTTTATATGCTTCCTAGATATTTGAACGCTGACACTTCTTCAATATCCTTATTTTTATCTTGACGTTTGCCTTGCTCCCTCGTGCACTTATCACCATACGCTTTGTCTTATCACTTTTCATTCCCTATTACTCACAGGTTGCATTCAGGTCTTCTAGCATTCCATTTAGAACCATTTCATTCTCTGCCAACAACACCATGCTATCAGCAAAATATGACTTAAAATGAAGGTTACAGATCTCTTGATATGCTTAGGATGCTATTTAGGGGTTGTAGTTTGGATGTAAAGGGGATGGCATATAAGTCACTGATAATACCCCAATTAGTGTGTCGTTAGAGTGTTATTTAATATAACATGTCCTTACTAACTGACTGACTGACGGACCGACTGACTGACTGATACATTACCTCCGAGAAAAAATTACTAGACATAAATAAATGAAATTTTGGGGATACACTTATATTACAGTGTAAGTGCTCACTAAGGAAATATTCTTTGCTTTTCTGTCACTAAGGGGTTGAAAAGTGGAGTGAAACTTTAAAATGAGTATATCTCAAAAATGTAGCATGTTACGGACGTAATCATTGGTATTTGGAATCTCCTTTAGAAATAAATAAACAAACACATTTTTGTTTTCGGAAAATCCACTTAAGGTGGCGGGGAGGTGTGTATGTGCGTGTGAAAAGAAGTAAAAAAGGAGCTGAATTTTATTTGAGGATACTTATTGCACCGGGCGGTACACCTCCGCTCCGCTAATTCAAACATTGCGCCAGTTGAAACTCCTCTACTGGAGGAAGCCGGAACTTTATCTTCCACTTTAATTCTCTGAGTTCTCAGAAGATGACTCTACGGTAAATTTAGAAGTGTTCTGAACTATGTCAGTTTCGATGTGTATTTGTTTGCTCTGTAGTAAGAAGTGTGAACATTCTCTTCTAGATGGCACCTCTTAAGAACTACAATTGTGCACCCTAGTGCGAAGTGAAGGTAACTTTTTTTTTTTTGAAGAAATTTAGTATTTAAAAGTTTGTTCTTTATTAAATTTCTTTCAGCCATTGTTTAAGTTGGCAATGTTAATCCTTCCATTCCGCCAGTTTTGAAATTGGCCAATCGCAAATTTCTGTAATAAATTTTCCACCAATCCTGGTTTTCTTCTCCAGTTTTGACATGTAATCTTTTGGCCGTCCAATAAAAACCTTGTGGGCGGGTGTTATCATTCATGAAAGGTCTCGAATGTTCCACGAGGGTATATAAACTGCTGATTTTTTAGTCGCCGCGCCACTTCAGTAACATCTCTCATTGTGTAATTATGTAGCAGGGGGCGGGAAGCGCCTCTTTCTTCGGGCAGCAGTTCTACCATCAGTTAATGGCCGTTTTATAACTTATTTTCTTGCTAGCTCAGCAGTTTAACCCTCGGCGCAGGTTCGAAACTTTTATCATGTAACCATCCTGTAAAATGTAATAGACACTTGGTATAAAATTCTGTCTCTTTGACTACAAATCGGGATAGAGAGTGCCTACCCTCTCGAGCTCCCTCTCATATTGTTTTTGAGGTGACTACGCTTTCATACCTGTTTTTCTTCGTTGCATAAAGTAATTAATTTTCCAATCGTGTCACCTCCGTAGTATGGGATTAGCCCTTGTATAAGCGGCCTAAGAGCCAAATAGGTTTTAAAAAGGTGTATTAGGAGTGCAGTTACGCCTCCTCTCAAGTTGGTATTTTGGGGGCCATGTAATTGTCCTGTTTCTTTATTGAATAGGCCTCAGCAGGTTGGGTATTTTTACCCCTGTTTTCATGTGCTTGGTGGACAGCTTGAAGGTGGAGTTTGGTGTGGCCTTTGATAGGCTTGAACTTTGAGAACGGGTTGCTCTTTCTTAAATTTGGTTTCTGTGTGCCTCGAGCAGGCTTTACTGAGTAATAGGGAGTAAGTGCTCCTGGGCATGATTGGGGTTTTCTGCCCCTTTGTCAAACCTTGTATTTGGGTAAAGTTGGGCTAATTGCTCAAGAATTGTGTGTCTTGGTCTCGGAGCCCAAATCCTGTAACAACCGTAATTGTACATTCTTGATTTGTTGCTAGGCTACTGAGTATCTGTTATATTTGTTATTTCTTGATTTTGAAAAGAAAATATAACCTTGTTAAATTTTAAATTAACTTTAATTTCGTATATTGAGACCTAGTCATCCCAGCACCTTCTTTCACCTCTGCTGATCCACCAAACCACGGTAACACTTATAAATAAAAGCTGGAGATGTTACAGAGGTGAAAACTGGTACTAGGAATCATCTTTCATAAAAACCTATCTTTTTGTTTTAAGGAAAATCCACTTAACAGGGTAAGAAGAATTGAAAAAGCGTGTGAATATTTAAAATGAGTATATCTACAGTATATACTAAAATTAAGATGTTACAGACGTGAAAGTTGGCATTTGAAGTATCCTTTACAAACAAAGAAACATGATATTTCGTTTTCGAAAAAATTTAACGTGGGGTGGTGAAAATAAGTGAAGAAGGAGATGAGTTATTGTTATGAAGATATATTTCAAAAACTAAAGATGTTACAGACGTTAACATTGGTATTTGGAGTCTACTTTAAAAATAAAGGAACATGTAGTTTTTGTTTCCTAAAAAGCCTCTTAACGGGAGTAAAAAGGCATGAAAAATGAGTTGAATATATGATGATATTTATATATTGAAAACTGAAGATGCTACAAACGTGAAAATGTGTATTTGGAATCTCCCTTGAAAAGAAAGACGTGGAATATCCTTTAAAAAAGAAACACGAATATTTGTTTGTTTCCTTCTTGAAAGTGAATTGTATTTCACATGTACAGTTCTATGTCATATGTTCCAGAGTTACTCTGCCAGTAGTCTGGTCATATTAGCCCCTAAAGACAATACTACAAACATTGTTTACAAAGAGGTACTGGAGTAAATGAAACTCAATTTTTCGATGAGTTTTTATACATTAGGGCGTTTGAGATAATACCTTAGTGCACTAACCAGGAACGATTACTTTTATAGAATTATGAAATCCATGTGATTGAATACGCGGGTAACGGCTAGTAGCTAATATATTTAGCTGCAATTGAGGCTTCCCGGCCCGTATTTATATCATGTCCATAATATATTTAGTGTTAGACAGAGCTGATAATCACCTTGGTTAGACCTTAAATAATTAACGCCACTACCCCCAACAGCTAACATTCACAGGAGAATGCACTGAGGTGAAGGTCTGTAGTGCAGCACAGTACGCCATTCGGACTTCATTGCGCTGAGAGCTTCACCTGTGTGTTAACACATGAACATACTAATATTGCATGGGGAGTACACTGTCTCACATTTGGTTTGGAAGACTCGAGTTTACATCTGTAACACGGATAGTAAACTAAAATTATGTCATTCTGTCAACATGTCTGTGAGTGTAGTGTTCTCTGGTATAATTTCTGAAACAGTGGATTGCTCTGAAACTAACCGCTGAATCACTGGTTTATTTTGGGAATAATAATAATAATAATAATAATAATAATAATCATGATAATAATAATTGCACCAAGAATTGGCAGCGAAAGAGGAATTAAGGAAAGTGCGGGCTTTAAGATCGGAGCCATTTACCAGTCACGTAAAAGGGCGGTAGTAAAGTCAGCGAAAACCGAAGCTATCTGCTATGCTAAATATTTATTACTGCAAAGCATTGCAACAAGAAAAACTTCGTTTCAATGGAGGGGGGGGGAGACCTGCCCTTACATAATGCAAAATCTCCACTATTCTTTTCTTAACATGAAAGGAGTATATCACAACCCAATTCTCAAATAGGGGCCTTAAGCCATATACAAATTCAACTTCAATAAGGGCACAATTATACTAACTGCCCAATCAAGTAATCTGATTATACTAGAAAAGTGAGGCCCTGCCTCGTAAGCAATGTCCATAAAACACAATATGACGAATTACATTAAAAACAACATTTCCTTCAGGAAGCTTACTCTTTCCAAACAGTGAATGCCATAGCCTCTCCTAGCAGCAGAACCAAAACATTACATAGCCGAGGTTTAAGTAACTCTCTTTCTCAGCCCAAAGAAAGTTAACAAGCATTCTTCCTACCTCCACACCCGCAGATGGAATGAGCGGAGAGCCGCTGCTTCACAACCAGACAGCTTGCTAGCGCCGAGCGATCTGAACAACCCTCTACAAGAGGCATTGACCTTCGTCCACACGGACCACACCCCTCCCTCTCGGGTGGAGCGCGGCGAGGGGGAGAAGCGACGAGACGAGTGCGCAGATCGGGGGAAGGCTTGCCAACGTTAAGATGGGAAAATCCACCAGGGCGGAATAATTTCCCTTTTCCCTGGGGTCATGAAGGGGGAAGGGACGACATACATTTTATTAAAGAACGTGGGGAAATTATACATACATAAATATAAAATACACACACACACAGATCGATCTGGGCACATAAATGAAACTGAAAATGAAAATGAACGGCGAGGGAGCGTACTCATGGTACAATAATAATAATAATAATAATAATAATAATAATAATAATAATAATAATAATAATAATAATAATAATAATAGTAATATCTTTTTAAGAAGAAATGTGGCCGTACTCATAAGTTAGGAGCTACTACAGAACGTCCACACTTCTAACATACATTCCATTATACCCTCAGCGTCATCATCCGCATAAGCGATTTATTGCAAATGTGTCCAACGGTCTTCGTTTGACCCCGCGGGTCTTCAGTTTTTCATTTCGTTATCCTCTTCACACAGTGTACTGTAAACACTAGGTCTCACCTGCAAATGAATAACACGAAAATGGAGGGCCCAACATTCGATGTAGCGAGCAAGTGGGTATATGGTTTCAGTCATGTAGCTGTCAGCTTGCAAGCGCGGGACAGTGTATTCGAACGTCGCTGTTGGCAGCCCTGAAGATGATTTTGCATGGTTTCCCATTTTCACACCAGTCAAATTCTGGAGCTGTACTTTCATTAGAACCACGGTCGCTTCCTTGCACTCCTATCCTCTTCTTATACAACCGTCGCCATGACGCATGTGTCAGAGTTACATAAAGCAAATTAAAATACAGTAAAACTGGAACATTTGAAATTGCTATATATTCGAAAATCTGAATATCAATATCCTCTCCTCACGTGGAGCACCATTGGAGACATCTCTCTGAGCCCCAGATGGTGGTACCACAATGGTTATGAATATTCTTCTTCCCTTGGTTAAGATAATGAGCTTAACCTGCAGAAGACTCCCTACCTCAGCATAAATAAAGAACCATTATTTTCATTGCTAATTTATGTCATCTTATTTGAGGCTATTATTATTATTATTATTATTATTAGCAACAGGTGGCATGCGATATCTTTCTCTAAACGAAGTATAATAGATAATTCAATTTTTCAGTAAGCCTGAAGTATACGATACAGGGTTCATGAGCATAATATACAGGATACGGGGTTCCCTGGTGACGAAATCAGGGTATGTGATTCTGTGGTGATGACATCAGTATACGTGGCTTAATGGTAAAAAGTCATCATTAAAGGATCTAGGAGTACGCATTATCCCATCATTTTCCTCATATCGACTTATGTTGAGAACTGAGTTGACTGTGCTGTTAGAGGTACGCAGTTTGAGCTTGCATTCGGGAGATAGTGGGTTCGAGCGGCGCTGTCGGCAGCCATGAAGATTGTTTTCGATGGTTTCCCATTTTCACACCAGGCAAATGCTGGGGATGTAAGGCCATGGCCACTTCCTCCCCACTCCTAGCCTTTTCCTATACCATCCTCATCATAAGATCTATCTGTGTCGCTGAAATACATAGCAAATTGACAACAAAAGGAAATAAAAAATAAAATTAAGACCATTAATATATGTGTTATTGAACAGTGAATCTTATGTCCGATATAACGGTACCATTGAGGTAGACTAAGGCAATCTAGGGCAGCGGTTAGATGGTGAAAGAAGCTTTAAAAATGACTAAATATTCTGAAACATTACCATGCCTGGTGTCATTGCAAAGGGGAATTCCAGTAGAATTGTACTGTGCTACTACATCTTACACTTCAACCTTACCGGGCGAGTTGGCCGTGGGGTTAAGGGCGCGCAAAACATTGAACAAAAAAGAAGGGGAAAAAGGAAATTACGACCAATAATGTGTGTGTTAGTGAACGGTGAATCTTATGTCCGATATAGCGGTAAATTTGACATAGGCTAGGGAAATTTAAGGCAGAAGTTAGATGGTGAAAGAGACTTTAAAATCTTTAAAACGCTATTGTTTAATTTCCTTTACAATTCGCTTTACGTCGCACCGACACAGGTAGGTCCTATGACGACGATGGGATACGAGTATGAAGGAAGCGACCGTGGCCTTAATCAAGGTACAGGCCCAGCAATTACCTAGTGTGAAATTGGAAAACCACGGAAAAATCATCTTCATGGCTGCCGTCATTGGGGTCCGAACCCATTATCTCCCGAAGGAAACCTCCCTGCTGAGTGACCCTAACCACACGGCCAACTCACTCGGTCATACGCATTTAAAGCATGCTCAGAAATATGTCTATTCTTAGACATCCTTACTAATTCATATTCAGGGAACTAAATAAGAGAGAAGTATCCCGTTTGTCTGAATATACTTGCCTTGATATGTGAAAACAAACACTCATTGGCTTCATAATTCTGAGTCCAGGGTTTAAAAAACTCGTGTCCTCATCCTGAGGTAGCGCAGCTCTTTTCAGGCACACCCCCAATGGAGGTGAGCTGCATGTATCATTTCAACCACATACCAGCACTCCTGCCATTCTTAAATTTCTGGCAGTACCAGGAATCAAGCCTGGGCCCCCGAGGACGGCAGCTAATAACGATAACCGTTGCGCTACGGAGACGGATAGTCCAGGGATTAGTTATCAGAAACATACTAGTGGTTTTGAACTTGTATTTAGGACTGAGTTTTATCATACAAACGGATACTCTGTTCGTTAATGGCACACATTTTAATTGAGTATTTGTGATATGGAGCCTCCGTGGCTCAGGCGGCGCCTCGACGGCCTCTCACCACTGGGTTCCGTAGTTCAAATCCCGGTCACTCCATGTGAGATTTGTGCTAGACAAAGCGGAAGCGGGACAGGATTTTCTCCGGGTACGCCGGTTTTCCCTGTCACCTTTCATTCCAGCAATACTCTCCAAAATAATTCCATCTGCCAGTCATTAATCATTGCCCCAGAGGCCGGCTCAATTCCTATCCTCGCCGCTAGATGTGGCTTCATTCATTCCACCGGGTGAGTTGGCCGTGAGGTTAGAGGCGCGCAGCTGTGAGCCCGCATCCGGGAGATAGTGGGTTCGAACCCCACTGTCGGCAGACCTGAAGATAGTTTTCCGTGGTTTCCTGTTCTCACACTAGCCGCTTCCTTCCCATTCCATTTTGTATATAGAGCACAAATAAAATTTACTGTCAAACAACACTCCTAAGTCATTTTGTTGTGTTAGAGTTGGGATCAGTTTACTGAGGACGGAGTATTTACTATGAATAGGGGATTTAAGAAGCGTAATAGAAATAGAGGAAGACTTGGTAGGATTACGCTTAAGACGCCATGTAGAGTGTCATTCATAGGGAGGATGAAAAAGTTTCAGTTCGACGGCCGTACAGTCCTGAATTGGAATGCCAATCAGGCAAAATCGCCGTGAGGATTGAGGTACTCATCCCACCGATGCACCAGGTTGAGGATCCCCATGTGGTGAGATACCGTGTCCTGGTGCGTGAAGAAGTCCGTAACCGCCTGCTGCACATCTTCGTCCGACAAGAAACGTCGACCCTTCAAGCGAACGAAGGTGATGTCGACATCCATTATGGTAATGTCCTGGTCCACCCTAATCCAAGGAGAAATGTGACATGGCATAATTTTTGTTAGCATTGGTATCATATTCCAAACCAAAAATTGCAGCCATTCTAACTTTAAGATCATCCTACGGACCTGGTTATACACAACCATTCTCCAGTTTTAAACTGCCAATTTCTGCTTTCTATTCTCTGAAACCCATTTTACCGTGTGGGCAAACTAAAACTGGCCCCAGAAATATTTATAAGACTAACGCGGAATTTCCCCTTGTTAATGAACAGGAGAACTGTCCATCACAGGAAATGCTGGAAACCGTGATTTCGATGCACCAATCGGTCGCTGTCTCTTGTCTGCGCATGCGCATATCCCTCATGCTCTGTCCCGAGTACTTTGCTGTGTCATTATGTGTGAGGTCCGCCTCTGTGGTGTAGTGGTTAGCGTGATTAGCTGCCACCCCCGGAGGCCCGGGTTCGATTCCCGGCTCTGCCACGAAATTTGAAAAGTGGTACGAGGGCTGGAACGGGGTCCACTCAGCCTCGGGAGGTCAACTGAGTAGAGGTGGGTTCGATTCCCACCTCAGCCATCCTGGAAGTGGTTTTCCGTGGTTTCCCACTTCTCCCCCAGGCGAATGCCGGGTTGGTACCTAACTTAAGGCCACGGACGCTTTCTTCCCTCTTTCTAGTCTATCCCTTCCAATCTTCCCATCCCTCCACAAGGCCCCTGTTCAGCATAGCAGGTGAGGCCGTCTGGGCGAGGTACTGGTCATCCTCCCCAGTTGGGTCCCCGACCAAGAGTCTGAAGCTCCAGGACACTGCCCTTGAGGCGGTAGAGGTGGGATCCCTCGCTAAGTCCGAGGGAAAAACCGAACCTGGAGGGTAAACAGATGATGATGATGATGATGATTATGTGTGAGTGAGAGAGAGGAGCAGGCGTGTTCAGTGACCAGTTGAACGCAAAAAAATATGGTGCTCACGATAAAAGAGCACGTCTTCATTGTCGAGTGTTATGTGAATCACGATTCGTGGGAAACCTGTGCGGAACTGTTTGCGCAAGTGTTTTGGCAAAATCTCCAGCAAAGTCTGCAAAGCAAAACTTAGTGGCAAAATAGCGTGAAACGGGCTCTGTAGTCAATAAAAACCGTAACAATCCGAAAAGAGTTCAAACACCACCAAGCATTGCTCAAGTGAAAGAAAGCCTAGAGAGAAGTCCGACGAAATATCAATGACGTTTATCTGCTCAAGTGGGAGATCGTCGTGTCGAAATAGTATCTAAAAATACCTACATCTGTATCCTTACTGTTGTGCGTGCGTTAAAGCGTCCAGAGGAACCTTCGCGTGTTGAGACTGGCCGGTGGTTTCTGAATGAATTGGAATCAGGACGTTTGGATCCTCAGTTTTTCATTTCTGGGGCCATTTTCAACATTATTCTGTGATGTTCATTAACAAGGATCAATCTCGCATCAGTCCTATTATAAATATTTTTCGGACCGGTTGTATTTTGTTAAGTTAGCGGGAACTATGCAATGGTGCTTGAGTGTCTCGTGGCTCAGCAGTAGTACGTCTGATATTAAAGTGTAAGTACGTTTATCTCTTCTTTGAGGTCGAGAGGAATAAAATCAAATATCTTTAAGAAACTGTATGTTTTTATAATAGTATTCAATTCAGAACTGATTCAAAAAATCTGTAAAGTATAAAATATGCACGGGAATATTTTATGTTTATTACAACAGTGTACTTACCGGAACTCAGCAGCGCACAGCAGATACAAGAAACACCAGTATTGCTACTAGCAGGGATGCAGTGGCTGACGCCCAGTGTCGACTGCTTCCACACAACACCGTGTCGATATCACGACAGAGAGGCGCATACACGCGAATATTGGACAGTGTTTCAGCAATCCTGTTGAGGAAGAGCGCCTCCTCCTTGCGACACTTGAGTCTGCTGGCTACGTATATACAACGCACGAAGCCGTGCTTGGCGCTAGAAAACAGAAGAAACAAAATGTCAGTAATTCATTATAAACATGCAGTAACTCTCTCCACTAACACGAAAATAATAATAATAATAATAATAATAATAATAATAATAATAATAATAATAATAAAAATAAAATAATAATAATAATAACAATAATAATAAATTCTAAATTTATGGACGTATTGATAGAATGAGTGATCAGAGATTAGTCAAAAGTATTCCGAACCTTGCCCTGTCACTGAAACGTAAAAAAAAAAAAATCGGCTGCTCGAACTTGGAAAAGATCTTCAAGAAATAGGCAGCACAGATGACATTGTGTTAGACAGATCTTAGTTCAGAAAATTAGTCGACAATCACCGATTTACACATTATCCAAGCACTGCCACCAACAAACCTTGTCAGAAGATCGCAAGAAAAGCCACAGCGAGAAGAGAAACAGGCAACGACATTAGTTCAATCGCGCTCCTTAGTTCGGAATAACGAAGAAATAAGAAATGCTAAATTGAAACATTACAAAACAGTTATCCTACCGGAATCTCTATATGTAGCAGAAACCTTAACTTTAGAATATCATTCTAAAATTGCAGATTTTGAAAAACAAGAACGTAAAAGTAAAATTATAATGAATATTTTCGGTCCCAAATTTGACTATGGAATTTCGATCGAAAGGTGAACTGCAGACTTCTATAATCACACAGATAGTTTCATTATTTCTGTACGTAGGAGACGTTTGAAATTTTTGGAACACATTTTAGCTGGAAGAAACAAGAGGGGACCTGAATGAATTGAACATCGGGAAAAAATCCTGAGAAGTCGCGAAGTCTTCAGGACTTCAAACACATGCTTATGGTGAAAACTAGCAGCAGGACTTGTACAAAGTCGTCAGAAGAACGGAAGGGGCAACACAGTGAGTTTATAAAGAGATATTGGAAGAGTACGAAGGCGAAACACGTCAAGCCAATGAACAAGTTCTAACCCGCTCTATGAATGGGCATAACATAATAATAATAATAATAATAATAATAACAACAATATTGGTGCTTTCACGGCCCATATTTGTAGACAGGATATAGGCTTTTTGGGTTATGCCGTGTCGAGAAAACAAAAGTAATCTTTACTTTCCGCAGAGAACTATGCTCCACGTGTTGAGAAGAACATCTCGATTGTTCACGATGAAGACTTCTACAATAATGGGGGTTGTAATTTAAGAATGCTTTACCGTTGGTCGCTGTACTTGGTGCGCTCATTCGTCACCAGGTGGCTCGCTGAATGCCGACACAGCGCTCCAAGCGGGAGCTGACAACATTAAGTTCCAATTAAGATGTTATATCACGCGGTGTTTGTGTGTGTGTGTGTGTGTGTGTGTGTGTGAGAGAGAGAGAGAGAAGAAACATACGTCATCAGACGAAGCAGGCACGAATGTAGTAGAAGGAGAATTCTTAAATTCAGACCCTTATTATTTTAGAAGGGGCTGCCTGGCCGAGGTGGTAAAGGCGTGCTCGGTTCGCCCGGAAGGACGTGGGTTCTAATCCCCGCCAGGAAGTCGTAAAATTTAAGAAACGAGATTTCCACTTCCGGAGGTGCATATGGCCCTGAGGTTCATTTAGCCTACACCTAATATAAGTACCAGGTCAATTCCTGAGGGCAAATGCGGTCGGGCGTAGAACTAACCACTCTACCCTATCAAGTGACGAGGTTACGGATACCATCCACCCCTCCAATGGCCTCCATGACTTGTACGAAGATGAAAATTATCGTAACTTTTTATAAATTATCCACTCTTCAATTATTTCTTTTAAAATTTGTTTTACATATCACCAACACAGATAGGTCATATGGTGACAATGGTATAGGAAAAGGCTAGGATTGGTAAGGACGTGACCGTGGCCTTAATGAGGAACAGCCCCAGCATTTGCTATGAAGATAGGAAACCAAGGAAAACAATCTTCAACAGTGTACCTTAATTAAGGCCACGACCGCTTCCTTCCAACTCCTAGGCCTTTCCTATCCCAGCATCGTCATAAGACCTATGTGTTTTGGTGTGACGTAAAGCAAATTAAGAAACCTTCCGTACAATATTGATTTGTAATTTTTAAGTTCTTTTCTTCCGATTGAGTTAAAGGAAGGGTAGATTAAAACTTATTTCCCCCTTTTAATGTGGAACGTAAGGAGAAAAAAATAATCCTGTTTGCTTAGTCGATAAGATTTTTAAGGTTAACTTTGTAATTGCAAGTTTCACATCAGACACTTTGTTTAATTTTGTTATTTTTAAGAAATGTGGCCTGGAAAATTTCCTTTTAATCTCGCCAATTCAGTTATGAAACATGGAAGGTAATAAATAATAATAATAATAATAATAATAATCGTATGGCCTCAGCTACCGTGTGCAGACATTTCGATTTGACGCCATCTGGCTGTCTGTTCGTCAATTTCGACGTTCCGTTTTACTCTAGGTCCGCTAGATGGCAGACAGAGTAAACCGGATCTCTCTTGGGCGTCTATGGCTGAGATTTAATTAATTTTGTCGGGTAAATACCAAATGGTCCGCCTCTGTGGTGTAGTGGTTAGCGTGATTAGCTGCCACCCCCGGAGGCCCGGGTTCGATTCCCGGCTCTGCCACGAAATTTGAAAAGTGGTACGAGGGCTGGAACGGGGTCCACTCAGCCTCGGGAGGTCAACTGAGTAGAGGTGGGTTCGATTCCCACCTCAGCCATCCTGGAAGTGGTTTTCCGTGGTTTCCCACTTCTCCTCCAGGCGAATGCCGGGATGGTACCTAACTTAAGGCCACGGCCGCTTCCTTCCCTCTTCCTTGCCTATCCCTTCCAATCTTCCCATCCCTCCACAAGGCCCCTGTTCAGCATAGCAGGTGAGGCCGCCTGGGCGAGGTACTGGTCATACTCCCCAGTTGTATCCCCGACCAAGAGTCTGAAGCTCCAGGACACTGCCCGGGCGGTAGAGGTGGGATCCCTCGCTAAGTCCGAGGGAAAAACCGAACCTGGGGGGTAAACGTATGATGATGATGATGAAATACCAAATGTATCACCAGAGATCTTTTACATGCCGACATCGTACGACATGGAGTGTCGAATGGACTTTTTTCCGCCCTTCAAAAATCCGACTACCTCTGCCGGGTTTGAACCCGCTATCTTGGGATCCGGAAGCCGACACTCTACCACGGATCCACAGAGGCAGCTACATGGAAGGTGATTATAGGGTATCATAATAAACGTCGGATGAACCTCATTAGCGCATTCATAGGTCTACATATCAGGATTCTGATGTGGGGGACAGGCATTGAAGCACGCCTCATATTCAGCGAGAGTACAATACGATTTACATTTCTCTATGGGCCGTGATAGCCGAGTGGTATCGTTACTCAGATCTCACTAAGTTGGCCACAGTTCGAAATCCAGTCGATCAAGTGGTATTTTTGAAGTGTAATACCACGAGGCAGTTATCAAATTTAGATTAGAATAGAATACTGCCATCCCCTAGTTCTGGATCGCCTGGGAATGGGGAGAGAGTAATAGTTTATTGCAATACAAATTGCTTTTAGTAATGTTTTATTTTACCTGGCAAGATCAAAGCCTTCAGGCCTTCTCTTCTATCTAACCAGGCACTGAAATTAAAGCCTTCAGGCCTTCTCTTCTATCTAACCAGGCACATTTTATTACTTCACAATAATGATTTAGTACAAATTAAATTAATAATAATACAAGGATGATGAGTGATGATATTAAATTAAGTAAATTAGATATAATAAAGTTCTTAAAATTAATATCCAACATGTAAGGAGGTAGTACATCAAATTTAATAACATTTGAAAAACAAATCGGGTAAGAATTTTAGACTAATCTTCTACCGGGACATCCATGACAATAGAATGGTTGTGAGTAGCAGCATCAAGTTTACAGATGATCCTTACTGGTCCCCTAAGTGCTTCCTTGAAAGTGCGAATAGCGCTTAACCCTCTGATGCTTTCGGGAAGGAGGCTCAATTCACGGGAGGCAATTACTGTGAATGACTTATTGTAGATGGCATTTCTATGGGTAGTTAAAGTAAGGATTGAATTAATAGCATATCTGGTGTTAAGACTGTGGTAGGAAGATAGATGTTTGAAACATGAAGTCAGCTAAAACGGCTGTGAAGAATGAAGAATTTTATGGAGATGGCATACAGTATGCACAGTGCGACGGATTTCTAGTCGGGGCCAAGACAGGTGGTTATATGAAGGAGTTACATGGTCATAGTACCGTAGGTTACAGACGTTGATAGACGCATGATTTCCCTTCCTACAATTAGTTTATCTACTACTACATGAAACATTACAGTTAAGCATAATAACAATTTACACACACTCTCTAAACTGTAGTTATTCAATTTTATGAATATTTATCCTAAATGGTAACAGCTCTAGGACAACATGTGTCTTACCCTTCATGCGTTGAATTAGTATTTATTTGTCTTCCAATTACAATAGATGGTAAGAATGAATTCCATGTGGTATCCCTCTGGGACACAAGCGCAATCTACTGAGTGTTGATTGCCTGGCATTCGTCGACGACCTGGCACTTCTATCTAATATAACAGAAACATCAGTGAGACAACTCAATGTTCTCAGACAGCTAGCAGCAAGTTAAGGCTACACATTTCACTTCAGAAAACACAATATATCACGAACAACAGTGAATCTCCTTGTGCACACCAGTACATCTGAAGCAGGGATTTGTCATGATAACCAACATGTTTAAGTACCTGGGAGAATGGATGGAACCCAATCTTTCAGAAGGAGTAGCATTATCAACTAGAGTTAATAAGCTAGAACAGGCAAACCAAATGACCAAGACCACTTACCATAAAAAGTGTTTCTCCCGTAACGCTAAAATGAAGCAATACCAGGCAGTCATCCCCCTGGAGATGCTTCAGAATTTCTAATATTAAGCAGGAAGTGACTCACGAACAAGCTCAAAATCCAGGAGAAAGAAATGAGGGTGATGTTAGGACCACTGAAGGAAGAGAACGAATACAAAATGAGACACAACCAAGAGCTCTCAAAATACTATGAAAAAATCACGGACGTGGCCAGGAAGAGACGCCTAGCATGTAATGGAGACGTCTCAGGATGTATCATGCCAGACTGACCAACCAGCTTTTCGTTTACTGACAAAAGAGGAAGACCAAGTCACCATGGCTCATGGAAGTAAACAAAGATCTGCAGGACCTGGGAGGAGACCGGACATCGTTCAAGAAGATACAAAAGAGGTTCCAGGACAAACCATCAAGAAGGAAGGCAGGTACCCTTTTGAAAAGGCAGAGAAAGTAATAACACAGCAAGGGGATGTGTAATTACTGGGCAACCATCAAAACCCATCCCAAACGGAATAGTTGAATATCGTGGTCCTTAGTCGGCCTGTACGAAACAAGAAGTATAATAATGACTGAATGCATGAATGAAAGAATGATAGCATGATTGAATATTATTCATAAATAAATAAATAAATAAATAAATAAATAAATAAATAAATAAATAAATAAATAAATAAATAAATAAATAAATAAATAAATAAATACTCTCTTCTCCCAGTCACGGATAGGCACCAACTGGGGAGAGAACGTTAATTATTTTGAATGAGTGAATGAATGCTCTCAGCCTAGAGCTACGGAACCCCGGCAGCTAAGGAAAGAGTATCAGTGACCACTTAAAACTGTAGGATTGTTTTGAACGTCTTGAACTTTCTATAGCTTCACAATATACAAGTGAATAGAATGCTTTTTTTTTTTTTTGCTAGGGACTTTACGTCGCACCGACACAGATAGGTCTTATGGCGACGATGGGATAGGAAAGGCCTAGGAGTTGGAAGGAAGCGACCGTGGCCTTAATTAAGGTACAGCCCCAGCATTTGCCTGGTGTGAAAATGGGAAACCAAGGAAAACCATCTTCAGGGCTGCCGATAGTGGGATTCGAACCTACTATCTCCCGGATGCAAGCTCACAGCCGCGCGCCTCTACGCGCACGGCCAACTCGCCCGGTTGAATAGAATGCATCTCTCTCATTATGCTAACGCCCACCCACACAAACAGTACGCAACACAGCAAGATAATTTTACTGTCACCCCTCTAAGATAATATAGATTTCGGAATATGGTGAACAACATTAATTAATATTGCACTTACGGTTGAATCAGGAGATCAGAGGATGCACAGAAAGTATCCAACAGATAGCCAGGAATCAAACTATTCGACCTCCTTATCATTTCGCACAGAGCAATAATCCCACTATGATAAATTTCTTAAAAAAACGCAAGAGGTATGTAACGAAAGGAACGTACCCATAATAGGGTATGGTACAACATTCGAGGTATTACATTTTTGTGGTCTGGATTGCTCATAATATTCGATAGTATTCAAATAATGCAATGCATGCCGACGATTTTTTTTTAAAAAAAATTGGAAATAGCTTGCTTTTAACAGAAGCTCCACAATTATGACTACGAAATTTGTAGTTTTCACAATTTTTATTAGATGTAGGATCTGTGACAAATAATTTAAATTCCGGTATAAATAAACTACTCAACTCGTCACTTTTGAAACCTGATCAAAAATAAATATATTAATTCAATACACTTTCCCAGTTTGAAATATCCCTTGCAGTGCGCCCCGATACCAAAATTCTGACATGGCTTTCTGGAAGACATTGATGTTAGTCAAAAGTGTTGTGAAATAAATACTAGGATTACCAAATGACAGCCCATATTCTACGCTGTATTCATCCATAACAATTCGTGGTTTGGGTGTTACGAAACCTTCATGGGGAGAATTTCTTCAACATATCAATATGACTGTTCAACCGTAGAACTTTTTTATTTATATATTTTATTGTTTTAAAGATTACTTGAGCTAATGTTCGTATTGGGACAGTACATTAAGGAGCTGTAACAGTTACAATATTAAAGAAATTTGAATTGTTAATAATACAGAGTTGATAAAAATTATAATAATTTAAATCTAAAATAGAACATTTTCAAGGATACAAATGTTGTTTAAAAGTTTATATAAATAGCTCGAAATGAAATCTGAGTTTTGTCCATAACTGTTTCTTAATAGTACTTTTGAATTTATTGAAATTATGACAAGATTTCATCGAGTCACGAATGGAATTAAGTGCTATTATAGCTACAATACACCATTAGTTTCGAACTTCCCTGTATTTATTATAGAGACATGCAAGTTTCCAGATTGCCGTGAAGCATGATCACGAATAGATGAATTACTGATGAATTTGAGTTCTATTTTTGCTAGTCAAACTACGTATAATTTTGAAGGCAAGTGTCATCAAATAGTATGCAATAGACAACCTAATCGGAGCAATGCCAGTTGATGAGTATATTATTTGTCTGAACATCAAGAATGGAAAACTATAAACTTCTCAGAGAGCTTTATTTTGAAGAATTTGAAGTTCTGCTCTTTGAACTTGGGTGCAGCAACTCCATACAACATTTGTGTATTGCAGATGGCCCACTTTAAGTTAGAATCAGGAATTAATTCACGTAATCTGTTCAATACACCTATGGTAGGTATTATTTTACTCTTAATAAATTGCATATGATGGACCCAGTCTAGTGTAAAAGTCATAAAATCACCTAAATATTTAATACGCTCAACTTGTTTAACGTAATCATCATTAATAGTTACCGTATTAATCGGCCCTGTAAATATATCTCCAGCTCTTCGGAAGAGTATCAAAACAGTCTTTATGGAGTTGATTGTGAAATAATTACTACTAAATTATTCAGTTAATACAGAGAGGTCATTCCTAATTTTATGTATTCATACTTTTATTATTACCGAAAGCTCTAGAATACAATCAGTTTTATAACACGTTAATAATTAACATCTATTTCGCAAAGTATTTCTGAAAATCGGTAAAATTCCCAATTTTTGTGTGTGTAGAACTGTAGGTTATTAAGGCTATTTACTTGAGAAATTTTATAAGTGTGATACATAATTCAGGACCTACAAGAGAACCCTGTGGAAGTCTGTTCGCGTACTATCAACGTCCACGTGGTGACTCCCATGTTTATACGGGTTAATAGGCGGTCTACTAAGCACCAGTTAATTAGTTTGCTCTAAGTGGTGGCTTTGCATGTTCTGGACCCTTACGGCTCGCTTATTTATGTTACTGTGCCAGACTGCTGGAACAGACCGCACAGGAAACCCAGCATGCCAGCTTAGTCATCAGGCTCCCATTGTGCTGCTGTATTCTCTTGTGTCCAGAACAGGCACGGTCTCTTATTACAAATGAAAGGATAATTTAAACCGTATTGTGGTTGGTTTGTTGAAAACTTTGCTCCGGAACACTTAGTTCCCTTCTTCTGACTCAGTGACACACATAACGAGACTTTGTCTTTCTTTCCGTGTCTCCCATATTCTATTTGTTAAATAATATCTAGAGATTTTCAGTCGGCCATTGCGTGATAAAGAATATGATACTTGACCAATAGGAAAAATGAACGAATCTGTGTCGGATTCATGACCGCAAATTTTGATGTACAAGCGTAGAATACCATGTGTTGTCGAAATAAAGTATCCAGTCAGCGTTGTTCTGAAATTTTATTGTTATTTTATTTCTTGACTGTAAACCAATTTTCATACCTTCAAGATCATGAGTTCCACATCATTTTCCTCCACTGGGGCAGTAGAAATTATTGGTTAGGGCTCCAGTAGCACGGAGCTTTACTCACGAATTTTGACCGCCTTAACTTTGGAATCGTTCCCGATAATCGTCTTTGGCGCTCAACATTGACGATTTTGGACTTGTTGAAAAATTCTCTCAGGGTACTATATCCTCTCGAATATATTTCGTATAAATTGTAAGCCATTTATCGTCAGATAGTTGTGATATTTTGATATAGAATACTGTATATAGTGTGTGATACGTATTGGCAAAATTTTTAAATCATTTTGAAGTCATTTATTTTCCAAACTCTTCGAAATAAGTAACCCGAACATTTTTCCAAGTCTTCGCTCCACAATTTATTTTCAGATGTTCACTATTGATTTTGGTTTGCATTATACGTGTAGAACTCACCGGGACTAGTCAAACGACGCTTGATACCCCTCCGGAGTCTTGAGCTACGCTAATCCTTAGCCCCAATGCTCGGCGAATTTACTACCTTAAAACAGCGAGGCCTGAACCTTAAAACGTCCTCATGCCGCGGTGAGATTCTTGTTGTCATTTGTATTAGCCCTTCCACCTTACAATGAAAAAATCCACAGCCTGTTTCCAGTCGTTCGACCGGGTCAGGAATGTAATGAATGGAGATCCTATCTAGCGGCGAACATGAGAACTGTGCCGGCAGCCGAAGCCTGTCGTGTTCCCCTGGGGCAATGATTAATGACTGGCAGATGAAATGAAATGATGTTGGAGAGTGTTACTTGAATGAAAAATGCCGGGGAAAACCGGAGTACCCGGAGAGAAACCTATCCCGCCTCTGATTTGTCCAGCACAAATCTCACATGGAGTGACCGGGATTTGAGCCATGGAACACAACGGTGAGAGGCCGCCGCGCTGTAGGATGAGCCACGAAGGTCCTTTCCTCTTTAAAATATGATATCGAATACTATCACCGCCCGTATTGTCTAAAAATTATTTTGATCTGAACACTTTCTTGTTTTAAATTGGATATTTTTTGGATTGTTGGTCTATCTAAAATTATCGTGGACATTTCCACGTGAACAAGAAACCGACACTGTAACCAGGCAACCACTTTACGTCATATGGATGGAATAACGACGCCATTTTGTTTGACGAAAAGACGAATCGGGTGTAACTCATGTAACCCGCAAGACTTGGGTGGGTAAACGAAACCGTTCGTATTCGACGAAGTCGACAGATGATTCGAGGACTGCTTGCATGTAACTCACTGCCGGAACTCTTCCATCGTTCCCAAGTCGTCGGAGAAGAGTGAACGCAAAATCTTGATGGGCTTATTGCTCACATTTTGTCAACCCATTGTGGGCTGGGGTGGTAGAATAACACCATGGTATCCCCTACTTGTCGTAAGAGGCAGGTAAAAGGGACCTAAGGGGCTCTGAACTTGGGAGTGTGGGTTGGCAACCACGCCGCTCTTAACTGGTTCCTGGCCTTGATTCCACTTACTTGTATTAGGCTCCTTTCTTTCATCTATCATATCCGATCTCTCTTTGTTATCTCTTATTCTTTTCCGACCCCGACGGGATTAGACATTGAGGCCTAGGGAGTCTTTCATTATCACGACATCCGTAGCCCTTGTCGCTTTTTGGCCGTTACCTCTACTTTTCGTTGCGTCGGACCCGTTCAATTTTCTAATTAGTGTTAATAGAGGATGGTTGCCGAGTTGTATCTCCTGTTAAAACAATATCGCTTCCTGCAACTAATTCAATGATAACTCTTCCTTTCGGCGACAACGGTGGAGGCGACGAGCAACTCATTGGAAGTGACGATGCCCATGGATTCATCTCTGGATACCTACATCCACCGACGAATCACGGTGAGTAATGTCTGCACTAACACGTCTCCTGATGGTGTCTTCACGTTTGCGTTTCTTCCCTTCGCTGAAAAGGGCCTGTTAAACTAGTAAGCGGCACTTGTTTGGAATCGCCACGAGGTCATCTTTCTTCTGATTGTCTTCGCCTGAAATTGTGCTTGAAAAAGGTCATCTGCGTAGACATGGTAAAATTTTTGCATTAAGTTTCATGATTTCTTCTCACAGTAATTATATGTATTATAATGTCAATAATTTCCTGAACTGGAGTTCTCAGTGTAGGCAACACAGTGTACACCTATGTACTACAATCAAGCAGGTTCGTTGAGTGGCGCTAACAGTTCAAGGATCACATAGTCTTTTGACCTGCCTCTTCACGTCTTTATTCCGAACCCCTAGATATGCGCCGATTTCTCGTCGAAGGCTTAATTATTTTGTAGAAACATTCTTACCTAGGAAAGGATAAACATTTGCCTGCATATTGCGCTCTTCCAATCCAGCCTCCCAGTTACATATGGATACGAAGTCCAGCAGAACAACATTCGTTATGTTCACTTTCCTATGCGAAAGTGTAAAGGAAAATGAACTTTAAATACAGTATGCAGGGTTAGAAAAGGAAGCCCAAACTTTTCGCCTACAGAAACTTAAGAGAGCGTACTGGTGAACATGCGATATTTACAACAAAAGAAATACTTGTTAACAGACACACAGATCAGGCACTACTAAACTGTGATCAATCCTGAAGTTTTATTCGCGAGCGAAACGCTTTTACTCAATGAAAAAAGGGATCTAGAGAACATTCTGAAGGAAGAGCAAAGGATGGTGAGGAAAAATTCTTGGCCCAGAAAAAACTCAAGGCGGATACAGACTGAAATCTCGTAAAGCAACAGAGAAACTGAACAACCTCGCAACAGATATTAGAAAACTAAGATTGAAATTTTATGTATACGTTCAAAAACTCCCAGCAACAAGGCTTACACACAAGATCATGACATACAGCACAAAATTGAAGAGTATACCATGGACTAAGATATTTCAGAAATATTAGACAGAAATCTGTTCCGTAGAAAAGCAAACCGATGGCAGTACAGACAGAGAATTAAGTGACAAGGAAACGAGGAACCAAGTGGACTGAAGAAAGGAAGAGAGACCACAGAGAAAACATGAAAGCCATATGAAAGACCAGAAAGGCGACTCACGAGAGTACTGCATTATCCAACAGGGTCCATACGCAAATAATAATAATAATAATAATAATAATAATAATAATAATAATAATAATAATAATAATAATAATAATAATAATAATAATAATAATAATAATAATAATGTAGGAGTGAATAAATACGTTACACAAACATATATTACTGCAGTATGGTTCAGTACGATTCATTTTCCTTGACACTTCAGCACAGGAAAATGATTTGTTATTTTTCTTCTTATGATTATTATTAAAATCAAACAATAATATCAGCCTTCACGGTTGCTATGGTTACACTTCCGTCACACATTTTATCGCGTTACGTTACGCCATAAGACACATTTATGTCAAAACGCATTTATGTTTAAGCCTACTCCGTGTTGAGTAGCCACTGAGCATGAAGTTTGGTCCAAATGTACAGTTGTTTAGCCGTAATGGTTGAATAAACAAACAAAAACACAAACATACTCACAAGGGAAACAAACAAAGAGACGTGACAATTGAAAACTACTGATGTGTTCTTTAGGTGACCCGAAACGTAAATTGCAAAAGAAAGAACTGCACAACGAGCCTCCCCATACAGTTTTATTTGTACAGATTTTCATATTATTCACTAAAAAAGAAATAATTCATATTTTGATAAAATTCTCTCCAAATAGTTCCAGTCACTGATTAAAATTACCACCATGGGTGTAACAGCCCTGATAAACCTTTATCTACCAAGCTACAGTTGCTCTGCCAAAATTCCTGCAGATTACGAGATTGCAAGTGGTCAGCGCGACGAATCTTTTCGGCCTTAATTGTTGGAATTTCTAGACTGGATCCGAAACATAATGTTTAGATAGCTCCTCAGATGTTCTCACGTTGCTGAGTAGACCTTGAATCATCTCTCAGATTCAGGTGAACATCCTTGACCCGGCCAAAATATGAACACGGAGTCTGTCGGCATGAGACAGACTCGCTACCCCTAGACTGCGGCGTCTGGCACTAAGACAAATTGTCAATAATTTGAAATATGTATCTATTTAAAATGGTAATTTGTAAAACGACTGTATAAAGTACCACAGTACTTTAATTGAACTAACCTATTCCAATAAGCCTGCTGCCCTTTGATTTCACCATTGTAGTCATTGACCTATATCACCACTCATTATAATGGACAATTACCATTTCCCACTAATCATATTTTGGTTATAACTGAGCTTCTATGGCTGTAATGAATGTAATGGACTGATGAATATTTTAATCTGGTCAATTTACTGTGAACCAATACTCTTGATTATCATATTTCTATCTCTATTGCCATAGAGACATAATCACCCAGTTTCAAGTAAAGGCCCATATTATAGCCAGAGATCAGACTACCTAGCGAGTTGTCCGTTTGGTTAGAGACTGTGAGCTTGCATTCGAGAGATAGTGGGTTCGAGCCCTACTGTAGGCAGCCCTGAAAATAGTTTTCCGTGGTTTCCCATTTTCACACCGGACAAATGCTGGAGCTATATCTTAATTAAGGCCATGATCGACTCATTCGAACTCACAACCCTTTCCTATCCCATAGTCGCCATGTATACGGAGTCTGTCGGCATGAGACAGACTCGCTACTCCTAGACTGCGTCGTCCGGCACTAAGGCAAATTGTGAATAATTTGAAATATGTATCTATTTAAAAAGCTAATCTGAAAAACGAATGTATTAAGTACCACGGTACTTTAATTGAATTAACCTTTTCCAATACGCCTGGAAACGTCGCTGCGACGTTAAGCAACTTGAAAGGGAAAAAGAAAGAGATCAGACTCATCCATCGCACCACATATAGAAAGTAATTTCATTTTTTGCTATCGATGAGATAAATCAATGCACGTGCCGCAGAAGTTCACATTATGTGATAAGTGCACGGAAAAGAAATTCTCAAGTCTGTGGCTTGGTTCTAAAAGGTCCAATGTCATTTTTTATCGAAATTGAGATATTAACTGATACAAACGCGTTTTATCCTGTCTTGCAATATGTTAAACGGTCCAATGTCTCTGATAAGTACTAAACGAACAGTTAACGTTTAATTAAATAAGCCCTTGCCAACAATGTTCGATTACCAATAAAGATTAGAGACCTGGTGATTTTTTAAGAATACTATAGGAAAAATTAGTGTTTAATCAGGTGATTTCCACAAAGAAAGTATAAAGTTATTTAAAGTTAGATGTTGAAAAAATAGTTGGAAAACTACAAGCAGAACTTCAAATGCTCATTGCTTAAAAACAGGTTTTTTGACATTGGCCGTTTTAGAACCAAGCCACTGAAATGTGCCTGATATTATTTCAACGTAGAGTATTTAAGGAAGTCTTTCCTCTTTTACGTTTCCTGTCTGATGTTTGGTAGTCAACATTTTGACTCTTTTGACTCCCAGGGCATTCCTTTCAATATCTACACATCGTCGCTGAGGAAACAATATCGCGTATCTGACAATGTTCTTCCTATCCATCATTTTTGACTGGTTGCGCCTCCCAGCGATATGTGGACATGCATTCCATAATACACGCTTCTACAGCACTTAAGACTCTTCCCCTATCTCAAGTGTTTCAGTATCACATCGACAAAGTCAGCATTTCAATGCTAATGGAGGCCATTTCGAAGATTTCAAGTAAGAAAGAGTTTTATGTGTTATACTGGTAAGTTCTGTTCCCATGTAGGTCTCATGATATGAAAGTACTATGCAGAATCGTAGGAAATTAGCTCTAATATGGAAATAAAGCGTTTCCGCACCCATGTCGATATAATATCTTTTCTTCTTCTACGTGTGAGGAAAGTGTCCGGAAAGTTTGGCGGTACCTTATTGCAGGGCACGACGAACCTCGAACGTTATCTCGCCGTGGCGCCTAAGATTATTTCTTTTGTGCCCTTCCCTTGGAGCTATGTATAATATCTCCCTTTATATATTTAACTAGTTGACACCCGATGTGTGATGCTACCCTTCAATAAATAAACGGTGTTTTAAAATTACTTCGGTTTCATACAATTTTTATTCTTTAAACATTATTTTTGGTTGTTTTGTTATTTATATATTTATTGTTACATTTACTTGTAATTTAAATTACAAATCAGGTAAGAAATCAAAGTCATCTCCATACAGACCATGAAGGCTCTTGGAGGGGTGGAGGGTAAAGCCTTCCACTATCCGTAACCTCGGCACTTGATGGGGTAGAGTGGTTAGCTCTACGCTCAGCCACCTTTATCCCCAGCAATTAACCTAGTACTCATTTTTGGTGTAGGCTGAGTGAATCTCAGGGCCATGTGCACCTCCGGAAGTGGAAATCTCGGTTCTCAAATTTTTCGACTTCCTGACGGGGATTCGAACTCACGTCCTTCCGGGTGAACCGAGCACGCCTTTACCGCCTCGGCCAGGCAGCTCCGACAAATCAAATAATCACTGTAAATTTGTTCTATTTTGTAGATTCTTATGTCTATTAATTTGACCTAACTATTCCTATATGCTTACATAAATGACGATTTATTTGCATTGTGTTCAATGCAACGCAAGTGGATATATGATATTCTTTGTTTTTCCATCTGGTGCGAAAATGAAAAGATTCCTTGGCGATGGGTTGCCTAGTTACATCACAGTACATCTCGAACACGTTATGTTGGATTGCTATTTCCAAATAACGGGCAATGAGTTACCTAGTCACACGAACCTCCTAGCAAGAAATGTACTTCATAAAACATGGCGGCGTGTTCGCATCCTCCTATATGGATGGAGGCGCTTCCGTGTATGTGGGGCTTGCCCTTTCTCCATCTACCAACCCTAAATTGTACATGTACAATTTAAGGAAAACAAATAATAATAATATACAGCATTTCTTACCAGACAATCGTGATAAAGAATAAGCCGCTGCCGCCTAGCGACAATCTATCCATCAAGGTCGATCCAAATCCTGGTGCGGCTTTGTAATTAAATGAATGAAACTACATGAAATAAAAATATTTCCGTGGAATTTTCAAGTAATGAAAGATTTCCCTGTACCATTGAGGCAATTTGGAAGAAATTGGGTACAAACCGCACCTTTTTACTCCCTCTGGTTTAAGAGCTTGTGTTTCGTGAAACATACACGTTAGCGTATTATATTTATAGATTCTCGGTTTCCTGTCGCTGAACTGCTGAAAAGCGAATGTAATGGTACACAACCCCTTGCCATTCCATACGATTTATTGAATTCGGTTGAACAAGACAATGCGTTTAGGTAACGGCAGGGATCGTGGTAAATATGGGCGATTTCTGGTTTGATATTAATGTAATTTTCATTATAAATAATACAAATCAAGGCCACATTACATAAACAGCAGAAAAAATTAATGTTAAGTACGAACATTTGGTGTCTAGAAAACTTCTCGTGAAGAAAGTATTACCGACATATAGCTCAAATATGCTTGATGATAATGATGATGATGCTGCTTGTTATTTAAAGGGACCTAACATCTAAGTCATCGGCCCCTAATGGTACGAAATGTAATGACAGTTTAAAAGTCCAAAATCATTCACACGTGATGTTGAAGAATGAATGGTTGAATATGAATTTGAAACAATCAGTGGATCCGACCCGCAATGCCTCACCTTCCCACAAAATGTTAAGTCAATAGTATTAGTAACCAACGGACTGCTTCTAAAGCAAAATCCTCAATAGATGATGCTTGTTCACTGAAGGGTTACAAAATTCAGGTCAACTGCCCCTCATAATGGTTACTTATCGCTAGGAAAGTAGAAACATGTATTAGTCACGCTGCGATATTAACCAAAAGTAGAGTAGTCTCACGGTGTTCCACACATTATGCTACTACTTACAAGCATTGTACATCGCATAGGTAAGGCAGACCTACGGTGTTTCTCACATAATTGCGCCACTCATAGGCAACGCAAATCCATGGTGTTCCTCACATAGGAGTAATAATCACAGGGACTCGTACTATCCCGTGGTGTTCCTCACATAGTAGGTACTAATCACAGCCAACGCCCAGACCCGTGATGTTTCTCACATAATGGTACTAATCATAGGCAACGCAAGCCAGTGGTCTTCCGCAAATAGTGGTACTAATCGCAGGTACTGGAAACCCACAGTGAACCACTCTCCGCTGCTACTAATAAAAAATCTATTGTGTATCTAACACAGTGGAACTACTCGCAAGTAAAGGCGACCCTTGCTGTTCCCCGCCTGACGGTACTAATCACAAGTAGTTTCATGGTCATACAATCATTACTTGGTCGCCCTTTTAGTCGCCTCTTACGACACGCAGAGGATACGGTGGGTGTACTCTTCGTCTGCGTCCTCCAACCACAGGGGGTCAAATATACTTATTATGTAAATGACACGAATACTATTCTTCGATTCTCCTTTACTACGAAAATAGAATCTCTTTTGCTATTAAATTGATTATTTCAACATAGTTTGTATTGTAAGGTGACATGGAACGTTGACAGCATACGATGGCCTTAGGTATGTGCATGGGCACAAAAGGGACAATAGGGATATCTTGTAAGGTATGCGTTGCTCCTTGTATTATATTGTTTAGATAGGTAAATAGATAATAACCGAGTTCGATAGCTGCAGTCGCTTAAGTGCGGCAAATATCCAGTATTCGGGAGATAGTAGGTTCGGATCCCACTGTCGGCAGCCCTGAAGATGGTTTTCCGTGGTTTCCCATTTTCACACCAGGCAAATTCTGAGGCTGTACCTTAATTAAGGCCACGGCCGCTTCCTTCGCAGTCCTAGCCCTTACCTGTCCCATCGTCGCCATAAGACATATCTGTGTCGGTGCGACGTAAAGCCAATAACAAAAAAAAAATAGATAATGCTGAAGCTATAAGTGATTAATCCTTTAACATCTTAGGCTAATATATACAAAGGAATTGTAAAATTTGTTGTTGACGACAATATTCAATTTGCTATTTACATTACACATTATACAAGTTTCTTAGAACAGTATCAAACTATAAGTATGAAACAGTTGACCCACGTCATGAATTTTCGTATAGAGTGGCATGTCCTATTTGGTTCAGTGTCAGGCTGTCCTTATATTTTGTAGTAGTCTGTGGTAATGTATAAAACTATACAATCTCAATACCTATGGTCCATTGCTATTGCTACCATGTTATATTTTTCAGAAGGTTAGACGCCAATATGTCAACGACGCGAGTTATAGAAAATTTACCTGTCTGCTTGGTTTGAGTGCAGGCCCTTGAATAAAAAAAATAAAAAATTATCATGGTCTACCTTACTGTTGTCCGGCTCCATGGCTAAATGGTTATCGTGCTGGCCTATGGTCACAGGGGTCCCGGGTTCGTTTCCCGGCAGGGTCGGGAATTTCAACCATTATCGGTTAATTTCGTGGCACGGGGGCTGGGTGTATTTATCGTCTTCATCATCATTTCATCCTCATCACGACGCACAGGTCGCCTACGGGAGTCAAATCAAAAGACCTGCACCTGGCGAGCCGAACATGTCCTCGGATATTCTCTGCACTAAAAGCCATACGCCATTTTTTTGTACCTTACTGATACTCCCTGCACTTAAACAGTCCATCCACTGCCAGGCCTGACGTGTCACTGGCAATTTCCTACTTCACCACTCTTGTGCTGCAGCCCTTGGCTCTTAGAAAACATACTTGGAGAACATGGTCAGCCACATCACAATGTAATATCCTTTCCATGACTATGATTCATGTTTTTCAATGTTTGTATTGAATCCTGCCTCAACAGATGACTTCTCACAATCTATTAACTGGTCCGTGTTAGCGTTGTAGGTCTTATAGAAGGCAGAGAATACATAACGTGTTTGTGGAATGGTCCTTTTATCTTGGCAGGAAGACCTTGTGCACGTCTGCCTCGCTTTACATTGCTGACTTCCTGGTAACAAGCAGAGCAATACCGACCTTATGGACTATCATTGTAAGTTGGGTTGCGTGTCTTCATGAATTATAAGGGGCGGGTGGACCACTCGACATATTTTCTAGATACTGTAACGAGTTGAAGCATGGCTAAGAAGTTATATTGCGGATGCGGGAATTTTCTCCGGAACTGGAGTATTTATCGTAGGGACAGAATAGAATTGAAAGGAGAAGGAGTATTGACACTGGTGAAAGAAACATTTGTTAGCTATAAAATATTTAGGATATCCAACCTGAAATTCTTCTTCTTCTTTTTTTGCTCGTGGCTTTACCTCGCACTGACACAGATAGATCTCATGGCGACGATGGGGTAGGAAAGGCCTAGGAGTTGGAAGGAAGCGGTCGTGGCCTTAATTACGGTACAGCCCCAGCATTTTCCAGGTGTGAAAATGGGAAACCACGGAAAACCATTTTCAGGGCTACCGACAGTGAGGTTCGAACCAACTATCTCCCGGATACAAGCTCATAGCCGCGCGCCTCTAACCGCACGGGCAACTCGCCCGGTACCTGAAATTCTAGGTGTAAGGCTCATCTCTAAAGATAATAGGCAACTTAACGTCTATAGATCAGGAAGGCGTGACGCTGATGGGGAATTATTTGATAAGATAATCAAATATGTGGGTAACGCCACAGAAAGGAACGCGATTGTCGCGAGTGATCTAAATTTACCAAATATTAACGGGGAAGGTATCGTGAATGACAGAAAGCATGGCCAACAAGTGATAATGTAAGTTTAGCAAGTTGGTCACTGGCATCTCACAAAGAAAGCTGTGGCTCGAATGCCAGCCAATGTACCATGCTCTCTTGAAATTACATATTACGTCTCTGCGTTTCGGTATACTCATAAAATAAAGTTCTAGGTATGAAAAGTATCCAGCTGCTTTTACCTGTATGATCTAAATTCCATCGAGTTTCTGTTAGTAAAAGTGAAACTAATGAGGCAAATTAATGCAACTAGTGATGTTCCATTGACTAACTCACTGGAAACAACCGGTTCATGACATGAATTAACATGAATTTTCTAATAATATACAAAAGATAGCCACAGAACCTAAGGCATTCTCTCCTTCTTCTTCTTCCCTCTTTCTCCTCCTCCTCCTTCTTCTCCCAAAACCTCTTCACCCTTTCACTTATAATCTTCCTTTCTTTCTATGATATGACCACTTTGGGTCTACATTATGGTGGTTTCTCCTGGAATGTTTTGATGCTGTCCACTCGGTTACTTTTACTTATTGTCAGCGTGACCTCAGATTCAAAGCTAGTTGGCGGTCGCGAATATTATGTGCTGACGGTGCTGTTCTACGGTGTCGTAGGACGGACACTTATGCCTTCGAAATGTAGATGTATAGTATCATTTTCAAGAACCTATCGGTAAACCACGTCACCAACGAGGAGGTCGTCCGTCGAGCCGATATGATGTGGTGGTGATTATCATTTTAAGAAAAATTACAACCATCCTCTATTAATATTAATTAGAAACAATAAATGATGGCCCTGGCCAGAAAAAGACAAAGGACATAAACTTTTATTTTATTCATTTTTAGACATTAAGTATTTTAGGTCATAAGTCCACTTCGAACTTGAAAAATATTAATGTGCTGTAAATTGCGATGAAAATCCACAGCCTATTTGCAGTCATTCGACTGGGTCAGGAATGGAATGAATAAAGCCCCCATCTAGCGGCGAGAATAGGAATTGTGTTGGCTGCCGAAGCCTGTCGCAATCCTCTGGGGCAATGATTAATGAATGGCAGATGAAATGAAATGATATTGTGGAGTGTTGGTGGAATGAAATATGACAGAGAAAACCGGAGTACCCGGAGGAAAACCTGTCGCGCCTCAGCTTTGTCCAGCACAAATATCACATCGAGTGACTGGGATTTGAACCACGGAACCCACCGCTGAGAGGCCGGCGCGCTGCCGCCTGAGCTACGGAGGCTCTTACTTCTTAATAATGTTGCATATTTCTAGATATTAAGTTCTTTCTGACATTTGTTATTTTTAATAATTAATAATTAATATACAAAAGGGTGCGGGACGAAAAACTTCTCGGGCCGTGCAATCCAACACTGTCGGGGTCGGAAAAAGTTAAGGGAGTTTGGGACAGGATAGATGAAAGTGAAGTGGTGGAAGTGGTGGTGGTATCTGCGGCGGCGGCGGTGATCACCGTTCCAAGGGGAAGCGCAATCAGTGATAAAACCCCACCAACGCCAACCGGAGGGACAAGAACTGAAGGGTCCGATACCTCGGAAAAAGAAGACACCGGTGAAAGAAAGGCAAGGGCCATGTAGGGCGTGAAAACGAAAGACTTCCCAGGCCTCGCAATCTAACACCGTCAGGGTCGGAAAAGGTTAAGGGGGTTGTACAGGGTACATGAAAGCGGGGTGGTGGGTGGCGGCGGTCACCGTTCCAGAAGTAAGCACAACCAGGCAACAACCCCCACTTCAAAAACGATCGAAGAGAAAAACTGAAGAGTCTGATACCTCGGAAATTGAAGACACTGGGTAAAGAAAGGCAAGAGCCACAAAGGGCTCGAAGCCTCGAAGGCTCTACCACCGTCGGGGCCGGATAAGAATAAGAGCCGACCAAGGGAGGTCGGACAGGTCAGATGAATTCGAGGAGCCTGGCAAAACCAAGGGGAAGCAACACCAGGACCCAGCCAATGGTCTCACAGTCGCCAACTCACGCTCCCAAACTAAGAGGCCCTGCTTACTCCCATGACAGGCTCGGGACACCGCACGTCGAGCCGGAAAATCGTATGATCTTAAGCCTCGAAAAACACAGCCTATCTCGGTTAAATGTGCCTGAATAACAAATACAGCCTGATACAACCGATCGTCGAAAGCAGGGCAGAATATGAACGAGGACGTGGAGAAGGTAGTCCTCGACGTGGAACCACCACAGTGGTGTACGCTATTGAAGCTCTGATATATGAAGCACAGCATAGGAACAATAACTCAACGATGATCGTTAAATTTCGGTGGGGGATGGCAGAAGAATATTAAATAGAAATTCAACAAAACAATCAAAATTATTTTTATAAGTTGCTTTACTTCGCACCCATACAAATAGCTGTAATAATAACAATGGGATAGAAGAGGGCTAGGTGTGGAAAGGAAGCAGCCGTGACCTTAATTAAGCAACAGCCCCAGCATTTGCCTGGCGTGAAAATGGGAAACCACGGAAAAACATCTTCAGGGCTACCGAAAGTGCGAATCGAACCCACTATCTTCCGGATGCAAGTTGACAGCTGCACGTCCCTCACTGCACGGCCAACTCACTCGGTGAACGAACAAACTTGTCACGCAACAGTCCATTGGCTTACAAAGAAGACTGTTACCCAGTCAAATGGTGTGTAGATGAAGATTCTACGTGGTCAGCTTTTAGACATCCTTAGCCGTGTCGTTTTGCTCTCATGACCGGGTCCCTTGCCTCTCGTATTAAACTGTTCCTCAATCGGATTACTTGACCAAGTGCCAAAAAGGATTTCGAGATTTGACACAAATGCAAAATCCTCCTTCCTACTAATTTACAAAGGTTGGGGCATAATTTGTGGTAGCGATCTTTTTTCCACACATTTGCACAGTGTAGCCCTACAATCGTGACACGTCGCGGAAAGCATGACACTCATAGGGTATGAATACAGCACGAGATGACTAAAATTATTCAATTTTCACTGGTCATATAAAGTCATATTTTGGCTTTTGTAATGTTTTTGTAATTTTCCGGTATTTTTTCGTATTGTGGTGATATTTACCAGTGAATTTTCGTATTTTTGTCATAATCTTTTATTCCTATTTCGTATACCTGCTTGCAGTTGTCTCAAGGACGGATTTTTCACATCTTCTAATTGTCTGTAATTTCTTACAATTATCTCTCGTAGAAATATATGTGTATATGTAAGGAGGATAAGCTGTATAAAAAGAGACAGATGCGTAGATAGCAACAGAAAGGTGAGCCTCATTTGAACTCTAATGATTTGACCTATTTCGAACATGCCCCTGTAACATCCTGCGATGTTGAGCGGTCTTCTCCACGTGACAAGTCAATGTTGAATGAAAATAGAAGATCTTTCCTATTGTATGCAATTTGCTATTGTAATTCTTTCTGACCACCGATCAAAATGTGACATTTATTTCATTCTGTGCAGAGTCGAGAGTTACCTCAGGATTGGATATTTAAATAAATTAAAAATATTGTATAATAATAAATATTATGTATTTATTCATTTAAGAAATATTATTTATTATTATTATAGAATATGATAAAGCCTCCGTGGATGATAGCCTCCGTGGCTCAGAAGGCAGTGCGTCGGCCTCTCACCGCTGCATACCGTGGTTCAAATCCCGGTCACTCCATGTGAGATTTGCGCTGGACAAAGCGGAGGCGAGACAGGTTTTTCTACCGGTACTCCGGTTTCCCCTGTCATCTTTCATTCCAGCAACACTCTCCATTATCATTTCATTGCATCTATCACTCATTAACCATCACCTTGAGAGTGGCGACCCCATTGTAACACTAGCCTATATACACTGACTGACAGAGCAAATGCAACACCAAGAAGGAGTGGTTCGAAAGGGATGAAAGTTGGGAAAAAAACAGAGACGGCACGGAAGAATAATTGATGTTTATTTCAAACCGATATGCAGGTTACACAATGCGCACGGCATCGACTCAGTAGGATGTAGGACCACCGCGAGCGGCGATGCACGCAGAAACACGTCGAGGTACAGAGTCAATAAGAGTGCGGATGGTGTCCTGAGGGATGGTTCTCCATTCTCTGTCAACCATTTGCCACAGTTGGTCGTCCGTACGAGGCTGGGGCAGAGTTTGCAAACGGCGTCCAATGAGATCCCACACGTGTTCGATTGGTGAGAGATCCGGAGAGTACGCTGGCCACGGAAGCATCTGTACACCTCGTAGAGCCTGTTGGGAGATGCGAGCAGTGTGTGGGCGGGCATTATCCTGCTGAAACAGAGCATTGGGCAGCCCCTGAAGGTACGGGAGTGCCACCGGCCGCAGCACATGCTGCACGTAGCGGTGGGCATTTAACGTGCCTTGAATACGCACTAGAGGTGACGTGGAATCATACGCAATAGCGCCCCAAACCATGATGCCGCGTTGTCTAGCGGTAGGGCGCTCCACAGTTACTGCCGGATTTGACCTTTCTCCACGCCGACGCCACACTCGTCTGCGGTGACTATCACTGACAGAACAGAAGCGTGACTCATCGTAGAACACGACGTTCCGCCATTCCCTCATCCAAGTCGCTCTAGCCCGGCACCATGCCAGGCGTGCACGTCTATGCTGTGGAGTCAATGGTAGTCTTCTGAGCGGACGCCGGGAGTGCAGGCCTCCTTCAACCAATCGACGGGAAATTGTTCTGGTCGATATTGGAACAGCCAGGGTGTTTTGCACATGCTGAAGAATGGCGGTTGACGTGGCGTGCGGGGCTGCCACCGCTTGGCGGCAGATGCGCCGATCCTCGCGTGCTGACGTCACTCGGGCTGCGCCTGGACCCCTCGCACGTGCCACATGTCCCTGCGCCAACCATGTTCGCCACAGGCGCTGCACCGTGGACACATCCCTATGGGTATCGGCTGCGATTTGACGAAGAGACCAACCTGCCCTTCTCAGCCCGATCACCATACCCCTCGTAAAGTCGTCTGTCTGCTGGAAATGCCTCCGTTGACGGCGGCCTGGCATTCTTAGCTATACACGTGTCCTGTGGCACACGACAACACGTTCTACAATGACTGTCGGCTGAGAAATCACGGTACGAAGTGGGCCATTCGCCAACGCCGTGTCCCATTTATCGTTCGCTACGTGCGCAGCACAGCGGCGCATTTCACATCATGAGCATACCTCAGTGACGTCAGTCTACCCTGCAATTGGCATAAAGTTCTGACCACTCCTTCTTGGTGTTGCATTTGCTCTATCAGTCAGTGTATGTTTCATTCATTACATTCCTGACCGGGTCTAAGACTGGAAAACAGGTTGTAGGATGTAGGTTTTCATAGAATATGATAGATTTTAAAAGTATATTTTCAATGTAATGATAATTTAAACAGCGGAAATATTTTGAAGATTTTGAAAATGTTACCAACAATTTTGAAGTTATATTTATTGCCAGATTTTAATAATTTGTAGGTCATAAATGCATTTGCATATTTCTAACATGTTTAGGTCATTAATATCCGGACTCTAATTATTACTATAATTCGTAGTAGTAGTAGTAGTAGTAGTAGTAGTAGTAGTAGTAGTATTAGTAGTAGTACTAAAACTTAGTTATTATTTTATACACTGTCTATCGGCATTGAAAATATTCTACGTACAATGTTAACGGAGTTATTTCCGTCATCACCATTATACCTCATTTTATCATCACCATTTGGCTTAATATCAGTGATAGTTGACTTAATATATTTCTACTGTGTATATTACTTCAAATTACTAAATATATGAGAAAGCTGGTTAAGTGAAATACATGAACAAATGTCCCCAACTTTGACAGATTAAATATATCATTTATCTGTCTAGACCGCGTCTGTGGTGTAATAGTTATTGTGATTAGCTGCCAACCCCGGAGGCCCGTGTTCGATTGTCGGCTCTGCCACGAAATTTGAAAAGTTGTACGAGCACTGGAATGGGGCCAACCCATCCTCGGAAGGTCAAATGAGTAGAGGGGTTTGATTCCCACCTCAGCCTCCCTCGAAGTGGTCTTCCGTGGATTCCCACTTCTTCTCCAGGCAAATGCCGGGGTGGTACCTAATTTAAGGCGATGGTTGCTTCCTTCCCTTTTCCTTGCCTACCCATTCCAATCCTTCTATCCACCCACAAGGCCCCCTGTTCAGCATAGAAGGTGACGCTGCCCGGGCTGTGTACTGGTCCTCCTCCCCATTTTAACTCCAATCAAATGTCTCACGCTCCAGGACATTGCCCTTGACGTGGTGGAGGTGAGATCAATCTCTGAGTTAGGGGGAAGAACCTACCCTGGAGGTAAATGGAATAAATAATAATAATAATAATAATAATAATAATAATAATAATAATAATAATAATAATAATAATAATTTAAAAAAATAATCTATCTATCTATCTTGTCTTACCTTTGCGGGATTTGCAGAAACTTCCAAGTCAGTCTAACAATACATGTGTAAATATTATATTAATACGTGAGCGTTATCGCATTCTGACTCCTAACTTGTCGACTCAGAACAGTATGGCATCTAACTGATCGGACGTCAACCGATACCGGCTGTTAAACCTGTAGATAAGGGGTAAGGTTTACTACAATTTTATAAGTAATGCTGGCTTCTCTGTGGCTGACTACTCAGTATTCTGGTCTTCGACTCGGGATCCCGGGCTGATTCCCGGTCGTACGTGGGATTTCGATCTGGAAATGTTGAATGGCAGCATCAGTATCGAAAACCACGACTCAAAGAAGACCACACAGTTTGAGTATCTTCGGTCAATGGTAACATCTGATAATGATGCTATCAAGGATGGGAGATTAAGATAGGGATATTCCGTATAATATCCAATTCATTTGTTTGTTTCTTTCGGACACAATAAAGCAATAATAATAATAATAATAATAATAATAATAATAATAATAATAATAATTGGCGTGGCTCAAGTGGAGGCGTTCACAGTGATAACCATACGCCCCTATATTTCAAGGTGAGAGTATAAAAGACAGTAGTGCGCCCTGTAGCTCCCTGTGGATTAGAATGTCGCCCTATGACGAAGAAACAAGACCAAATCTTCCACACCATGGAGGTAAAAATGCTTCGATGGACCATCGGCTAACACTTTACGACCATATGACAAACGAGGAAACGACAAACGAGGAAGTGCGACAAAGAATAGACGTGGCTCCAATTGTAGAGAAAGGTAGAAGGGCAAGGCTCCGATCGTCATACGCTAAGACAGCATTTCTAGGGCAAAAGTGGCCCTTCATTCGACCCTGGAAGACGCCATACACGTGAAAGTCCAATGAATCGGTGGATGGACTCCATAACAAAATACATGCAGCCTAGAAGTCGTGCAAGATCTAGTAAAATAGAGATAGTAGGTCCCGTGCAATGGAACATACGCTAGGAAAGATTAAGTTTTATTCCCACAACTCGAGGACTGGGTGTTTAGGATATTTATGATATTTATGATGGCCGAACATTGCCGCAACTCAAACACGACACACAACCCAGGACCTCATTAACACGCAGTTTAGTATACACGGCGGGCGCCATTCTCCTTTGCTGGAGGGCATAACATTCAAGGACTGAACCACAGTAACAATAGCCACAAGAAATTATTACTATTACTATTATTATTATTATTATTATTATTATTATTATTATTATTATTATTATTATTATTATTATTATTATTATTATTATTATTATTATTTATAGCAGTAATGCCGATTATAAGAGATGAGTGGGAGTAGAAGAGAGAACGCACGTTAATGCAGTCTGATATTCCTAAGAAATTTGGAAGGAGTAAATAAAATATCCACTCCCTGTTGCTCACTGGCTGCCAGGTGATAGACTTGCCACACATCTTTTCTTTCTAACTCTAACAATTTTCCATGAAATATCTTTGTATGTTTTATCGCATGCGTTATCTGATAAAGTTATCTGAAGTTTGTAACAGTTTCGTGACACTAATCGTTTATCCGAAATTGCTCAGAGCAAATCTCTAGAATTATCTGTGGAACTCTCGAGTGCATACGATAAAATATAGGAGGAGTCGTATAAACGAGGGACATCACTGGTCGCGAAGCAGTCGTGTGTAAAATTGAAATAGTTTACCGGACTAGAACTTTGACCGTTTCTCAGAGATAGTTAAGCCGTTTAGTGACTGTGAAGAAGAGAAGGAATTTGATAGAGAGATATTAAGCGAAGCATAACTACAACATTCACTGTAATTCTCTTGAGTAGCGGGGGTAACTAGGAGAAATAAACGAGTTAAAATTGTTTGTATTTGTGTGTGTACAGTGTGAGTTAAAGGATCCTGTCATAGAAATATAAGTCTAAGACCAAATGACTGAGCTCGATAGCTGCAGTCGCTTAAGTGCGGCCAGTATCCGGTATTCGGGAAGTAGTGGGTTCGAACCCCACTTTCAACAGCCCTTTAGATGGTTTTCCGTGGTTTCCCATTTTCACACCAGACAAATGCTGGGGCTGTACCTTAATTAAGGCCTGGGCCGCTTCCTTCCCACTCCTAGCCCTTTCCTGTCCAATCGTCGCCATAAGATCTATCTGTGCCGGTGCGACGTAAAGCAACTTGCAAAAAAAAAAAATAAATAAATAATTTAAAAAAGACCAAACGAGGAACGGTTTGATATGCACCCGGTCACGAATTCCAAATAATAATTAATGGCATGCGGCCTCCGAAGAGGCAGGTCTTTCGAGTTGACGCCGCATATGCCACCTGCACATTTGTGAGAAAGGGGCCCTCTCTATGATGAATTCTAATGAAGAAGATAGTACACACACACACACACACACACACACACACACACACACACACACACACACACACACACACACACACACACACACACACACACACACACATACACACACACACATACCCAACCCCCGAGCCATCGGAATTAACCATTGAAGGTTGAAATCATTAAACCAGCCGAGAATGGAACCTAGGGCCAGGACGCTAACCATTTAGCCATGGAGCCAGCTGGACTGAAGCGAAGTAATACGACTATGACATCACACTGACCATGTGGGAATCTAATCCTACCTGTCGGCCATCCGACTGGGCACAAGTCGTCTTAGCAGGACAAGTTCGCTACTACTGAGCTACATGTGGCACAACGTCTGTTGGTCAGAGGTGCAGCGCCGAACTCCACCTGAAGTTGTTTGGGCAAGGTAGTTCGAGTTAAGAGGTATACTTAGGTACAAAACATGACGACCGCACCTCACACCACTACTCTCCAGCGGCAGCCCGGTGTCTATTAGCGGCTTATAAGATATACCATGTCTACTGGAGCCGGAGTTTCCAGATCGTCTACTGACTCGACAAGACGAAAGGGTAAAGACTGAAGAGACTGTGGAAGAAAGTGATGTGACGACCTCTCCACACCAAACAAGGATCCCTTAAATAACTCGTTAACTCAGTAGGGTGCAGGGTGTGATTGACAGCTGGCTTCCTGCTCGCTTCCGGGAACTGAGGCCGCCACAAGTTAGAGATGAGAGAACTTATCTGACATTTTAACACCTCCTCAGACAAGGCATTCCACTATTACGTTAGAGTAACAATATGAGATGAAATTATTGTGATGCAGATAGCAAGGCCGAAATGTAGGGTCCTTCGAAAAGCTCGCTGGTATTGAATCGCGCCGTATACTTTTGTTTCTCGGTTGTAGACATTGTTGCGTATCGTTTTGGTGTCCATAAACATTCAGATTGTTGCTTCAGTCTGAATTTCTCCAAATTCTTAATTGTGTGCCTAGCCATGGAGCAGTTTTCTATTTCGGCACGTATTTTTCTAACTCGATCAATATACTGTACTAACTCCAGGTGTTTGAAATGTAGGCATATTACCTAGGGTCCTTCCTATTCTCTGCACGTCATCTACATCGGATTCCGTGCAATTTACCTTAAATCCTGCCCTAAGCACTTCTAACACATAAGATAATAATGCCAATTTACCCTCGCTCCTATTTTGTTTAATCCCATTTATGATAAGGCATCTGCTTTGTTGGGCAAGCATTGATCTCCGGACCTGCATCTCCAGCTCCCTCGTGCGCTACTCCAACAACAAGCGATGTTCCCTTGCAATTTCCACTTCCACCTGGTATTTGTCCAGGGATTACTTTACACCTGCCATGTCGCCCAGTAGGCTATCTTTCATATTGTAAATGTCCTTATTCTGCTCCAGTTTCAGCTCCCTCGTTGTGTCTGTTTGGCTGACCTCTTTTACCACCTCCTTAAACTTTTCAATATCTTCCCAACTGAAAAGTTCCTATCTCCTTTACTGAATTTACAAACATATTAGACTGCATTTAAAATGGCAAATATGAAAATTAATATTCATTAAATAAAATACACAATCGTCGGGCCTTGTACTCACACTTCTTACCTGCTTACTTACACATACATTATTTGAAGGGCGCCAGCTACAACTCAGTGCAGCAATAATAGAATGAGACTCTTGACTATCTCTAGGGTGTGGGGTAATAAGCTTACTTGTGACAACATACCATATACGTTCTGGGAAAAGGAGATTGGGGTTCGGTTTCCCCATTAAATTTGAGGTTTATGTGATTCTACTCTGGAAATGAAACGAAGGATTAATTTGATAGAACAAAATATATTCTTGAAATGATTTCAATAAAAAATAGTAAGTCTTGTTGCGATAAAACAGATGTGAATATGAAATTGTGACATTGCAACTGAAAGAAACTAGGCATGAATTTGAATTATTCTTGACCGGACATTTAACAATTTATACGAAATATATCCCTCACTGGTTCACATGACTGTACCTTCAACACTTTGAGTGTAATTACGACGTATTCCTTAGATATGGTGTTTACTGTAGATGTGTCACCCCTAATTTGGTGATGTATCCATGTGACTGCTTCTTCTCCATATCATACGACCTCTTTGTAAGTCTGTATGGTATGACTTCTTTGTAAGTGTGTTCCTTCTATGACTCCATCAGTTCACTATCCACTTCTTCTCTCTTCACCTTTCGTTTAAGTGTTGACTCCCGTTGACTGACTGAGGCCACTCCATCTTCGTTCACTTAATGGCCAACTGTGCCTCTCCTTCCAGTAGAATAATGACTGACGCTACAAGATACAGCCACCTTGTATAGACGTTAGGTTGACGCACCTACGTAACCTCCAGAAATAACAATAATCTACTGCCACCTCGCGACAGATAAAACATACAATGGTGAAATAGCCTGGGCCTCCCTAGAAAACTCCAAGACCGTGAGCACATCGCTAAATGAGCACGATGACGTAGCAATGACTCGACAGTAATGCCAGCAGTATTGCACAATGTAGCAATGTCACATCCAACATCTGATATCCAGCAATTCTTTACTGTACACGTCTTTAGTGTTAATTTACACACACGTATATATGCATACATTTAACTTCAATCACGCAAGCGACAAGCGTTGCAGAATCTAATTGAATAAGAATGATAATATCATAATAGTAATCTCACAGATAAAATAATAATACGGACATAATAATAATAATAATACAGATGTAATAATAATAATAATAATAATAATAATAATAATAATAATAATAATAATAATAATAATAATAATAATAATAATACAGATGTCACCTTATAACGGGATTTGAACCGTTACACAACTCAACGGCCCAGGATTGCTCTCCACTCGTCCGATCACCAATAGCACCGCGTTCACTGTCGCTGCCAACACCATTTCAAAGTAATTTACATCACATTTTAGTCCACATACCTGATAATTCATGCGGTTATTCCATCGGCCAATGACCGCTCGGTAGAGTTCTATGTCTATCCACATTTCAGTTACGCAAAGAGCACTCACTACTCCCGCATACACGTCTGCTTCGCTTGCAGAGCTTCAATCGACTCTGGTTACTTTGGAATATGGATGTATCGCAGAATGCTGAAGTTATCACGCAGAGTGGAGCGCGTTAGCAATGAAAAGGCATTTCGTCGTGCCACAAAAATACACCTAAGTCTTGACTCTATCTAAACACAGGAACGCAGCACATTTCTATCCTCAGAAACGACAAATACTGACTAATAAAATGATCCTACAAGACAAGGTGGAAGGGAAATGTGGATGTGAACGGAGAATATTATTCTGGGAACTAAACCTCTGATAACGGTTCGAAATCCGCGATATGGCAACTTTAGTAGAAGTACAAAGTACGAATAATTATCAACTTTCTGTAAAGATAAAACACAGGATGAGGAAACATTTCAAGTTCTAAATTACTTTTTTTTCTGTCCGCCTCTGCGGTGTAGTGGTTAGTGCAATTAGCTGCCACCCGTGGAGAGCCGGGTTCGATTCCCGACTCTGCCACTAAATTTGAAACGTGGAACGGAGTCCACTCAGCCTAGGGAGGTCAACTGAGTAGAGGATTTCGATTCCCACCTCAGCCATCCTCAAAGTGTTTTCCTGTGGTTTCTCTTCCTTCTCCGGACAAATACTGAGATGGCACCTAACTTAAAGCCACGGCCGCTTCCTTTCCCCTTTCTTGTCTATCCCTTCCTATCTTCCCTTCCCCTACAAGTACCCAGTTCAGCATAAGAGATGAAGCCACCTGGGTGAGGTACTGGTCCTTCTCCCCTGTTGTATACAAGACCAAATGTCTCACGCTACAGGACACTGCCCTTGAGGCAGTAGAGGTAGAATCCCTCACTGAGTCCGAGGGAAAACTAACCCTGGGCGGTAAACTGATTAAATCATAATAATAATAATAATAATAATAATAATAATAATAATAATAATAATAATAATAATAATAATAATATCGTGGGAAGTGGTGTAGTATTCTATTTGACTCATATGGGCGACCTGCGCGTCTGGGTAGGAAGAAGGTCAAACTCGGTTTTAGCACATAGGTTACTCCAGTCGGATAAACGTAAAACGGTATGCTGAAGGCTTACTGTCCCCATGTGACGAGCGGATCACCATCAACAATGTCCTCAATCCACGCAAACACTGCGGAAAGGTTCGGAATTGAATCTAGGCTTCAGAAACGCAATGTAGATTAGATTATAAATTTTATACCACTACCTCTCCTATCCTACCGGCCAACATTCTGATGAAGAACAGTTTTTCCATCAACGGGACTCGAACTGGCTTTGCGCGGTGTCAGACCATAATGAGTTGACGCCTTGGCGATCATGGCCACCAGGCGGGTGAATAACGCGGTTGTTGGGAATTTAACGGCGGTAATTGGAACGTAGCCTGTAGAGTGCGGGAGGGCAAGAACAAATTAATACAACGTAATACAGGGTGACCGACGAGAATCTGACGTTTCTGGCAAAGCTAGTACTCTCTCGATAGGAGGAGTGGGGAGCGGAATTGTCAAGCAGGACACTCGCCATGCGTTGCCGTTTCAGTAGCTATGGAGCAGTGGTCGGTTGAACATCGTATGTTTGCAGAATGGCGGGTCTGTTATAACAATGCAGCGACTTTTCCGTGTGCGTTTCAACCGTGGGCGTCGTGGTGCCGTTCCCAGCCGCAACACGATTCTCAGTTGGGTTAATAATGTACGGACAACAGGATCTATAGTTAAAAAGACGCCACCAGGTCCGACTAAGACAGCAAGAGCACCAGAAAACATCGAGCGTGTGAGAGCCGCGGTGATGCCATTCTGCACAAATGCGTCGTACGCAAACATAGGATGTTCAACCGACCACTGCTCCATAGCTACTGAAACGGCAACGCATGGCGAGTGTCCTGCTTGACAATTCCGCTCCTCACTCCTCCTACCGAGAGGGTACTAGCCATGCCAAAAACGTCAGGTTCGCGTCGGTCACCCTGTACATGTAAATTATCTCAAGAAATGTGGAAATGAAAAATAAAGAAACTAACCAGCTGCACTATAGCCTACACATATTTACAGGAGGGCACGTGCAGTAAAAGTTTACTACCTGGTTTCAAGAACACCGTTGCTTTTCTTGGAAAGAATTCTTAGCAATATAAACGCTCTCAGTATCTCAGGAATAGTTAGTTTCTGGTTTCCTCTGCGGATCCCAGGAATGTACTCCTACATCTCCTAAGGTTAAGACTGTAATATGTACTGTACCGTGCAGTCACACAATATCCGAGTATCGAAATATCCGAACCTGAAAATGACAGGAAACAGTATAAAAATATCCGAAGAGTGTAGGTATCTGCATAGGAGACAGGGGCTTTATAAACATACAGCTTTTAAGTTTTCCCGACTTTGTTACGGTGAGGATAAATTTTTATTTTCATACGTTTAATTTAGTCAATTTTTCGACTACTTCGTCAACCAGGTTCTCAGCAATCCACTTGAACTTTGGAATTACCATGGGAAACGGCACCAAACAAACAATGCCACTGAAGGATGTTCAATAGTCTGATAAAAAGAGTTGGTATTATGCCTGGAAACAAGCTGCAACATCTGATTTTCAAATATCCAGGATAGATTTGAAACTCGAAGGCTCCAGGAGAAGAAAAAGAACCATTACATTCTAGACGAAGGAACCAAAATATTTACAGCTAAATATGGCGAAAATGAAGACATCCAAAAAGTTTTAACTAACATTTCTTTCATCATTTAAATGAACGTAAACTTGTGGCAACATTCTGACGAAGAAATTGCTAACATTTTCAAGGTAAAATTAGTAAATAATCAATATTGTACATGTACGACAAAGCAATAGATGAATTAAAAATAGGACTAGGCCAAACTTTTCGCGGGTTCATAGCTTGCGTGTCGTATATGTCTATACAAGGCTATACGGCGGACCCACCTCAAGATGTGGTACCATTTTCAGATAGGGCCAGGCAGTCCGACTGACGCTAACAACGAATCTTTTCGCGTCTTCTTCTATTACTTTGAGTACAATAGAATAATATATTATAAATGCAGGGTGTTCTGAAACACCCTTAGAAACTCGGATATTTTGAGACTCATCCAGGAGCAAACTGACCATTAAAACCGGTTTCTGGAATTCGGATAATTTGAGACGACATGCTGTACTATATTGTATCCTTTTGGCTGGAGCCTTGAAAAGATGACAGAATTCCTGAGCTACAGCATTAACCTCATCGTCATAGTGAAATGACAACACTCAATAATAAAACAGGATGATTTACCTGCCACCATAACACATGGCATTAATGCGCTGGCTGGAACTACTGTATGTATGGCTGGATTAGGAAGAAAAATGTGTGCTAAGTCCTCTTTGGTCGTATTCTGTGAATTTCCGTTTTTAAGCAGAGTAATATGCTAACATTCACTAATTAATTAACAGTTTACATTTCGGGTGGGACGACGACATATTCTTTAACGTACTAAGTCTGAATCCGTGGTAGAATGGATTCTGTTACGAAGGGATTTTACTGTATTATTGTTATAATTTTTTTTGCTATTTGCTTTACGTCGCACCGACACTGATATGTCTTATGGCGACGAGTATTATTATTATTATTATTATTATTATTATTATTATTATTATTATTATTATTATTATTATTATTATTATTATTATTACTATATAATACTGCGCCCATCCTGCGTCCAGGTACGACACACGTAAGAATACTCCGGCAGCTCGTTAACATCTCAGGGTAAATCTTCATGAACTAACTCGTCTTTACGTGAATTCAAGGAGAAATTCGACCGCGAGCGAAATAATTCATCTCCGGATGAACGTCTCCATCCTATCGCATGTTATTTCACCGCAAGTACCATGATAAACTGCAAAAATCAACTTAAAGCTAGGTTAATCTACGACAATAATCTATAAATCACTTATTCACACATTTAAAAATCAGTAATAAGTTTACTAAATTAATTGAATTATGATGAAAAGATAAAGTAGCTTTTTCAAATATATGTCCAATTAAATCATAAAATAAATCTACACTATGTATGCATTTCAATGAGGTCAGCGCTGGCTTAGTAAAGGTGAATTTCAATCCTGACATGAGCTACCATTCCTTTTACATTATCACTTGATATGAAAATATTCAGTTAATCAATCACATCATTTAAATAATAATCAAATTTAAAAGAAATAAAATAAATCATATCACTGATTAATATAACACTTAAATCATCTTTAAATGTTTTATTTTAAGTTACGCAATCTAAATTGTTTTATGAATATCGCATCTTCTTTGATGTTTCCGTTAAATGACATGCTAAGGTTACTAATCCCCATTGCCATTTATAATCTTGGCACCTATCATCCTAGTTTTACTATCTTCACGTATTTGTAAAATCATCGAGTATCTTTCAAAATAAAATAATCTAAACCCCATTAAAACTAGAGTAGTTCTTAATTAGCCTTATTGTCATCTTCTCATTTCATACTTGACTTTACATGAAGCCTTATTTGGGATGACAAGTAAATCTATGTGACTCATCTCAATTTTTAAAATGATAGCTCCGTATTATCTCTGACGACTATGTTATTCTACATAGCTACACACTCATTTCATCTTTCAATTCCTGCATCACCTCTGTATGATATTTGCTATTAGTATTTCCTTACAACACAGCTGTATTTTCATATAGCAGAAACCATCTACTCTAACATACGCACTTGAGTTTGCCATGCATAACTTGTCTCACGTTATTTCCTCGAAATATTACTCACTCGATGTACTTGCTTCTCATATTTGATCCATAATCTGAATATCAATATTTAGCACCCTCCATCACGTCTTGATCGCAACTATATTCTTAATAATTCATTTCAATTCCTTCATATAACTCCATTCACTTCTACATATATCGCTTAATTCAATCAATTATATCAACAACATAACCATTTTTCTTCATATCATAACATCTTCATATACATTAGAATTCGTACGACGTATTAAACTTCGTTGCAACTATATTCTCTCCGTTGCATCATAATTCTTCACACAGAACAATATTTAACCTCTAGCACTCCGTAATACCATCTTATGACGTAACTCGACAAGGAATAACTCATATGAATTACACTTCCTTTCTATATCATTACATAATGACGCTTAATTATCATTTTCGGTTTCAAAACCCATTTAAGAATACTAATGCACGCAAACTCTCATTCTGCTGTGTGAAATCTACACTCCTTCTTGCAAATAATCATAATTTCATTAGCTACCGTACCCCACTCAACATACTGAACCATTCTGTTCATGGTCAAAGAACGATGATACGCTTATAATTATGATATGCAGATGAGACCACAAAGAAAGGACATTAGATGGTATTTTATTGTGCAATAGTACCTAACATTGCGCGCTTTTCAAGAGGGGTTAGCGTCTGAAGCTACATGAAGTTCCCAGCATGAACATTAAAAGTTATGAACCCAAGCGAACCACTTAGCTTATAGCGTTGGACGCTAGCAACTTCATGAGAAACCGCGTGGAAGCTTAACTTGGAGGGAAACAAAACTTATTGGATATTTCCGCCCACACGAGGAATAGAGAGATTTGGATATAATAGTTGGAATGAGCATATTTTTCTCCAAATTTTGATATGTCACATGACAGTAGTTGTAATACCAACGAATTAATGGATAATTATCTCAAGCACCGTGAGAGAATTTTCATCTCCGCGCGCACGCTTTCAAGTGGCCACACACGATGATCCCGCAAGCGTGGGTAATGCTCGTTCATATATATAGCCCGCGAGAAAGCTAGCGTCATTCACTGTGCGTATCGATGAGAGAGAGCTGTCCACGTCTCACGGCAACTCAACGAAGAGAAGCTAGCCTTTGTCTCCACGCATCGCAGTTTGAGGCTGCATTGTCTTAGTGACATATAAGTAACAACCATCTGAGATGTAAATTGGAACTTTGTACAGCAATACGATTGAATAGATTTTATTGCTAGTAATTACTCCACGCAAAGTTGTATATAACAAACTAATGCTAAAGTGTTCTCATTTAGTGTTACAAGCTAGTGTATGCTCGGAAAGACAGCATTACTTCAATTCTTTCAGATTAATTTCGGTGAAGTGTAAGTTCCATTGCTACTGAGGGTTGTGTGACCGGTTCATAAAGATAAAACTAAAGTAGAGTCAAGATATTCAAGGGATTAAGTAAGAAGACAAGAGGGGAACCTAGGCATCAAAGTAAGAACACATTATAATATGGTTTTTCCTTGCAGTTCTCTCACATCATGAGTGTACCTGATACTGCCAATTCATCACGCTGTGGCAGTAGTACGAATGGAACATCCTCCACCGCGGAGAGACTCGAGCGAGGACCGCTGGCAGTGTGCTTCCCATCCGGTCGAGGCACTGTTAACAAGGTGGAGGCGGCGATCTACTCACCAGAACGATTTCGAGCTGAACATCGAAGAGGATCATGATGTCACCGGTCACGAACCCCCCGACTGCCGTCACTCATCAACATTAGCATGGCGTGCTAAATAATCAGGTTCGCAGGGGAACTGCTCAGATGCTATCACAGATGCAGGTCAGACCAAATCTAATTTCTCAACATGAAGCAGAGATAGGCTCATGTCAGGATTTTAATAATGTAACTAAGGCCTTCCGCCGGTATGTAAAAAATAAATGTGTCCTCGGGCACTTGTACATAGATTTATGCCCCGGGACTCACGCGTGTAAGATAGTTTAATTATTGCATGCTATTGTTTCAAATTTTATTTTCATTGGTGACATAACTTGTTGTACATAATGTCTTCAGTCAATGGAAATAAGGGTCATATAATTTCATCTACCAAAGACTTACGCAGTCACAGATTTTTATAGGCAGAACCAGATAGTTAGGGACTAGCTAGATGCATGAGGCATATGTAGACATTAGTGGCTTATTGTCAGAAGGAATATTATAAGATCTTCTATATTTCTTTAATGCACTTGGAATCGGGCACGAAATTGAGCTGCTCATGAAGTTAAGCAGAAATAAGTAATAAATGGGATGTATGTTTGATAAACCCTTAATAGTGCTATGAATGCATTCATAAGCTGCGATATGATAGTTATGTGTGCCGGTAATGTGCACGAGGGAGTATCTGAATAAATGCTCCAGTTGAATTTGAGTTATGAACAGATTAGAGTGCTGGATTTCGCACTGTATAGAATATGTAGACATGTGGTAATTACATGTGAGTTATATTAATGAGAGGGCATAGTAGCTGGTAATTTCAATGGGCTAGAATTGGATGTACGATTGTTCACCAGTGGTTTGTTTACCAGCTGTCAGCCGGTTTTAATTGAAGGCTGTCTTATCAAGGCCTCTCAGTTCGTGCTGGTCCCTTGTCGTGTTAAAAGGAAAAGCAAAACGTTCTGACGTCACTGCAGGGGAAGTTTACAAGTTTGCGGGAACTATACTGTCTCTGTCATAAGGAAGGGATCGTTGACCTAATTCTTACTGTTGTTTGGAAAGTAAAATTTATACATGACTGCCTGTATCATTAGTACGTGTATGTGGAGATTCACGATCTGTCTGCGCATTGCAAATAATATGTTTCGAATTGTATTCTAATTAGGGTTGTTGCAGGTCTTTCTGTAGTTTTGAGTTCGATTCCGACATGGTAGATTTTTTATTGCATGTTTTAGTTTTAAGGGCGTGTGCTAACCCTAAGTCCTGTGGCAAAAATTCATTAGGGATAGATTTTTATGTTATCTGTGTATGCGATTTAGCTATCCAGAAATTCATTATTTTATTTTATTTTTTGGAAGTTAGCCTTACTCTGGTTGTTGCGGCATCTAAGGAGTGCGATGCTAGGGTTCTCCTACACCATGCTACGAACGTCGATCGAAGATTCATTTTTCGTAAAATTCATTAATAAATGAAAGAATAAACATTTGTGTAAAAGTTGCTGATTATTTTTATACAAGATATTAGACTCTCATTTTGTAATATATCATGTTATTTAAGCGAATTTGCAGCTCACATTTTTGTACGGTATTTTAGCTTGTGGTAGTTTATAACCTGAACGTACTATTTCCTCGTCATTTTCTTATGGTTACGCTGATCCATTTTTACCCACTTTTCCTATTTCCCATCGTGCTACGCCGTGCTGAAGAAGAGGATATACGAGTCAGGTAAGCTATGTGCCAACGGGTACTTACCATTTGGTGAGTAATGTTGTCCACTATAATGTACTTGTTCGGATCTCACCATTTGCTTGACAGCGACCAGGGCATTATAGGGCACAATATGTATAATCACTTCTTCGAGATGTATCGATCTTATCACAACTTAACTTCATAAGATATAATTCAAACATTGCACTTCACTGAGTCACTTGCTATCTTAAATACTTCACACTTATTATAAATTTTATGAGATTTTTACAACTACCTTAATTAAGAGCCAATATCTAGCAAACCTAGCTTGTCATTCAGCGAGTATGGCGACTTTGTAGCTCTCCGTGCTACATCTCTGGTCTTCGGCATGCTGGATCTATGGGTCAGCTGGAGTACTCTCCTTCATCACGTTTGGTCAGGTGGCTGGTTACACATTCATCTCCGGGTCGGTCCACCTCGAAATTAGCAAGTCATGATCATCTTCTTGCTTGAACTATTATTAACAGAAAATAATCCCAACGAGTAAGAGTTCATTTTAGAGCTTCTTAAAATCAAAATTTCTCGTCAGTGCTCTCGTATTTTCCTTATTAATCTGACTTTTGCCAAGTACTTGACACTGGGTTCAATGTATCTTCGATTTTATCTTTGCCTTATTATATTAATCTCTAATTTTATACGATAATTCTGTTCTTGAATGCTTAAGAATCTCTTAATTTTGATTTTCAGAACTGATCCTTAATTATATTTTTGTCCTCCAAACTCTATTTTTAATAAGTTTCGACGTGTCGTATCGCTCCTTGTCAGTCCAACTGGTGTACGTATTTAATTCGAATTTTACTTACTTCTCGCCGCAATTCCTCTCTTCTGCGTTGTATAGCGCGTATTATACCTTATTTTCTTCTCTAGAACGGGTAATATTTGCGGATTTCGTTTATCTTTGCAACTATTCTTCCTTTCCGACGCAGCTGAAATGTAGTATGCCTGTTCTATATCTCGGTCGATTAGTAAGTGTAGTAATAATATATTAAAATGTACTTGTTTATTTTCAAACAATTCATTTGATACTTTTCTGTTCTCTCCTCACAGCCTTTTAAAATTTGTGTGTTCGTTACTTGGTCTTGGCCATTACATAAATTCTGGCCGGTGTGGTCTATACCTCCACTTTGACGTCATTTTGGAACACGTCAGAAAATGCAATGGGCACAATAATAATAATAATAATAATAATAATAATAATAATAATAATAATAATAATAATAATAATAATAATAATAATAATAATAATAATAATAATAATACAATCCGATGTATAAAATATGTTTATTGTATTCATATCTTTTATTTCTTGTGCCACATTCGTCCATAATTCGTCTGATGACCTTGCTGTTTACTGCACACCGCACATATGACAGAAGAATAAATATCCTAAATGGAGCTAAGATGGTGTCGTCACCTCCCACTCGGAGTGCTAGCGCACAGTGAGTCATCTGGTGACGAGCGAGCATACCACTTACTGTTTTTTACAAGTTGTTTACGTCGCACCGACACACATAGATTTTATGGCGATGATGGAACAGGAAAGGGCTGGGAGTGGGAAGGAATCGGTCGTGGCCTTCATTAAGGTACAGCCCCAGCATTTGTCTGGTGTGAAAATGGGAAACCATGGAAAACCATCTTCCGAGGTGCCGACAGTTGGGTTCGAACATACTATCTCCCAAATACTGGGTACTGGCCGCACTTAAGTGACTGCAGCTATCGAGCTCGGTACCACTTACTGTAGACCAACGGTAAGGTTTTCTTAAATTCAAAACTTCATTATTAGTGAAGTGTTGCTCGAGACAAGATCTTCTCTGAAGGCAAGGAGCAAATTTCTCTAGGAAAAGTAAAGAATTTCATTTGTGTCCTGACATGGCAAATGCCCGAAAGCTAATGTTATTATACTTTAATAACAACTTTCCTGCCTACCATTCCAGTGGATTTTAGGGGAATACTTGAATTTAAAAAAAGGCGCATGGCTTTTAGTGTCCGAGGAAATATTCGGCTCGCCAGGTTCAGGTCTTTTGAATTGACCCCCGTAGGCGACCTGCGCGTCTTGATGAGGATGAAATAATAATGGAGACGACACATACACCCAGCCCCCGTGCCAGCGGAATTAACCAATTATGGTTAAAATTCCCACCCTATCGGGGATCGAACCCGGGACCACTGTGACCAAAGGACAGCAAGCTAATCATTTAGCTAGTGAGCCGGTCACTTGAACAAAGAAACGATCAGATAGACAAATGATAACAAATATACTCCTTACAGACCTTATCCTATATAAAAATAAAATATTAGCCACAGATTCAATGTCTAGAGGCAGACAGATAATTCTATTTTTAAAGTTATGTATCAGAGCAGTTTGTTACTAAATGGGATGCATGAAAAAAGGAGGTAATGTGCACGTGGAGTAGAGCACCACTACAGCGGCAGAATTCGAGCTCATCAATCATGGGCCGTAATTGGTAGTCTCGAGTTGCTAGAACTTGGAAACAAGCTGAAACAAACACTGCTAATAGCTAATCATGGAGTTTATATGAGCTCTTGGTAAAATAAAACTAGCGACTCCCTTCTCTGTGTCTGGAAACATGATCGGGGACTGTTTTTCCATTCTCTAGTAGAGCAGGCTACAAGGACGAATAAGGAATTCAGGACCGACAAATCGTCTGTGATACGTCTTATCAATACCGAGGGAAGAAATATATAGCCTATATATATTACAATTCGCTTTGTTTCACACCGACACAGACAGGTCGTTTAGCGACAGTGGGATAGGAAACGGCTAGGAGTGGGAAAGAAACGACCGTGGCCCTTAATCAAGGTACAGGCTCAGCATTTGCCTGGCGTGGAAATGGGAAATCACGGAAAACCATCTTAAGGGCTGCCGACAGTAGGTTTTGAACCTACTATCTACCGAATGCAAGCTGATAGTACGTGACCCAAACCACGTGGGCACTTGCTCAGTAAAGAATATATTGATAACTTTCAAATTATAATGGCGGGTTCGATTCCCGACCTTGAGCTGATGACCTTAGAAGTCAGGCTCCCTCAAACAACAAGCATCATCATCATCATCAACAACGATTCCCGACCAAGTCGGGCATTTTAAATGGATTTGTGGTCGGCCTCGCGGTCCACTCAGCCTACGTGATTACAATTGATGAGCTATCTGACGGTGAGATGGCGGCCCCGGTCTAGGAAGCCAACAATAATGGCTGAGAAGATTCTTCGTGTGAACCTCACGGTACCTTATAATCTGCAGGCATTCGGGCTGAGCAACGGTCGCTTCTTAGGCCATGGCCCTTCGGGGCTGTTGCTCAATGGGGTTTGGTTTGGTTTGTTCAAATATTAGCCATTGAATAGGCAAGCTTAATGCAGTGGTGTTGTACCAGAATATTCATTTTAAATTTCATACATCATCGAATAAATAAATAAATAAATAAATAAATAAATAAATAAATAAATAAATAAATAAATAAATAAATAAATAAATAAATAAACAAGTTTTTCAGTCAGTCGTACAGTCAAGCAACAAGGAAGCCACTTGATCAATTAAGCAAGAAAAAAACAATTAATTAATTAACATTCATTTATACAATCAATCAATCAATCAATCAATCAATCAATCAATCAATCAATCAATCAATCAATCAATCAATCAATCAATCAATCAATCAATCAATCAATCAATCAATCAATCAATCAATCAATCAATCAATCAATCAATCAATCAATCAATCAATCAATCAATCAATCAATCAATCAATCAATCAATCAATCAATCAATCAATCAATCAATCAATCAATCAATCAATCAATCAATCAATCAATCAATCAATCAATCAATCAATCAATCAATCAATCAATCAATCAATCAATCAATCAATCAATCAATCAATCAATCAATCAATCAATCAATCAATCAATCAATCAATCAATCAATCAATCAATCAATCAATCAATCAATCAATCAATCAATCAATCAATCAATCAATCAATCAATCAATCAATCAATCAGCCAATACATACATACATACATACATACATACATACATACATACATACATACATATGAGTTTAAGGAACTCAGTATTTCCCCAATTTCCAACAAAAAATTTAAACCAATTTTCATTTGTATAAAATTTCCAAGGCTCAGTTCAACCAACTGCAGACCATTGAATCCATTAAAAAGTATATATCAGAATCAGGAATAGAAATAGGATTGTAATTCTAATTTGTAATTGCTAGACCACGTTCGTAGACTGTGTTTTTTGTCTGTATGCGAACTTCCAGCAACGGTGAATTATCAGTGTCAAAGTCGCACTAGGCTGGACTAATGACAGGATCAGACCATTATATCCTTTCGGTTCTCAATACTGTACGCTTAAGTTACCAGCTTTTCAAAATCTGAATCTAAATATTATTTCGTCGATGCGCAGAATTTTTTTCGTTGTGTTCATTTTTCTATGCTTGTGTTTAAAGGAAATGGAATATTACCGTACCGCATAGCAGGAATGTGTATGAGCTCCTTCGCTCAAAATTGTCTATTCATACAGTGTGTTTATAGTGGCAGAGATGTTGGTAACAGCATAGACATTCAGCGATCGAATAACGGGAAACTGTTAAAATCTTATGACCCGACCGGAGATCGAATCTTGACCTCCGATCTGAATTCCAAGATAAGTCAATCATAGAGTTGGACGTGATGATGATTATGAAGACGATGCGTTAGGTACTGATAAATTAGTGTTCGGGAGATGGTGGGTTTGAACGCTAACTTAGATACGTTGAAAATTGTTTTGCATTGTTTTCCATTTTTAAGCTGAGAAAATGCTCAATGTACCTTAACTGAATCGGTCATTTGGAAAAGGGCACAAGTCCACGAAAGTATATTTTACTGGAGAAACAAAAGTTAATAAATTGTGAATGAGTGGAGCTATGAAAGCAGCATTTTGGCAATGTATATAACTAGTAAGGAGTCCATTATTCCCGTAATACGAATTTCAGTTTAAATTCCGAAAGAGAAAAAAAGAGTAAAAATAAATTTATTTTCTGAAGCTGTGCCCTTTTCCAGGTGAATTGAATTTTCTTAGAAGTTAAACACAAATTGTTCATACTTTTCTCCTTAATTTTGTTATTAATTAAATTATTTTCGACGATGTCGAATTATAAATATTATATGCCTGAAAACTTAATCTTAATGAAGCTCATTATAATTCAAGTTTCATCATGATACAGGTTCTCCACCAATAAGAGTTCAGATTTCCATTATGATACATCTGTTTGACCAATAAGGTAAGGATAGTATCGCACCTGCGCTCAACGCACTAGCTTCGCACTTGTTTCCAAAATCAAATATTTCGGACACATATATTAACATCAATGCACCTTTTACTTCCAATATTCCCAACCACACAGCACATTCCTGCAAATTCACTTCACCAACTGTACAATAAACAATTTGTATTTGAAATAAAGCTAGGTTATGATAACCTTCTATCAAAGCTTTGAAAAAGTTATGACATTGTCAAAGTCCCTGATCCACTCACGGAAAATCAATAACCCACAGCATGGGTTCTGCGCTCTGTTCAGTAAACTGAACTGTCAATCGACACCTCGACAGAAATTGATGAATATTTAATAAATAGAGTTATAAATGTCGTCGAGCATAAACAGTCGTATGCAACTCGCCTATAATAGTAATTAAGACACTCGTATGGAAATTATAAAACTCGCTTCACTCGTTTTATAAACATACTTGTGTGTTAATTATTGCCATTATAGGCTTCCCGCATAATGTACTATTTTAATAATAATGTTATTTTGATTTACGTCCCACTAACTACTTTTACGGTCTTCGGAGACGCCGAGGTGCCGGAATTTAGTCCCGCAGGAGTTCTTTAACGTGCCTGTAAATCTACCGACACGAGGCTGTCGTATTTGAGCACCTTCAAATACCACCGGACTGAGCCAGGATCGAACCTGCCAAGTTGGGGTTAGAAGGCCAGCGCCTTAACCGTCTGAGCCACTCAGCCCGGCATGTACTATTTTATCACTACAATGTCCCTTTTAACCCTTTCTGTACTAGTGATTTCGCAGTGAAACCATGTTTAGAAGTTCACTTTCCCGGCTTCCTGCTGGTTTTCATAAGAAACCGGCTTGCCTCTCTGTTAACTGGAGCCATCTGCTGGCTGTTCCATGTATCTAAGGGAGCTGAAGTTGATTTGCAGTTGGCGCACAGTGTTTAGTTCATGGAGGTATTCATGTAATGGCGTCTTGCCTACTTGCTCTGCATTACGATTATAAATAACAACTTATGTGCTAGTGAAACGTAAGTATTTGTTCATTTTCTTATTACTAAAATCCTAATTAACAAGTTTGTGGGTATTTCAGTTTATAATTATAGAAATATTTTCTATTTCTATGTGAAATATACGTGGTTTCAACCTGAAACCAGTGGGTCACTGCCAAGCTCGAGGGACGTAACCACCAGGTCTACTTTGACAACTATTTCACCTCCGTTGGACTAATGCAAACTCTGCAAGGACAAAAGTTTACGTTTGTGGTACGGTGAGGAAGGGCAGAGTACAAATGCCAAAAGATTTAGTAAACGAAAAACAACTGGAAAGTGGTGCTTCTGATTTTAGATATATTATTAGTGGCATTGTGACACTTATTTGGAAGGACAAGAAAGGAATCCTTTTTCTTTCAAACTTTCATGACCCGTCGCAGCAAACTACCATTTCACGAAAAATTAAAGATGGAACAACAGTTACTGTCAATTGTCCGGTAATGGTTTTAGATTATAACTCGAACATGGGGTTTGTGGACAAGGCTGACATGCTGAAGTCGGTGTATGAAGTAATCCGTAAAGGTAAGAGATGGTGGTTGGGCATATTCTGGCACTTCGTTGATGTATGCATTGTGAATGCTTATATCCTGTTCAAGGAGAGAAGTTAAGGTAGTGCCACACTAACTCTGAAAAATTTCCGAATGTCAGTGGTTGCGGGAATGACTGGGGCCGAATCAACTCCAACTAGAGGCAAGAAAACCCCACGCGTGGAGAACAAATTCAAGAAGTATGTGGCACCAGAAATGCGATTTGACAAAGCTAACCACATGCCAACTAAATGTAAATCACGACGCTGTGCTCATTGCAGTACTATATCAAATCCCCACCAAACCAAATGGGCATGTCTTGTATGTGCCGTAGGTTTGTGTCTGAACAATGAAAGAAACTGTTTTGGCGAGTATCACAAGAAGTGCAAAAGTGCACCATCTTCCCAGTGGTTTCCTGATGAAACCATACCTGGTATGGACACCCTATATTTGTGACGAACAAACTGAGTGTGCTTTATGATTCTGTGTATCTATTGTATAGTCATCTTGTGAATAAATTTTCAACTTTAACTTCTTTTCATGGGGCTCAAAGGGTTAAGTTAACCTGCAGTATTTCGAAATCATAGAATAACGAAAAGATCGTAAACACTGCACATAAATCGTTTCAGTCAACAAAATCAGTAATACGGTTAATTTAATTTTTTCATAAAATGTTCTATTTTTCTACATTATAAACGAAAACTTTCAATAGCTTCTCTGTAGGACGGTTAGAATACTTCTTCTTGCAGTGCTTCCTGCTCAGTAATTGGCCAGTTGTTCACAATGCCATGATAGAAACTGATATGTTCTTCACCAATATACTGTATTCATTTGCTCATGTCGTTAGTATTAATCGGAAGTTTTCCATTATAGGCTTGAATGTCGAGTAGTGTCGGTAAAGCGGGACGAAGTCCAGTCGGCTTAGACAAAGTAAATGTTTCCGACATTTCTGAAAGGCAGGCCATCCACTTAGACACTGTTAGAACTCCATATGCTGCACAATCATATGTAAATCCATCTTACATAGCAAACTGGAAATACACTTTGTCCTTTCTAGCTATGTTTCTTCCAAAGGAATTATTTGATATTACTGATTTTTCACGTTGATCAACGCGTCCGCATTTCAACCACAGAAGATGCATTTGGTAGAAAGTGAACGTGTGCTCTTTTCCGAATGACCGATTAAGATAGTATCGTGGTCACTACTTTCCCAGTCCTAACCCTGCCATGTCCCAGAGCTCCCTAACGTGCGTACTAATGTGGCATTAATTACATACTGGAATTTAACATGTAGTACAAGTATAAATAATTTTATGCTTAACTAGTTCTGGAACAAGACGCTTCTGAGGCCATAAAAGAATATTCCCTTCGCTTGAAGATCGAAAAATATAATTCCATTTTCTTTCGAGGAAGAAATATCGCTTATTTGAACACCGAATTGCCTTAGTCTACGACCCACTTTCATGGCGAGGAACCGTAAACATCTGAAGACACTCTGCAATTTATGTGTTCCACTTTACATTTTGATTGGAAATAGTATCCCAGATAACTTGAGAGGCAAAGCGAATGGAAACTCTGGGGAAAAATAGCTCTGATAAGACCACCGTGCAAAAGGTGGCGATATCTTCCATGTAATAAAGCAGTAGTGTTAGCATTGTTATTATTTGAGCTTTTCCTTCCACTTTATATGAAGTGCAGAACTTATCCATTCAATTTGATTTCACAAGCTGTTAACATGCACCTCGATGTAAAGCTCTCACACTTTTTTATGACATCTCTAAGCGACATGGAATGGCATACGACTTAATTAATGCACATGCGTCATGAACACTCGTAAGTGAGAATATTTTTGAGAAATGGCTTCTAAGAGTGAAAAATGATGTTTCTGTATATTTCATCATCATTATTTCGTTCACTCATTCATCATGATCATGATGATCATCAACGCCATCATCATCATTGTCATCAAAATCTGTTTTTTTTACAACTTGCTTTACGTCGTACCGACACAGATAGTTCTTATGGTGACAATGGGGTAGGAAAGGTCTAGAAGTAGAAAGGAAGTGGCTGTGGCCTTAATTAACGTACATCCCCAGCATTTGCCTACTGTGGAAATGGGAAACCGTGGAAAACCGTCTGCAGGGCTATGGACAAATGGGGTTCGAACCCGCTATCTTCCGATGCAAGCTGATAGCTACGTAATCCAAACCGCGCGGTCAACTGCTAGTAAGCATTCGGCTTAGAATACCCTTTAGCACCCGTTAGGGATTAATATTTTCAAAACATGAGAGTGTATTACAACTTTGGAAAGAGCGGCTCTCCTTCCTCACAGCAGTACGGCAAATTCACCTTCACATCTATTCTACCTTGGAATTTATCATAATTTTCATCCGTTGAGTTGATCGCTCCGGGTTACATCCAGAAGTGTGAGAATTAGTTAAAAGTGGTTTGTTTCGGTCTTGCTAGAGTATGAGCAGCAACATTAGTATTTGTTCCTTATAATTAGGGTCAGGTTTTTAGGCAGTAATAAGTTAGAATGCAAACGTATTTAACCAAGGTGCAAAAGTATTCTACCCGCACAACAGTTCTGCAGAGAGATTTGCATAAATATTAGCAATCTGAACTATCAGAACCCCTAAAATGTATGCAGCTCTTCTACATAACTGTTGAGCGGGTAGCAGACACTTGCACCTTGTTCAAATACGTTTGCATTCTAACCTATTAGTGGCTAAAAATCCTTACCCTGCAATATCTTTAGCCCTCATCCGGAGCTGTTTTAGGCAACTCTCAGAAGACAATGTTTCCGGGCGGACGTTCCGGTGTTCTGGATAATTCATGCGTTAATTTTCAAACTAAATTCACGTTCCTGTGATTCAGGTTCTATGTAATCTGAAGGTCCAGTAGCTATGACCACGTACCAACAGTCACGTTAAACTACAAACTTGGTTGCTTACTTAAACATCCCGTTGATCTAACTATGCCGTAATTAAACAAACAAAAGTTCAACACTGCGGAACACTTGTTTGAAGTTACTTGACCCAAGCATTACAATCTCACTTCTCCGGCAAGTTTGGTGTCGAGGAAGGTGATAAGGGGATGAGAAGAAGAACTCCAGGCAGAGTGCTTTTTAATGTCAGTTATGTACAAATGCAATTGCAAGCTAACATTTGCTTATCTATACAATAAAGTCTGCTAGATATTAACAGGTCATAAAACCCAGACCTTGAAAATAAATACGCATAATTATTATTAAAATTATGCCTTTCAGCGTTCAGTCTGCATACCCCACGAAACCCCATGGCGCTACAGCCCTTGAAGGGCATTGGCCTACCAAGCGACCGCTGCTCAGTCCGAAGGCTTGCCGATTACGAGGTGTCGTGTGGTCAGCACGACGAATCCTCTCGGCCGTTATTCTTGGTTTTCGAGACCGGCGCCGCTATCTCACCGTCAGATAACTCCTCAATTCTAATCACGTAGGCTAAATGGACCTCGAACCAGCCCTCAGGTCCACGTAAAAATCCCTGACCTGGACGGGAATCGAACCCGGGGCCTTCGGGTAAGAGGCAAGCACTCTACCCCTACACCATGAGGCCGGCATTCATTCTGCAAGCCTCTGTGAATTTACTAAACGTCGCCACAATCCTCTATTTGCAACTAGTGCTGTGGCCTCATTTAGTTCTATACCTTTTATCTTTTAATCGTTAGAATCTGAGTCTAACCATCGTCGTCGTGGTCTCCCTCTACTTCCTTTACCCTCCATAACAAAGTCTATTATTCCCCTAGGTAACCTATCCTCATCCATTCACCTCACATGACTCCACAACCGAAGCCGGTTAGTTAATAAATAAATAAATAAATAAATAAATAAATAAATAAATAAATAAATAAATAAATAAATAAATAAATAAATAAATAAATAAATATTATATCCGGACTGAAGCCTCATTGTATTAACGAATGTAACAAAAACATTGGCGGTATGCTGTCACTATTGTAACGGCCGCAGGGTTTTGAATGTTTCGTAGACTTACTTATCGGGAATTGTTTGTACAACCCTTGTCACGTTTCTCTACGGGGTCGGGTATGAGGTGAGTTGAATCTGTTGTGGCGGATTTTTATGACCGGAAGCCCTCCCTCACGTCAACCTCATCAGAGGAGTTAATGAGATCAAATGAATGACGTGATATATGATAGGAAGGGAGAGGGTAAAATCCTGTGCCGGCACATAACCTACTGCTGTCGAATAGCACAGAGGAGTCTGCTCAAGGCTTAACGTCTTCATCCGACGGACCAATCACCATTAACTGCAACATATGCCCTCAATCCATATGAGCACTACGGAGATGTTTTAAATTTAATCCAGGCTTTTGACACGCAATCTAGTGATTAGAAATTGTATACCACCACCTCCCCTACTCTGCCGGCCAACAATCTTATGGTGAACATTTTTTCGACTAACGGGACTCGAACCGGCTAACTACGGTGTCCGACCGTTTAGACTTACCTATTAGAGATAAAAGGCAAATAGTATGTGGATAACACATTTTATTCATATAACCTTCATGTACTTCAAAGTAGCTACTTATTGTGAGCCTATTACGCTCTTTTAATTTCATTTCTTGTACTACTTCATCATTCACTTTTTCGTTTCAACTCCTTCTTTTGCATTCTTTGCCGAATTCTAATCAAATCTTTTACTTTCCATTATTAAATTTGTTATTCTATACCACTGACCACGATGTATTCACAACGACACCTAACCTCGAACTGAGCGCGCGAATCAACACAGCGCCATCTTGTAACGGAGTATGCGTATGATGTCATGTGCGTAACAAAATTTTGCCTTTCTTTGAACCGCTATTTCATGGAAACCACGTTTTAGATTTTCATTTTTTACTACGACAGGTATCCTCCCCTTTTGTCTATCATTTGAGGCATTAAATATAATCGCAAGTTACATTCTCTTGGCGATATATGCATTCTACCCAAACAATAAAAGCGTCTTAAAATTTGCCGTTCCATGTGCGTGTTGTCGAGGAACGTAAGTTCATTTCAGTATTTTTCCACGTAGAAAATACAGAATGTTAATAATAATAATAATAATAATAATAATAATAATAATAATAATAATAATAATAATAATAATAATAATAATAATAATAATAATAATAATCACAATAATAATAAAGCTTCATTTGTGCCTTAATATTTTCTTTCATTATCTTGATCATTCACTTAAGCGCGAAAACATTTGCGATTCATACTTCAAAGCGCACCGTTCACAAGGAACCGAACTTCCAGAACTTCTGGGCATTTTAGATACTGTGCCACTCACGCTCCTGTACTTAAGCCTCTTAAACATTACAGGAGTTTGTGGCTAGTGTAAGAAGTTCCTCAAGTGCCTTTATAAGTGAAGATATCCTCATATCAACAACTCAAGAAGGCTAGTAGCGGAAAGAAGGCTTGTAATAATGGTAAAGTTACAAACTAACGTAGCAACTGCAAATGGATTGCAATTCTCGCTCAAGTTCATGAAACACTGGTGTGTTCCAGTATTTATTGGATTAAATGGGCTGTTCAATGATTCCAACGTTTCCAATAGATTTCATTGCCACTCCACAGATCTACGAAACTCGCTGTTGGGGAGCTAGGAAAGTGTGAAATTTAAATTTCGGGTACGTGAAAGAACGAGTGATTGAGAGAACGCAGCTGTTTAGCCTTTATTTCTGATATGCAAGAAACAGCCTATGAGAAATTTGGCTCTGCTGACGACTGGGCCATAGCAAGAAGGAACACTCTGTTTGAAACCATGGAAGGAGTACTTAAAACTGATCTGTCTGTACTAGCAGAATACTTCCGAAAATGGACACTCAGACCTAATGTGGCGAGTGCCTAGTTTCCATCTTAGTAACAGAAAATCAAGTAGAACACTGGAAATATATATGGATGGTACGCGCCTTACCCACAATTCTGAGCAGTCATTTTTGAGTGTCACACTATATAGACCTTTATGTTATAAATTATATCGCACAACAACATCCGCTAAACTGAGAAGAAGAAAATAATATCATTAAAGAACTTTGTGGAACCACGTGTAGATCATCTGCAACAACTCTGCAGACTTCTGCATTGAGCCTGATATACTCTGCGGCGGATTATTGTGCACCCGTATTTTTGAACAGTGCCTATGTAAAAAAAAAAAATGACGTCCAACTTAATAATACTATGCATAGTATTTCAGGAACAATCAGGTCGACACCCACCATCCGGATGCCTGTCCTAAGTCACATGCCACACCCAACTCTTCGAAGAAAAGTAAGCATTGATTAGGGAATACAATAAAGTCTTAGCAGATCCTGGACTACCATTGCATTCTGATATCCCTGTCCTCAGAATCAACAGCCGTCGATCAATACATCCCACTCTCACACTTGGAAATAGTCCCACTAGATTTAACATAATTGATTCTTGGATACAAGAATGGTTTCGAAATGCTGCAGAAACACGTCAGCTGTTACCTTGGATCTCTGGAAAGGTCCCTAGGTTTGATCTACATCGTAAGATATGGAAAGCACTCAATCGGTTGATAACAGAGTATGGAAGATGTGGAAACTTACTACCTATTCAAGTTGGGAGTTCAATCTTCAATCGCATATGAGTGCGGTACACAACGGCAGACCATTCACCATATTAGGGAAGACTGCAGAAATAGAGCTTACGGAGAGGAGTATGAGGAATTTCTAATGGCAACCCCGAATTCCGTCAGATACATACAAAAACTGGATGTTAGTTTATAACATAGTGATGAACTTAATTATGCTTCTAGAATGTATTCAAAAAGCCATACGCTAAATAAAAATAAAAATTTGCGAGCTATTCTGTTCCATTTTGGAGAGTTTCATATTCCCTACGGTGTCTAAATCGTGTTGATGTTTAGACGTGAGATAATTAAATAAATGGTATTATTGATCACTTGCTCTGATAACATAGGTATAATATAATATCTGCTAGTACAGTCAATAAGTTCGTGGACTGGCACCTACAGTGTATGCAATACGGCGTACACTCATGTACAACAGTCAATAACTTCTTGGAGTGGCGCATACAATGTAGGCAACACAGTGTACATCTACGTACATGCTACAGTCAATAAGTTCGTGAACTGAGGCTAACAGTTCAAAGATTCCATAATCATTTGATTTGCCCTTTTGCGTACTTTTTCCATCGTTACCCGGGTGATTTCGTCATTATCACCTCAAATGTATTGCTATCGGATTTGCATAATGTTTGGCAAAAGTAGAAATTTGCCCATTGCTCAAATTACGACATCCTCAAATTCCGCCACTGAAATTCAACTACTCTTCACAACAGAGACTCTAGTTTCCTAATACTGTATGCACGCAACTGCCTCTTACTGAAACTAGCGAGGAACTGTGATGGCAACATTCTGTGGTGCAAACTGTCATCTACAGAACACCACAGCGAAACTAGACGGCCAATACACGAACTTACGGACTCCACTACGTATTCTTGGAAAGGCAATACTGTATAGGTAAAGACGATGAGAGTACATGGAATGGTGGTAAGTAATTATTCCACTAACTGTAATATTGGTAAGTAGTGAATGAGAGCTGTCCTTGTACCCGAGAATTAACATGGTAGGGGAATTCCATGTAATTTGGACCTGCGTATAATTTGGAAAGATAATAATTTTGGTATTTGCAAGTTTAGTCACCCCTGCCTGAGGCAAGATCAACAAGACAGCCGAGGGTAGCTTTCTTCCTGGAGGTGTTTTTGCTAATGAATGCACTTAATTTTGAAGGGGGAGAGGAAAACCATGTTAATACTCGCATTCCTTGTAAGCTTATAAGGTGAAAACTAAGAGTACTGTGAAGTAGTTATTTCAGCCAAGAGGGTGTTTAGCTTCACAAGTACTGACGAAATATCTAGGTAAGTTTTAACATAGTTTCATTCATAAATTTTAAATACTTTAAGTATTATTTGGTTTTTGATTAAATCGTTGCATGTCGTGTAATTTGGACTGCCCGACAGAGTGTAATTTTAGCCGTAGAAACAATTGTAATAATTAAGTTTCTTCGTACTTTTGCTGGTGATTATAAAATAACGTGTTTCATTATTTAAGGCCTTCCCCGCGGTGTAGGGGTAGCGTGACTGCCTCTTACCCGGAGGCCCCAGGTTCGATTCCCTACCTCGATCTGAGGTCTAGTTCGAGGTCCACTCACTTACGTGATTATAAATGAAGACCTATCTCACGGCATGGTATGTGAAAATTATTATGACGACAATGTTGCAAAAAATGGGCTTAAGAATATTGCGTCAAAATTTAGGGTGAATTGTTTTATCATTGTCCAAAAGTGACCACAATTCATAGTATAGTATTTAATTGCTTAGTGCTTCGTAATAAATAGCTTAAGTAACTTATACGTGTTTATATACCAGTCGAAATGACATGATCACCTGGTCCAAGTTACACTCTATTGGTCCAAATTACACTATAACAAATTTTAGAAGAAATATTATTTTTAAACAAATCCTAAAGATAATATTAACATTTATTTTCACTAAATCATTTGATAAATTGTACTAATTATCGTGTACAAAATTTATGAAATTTTCATTACGGTTAATAGAGTTATGGATGTTTAAAATTAAGTGGTCCAATTTATAAGGACTTCCCCTACTCTTTTTTATTGAAACGTGAATGACCCTGAGAGTCTTGTACCTCTAAAATAGGCGGGTTCTATCGATTTTTATACTCACCATTGTGAGTGAATTTTATTTCAATGTAGGTAAAAGTATTTTTCCTCATCAAATCCACAAATGAAACTGGAGAATGGAAAATTGTATTATACGTTTGAAGCGATAAGTTCATTTAGGGAATACCTCATGTCGCACATAATAATAAATGTCCTTTTCAATATTAGGAAATAACATTGACAGTTCAATAGATTCTGTTCGAGGGCATGGCCGGAGGCATTCCGATAACGAGTTTGGAGACATGTAACACTACTATTCGTTCACAATGGTAGAAATAATTCTAACTTTTATATTGTAATATGGAATAGAATGTATAAAATAACGGTGATATTTTCGGAATATTTCATGAAAGAGACCGTGTTAACACGTGCATTAAACAGTGGAAAAAGTCCCTCGGGCTAATGAAATAAATAAAGGCGCTCTCGCAGAGCAGCGCAAGTTCACCCCTGTTCTCTCTCACACACACACATACGCGCGCGCGCGCGCGCGCGCGATGATTTTGAGTAGGAGGGTGTTGAAGAGTGATGGTCCATCTTAAATTAGCGTCATCAATTCCTCAACACCATTGTAACCATGCCAACCACGGTTCAAGTGCACCCCGTTCAACTCCTCAAGACCAGAATTAAAATTCTTGATCTCAGCGGAAAAGAAAGCATGGCCTTGGAATTCTCACTGTGCGCTTTCTTCCTGTAACTGAGAGCTTAAGAAAATTAAGTATGTGTACCTTTGATTTCCATTGTTCTACTAACTGGTTTGCATTATAATAATAATATTAATAATTATATATTATTATTATTATTATTATTATTATTATTATTATTATTATTATTATTATTATTATTATTATTATTATTATTATTATTATTGTTCCGAGGTATCTGTGGAACAGCAGAGGTGAAAGAAGGTGCTGGGTGGAATAGGTCTCTACTTACGAAATTAAAGTTAATTTAAAACTTTAACAAAGGTTATATTTTCTTTTCAAGATCAAGAAATAACAAGTACAACAGGTACCCAGTAGCATATCAACAAATTAAGAATGTACAATTGCGACTTTTTAATGGATTTGGGCTTCGAGCCCCAGACTCACAATCCTTGAGCAATGAGCCCAACTTTACCTATGCACAAAGTTCAACAAAGGGGCAGAAAACCCCAATCATGCCAAGGAGCACTTGCTCCCAATTACCCAGTTAAGCTTCCTCGAGGCACACAGAAAATCCATCTTTAAGAAAGAGCAAACCCGCTCTCAAAATTCAAGCCTATTCAAAGGCCACACCAAACTCCACCTTCAATCTGCCCTCCAGGCACACAAGAACAGGGGTAATGATACCCAACCTACTGAGGCCTATTCATTAAAGAAACAGGTCCATTACATGGCCCAAAATTCTGAGTTGAATGGAGGCGTAGCTTGCACTCCTAATACACTTCTAAAACCTACTTGGCACTAGGCCGCTTACGCAAGGGCTAATCCCATACTAAGGAGGTGACACGATAAGAAAACTTATTTACATTACGAAGATAAGGAAAACGGTAATGAAAACGTAGTCACCTCAAAACAATATGAGTGGGAGCTCGAGAGGGTTAGGCACTCTCTATACAAATTTATAGTTAAAGAGCCAAAATTTTACCAAATGTCTATTACATTTTAAAGATAGGTTACATGAGAAAAGTTTCGAACCTGCCCCGAGGGTTAAACTGCTGAGCTAGCAAGAAATAAAGTTATTAAACGGCCATTACCTTGTGGATGAACTGCTGCCCGAAGAAAAAGGCGCTTCCCGCCCCCTGCTACATAATCACACACTAAGCAAGATGTCGATGAAGTGGCCCCGAGACAAGAAAATCAGCAGTTTAAATACCCTCGTGGAACATTCGAGACCTTTCAAGAATGAGTACCCATACCCCCCTCAACTTTATTGAATAGCTGAAAGCAACATATCCATATCGGAGAAGACATACGTTATTGGTCAAAAATTAATTAGAGAAATTCGGGATTGGCTAAATTCAAAACAAGCGGGTAGAAATGATTAATGTTGCCAACCCGCAAACTACAGAACAAAATTTAGTAAAGACAAAACTTATGAATACAAAATTTCTTCAAAAAAAAAAAAAAAAAGTTCCTTCACTTCGCACTAGGGTGCACAATTATAGTTCTTAAATAGTGCCATCTAGAAGAGAATGTCCACACTTCTTGCTACAGAGCAAACAAATACAAATCGAAATAGACATAGTTCAGAACACTTCAAGATTTACAGTAGAGACATCTTCCGAGAAACCTTTGATGTAATACAGATTTTAAAGTTCAGAGTTTCTCCTGTAGAGAGGTTTCAACTGGCGCAATATTTGAATTCGCGGCGTGGAGGTGTACCGCCTGGTACAATTATTATTGCGCTCATGTGAAGAAACATCATAACTCCTTGAAAGACTAGAGGTAGGTTCATATTCACAGAACATATTCATTAGTACATTCTGCAGAAACGATTATCTAGGTTCAGCATGTGTCCCGTTGCCTAATAGGGACTGGGTCCTCCATGGGAACTGATACCTTGTTCCATGTGTGATTTCATCGACGCATATAAGGCGTGAATGGCGTCGTGGGTTATAGCCTTCCATGCTGCATTGACCTCGTTCCACAGTTCATCTTTGGTGGCTGGCATTGAGTCACAGCGCCGATCCTATCGTTTCACGATATCCCATACATTTTCGATTTACGACGAGTCCGGTGATTGGGCGAGCCAGGCAACAGTCTAAAATCCTGCGACAACAAGAATGCACGTGTTCGTGCACAAACATGTGGTTGCGCATTGTCCTGCTGAAATATGGCGTCTGGGGTGTCGTGCAGAAAGGGTATGGCTGCGGGTCGCAGGATGACATTCACGTAGGTCAAATTGGTCACAGTGCTCTTGACACTCACCAACTGTGATTATTGATTGACCCAATAACACCTAACACCATAAGTCCTTGAGTTGGCGATGTATGTCTTGTGCGAATGTAGTCAATTTGATGTCTCTCCCCCTGTGTTCGGCGAGCCAAAATGCGGCCATCATTTTCAAACAAACAGAACCTGGATTCGTCCGAAAACACAATCTGCTGCCATTCCTGGCCCCAGTGATGTCGTTTCATACACAATCGCGGTCTAGCGTATTTATTCATATTAGTCAAATGTGGGCGGAGAAGTGGACTACGCGCCGGTAACCCAGACCGTAATGAACGGCGACGGACTGTCACTCCTGATAGTGCATGGTGTGTTGCACTGTTCCACTGTTGCGCCAGAGCCGAGGAGGACGCAGATCTGTCCTGCAATGCCATTCGGATGAGGTGTCGACGTAGTATAATTGGATGGTTCTGCCGCCTCCTCCTCCTCGCGCGGCGCGGGAAATTTGAATTCTGGCGGGAAATTTGAATTTTGGAGCGAGATTTGAATTTGTAAACAACGCCACGTGCTTTTTGACAGCTGTCATCGACAACAACGCATCGCTAACCTCACTGCTGCCATCTTGACGGGCCTAAACCTCAGTAGTGCCAACTTAACCTAACTAGGGTGAGGTAAACAAATCCACGTGTTTTTTGACAGCCACGTGCTTTTTGACAGACAACAACGCATCGCTAACCTCAGTACTGACATCTTGAGGGGCTTAAACCTCAGTAGTGCCAACTTAACCTAACTAGCGCGAGATAAACAAATCCACGTGCTTTTTGACAGCCACGTGCTTTTTGACAGATTTGTAAACAAAGCCACGTGCTTTTTGACAAACAACAACGCATCGCTAACCTCAGTACTGCCATCTTGACGGGCCTAAACCTCAGTAGTGCCAACTTAACCTAACTAGTGCGAGGTAAACAAAGCCACGTGTTCTTTTGACAGCCACGTGCTTTTTTGACAGCTGTCATCCGCCATCTTTAAACCACAAAGCACTGTGCTGCCCTCTTTAGATGCAAAATTCGTCACCTGTCATCCACAGTGCTGCCATCTTGACGGGTCTAAACCTTAGTGCTACCAACTTAACCTAACTAGCGCGAGGTAAACAAAGCCACGTGTTTTTTGACAGCTACCATCCGCCATCTTTAATCAACAGAGCATAGTGCTGCCCTCTTTAGTTTGAAATGGGGTGGCGGCAAATTCCACGTGCTTTTGTTTGGAAACAAAGCCATGTGCTTTTTTGACAGCCGTCATCCGCCATCTTTAATCAACAGAGCACCGTGCTGCTATCATGTGGGCAATTTCGTCAGATGTCATCCGCCATCTTTAATCCACAGAACACCGTGCTGCCCTCTTTATGGCTACTACCTTAAGCACGTAGTAGCGGGCAATTTGAAAAGTTCTGTTAGCTATCATCCGCCGTCTTTAATCAAGAGAGCACCGTGCTGCCATCTTTAGCTAGATACCTTTGAAATGTGGTGGCGGCAAATTGAAAAATTTCACGTGCTCTTGTTTGGAAACATACTCACGTGCTTTTTTGACAGCTACCATCCGCCATCTTTAATCAACAGAGCATAGTGCTGCCCTCTTTAGTTTGAAATGTGGTGGCGGCAAATTCCACGTGCTCTTGTTTGGAAACAAAGCCATGTGCTTTTTTGACAGCTGTCATCCGCCATCTTTAATCCAGAGAGAACCGTGCTGCCCTCTTTATCGTAGTAGATGTAAATTCGTCACCTGTCATCCGCAGTGCTGCCATCTTTAGCTAGATACCTTTGAAATGTGGTGGTGGATAATTTAAAAAGAGAAATTCTACAGCATCCCTCTCTCGACGCTAATTGCATGAGATGGCGGCTATACATGACTCCTTAAGGGTGCTTACGCAAGATGGCTGCTATACACAGGTTCTTATGAGACACCCTTGGGATGCTTGCGCAAGATGGCAGTTATACATGGCTCCTTATGAGATGCCCTAGGGATGCTTGCTCAAGATAGCGACTGCTCTTATGGGACGGCTTAAGTGTCCTTGCACAAGATGGCTTGAGACGCCCTAAGGATGCTTGCGCAAGATGGCGGACACAAGATGGCGGCTATACACAACTCCTTATGAGACGCTTTAAGGGTGCTTGCGCAAGATGGTTGCTACTCTTATGAAGAAAGCTAGCTTAGAGGCTAACGTGTCGTGCTAGTTCGATTCATTATATTTAGGGCTTAAATGCAAAATGTTAAATATATCGAAAGCGGTGCACCGTAGAGCAAAACGGACAAAATTTTTCTGCCTAATACCTAGGCTCGCAGTATGAGGAACAAGAAAACCATAGTCTAATGATGGGATCAACGGTTCGGTTCCTACTTAGGCCCTTTGACATTTGCTCTGTTTTAGCTTGTATTGAAGCGAGTCTTCGTAACATGATCAGGTCTAACTATGGTAGAGAGTATAACGTACCGTGCTGGTTCGATTCATTAAATTTGGAGGCTTAAATGCAAAATGTTAAATATCTCGAAAACGGTGCATCGTAGAGCAAAACGGACAAACTTTTTCCGCCTAATACGTAGGTTCGTAGTATCAGGAAAAGGAAAAAACATAGTCTAATGATGAGATCAACGGTTCGATTCTTACTTAAGCCCTTTGGCATTGGCAGCTATCTATTTCTACAAGATGGTGGTTGCTCTTATGAGACACAAGATGGCTTGAGACGTCCTAGGGATGCTTACGCAAGATGGCGGACACAAAATGCTGACTATACATAGCTCCTTATGAGACAGCCTAGGGGTGCTCGCACAAGATGGCAGCTACTCTTGTGAAGAAAGCTAGCTTAGAGGCTACTGCGCAAGATAACAGCTGCTGTTATGCATGTGGTGGAGGGCAATTTGAAATTCTATGTGCTTAATCAACAGAGCACCCTGCTACCCTCTTTAGCTGAAATGTGGTGGTGGATAATTTGAAAAATTCTTTTGACAGCTATCATCTTTAAACAATGGCGACTATACATAGGCTATTAAGGCCTTATCATTCTCCTCCTCCTCCTCCTCCTCCTTCTCTACCTCCTCCTCCGCCTCTTATGTCAAGGCATAGCTTTATATCGAACAAGTTTAAACCTGCATCGCGAAGGCAAGCGTGTGCAGCGATAACATTATTGTGCATGTTTAGACTTTCGAAAAGTAAGAAGAGTAGAATCAAACGCTGTACTCGATACGACATGTGATCAGAACATTGATTGATGCGTTCAGAAAACAAAATAAGTGATCAAGATTAGAATCGAACACTGTACTCAATACATCATGTGTTTAGAATATGTCAGGGGATACCCTTGTTCTAAGAAGATAAGATTGAAACATAACAAGACTAGAATAGAACACTGTAATCGATGTTGCTAACTTCAACATGTGATCAGAACATTGATTGATGTGTTCAGAACACAAAATAAGTGATCATGACTAGAATCGAACACTGTACTCGATACAACATGTGATCAGAACATTGATCGATGTGTTCAGAACACAAAATAAGTGATCAAGACTAGAATCGAACACTGTACTCAATACAAGATATGTTTAGAACATGTTAGGGGGTACCCTTGTTCTAAGAAGATCAGAATGAAACATAACAAGACTAGAATCGAACACTGTAATCGATGTTGTTAACCTCAACATATGATCAGAACATTGTTTGATGTGTTCAGAGCAAAAGTACAATTTTGATGATTTGCTTAGTGTAAAATCAAAAACTATGGAAACACACTGTGCACATATCGCATAGCTAACTCGCTCAGTAAGCAATATTGCAAAACTACAACTTCAATGATTTGCCTAGTGTAAAAATCAAAAAACACACTGTACCCATACTGCGCAGCTAACTCGCTCGGTAAACGATATAGCCAAAGTATAACTTCAAATTATTTACCTTCCATCATTCGTCTTGTGTGAAAATCAGTCGAACAAGTTATCGCATAAACATGTAACATGAAATATCAGTCAATCTGTTGGCATGGGTTACAAGCATGTAGCTTATGCGGGAAGTAAAATTAAACAGAACGCTAGTGCTATAAGAAATACTCTGCTTACATTTAAGTCCCTAGCTGTTGAACAAGTTATTACATAAATATGTAACATGAAATATCGGTTCGGAAACATATTGTTTCAAGGATGAAAGGACTCTTCCTCCTCCTTACCGCACATTCCTTGTAGGGCTCAGGGGCTAATGGGCTATAGGGCTAATGGGCAAAAGGGCTAAAGGGCTAATGGGCTAAAGGGCTAAAGGGCTAAAGGGCTGAAGGAGCAACAACCTCACCGTTCGCTATCAGCAAGAACGCTTGTACTTTGTTAAGTGTAGAAAATTAATCTTTATTTGTAAATGGTTTCATGTTCAGAACAAGGAATGGAACCTAGGGGTTACGTCTTACCTATAAAATCCCCGAGGTGCGATGAGTTACGTTTTTCGAACTAGTGTTTGGAACACTGAACTTTTCAAGATGATAGCAGAGAGTTTAGCAATGTTCTGTTGTTGGATTATGAATTCCGCGCTACAACATGCATAAGGTGGCAGCCTTGAGGTTTACTGCCGTAAAGATGACAAGAGTGAGGTTAACAATGTTCCGTTGTTGGATTTTAAATTCCGCGCTATAACATGCATAAGGTGGCAGCCTTGAGGTTTACCGCCGTAAAGATGGCAGCAGTGAGGTTAGCGACGCTCTATTGTCCTTCAAAGTGAAGTTAGGGTTCGTCAAGAAGACAGCTGTCAAAAAAGCACGTGGCTATGTTTACCAAACAAGAGCACGTGGTCGTGACGTCACGGTCACGTAGTATGCTGCCTCAGCATGCAAAGTTCAATGTCTACACCTACGTAGTAAACATTCTGCTGTGTTCACAAGATTTTTTACACATAACTATTCTTTATGCTTTAAGTTCATGCTCATAGGTTATGCTAAGATAGCAGCACAAACACATGCGAACTTTGTACATTCTAATGGAATATGTTTAGTACTGCGTGCATCATAGATACATGATGTGTACACGCATTTAAACATGGCTATACTTAATGCTGCTGCTTTGTTTACAAGGTTTTTATACATTGCTATTCTTTATGCTTTAAGTTCGTGCACACACAAGCGATAGTCGTACGCTCTGGCAGGAGAAGTTTAGTACGATATTCGATACATTATCGGTGGGTAATGCGTACACGCTTTAGAACATAGCTCTTCTTTGTGCTTTAAATTCGTGCACATGGGTTAGGGATACACAAAAGCGATTGCTACATGCTCTAGCGGAGGAAGTCTAGTACGATAGTCGATGCATGTAAAATCGATAGGTTTTGCTAAGGTAGCAGCACACTTACACGATTTTAGCACAATCTAGTGGAAAAAGTTTAGTATGATAGTCGCTTCGTGCAAAATCATCAGGTAATGTGTACACGCTTTGAAACAAGGCTATTCTTTGTACTTTAAGTTCATGCGTACAGGTTATGCTAAGATAGCAGCACAACCTAGCGGAAGAAGTTTAGTACGATATTTGATGCATGCAAAATCAATAAGTAATGTGTACACGCTTTAAAACATGGTTATTCTTCGTACTTTAAGTTCATGCGTATAGGTTAGGCTAAGATAGCAGCACAGTCTAGCGTAAGAAGTTTAGTACGAGAGTCGATGAATGCAAAATCGATAGGTGATGTGTACACGCTTTGAAACATAGCTATTCTTTGTACTTTAAGTTCATGCGTCTTAGTTATGCTAAGATAGCAGCACAATCTACCTGAAGAAGTTTTGTACGAGAGTCGATACATGCAAAATCGATAGTTGATGCGTACATGCTTTGAAACATGACTATTCATTGTACTTCAAGTTCATGGGTATAGGTTATGCTAAGATAGCAGCACAATCTAGCGGAAGAAATTTAGTACGATATTTGATGCATACAAAATCGATAGGTAATGTGTACACGCTTTGAAACATGGCTATTCTTTGTACCCTAAGGACATGCTAAGATAGCAGCACAATCTAGCGGAAGAAGTTTAGTACGAGAGTCGATGCTTGCAAAATCGATAGGTAACGTGTACACGCTTTGAAACATAGCTATTCTTTGTACTTTAAGTTCATGCGTCTTAGTTGTGCTAAGATAGCAGCACAATCTACCTGAAGAAGTTTTGTACGAGAGTCGATACATGCAAAATCGATAGTTGATGCGAACACGCTTTGAAACATGACTATTCATTGTACTTTAAGTTCATGGGTATAGGTTATGCTAAGATAGCAGCACAATCTAGCGGAAGAAGTTCAGTACGAGATTCGATGCATGCAAAATCAATAAGTAATGTGTACACGCTTTGAAACATGGCTATTCTTAGTACTTTAAGTTCATGTGTATAAGTTATGCTAAGATAGCAGCACAACGCAGCGGAAGAAGTTTAGTACGATATTTGTTGCATGCAAAGTCGATAGGTAATGTGTACACGCTTTGAAACATGGCTATTCATTGTACTTTAAGGTCACGCGTATAGGTTATGCTAAGATAGCAGCACAATCTAGCGGAAGAAGTTTAGTACGAGAGTCGATGCGTGCAAAATCGATAGGTAATGTGTACACGCTTTGAAACATGACTATTCATTGTACTTTAATTTTATGTGTATAGGTTATGCTAAGATAGCAGCACGATCTAGCGGATGAAGTTTAGTTCGATGGTCGATGCATGTAAAATCGATAGGTGATGTGTACACACTTTGAAACATGGCAATTCATACTGCTGCTCTGTCCCCAAGACTTTTGAGCATAGCTAATCCTAATGCTGCTCTTAACGACGTCGAGGTAAGGATTGATTACGTGACCGTGACGTCACGACCACGTGCTCTTGTTTGGTAAACATAGCCACGTGCTTTTTTGACAGCTGTCTTCCTGATGAACCCTAACCTCACATTGAAGGACAATAGAGCGTCGCTAACCTCACTGCTGCCATCTTTACGGCGGTAAACCTCAAGGCTGCCACCTTATGCATGTTATAGCGCGGAATTTAAAATCCAACAACGGAACATTGTTAACCTCACTCTTGTCATCTTTACGGCAGTAAACCTCAAGGCTGCCACCTTATGCATGTTGTAGCGCGGAATTCATAATCCAACAACAGAACATTGCTAAACTCTCTGCTATCATCTTGAAAAGTTCAGTGTTCCAAACACTAGTTCGAAAAACGTAACTCATCGCACCTCGGGGATTTTATTAGGTAAGACATAACCCCTAGGTTCCATTCCTTGTTCTGAACATGAAACTATTTACAAATAAAGATTAATTTCTACACTTAACAAAGTACAAGCGTTCTTGCTGATAGCGATCGATGAGGTTGTTGCTCTTTCAGCCCTTTAGCCCTTTAGCCCTTTAGCCCATTAGCCCTTTAGCCCTTTTGCCCATTAGCCCTTTAGCCCATTAGCCCCTTAGCCCTACAAGGAATGTGCGGTAAGGAGGAGGAAGAGTCATTTCATCCTTGAAACAATATGTTTCCGAACCGATATTTCATGTTACATATTTATGTAATAACTTGTTCAACAGCTAGGGACTTAAATGTAAGCAGAGTATTTCTTATAGCACTAGCGTTCTGTTTAATTTTACTTCCCGCATAAGCTACATGCTTGTAACCCATGCCAACAGATTGACTGTTATTTCATGTTACATGTTTATGCGATAACTTGTTCGACTGATTTTCACACAAGACGAATGATGGAAGGTAAATAATTTGAAGTTATACTTTGGCTATATCGTTTACCGAGCGAGTTAGCTGAGCAGTATGGGTACAGTGTGTTTTTTGATTTTTACACTAGGCAAATCATTGAAGTTGTAGTTTTGCAATATTGCTTACTGAGCGAGTTAGCTATGCGATATGTGCACAGTGTGTTTCCATAGTTTTTGATTTTACACTAAGCAAATCATCAAAATTGTACTTTTGCTCTGAACACATCAAACAATGTTCTGATCATATGTTGAGGTTAACAACATCGATTACAGTGTTCGATTCTAGTCTTGTTATGTTTCATTCTGATCTTCTTAGAACAAGGGTACCCCCTAACATGTTCTAAACATATCTTGTATTGAGTACAGTGTTCGATTCTAGTCTTGATCACTTATTTTGTGTTCTGAACACATCGATCAATGTTCTGATCACATGTTGTATCGAGTACAGTGTTCGATTCTAGTCATGATCACTTATTTTGTGTTCTGAACACATCAATCAATGTTCTGATCACATGTTGAAGTTAGCAACATCGATTACAGTGTTCTATTCTAGTCTTGTTATGTTTCAATCTTATCTTCTTAGAACAAGGGTATCCCCTGACATATTCTAAACACATGATGTATTGAGTACAGTGTTCGATTCTAGTCTTGATCACTTATTTTGTTTTCTGAACGCATCAATCAATGTTCTGATCACATGTCGTATCGAGTACAGCGTTTGATTCTACTCTTCTTACTTTTCGAAAGTCTAAACATGCATAATAATGTTATCGCTGCACACGCTTGCCTTCGCGATGCAGGTTTAAACTTGTTCGATATAAAGCTATGCCTTGACATAAGAGGCGGAGGAGGAGGTAGAGAAGGAGGAGGAGGAGAATGATAAGGCCTTAACAGCCTATGTATAGTCGCCATTGTTTAAAGATGATAGCTGTCAAAAGAATTTTTCAAATTATCCACCACCACATTTCAGCTAAAGAGGGTAGCAGGGTGCTCTGTTGATTAAGCACATAGAATTTCAAATTGCCTCCACCACGTGCATAACAGCAGCTGTTATCTTGCGCAGTAGCCTCTAAGCTAGCTTTCTTCACAAGAGTAGCTGCCATCTTGTGCGAGCACCCCTAGGCTGTCTCATAAGGAGCTATATATAGTCACCATTTTGTGTCCGCCATCTTGCGTAAGCATCCCTAGGACGTCTCAGGCCATCTTGTGTCTCATAAGAGCAACCACCATCTTGTAGAAATAGATAGCTGCCAATGCCAAAGGGCTTAAGTAAGAATCGAACCGTTGATCTCATCATTAGACTATGTTTTTTCTTGTTCCTGATACTACGAACCTACGTATTAGGCGGAAAAAGTTTGTCCGTTTTGCTCTACGATGCACCGTTTTCGAGATATTTAACATTTTGCATTTAAGCCTCCAAATTTAATGAATCGAACCAGCACGGTACGTTATACTCTCTACCATAGTTAGACCTGATCATGTTACGAAGACTCGCTTCAATACAAGCTAAAACAGAGCAAATGTCAAAGGGCCTAAGTAGGAGCCGAACCGTTGATCCCATCATTAGACTATGGTTTTCTTGTTCCTCATACTGCGAGCCTAGGTATTAGGCAGAAAAATTTTGTCCGTTTTGCTCTACGGTGCACCGTTTTCGATATATTTAACATTTTGCATTTAAGCCCTAAATTTAATGAATCGAACTAGCACGACACGTTAGCCTCTAAGCTAGCTTTCTTCATAAGAGTAGCAACCATCTTGCGCAAGCACCCTTAAAGCGTCTCATAAGGAGTTGTGTATAGCCGCCATCTTGTGTCCGCCATCTTGCGCAAGCATCCTTAGGGCGTCTCAAGCCATCTTGTGCAAGGACACTTAAGCCGTCCCATAAGAGCAGTCGCTATCTTGAGCAAGCATCCCTAGGGCATCTCATAAGGAGCCATGTATAACTGCCATCTTGCGCAAGCATCCCAAGGGTGTCTCATAAGAACCTGTGTATAGCAGCCATCTTGCGTAAGCACCCTTAAGGAGTCATGTATAGCCGCCATCTCATGCAATTAGCGTCGAGAGAGGGATGCTGTAGAATTTCTCTTTTTAAATTATCCACCACCACATTTCAAAGGTATCTAGCTAAAGATGGCAGCACTGCGGATGACAGGTGACGAATTTACATCTACTACGATAAAGAGGGCAGCACGGTGCTCTCTGGATTAAAGATGGCGGATGACAGCTGTCAAAAAAGCACATGGCTTTGTTTCCAAACAAGAGCACGTGGAATTTGCCGCCACCACATTTCAAACTAAAGAGGGCAGCACTATGCTCTGTTGATTAAAGATGGCGGATGGTAGCTGTCAAAAAAACACGTGAGTTTGTTTCCAAACAAGAGCACGTGAAATTTTTCAATTTGCCGCCACCACATTTCAAAGGTATCTAGCTAAAGGTGGCAGCACGGTGCTCTCTTGATTAAAGATGGCGGATGATAGCTAACAGAACTTTTCAAATTGCCCGCTACTACGTGCTTAAGGTAGTAGCCATAAAGAGGGCAGCACGGTGTTCTGTGGATTAAAGATGGCGGATGACAGCTGACGAAATTGCCAGCATGATAGCAGCACGGTGCTCTGTTGATTAAAGATGGCGGATGACAGCTGTCAGAAAAGCACATGGCTTTGTTTGCAAACAAGAGCACGTGGAATTTGCCGCCACCACATTTCAAACTAAAGAGGGCAGCACTATGCTCTGTTGATTAAAGATGGCGGATGGTAGCTGTCAAAAAAGCACGTGAGTTTGTTTCCAAACAAGAGCACGTGAAATTTTTCAATTTGCCGCCACCACATTTCAAAGGTATCTAGCTAAAGATGGTAGCACAGTGCTCTCTTGATTAAAGATGGCTGCTGTCATGTGGAATTGCCTGCCACCACAGGTATCTAGCTAAAGAGGGCAGCATGGTGCACAAAGATGGCTGCTGTCAAAAAGCATTTTTCAAATTATCCGCCACCATATTTCAAAGGTAAGTAGCTAAAGAGGGCAGCACTGTGCTCTATAGATTAAAGATGGCGGATGACAGCTGTCAAAAAACACGTGGCTTTGTTTACCTCGCGCTAGTTGGGTTAAGTTGGTAGCACTAAGGTTTAGACCCGTCAAGATGGCAGCACTGCGGATGACAGGTGACGAATTTTGCATCTAAAGAGGGCAGCACAGTGCTTTGTGGTTTAAAGATGGCGGATGACAGCTGTCAAAAAAGCACGTGGCTGTCAAAAAAACACGTGGCTTTGTTTACCTCGCACTAGTTTGGTTAAGTTGGCACTACTGAGGTTTAGGCCCGTCAAGATGGCAGTACTGAGGTTAGCGATGCGTTGTTTTCTGTCAAAAAGCACGTGGCTTTGTTTACAAATCTGTCAAAAAGCACGTGGCTGTCAAAAAGCACGTGAATTTGTTTATCTCGCGCTAGTTAGGTTAAGTTGGCACTACTGAGGTTTAAGCCCCTCAAGATGGCAGTACTGAGGTTAGCGATGCGTTGTTGTCTGTCAAAAAGCACGTGGCTGTCAAAAACACGTGGCTTTGTTTACCTCACGCTAGTTAGGTTAAGTTGGCACTACTGAGGTTTAGGCCCGTCAAGTTGGCAGCAGTGAGGTTAGCGATGCGTTGTTGTCGATGACAGCTGTCAAAAAGCACGTGGCTTTGTTTACAAATTCAAATCTCGCGCCAAAATTCAAATTTCCCGCCAGAATTCAAATTTCCCGCGCCGCGCGAGGAGGAGGAGGCGGCAGAACCATCCAATTATACTACTTGTCGATCTTCTCGGGAGTGGACTGGGTGGTGCGACCAGACCATTCTCGTCGTGTTCTACGGCCTTCTGTGAACCATTCTGTGCACACCCGTTGCACTGCCGATACACTTCGTCCTACACGAGTAGCAATTTCCCGGATGGATACATCACGTTCTCTCATGCAAATAATGTGCCCTCTTTCAAACTCACTCATTTGAGTGTACGGTTCTCGCATACGTCTGCGAGGCATTCTGCACGTCTGCTCAAGCCACACGGATCCATTACCTTCGGTTTATAGCGACAACGAGAGCCGCAGGCACATTTAACCGGTCGGTGGTGGTGCGCCGAGATATCTATGTGGACCTTGAACCTGAGGCCCGACAATGTTAAAATGCTAATCATTTCTTCAGAACATACTAATGCACATGTTCTGTGAATATAAACTTCCTATTTATAATATTTCAAGGTGTTCTGGTTTTTATGTACTTGAGTGTATTATTATGTTTGAAGGAGCCAAGTATGAGCTACGAACGATAGTCAACATCATTTACTACTTAGGTTGCTGCGGTACCAGTGTGGAGCTTATAATCTGACTCCTCTATCTTTCATTGTTTGGATTTGTTGAGGTTCAGCTTCTTTAGAACTGTTTTCCTCTCAATCCGTTTTTAAACTCAATATGGGAGGTTTCTTTTATCACTTTTCGAAGAGCCTTCTCATCATGCATGTTCTATCCATAGGTAATCTGCAAATTTCAAGGACTTATTTGACTGTTAAACTACACCACCTTCACATTATCATAACCACCACCTGTCTGCATCTCTGAAGTATAAAATAATTGTGATATGGGCATGTCAGAATAGTTCAGAGAATCGAGCATCACAAAAATGGTTCTACTGCCTTACATTTACCTTTCAAAACAACGAGTATAGAGGGAGGAAAGGAACGTTGTAGCACGATCATCCAAGATAGTACTCAATGACATTTGCAAGGCATACTGTAGGTAAAAAAAATCGGACGTAGTGTAGGTACTGTAATGTTACAGGCATGATGTTGTGAAAGTAAAACTTTTAGGTGAGGTAATACAGTAGATAACAATACACGCAGCTGTACAGTGGCTTCGTTGTATATGCTGCGAGTCATTTCACTCACAAAGTGAAGTGAGCTGTTGTGACAATCACAACAAACACACGTACTGTTATTGCTAGACTGATAACGAACGTGTTCTGTCTATAAACTACAAGCACAGTAAAAGTACAATTTGTTCTTATCAGAAAAATACAATTTTCTACAAATGTGTTCGTGGATACTTTTCTTGAGTTCTGCCCACACCGACGCGGGACACGGGAGGGAAAGCGGAAGTGAACCCACCGCGAACTATTTATGAGCACAGCGGGATTTTAAGCCACTCACACGGGAGTATCACTCTCCCGCCTATATGTCAGGACTGCAGCGTAACATTTTCAATTCGCTGCATGCAGCGTTTCCCCGCGTCCCGCGTTGGTTTTGACAATGGCGACTGAGCTGTTGATAGAGTGCGTTAAGAAACATCCTATGCTTTACGATATGAGCAATGAAGATTACAGGGAGAGGAAAGATATGATGATAATAATAATACATATCATTTGATTGAAAATCTAAAAACACGATGCCTTGGTTTAGAAACACCACAGAAGACCTTCAAGTGCTACATATAAAACCGTAAGACGCCTTTGACAGAGGCATTTTCCGAATAAAAGATAATGACGAGCTGGCCAAACCGACACGAACAACCGAAAAGACGACACGATGTCCCTTGTATAGAGGAATGCAGGCAAGTCTACTCAGGGAGAATGAGGGAATTCTGGGCTCAAAAGCAAGCAAAGTTCACTTGCCAAATATAACAAGACTTAACGTGGTCCTCAATGGCGCCAGCGAATACATAATAATAAAGCGTATCATTTATCCCATTTGCGTGTTCGTGGGAACCAGGATCAGTTTGAGTTTGAGGGAGATTTTTGGACCGGATTCCTGCAGCCAAGTCATTGAGCTATCTAGCGCTCCATCGTAATATTATACTAGTACGAAACAGGTGGCGTCGAGAAGGGCATCAGGCCTTAAAAACACATCCATAATCAAAATAAGCTATCTAAACAGATTCTGGGTGGCTCCTGCAACTCCAGAAATAACTGAAGAAAGTAGTGGTAATTAATAATAATACGAACCTGCGGTCATCATCTTCAGCAACTGTTAGAAGCCGAAGCATTTCCTCATCAGACAAATTCATTTCTACTTCTGTTTCCCGCTCCGGTATAAGGATAAAGGCGAACTTCGCAGCGACAGCTCCCGCTTGCCGCGTCCCGCGTTGATGGGAGTGGACCATATACAGGGAACGACTTCCTGGTCATCGCATACCAAATAGGCGAACACTCGTTTCTGCATACCAGGGCATACAGGATACAGGCAGTGTTTCATCGTGGTGTCGGGACTGCAGTCGGTAAAGATCCCAGCAAACGTTAGCAGTTAAAGCCGATTTTCTGGACATAATTGAATGGCACACGGAGGGAAGAACGCGCGGTGTTGGGCGCGATATTTGTGTGTCTCAGTGAACTGTGCATCGGTTCCTTCGTGAGGAACCCCTGTGAGAGTATCATGTACAACGTGTACAGTATCTGCAACATGAGTAAGGTAAGAATTCCGTACGTGGCCTCTAAACGAAGCGGCACAACATCCACTGGTACCCTTCCAAGTGCTATCCACAGGCTAAGAACGTTTTACATGATACACGTGCATGGGCTATTATTAACCCACAAACCGTGGACATTTTCAGAGTCTTGTTACGGTGAATATTTGGACTGGTATTTTGAGAATGTACCGTTGCATTGTGAGCCACGGTTTACGTGAATAGATCGATAGTACATTTCCACACCTCTGTATATGGTGCAGTGGACCAATTAGGTGGCCAGTTCGGTCCCCTGATTTTAATTCTCTAAGATTTTCAACCTACAGAATGTGCCCATGTTAAAAATCTGGTGTATGCATGTGATATCGACAAGCAAGATAAGCTCAACCAACGTAGTTTAATATTTTTCGTATTTTTGGTGCAGTAGAATTCATATGGGCTGTCCCACAAGTGTTTGTGTATCACAGATTCGTCACTGTGAGGCATAGCTGAGAGTAAATGGTGGATATGTCGAATACCTACTCTACAGATCCAATTGCCAAGGTCCTCCGCGAGCACAGGATAAAAACCGTGTTTGGTACCGTCACTAAAACTGCGCACATTTTAGGGTGCACAACTACCTGTACTTGCGGCAAGGTATACATTGGTCAAACATGCCGGTGCATTATTATTCGTTTTAAGGAACACCAACGATATATCCGTCTCAACTAGCCAGACAAATCGGCAATAGCTGAGCACGCCCTATCGTCGAGTCATGATGTCGTGTTCCAAGATGTTCGAGCTCTTAAACACACTTAACACGACAGGTCTAGGATTATATGGGAATCTGTGGAAATACGTAAAAATCCTAACAATTTAAACAAGGGACACTGTCTATAAATTAAGTAATACGAGGTTGCCAGCCATTAAGGATGTACCTAAGTAGTTCTGTTCCCTGTCCTTTCATCATTGTTATTTCGTTCCCGTGTTTTACAAATTCATACGTTCATCATCACCAGATGGTTCATTTCAGGCTGTGTGTTAAGTGTCATAATTTGATAACGTGTGTACAGCGGTTTTGTGCCCCGCCCCCCAGACCATCTCACACTTATTAGCCTCTTTTTTCCACACACATTCATTCCACTCTTCAGCTCTGTTCTGTTCTTCTATCCTGGATGTCTTTAGTTGAATTTTATTTTATTATTTTTATTTCTGTTTATTTCGTATACCACATTCGTTCCTGATTCATCTGATAACCTTTATGTTACTTCACACGCACACATGGCATAACAAGGGACATTTTAAATGGAAGTTAGATGGTGTCGTCAGCTACCGCTTGGAATGTTAGCGCAGTGCCAGGATACGGCGAGCCATCTGGTGACGAATAAGCGTACCACTTACCACCACCAACGGTAAAGCATTCTTAAATTCAAACCGTCATTATTGGAGAAGTCTTCCTCGCAAACAGTGAGGATTTTCTTTTGAAGACGCGGAGCAAAGTTCTCTGTGAAAAGTAAAAAAATCCACCTTGTTTTCTTGACACGGCATAAGCCCATAAGTCTATAATTACGGGCCGTGAAAGTATCAATGTTAACACCTACTTTAGTAGCTTCGGTGTCGTCAGTGTCCATTCGGAAGTGTCCGCACCATTTCCCCCTCTATGTGAATATAAACTTCCACAGTATTTAAATTGATGTTTACAATCGCTCACTGTGCGTCATGGTTGTTTGTCTGACGACCCGCCCTCTGCAGTGTGTTCACGAACATCACCACGCGTGCGGCGTAAATCAAAGCGGAAAGCATTGAATTTTGTACTTCTATACAATAACAGGACATTGACACTTGTACCATATTGTAGCAAACACACTTCCTCTACACTCGCAGAGAATTTCATTGTAAAGCCCCTATTGTCCACAGTATATTTTTAAGGGTACAATAAAAGGTTCTACCTTACAATATTGAAAGTTTGTGTTTAAATAGGATGCCATTAAAAAGTTTCGGGACATGTTTCCTCGTATTTTTTGGACATCATCAACTGAAAATTCTTGTAAGATAAATGAAACAATAGGTTTCGATTCCCGGCCAGGTCAGAGATTTTTACCTGCATCTGAGGGATGGTTCGAGGTCCGATCGGCCTACGCGATTAACATTGAGGAGCTATCTGAGGGTGAGATAGCGGCCCCGGTCTAGAAAACTAAGAATAACGGCCGAGAGGATCCGTCGTGCTGACCACACGACACTTCGTAATCTGTGCAGCTGAGCAGCGGTCGCTTTGTAGGCCATGGTCCTTCGGGGCTGTTGGGGGGGGGGGGGTGTTTTTGTGACATTTCTTCATTTCTGACTTTAGTATGTCCGTGAATCTTTTTTGTCGACCACCGTGGTGTCGACATCAACCCTTCAGTGAGCATACATAATTTGCTTTGGTAGGTGAAAATCAGACATACGAACGACATGAGTTGTCCAACGAGGTCGATGTTTCATGATCATAGCCTCAATGCTGATGGTACATGCTCTTTCCAGCATACGGATGTTAGTTCGGTGATCTTGCCATTTAACCCTAAGCATCCTCCTCAGCTGATGATATTTCTCCATGCACTCTATGTGCCTCCTGTAAGTGGTCCAAGTTTCACACCCATAAAAGAGTGTTGGTGCAACAACAACGTTAACAGAATCCTAATTATATGTACCCCAACTTTATTACAATCGGCCTTTGATAAATCAAGTAAAGTTTTTTTTTTTTGTTGCTAGGGGCTTTACGTCGCACCGACACAGATAGGTCTTATGGCGACGATGGGATAGGAAAGGCCTAGGAGTTGGAAGGAAGCGGCCGTGGCCTTAATTAAGGTACAGCCCCAGCATTTGCCTGGTGTGAAAATGGGAAACCACGGAAAACCATCTTCAGGGCTGCCGATAGTGGGATTCGAACCTACTATCTCCCGGATGCAAGCTCACAGCCGCGCGCCTCTACGCGCACGGCCAACTCGCCCGGTAAGTAAAGTTGTAATCGAAATGAACTTTCAAACTATTAGGCCGTGCTGAGTACATATAGTACGCGTTGAAGAGATGTTAAATACAGAACAAAAAAAGGCCATCCGGATACCAGTGGGATTCGAATTTGTAACCTTCCGATTTTGCGTCGGTTGCTCTACCAGTTGAGCTTTGGTATCCTACGTGATTTTTGATATTTTGGAAATAATCTAAACTACAGATCTGGCACCACTGTCATCACACTGTAGAGGATGACAGCTCATTTCGATTACAACGCGGTCGTGAAAATTAAATCTTCAGAGTAAAGTGAAAATATTAAACATTAAAATATTAACAATGTATCAACGAATACAGCCTACCTCACTATTTTAATAACTGATGTATCCTATAAGGATGCATTAACGCGTGGTTGTTATTTCTCTTTCTTTCTTTCTTTCTTTCTTTCTTTCTTAATCTGTTTACCCTCCAGGGTCGGTTTTTTCTCGGACTCAGCCAGGGATCCCACCTCTACCACCTCGAGGGCACTGTCCAGGAGCGTGAGACTTTGGGTCGGGCGGGTAAAACTGTAAAGGAGGACCAGGATCTCTCCCAGGCTGCCTCACCTGCTATGCTGATCAGGGGCCTTCTGGAAGGATGGGAAGATTGGAAGGGGCAAGCATGGAAGAGAGAAGAAAGCGTTGGCTTTAAGTTAGGTACCATCCCGGCATTTGTCTGGAGGAGTAGGAAAGCACGGAAAACCACTTCGAGGATGTCTGAGGTAGGAATCGAACCCACCTCTATTCAGTTGACCTCCCGATGTTGAGTGGACCCCTTTCCAGTGCACGTACCGGTTTTCAAATTTCGTGCCAGAGCCAGGAATCGAACCCGGGCCTCCGGGCGTGACAGCTAATCACAGTAACCACTAAACTACAGATGCGGAAAAAGCGTGAAGTATAACAGACTAAAGTTTCTATTCGCGAGAAAATTCCTGTAGAAAGCCAGGTACCACTTACCAGCACACCTGGAAGAGACGGGACTGCTCTGTCACATTCTTTCTGCTCATCTCCTCTTGAACCAGCTGAGTGAAACGGTTGGTACAGGATTCCCAGTCACGGCTTATTCCACGGTAGCAGGTTGTATATTTCAGGTACTCTGGAATAGAGATGTGAGCTATTAGGTTCACTCTGAAATGATGTACAATGTAGTGAGGCAAAACATGACCAAACAAAACGTAGGTATTGAACACAATTTCAAATAATTATGCAACACTTTGTAAATATCACCAGGACTACTTGATATGAGAACTACAAAAATGTGAAAGGAAATCAGCACAATTTGTTCTGAATGATTTCTGACAATGTTGAAAAAATGTTGCGAAGTTTGGGCTGGGAAGAGTTGGGAGTAAGGAGAACAGATGCTAAGCTTTGTGGTATGTTTTGAGCTGTCAGTGGAGAGTTGGCGTGGAATCACATAAATATACGAATAAGCTTGAGCGGCGGAGCTTTTAAAAGTAGGAAGGATGAAGATGGAATTCAAGAGGGCACATTGGGGCAAATATTCATTTACAGGACGAGGAGTAACGGATTGGAATCAATTATAAAGGGAAATGTTCGATTAATTTCTAAGTTCTTTGAAAATGTTTAAGAAAATGCTAGGTAAACAATTGATAGGGAATCTGCCACCTGGGTGATAGCCCTGAATGCAGATCATTGATTGAATGATTGACTGATTGATTGATTGACTGAATATTCTATTAAAGCCTTCGTGTAAAACACGCCCTTAATTCACGTAAAACATGCCTAAAGATTTTCACAATGGATGCGATCTTACACTGTGTCGAGACACACTGGTGACACAGGGAGACTTAAACAGTGAAGAAAAAGGGACGTTCGACTCCTTACATTGTCTGCCTACTATCGAGTGTAAACAGGGTGAAAAAGAACGTTGTTTTCTAAATTAAAGGAATCTTAGATGGTACAAATACAAGTATTTTAAACATAAAAACCACGGATCTGCCGTGATTGGTTTAGGATCAGCTGCCAACCTTCCAAGTGTTCTAGCACAATCGTGACAGGCCCGATTTGTCGAACGAATGTTAAGTGTTAACACTGCTGTTAATTAGACTTAACACACAATTTTACAAAATATGCTTCTCATCAAGAAGTGTTAGAACTAACAAATTGTTAATGGTTGTGTTAAATGAACGTGGCAGCAGTCCTGTGTTAAGCCACTTAACAGCTGTTAAAATTTCAAAATGGCAGCATCTATAATATGTAAGTTTGAAGTTTCACTACTGTATGAAAACTATCCATAAAGTGAAGAATGCAAACGACGAGCCATACTAAGAAGAATCCAATCTGTAGAGTTTTCAGAAAACAAAGATTAAGGCCACGGCGCTCCTTCCCACTCCTAGCCCTGACCTATCCCACCGTCGCCATAAGACCTATCTCTGTCGGTGCGACGTAAAAGAACTAGAAAAAAATATTGAATGTTATGATACAATTTTCACTATTTTTTAAGCACAGTCGCATACTTTAAAGTTAAATCTACAATCATGTTTGTCTCGTATTCATTATAATAATGCTTCTTTTGACTTACCGCACATGTTTACGTCTTAGCGGTCTCCGCTAACCATAACCTATAATAAAGCCAACCAAGTGCGACAAAATACAATTCCAATATACTGCTCTGAGTGATAACGAGACAAAGACGCTCACTTTTAATCGCGTTCAGAAATCTCACGGAAAAGTGTTAATTTGTCTTTAACAATTTGTTTCGTAACATATGTTGGAAATGTGTTCATGAAACGGGGACTTCTAATCTAAATGTTAAATGAATAATAATTGGTAAATAAAATTTAACACAGAGTTGAAGTGACCAGGCCATAGTGTTTGCTTTTATATACAGTGAAAGTGAAAGAACGTACAATACCTCAGAGCAGATGTTCCAAATATCTCCCTCCAACTTGGCGGCACAATTCAGATCGACGCAACAATTACTCACGTACTGTTATAATAATACAGAGTCAAGGAGAAATATGTTGTCTCTCCTTGACTTTGTAGGCCCTGGAATGAAATATATTTCTAACAGGGTGTCTCTCTTTTGAGTCTGGTTACTATGGGGTGACTTGCCAATACATTATGTGTTATTGCTCTGAAGACGATCCTGGTCGCAGGACCGAAACGCGTAAGCAAATTATTAACATCCCGCGACCTAATATCCCTAAATTATGTATTAAGATAACTCACATATCCTTTGGAAAATTTCCAATGCTTCTCGGATATGATGTGCAGGGTTGGCGACGGACAGGCGGAAGGACATAAGGAAGACAAAAGGAAGGTCAGGTGGACAGCGTCTCAGCAAAAACAGTATGACTTGTTAACGCTCGAGCGTCTGGGAAATAGGCTGCCTAAATTAATCACCGCAAAAATGTGGCTCCATCTACTAAATACTTGTACCAGATAACACTCCTTTAGTTTATGAAACAAAGTATTTATGAACACACTGTATTTTTCTACATCTCTACGGTCAATGATCTTCATTACCGAATAGTCTTTTAAATTAACTACTATGGTGGAGTTAGTTAAACCATAGAGATGTACTGCAATATTTCGAATACTTTTAAGGACCAGTGTCATTCGATTTTAAGTATTGGACAATGTGGTTAAACATTATAATATTCCTGAGAAAATAAGTTTTGATTAGAGTCAAAACTACCAAATTATTATTTTACAATCACGCTTGGGTAAATAATGAATTCTGTAGTAGTAATTTTATTTCTTGGCTTTCCGAATTGAAAATATTCCAGTTTTTACTTTATTTACAATCCTTAAAACTTTATAATTACATACACAAAATTAGAAACAATTTATGCAGTGTTTTTCTCCCCGTTTGTTTAAGATTTCTCTCACCGACATTTCTCCAACCCTTTTCGTCCAATACGTCCTTTTGACGAATTCTCCCCTGTCCTTTCCTCTTAGTCCGTGTACACTTGTATAACAGGTATCTACATTTTTCTTCAATTTCTCCGCAGATTATGCATCTACTACTATCTTCTTTAGTCCAGTGCCTGTTGGCCAGAGATTCATTCCCACGCCTGAATCTGGCACTGATGATTTGGTCTTGCTTGTGTTCCCTTCTGCGTAGGTATTGCGGCAGATCAGTTGTTCTAATCTATATAAAAAAAGTCCTATATTTTGGAGAAATATTCGTACAATTGTCAGTTTTACGAGTAATAATGATCATCTGCATATTTTTTGGTTTTAGTGTCTCTTTGTATGAGTTTTCATAACTGGAGAAACATGGGATATATTTATACCAAACTTTACATTTAGGATCTACCTGTACTTAGGTAGGTTTTAAGGCCAGTTTTATTTCTAAATGCCTGGATGGACTAGGGGTTTATAGGACGATCGATACAGTGATTTTACACTACCACAAGATATGCATGACCATCCTTTAATGGGAATCAAGTAGCATTATTGGAAATCTATTTCTAAAACTTTTTTCCTCATGTGTACATAACATGTGTATCACTAACGGATGATTTTGTAGTCCAAGTCCCAGCGGACTTAGCCGAAAAGCGGATTGTGTTATCAAGTACATATGACGTGAAGATATCACTTTATATAAGGATTAATCTCAATGTGCGATTATAGTCGTTTAATTAGGTCTTTCAAAGGAACTTTGAAGTATATGTTATTTCCTGTTATTTTATGCCGCATACGTATTTATCGTACGACGGTAAATAACGGAGATGATTACGAAAAATTGGACTTTTAGTTCAAATCCCGTAGAACACTTGTTGCATTTCACTTCGAGGTGGGTTAATGGGAAGAACTTGAGAGACATTTTATTCTTTTAGATAGAACAGATAATAAGGGGGTTATCATCGACGATGTGTTTCACGGGTCTTCAGCTACAGCGCCACTCCAGTGGTCACAGAAATAACAATATACAATCGAGAAACAGGGAGAATTTAGCACAATCTCGGACCTGGAACTGTACCGTACAATAAACTCTCTAACTGTTCTCATTCCATATCGACTTTGCTCATCGTTATCGCACTTCACGTTACTGCCACGTGCTTTCGTAGAAAAATATAAGTTTATCATTTCGTATTGAACGTTTGAATGCAGGCGTGTAACTTCGCATGAATTCATGAAGGAAACGTGTAATCCATTACAAATTCCCGTGTGAAGAACGGATACAAATGATAATATTCTTATATATTTGGCAGTACTGGTCTCTCTTGTAAGTCTAGGCCACTCCAGCGCAGGCTATCAACTACTTCTTCGTCTTTTCTGCATCTCCTTCTGACTTCCCCTGGTGACAGACCGTTTGGGTTGTAATATTCTCGTCGTCACATCTCCTATTTGGATAGCACTTCTTTCATGCTATCGATTTATTTCAGGCATTATTTCTTTTTTGTGTTTGGTGATTTCTTCCATATCTTAGCTTCGGATTTTGCTAATTTGAAAAAAAAGTTAAAGATGAACTGGAAGAAGTTAGTTTGTTTACCGGAGAAATTAATACCGCCACTAAATAGTGTTCGAAACTCTACATGTGTGCATATTTACCATTATTATGTAATATTACAAAAACAAATTAGAGTATTTAGGGGGATGATGACAGGTGATCAGAGTTTTATGAGATCCGAACGTTCTTACTTAGTATCTTCACATATCCCTCCAAGTCAGCCTCTGTAGTGTAGAGGTTAGTGTGATTAACTGCCATCCCCAAGGGCCCGGGTTCGATTCCCGGTTCTGCAACGAAATTTCAAAAGTAGTACCAAGGCTGGAACTGCGTTCACTCAGCCTCGGGAGGTCAACTGAGTAGAAGGTGTTTCGATTCCTTCCAGTTGTATCCCCACGACCCAATGTATCATGATCAAGGACACTGCCCTTGAGGCATTGAGCCCGATGGAAATACCATCCCTGAACGCTAAACGGATTAAGGAAGAAGAAATATTCCTCCATCAGAGTGTTGCAGTAGTGGAGGAATATGGCTTAGTAGAGGAAGCCATTGAGTTGGAGTTGACCTGGTGGTTCCCATCCTTTCCTTCCACGTAATGACGATTTATCCAAACTGGAGCACAGTTTACAGTAACAGAGTAAACAGCCTGAGGAGCGGAGAGTATCACCGCTGGCGCCCTAAGTGCTACTACACAGCTTTCGGGAGATGTTATTCCATATTTTGTGTTAGGCAGCTGTCGTTCGCAGGTATTTATTGAATAAAATGTTATGTGAAGTGTTTCATGCAAATACTTGGGGTTTTATTGAGGTAAACTACAATATCTTTTATAGCCTTCTGTTATGTGTATGTTTGTTACGTTACAAAAATATAATTACATAGTTGACAATAGATTTGTATAATCCAATAATTCTGCTATTTGAAATGTCGGTGTTGGAATGTACTAAAACTTGCTGTATTCAGAAGAGGACCGCGATCCAATACAGGTTATTACAAGCCATGTTTTATTCTGTTATAATATGTGGGTCTAAAACAGAAGTGGTACTTGCCTCCATATCATAAAAATCTACATTTTGGATGTTTTCACTTCTGTCCCTTCTATCTCGTTCTGTAGAAATTATAGGATAATTAGCATTTTATTTCAGAGTTTCTAGTGTAAGCAACTAGAGCAGAATAATACGCTCTAGCTGACAATTGTGAAGCTTATTGAGTGGTTTGAATGATGAGCAGCATGCACTATCGAGAATTCTGAAGCCTTGTACATCACATTCCATTCTTCTCACTACAGAACACTTAAGCCACCAGTTTGATACTGCAATGAGGACAACTATTATCGCATTATCCGTTAGAGAGACAATCAACTTGATATGCACTATGCCACTGTTTATTGAACTTAATACAATTTGTGAATGGGCGGCGCAAGTTCTGAGCACCTCTTTGGTGTTTAACAATGGATGTTGCATTTCAACTATGGTAATAATCCTCATACATTCTCCAACAATAATGGAATCTGTGGTGTTCACTAGGATTAGGTAGTGGGATGATTTGAATACACCTGGAGATATCTCAATAACAGATGACAATGAGCTAATTCTATCATATAGCTGCCGGATATAAAGGATTATTTTTGTAGTATTTTTGGAAATATAAAAGTTGGAAATATTCATTTCTATACAACATTAGAATTTGTTTCACAGTATTCGTTAAATTCGTAAAGTTCAGGCGCAAGTTAAGACATCTGAAAAAATTAATTCACTTTCATACAACTATAAAAAGACCCGCAAAGTCCTATAAATACAGTTTGTTTTCTGCTTCGAAGAGGAAACCGTACTGACTTTCAAAATACACTGACTGACAGAGCAAATGCAACACCAAGAAGGAGTGGTTCGAAAGGGATGAAAGTTGGGGAAAAAACAGAGACGGCACGGACGAATAATTGATGTTTATTTCAAACCGATATGCAGGTTACACAATGCGCACGGCATCGACTCAGTAGGATGTAGGACCACCGCGAGCGGCGATGCACGCAGAAACACGTCGAGGTACAGAGTCAATAAGAGTGCGGATGGTGTCCTGAGGGATGGTTCTCCATTCTCTGTCAACCATTTGCCACAGTTGGTCGTCCGTACGAGGCTGGGGCAGAGTTTGCAAACGGCGTCCAATGAGATCCCACACGTGTTCGATTGGTGAGAGATCCGGAGAGTACGCTGGCCACGGAAGCATCTGTACACCTCGTAGAGCCTGTTGGGAGATGCGAGCAGTGTGTGGGCGGGCATTATCCTGCTGAACCAGAGCATTGGGCAGCCCCTGAAGGTACGGGAGTGCCACCGGCCGCAGCACATGCTGCACGTAGCGGTGGGCATTTAACGTGCCTTGAATACGCACTAGAGGTGCCCAAACTATGATGCCGCGTTGTCTAGCGGTAGGGCGCTCCACAGTTACTGCCGGATTTGACCTTTCTCCACGCCGACGCCACACTCGTCTGCGGTGACTATCACTGACAGAACAGAAGCGTGACTCATCGGAGAACACGACGTTCCGCCATTCCCTCATCCAAGTCGCTCTAGCCCGGCACCATGCCAGGCGTGCACGTCTATGCTGTGGAGTCAATGGTAGTCTTCTGAGCGGACGCCGCGTGTGCAGGCCTCCTTCAACCAATCGACGGGAAATTGTTCTGGTCGATATTGGAACAGCCAGGGTGTCTTGCACATGCTGAAGAATGGCGGTTGACGTGGCGTGCGGGGCTGCCACCGCTTGGCGGCGGATGCGCCGATCCTCGCGTGCTGACGTCACTCGGGCTGCGCCTGGACCCTCGCACGTGCCACATGTCCCTGCGCCAACCATCTTCGCCACAGGCGCTGCACCGTGGACACATCCCTATGGGTATCGGCTGCGATTTGACGAAGCGACCAACCTGCCCTTCTCAGCCCGATCACCATACCCCTCGTAAAGTTGTCTGTCTGCTGGAAATGCCTCCGTTGACGGCGGCCTGGCATTCTTAGCTATACACGTGTCCTGTGGCACACGACAACACGTTCTACAATGACTGTCGGCTGAGAAATCACGGTACGAAGTGGGCCATTCGCCAACGCCGTGTCCCATTTATCGTTCGCTACGTGCGCAGCACAGCGGCGCATTTCACATCATGAGCATACCTCAGTGACGTCAGTCTACCCTGCAATTGGCATAAAGTTCTGACCACTCCTTCTTGGTGTTGCATTTGCTCTGTCAGTCAGTGTACATTTTACTGCATGGATATAGGTTCATGACTGTTTACACTTGCCTTCATTGTGATAGATAGAATTATTGCTTTATCAGTGACAGTCCACGTGGAGTATTTCAAAAGCGTGCTGGTCCTGAAGCCGACCCGCTTGTCAGGTATCAGTGTTGCACAGCTTCACGCAGTTCGGTCGAGTCTCAGTGCTCGTTCTCAGAGGCTAAGTATTTAAAACGGAGAGTTGACAACACTGTGTCTCGAGTTGGGGAAAATTCTGGCACCCCGCGGACAAGGAATATAAAAAAAAAACGGCCAGCTGGGCTTCAAAAGCGTGCCGGTCGTTAACGACGAAATTGCAAGAGCTATATTCAGGTGCAGAATATCATTGTTTCATAAACTAATGGAGTATTAGATGGTACAAACACAAGTATTGTGAACGTAGGAACCACAGGTTTTTATGTGGTTACTTTCGGCTACCTACCTCCCAGATGCTGGAAGTTAAGTGAGCTTCACTGTTCTGCTGAGGCATTGTCCGCATGAACTTCCTTCTGTCTTCCTTGTGTCTTAGTTCTACCATTCGTCTATCGCCATTCCTGCACGTCGCGTCTGAGAAGCGCCGGGAATTTTTCAAGGAATGCGCGAATCATTGTTGCGTCGAATGTGAATTGTGCCGCTAGCTGCTGTACATTTGTCCATTGTATGCAGCTAAAATGTACGTAAATCAAAAGAAACAGTGTTTTACGTTTATGTTTGAGTGCCTGGGAGGATGGCAGCCGATATGAGACCTTTAAGCTCACGTACCATCCTGTAGAAGTTATTTTTGTTTGAGTCATCAGTCCATAGACTGGTTTGATGCAGCCTCCATGCCAACCAATCCTGTGCTAACCGTTTCATATCTACGTAACCACTACATCCTACATCTACTATAATATGCCTACCATACCTTGGTCTACGCGTACCGTTCCATTCTTCCCTCAAAAACCAACTGTACAAGTCCTGAGTGTCTTAACATGTATCCAAAAATTCTATATCATTTTCTCAATAAATTTAGCCAAATCGATCTCCTCTCACCAATTCAATTCAGTATCTCGTGATTCGATCTACCCATCTCACCCTCATCATACTTCTGTAACGCCTTATTTTTGAAGATTTGATTCTATTTTCTTTCCTTCTGGTCTAGTTATCGTTTCCCTTCCATACAATGCCACGCTCCAGACGAAAGTCTTCAGAAACGTATTTCTAATCCCTCTATCAACGTTCGAAGTGAGCAAATTTATTATCATTTTTTTCTTTTTTTACTAGTTACTTAACGTCGCACCGACACAGATAGGTCTTATGACGACGATGGGACAAGGAAGGGCTAGGAGTGGGAAGGAAGCGGCCGTGGCTTTAATTAAGGTACAGCCCCAGCATTTGCCTGGTGTGAAAATGGGAAACCACGGAAAAACATTTTCAAGGCTGCCGACAGTGGGGTTCGAACCTACTATCTCCCGAATATTGGGTACTGGCCGCACTTAAGCGACTGCGAGCTCGGTAATTTATTTTCTTAAGAAAGACCTTCCTTGCTTGTGCTAGTCTGCATTTTATGTCCACCTTATTTCCGCCAACGTTAGTTATTGTACTACCAATATAACAATATTCATCTACTTCCTTTAAGATTTCATTTCTTATGTAATATATCCTGCATCACCAGACTTCATTCAACTGCACTCCACTGCCTTTGTTTTGGATTTATTGATTTATTTTCATCTTATATTTCTTCTTCAAGACTGTTTCCATACCATTAAGCAAATTCACCAGATCTTCTGCAGACTCAGATAAATAATAATATCATCGGCAAATCTCAGGATTTTGATTTACTCTCCTTGGATTGTGACATTTTCTCAAGTTTCTGTTTGATTTCCTTTAACACCTGTTCTATGTAATCATTGGATAGGAAAGGGGGAAAATTTCAGCCTTGCCTCACTTCTGTGTGGATTGGTACTTCTTTTGATTTTCGTACAGATTGTTGATAATAATTCTTTCACGGCATCTGATCTCGATCACTTTCAGAATCTCCAATATTTTGGTCCAATTAAAATTATCGAATGATTTTTGTAGGTCTACGAACAATTTGCTCGTGAGCTTGTCATTCTTAACTCGATCCTCCAAGACAAGTTGCAAAGTCATAATTGTTTCACATGTTCCTATATTTCCTATATTTCTTTCGAAGCAAAACTGATCTTCTCCGAACTCTGCTTCCATTTGTCTTTCCAGTCTTCTGTAAATAATGCACTTAGGTATTTGTAGATATATTTTTATACACTTTCTCGAAATATTTTAAAATTCAAGAATTCAGAGAGAAAAACACATAACTAAGGTGCTATACGTGACTTACTCTATCGTAAACATAGCCACGAGACCACAAGTTTATGTGGAATCCGAGCTGAAAAACGCGAATTTTACTTTAAAAACTTTATATTTTAGTCGGGATTCTTAGCTGATGGAATTCCGTAGCTGTAGGTCGAGAGAATTCATTAATTGATTCACCCATTCATCCGTCAAACCATTCATTCATTATTCATTCATTCATTCATTCAATAATGAATACATTTCATTCATTCACTTATCCACCCACATTTCAATGATCTCACCATATCTGCTGGAGTTACGCAGATGTAGGCTGAGGGCATTCATTCGTTAGTGCATCCATTCACCCAGTAATTTAACCAATACTCAGAGCATTCAATTCACCCAATCACTCATTTAAATCTAAATGCTCCCTCCCCAGTTGGTGGTTACCCGTGACAGGGAGAGGGGAGTGTTTATTCATTCATGCATGGATGAGCAGCTCATCCAGGCATATAGTTATTCATTCATTCATTCATTCATTAATTCATTCACACAGTGTATATAAATACGAGGGCAAGTAAACAAGTATACGCAATCAATTTTTATAATTTATTGCAAAAAGAGTACACACTTTATATTTATTTTATTTTTCAACGCTTTCCAATGCGTATGGTCCACCGTTTCACAAGCTTTCTGATACCATCTACGAAGAAGGTTTCTGGTTGCGCAGCAAGTCACGTATGTACCACATCCGTCACATGCAGAACCATGGCTAATGTGCATATGGTTTCCTACATCATCAACAGTCACTCGTCTGTTATTCAGGATCATATCACATACTTGTTCCATGTTGGCATCAGTTACGGCTGGAGATGGATGCCCGGATCTTTCCTAATGCTTCACGCTCATGTTGTCCTCGACACTGTTAATGTCTAAGACAAAAATGAACATTAAGATAACTACAATTTAGAGGTTAGGTGTAAATAGTAATTAGGTGTAAGTGTAATTTTTGTGTACTCAGGATATCTCCTTCATAAGTTAGAAGTCCACCAAGATCTTCACCGACGGTGGCTCCAGGCAGGCTCACGCCTAGACCCTTCTGCGCTCACCGCCGCGACCCAGGTTAGGTGTAAATAGTAATTAGGTGTAAGTGTAATTTTTGTGTACTCAGGATATCTCATTCATAAGTTAGAAGTAACAGACATGAAAGTAGCGAGAATGATTGCTGGTACAAACAGGTCGGAACAATCGAAGGAGGGTACTCGGAATGAGGAGATAAAAGCTAATTTAGGAATGAACTCGATGGATGAAGCTGTATGCATAAACCGGCTTCAGTGGTGGGGTCATGTGAGGCGAGTGGAGGAGGATAGGTTACCTAGGGGAAAATGGACTCTATTATGGAGGGTAAGAGAAGTAGAGGGAGACCAAGATGACGATGGCTAGAATCGGTTTCTATCGATTTAAAGATAAGAGGTATAGAAATAAATGGGGCCACAGCACTAGTTGCAAATAGAGGATTGTGTCGACGATTAGTAAATTCACAGAGGTTTGCAGACTGAACGCTGAAAGGCATACCAGTCTTTTATGATAATGTGTGTATGTATGTAGATAAATTTAAATGTAACAAGAAAAGCATTCATGTATCAGAATAATATGCATTGCAACAGATGATTACTCTCTCCTCCGTTCCAGGCGATCCAGAACAAGTGGATAATAGTATTCTATTCTAATTGTCGAGATACACAAGAGAAGTAAGTCGTCTCAGTCTACTCTCAGACCTCATAAGAATTCGAATTTTCTCTCATTCTGAAAGGACAATGTCAGGAAATAATTTATGATCACTTCTGAATAGCTTAATGACCAATGTCATGAGAATATCGCGATAAAATCTGTCAGTCCCTATTCACATATCTGTGCTCTATGTTTCTACCATTGTTAACCGTATAGTGAACGCAGTAATTACAATTACATTGTCACAATTAGATCCGTAACAGATGGAGTTGCTTGCTGTTTGTGATTTCACGCTATTAGTTAGACACAGAGATTAATTCTCCCGTATTTAGTGGTGCACCGTTGCGAGTAAGGCAAATCCCCGGGTTTATCTCCGAAGTTCAGAATCCATATTGTACGCACGATAACATTATTAAAGGTCTTAACACAGAATAATGATCGGTAGTTCATATCCTCTGTGATGAGGCATTGTGTACTATCATGTAACAGTGCAAATGGAAATCATGATTATCGCACGAGGTAAAATAGTATATTCGAAGCTGGTCAGTGGCTACGAGGTACATCGATAGAACAGATACATGCGATTATAAACGTTGAGGAAAAGATGACCGATGTCTTCTTGGGTTTAGTGTTGGGCAGAATCGAATACTTTCCAGAATCGATTACTATGCATCCGAGAACATTTAATAATCGACACTTGCATTCGAAGCCAAGTTCTCCAAACCTACTGTATATAACTCGAGTAACTGAAATGCAAGTAAACTCAGGACATCGGAAATAATTCAGTGTACAGAAAGTGTTTTAATAAAAGCCAATTGTTAATCTAGCCTTGTACTGTGTACTGTGTACTTTATATAAGTTTGATGCCATGCAATCGGTTGCTCTCAAAATGTCCGTCTCCTCTGTGTATTTCCATTCATATTTGTATATATTTTACATAAAGTGGGTTAACTAACATTCTGTTTTACAGAGCAAGTGGCCTCTCGGTGTGGGGCACGTAGCTGTCAGCTTGCATTCGGGAGATATTGGGTTCGAATCCAACTGCCGGCTGCTCTAAGGATGGTTTTCCATGGTTTCCCATGGTTTCCCGTTTTTATACCAGGAAATTCTGGGGCTGTACCATAAGAAGGCCATAGCCGCTTCTTTCCCGCTCCTAGCCTTTTGCTATCCTATCTTCGCCACATGACCTAAGTATGTCAATGCGAAGTAAAGCAAATTCTAAAAAAAAAAAAAAAATCTTCTTATACGAAATATAAAGGAAGTAAACATTGGTTGTGAGTGATTTGCGTTCAGATAGCTACCTGTCACCATAATTACAACTTGATATTGGCGTATAAGCTCAATCATTGAGATTCTATTCCAGAACTTCTCTTTCTTCCGTCTGAAAGAAGCATTCGAATACATCTTAGGTAAATGCTCGTTTGATGCGCATTACTTCCTTTACCCCTGTGAACCATCGTCATGAATACAGAGGTAGTTCGGAGTTACGCCCAGAGATGGCGCTACTATCTTCGGTTTTCTCTGATGTTGTACAAAGAGTGACCACATAGTTTAGCCGCTAAACAATGTGGTCCCTCTTTTAGATAATCGTCAGTGAATACCTCCAGTGGAAGTATTCGAATACTTTTATCAGGATTCAAGACATCTCAACAACTTTTAAGAATCGAATTCTTGGACTTTTGGATCTCAAAAACTTCCATCACTACTTGGGATGAATAAATGATGTCAAGCCAGATTTGCTCTTACAGCATCACAGACGAACCCTAATGATTTTACCCATCTCTTTCACACCGTGTTTGCACAATTGTGCGTGTTTGTATTTTGTTTATGTCTGAGAGTATTTGACGTTTTCTTGATGCTAGACCGGACAGCAGTGCTTGTGCGGGACACTTAGCATAGTTGCTTTTATTTAGCGCTTGACCGCCAGGGTGCAGGAAGGAGAATTTTAAAATACAGTTGATCGGCAAGATGGTAGGAAGCAGTACTGCCAAAAGCAAGTATTTATTGCAATCATATTAACTTAAAAGCTTTACAGAATATCAGAATGTAATCAATGACGTATATAAATTGGTTAGTGAACGTAAATTGTGAAGATACAACATTGTACTTAATACTATGGGGTTTTGAATGTTGATACGAACAATTATTTTGGTTATCTTTCGTTATAGGCGAATGCTGGGTGCTGCCACCAAAAGGACTGTAAAAGCATAACTCGTACTCGATGTACGAAATGTAATGTAAGATTTTAATTGTTTTAAATATTCTTCCACTCAGTAAAATAGAACATTTGATCATTTAAATATGTATATTTACATGTGAAAAATGAAAATCCACAGCCTGTTTCCAGTCATTTGACCAGATCAGGAATGGAATGAATGAAGACCTCATCTAGCGGTGAGGATAGGAATTGTGCCTGCTGCCGAAGCCTGACGCACTCCTCTGGGGCAATTACTAATGGCTGAAAGATGAAACGAAATGTTAATGGAATGAAAGATGACAGGGAAAATCGGAGTGCCCGGAGAAAAACCTGTCCCGCCTCCGCTTTGTCCAGCACAAGTCTCACATGGAGTGACGGGGATTTGAACCACGATATCCAGGGGTGACATACCGGCGCGGTGCCGCCTGGACCACGGAGGTTATTATTCACATGTACTCAGTTGAATTTTTTAAAGTAGTGAATTAATTCCGGACGCGCACAATTGCGTGGGTGCTTTTTCAGGTGTTAATTTTTATTTTGTGAAATACACTATAAATATATGTATTTAAGAGCATCTCAGTCAGTTTTTAACGTACAAACAAAAATTCACACCACCAATTTTCTTTCAGGTATTCAAGCAAAAGCACGCCTTTCCCGTACAAAGTGATCCTTTGCGTTACGAGTGACATGTTAATGATCCAGCCGCAGGCAAGGGCGTAATTTCGAAACGAGTAGCATAGAACTTCTCACTTTTCCGTACTATAAATAATTTCCGGACATTTTAATTACAAATCGTCTCTGATTGCTCCGCATCACAGTAACATAAACATGGATAGTGGGAGAGATCACGAATCAAGGAACATTTGACTTAACTTTGTTGAATTAATTCTTCGCCTGATTGCAGCACCGTGGTTCCATACCCTACCACACATTAAAAATTGCGGTAGGCTGTCATTATTGTAACGACCGCAGGGTTTTGAGGGTTTTACTTATTAGAAACTGACCACGATACATTCGCGATAGCTAACCTCCAGCTGAGCGCGCGAGTCAACACAGCGCCACGTTATAACACAGTGTGACCCCTTGTGGGTGGGGATGCAGATGAAGAGTACACCCATGGTATCCCCTGCCTGTCGTAAGGGGCAACAAAAATTAGCCCAGGGGCTCACAACTTGGGAGTGTGGATTGGCGAACACGGGGCCAGGGCATTACTTCCACTTACTTGTGCCCTTGGTCAACTCTTTTCCGACCCCGATGGTATTAGAGCATTTGAGGCCTAGGGAGTCCTTCATTTCCACTCCCTTCATGGCCCTTGTCTTTCTTCGTCCGTTACTTCATTTTTTCGAAGTGACAGATCCCTTCTTTTTTCTCTCTATCTACCCCGTGTGGGTGGGGGACGCATAGAAAGAATACACTCACGGTATCCTCTGCCTGTCGTAAGAGGCGACTAAAAGGGGCGACACAGTGATGAGTGTATTAGAACCATGAAACTACTTGTGATTAATACTAACACGCGGGAAACCATGGGCCACCTTTACTTGCGAGTAGTAGCACTATGTTAGGTACACAATAGGTCTGTGATTATTAGCAACAGAAGGTGAGTTTTTATGGGTTTTCCAGAACCCGTGATTAGTACCATTGTGAGAAACACCACGGGTCTTGGCGTTGCCTGTGATTAGTACCACTGTGTGAGGAAAGCCACGGGAATACCTGCGCCCGTGATTAGTACACCTAGGTGAAGAACACCATGGGTTTGCACTGCCTATGAGTGGCGTCATTATATGAGAAACACCATAAGTTTGCGTTACCTGTTCGAAGAGTACAATACTTGTGAGAAGTACCATAATGTGTGGAGCACCGTGAGTCTACGCTACTTTTGATTAGTATCGCAATATGACAAATACCATGGTTCTACTTTACTAGCGATAAGTAACATTATGAGGGGCCTTTGACCTGGATTTCGGGTCCTTTTAGACAACAAGCATCCTCGATTCAAGACTGTGCCTTATAAGCAGTCCTGTGGTCGGTAATACTATCGTTTACGATAGTTTCTAGGTCGGATCCACTGATTGTTTTAAATTCGTACTCATCCATTCATTCTTCATATTCAGGTCTATTATTGAGGTCGGTGGATGATTTTGAAGTTATAAATTGTCATTTCATGTCGTATCGTTTCGTACCATTGGGAGCCGATAATCTAGATGTTAGGCCACTTTAAACAAGAAGCATCAACATCATCGTCATTATAACAAAGTATGCGTGTGACGTCACATATTTAGCAAAAATTTTGCCTTTTGTAGCGATATTTCATGAAAACTAAGTTTCATAATTTCATTTCTTTGTAACAGGTAGCCTTCACTTTTATCTGTCCATTACGACACTGAACACTGAACTATTGAACTGAGTTCAATACTCTTGGTGACATACGCGTTCCACTCAAACACTAAAATCATCTCATATTTTTATTCCATTTACCCGTTCTCGATGAAGGTAAGTCTACGCAGCGTCTCTGCATTCCAGCACAAGTGAACTGCCACCATCACAATACTGACTAATGTAGGCTATAGGTTAATCAATTTCCAACTGAAAAATGAGGGGATCACAACCAAAGTGAAATGTCCTAAAATCTATGGCTCATAATTCATTTCTGGAAATTTAAATTCATTTTAGAAAATATTAATCGTTAGGGTATTTTCTGAATTTTGTCATACATACGAAGTGACACGTTATTAATCCTGCTGAACAATTTTAATTTATTAAAAATCAAATGGACTAGGTTCACTCTGGTTGTGAATTTCAAATTATTGGATGAAACAAAAATTATAATTTAAGCAGTATATTGAAATATTCAATTCACTTTGTAACAAACATCACATTCAGACCATTATTTGTGCTTGTACCTTAATTTAGCACAAAAATAGAAATTTGGATATTTTCTCCAAGTAATGACCTCTACCCAATTCAGATCAATCGCTGTACACAAATTCATCATCGTGATCTGCGTTGATTGCAATACCATTTGACATTGTAGTAATATTAAGTGGGAGATTCTTGAAGAAGTGACAATGAGTTGGAGGTGTATAGGGCAAGACGTCCGTCATGTTGTTCTTCTTAGCTGCAGAGATCCTTCGTTAAATTCCACATTAGTGCTCTTGAATGACAGGTGACAATGATAATAAAAACAGTCCTGCACTCTTGTTTTGCGCAACAATTACTTTCAAGGAAGACATATTTTCATTCAGAGTTTCCTTTAAAATTATTTTCAAAGTGGAACCTTTAATCACTCATAACCACTTTATTTTGTAGTCAATTGAAGACTTTGACCATCAGTAGTTTTTCTATTGGTGATTACTTACTCCAAAGCCTTTGTGGATAAGAACTCCTGTCTCTTCATCTTGATGACTTAAAAATGTGGCTTCTTCCGCTTTGATGATTTGTACGCAGTCTTGCGGGGTGTCGACATGTGTAAGTTGGTGAATTAGGAAGATAATATTCATCGTTAGACATTTTATTCACCACATAAAACACATACACTCAAAAAATGATGGTATGTAGATTAATTGACTTGGTCCACTGTGACTGTGATAAATTCTTAGTAACCTTTACATTGCACAGGAAATATCGCCCTCTGTGAAGTAGCAATCGAGTTATTTGAACCTAGTTTGCTATATTAGTGAATAAATTGAAGTCATTTTAGTCCCACATTGAATTAATCCCCAAAATGACCACTGGTGGACTTGGTCAACTTTGGTTGTAAAATGAAATGGCGTATGGCTTTTAGTGCCGGGAGTGTCCGAAGACAAGTTCGGCTCGCCAGGTGCAGGTCTTTCTATTCGACACCCGTAGGTGACCTGCGCGTCGTGATGAGGATGAAATGATGATGAAGACAGCACATACACCCAGCCCCCGTGCCATTGGAATTAACCAATTAAGGTTAAAATCCCCGACCCGGCCGGGAATCGAACCCGGGACCCTCTGAACCGAAGGCCAGTACGCTGACCGTTCAGCCAACGAGTCGGACAACTTTGGTTGTGAACCCCCTCAAATATGGCATATGTCACAGTTGGTATATCATACATTGGTATTATTTTCATGAATCCAGAACCAGAGGACCATGTTATGACTCTGGTAGCTGTTAACTGCTCACTGATTCAAATAATATTCATTTTAAAGTTTTATTACAACATAACCCGATGTATACACGTCTTATATCTTTCATAGCAAGACACGAAGAACAAAACTAGAAAACGTCAATGCATGGATAAAACAAAGAGGATTTGAGTCCCGATGAATCAAAATTGTTCGCAATTAATCTAATTCGAAATGGGTAAATTCAGCATAGTATTAAGTTAAAAATATTGTACGAAACAGCCACTAAAGTGATGCGTTTACGTCATTGGTTTTGAAGTTCTGTAAACGTCTCTCTCGTAACGTAAATGATCACTTTCCGAGGCAGTTGGGTAAATAACTACTATTTCATACATAGAGAATGGAATTTTAGGCACAAATAGGTTAGAATGCAAACGTATTTAACCAATGGTCAAGTGACTACTACCCGTACAACGGTTCTGCTCTGAGATTTACGTAACTATTAGCGATCTCAACTGTTAGTACGCCTAAAATTTATGCAACTCTCCGACATAAGTGTAGAACGGCTAGATGATACTTGCACCTTGTTCAAATACGTTTGCATTATAACCTATTCGTAACTAAAATTCTCTTCCCTATAAGGTTATACTATGGTGAATTTACTCATTTTAAATTAATATTTAAATTTAAATAATTTTGACATACCATGTTTAACTCATGTAGTGAAGTTTGTAGTGATTATATTGCTAAGGAAGGAAGATAATGGAGTTATATAGTATTAAAACATCAAAATTAATGTTATTTCGAGTAAGTAGGTCACTAAGCTACCAGACTCAAACATGGTCCTCCGGTCCTGGAAAGGTAATACGAAATTTTGATATATTTATCAGTCGGAAATGGATTAACATATATATACTAATCAACGTTAGTAATGGTGGAAGGCTGCTTGAGCTGGGAATGCAGAGACGCCATTTTTGCTGTGGATGTGCAGGAAACCACAGCGCCGCTGTCAGACAGAGGAAGAATTCAATAAGGTTAAATTAGGTGTTCTCTGATTCATAATCCCTCCGACTGTTTACGTCACTGTAAAGTGGAGTTCAACCATTCAGGACGATTTCTAATAAACAGTGTGGAAGGTAATAATATTAAAATGTTATTTGCTTTAGTCCAATGACTACAATTTTTACGGTTTTCGGAGACAGCAAGGTGGCGAAATGTAGTCCCGTAGGAGTTCTTTTACGTGCCAGTAATTTTACCGACACGAGGCTGACGTATTTGGCCACCTTCAAATACCAGGATCGAACCTGCCAAGTTGGGGCCAGGATGCCAGCACCTTAACCGTCTGAGCCACTCTGCCCGGCATGCGGAAGGCAATTGCAATACGATAAAGAAGGCAATTATTCCATAATATAAAATACATTAAAGATAATGCTCCGAGGAAGCACAGGTACACCTATATAGCACCTTACAAAATTTAAGACCACCAGTGAAAATATGTTAATGAATTCCCGGTCCTACATTCATGGTACGAAATGGTCTGAAAATATCTATTTTTCTCATTCATATGGATACACAGCTTACGAAAAGAACTCTTAAACACCGAAGTTACGATTTTTGAAACATTTTGATAACCTATAAAATTACCCCACTTTTGAGTGTGTAGGCCACACTGTTCACTAAACTACAGCAGACATTGTAACTACTAAATGTTTATGAATACCTGTCTTCCTCATATAGTGGTACTACTCTTAGGTAACGCAGACCAATTCTGAACCCTGTGAAACCAACATATCGAGCGCAGCGCTCGGCACCTAGACACTAGTCTATGCAACCGAGCGCCCGATTCCCCGTCTCAGTGGGATGCACATGATGGTACAAATCACCGGCAATGCCCATACCCATGGTATTCCTCACGTAATGGCACTAATCACAAGTAGGCTCATGGTTCTAATTCCATCATGCCTTGGTCGCCACTTTAAGTCACCTCATACGACAGGCAGGGAATGCAGTGGGCGTCCTTCGTCTGCGTCTCCACCCACAGGGGTATGTAAACAAATTCAGAATGTGTTTTGTTGAAATTTTAATAACTCTTCGTAGATTTCTTTCACAACAAACATAAACTAAAATTTATACTTGAGACCCTTTCAACTTTTGACAGTACCTAAGCCAATGAAGACTATAGCTACCGTATCCAATCGGATGGTTATTCTTAATAACTACAGTAGTTATTTTAATTATTATTATTATTATTATTATTATTATTATTATTATTATTATTATTATTATTATTATTATAGTAAATAATATGATATTCCTTGTTTCGATTCATTGTTTTATGGCAGCTGTAAATGACATAGAATTGTCTATGAAAGACTGAATAAACTGAGTCGTAATTTTTCGTTTATATAAGCTGCGTTCTTCAATATGCCATTACGATATTCTCACACCATTTGAGCTGTTTTAATTCCTGTTGACAGTTTAAGAAATTCGTTATTATGACGTAAAAGGGAATGGTAGAAACGATCCATGAGTTATAGCTAATGAATGACTTGTTGACGCCTTCGTAATGTACAATAATCCATTCAGATTCTGTTGAATTGAAGGGGCGTGACTTAATATTAAAAGGACGGCTTGTCTCGCTTTTAATGAGGGGAATTATGAGGTTTGTGAACACTGTATAAATGCTTTATACTGTGGACATTATTATGCTTGCGTATAAAGACTAGTTCACGGTATGTCACTGTGTTACATACCAGTTTTGATGAGGATGTTATTAAAAAAATCCATGATTTAAAAATGAAATAAATGGCACAACATGTGTCACACGAGAGAGAAAAAGTATTCTTTAAGAAAATACTACAATGAAAGCATATAAAAAGGAATTTTATATACTATATTGGCAGAATATTGATGATGATAATGATGATTATGATGATGATTGTTGTTTAAAGGGGCCTAACCTCTAGGTCAACGGCCCCTAATGGTACGGAATGTAATGACAATTTATAATTCCAAAATTCATCCACTGACCAGAATTCAAAACTTGATGATGAAGAATGAATGGATGAATATGAATGTAAAATTATCGGCAGATCCAACTCACAATCTTAGCAGAGCAAAGTCACCTCCGTACAGGCCATGAAGGCCTCTGGAGGAGTGGAATGTAAAGACTTCCACCATTGTTAACCTCGGCACGTGATGGGGTAGAGTGATTAGCTCTACGCCCGGCCGCCTTTGCCCCCAGGAATTAACCTGGTACTCATTTTTGGTGTAGGCTGAGTAAACCTCAAAATCAATTCACTGACTAAAATTCAAAACGACGACGATGTGCAATGACTATGATCCGACCCGCAATGCTCCACCTTCCTGGAAACTAACCTGAAACAATGGTATATACTGACCAAGGGGCAGCTCCCAAAGCACAAATCTGAATCGATGATGCTTGTTGTCTAAAGGGGTCCAAAATCCAGGTCAACGGCCCCTCTTGAAGGTACTTATCGCTAGTAAAGTAGAACCATTGTATTTCTGATGTAGCGGTAGTAATCACAAGTAACGTTGACTCGCGGTGTTCTTCAGATTGTGGAACTACTCACATATAACGCAGACCTGTAGTGTTTCTCTCATAATGGTGCCACTCATAAGCAACGCAAAACCATGGTGTTCCTCACATAGTGGTAACTAATACCAGTGATCCCTACTTTCCCGTGGAATTCCTCACATAGTTGATACTAATCACAGGCAACGCAGACACAAGGCGTCGCTCATATAGTGGTACAAATCACATACAACGCCCAGACATGGGATGTTTCTTGAAACGCAGACCCATGACGTCCACATCCAAATTCTGAAATACCCCTTTTTACCTGCTTCGGGTGTTCCAACCGAACCTGGAATGGGGTGTCTCCGTCATAGTGATGGATACTATACACGGGTATTCCAAACCCACCCACAAACCCATGGTGTTTCTCACATAGTGGTACTAATCGCAAGAAAAAGTCAGCTCATGGTATTCCTCGCATGATGGTACCACAGATGATAGCATGGTTCAAAATTCAGCATCCCTTGGTCACCCCTTTTAGTCGCCTCTTACGACAGGCAGGGGATACCGTAGGTGTATTCTTTGTCTGCGTTCTGCTCCCACAAGGAATCGCAAATTATACTAAGTAACTAATGGCCTTTGGGTCAATTTTTTATTTAATTACTTCAACATTTTCTTTTACAGAGGTTATCTACAATTACAAAAGGCAATACATACAGATAAGATTTATAAAGTAATATAAAAAGTCGAAAAGCAGAACAAAACAAAATGAGTCTGTCTCGCAGACAAACAAGTCATCTTCATATAGGCCCTACAACCATAATTTGTTTTTAAATTCTAATTTGTTAGTTAATTAATATCAGTGAAAACCCTACAGTAATAAGATATCCTCTGCTCATAAGACAAAATTTACAATGAAGTGATGCATATAGCCATATATTGGAATATTTGGTAAAGACAACTTAATACTAACCATAAAGAAACTTTACTAATCAGATACTTGTAAACCAATGAGAAACACAAATTCGCAAACTGGCATTGCAAAGTCAATATTATGTATTTACAATATTTAAGAAATTCGAAAGGCACTGATTTTAAATTTTGTTCCATATCTTATTGTAACAGCTCCTTCTCTTCGAAGACGGATTCCGCGCATACCTACCCTCATTCGATGGATGGAAGTTATATGGTTTAATTTTCCTATGGCAAGATTTCACTAATATCGTAGTAATGAAACAGAGTTCTCCAGTGGCCTGGCAATAACAATTCCTAAGGGACATATCGGCGCTGTGTACTGTATGGATCAATGCAGGACCTGGCTTGGTACAAAAGTAGATCATCTATATGTGCGAAGTAGATATAAGAGTTGTACTATTTTTTATTCTTGCAACAGAAAAGTGATTTCCTGGTCAAGAATAATATCCACCCACATGCTGGCTGTGGAAATCAGCACGCTGTGCAAGACCTTCGATAATTTCACTGGCCGACACAGTCGCCAGATTTTTCACGCACTGAATACATTTAAAAATCATAGATCAACGTAGTAAAATGCAAGTCCGACATAAGTCAGTTTAGTGACAATGCATATAGCATACATGTTATGTTAACTTCTCGAAATAACCACCGTTGTTTTCAAGGTTTCAACAGGTTCAGAGCTTGTGTCACAGAAATCAGGACTGAACACTTCTGAAAATTTACTTTCAACAACTGTCCCATACTTGGAGGTCTCTCGAAAACAGAACCTTGCCCTTCATGATACTGTACATGAAGAAATCACAAGTTATTAAGTCAGATGATATTGCTAGCTATTCAATAGTTCCTCTTTTCTTTGGCCAGTCGTTAAAATATATATTTAAAAGTCTGGGACAGTAAGTGCAATGTGCTGGTGTCTTGTTGCCAAATTCTTTATTATATATTAAAAAAAGTGGACTATATTAGGCAACATTTTTATGACTGTTGGATAAAGCATTTATTTTCCGAAGGTTAATGTTCCGTCGATAATGAATTGGGCTTTATCATACCACTACAACATATCCCTATCTGTATCGAAACGCCGGGTACATTTAATATTTGTTCAATGCCTGAATTTGGATTTCCAGATGTGCAGTAAACACAATTATGGCCAGTAATACACTGACTGACAGAGCAAATGCAACACCAAGAAGGAGTGGTCAGAACTTTATGCCAATTGCAGGGTAGACTGACGTCACTGAGGTATGCTCATGATGTGAAATGCGCCGCTGTGCTGCGCACGTAGCGAACGATAAATGGGACACGGCGTTGGCGAATGGCCCACTTCGTACCGTGATTTCTCAGCCGACAGTCATTGTAGAACGTGTTGTCGTGTGCCACAGGACACGTGTATAGCTAAGAATGCCAGGCCGCCGTCAACGGAGGCATTTCCAGCAGACAGACGACTTTACGAGGGGTATGGTGATCGGGCTAAGGGCAGGTTGGTCGCTTCGTCAAATCGCAGCCGATACCCATAGGGATGTGTCCACGGTGCAGCGCCTGTGGCGAAGATGGTTGGCGCAGGGACATGTGGCACGTGCGAGGGGTCCAGGCGCAGCCCGAGTGACGTCAGCACGCGAGGATCGGCGCATCCGCCGCCAAGCGGTGGCAGCCCCGCATGCCACGTCAACCGCCATTCTTCAGCATGTGCAAGACACCCTGGCTGTTCCAATATCGACCAGAACAATTTCCCGTCGATTGGTTGAAGGAGGCCTGCACTCCCGGCGTCCGCTCAGAAGACTACCATTGACTCCACAGCATAGACGTGCACGCCTGGCATGGTGCCGGGCCAGAGCGACTTGGATGAGGGAATGGCGGAACGTCGTGTTCTCCGATGAGTCACGCTTCTGTTCTGTCAGTGATAGTCACCGCAGACGAGTGTGGCGTCGGCGTGGAGAAAGGTCAAATCCGGCAGTAACTGTGGAGCGCCCTACCGCTAGACAACGCGGCATCATGGTTTGGGGCGCTATTGCGTATGATTCCACGTCACCTCTAGTGCGTATTCAAGGCACGTTAAATGCCCACCGCTACGTGCAGCATGTGCTGCGGCCGGTGGCACTCCCGTACCTTCAGGGGCTGCCCAATGCTCTGTTTCAGCAGGATAATGCCCGCCCACACACTGCTCGCATCTCCCAACAGGCTCTACGAGGTGTACAGATGCTTCCGTGGCCAGCGTACTCTCCGGATCTCTCACCAATCGAGCACGTGTGGGATCTCATTGGACGCCGTTTGCAAACTCTGCCCCAGCCTCGTACGGACGACCAACTGTGGCAAATGGTTGACAGAGAATGGAGAACCATCCCTCAGGACACCATCCGCACTCTTATTGACTCTGTACCTCGACGTGTTTCTGCGTGCATCGCCGCTCGCGGTGGTCCTACATCCTACTGAGTCGATGCCGTGCGCATTGTGTAACCTGCATATCGGTTTGAAATAAACATCAATTATTCGTCCGTGCCGTCTCTGTTTTTTCCCCAACTTTCATCCCTTTCGAACCACTCCTTCTTGGTGTTGCATTTGCTCTGTCAGTCAGTGTATGTTCATTAAATTCAAATGTAGCTTCGTCACTCTACAAGATCCCTTTGAAAGTTCGTGTCGGGATCGTATTCGTGCAGAGCTTGTAGTAGCATAAGGTAAAACGGTACGTTTTTAAAAACATCCACAAATTTACAAAAACATTTTAAAAATGTTGTTAATCTTTAACTGGAAGTTAAATTAAGAGAGTTATGCCATCTGATTGCACAATTTATAATTTAAGGGGTGTCCAAAAATGTTTTCCTTAAGAAATTGTCCTGTTTTGAGATCACCTAGCAACTACTCAAATGCATTTATTTAATGTTTCCTTCACTGAACTATTATAATTAGTGTTATTGAATTCTCCTACAAAATGTATTAGTGTATCACCATTACACCAAGAAGTATAGCACATTATTTTGAAAATGCAAAATTTCAACAACAACAGAAATCCTTTCTTCGTATTCCGTTTTTGAACGGGGATATATTATTCTCATTTTTAGTACAGGATTTGTGTGTTTGTTGTTTAAAGGGGCCTAACGTGAAAATGTTGCTCATCGGGTCGTTTGGTGCATGCATTTCAGTGGGCTTGGCAGACTGATATGTAATAGCAACTTCTGGCTCGGTGAGGAAAGCAACGGGAAGCTACCTCACTCCTCATTTCCCTAGTACGCCTCTTCAGTGATGCCTAGGCCATCTATGGCAGCTGATGGCAGAGCTGTTGAGGATCCAATCAGCCTTAGGGCTGAAGACTGAATATACACATACAACAGCTAAGTCATTGGCCCCTTATTGTACGAGGTGTAACGAACTACATATTCAATCTTCGAAATATATCCACTGACTAGAATCTAAAACGAATGGTAATGAGAAAATGTTCTTCTTCTTCTCCTTATTCTTTTCCTACCGCTTTTTCCCACACCTGTGGGGTCGCGGGTGCGAAGTGGGTCGCACATGTGGATTTGGCCCTGTTTTACGGCCGGATGCCCTTCCTGACGCCAACCCTATATGGAGGGATGTAATCACTATTGCGTGTTTCTGTGGTGGTTTGTAGTGTGGTATATTGTCTGAATTTGAAGAGGAGAGTGTTGGGACGGACACAAACACCCAGTCCCCGAGTCAGAAGAATTAATCAGAAGCGATTAAAATCCCCGACCCGGCCGGGAATCGAACCCGGGACCCTCTGAACCGAAGGCCAGTATGCTGACCATTCAGCCAACGAGTCGGACAATGAGAAAATGATCATGAAATAAAAATATACAGTGGATAAAATTCACGTCGTCTTAATTACTGGGATGATGCTTCTAATCTAAAGGGGTCCAGAATCCAGGTCACCGGCCCCTCATGATGACACTAATCACTAGTAAAACAGAACCATGGTGTTCCTCCTACAGTGGTACTAATCACAGGTCACGTATACTCACGAGTCGCTTAAGTGCGGCCAGTATCCAGCAATCGGGAGATAGTGGGTTTGAGCCCCACTCTCGGCAGCCCTTAAAATGGTTTTCCGTGGTGTACCTTAATTAAGGCCACGGCCACTTCCTTCCAATTCCAGGGCCTTTCCTATCCCATCGTCGCCATAAGACCTATCTGTGTCCGTGCGATGTAAAGCAAATAGCGTATACTCACAGGGTCGCTCACATAGTGGTACTAATCGTAGGCAAAGCAGACCCACGGTGCATCACACATTATGGTAACGCCCACAGGTAACACAATCCCATGGTGTTCCTCACATAATAATACTACTCTCTGGCAACGCAGTTTAATGTTTTTCTCAAATAGTGGTGCTAATCATGGGTGTCAGCCAAACCCGTTGTGTTTCTCACATAGTAGTACTAACCATGGGCAACGTAGACCCATGGTATTGCACATAAATTGGTACTACTCACAGGTAACGCAGACCATACTGAACACAGTGGAATACACATGATGACCTTTCACAAGCAACACTCAGACTCATAATGTTCCGCACAGAATGGTGCTGCTCCTATATAAGTAGACAATCAGGGGATACCATGGGTGTAATCTACGTCTGCAGTCTCCCATCCACAGGGGGTAGAGAGAGAGTGAAAGGAAAAAGAAGGGATCTGACACTTCGAAAAATGAAGTACAAGACTAAGAAATAAGAGCCACGAAAGGCGTGAAAATGAAAAACTCCCTAGGCCTGGAATGCTCTAATACCATTGGGGTCGGAAAAGAACAAGGGTGGACCAAGGGAGATCGGACAAGATAGATTAAAGTGAGGAACCTGGTACAAAAAAGTGAAAGCAATGCCACGACTCAGCTAAGGGCCCCATGGTCGCCAGCCAACGCTCCCAAATTAAAAGCCCCTGGGGCTCCTTTTAGTCACCTCTTACCCACAGAAGATTTTAGTACAGGATATTCCCAAACTAATTATCATTAATGTGAGACCACTTTGAGGTAGACAGCTGAATATGAACTTGACTTATCGATGTTTGAACATGAAATATAAACACAATTGCTAGTTTTGAGTAAATTAAGTTCAAAGTTGTGCATTAGATTATTCTTCTCTCTTCCTCCCTGGAAGTATTAGAATTCGTCCACTGTGTAGGTGGGAGCTTTCATACAGGGATTTCATTGCACGTAGGACGTCTAGTGGTATTAGTGGTTTATACTTATGACTGTCAAGTTGATTACTAGCTTTTTATTGGCCATTTTATATTTGCAGTCAGATGATACAATGTTGCCCATATAAAATATGTCATATCTTGTATGGAACTGCAGTTAGAACGCAAAGCAGTTCCAAACTAATTCTGACACGGAATGTGTTGCTGCCTTTTAAAAGAACAGAATGTCTGGGTTTCATAACCATACAGTTCACGTGCCAAACCAAGAATTACAGACCATCCAAATCTTTGATTTTCGAAGTTCTTAACCTTAAAGGAAGAGCTTTGAAAGCAACTAGGGCATGTTGTAACATTAATGAAATTCTGAAGGCAATCTGTGCCAATAATTATGTTCAAATTTTCACCAGGTAATTCACAGTCATCTGGAACACTGCTATCGCCTGTGGGTCTAATCTTTGATTGTGATGCACAACTTTGTTCAGTACGTACGACTTTTTCATTGTTTTCGTTTACTAGGTTTTGTATAGGGGTTACCAGGAGAAATAAGTTGTTTCGTTTTTATATTTCGATATTTAGAGCCAATGACAACAAATTTACATCCAAATCCACACACGTGTACAAGCAACTTGACAATATTTGCACTGAAAACACGCGGTCACTGATACATGGAAGCTGCCATTATCAAGCAGTATTACAGCTGCATATAAAAAATTCACGTGGAGCCATCTGTGGAGAGCTATTCTGTAACAACGAGCACCAAACTTGAATTTAAAACATCGAAAGGGACCATGAAATTCTCCCTGCAGCGGTGCCTCGCCGACCTCAAGCCGACACATTTATGCACGAAACATGTAAAAACCACACATTTACTTAAAGTAGAAGAATAAATATTTCATCAGGAAACAAAAATAAACAAGTGAAAATTCCGTCCAAATATGTCTTTTCAAACGTATTGAAACAGGAAGCATCCGGGTACGCCTGCAATTGCCCGTAATCGAAGAATTGGAGACTGCACGGCCTGTTTCAAAAGTTTAAATTGTGCGCGTTGTAGTCTGTGATGCAACGCATCCTGCTAGCAAGCTCTGCTGCAGCTTGCTAAGGCACGACCGCGACGTCACGGAACACGTGGCCCACACGTCAGAAGGAATGATGTAGATGCTTTTTTCTATTTCACTTCCTGATGAGATAATAGTAAATGGACAATGAATCATATAGCTGGCATTAACACATAGCTCGTACTCAAATTTCCAGTCGATAGCTGGACTATTTGAGGAGATATTAAGATATTAAAATATCGGGTAATATCCATGACGTTCACGCCCAGGATCAAGCTTTTGTATAAAAGGCGAGCCTGAAAACTGAACGACACACAGCGACCGACAGCAGAGACCGGTGAAGGTCTGCTGCATGACGTAGTACCAGCGAGCGTGATTTAACTTAGTGCGTGGAATGCCAAGTTCCGAACATCTACAGCTTCGAACTCAGTATCAGTGAGGTACGGCCTAGGTGAGAACTTCGACTCTGACAGCAGTATAATTTTATACTCTGAAATTTTTCGCCCACTTCTAAAAGACTTATTTAAAGCATTCAAAAACCGGGCGAGTTGGCCGTGCGCGTAGAGGCGCGTGGCTGTGAGCTTGCATCCGGGAGATAGTAGGTTCGAATCCCACTATCGGCAGCCCTGAAGATGGTTTTCCGTGGTTTCCCATTTTCACACCAGGCAAATGCTGGGGCTGTACCTTAATTAAGGCCACGGCCGCTTCCTTCCAACTCCTAGGCCTTCCCTATCCCATCGTCGCCATAAGACCTATCTGTGTCGGTGCGACGTAAAGCCCCTAGCAAAAAAAAAGCATTCAAACGCTTTACCATTTTACGTTGTTTGTTTGAAAACCCAAGTGTTGTGAATTGGACATATTATTTTGTGCCGTATGCTACAGAACTGTCAGTAAACAATACAACTTACAATTTAATGAAACAGTTTACGTATTTGAACTTTTGCAAGTGACCAGCTAGTTAGAACTCTGTTTATTAAAATTACGTGCCTATCATTTCAGGTAAGGGAACATAGACGAGTAAACTGAGCATTAATGCTTTACGGTGTGCTAGATAGACAGTAGATTGTTTCTTAAAATGTCGTGCTCATTATTTCACGTAAGGGAACATGGACTGTGTAATTGAATATTACGACATTATCATGTCGTCGTTGCCGGGGCAAAACCTCCTATGTGATAATATTTGTGGAGATATACGGACCCGCTGCACATACATTATGAAGAGCGAGAATGCCTTGACAATATTCACACAATATTGCACCTTAGATGACAGAACCTTACCGGCCAGAGTTCTAAGCTAAAATATTTCACATAGGAGGTTTTGTCCCGGCAGCGACGATATGTGAGATAGAATGTGCAGACTTTGCTTAGACTTCACGAACTGTATTCAAACTTACATTCGGGAACACAGTGCATTCAGCGAATGGAACTTGTGTAGTTAGACAGTGACGGTTCAATCGCATTATTCAGTTGAACCTTGGTTGATAAATGCGGTTTGTGAAAGAACACCACTATGGAATATGAAATATAAACGCTATCCTTCTCGAGATATACAACGCAAACTATGGTCGAAGTTTGCAGAGGAAGTGGGTGTTGCAAAATATCATAAGTGAAATTTCACTACGAACGTTACACTTGTTAATTATGAACCGAAGATGCTATTACACTCGAAGTGGCGTGTGCAATTTGACGCCACGTGCACAGACTTAACCATCCGTATCATCTTGTGAACTTCCACCGATGGAGACGTGGTAGCTTTGGAGGATACGTGGTGATGGTGTTCCTGGTCGCCGGTGGATACGTAGTACTACGGCCCTGAGAGATGCAGGCAGACGGAGCGAATTAAAATGAACCGTGATTTCTAATCTAACTTTCAATTCCACAAGTCATTTTCAATTTTCCAAGTAACTTTCAATTTCTCAAGTGACTTCGAATTTGACTTTCAAGTTCATAAGTAACTTTCAATTCCTCAAGTGACTTTCAATTTCTCAAATAACTTTGAATTTTACACGTAAAGCCAGTGTAGTATTAAGTCTTACCAGAGCTACTCCAAAGCTCAAGCGAACTTGCTAACGAGTGGAAGAAAACTTTGAAGAACATTTATAGAATAAAACTGAGACAGCCATTTCGTTAGATATTTTTCCAGTGAATTAGAGCTTTATTTATTTTCACAATACGTCGAACTGATTAATTATTTCAAGAGTGAAAATTTGGTTAATTTGCGATAATTTTGAATTAGGCATTCAATTACGAACTTCAAGAGTGATCTTTATTTGTTTTCCTATTAAGTCAAACTGGCTGATTATTTTAAGAAGTAACTTGTTTTATTTCGTTATTTATTTCGTTTTGAATTGAGCGTTTGCTTGATACTTCAAGAATAAACTTTGACCATTTTACTATAATTGTCTATCACTAATATAATTCAAACAAGAAAAAATTTTATTTTATTTTTAAATATCAAATTTTGATGGTATGCCAGTCCAATTTGTCAAGGATTCAATGGCATCACAGGGAATTCATTTACATTTGTTAATATTAATAAAATGGAGTGTGGCCTGCTATGCAATATTTATTCAACTGCAATTCCCTCTCTGCACACTCTCCTGATCTAAGACCGCACACGCCCTGCGTACTTCTCATGCTCGATCACGCGCGTAATTATGTGCGTGTCAGTTACTGGTACAGTATATGAATACCGTTCGTCTGTAAGGGTTAAATACCAAACGTTTCAACATTCTTCTTACATTTATCTCTGATATGTAACTAGATGCATTTACAAATGATTTAATTGGTGATTTATGAATCATTTCAGTTAGATGTTGCATATGTTCTTCTGTACATACCTATAAAAGTCACCCGGAGCACAGTGCATACACCACCGAACCCGTCATCTCAAACGTCTTATTAAGCTTATACATTCTTTGGCGAGTTGAAGCTTCAGAAACGAAATCCTTATTTAAAAGCTGCTTCCAGTTTACGGAAATCTTAGTCATACTGCCACCACGTTTTCAGAAGGTGAACTGGCTTTTCATTTGTAATTATTACCCTATTTATAATTAATATACTTGTATAAACAACAGATTACAAATTCTTTGCAAATGAAAGCTACATCAGGATGTCAAAAATCCCCAGGTTACAGAAAGCATCAGCCATACATCAACAATGCGTGATATTTTATCGTCAAAAATAGACCTCGAAAATGACAGCAGTAAACTAAGATCGGTGGTACACCGGGGATGGAAACGGAGATGAAGAAATGGAGGAGAAAGACCGTAGAGGAGAAAGAGTTGCATTTATAGATATGAATGTAGACATCAGGACCAGGCATATTTTAAAAGTTCATCACATTTCCTCATTCTAACTTAACGACCAAGAAAATGGTAGGAAGGGAGCTTACCTGTTTGGAAGTCAGGATCGTCGCAGAGGAACTTGAAGGTGTGCCTTGCTCCCGCTACTTGGTCATCGAGAAGTCTTCGGTCCCGTACCGAGAGACACGTTTGAGAGAAGTCGTCCATACAGCCCATGCCCAACTTGAAAGCACTGCGCACCTCGAACGAAACACAAATGCTCTCCTTAGAACTAGTGACATACCATAGAACGAAGACATTTTAATAAATTTAATGATGATCATGATGATGCTTGCTGTTTAAAGGGGCCCAACATCTAAGTCACCGGCCCCTAATGGTACGAGATGGAATGAAATGGCATGATAGTTCAAATTTGAAAACGTATCCACTGACTAGAATTTGAAACAAATGAAAATGACTATGAATTTAAAATAATCAGTGGATCTAATTCGCAATGCCTTATTTTCTGATAAAATGATAGAAAATATAGATTACAGAAGAATAAGGTATTGTTTTGAAGTACAGTTATATATATAATTCAAGTCAGGAGTTAAAATAACACATTAAAATTCACAAACTAAAACAGAGTTAATGGAATGAAACTTAGTTAACAATAAAATACAAATTTATATATAACATGCTTTTATACACGGTATAAATGGAACACTATCCTCCATAAAACGGATGACGAGTTCTGTTGACTGCTCGTCGTCTCGTAGGATGAGGGAGATGGTACTCGGAAGTTTTAGGCTTCGCCCTTCAGTAAGTAGGAGTGCGTTGCTATGCCGTAGACGATCCGAAGACGACATAATATCACCGCTTCCCTCCGAGAAGCCCGAATGGAAGTCATTATCAATTAAACATACGTTCAAAAACAATATTTAAATCTTATCCTTCTTCAGCCCAGTAAAAGAAAATTACATCACGGCTTTCTTAATATGTTCATAACAATAAATATTCTATAAAATACCATGGTGAATCATAGTAGTTTAACTTGTAGTAGTAAAAAGGGGTAGTTTATATTTGGCATGATCATTAAATGAACAATACCAAAAACCGATGAAATTTTAGTTTAAATGGCGTTAATGTAGGAATAAAATTATTTAAGCGTGGAAAAAGTGTGTGTAATGTATACATCGTGGTCGGAAACGACGTGTACCGGATATATGAGCGTAAAAGGGTTAGTCATACAGATAAATAATTTAAAAAATAGATACATCGCACCGTTGTCATTTTACAAGCTGCTGGAGTTAGTCAATCAGACCGCTTCGCGGGTGACTTCAGGTGGGCTATGTAAGGCAGTGTTGCTAAATCTGCACGTGGCTTATGACGGGCTTGAGAGAGTCAATAGAAGAAATAAACTTCTCCAAGGGAGGGAGTTGAATAACGACCTGCCTGATGATAGGCTCGGACTATAACAATCACACTACGGTGGCACTGGCTGAAAGCCACGGTGTGTTAGTGTTTGATGTTCATTTCTCGGCATGACTCTCCAGCCGTGTGCAGATTTAGCAACACCGTCTCACAAAGCCCATTTGAATTCGTCTGAGAAGTGATCTGATTGACTAAATTCAGCAGCTGGTGAAATGACAAGAGCGCGAGATATCGACGTAATGTTTCTTCAAAGTACTTATCAGTATGAGCAACGCTCTAATGTTCATATACTCGGTTCACGTTGTTTACGATCAACCTGTACGCGAAGGTAACAATATCTCTCATTGGGGATTATTTTTGGCTGGTGATGGACCTTCATTCTAATACTAATAACAATTTTCAGTGACCCAGCAGCTAAAAGCTGCTATACGGAAAGTAGGCTTAACTAATGTACAACCTCGGCAGCTTCCTACTGTGAGAATGAGTACATTCTGCAATCCATCTTTGAGGCTGCTGTCCCTGGAGTTGGACCTGCCAACTTTCAAGTACAAGATCACAGTTACAAGACACTAAACGACACGGATACGCCTTATAGCGACTATGGGATACGAAAGGCCTACGACTAGGAAGGAAGCGGTCGTGGCCTTAATTAAGGTACAGCCCCAGTATTTTTCTGGTGTGAAAACGGCAAACCCTTTTCAGGGTTGCCAACAGTGCATTTCGAACCCACTATCTCCCGGACGCAAGCTCACAGCTGGGCGCCCCTGACCGCACGGTCAACTCGCCCAGTAAAATAAGTTTTAACTAAGTTACCTAAAGCCATGATATGACTGCTTCACCGTCTATTGTAATTGGTCTTTCAGTAGGCGCTACATATTTTCCAACGATCCAGTGAAATAGAATTTACTCGGTCTAGACTGTAGGAAGGACAGTCCAGTACCTCAAAAGGATAAAGCCATAGCAATTCATTCAAGCAATTGAGGGGCTTAGTCTCTCCAGCACGCAGACGGAGTTATGGATGCCATCTGTTATATTTGACGAGCACTATCATCCGACGAAGCGACTTACAAGGAAACATTGGCAATGGGTTAGTCTCCGATCGCGATGAAACTTGGAAAACACATTGAGGTACACGTAAGAACTATGTCGGCATCAATTTTGGGTGCCAACATTCATTAGGGCGTTAACTACGGGGCCTAAAAGTTGCGACGTTTCAAATTCCGCGCGATCAGCGATGAATACCTGCTGGCCAATGCTAAGCTGCAACACTGCGTACTTTGAGACACGCCTCTGCACCTCCTCCCCTCCACGCTCCAATTGGTTCGCCACTGCACGTTTCCCTTCTCCCCGCGCTTGCCGGCTGTGGTGGCGAACCAATTGGAGCTGAGGGGGAGGAGGTGCATAGGCGTATCTCCATGTACGCAGTGTGCCAGCTTAGCATTGGCCAGCAGGTATTCACCGCTGATCGCGCGGAATTTGAAATGTCGCAACTTTTAGGCCCCGTAGTTAACGCTCTAATGAATGTTGGCACCCAAAATTGATGCCGACATCATTTTTACGTGTACCTCAATGTGTTTTCCAAGTTTCATCGCGATCGGCGACTAACCCATTGCCGATGTTTCCCTGTTAGCGTAATTTACATGATTTAACTTGTTTTGAAGGCACTGATTTATTCAATTGAGAGTAAATGTTCCCATTTTCAATGGACGATTGGTTTAATCCCCTAACAGCCAATGAAAGGCCAGAATTAACGGCACGTGTAACAACTACAACGAAAACGATGGCTGAAATTGAATTTTCTGGAGATATTTTAGGTGCTAGAATGATATGAATAATAGGGGTACGATAGAGAATCCCCAAAGAAGGACTATGGGTATAACCTAAAGGATAAAGAATATTACAAGAGAAGAGGTGGTGTGATGTTGGTGATTATTGTTTTATTTACAGCGTGCTTTACGTCGCACCGACATAGATTGGTATTTTTTATAGAACTTTCTTTACCTCACACCGGCACAAGTAGGTCTTATGACGACGATGGGATAGGAAAGTCTTAGCAGTGGGAAAGAAGCGGCCGTGGCCTTAATTAAGGTACAGCCCCATAACAGATAGGTCTTATAGCGACGATGGGGCAGGAAAGGGCTACGTGTGGGGAGGAAGCGGCCGAGGGTTTATTTATTTAAGGCACAGCCCTAACATTTGTTTGATGTGAAAATGGGAAGCCACGGAAAACCCTTTTTAGGGTTGCCGACAGTGGGGCTCGAACCCACTATCTCCCGAATGCAAGCTGATAGCTACGTTACTGAAACAGTGCAGCTAATTGCTGGGTGATTATTGTTTTAAGAAGAAGTACAACTGCGAATACACCTTCTCGTAACTCAAATCAGAGGAAATAAGAGAGAGATCTGACATATCGAATAATGAATGTAACAGTAAAATAAAAAGAGAAGGCCAAGAAGGGGTGAAAGTGGAGTCCCGAGGCCTCGGAAACATAATATAGAGAAGAAGAGTTGACCAGTGGGATTGGGAGGATCAATGTGAGATGCCTGATAAACTAAATTGAGGCAATCCCAGATTCAGCTATGAGAACTGTGGTCGCCCAACCACGCTCCCAAGTTGACAGCCCCTGAAACCCCTTTCAGTCGCTTCTTACTACAGGCAGACGATTCTGAGGATATATACCATTGCCGTCACACAGAGTGAGAGTAGGAGAAAAGGAAATGCAGGAAAGGAATACACAGGGAGAACAGAAGAAATGTCAGCAAATTTAATCAAGGCCCACCGTGCGATTGTGAGAACAAGCACTATAATTCTTTCGTTAAAGAACAAAGCGAAGCAGTATAGAAATAGTACTGGAATATTTGTTACATCAATTTACAAGGTGCCTATATCAGTGAGTGTCTGAAAGACATTATGAAAATTAATTGAATTTAATTAAATTAATTAAATTAAATTTGAAGCTCAGGTAGAATATTGGAGAATTAAGAAAATGTTTTTGACATACATGATTATGAATTAGATAAATAACCCTTGAAATTATGAAAGAACTTGTACAAAGCTGCCAGGAATAAATAGAGGTCCCCAAGTTGCTAAAGCCGAACGTAAAGCTTCAACGAAAATGAATACCTATATTTAAATATGCTGCTTAAAGTTGGATGGACACGTTGAGGCGATTGTTGTCTCAAACTGAAGGGGAAAGTTTTTCTTAAGTCGCTGTTGGTAGTCGTTGCCTGACTTTCACATTGATCGGGTGAACCCCTCGGTATGAATACCACATCTGAACGTGCGCTGTGTAGCCAGACCGTACGATGTGGACCGGCCAGTAGGTTGTTCAGTTTATTTTCCCTCAGATACAACAAATCGAACAAGAAATTGGTGTCAAGGTTATTTTCATGCAAGATATGGTGCCGCCACATTTTAAAGCAAAAGTATGCAAAGCAATGAATGCTAATTTTCCGAATGGTTAGGTTGGTAGAGGTGGCCCTATTCCGTCACCACCTGCAGTCTCCAATTTCTCTCCAATGGCCTTTTTGTCAGATAAGAACATTGATTATGGTGAAAATATACGTGGCTTAGTGCATCTCAGACAAATGATCACTGCTGCCATCGCGAACGTCACTCCAGACATGCTTCACTGTACGAGGTAAGAATAGCGATTCTGATCCATAAAGACATTCTGATTTAATGACTGAGTTTTAATGTTTGGAGATATATTTCTTGTTGTAGAAATTTTGGGTTAGTTGTTTTGCGGTTTCCTTCTTTGGGCATCTAATTTCATTGGCTTTTGTTTCGAGTCCATTCTCCCGATTTTCTTCGCCAAGATATTTAAATTGTGACACTCGTTTCTTGCTATATTTTGTCCCCATGAATTTTGGTGCTTGGAGATCATGCATTTTGTCTTTTCAAAAGATATCTGAAGGCCTACCTTTTCCGCAATTTATTACAGGAGTTCAATCTGATTTTGGTCTGTAAAGATGTATCGGGTTAAGATTGCTAGTTCGTCGGCAAATGCTAGGCAATCTATGCTGATTTTCCTCTGCCTAAAGTGAATGGTTGGTTGGTGAAATTTGAGGACTGATTTCTGCTTGCACCATTCTTGTATTGCGCAGTTGAAGAGTAAAGGTGAGAGTCCACCTCCTTGACTTACTTCTGTTTTGATTTCAAAGGGATCTGTGATTTCCACCATGAATGTAACACTAGACCTCATGTCTGTCGGTGTCTAAAACTTGATATTTCAATGTTTGGCAGACTGATTTGTGATCAACTGATTCATAAGCTTCTTGAAATCACCAAAGGTGCAGACTAAATTCTTGCTAAAAATTCTCTGATGTCTTAGGATTAGCTTTAGGTTCAGGATTTTCTCTGGTCTCGATCGGCATGGTCTGAATCCTGCCTGATATTCTCCGATTTGTGGTTATTGTTGTTGTTGTTGTATTCTACCGAGAAGACACTGATACAGAATTTTGTATGCAACTGATACTAGTGAGATTCCTGTGTAGTTGTTTCATCTGTTCTGTCTCCTTTCTTGTGTAGCGGGTGATTTAATGCGTTTTTTTCACTCCTCTGGAATTTGTTCTGTTTGTCAAAATGCATGATTTTTTGTGATTTATTTTATTATTATTATTATTATTATTATTATTATTATTATTATTATTATTATTATTATTATTATTTTGTCCATCTCCGTAGCGTACGATATCCGTTTATGGTATTAACTGTCATCCTTGGAGCCACGGATCCGATTCTTGTTACTGCCAGAGAATTAAGATGGTAGAATTGTAAGAGTGCTGTATGTGGTTAGGATCGTACATGCCGTTCACCTCGATTTGGGGTGTGTTTGACAACTGCTGTACCACCCAGGATGTTGAAACGAGTATGGAGCGAGTAGCTGTGTAGTTCGGGTCACGTAGTGTCAGCTTGTATTCGGGGAAATAGTGGGTTCAAACCCCGCTGTCGACAGCCATGAAGATGGTTTTCCGTGGTTTCCAATTTTCATCCTAGGAAAATGCTGGGTCTGTACCATAATTAAGGCACGGTCACTTCATTCCCGCTCCCAGCCCTTTCCTATACCGTCGTCGCCATAAGACCTATCTGTGTCCGTGTGACGTAAATTGCAAAAAAACAAAAAAAAAAAACAAAAAAGAATCTTCGACACGAGTCATTATTATTATTATTATTATTATTATTATTATTATTATTATTATTATTATTATTATTATTATTGTAGGCCTACGTAGTACTATTAGCTGCCTATTTCGGTGGCCCGGGTTAGATTCCTGGTACTGTCATAGATTTAAGAACAACAGAATGGCAAGAGGGCTGGTGTGTGGTTAGAATGGTACGTGCAAACTCACTCCATTGCGGATGTGCCTCAGAATACCTGCATCATCTCGGCTGTAGACACGAGTATTTTCCCATCATCATCATCATCATCATCATCATCATCATCATCATCATCATCATTGACAGAATTGCTGACATTAATAACCATCACAGGTTAGAATGTGCTTATTTATTACCGTGTTGTAATGTCACTGTACACTGTTTCACTAAAGCCTTCAATATTTAGCCTTTCATAGGCCCCTGAGCTTCTCTTTCAGATTTTGTTTTAACCATTCACCCGCGTCAAATATGAAATAGCTCGCCATGATTAACATGATTAATGAGGGGAGCTAGAAAATCCATTACTTTAAAAGCTGACTGCGAGATGGTGAGATATAATAATACAGGAACATATAAATTAACGACACTACATGACGGGATCTGTGTAATTTGTTTTGACTTTCTGAACATTATGTGCAAAATAGAATACTTGTTTTTGAAGAGAGAAGTCTGATATTATACTAAATAACCCTCGAACTCGCTCTCTACTGATAGTAACGTTCTGTGTTATTAACACAGTGACTGAATTATTATTACGTTATGAACAAAACAGCAAATCATCGTTATCTATCTTATTAAAAACAAAACGAAAGTTTGTTTATAGATTGTCAGAGTTTTCAAATATTAGTACATGTGTGTTAGTATTATCGAGAACAATAACAAATGCAATTTTAAAATTTCCATAATGTCTGTCTGTATGTATGCACGAGCATCAAAAGGAAACGGCTAGACATATTTTAATGAAAACTGAATAATAAACAATTTATACATTTATTTGCTTTGTTTTCAACAGCCATTTCTGCCCACTTACAGAACATTCCCAGTTCTTATTTCTAATCTTATAAATAATATGCAATAAAAATGAAAATAAGAGACCTAATACTATAATTATGAACTATGGATAGTGATAAGTGTATGTTTCAAACTCATATTTTAATTTCTCCTAAAATATGCATTGTTAATCTAAATTAATCTTAGGAATAAAATTTTCATAGTACACAAGTATGGTACTCTATTTAATTTATGTATTCTCTCTGTGTAAGTTCCCTTCCGACTGACCTTTAAGAACTAACCTTAGTTGAGTTGATGGCAATACGGGACAAAAAATGAGATTTATAAGTTGTGACCTGAAGAAAACACTCTTCCCGTGAAATATTTCCGCGTTTGGAATTCTATTAATTTACGGACATATTATGTTTAATGGTGAATTTGTATGGTGATTTGTGTTTTAACGTTTAATAAAGAAAGTTAAATTATTTCTGTTACTTCCAAACGGTGCATACAGTTGTATTTGGTGGAATGCCTCTCGGTTATCTGCTTTACCTTTGAGAATTCTATGTACACTCGTTAATATTTCCCTAGTATGGAACTTACCTATGGCAAAATTTGTTATTAAGTCATCATAAGACACATATTTTGAACTCGCTTTAGAGATACAGAAATAAAAATATTTTAGAAATTTATCTTCTACAAATTCTCTTTCTTTTATATATGATTACATGATGGAATCCAGATTATAGTGCATATTCTCTTACTGTTATGTCTAGTGAATGATATACCTGTACAATGGATTTGTGTTTTTTAATTTTGTTTGTGTTTCTCATTAGAAATCCTAGGTTCCTATAGGCCTTATTTACGGCGTTATGTATGTGTGCATTGAACACAAGTTTATTATCAAATGTTACTCCTAAATCCTTCATTTCTTCAGCTAGTGTTTAGGCTGATATTGTTCATTTTATATAATTGCATTTGTGGTAGACCTTTTCTAATAAATATCATTTATTCACATTTCTTAACAATGAATTGAAAGGAAATGTGTTTTCCCCCATTCAACCAGTGCTGTGAGGGCTTGTTATATTTTTTCATTATATTGATTTGAAGAAATATGCCTGTACATTTTCGTGTCATCTGCATGTAACTGAAATTTGGAATTTTTCAATACAGAACCAATATCATTTTGAACCTTGGTTAATGCCTAAAATTATCCTGTACATGTATGAAGCTAACAAACTGAAATCTATTCCTGAAGTAGGAGTTGAAACATTCAACCAGGTTTGGGCTAAAAACAAAACTGTGAAGCTTCTTTAGAAGTTTATGATGATCAATCTTCTGAAATTCTTTTGTCATGTCCGTGTATATGGCATCCACTTGTCCTCCTTGATATAAAATTGATCACACAAAATTGGTAAAGTTTACTAAATTTGAACTCGTTGATCTGCATTGCATAGCCGTGTTGTTGTTCTATGACGACTTTCTCAACATGTCGATAGATGTTACAATTAAGTTTATCCTCAAACACTTTGTATAAGACTGATAGTATTAATATTGGTCTATAAGTATGTATGTTTTCAATATTACCAACTTTGTGAATTGGTCACACACTTGCTATGTTATAAAAATCAGGAATACTGTTTTTTGTTGCAGAGATTTGTTAATAATTAGTCAAAGTGGACATCAAAGAGCGTCCCTGCATCCTTTCACTGCATATTGGGGTAGGCTATATTTTCTGGACAAGCACTCCTTTTAGACTGTACTCTTTTCATGGCACATTTAAGATCAACAGCAGAAACCTATGCAAACATTCACATGTCAAGTTATTAGCATAGAAATTATATTATTGACTTTACGTCCCACTAACTACTTTTACGGTTTTTAGAAACGCCGAAGTGCCAGAATTTAGTCACGCGGGAGTTATTTTAGGTGCCTGTAAATCTACCCGCAGAGGCTGACGTATTTGAGCATCTTCGAATATCACCGGACTGAGCCAGGATCGAACCTGCCAAGTTAGGGTCAGAAGGCCAGCGCTTCAACCGTCTGAGTCACTCAGCCCGGCTAATATTATTGTTATTACGTTATGAGCAAAACAACGTATCATCGGTATCTATCAAAATAAATGAAACGTTTCTCTGTACAATGGACAGAGTTTTCAAACATGGTATATAGGTGTTAGTATAGTCGAGAATAAACAGCTAATGAAATTCTTAAATTTCCATGATGTCTGTCTGTCTGTCTATCTATCTATCTGTCTGTCTGTCTGTCTGTCTGTCTGTCTGTCTGTCTGTCTGTCTGTCTGTCTGTCTGTCTGTCTGTATGTAGTATGTACGGATGTACGGTAAATTTTTACAGTTGCCTTTACGACGCGAACACAGATAGGTCTTATGTCGACGATGGGTAAGGAAAGGAATGAGAGTGAGAATGAAACGGCCGTGGCTTTAATTAAGGTACAGCCTCAGCATTTGCCTGGTGTGAAAATGGGAAACCACAGAAAACCATCTTCAGGGCTGACGACTGTGGGGTTCGAGCCCACTATCTCCCGGATGCAAACTCACAGCTCTGCGCCCGTAACCGCATGGCCAACTCGCCCGGCGTGTGTATGTATGTATGTATGTATGTATGAGCATCACGAGGAAACGGCTAAACAACATTTAATGACAAATTATATTTTAGGTCAAGGGAGAAGAAACTAATATCTTAGCTACAATTTATTTTACTGAAAGTGAATGGAGAAGCTGTTAATGGAAGGTGGAATAATTATTGCTCAAATATCTCTGGTATTACTGATCGGATAGCAAAATGCTACACAACATAAATTGTCGAAAATAGAATTTAAGATCTTTTGTGTATCATGCGTTTAATCGCACGAGGAACGATAAAGGAGATATTCGCGATTAATACATTTTCAAAATGTTCCAACTCTGAATAGTGCACATAAAAAGATTTATAGTGCCGGGCTGTTTGGCTATGTCCAACAATGGCAGTTGTTCCAACACACAATATTCCCATGACATGACATAAGACAGCCCCACCTATCAAGATCCACGTTGATTTAGCATACAATTTTATGGCCACAGATATTCGCAAAAATAAGTGCTACGAAAAATATTCTGCTGCATTGCCAGGTGTATGCATAAGTTTTTGCCGGTTTTTGTAGTAAAGAAAACACGTAATTTTCAAAGGAAATTCATATTTTTTGTTTATTCAAAATATTGGTCATCGGCTTCTATAACACTTCGCCCATCTTTAAGGTAAGTTATGAATATCATGCCAGAAAAACTGCTTGTCTTTTGCGGCGAACCATCCGTCGAACCATTTTTCAACTTCCTCGAAATTGCTGGAGTGCAGCTCTGCGAGTGCATGCCTCATTGATGCGAAGAGGTGATAGTCAGATGGCGCTAGGTCGGGGCAGTACGGCGGGTGCCGCAGAATGTCCCATCCAGGGGATTTCAAGGTGTCTTTCACTGGTTTTGCTGTGTCAGATGGTGCATTGTCGTGTAACAAAATCACTTTGCCATGTCTTCTGGCCCATTCCGATCGTCTTTCGATCAATGAGTGATTTAAATTAATCATTTGTTGGCGATAGCGTTGTGCATTAACGTTTCGCCGCGCTTCATGAGTTCATAAGACACAATTCCGCTCTGGTCCCACCAGACACAAAACATGGTCTTCTTGCCGAAGCAATCTGGCCTTGGTGTTGAAGGACCGGCTTCGCCAGGTGACAGCCACGACTTTCCCTGCTTCAGGTTTTCAAAATAAATCCATTTTTCATCACCCGTCACATGTCGATACAAAAATCATTCTTTCGTGGCGTTGAAGCACCATTTCCCAAGTGACTTTGTGATTTCCATTTGCCGTTGATTCAAATCGTGTGGAACCCACTTACCGAGTTTACTGATCTTCCCCATTGCTCATAAACGTCTGCTGATTGTTTCTTGTGACATATTTATTGCTTGTGCCAATTGCTGTTGAGTCTGAGTCCAGAGCGCGCACATTGAAGTCACCAAGTTTAAACTGTTTAAACCATGTCTCACATGTTCTTATCGATGAAGCGTGTTCACTATATGTTTTTACCAGCTAACGATAACTTTCCGCAGCCTTTTTCTTTTGATTTAATAAGAAAAGCAATGCGTGTCGCAAATGTTCTTTTTCAGGCACAAACGTCGACATGATCACTGAACGATACAACCCAGACGCGAGTGTTTGGCGGACTCAACTTGTGTGTCTTGGTGGGTTAATGTCAGATGAACAAACTGACGCATTTGTCAAATTCATACCTGCGTCGTGTTCGCTGGTGCCATCTCTTAGTGAAACCGGAGAAGAATTATGCATAAACGTGGTAGGTGACGTTACCCCTTGTAAGGGGCTTTGCTGTGACCTAGACGAAACGCCAGTCAAAGACAGTGGAAACTGCTTTAAAACACGACGCCATTTGCACCTACTGTTCACAGAAGGCGGAGTTTCTGGGTCGGCGGATGCAGAGTGGCCACGGCTTGTCTGTGGTCCGTCAGTTCTTGCCCTCCGACCGGTCAACCGAGTAGAGGAGGGGAAGCCACGGGTCTAGCGTGACTTTACGCCTGTGTGTTCGGAAGACTGAGAGGGGCTGGTCCCGACTGTCGGCTGTCCTGAGAATGGCTTTCCGTGGTTTTCCATTGTCCAGCACTAAGGCGAATGCCGGGGCAGTTCCTAGTATAGGCCACGGCCACCAACACTTTCACCTTCACCACACATCTCCACAAATCTCCTGGCCTCAGAGATGACGTCACCGTCTAGAAGGTCCTCCTTCCCCTTTAAGCGAGGAATGAAAACATTTAGTGGTTGAAGCAGCAGAGTTCTGGCACACGGTAATAGCGTTACGTATAAGGTATCGAACACTGATTGCCTAGTTACCATGAAGTCGGTTTTTTGTCCATGCAAAACTGATGACACTAGTTCCAGATAGACCCCAGACGAAAACGTTAAAAGTTGTCAGACGTAACTTTACAGGAAAGGGAAGAAACGCGTGTTCGATAAAAATGATTAAATTTTATCTTCCAGGGCCATCTGTTAGTTGTCGTAAACGTGGCAAGATTGTTTCCAGTACAGGGAAAATATGATTATTAAAATAATAATCATGATAATGTTTGTGTTTTTACGGCCCACTAATTCTACGGTTTTCCGAGATGCCGAGATTCCGTAATTTTGTTTCGCGGGAGTATTCTTTGTGCCAGTAAATCTACCGACACGAGGCTGACGTATTTGAGCACCTTCAAATACCACCGGACTGAGGCAGGATCGACCCTGCCAAGCTGGGATCAAAAGTTCAGCGCCTCAACCGTCTGATCCACTCAGCCCGGCGGTTATTAGAAGACCACTGCATAGAAATAAAGCCCTTCCTCCGGAGAGAGTTTCGTATTCCAAAACTTCAAATGTGGATATGTCATTCTTTGGGATATAGCCCTAATTTCATATCGAAACTGCAAAGAACACTGAGTTAATTCGATACCACAAAAAAAAGAAGTGGGCATTTTTTTCTTTCACTACAGTTTTCATGAACAGGTGCTTATAACGGTACTGGTGACGGTAGTGACAAATAATTTTATTGAAAACTAGTGGACCCGCGCTACTCCGCAGCATTCATAAAAAATGGTACAGATAACTCGTCTTGCTATGCCTGTCGTAGTCATATTCTTTAGCCTGCCCTTTTCAATAGTTGTATGAAGATTTACACTGACTGACAGAGCAAATGTAACACCAAGAAGGAGTGGTCAGAACTTTATGCCAATTGCAGGGTAGACTGACGTCACTGAGGTATGCTCATGATGTGAAATGCGCCGCTGTGCTGCGCACGTAGCGAACGATAAATGGAACACGGCGTTGGCGAATGGCCCACTTCGTACCGTGATTTCTCAGCCGACAGTCATTGTAGAACGTGTTGTCGTGTGCCACAGGACACGTGTATAGCTAAGAATGCCAGGCCGCCGTCAACGGAGGCATTTCCAGCAGACAGACGACTTTACGAGGGGTATGGTGATCGGGCTGAGAAGGGCAGGTTGGTCGCTTCGTCAAATCGCAGCCGATACCCATAGGGATGTGTCCACGGTGCAGCGCCTGTGGCGAAGATGGTTGGCGCAGGGACATGTGGCACGTGCGAGGGGTCCAGGCGCAGCCCGAGTGACGTCAGCACGCGAGGATCGGCGCATCCGCCGCCAAGCGGTGGCAGCCCCGCACGCCACGTCAACCGCCATTCTTCAGCATGTGCAAGATACCCTGGCTGTTCCAATATCGACCAGAACAATTTCCCGTCGATTGGTTGAAGGAGGCCTGCACTCCCTGCGTCCGCTCAGAAGACTACCATTGACTCCACACCATAGACGTGCACGCCTGGCATGGTGCCGGGCTAGAGCGACTTGGATGAGGGAATGGTGGAACGTCGTGTTCTCCGATGAGTCACGCTTCTGTTCTGTCAGTGATAGTCACCGCAGACGTGTGTGGCGTCGGCGTGGAGAAAGGTCAAATCCGGCAGTAACTGTGGAGCGCCCTACCGCTAGACAACGCGGCATCATGGTTTGGGGCGCTATTGCGTATGATTCCACGTCACCTCTAGTGCGTATTCAAGGCACGTTAAATGCCCACCGCTACGTGCAGCATGTGCTGCGGCCGGTGGCACTCCCGTACCTTCAGGGGCTGCCCCATGCTCTGTTTCAGCAGGATAATGCCCGCCCACACACTGCTCGCATCTCCCAACAGGCTCTACGAGGTGTACAGATGCTTCCGTGGCCAGCGTACTCTCCGGATCTCTCACCAATCGAACACGTGTGGGATCTCATTGGACGCCGTTTGCAAACTCTGCTCCAGCCTCGTACGACCAACTGTGGCAAATGGTTGACAGAGAATGGAGAACCATCCCTCAGGACACTATCCGCACTCTTAGTGACTCTGTACCTCGACGTGTTTCTGCGTGCATCGCCGCTCGCGGTGGTCCTACATCCTACTGAGTCGATGCCGTGCGCATTGTGTAACCTGCATATCGGTTTGAAATGAACATCAATTATTCTTCCGTGCCGTCTCTGTTTTTTCCCCAACTTTCATCCCTTTCGAACCACTCCTTCTTGGTGTTGCATTTGCTCTGTCAGTCAGTGTAATACAGGTACATAATAACTATGCCTTTGCTGGCAGGACCTAGTGTTTACAGTGCACTATGTCTTCTGGTATAGGCTAGAGCAATTTTGTTACTTTCATAGATCTCTCTCAGTGTTATCCTTGGCTTTGACAATATGAAAGTGACTGAGGTATGAGCGATGCTAGTAATGCCAATCCGTATGCAGCCAGTCCCTGCTATGAATGGTGTGAAAATGTTGCTCATAGGGTCGGTGGTTGGTGTATGCATTTCAGTGGGCTTGGCAGACTGATATGTAATAGCAACTCTGGCTCTGTAAGGAAAGCAACGGGAAACTACCTCACTCCTCATTTCACCGAGCTGGATGGCTGCAGTCGCTTAAGTGCGGCCAGTATACAGTATTCGAGAGATAGTGGGTTCCAACCCCACTGTCGGCAGCCCTGAAGATGGTTTTCCGTGGTTTCCCATTTTCACACCAGGCAAATGCTGGGGCTGTACCTTAATTAAGGCCACGGCCGCTTCCTTCCAATTCCTTGGCCTCTCCTATCCCATCGTCGCCATAAGACCTATCTGTGTCGGTGCGACGTAAAGCAAGTAGCAAAAAAGAAAACTCCTCATTTCCCTAGTACGCCTCTTCAGTGATGCCTAGGCCATCTATGACAGCTGATGGCAGAGCTGTTGAGGATCCTACCAGCGGCATCGCTGACGGACTGAACATACATACATACATACATACATACATAACTGATTCATTCGTTATGTAGTTTATAACATTTCTTTCCGTAGAGTATTCACTGCGCTTCGAAAATTCGGCCGTATCTGGATCTTAGTATCTTCAAACGATCTTACAAGAGATACTGCAACATTCAATTAGCTGCGACTGTATACTGGTTCGGGTAAGTAGACATCGGTTTTATCAAGAGTTTGCCCTGCGCTTTATTTCTGGTAATGGTCATACATTAGACTAGTCGACTTGATTACCTTCCCGTCTGTGCGTACGTCGACTGTTTTCTCTTAGCAACAGGAAAGTTCTGCCATCTGTTGAGTGTATTCAGAAGCTGCAAAAAGTCAGAGAATAGCGCAGAATAATATTCTTCCAAAATGTGAGGAAGTGTCTCTCTGGCTTGGCAGGTAGTAATCAAACATTGCTGCATACAATGGCATTACCAAGGATGAAAATAGCATAGCCTAATTAGATCACAATATTAATGAAAGTGTTAGTCGCCTAGTAACCTGCTAAGTACATAATGCATTGCGGATTACAGTAAGCCTTCGCCTGCAATTATTGGAGTGATCATTTAATGATTTAATTTTAAGATTACTCAAAGTTTGCTGAATGTAAGAGACCTATCAATGTCTCATGATTGACTGGCATGCCATTCCGGAGAGAATAAAACAAGAATGAAGAAAAGTCGGTCCAGTAGAACGGACGGACGGATTTGCTAAAGCTACTTTTAATAAATTATTTTAATATATAGGTTCATAGACGGACACTAGGGAATTAAGATACTGTTGCCCTAGCAAAATCGTATTTTATGTTTGTACCTGGTAATCATTGACCTTCTACGCTGAATATCCATTCTTCGTTAGAATGGTACTCTGAAGAGAGGAAGGCTGTTCAATACATATGTGTCTGCCGTTGAATAAAGCAACGAATACGTTTCCTAGCAGCATATCACTTTCATCAAATGTTTATAAATTGGAATTCAATGAGATAAAATCCCTATAACTTCAATTACGCGCACGTTGCATGGCATTGGAATGCAATTAAAATTTTATGCAATTCCAACGTAACGAAGTGTAATATTGGCCGTGCTTTATTTAGATAACCTTTCTTACCGTCAATAGAGCTACCTCATCCATTATATGGACAGAAAGAACCCAGCGACCCGTAGAGTCAATGTTCGTAGCCATCTGAGGAAATGCCATTTATGGTAGCTAGCCACGCTATTTTAATTGCCTTATCGTTCCCTCAGTTCTGAGGATCGTGATCTCCGAGGAGGCTGTCCGGCTCCATGGCTAAATCGTTAGCGTACTGGCCTTTGGTCACAAAGGTCCCGGGTTCGATTCCCGGCAGGGTAGGGAATTTTAACCAACATTGGTTAATTTCCCTGGCACTGAGGCTGGGTGTATCTGTCGTCTTCATCATCATTTCATCCTCATCACGACGCGTAGGTCGCCTACGGGTGTCAAATCAAAAGACCTGCACCTGGCGAGCCGAACATGTCCTCGGACACTCCCGGCACTAAAAGCCAAACGCCATTTCATTTATTCCGAGGAGGCTATGGTATATATCTCCATATCCTGCGATCCTCGGCCATACAGGCTGAACCAGATAGGTTCGATTTTTACAACTGGCTTAACGTCGCACCGACAAAGATAGGTCTTATGGCGACGATGGTATAGGAAAGGCCTAGGAGTGGGAAGGAAGCGGCCGTGGCCTTAATTAAGGTACAGCCCCGGTATTTGCCTGGTGTGAAAATGGGAAACCACGGAAAACCATTTTCAGGGCTGCCGACAGTGCGGCCAGAACCCACTGTCTCCAGGATGCAAGCTCTCAGCTGTGCGCCCCTAACCGCACGGCCAATTCGCCCGGTCAGATTGGTTTAACCCGGTTACGAAACGGGTGGAGTGATTAGAAACTATTTATTTTTATTATCTATATTCTTCTTATTTTTCTAGCGCTTTTCCCACGACTGTGGGATCGCGGCTGTGAACTGTGTCGTAATTGTGGATTTGGCCCTGTTTTACGTCCGGATGCCTTTCCTGTCGCCAACGCCACGTGGAGTGATGTAATCACTATTTCGTGTTTCTGTGCTGGTTGGTAGTGTGGTGTGTTGTTTGAATATGAAGAAGAGAATTTTGGGACAAACACAAATACACAGTTTCCGAGCCAGAGGAATTCATCACACGACCCGGCCAGAATTGAACCCAGGACCCTCTGAACCGAAAGCCTCCACACTGACCATTCAGCCAAGGAGTCGGACTGCTTGGTTATTAATATTTATAATAGTTCAAAAGAATTTCATAGAGTGTGTTCTTGCTAGAGTTTTCCAGCCTCAAAGTTCTTACTAACAGGCGATGGTGGTGATGGTCGTGATTATTGTTTTAAGATGAAGTGCAACTAGGTCATCATCCTCTATTAGTAGTAAACAGAAATAAAAAACTTGAAGCGGTCCAACCTTTCGAAAATATAAATGTATCGACCAAGGAAATACAAGGGCCACGAATGGCGTGTAAAAGAAAGACACCCTAGGCCTCGAGTTATCTAATACCGGTGGAGGTGGGAAAAATGTGTTGACCAAGGGAGGTGCGATAGGATAGATGAAAGTGAGGAGCGTGGCTAAGTAAATGGAAGCAATGCTTGGAATGAGCCATGGGCTCCAAAATAGCCAACCCACGCTCCCAAGTCAAAAGCCTCTTACGACAAGTAGGGTATATCATGGGTGTTATTGTACCACCCCCACTATTAGGGGGAAATAAACCTAACATGTGCGTTAGTTGGTTGTAGTTATGACTAGCAGCAACTAGAGTTTAGGAGGATTCTCACACCAATTTTATTCAATGTATTTCAGGAAATTGCTAGAACTTGTTAGGAGATACACATTTTCATTCACTTATCACAATGTTGGACGAGCGAGTGGGAACTCACCCACTAATTCTCTTCCTGGAGGCATTCCCAAGAATGAACAGTTTATCTAAGCTGTCTTTTCGACGTTGAATAGTATATTCAAAGTATTGTAAAACACATTGTTTACAGATTGATGATAACCTGATTCTGCCTTAGGGTCGTTTGACAATGGAGTCGTTAATTGTGTGAAGTGGTGTTCAAACTACGTGTAACATCCTTCGCGAACACATTTCAAAATAATCGGCTTTTCTTCAGGCCTATAGTACAAAGACTCCGAACGTCGAAGAAACTGTAAAGACCACAATATATATACAACACTTATCTTCAGTAATAAGGAGACAGCGATATTTCCAAGAATGGGGCAATCAATCATATTTATGGTCATATCAAATCTTCTCTCCACCTTGCTATGCTATGCTAGGCTGATCAGGGGCCTTGTTGAGGATGTGATGATTGCAATTGTTAGGCGAGAAAGAGGGAAGGAAGGAAGCTGCCGTGGCCTTAAATCAGGTACCATTCCGGTATTTGCCTACAGAATAAGTGGGAAACCATTTCGAGGACGGGTGAGGTAGGAATCGAATCCCCTCTACTCTGCTGACCTCCCAAAGCCGATTAGATCCCGTTCCAGTCCTCGTACCACTTTTCAAATTTCGTGGTAGAGTCGGGAATCGAACCCGGGACTCCGAGGCTAGAAAATAATCACACTAACCACTGCACCACAGAGATGGGCTCTCTTAATCTTAGTTCCAATATCACGTATCTGACAATGCTGTTCCCATCCATTATTTTCCTTAAAACTGGCAACCCCTCTGAGCCACATATGGATATGCATTCCATCAGAACAATTTTCGTTGTGTTCATTTTCGTATGCTACGGTGTAAAGGAAAATGAACCTCACCATACCGTACTGTAGAAATGTTGTTTGTATTTAATATATATAATATATAATATATAATATATAATATATAATATATAATATATAATATATAATATATAATATATAATATAATGTATTTAATGTATTTAATATTCATTTTCATTTAAACATAAGCATAGGAAAATGAGCACAACGAAAATTTTTGTGACCAGTGTTAAGGATAATAATGGATAGGGACAGCATTGTCAGATACATGCTATTAGAACTAGGCCTTCAAAAACTTATCTCTTATGTCTTCTACCATTTCTCACATAGAAAGTGTTTATGGCATCATAAGGGGATAAGAAAATATGTAAATCATCAATAATGTATCTGCATATAGCATTACTCTTTTAAATGAGAACACTGGGTTCGCTTCCAGGTTATTCGAAAACATTCAGAAGGCTCCGTATGATCTTTGAGTTGTTGGGTACTGTGCTGCTCAGTGTTGGGAATGCAAACTCGTTTTCAGGATGGGAAATTGTTTAACAAGTAAACAAAACCACTGTGTCCTTTGAAGGGTTTGCTCTGCCGAGACGAATGCACCCTAGCGCGATATCCTGCAGATATTGGAGTTCCACATGGTCAGAGAGCCGAATTTCTAAGCTGTTGTTCTTTTCTATCATGACTGAGTGCTGGCATGGGAGGCTGAGACAGCAAAATTCTAGCTTTCTGAGCCCAAGTTGGCAGGTTCATCCCAAATAAATCGGACGCATTTGAAGGTAATAGAATTCCTGCAGTATAAATATCCGACACCTTGGCGTTTCTTAAAGTAACATTATTCCTTATCTCTTTATTGATTTTCTTCTTCTTCTGCTTACCAGATTCATCTCCGGTAATATAAATGGCATTTATAATGCACTGTATCTTCTAGTATGCCCTTGAGATAGTTTTTTACTTTCATAGGTCTGTCTCAGCCTCATCATTGACTTTGACAACATGAAAGTGACTGAGGTGTAGGCGACACTAATAACGCAAAACGTTATGCAGCCAGCCTCTGTGAAAAAAAAAAAGTGTGAAGATGGCTGTCGTAGTGTCTTTTTCGTGAAGTCTTTCACTTGGCTAGGAACACTTACATACACTATATTAACACTTTATGGCTCGGAGAGAAAGACTATGGGAAACTCCTAGTGATGTGAGAAGTCGGTATTTCAACTCAGGTCAAACACGTATTAGAGACAACTCGAGTGATTCTTATGCTGAAACTTAACTAAAGTAATCGCTTTTCGTCGAGTATAAGATCAGAGATACGAAATGCCTCAGTGTGGTCGAATGCTTCTTGTTAATTGATAATAAATAATAAATAATGTTATTTGCTTTACCTCCCACTAACTACTTTTACGGTCTTCGGAGACGCCGAGGTGCCGGAATTTAGTCCCGCAGGAGTTCTTTTACGTGCCAATAAATCTACCGACACGAGGCTGTCGTATTTGAGCACCTTCAAATACCACCGGACTGAGCCAGGATCGAACCTGCCAAGTTGGGGTCAGAAGGCCAACGCCTTAACCGTCTGAGCCACTCAGCCCGGCATTTAATTGATTGATTGATTGACTGACTGACTGACTGAATAATTGATTGATTGATTGATCGTTAGATCAGTAATTCGGTTATTACCTTTTTTGAGCCTTTTTTCTTTAGTTTTTGCATGTTTGTTGCAGAATTAGATATCTTTACAAAGGGTTCAGACTATTATTTCGTTTACGTACATTTCATACCAAATCAGAATGTTTGTTTTCTTATTTGTAAATGTTCTCCTTCATTTGTAAGCCAGTGCTAATTTAACATTCAATTAATATCTGGTAGAAAACACATTATGACTATTTGAATAGTACGAATGAGATTCCTTTCACCTTCTCATCTTAGATGAGTAAATCTGTACATTGACAGTCATAAAATGGATTCGAGTAAATTTTCTGGATACAAGACGCATTCGATTTTCCTCACTTGCCCACTCTCTTCTTTCATTGAGACATTGCGATGGTATCTCTCTTACTCTCCTCCCTGATCGGCTCGTCGACTCGAGTTGGCAGAGTTTTTCAATACAAGTTGCTCGATTTGACGATATATTTGACTCGTCATATCGCTGGAAGTCATATTAAACGACAGTAAAACCAAAACTATTGAAATGTCTATCAGCAGTAAAGGCACAGATTCTAACATTTTTCTGGGGGGGAACTCGGTTACAAACTGCTTCTAACCTCAAATACCTTGGACGTGAAATGAAAACGAAAATCCACAACCTGTTTCCAGTCATTTGGCAGGGTCAGGAATGGAATGAATGAATCCCCATCAAGCGGCGAGGATGGGGATTGTGCCGACTGCCGAACCCTGCCACACTCCTCTGGGTTAATGATTAATGAATGACAGATGAAAATAAATGATATTGGATAGTGTTGCTGGAATGCAAGATGACATGGAAAACCGGAGTACTTGAAGAAAAACCTGTCCCGACTCTACTTTATCCAACACAAATCGTACATGGAGTGGAGTGACCGGGATTTGAACCACGGAACTCAGAGTTGAGAGTCCAGCGCGATGGTGCCTGATCCACGGAGGCTCTGTCACCTTGGAAGTATCGTTGAAAAGAAGATAAAACAATTCAACAGAAAATGGATAAGAAGACTCAAAAAGCTTCTCGATTTTTTCAAGTGAGAAATCCGTGGGAAGTTAAAATACCCCAGAAAGAAGAACTGGCCATGTTTCATTCCTACTTTATTCCAGATCTCACCTAAGGACTCGAAACATGTACCCTAAACAACAAGACCAATAGTGAAATCCAGTCAATAGAAATTAAATTCATTAGAACAATGAACCAAAAAACCAGGATACGCAGCTGTGTTCATGCATCCGGGAGATAATGGGTTCGAACATCACTTGAAATCAGGCTTGAAATCCTTGGACGAGAAGGGAATTCTTTCCTGGGTCTTTGTTCCATAATCATGGAACTGGCTTGTGATATTTAACATAGAGGCAAATATAATTCAAGTCTCACCCCACAGCCACGAACGTCAGCAGAATGACCTCACGCGGAATGAGTCTGTCAGCCTAGAAGGAATATTTATTTGACAGAAGAACACAGAAAGACGTGACTTTCCTCTCTCCATTTCTTGGAAGTTAATCTAATTACAGCGCTCTGTTTGCCTAGAGTAATTCAATACTTGTTTCTTACGAGAGCCGGCTAATAATTAAACCCATATTCTAACATGAACAAGAAAGATTGCGCAATTATAAAACATATCTGTGCACGAATGTACGAGAGTTCACTGCCATTTTAGATTAGATTGTCTGTTGACACATCTTAATTAATACTATTCTACTGTGGGACAGATGAATAAGTTAAAACACGGTCTAGAGATTTTTAGAGCTGTAAAGTCCAATGTTGCTCCAGGATACGAGAATGAATCTAACGTTAGTGGTTTGACTGCGGCTATCATTCAAGAGGTACACATATGTGTACCTTGATTTAGAGTCCATTCCTGGTGTTTCGTGAACATTTTTTGTAGTTTAGACGGAGTATCCACGTATGTGTAGGTCCAAGTTTCTATGTTCCGTCACTAGATGGGATCCTCCTGCTGTGTTTACTTCGTTGAGCGCGTAAGAATTTGGTGTTTTCATGAAATGGCGGCCAAGCACTACGCCCAAGAAAGTAACTGAATCATTCAACAAAACTTGCATATTTTAGTGCCATATTATTATTGCAGCGAATGGAGGGAATGTGTAGTAATGTTTTAACCTCTTTGAAAATTGAGTTCGGTCACTTCATGACATTCTGCGAGGCTAATAAAAATGGGTCCACGTATCCACGGGTTTCAGGTACATGAAATAATACTCTAGGTTATGTTGAACGATGTTTGATATTCTTTCCCAATTGCAAGTAGGGTTGCTGGAAGATGAACAAATCGCTGATATACTGAATAATAGTGATGTGGATGTGTCGGATGATGATGGTGATGATGAATCTAGAATTTATTTACTAGTATTCATTAGCAGTGATAGTCCTTCCAGCAGTGACTCAGAATATGAAGAATGGAGAGAAAAACCCATTCCAAAAGAGCCTAAAAACAGAGATCCCGTCTTTAAATCAAAGAACTATTATGCCTACATCTTCTACTATTCTGTATTATTAGGACATTTGGTGATTATACATTACAATACCATGTCCATGATTGCCTCTACAACCTGTGCATTGTTCACTTTTTCACAGAATGCAATCCCGTGGACCTTCTGTTCCAGAAATATTAGTAACTGACCACAGTGAACCAAAAGGAGTATTCGAATCATTTCTTGAATATCTCAGCATTGATTTTTGGAAGAAAGTTGCATACGAAACTAACCTATATTCGTTCCTTCAACACAAACTACATTGAAATAATAAATTTTACAGGCATGCATGTGTTAATGGGTACATTTAATTTTCCCCAGGTCTGTCAATACTGGTCTCAAGATCTTGCAATGCCAATTATTGCTAACGCCATGCCACGTGATCGGTTTTTTAAACTGCGAAATTTCTTGCATTTTGCTGCAACCTGCAGGATCAAAGTGAGAAATGTTCGTCTGTTTCTCAATGAAATTTAGGTGAAGTGTCAGTCCCTACAACGGTCGAATCATTTGGCCATTAACGAGCAAATGATTCCATTCTCTGGACGCTGTGCCTTCCGGCAATTTGTTCCATCCAAACCTAACCCTCTTGGATTGAAAAATGTTGTTCTTAATGCAAGCGATAGCTTAGTCTTAGACTTCCAAATCTATCACGGAAAAGGGAATTTTCCTGAGGAGGATTTGAGAATGTTTGGTCTAGGAGCTAGTATTGTGAGTTTACTACTAAAATCTGTACCTAATGATGGTAATCATGTCATTTACACAAACCGCTTCCTCACAGGTGTCAAATGTGCTGAATGTATTCTCGAGCATCAGATATATCAGACTGTAATGATAAACAGAGTAGGCAATGCTGTGAAGAAACTGAAAGGAGATAAAGTGCTTCAAAGAGGTGAGTGGGATGAACTAGTTCGAGATGATGGTGAGGTGTGCTTAGTGAAATGGAAAGACAACAAGAGTGTTATCCTATTGTCAACATGCATTGGCAGTAAGCCAGTTTATCAGTGCAAACGCTGGTCCAAAGAGGAGAAGAAGAAGGTAAACGTTGACCAGCCGGCACTCGTAAACAGTTACAACAGTTACACGGGAGGAACTGACCTGTGTGACCGGTACATATCATACTACAGGTGTGGTATCAGAACCCGCAAGTGGCCAGTACGTGCCTTCAAACACTTTGTTGACATCGTCATTGTTAACTGCTGGCTGATGCACGTCAGATACTGCAAAGAGAATTCAGTGCCAAAGAAGGATATCCCTGGACTCTTAATTTTTCGGAAACATGTTGGAGAAGCCCTAATAAAATTTGAAGATGGCGCCGTAAATGCAAGGACGCTCCGTGGGAGGCCTCATACTTCCAACGAATTGCTAGAGTCAGCAAGTGATAAAGAAGACGAGTCTAGAGGTCCTGCAATGATACAGCGGAAGGTCGTAGCACAACTAATTCCTGACGTTCGTTTCTATAATGTGGGACATTTTCCAGTTTACAAAGAAGATAAAAATGCCTCAAAATGTCGCCTTCAAGGTTCTAAATCTCGATCAAGAGTTGTATGTCTTAAGTGCAATGTATACCTATGAGTTTTAAAGAACAACTGTTTCCTGAAGTATCACAAGAACTAAAGCAAAAATACATTCCAGACTGTCAGACCCATGGTCCACATACGTGTACTATGCTTTTTTCAAAAACTTGACATTTTGAAATGTAAAATTGACTAAATTCTGTCACTTTGTATCTTAAATATACAATATTCATAAAAAAATATTTTTTCTGCACGTTGTCTGTTGTCGGGACTGATGATGTTTCTATACAATTCCAGTCTGCACTCATGAGGGACGAAGTAGTTTATTGTTGCCTTCCTAATCGAGCCTAAGGGTGCTGTATCGAAAAATTGTGGAAACAGATGATGAAGGGTATGGAAATTAAAGTCTCCCTAGCTTTCTTATGTTAACACCGCCGGGTTTAGGAGAGAACGAAATTCGGCCAAGGGTGGTCAGATAGGAAGGGAGAAAACGAAGAGTGTGACACACGGTACGGGAAGCACAACACACTGTGGATGTTCTGTACGCCCCCTCCACAGTAGGGTAATGTACTGTAAACACCACGGTTCCAACCTCTGATTACAACAGTATCGTACCCTGTCTTCAAAATTATACTAATTCTCATCGTTCCTATTATTAAAAAATCCACAGTTGTTCTTCAGGCAAGCAACTCAATATTGAAAACGTCCTAGGGATATGAGCTACGAATTTTAGGTACATGAAATATAAAAATTAGGAGAATATAATTTATTAGCAGTTTGCCCTTTTCTAACACTACGAGCGCTAATGTGAATCAATCCATTGTTTCATTAAAGCACCACTACGAGCGCTAATGTGAATCATTGCATTGTTTCATGAAAGCACCACTACGAGCGCTAATGTGAATCATTGCATTGTTTCATGAAAGCACCACTACGAGCGCTAATGTGAATCAATGCATTGTTTCATGAAAGCACCACTACGAGCGCTAATGTGAGTCAATACAGAGTTTCACTTAAACCCTTATAACTGCATTCGGTGTGGATATTTTTAAAAAATCAATAAATTCTTGAGGGTATAGAACCAAGGAACACATTACAGAAAGAATGATGTAAACAAGTTAATTTGGCTAGGATTTGGATTAAAAAACGTGTAAAGAAATAAGCAATTTTAGCCAGTTTTTCCGGAACTGCATTTAGGCCGGAAGTGTTTTTCGAATTTTTTAAACGTTTGATAGAGCTATCCAGGACTCACAATTTGAAACCTTTCTGGGCTCATTATCCCTTCAATTTACGGCACAATTGAGAAAATTGCTCAATTTTACGTTTTTCGTAGTATGGGGCCCCTACGTTGTCTGCTAAGAAATGTTTCGAATATTTTAACAAAATAAATGTTTTTTTCACTCACCGTTAAGGTTATGAAGATCCTCCGGTGACACGATGTCGGCATTCCCTCAGCGAAACTATTACCTGTGAGGCAGCAACAGTACTGTCAGCACATAAATGAGTCCAAAAGGAACTCAAGAAGTCGTTAGTAGGCCACCACAACGTAAACCTCACAGTCGCTTTTTTGATAAATCGAAACATACTAACATTAAAAATTACGGGCACAACATAATTTCATTAGCTTACATATTTTAATCCACGCCAGATATGCTATTTTTTTACAAGTTGATTTACATCGCACTGACACGGATAGGTCTTATGGAGACAATGGGACAGGAAAGGGCCAGGAGTGGGAAGGAAGCGGCTGTGGCATTAAACTACAGCTTGGTGAAAATGGGAAACCACGGAATACCCTCTTTAGGGATGCCGACAGTGTTGCTCGAAACCACTATCTCCCGAATGCTGGATACTAGCCGCACTTAAACGACTGCAGCTACCGAACTCGGTGATATGCTATCACACGGTGGGAATCCATGCACCAGCAGCACTGATGGTATATGGCTGTGGGAATGCCCAATAATGCTTCCCACCTTATCCTACTTGCTGAAGCACGTCATGTGGAAGTTTTTACGGATAATACCATTTTTCGAACAAGTTTAACGAACTTCGCACTATCTGTAATAGCATTTGAAGTAGACATGATAATAAGCTTTTGGACTTTAGTCTTGTCAGAAAACAGGATGAAATTCTTTACGTTTCGCAGAGGACTTTGGTGCGCGTCTTCGGAAGAAAATCTCGACTGTTCACCAGCAAGACTTCTCTAGTAATGAAGTTTTGAATTTAAGAATGATTTACCCTTGGTCTCCAGTAAGTGGTACTCTCATACGTCACTAGATGGCTCATTGTGCACTACCCTTCCGAGCTCCAATTAAGGTGTTTGTTGTTCTATCGTATGTGCGTGCGAAGTAAACAGCTAGGTCATCAGACGAATCAGGGACGAATGCGGTAGAAGAAGTAATAATCATCATTAGTGTATAAATGCAATATCTTGTCTCTCTCCTCAGGTCCTCATTTCATTTCATAATAGGAACAATAACGAAGACTCCTTGCGAAGTATTGAAGGAATTCTTTCCTCGGTCGTCCTCGACCTTTATTTCCCGTTATCTTCCCCTCCAGCAATTGGTACGGAAGGTATAATGTCGCAAGATGTGGCCGGTGAATTTAGCTCTTCTTATATGAATCGTTAGCATCAGTTATTTCTTCCCGTGAATTTCCTGTAGAACGCTTAATTTGCTCTCTTTTCAATCCATTTAATAAAATAAGATAAAGTGAAACGAAGAATAGCAGGACACAATAATAAAACAAAGCTGAAGATGGAAAGAAAAGTATGAACAGAAAGATCTTTTTCGCCAAGCTAGAAGAACTTCGAATGGAAGGAAAGACCAGAGAACTCATTCGTCAGACCCTTACGAACACAAAATCTAAGATGAAATTAATTGTGGATATTTCTGAACATTTTGAAGTACACACGTGTAATGGGTAAGGTTTTAGTTTGGTTTTAATAAAAGGCAACAGTGAGTGGGAAAAAAAGATATCACAGGCATAAAAATCGGGACTGGTGGGAACAAAATCAAAGTGAAATGCTTGGCTTTCGCAGATGAGCTCTACCGGGGGAGTTGGCCGTGCGGTTAGGAGCGCTCAGCTCTGAGCTCGTATCCGGGAGATAGTGGATTTGAACCCCATTGTCGGCAGCCCTGAAGATGGTTTTCCGTGGTTTCCCATTTTCACACCAGACAAATGCTGGGGCTGTACCTTAATTAAGGACACGGCCGCTTCCTTTCCATTCCTAGGCCTTTCCTATCCCATCATCGCCATAAGACCTACCTGTGTCGGTGCGACGTAAAGCAACTAGCAAAAAAAAAAAAAAAAAAGCAGATGATCTGTCATCACTAAGATCAAAGAGGAAACTAGGTATGCTATCGATATGTTACACAGAATAACATCAAAGACAGGCCTTCAGATATCATTCGAGAAAACGAAATATATGCAGAATTTTCAGAAAAATTGCAAGAAAGATTACTGAAACGGCATATGAGACAATTTCACAGGTATCTTTCTTAAATACAGTAGCTTGGCGAAATAATTCTTCCGTCGCGATTTTACAGTTTGGCCAATACAGAACATGATATCACTACAATAAATGAGTAATGTCACAAAATGCTAAAATTGAAATATTGAAGAGCAAGCCCAGGGCCCCATCTTGCAAGTGATGGGGAAGGAGGAGGGGGAGGAGTAACAACCTCGTAAAAAAACCTGGGTCCATCTGGCTCCGGATGGTAGCACCCTGTAAGGGCCCCTGCCTAGGGTTACAGGTGAAACCTGGTCAACGGTCTCGAAGGCGGATGAGGAATTTAATGTCCCAACGGTGGAGAGATCGGAAGAACCTAGTGGAGTAAAGCACGAATAAAAAATCATTTCGGACTAACAATCCGATCTTATCTTGGAATTAATTTCCTACCTTGTACAATGTACAATTTCAATTGCAGAATGGAAAGTCCGCTGAATGAAAGCACTACCCCAGGTGGTAGCTCGGAAGAGAAATCCACCATTGCGTTATGCAATGCATCGGGACCTAGGGTTCTGGGAAGTCCCAACATCTGCAATAAGGGTGAGTCGGAGCATCCTTGGAATCCTTTCAGACTTAAATTTAAGAGGAAATTCTTTGCAGGCACTCTTAATGTAAATTCCTTGCTAAAAACTGGCAAACAGAAAGAACTGGAAATTTTCTTAGATAGACATGAAATCCAGATCTTAGCAGCTCAATAGACACGGTTTATGGATGAGAATGTAACAGAAACCAAGAACTATAGAATCTTTAAAGGTAAACCAGCAATCAAAATTATGAAAGGAATGCCACTACTAGGTACCGCCTTTTATGTCCATAAAGCAATAGTTGATAATGTTATGGAATTTAAATCTAGTTCAGAAAGGTTATCTCTTCTCACACTTAAATGCAAGAACAAAAAGTATACATTTGTTAACTGTCATGCACCAATAAATGAAGATAATAGCAAGAACCCAAGTAAAACTGAAGAATTCTGGAGTCTTCTAGATGATGAAATGTCAAAAATTCCAAAATCAAATGTTATTATTCTACTCGGTGATTTTAATGCACAGATAGGCAAAGAAAAAGTTTTCAGCAAAACAGTAGGGGCATATCCGGCACACAAAAGAACAAACAAAAATGGCATGAGACTAATTAATCTCTGTAAATCCTTTCACCTAAAATTAATGTCGACCTTCTTCAAGAAACTTCCAAGAAAGGCTAAAACATGGGTGTCCCCAAATCCGATGTTAGGTGAGTTTCAGTTGGACCATGTAGCTATTTCTCAAGAAAGTATTAAGGAAATTATGAATGTTAAAATAATAAGAAGTGGGGAGTTTGACTCCGATCATTACCTCTCTAAAATTAAGCTAAAGCTTCTACTTCGCAGGAATCAAAGAAGGCCGAGAAAATTAATGAAATACAACATAGATAGGCTCAACATTACACAAGCAACTATAGAAAACTTTCAGGAAGAAATTAAAATAACTCAGCATGGCAAATGGCCAGAATTATCTAAACAGATTAATAGTGCAGCGAAGGAAGTATTTGGATCAGTTAAAACTAAAAAGAAAGTATGGTGGAATAACGTATGTGAGGAAGCACTTATGGAAAGAGTGAAAAAGTGGAAAAAATGGAAATGTTCCGGAAAGAATGAACACTATGAGCTATTTAAACAACAAAGAAAGGAAACAACAAGAATAATAAGGCAGGTTAAAAGATCTTTTGAAAAATCGCAGCTAGTAGAAATTGAGAATAATTTTGTAAAAAATAACTCCCGAAATTTCTATCAGACCTTTAAGAATAACCTGAAAGGTTATCAATCCCGGAGCATTTGCTTCAGAGATGCAAATGGTAATATTGGCCTTAACAATGCCGAGAATTGTGAGATTCTGGCAAAACACTTCGAACACCTGCTGAACTGCCCTGAGCCAAATCATAAATTAGAATTTTCAGAAATTCAGGAAAATCTAGAAGCTGATTCACCTCCAACAGCGGAAGAAATAAAGGAAGCAATAAAAAATCTTAAAAATAACAAAGCTAGTGGGGAAGACTCCATAACAGCTGAACTTTTAAAATGGGCTGAACCAAAAATTATAGAAGATCTACAAATAATCTTTGAAGAAATTTGGGAAACAGAAAAGATCCCAGAGGATTGGAAAGTGGCTCTAATACACCCATTACACAAGAAGGGTAACAAGCAGGATGTCAACAACTACAGAGGTATATCTCTCTTGCCAGTTGCTTACAAGATATTCTCAACAATACTACTAAATAGAGTAAAATCGACACTGGACAGTCAATTGGGTGAATATCAAGGTGGATTTAGAGAAGGAAGATCTTGCTCCGAACAGATTTTCAACCTGAAATCTATAATTCGACACAGATTAATAAACTCCAAAGACATAGTTGTAACATTTATTGACTTTAAAAAAGCCTTTGACTCTGTTGATAGGGAAACCCTAGATAAAGTAATCCGTGAATTTGGAGTTAAAACTAAATTGGCAAACCTAATTCGTGAAACACTTACAGACACTATCTCGAAAGTAAAATTTATGGGTGAAGTATCTCGACCTTTCAAAATAAATACAGGTGTCAGGCAGGGCGATGGTCTATCTCCACTCCTTTTCAATTGTGTCATGGAGAAAATTGTAAGAATTTGGAATGAAAAACTGAAAGAATATAAAATATTGCCACTCATGCTGGGGAAGAAGAGCAAAGGTGTTGCAATAAATTGCCTAGCATTTGCAGATGACTTTGCCATACTTTCAGAAAGCCTTACAGATGCAGCAATGCAAGTCAATCTCCTTGAAAAGACAGCCAACATGACAGGCTTGAGAATCTCTGCCGAGAAAACAAAATTTTTGACGAATATAAAAAGTGCCCCAAAGTTTTTAGCAACGGATATTGGTCGAATAGAAAAGGTAAAGAAATTCAAATATTTGGGTGAGACAATTCAAGAAAATGGTTTAGAAAAATCTGCTATAGAGGAGAGGATACAAAAGATGGAAAGAGCATACGGTATAACTAAGAATACTTACAACAAAAAGTGCTTATCAAGGAAACTTAAAATAAAGCACTACAACACAGTAGTGAAACCAGAATGCCTTTATGCCAGCGAATGTCTAGCACTGAACTACAAGCTTGATAAATTAGAAATATTAGAAAGAAGAATTATAAGGAAAATATTAGGTCCTCCAAGAATTGCAGAGTTTTGGAAATTAAGAAGTAACAATGAAATTTACCAGAACGTAGAAAACATATCAGAAACAATAAGAAAAAGGAGATTGCTATTTCTTGGACACATTTACAGAATGGATGACAATAGACTAACTAAACGAATCTTCAAGTACCTTTGGGAAAAGAAATCAACTACCACCTGGATTCAAGAAGTCAAGAAAGACCTGGAAAGGAACAACATACGAGAAGAAGAATTATTGGAAAGAAAGATTTTTAGGAAGAAAGTCTTACAAATGGAAGGATTCCAAGGGAGGAAGAAAAAGAAAACAGGCACAAAGTGGACTGAAGACAGGAAAAAGAAACACAGTGAAACAATGAAAGAATACTGGAAGAAAAGGAAAGAACTAAGGAGGAACAATTGAAATTGTAGCGTGGTCCTTAGAAGGCCGGAACGCAAGAAGAAGAAGAAGAAGAAGAAGAAGAAGAAGAAGAAGAAGAAGAAGAAGAAGAAGAGCAGTTTTCCTAACGGAAGCAGCATGCATCAGAAACCTTAATTTTAGGAGGTCATTTTAATTAGTCGCACATATAGTTTCGTTAATACTACAGGGAGGAGACGTCTGAAAATTTTTGATACATTTTAAGATATATAATAATAGACTCAAAAGAAGATTATTCAATATAATCATTTCTCAAAACAGGAGAATAAATTAGCTGGTGGTAACAAGAGGGGACCTACATGAATTGAACGTCAGGGAAGACATAATGAAAAATCGCTATGTCTTCAGGACCTCAGTAAATAATCACCCAATTTTGGTGAAAACTAGCAGCAGGACTTGTACGAAGAGTTCGGAAGTGCGGAAGAGGCAGCACAGGGAGTTCATGGAGAGGTTTCGGAAGAATAGAAATGCGAAACTCATCAAGCCAATGAACAAGTTCCTACGTGCTCTATGGAAGGACAGAAAGAAATAATAACGATAATAATAATAATAATAATAATAATAATAATAATAATAATAATAATAATAATAATAATAATAATAATAATGGCATTCAAATCAAGGATCAACAAGATGGAAATAGCCTACCACTTCACCAAAGATATTTAAAACAAAGCATCAATGTCTTTCAAATCCAAGCTTAGGCGTTACTATACAGTAATTCGACCTGAAGTTCTATATGAAGCAGAATGCCTCTCAGTGAATAAGAAAGGTCCGGAAAAACAACTAAAAGCTAAAGAAAGGTTCTAAGGAAGATCTTGGGCCCAGTAAAGGAAAATGGGGAGTTTAGGAGAAGGCACAAACATGAACTATATCTGCGTGTGGAGAAAATAACAGACACAATTAGGGATAAAAGCATTTCGTTCTATGGTCACTTTACACGAAGGAGACCAGATATATTTCCCACTCGGTTCGTTGATACTTCCTGAATAAAAAATAAAAAAGAACTATAGGTGTCTGGTTCTTCGACGTGGAATATAATTTTCAAGAACTTTGGATAACATATGACGATATCTTGCAACGTGACCCTTGAAACAAGAAACTTGAAGTTCTACAGAGTTTTCGAAAAAAAAAAAAAAAAAAAAAAAAAAAAAACATAAAATGAGGAAAGGCATGACGTGGAACGAAGAACGGAAGGAAGCTCACCAAAGAAGGATGCGGGAGTACTGAGGGAGTGTTAAAACTCATGGCAGAAAACGGTTGAAATATTGTGGTATATAGCCGGACAGAACGGATTAATAATAATAATAATAATAATAATAATAATTAGAGGCCCGTGCTGCTCCGAAGCATTCGTTGTAAATAGGTCAGAAAACGTGTCATGATACAAAAATTGATAAATGTACTGCCTGGGTACTTTTTGTATGTTTAGTTTCAGGATTTGTATTGCCTGTTAATTATGTGTGAAGTGAATTTATGTACATTTCTTTATTGTAATGAAGAATGATATTTTACAAATACAGTATTTTTGTTTTTCAATTTGCTTAATGTCGCACCGACACAGAGAAGTCCATGGCGACGATGAATAGGAAACGGTAAGCAGTGGGAAGGAAGGTATAGCCCCAGTATTTGCCTGGGGTGAAAATAGGAAAACCACCTTCAGAACTGCCAAAAGTGGTGTTCGAACACGTTGTCTCCCAATTGCAAGCTGACAGCTACCTAACGTTTACACGCAGCCACAAGCCCGGGTTTTACGAAATATTTTGTAGTTTTAGAGTTATTGTTGAATGTTTAATTTAAAGTTTGATTTTAGGTTACTTTGTTTTGCGGAGAACTTTGTCCTTTTTGCAGTCCAGAGCCTTTCAGATACTAACAGTAAGTGATAACTGTATGTATTTGTCCGGCTCCATGGCTAAATTGTTAGCTAGCTGGCCTTTGGTCCAGAGGGCCCCGAGTTCGATTCCCGGCCGGGTCGAAGATTTTAACCGTAAGTTGTTAGTTCCCATGGCTCGGAGACTGGGTATTTGTGTTGTCCCCAACATTCCCCTGCAACTCACACACCACACATAACACTATCCTCCACCGCAATAACACGCAGTTACCTACATATGGCAAACGCCGCCCTCCATCATCGGAGGGTCTGCCTTACAAGGGCTACACCCGGCTAGAAATAGCCACACGAAATTATTACTATTACTGTATGTATTTACACGTCGCGCTATGAATATGATGTATACGATTCCAGCAGCAACTGGGACTGTCAACAATCAGCTATGTGCCTCCGAAAACTGTACGTGAAATACTCTCGACAAATCACGAATCCACGACTGACCGCTCAGTTATGGAGACTACAGCGAGGGGATGTAATAACGGACGATGCATGCATATTCGCCCTTTAGAATTCCTGTGACGCATATGGCAGGTCCTGGTCCGAGTTATTTGCTGAATGGTCAGCGTTGAGGCCTTCGGTTCAGAGGGTCCCGGCTTCGATTCCCGGCCGGCTCGGGGAATTTAATCGTGTTTGATTCTTCTGACCCGGGGACTGGGTGTATGTGTTTGTCCCAAAACTTTCCTCTTCATATTCAGACAACAAAATACACTACCAACCAACACAGAAACACTCAATAGTGATTGCATCCCCACATAAAATGTTGGCGGCGGGAAGGGCATCCGGCCGTAAAACAGGGCCAAATTCATATGTGGGACATAGTTCGCACCCGCGACTCCACAGATGTGGGAAAAGCGGTAGGAGAAACAGAAGAAGATATGGTCGGTACTGGACCAGCAGGTGGCCTTGAAGTACTGGCGAGCGCTTTGTACAATCACAATGCTACATTTTTCCTTCAATAATCTATATATATAAAATAAGAGTTTTGCCTGTACATTGCTCAGAATTTGAAAATAATGGTATTTCCGTATCGGTCATGTCCATAGTAACAAGAAAATGCACTTTTTACTTTTCCGTAATTTCTGTCTGTCTGTCTGTCTGTCTGTCTGTCTGTCTGTCTGTCTGTCTGTCTGTATGTATGTATATATGTACACGCATCACGAGAAAACGGTTGAAGAGAATTTAATGAAAATCGGTATGTGAAGTCGGGGGATGAACCTCTACAATCTAGGCTATACATCATTTTACTCACGCTGAGTGAAATGGTAGTTTAGGGGAAGGCCTAAAATTGAATTCTCAACTATTTATGTTATTAGTGGGCGTATTTTAAAGAAAATGAGTGTACAAAGTTGGGGAATAAATTGCTAGAATCTAGACTGTCAATAATTGTATTCACGCTGAGAAAAATGGTATTTTAGGGGAAGGCCTAAAATTTAATTCTCAAATATTGTTGTTATTAGTAGTCCTATCTTGATGAAAATCGGCATGCAAAGTCAGAAAATAAGTCGCTATAGTCTTGGCTGTAAAATATTTTATTCACGCTGAGTGAAATGGTAGTTTAGAGGAAGGCCTAAAATCTAATTCTCAAATATTTCTTATTAGAAGTGTAGTCGGCGAATGCTAGATAACTAAGGTTATATAGTATTAAATTTCCTATTATTCATGTCTTATACATTGTTACCGTACTGGCTATGATCACCAAGATATTCATGAATTAGAATTTTTGTTACTAAGTCCATATCAGCGCCGAGTAACGAGAAAATGGGTAAAAAGTATTTAATGACAATCGGTATGTAAAGTCGGAGAATAAGAAACTACAGTTTACGGTACAAAATATTTTACAAATCACAGAGTCGAAAGAAAACTAAATGTGTAGGCCTACAATATAGAAAGCTCATAACATTGATCAACAATAATGTTACATTGACCATTGTTTGTCGTGATGTGCTTTGTGTCTTCTGTTGCCTCTCATCTCCGGAAGATAGGATTACTGCTGCGTACAGAGTAATTTTTATTTGATTTCCGTCGCACCGACATAGATAGGTTTTATGGCGACGATGGGATAGGAAAGGGCTAGGAGTGACTTAGGCCTTAATTAAGGTACAGGCCCAACACTTGACTGGTGTGGAAGTGGGAAAGAACGGAATACCATCTTCAGCGCTGCCGACAATGGGGTTCGAATCCACTATCTCTCGGATGCAAGCTCACAGCTGCGCACCGCTAACCACACGTTCAACTCGCCCAGTCGGACAGAGTGTAACAGCCTACCTGAATATTGATGGGAAGTAGCTGGGGAGTTAGATAACTTTCTTCTTTAGCATGACATTCCCCTGGTTTATAAATTTGCTGATACTACTGGTACGTAACACACTGGATCATCATAGCATTCGGGCTATTCAATCCCTACTCTGAGGTACTGATTGGAATGAACAGTGTGCATATTTAGTGGAATAATGACAGATGAGTGTTCATGGCAATCTGCGGCCCGGTCATCCCAGCTCTTGAACTTTGGACTATTAGATCGGCACCGCAATCTAACCGCAGCACTGTTCGTTAAAAGTGATAAAACGTGCGGCTTTCCATTTCATCGAGTATTTTATATGATAGCATTGCTCTTAATCACTACATTCATACTTACGTTTTTGTAATGACCTATGTTGATTTCAGTTAGGAAAACCACAAAGTCAGTCTTTCTGAGAATCCCGTAGCGAAGCACGGGTACATCAGCTAGTTAAAAAATATAACAGAAGACCCGTACTGCTCCATAGCATTCGTTATAAAGAGGACAGATAACTCGTCTTGATATGCCTGTCGTAGTCATGTTTTGCCTGCCCTTTTGAATGGTTTTAGAACATTTAATAATAAGAGCGTTATTGTACGCCGCAGTTTGTAGTCAGAATCAATCCATTCTGACGTCATCATATTCGCTTTTTTTTTAAATCCTGAAGTTCTTGATGTAAAGCTTGGTATTATATCTTAGAAGGCAATGCTATTTTCAATCGCAGTTCTTCTCTATAGAACGGTTGTTTTGTAAGTTCATAGATTAGACTCGAGGGAGCGGGTTTTTTTTTTTTTTTTTTTTTTTTTTTTTTTGCCAGGCAGAGAACTTTTCTGAGATACATGGTCTTCACTCTATCCAGTGTTGCTAGGTTATCCTTCTAAGGCTATGTTATGATGGGGTGTGTTTATACGTAGACTTTTCTCTCAGCAGCATGTAAGTTATTAAGAACGCTCTGCCATTTGACACTATCTTTATTGAAGCTCGGAAAAATTAGATAATCAAAGAGTATCTAACGGGGAACAATATTCCTCCGTGATCAGAGGAAGTGTATACTACTTGGTTTGACAAGTATTAACGAAACCTGACTGCACGCAATGACATTAACAATGATGAAAATCACCTATATCAGAATATTTATGAAAGTGTTAGTTGCTTAGCAACCTGCTAAGTATAGAATGTATTGCGGGTTAGGGTGAGCCTTCGCCTGCAATTATTGGAGTGATCATTTAACGACTTATTTTTATGATTACTCAAAGCTAGCTCAACTTATATACCTAACAATGTCTCATGATTCATCGACAGGTAATTCCGAAGATAATAAAATAAAAATGAAACAAATCGGTCCAGTAAAACGGAAGAACGTATTTGCCAAAACTCTTTTAAGTAAATTCTTTTAATACATAGATGGGAATTTTTTTTAATGCTTTAAAGGACACTCTGCATATCTACAGGCTACGAGCTTTCGAGAAAATGCTTTACGATGTCAATCGGTTCAGCCGTTTCCTCAAACTCGCGGTAACAAGAATAAGCCTAGTGTTTGAAGTATATAGATAATATAGCCGCAACTACCACGTGCGAGGTTTTTATCTGGCACTATCTAGACTGCCAGCGTGTCAACTTCGACGTTGCATTTTACTCGACCACATGGCAAAGAATGGATTTCTGCAGGGTGATTTATGGGTTTTTAATTAATGTTGTGAGGTAAACACCAGAATGAATCACCAGAGATCTTTGACATGGAGTGGCGAATGTACTCTTTTTTCATTCTTCAAATATCCACCTATGATCTACCTCTGCAGGTTTTGAAACCGCAATCTTCGTATCCAGAAGCCAAAATTCTACCACTGTTCCACAGAAGGAGCTGAGCCCCATTGGTTAGCTTTCCTGGTGAGCACTATGCCTGAATAAAGCTGTATCTGGGTTATTAGTCGGATGGGTATGAAATTAACTTTCCGTCACCTATAAACAAGCTGATTCTCTGATGAATGTTTTGCACAAGCTGACATAATGTTTCTTGAAATTGGAGTTGAGTAATAACTAACTTCAAGTGTAAAACAGCATATTACTAAACTAAAGATCACATTTCAGTATATCACTATAAACTGGGTAGAGAACGCGAGGGAAAATTGATGAAGGTGTGGTTGGTTACCGCAGAGGTTCTGGGGAAGAGTAATTGAACCACACGTACGTCTCTAATGAAATAAAGGCCTTGGAACACCGCGCTCAGATTTCAATTTCCCCAATGTAATATTACTCAGATTTGTTCATGAATTCCACGGTAAAAAATAAAAGTGCTCTCACAGAATGATTTAGTATATTCCCGCCCTGTGAACTCACAATTATTCAAAATAATGAAATGCTTCAGTGTGAATAACAGCAGAGAAACCAGCTGGTCAGTCACTCGCCTTACACTCGAGGTTGAGATATAGAATCTCGGTACAGACAATTGATATAGAAGATTAGTTAAATTGGACGGATGGACATGTTAAAATTACTTTAATCAGAGCAATGTTTCGGTGTTCCAGTTTCTTTCGAAATCTGTAAAAATACTGAAGAAATTTTGAATATTCTTCCGCCTCTTTATTCAAACATTGGTGGGCTCACCCGTGAAGATTGTGTAGCATATGTGTACTTGGCTCAATTTTCTATCCGGATGCCCTTCCTGACGCCAATTCTAAGCAGAAAAATGTCCAGTATTAACTTGTTCCTGTGGTGTTTCGTAGAGTGGTGCGTTGTGTGTATATGAAGAAATGTGTGAATTGAAAAATAAAAGCACCGAGTTTCCGAGTCTTTGACATTAATCCCGACTGGTTGGAAATCGAATCTTCTGAACCAAAACTTATGAGAGTAACTACTCGGCAAAGAATCATGAACCTTAAAAAAATCAGATACAGTTTCACAATTAATTATTACATTACGAAGAAAAATACTAATAATCGATATTTTAAATATCACTGCTATCCCGGTCTTCCTTGTAGTATTTAAAACAGATATGTGGCCCTACCTTAGCTATCTGGCTTAATTCAAGATCTTGCAGTTTTATTGTGTATTTCTTCTACTTCTTCTTATGCAACGTTTCCCACACCTGTGGGGTTGCTGGTGTGACTATGTCACACATGTGGTTTTGTTCCTGTTTTACGTCAGGGTGCCCTTCCTGACGCCAACCTTATGAGGAGGGGGTGTTATCACTATCGCTTGTTTCTGTGGTTGTGGGAAGTGTGGTGTGATTTCTGAATATGAAGTGGAGAGTGTTGGGACAAACGCAAACACGCAGTCCCCGAGCCAGAAGAATTAATCAGAAGCGAGTATATTCCCCGACCCAGCCGGGAATAAAACCGAGGCCTTCTGAACCGAAGGCCTTAACGGTGACCATTCAACCAAGTAGTCGGACATTATGTATATTATGCTTAAGCCGTCGATCCACAGGGCCAGCTCCGATCTTGACTTTGCAGCCATGCCTTGTGGATTTATTGGAATATCTCTCAGGAGCTTTAATGCAGTGGTTTCCCGTTGCCTTCTGCATCCTAATGCCGTTGACCAAACTGGTTCCTCCGCCTTCGGGAACAATTTCTTGTCTCCAGGACAATAGAGTGCCCTTACCCATACCCGCTCATCCACTCTCAAAGAGACTGTTGGCACTTGGTATAGGGGATCTCCTTATACCGGGAGATAATCGGTCCCTTCATTCGTTAGCCGCCTATGCAGTCGTTGCCCGCTCTCTACCGCGGGGAGGTGAATGTCAGGATTAATTACTAATTACTTATAATAACTTACTAAACTTGCTAGGTATAGTCATTTCTCTGTTTATGATTGTTGTTGGCAATAACTCCATTCTCATCCTGGCCTAACACATGTCGATCATCACTATTCATACATTTCCTTCCAAATGCTAGGTTTTTTTTACAAGATATCAGCAAAGTGAAATTCTTTCCTATTTTCACCAGAGAGAAGGCATCTTACTGTATCCTTTTCTCTGATCCAACCCTTACTTTCGCAAGTTTTCATCATCTACCAAATAACGTCGTGTTCATACCCTGAATGAGACACTCACCCTGCTCCTTCATTTTTAGGCGGGTCATCTGTCCGGTAAACGGATTTTTTCAGTCTGCCTCTTACGTAGTCACCTTTCGGTGTGTGATCAACGTTGTGAGAATAGTAGACTGTGGGAATTCAAGGATATTCACAGTATTGTTACAGAGGGTTGGTATGGACAGTAGCTGCATCTTGCTGCATCCATTGTCAGTGCAGTGGCAAGTTTCTGGCGACATTCATTAACTTTTGTTGTCCAGAGCATATCTGCAATTTTGTTAGTGTTAGGTTTGCCTCATACTTTATATTGCATGAATATTCGTAATTTTGGCGCGAAACGATAGGTGCTTGGACTGTCTGATGGAAGAAAACAAAAAGACGATGGTTTCATGCTTATTCTAGTATCAACTGAGTGAGAATCCTTTCATAATCATCATGAAATACCTCTTCCATGACGTCGGTGGGTGCAGAGATGGGGTAACTACGGCTGGGCTGTCGCTCTACACCTCTGCATTTGGGGGACGGAAATGGGCTGTTTCCCACCATCGGCTATCACAACAATGGTTTTCAATGGCTTTCCATTCTCGTACTTTAAGCCGAATGACGCGACAGTATAGGCCATGGCCTTCACTCTCTCATCTTCACCACACATCTCATCAGCACAACAAATCTCGTGACCTGTGGGACAATTTAGCAGTAGTGGTAGTAGTAGTAATAGCAGTACAGGATCTGTCATATAAATCCAGACTGAACACAGGATGTTTGTATTCTGGACTACGGCAGCTGAAGTATGAGAGGCGCGGGCATAGACCTTGCAAGCAGCCTGTACGTGTTCGACCTCGCAAGCATGAGTCGCCAGTCTGAATCTCAGCTGTTAACATGGTGAGACAGTTATCATTGCAACAGCGTATTTTCGTATGTAAAAGTTCTGGTTTCATCTTAATAGTCGAGTGAACAGTCAAAACTCTCACTATTGGTGTGTAGCATATCCTAATGGTGTTTATGAAGTCCGCCATTATGTTAGGAATACTGGTGTTTAGTGTGCTATTAGTGAAAGACAAATAATTGAGTCTATTTTTTTTCGAGAAGACATTAAATTCAGGGAGGTACCAAGATGACATTTTGACGCCAATCTTTCATCAGTCAATGCAAGAAGAATCAGCCCGTATTCATACAACAGAAGATTCCCTTCTTACAATCTCGGAAGTGTTTGCAGACAGAGTGATCAGTGCTGATCTATTTCCCCCTCGTTCTCCAGATCTAACAGTCTATGATTTTTACTTGTGGGGTAAACTGAAAGAAAAAGTGTATTGAACAAATCCTTACACATTGGTAAAACTGAAAGAAAACATTACGAATGAAATCAGGAACATTACAGTGGCAGAACTCATACGCGCAATCCAGAATGTGGTTACCAGATACAATGGCTGTATAATGCAGGAAAGACCATGTTTCCATCATCTTTTATGAGGTACGATTTCGTATAAGATTGTATACACGCTTAAAGCAGGACGGCCGCGCACGGCGTAGGTTCGGCTGAGGAGGTTACCATAGCGCAGTGTGCAAACAAAGTGCGTTCAGTCTGAGTTTATAAGAGAGACCCTGTAACAGTCGTCGTCTTCGGTGACGTCAGTGGGTGCAGATAATGGGTAGCTACGGCTGGTCTGTTGCCATACAACTCCGCATTTCGACTGACCAACCAAGCAGACTAGCGGTGGACACGGTTTTACCGTGTCTCTAATGCCTCTTCATTCCGGAGATGGAAAGGGGCTGGTCCTCTAAGTCGGCTGTCTTGAGAATGGTTGTCTATTCTCTTACACTAACGGGAATGCCGGAACAATTCCTAGTATAGGCCATGGCCGACAACCGTCTTACCTTCATTACATATCTGCTGGCCTGAGGGACGACGTTACCATTTTAGAGGATCACCTACCCCTTCAGGAGACGAATGGAAACATTGCAGCAATAGTAGCTTCGATGACAGAGGTAAGGAGGGAAGAAAATGCAGACTAGCAATAGTGAGGAAAGTCTTCGTAAGGAAATATATTTTCTGAATCATAGATATGCCTACTAGATACATTATTTTAGGATGTTCATGTGGACGTGGCTTTATGTGGAAGTGAAATATGGGCAAAGACTGGCGCGGAAAGAGAGTGAGCAGAATATTTTAAAATGAAGTGTCACTAAACAATTTTGAAATTTAGACAGGTAGATAGAATGACATATTGATAGATACTGGATCAAGATGGATTTTTGTTCACAAATCTTAACATGGGCGATTTAAAGAGGTCAACGAAGCCTACGTGATTACAATTGAAGAGCTACCTGACGATGATATACCAGCCTCAGTCTAGAAAGCCAAGTATAACGGCGCAATATAATCTACTTCTGTTTAACAGTCTCCACTATATTAAATGTTGAATATCGTCGTTGAAGAAACAAAACCAGGTATGTCACAGTGCACTTCCCATGGATATGCAGTCCATCAGAACATTATTCATTGTGTTCATTTCCTATGCATGTGTGTAAAGGAAAATGAATATTACCGTACTGTAGGAATGTGTGCTTCTGTGACATATTTACGCACTACTACAATACACAGTATTTAAGGTTTACCTTACTTTACACGATATCAAAGGAAAATGAACACAACAAACATTGTTCTGATGGACTGCATATCCATGTGTGGCTGGTAAGCGTGACAAGTCTTAAGAAAAATAATGGATAGGAAGAACATTTTGACATACGAGGTATAGTTTCTTCACCGAAGATATAGTATACAGTGTGATTCAGCAGCCCCTCCCAATATCGTTTGCTGCAGCCCAACTAACGTGCACATGGTTACAGGGGTGCTATTCCCCTGCAGGCGTACTGTATGGTACTGATGTTTAGTGAGCACATTTTGCACACGATTATAAACCCTAGAGAAATGTTATATCATCCTTTCGTACAACTGACGCCTTGAAATCATGTAGCAAAGTCCTTTTACCATATAACTATGCTAATGTGACGTGACCGGGTGTAACGAAGAGGGGAATCAATGCATAAAACTAGGTAACAGTGCAGTAATTAGTGTCTTAAACACCAAACCGGATGGCACATGTACTCTGCTCTCGTCGAACTACCAGAACGTTCGAATCCTCATCATTCAAACATTTTTGTATCGGTTTGATATTTGAATACGTAAACATAGGCCCACGTTTGCCACATTCAAATTGTAGAATGAAGCTGTTATTTATCTAGTGCCCTGCGAACACTCCCCTTTTTAGGGACAGAATATACTGTAGTCTCTGCTGGCATTCGGCATGTTGTCCACAGAAGAATACGTTGACATGCTCCTCATTTACGAGGAAGCAAGGTAAAACGCGTGCGAGGCACTACGTTTGTACCAGGAACTGTGTCCCGACAGGCGACACCCGGCTGCTGCGAAATTCTTCCGTGTTGAAAGAGGACTAAGGACAACAGGCGTGATTTCCAACCAGCCACTAGTCCGTGATAGGCCCCTTACATCGGGTGAAGGAGAAGAGGCCGTTCTGGAGGCAGCTCGTAACAATTCACACATCAGTACAAGGGCGAGTGCACGACAGCGGAACACCAGCCAGCGTCCGTCTGGCGAGTACTGTATAAACATAAATTTCACCCATACCATCTTGAGCTACAGCAAGAGCTCCATGGGCGCGATTTCCAAGCTCGAATGGAGTTCCGTCGGTGTCTGTTAGGCAGGCTGGACAATGATGCAGCATTTGACTCGCATATCTTGTTCTCGGACGAATAGCGTTTCCAACATAAATGGGAACGTCAATCGCCACGATTGAAATCCGGACAATCCTCACTGGATGCGATAGGCGGCCCATAAAGTACAATGGGGAATGAATGTTGGCGGTGGAGTCTTGGGGGATCGCCTGATTGGACCTTATTTCTTTGAGGGCCATTGAACGGGCCCACGCTACCTGCACTTTCTGCTTCAGGAACTCCCACTGTTGCTGTAGGATGTGCCCTTGCACGATCGTTTGACAATGTGGTTGCAACAGGATGGAGCTCCACCACATTCGACTTTGTCCGTTCGTAAGCATCTCAACGAGGAACTGCCAGGGAAATGGATAGGACGAGGAGGCGCTGTTTCTTGGCCCGCTAGATCACCGGATTTAACGCCGTTACACTTCTTCTTGTGGGGACATTTGAAGAACATCGTTTACACTCAAGCGCCGGAAAACCCCGACCAGCTCCGGCAACTCATCACGGACGCCCGCCGAGCAATTGCACCTGGAATACTTCAAGCGCGCAAGACTATCTATTGGACACCGGGCTCGAATGTGTATAAACCAAAACGGTCATCACATCGAGCATTTGCTGCGATAAAACATTGTCAGGGCAGTTGTGTTCCTATTATTTCCGGTCTGTATGTATCCTGCCTGATAACTAATCGGCCCCTCTTAGGGCCACAAACACATTCATTCACACACAATTTGCATGAAAGCGGGTATTGAACTTACAATGCGTGCGGTACGTATTAAACAAATATTTCAAAAATTTGTAATCTTCGCCCCGGACTCGCACCTCCCACCTGACATGCAAGCCCGCTCCGCCACGTCATTACCAACTAGGCTACGGTTCCGTACGGCACACTGGGTGTTAGGTTTACTGCGGTCACAATATCAATTTAGTGTTTCGTCGGCGTGTCACATTCATATGATCTAGAAGGCATACGCATGTCTTCCAGTGTTTAATACAAGTGTAACATTACGGCGCGGCGTGCTATCATGGTGCGGTGGTAAACACCAAGATATCCGGTTGTATTTTCCGAGTTGTTGCTGAAGAGACTGAAATAGAATGCAGTGCCAATTTTCAAGGGCTTGTGGGTAGTTATGGTAAGAGATCACAGTCCCCACAAGAACATTCTTGGAGAGTGACTCTAATGATACCCCATCCAGTGCCCTTTCTTCTGTTAGTGACATCAGGCAAACAGAGAGCGAAACATTTGTGCTCCCCTCTCGTACAACTGGTGCTAGATTGGTTCCGTACTCAGATTCTGAAGATGAAGATGAAGATTATGAAAATAATAAGAATGGTTGTAGGAAAAGGAAAAGAAATACTCTTTTGTGGAAGAAGAATATGAGGAAAGTAAAGTTATTAGGTGGAGAAGAATGTGCCTCTTCAGCTGGTAAGTCAGTTGGTAAGTGTGTCCTTCGTTCTGAATGTAGAAACTGCAGAATGAAATGTTCAACAAAGGCACCTGAGGTTGAAAGACAGCAAATATTTAATGAATGTTGGAGCGCAGAGAAGAGTTGGGACCTTAAAAGACAGTACATTATTTCCCTTGTGGAGGAAAAGCCAGTTATAAGGCATAGGCCACGATGTCATGAGACACAACGCAAAGAACAGCAACATATCGTCGTTGCCGGGACAAAACCTCCTATGTGGTAATATGTTTTGAAGATATACTGACCCGCAGCACATACATTGTGAAGAGCGAGAATGCCTTGACAATATGCACACGATATTGCACCTTAGATGACAGAACCATACCAGCCAAAGTTCTAAGCTAAAATTATTTCACATAGGAGGTTTTGTTCCGGCAGCGACGATATATTTATCATTTAAACGTGTCAAACAATAAAATCCCTGTTTGTCAAGTAATGTTTTTAAATACACTGGGGATAAGTAATCAAATGGTGAAAACTGCCTTGAAAAAGGCCAGTGGGTGTGGTATGATTGAAATTGATGGAAGAGGTAAAACACACGCCATCAAATAAAATCTCGTAAGAGCTTTGTCATGACATTAGAGCACATATTGACAGATATCCAGTTTATGAGAGTCATTACAGCAGGGAACGAACGAAGAGGAAGTACATAGGAAGTGAACTGAATCTACCAAAATGTATTCTTTATACTGCCAAGAATGTACCAAGGAAGGAAAAAATAGCAGCAAAAGAATGGTTGTTTCAAAAAATATTCAATGAAGAGTATAACATCGCTTTTAAGTTGCCAGATAACGATACGTGTGACAAGTGCGATGAATATAATATCCAGATAAACCAACAATCGTCCACACAATATGAGATATCTAAAATTATGGAACGGAAGAAAGAACACTTGGAAGAAGCCACCCGCCGCTACAAGATGAAAGCAAATGACAAGGAAACTTGCGGCGAAAACGAGAAAGTCGTAATGGTGGACCTAAAAAAATGTTTACGGACACCATATCTAACAAATTCAGAGTGCTACTACCTCAGGAAGTTATGGGCACTAAACTATACTCTATATGATTCCACACTAAGACAGTACTATTGCATGATGTATGATGAAACCTGTGGAAGAAATGAGATGGCTTCATGTTTCTTGAAATGGGAAAAAATTCATCTAACTGATGAAACACACATCCTCACTGTCTGGTCAGATAACTACTCAGGTCAGAACAGAAATCATCAAATGATTATCCTGTACTTCTGGCTTATTTTAAAATGGAAAAATTTGCTTGTTATTAACCACAAGTACTTGTTGCGTGGGCACACCCACATGGAAGTGGATACTGTACATAGCATTATTGAAAGGAAGAAGAAAAGGATCGAGACACAAAACATCTTCACGTTTAATGATTGGATAAACTTAGTAGAAGGAAGTGGAAACAAAATCAAAGTTGAAAGAATGTGTTGGCAGATTTCAAAGATTTCTTCAGTTTTTCAAGCAAAGACAGCAACATGATTGTTCTGAGGAAGAAAAACACCCTGGGAGAAAACGCACATATTTCGGAAATGGTTTGGCTCAAGGTGAGAAAAGACAAACCATACACCTATCAGTACAAAACCTCGTTCTAGGATGAAATGTTCAAAGAAGTCGATTTGAGGAGGAATACCAGAAGTGCCAGGATATCTTTCTCACAAACTCTTCCTGTGATTAGAACTGTAAAGAAGTCAATTAGTAAAGAAAAGAATAAGGATTTGTGCACCATTTTGAAGTAGGTTCCAGAAGAATATCACTTGTACTTCAGGAATCTCAAGACTGAAGAATCCGTCACAGAAGACTACCCTGACACGGGATAAAAATTGCCTCGTTGGATGTTTTGACTCATGATCTATACACTTTAGCATAAGCGCAGTAGCACTTAATGCTGTACTCAATTTTATTGATGTTTTCTCCCTGGTGATTTTTATATGTTTATAACAAAGTCAATGTGAAAGGAGTTAGCGCTATAATTTTACAGTTTAACACATCTTTTTCCCATCCTAAGTCCTCTCCACATCCTGACAAACAGGCATCTTTAGTCCACAAAAATATTTTTAAAATGAGAGAACAAAAGCCCGTCATCACAGTATTAAGTACAAGTGCCTATGATTATACAAATGTAATATAAATGTTATTTAAGTCTTTTGTTACGACCTTGTGCGGAAATTTGCGAGTAAAATTTTGTTTTCTGGTTCTACTGTTAAACTTACCATTTGGACTTAAGATAGTCTGGTTCTCAGGTACAGAACTTATTTAGTGCTTACTTTTGTATCATAAGTTTTATGGAGTTATCCTAACATAACAACATACATTATGACTGAATTGAATAAGAGGATGACTGAATGAGTTGGTGAGTGGATAATTTCATGGTTGAATTCTGGTCGTTCATGAATGAATGAATGAATGAATGAATGAATGAATGAATGAATAACACTCCTCTCACTCAGTCACGTATAACCACCAAATGGGAAGAAAACATTCTGTAAAGGATTAGTGATTGATTGTGAATTGATAAAATGACCTCAACATTCCATTGTGACTTCCTGAATAAATGAATGAATTATTGATGTGTGCCTGGGTGCATGAATGAATGGATTGTATTCCAAGTCCTCTCTACCGCAGTCAGTGATAGCCACCAACTGGAGAGAGAGTTTCATGAATGATGAATGAATAAATGAATGAATGAATGAAGGGATGTTTTAATTCAATTCATCTGCAATTTAATAATTAAATTAAGGAAACTGATAATTACACGGCAATACAACAATTTGTATATTAGTACATTTAATATTATATTTAACCACCTAGTAATTATATTCATTATTCTAGGACATGCATGTCAGAGACGGCATTTTTGCTGTAGACGGGTACAGTGTTGCAGTTAGCTGGAGAAAGAAATCAATAAGGTTAGATTTTGTGTTCACTGATTCGTAATCTTTCTGACTATCCCTGTCTACGTTACTGTGAAGCGGAGTTCAACCAATCACAGATGACTTCTAAGGAAAAGTGCTCAAAGTAATTACAGTACAGTGGATTCTCATTTTCCGTACTATTTTACGGTATAAAAAGTCAATTATGTCATAGTGAAAGACAAAGAAAAAGACACCTCCGTACAGGCCATGAAGGCCCTTGAAGGAGTGGAAGGTAAATGCTTCCACCATTGTTAACCGCAACCCGTGATGGGGTAAAGTGGTTAGCTCTAAGTCAGGCCGCCTTTGCCACGCAGGAATTAACTTGGTACTCATTTTTGGTGTAGGCTGAGTGAACCTCATGGCCATTTGCACCTCCGGAAGTGGAAATCTCTTTTCTTAAATTTTACGGCTTCCTAACGGGGATTCGAACACACGTCCTTCCGTGCGAACCGAGGACGCCTTTACCGCCTCGGCCTGGCAGCCCCTAATTACGTCATAGTACTGAAAAGTTTCAAATGTAACACTATTAAGATATTTCACAATAATTCTCAAACATTGTTTATCATGCGTCATCCGTACGGAGTATGGATATTTAAAACTGAGCTGTCGGTGCGCATTTTATCCCTTTATTCGTGCTCGTCGGTCCAGGCAGAATCTCTTTTGAGACTACGTTCATCTCCTCTATGGTTTCAGCACAACGTTGTAGCCGTTCCTAATTTGTTTCAGGGCATCATGGCTCGAGGGAATTCTGTGGAAAGATATGCGCTAGCGAGACTCAACTATTTTATCTCCAATAATTGAGATCATTCCTCAGTTTCCCTGAATGGCCACTAATAAAAGGTTGAATTGTAAAGCAAGAAGGAAGTTGAGGATTAGGTGGTACGGGAAGTGGATATGGAATGCGCTGACTTCCTATAAAGTTTTGGAAAAAGCTACCTAAATGGACAATGTGGTGGAATCCGTTGTAGTATTCGCCAACTGGACGAGAATAAATCCTGGATTTGTCTTTCTTCGTCTCTATAATGAGAAGCAAATCGAACAATATACGATGCCTCATAGAAAAGAATAGAAAACTCCCATCCCCTAGTTCCGGATCGCCTGGGACTGAGGAGAGAGTAATCATTTATTGCAATTACAATTATTTATGTACAGGAATGCTTTTCTTGTTTCAATCAATTTATCTACAATTAAGCATTACAATTACACCTACAAATACAGACGTAATCTTCACTTACTGCAACGAACATTAAATGTCAATTCTCTTCCTTATCTCAGAGAACGTGTCTGTAATCTCTCTTTACAGCACGAAGAAACCCACAAGAGCACAGAACATGTATATTCTTAACAAACTCAATCACAAGTCCTCCGCATATGGCAATTCTTTCACAGTTACTTCAATTCGTGAACAGAAAAAATTGTCTCAAGGCGTCATAGGGATATCAGTGTCCAAGAAATTCAAAAGTGCATGCACAAAATATCTGATGCTAAAAAACAAACAACAAGGCAGCAGCATAATCACTTTCCTACTTCCACGTACTCTTTTACTTTAAATCCTCTTCTACCTGTCGACTTTATCCGTCTGCTTTACCATTCTCAACTTGGGTGGAAACCCGCAGTAAAAGAGTCACAGATAATTCTATTTTGTTTAGGAATTCTCTTTTCGTTTTTAAAACTTTGGTATGTATATCTTAAAAAGCTGAACTCATTTTTTCTGTAATATTGTTCTCTTTCTCCTTTACTTTTGTAATTTTAATGTACAAGTAGTTATTGTTAGCTATTGTTCAATAGTTCTACATACTTTAATTTTATGACAAATTACTTTTTAATGATATGTAATTAGGTATCAACCCAAATTTGATATTGTTTAAGTATAAGACGGGAACAGCTGTCCCTAACTTTGCCAGGATAAATGAATTATCTATCTATCTATATAATCACTATTTACACCCAAACTCTAAATTGTAGTTTTTAAAATTTTGTTTATTTTTATCCTAGACATCAACAGGATTATATAGTCTAGGAAAACTTGTATCTTGGCCTTTAAATTAAATAATTGCAAGTATTTATTATTGTCACGATTTGGACAGATTTATCCTTAGCTTAAAACAGACATTATGAATTAACTGAATGACTGTATGAATAAACGAATGGATGACTTCATCCTGAATGAGTTACATGATTGTATTATATTCATGTATGCATGAGTGAATAAAGACTCCTCTCTCCCAGTCATGGAAAACCACCAACTGGTGGAGAGCTCTAATTATTGAATGAATGAGTGAATGAATGAATGAATGAACCAGCGAATTAATGCTCTGAGCCTACATCTTCGGAACTTCAGCAGATAAGGTGAAATCATTTCAATGCGGATGAATGAACAAATGTATGAATGAACTGATTTCAAGCATGCATGAAAAAGAAAAAAGAATGTCTCTTTCCCAGTAATGATAACCACGAACTGGGGAGAGAGCCCTTATTATTGAATGAATGAGTGAATGGACAAATGAATCATGAATGAATGCTCTCAGCCTACAGCTACGGAATGACAGCAGCTGAGGAAGGAATATTTTACGATGCAGTGGCCAAAAGATAGGAGAAACTCAGTGTTCATCCCAATTCCAGAGAAGGGCAGTGCTAAAGAATGTTCAAACTACCGAACAATCGCACTCATATCGCATGCTAGTAAGGTTATGCTCATGATCCTGCAAAATAGGCTTCGACAGTATGTAGATCGGGAAGTACCTGAAGAACAAGCCGGTTTCAGCAAAGGCAGAGGAACCATAGATCAAATCGCTAATATTCGCTGGATTATGGAGAAAGCAAGAGAATTCCAGAAAGACCTATACCTATGCTTTATTGACTATGCTCAAGCCTTTGACTGTGTTGACCACAATAAATTGTGGCAAGTACTCAAGACAATGGGAGTACCAGATCATCTTATTTGCCTTATGAGAAATCTCTACCCTGATCAGGAATCTCCGGTGGGAACCCTCTATGGAACAACTGAATGGGTCAAGATTGGGAAAGGTGTACGTCAAGGCTGCATATTGTCACCTTATTTATTCAAATATATAGAGTATGTGACGAGGAATGCCAAATTAGATGAAACAGAAACTGGAGCTAAAATTGGCGGGAGACATATAAATAACCTTAGATATGCTGATGACACCACCCTGGTGGCAGAAAGTGAAGAACAACTTAAGTATCTACTAATGAAGGTGAAAGAAGAAAGTGCAAAAGCTGGACTAAGGTTGAATGTCAAGAAAACAAAGATCATGGCAACTAAACCTATCATCTCCTGGCAAATAAATGGCGAAACAATGGAGGTTGTTCCTAGTTTCATCTACTAGGGCTCCAGAAAAAGTGCTGACGGTGATTACAGCCATGGAATTAAAAGACGCTTGCTCCTTGGGAGGAAGGCAATGGCCAACTTTCACAACATTTTCAAGAGTAGAGACGTAACTTTAAGAACGGAGATTCGTATAGTGAAGGCTAGGGTCTTTCTAGTAGCAATGTACGAAAGTGAGACCTGGACAGTAAGAAAGGCTTAGCGTCGAAGAATAGACGCATTTGAACTATGGTGTTGGAGAAAACTCCTTAGAGTTCCGTGGACTGCGAAGAATATAATAAGTTCATATTACAGGAAATCAACCCAGGCTGTTCACTGGAAGGTTAAATATTCAGACTAAAACTAAAGTACTTCGGTCATGTTATGAGAAAATATGATACATTGGAAAAGACCTTAATTCGGGGAAGATCGATGGTAAAGGGAGAAGAGGGTGATAACGGATGAGGTGGGTTGATGGCATCAAGGAAGCCACGGCTCTCAATTTAGAAAGATTTTGGAAAAAAGTACACGACAGGAAGAAATGACGCACTTTGCTCTATGGGGTCACGGAGAGTCGGAAGCTACTAAACGACTAACAACAATACGTTCGATAATTTTGGAGCACCTATGAGTATGAAGTAAAGGACGTGTACGACCGCTAGAGTTCATAGGTGTTTAATGCTGATACCAGGCCTCGTAGAGTATATAAGGAGCGTGAACAGCGTCAGATGTTGAGTGATCACTCCTGTGAGACAGCGTTATCAGCACCCGACAGAGTCTGAAAGGGGCTTCATTGTGGGTCTCCATTTGGTCGGCTGGTCGAAACGTACAATATCTAGATTTGTAGGGCATTCGGGTGTGAGAGTGGCCGGATGTTGGAATGCAAGGGAACGTGAGGGTAGGCATAATCGTCGTCAAGGTCCCAGCAGACCACGTCTGACCACCACAAGGGACGATCGCCGTATTTTGCACCAAGCACATCGTAACCCTCTCATATGTGTGCCGGCTGCGTGAGGAGTGGTGCCGAGACCGGGAAGCATGGACTGCTGATGAATGTCGTCGCATGATGTGGTCAGCGATGAATCGCGGCTCTCCAGTACTCTGGATGACCATCGTCTGCGAGTATGATGGTGACCTCAGGAGACGTCCCTTTCTTCGAATGCTTGGAGAGGCACAGCGGTGTAACTCCTGGCGTCATGGTGTGGGAAGACATCGTGTGTGACATCAGTTCACGGCTGCATGTGATTGAGAGAACTGTGATGGCACAACGGTACGTAACAGACACGCTGCGTCCTCATGGGTTACCTGTCAAGCGACAGTATCGTGGTGCCATTTTTTTAACAGGACAATGCTCGTCTACACAAGGCACGTGTCTCTATGAACTGTCTGCGTGATTTTGAGGTAATTCCTGTGGCCATCAAGATCCTAAACCAGTCCCCAATAGAACACGTGTGGGACCAGCTCGGACGTCAACTACCTCCCAGTGCTGGTATCTAGGATATCAAGGAGCATTCGCAACAGCTGTGGGCCAGCTTGCCTCCCAGCCAAATCAGTGCAGGTATCCAACCATTCAGGCGATGCAACGCCATACTCATAGATGGGCACGTACTACCAAGTACTCTCTCAGTTTGACTCACTGGCCTGGGTGGCTCAGAAGGTAGAGGCGCTGGCTTTTGGACCCCAACTTGGCAGGTTTTATCCTGGCTCAGTCCGGTGGTATTTGAAGGAGATCAAATACGACTTCCTTGCGTCGGAAGGTTTACTGGCACGTAAATGAACTCCTGCGGGACAAAAGTCTGGTAATTCAGCGTCTCGGAAAACCTTAAAAGTAGTTAGTGGGACGTAAAGCCAATATCCTTATTTATTATTAAATTTGACTCTGATTTTGTAATCACAGAAATGACATCACATACCCTCTCAACACGTGAAGTTTCATTCCGTTTCCTCATCCTCTTCTGCGTGTTTTAGTTTTCTTGTCAGTCAGTATATCATCGTTAATAAGAATGTATTCTAGCGCTAAGTTTTCAAGTTCGTAACAACTCTTCACTCATTTAATTTTCGTCTTGGGTCCTAGAAAGTAACGATGTTTTGCAGGTTATTTTGATATCGCTGATGAAGAGAATGGTATTAATTTCTCTAAACCATAAATATAGTCAGGTTTTACCTTTTTTTGATATTTGCTTTACGTCCCTCCGACACAGATAGGTCTTATGGCGACGATGGGATAGGAAAGGCCTTGGAGTTGAAATGAAGCGGCCGAGGCCTTAATTAAGGTACAGCCCCGGCATTTGCCTGGTGTGAAAATGGGAAACCACAGAAAACCACCTTCAGGGCTACCGACAGTGGGATTCGAACCCGCTATCTTCCGGATGCAAGCTCACAGCCGCGTGCCCCTGACCGCACGGTCACCTCGCCCGGTGGGGTGTACAATAATACGCGTTGTGTTATTTGCATGTCTCCATCAATGTGGACCAATATATTAACAACAAATTCTGTTCATTCTAATGTAAGGGCTTGTCAGTTTCTAGATATGTGAACCATGCTGAATAATGAATATCATCATCGGCAACCAACGGGAGATCTCACGTGGTTTGAAGTAGTACATAAAATGAAACCATATAGACTAATCTACGTTACAAAAAAGTTGTGTATCAACAGCTTTATTGAACTAATTAGCACATCCCACATGAATGGTTTATTTATTTTTAATTTAGATTTTCCTACACAATGAAAATGAAATGGCGTATGGTTTTTAGTGCCGGGAGTGTCGAGGACAAGTTCGGCTCGCCATATGCAGGTCTTTTGATTTGACGCCCATAGGCTACCTGCGCGTCATGATGAGGATGGGATGATGATGAAGACGACACATACACCCAGCCCCCGTGCCAGAGAAATTAACCAGGTATGATTAAAATTCGCGACCCTGCCGGGAATCGAACCGGGGACCTCTGTGACCAAAGGCCAGCACTCTAACCATTTAGCCATGGTGCCAGACTCTTACACAATGATATTGTGTCACAGGTTTTCCATGACATAGATTTAAACCGGGTACTGATGGTAACTAATTAACTGCAGCATCGTTAACTGACGTGTTAGGTTTTGTTTTAACAGGCACTCGTTGACAAAAGTGGTGATGCACCTAGAACTGGAAGTGAACATGAAATGAAACAATACCTGTTCAAAGGTAACGTAACTCTCCTGATGTTATCCTACAATTGATAATTCGGGTATATTTAAATATGTCATACTCTGGGAATGGGAAAATATGTCGTGCAACCATACATTCTTACAATACGGCATAGTAAGTCTCATATTCCTTTACACGTGCGATAGGAAAATGAACGAGACGAAAATTGTTCTGACGTACTGCATATCGATATGTGGCTGGGAGGCGTGACCAGTCTTAAGGGAAATAATGGATAGGAAGAACATTGTCACACTCGAGGTTTCGGCACAACAGCAACGTTACCTAAGCGTGAGGTATATATATAAGTACTGAGCTAATGTACACACTACTCTCGTTATTCATTTGACAGGTCACAGTGTTAGAGGAATCGGTTGGTAAATGTATCATGTTCAAAACGTCTAAAATGGAAGAAAATACTCGGCGAACTTCATATATAGGTACACAAAATAAACTGGGTGTCATATTAAAATTCAATCGATATGCAGATCGTAAACCCTAGCGAATTGGATAAACAGAATAATCAATGTCACTGTAAGCTGGCTGGCATACTTGAGGTGGTGGGTTCGAAACCATTGGTAGTCCTTAAAATAGTTTCCCGTGGATTCTTATTTTCACACCAGAAAAATGGTGGAACTGTACTTTAAGTAACGATTTTATCAGTACATAGTGATTTGTATGTTAATTTTTTTATTAAATCACATTGTTTTGTAACTCCCTTCTTTTGGCCATCTTCATGAATACTATCCAGATGACCGAGCTCGATAGCTGCAGTCGCTTAAGTGCGGCTAGTATCCAGTATTCGGGAGATAGCGGGTTCGAACCCCACTGTCGGCAGCCCTGAAGATGGTTTTCCCTGGTTTCCCATTTTCACACCAGGCAAATGCTGGGGCTGTATCTTAAATAAGGCCACGGCCGGTTCCTCCCTATTCCTAGGCCTTTCCTATCCCATCGTTGCCATAAGACCTATCTGTGTCGGTGCGACGTAAAACAAATAGCAAAAAAAAAAAAAAAAAAAACCTATCCCGATGCAGTATGCTGTTGCAGCGCATGAACATAGGCACTACGGTGTGTATTCGCAGTTGTCTCCAGTCACGATCCAGGTTCCTTTCGAGTAGAAATTGGATTCACTCCATCAAATTGAACATAAGCACTAAATCACATTCTTTTGACAGGATAATTCACATCAGTGTTCGTAGAATTCATATCCGTATATGCTACCACAGCACCTGGGAACCAGCCTCCCAGTTCTAAATACAAGTTGCTCTCTTTGTTTGCTCGATAGTTAACTTGTTTACTTGCATACTTTCCTCCATATTTGCTTGCTTATATTCTTATTTGGAATAAAGCTATCAGAAGGAACACTGCAACCACTGCCTTGCAAAATAAAGGAAACTGAAATTAGAAAAGTAATGGTATATGGTACTTGTATTGTGGAAGCCATAGTAAATTCACAGAGGCCCACAGACTCAACAATGAAAGGCATAACAGTCAATAATAAAGATTTACGTATCTTATATACTCAGAGTAATTTGTCAAGAATAGAATAAATCAGATGCATCATTTGAAGTACTTCGGATGGTAGCATCACCACGACGGAAAAAGGACGAAAAAGGCAGGTCAAAAGATTATGTGATCCTTGAACGGTTTGCTCCAGTCCACGAACATATTGACTATAGTACGTACCGAGGTGTACACTGTGTTGCCTACGATTCAAGCGCCAGTCCAAGACTGTAGTAGGCCTACACGAGTGTACGCCGTATTATCTAACAATAGGCGCGAGTCCACGAACTTATTAACTGTAGTAACATAGGAAATACGTGAGATCTCGGGTGAAACTAGCTTTAAATCCATCTGTTTACAGACAGGCTTTGCTGTATGGCAGTGAAAGCTGGGTGGATCCAGGATACCTTATTCACAAGTTGGAAGTAACGGACGTACATGAAGCGAATTTTTATTGCTGGCCCTGAGGTTCACTCAGCCTACACAAAAAATGAGTACCAGTTTAATTCCTGGAGGAAAAGGCGGCCGGGCGTAGTGTTAACTACTCTACCCCATCAAGTGCCGATGTTCCGGATAGTGGAAGCCTTTACCTTCCACCTCTCCAAGGGCCTTCATGGCCTGTACGGAGATGACTTTGCTTTGTTTTTGCCACTTTTACAACCTCGAGTCAAGATTTCGCTTATTAATGTCATTCCACAGCATCTCTACACTGACAGCTCTAAACATTCCGCTTAGTCAAATTGTTCGTCTCCTTACTTCCAAGTCTTCCCTGTCCAAAGTTTGCAACATTTGTCGGAAATCACTCAGAACAAATCGTGATTCTTTCCCTTGAACCACTTCCAGTTCTCGCATCAATAATCCTGGTGAGGGTCCCATATACTAGAACAATACGCTAAATGGGGTCTTATCACTGACTTATGTTAACACCTAGGTACTTAAAGTGATCTCCATGACTTACTGTCATCCCATGACCTCAGTAATTAACACTGAAGGGACTTCTCAACTTTGTGAAGCTTACAACCTGACGATGGCTGAGGTTTTACGTATAAACCTGCTTCAGTGGTAGGGACGTGAGAGAAGAATGTAGGGAAATAATAATGGACTTAGCCACAGAAGGTAAGGGAAGTAGAGGGAGATAAGGGCGCCAACGATTAGACTCGGTTTGTAGTGATTTAAAGATAAGAGGTTTGGAACTAAACGAATCTAGATACCTAGTTACACATGGAGGAATCCAAAGGCGCTTAGTTCGTTCACCGAGGCTTGCGGACTGAACGCTGAAAATAATAAAATATCATGTATGTATATATGTATGTATGACAGGAAGTGCTGGACATATTTATACACTGTGAACGGTATTCTAATAATAATAAATTTGTTGGTTTTTACTTCCCAATAAGTGGTGCTTTTTACGATTTCGGAGACGCCGAGGTGCTAGCATTTTATCCCGCAGAAGTTATTTTACGTGACAGTAAATCTACCGGCACGAGGCTGACGTATTTGTGCACCTTCGAATACCACCGAACTGAGCCAGGATCGAACGTGCCAAGTTGGGGTCAGAAGGCCAGTGCCTAACTGTCTGAGCCACTCAGCTCAGCGAGATGTATTCTGGGATGAGGAAGCTAATGAGAGAGTTGTTAACATAAACCTAGCAAATTGAGGTTGTGATATTAAGAACTTGTCCAATTAAACTTAAGGAAGTGACGTGACTAGAAGTGAGAAGAACATTAGACCTGTTGATTCTCGGGAAACATTTGAATAGAGTGCTCTTAAAAGACGCTGAAAGGTGTGCGGATTTTGTGAGTGAGTAAACGGAATGGAGGATGGATTTATGACGAGAGTTTAAACTGTACTGACTGGAACGTCATGAAGTAGCGGGCCGTGTCTTAATGTATCAGAATGTCGTGTTGCTGAAAAGTTATGAAGGTGATATTTTCTACAAGACTTCAAGTACAAATGTTTTTATACACTCTTGTTTAAGTTTATGGCTATGTTTCGCTTCTTTCGTTACGACACAATTGTGATCCTTTAAGATCAATTCCCTTTAATAGACTTGTTTTCTATAGATTATTTTCTATACACTTTCTTTTCTTTTCAAGACTGATGACGGCTGAAAAGGGCCGAAACATGTATAGTTAATTATTGTCAGGAATTCCTTACATTTATCTTATAAGACCTTGATAATATTGTATAATGCTGTTATAAGGTCACCACTAGGATACCATTCGATTATTTGGAACCCATACACAATGAAATATATGGATCTAAATGAGAAAGTCCAATGAAAATATCCCAGATATTTTTATCACAAGAGGATTGGTTATTATCAGTACTACGATTCGTACGCCCTAATACTCAAAGCTGTTGATGATAGGGAACTATCTCACAGAAGAAATTGCCAGGGTATGTATTTGCTTCGTAAATAACAATACTGACGATAGTAAAGTCATAGAATGAATTGACAAATATGTTCCAAATATAACTCCCAGTAGTTTCCGGAATATATTCTTCATACCGAAAACTAACACAGACTTACACAAGGACTCCCCTTTGTACAGAATTATAACTCAGTATAACATAGTGCACCTTCTTTATCATGTCGGAAAACAGGCTTGCTACATCCTGTGATAGAATGCTTCCGTCTTTGTAAGAGAAATGTCGTCTTGATGTCACTGAATATACCCGATATTAATATTATTCCCTCTTCTGTCCTTTCTTTAGTAATTCTATATTAATTAAAACCATTAATGTACTGTATTACTTGCTGATAATATTTAAAAAGTAGTGAACAGTGTAATTGGGGAAACCTGTAATGTGTACAACAATGCTTTGATAAGTAACAAGTAATAAATAATAATAATAACATGTGTGTTATATATATAAGAGTAAACAAAAAGGAGAGGATGTTTCATCTGACAAAAATATATATACAATAAGAAATCACTGTCCAGGAACTTGAAATTAAGACATTATCAAACAATGGCCCGGCCAGAAGTTTTATATGCTGCAGAAACTCTTAAAATTACAAGAATTGGGGATCTTGAAAAATTAGAAAAATTTCAAAGAAGAATTTTGAGAACAATACTGGGACCTATAAGAAACAACATTTATAGAATGAATAACAAATAGACTAACTAAACTAATCTTCAACTTATTGAACCGTTATAAATACAAGCCAAGTTAAATACAAAGAAAAGTAACCAATGCTGATATTAATCGTTGCTTCAAAAGGGTTATTCGACGACGACGACGAAGAAGAAGAAGAAGAAGAAGAAGAAGAAGAAGAATATTTGTATATCGACTAAGGATAAATTTTAATTTGCGTATTTCTGTACTGTAATATCAATACGGATCAGTTTTGGGATTCTTAAGTTGCAAAACCTCGTATGTCATATTTCTGTTCTTATCAATTATTATCGTTCAGACTGGTCACGCCTCCCAGTCACATACGGATATGCAGTCTATCAGAACAATTTTCGTTCTGTTCATTCTCCTATGATTGTGTGTAAAGGAAAATGAACCTTATGGTACCGTAATGTAGGAATGTATGTTTTTCATGACGTACTTAAGTACTCTTGCAGTATACTTTATATACTTTCAGAAGCGTAACGTTAGGGCCTGCAGGGTCTCCAATGCAGATGTGTCAGGGCCTATAAGGAGCCCCGCAGTCACCTCGCAAAATATTAAAATAGCTGGACACAATTGCGCAAACCCGCGACCCGCTCCACAGAAAAGATCTGCAGCAAATTATTTAGAAATGAAAATCCACAGCCTGTTCAGGTCAGGAATGGAATGAATGAAGCCCCTCATCTAGCGGCGACGATAGGAATTGTGCTGGCTACCGAATCCTGCCGCACTCCACTGGGGCAATGAATAATGGATGACAGATGGAATGAAATGATATTGGAGAGTGTTGCTGGAATGAATTATGTCAGGGAAAACCGGAGTACCAGGAGAAAAACCTGACCCGCCTTTGCTTTGTCCAGCACAAGTCTTACGTGGAGTGACCGAGATTTGAACCAGTAAACCCAGCGGTGAGAGGCTTGCGCGCTGCCGCCTGAGCCACGGAGCATCCAAATTATTTAGAATTAACTACAGCAATAGAATTTCATACCAAAATATCATATTTTCTTGATGTTTAGTTCATCTGAGATCGTATTATGCACAAATTTTTCAGAACATTTAATATTTGTTCCATATTTTTTCGACAAAACTGTCTTTGCGCGAATTTAATGATAGGCTTGACAATTGTGCGGTTAGAAATGTTTCAAACTTTATTTGAAGAGTTTTCGCATTCATTATATTCGCATATTTTTCTGTGTTGATATAACCGAAACTTCGGCATCGACTACAGAGTATAGTCTCGTAATTCCTGAAAAATGAAACGAATTAAAGTAAGGAAATCTAAGTGGTTCATGGTTGGCAGTTCAGAAGCTCAGGTGTTAAACCACGGAGACAGTCCAATAAAATCTATTAAATACTATTTAATTTTCTTACAAAATGGGTAATCCTTCGTACATTTGGACAATATATTACTTTATTTCTACCTGCTGTAAATAAATTTATATTTAGTTACTAGCATATGCCCGCGGCTTCGCTCGCGTTTATTAATATTCAACCGCGTTAGATGCTATTAAAGCGTAAAAGTTGGTAAATGATGATGCCGACAGCTTAATTTCTTGAAGGAAATAATCGCTCTGTTTAACACAGCCATGAATGATCGGTGAAATGCTGTGCGCACGTATGTTAAAAATTCCAGGTCTTTACATCCCGTAGATTTGGCTGGGCATCGAACACGTATACACAGACAAACAATTCCGGATATTACGGACAGAACGAAAGTAGCTTCCTATTGCATGGACTTAAAATTGCATCTTGACTGGTACATGTATTACCATTCCTTTCCTTAAAAAAAAAAAGGCTTTACGTCGCATCGAATCAGATAGGTCTTACGGCGACGATGGGATAGGAAAGTGCTAGGAGTCCGAAGGAAGCGGTCTTGGCCTTGAAGAGGCTTAAAATTTTTAACATACGTGGGCACAGCATTTCACCGATCACTCACGGCTGTGTCAAAGAGCGAATTTTGCTTCAAGATTTTTTTCTTCAACCCCAGCATTTGCCTGGTGTGAAAATGGTAAACCACTGAAAACCATCTTCAGGGCTGCCAGCAGTGGAGTTCGCGCCCACTATCTCCCGAATGCAAGCTCACAGGTGCGCATCCACCGCACTGCCTGCTCCTTCGGTTTACTATTCTTAGTTTAAACGATAAAAATAAATATAAAGAATTAATGCAAACAGGTATAGCTGTAAACATTTTCATCGAACAATAAGCTTATGTTAAAAAATTCAGGTCTCTGCGTGCCGTAGATTTGTCTGGGCTTTGCAAACGTACACACAGGCAAACACTTCCGAATATTACGGACTGAATTTGGCTCTTCGTGTCTGGGGCCGAAAATGGCTTCCTACACCATGGACTTAAAATGGCTCTTTGACTTGTGTTCTCTACCTATCTTATGCACGTTGCCTAGCGACAGTGAATCAATACATTTAATCTTGATGATAGCACGTTGGATTGTCATACCCAAACACACATTTTCAGACGGTTTTTAATTCATAACTCAGCAATGAAAGCGAAAATGACAAATCCGGCTTCGATGTGAATTAGGCCCGCTCCTATCTATGTATGTTCAAAATATCAAATCTCTGCGTTCCGTTGATTTGGCTGGGCATCGCGCATACACAGACAAACACTTCCTTTTATTATTATAGATGTATTGTTTTTACATTATATTTTTGGGGGCCAGAAATTTTTTTAGCAGGCGGGCCCGTATTACATTTGTTACGCCCCTGGACACTTTCGCAAATAGGAAAATGAACACACGTTATTCTAATGGATTGCATATCCATTATGTGGCTGGGATGCGTGACCAGTCTTAAAGAAAATACGGAGTAGGAATAGCATTGTCAGATACGAGGTGTTGTTTCTTGAACGACGATCTCTTCATCCTATTTCAAACACAAGGATTTCGAAAGAAAGTCATCTTCTGCGATGGCCAACCTTTGCGCTGTTAGGTGTACAATGAAATGCGACCACAGTTTACAATCCATAAGAAGTCAGCAGCACACGCAACCAGGAACATATTTCGGCGTACGTTTCTCAAGTTATCTCTGTATTTTATGATATAGGAGCGACTAGCTTTTCTATTCTGATGTCAAAAGTTCCATTATTTACTGGATTACAAAGGAAATGCTTTTTTTAATACCAGAAGCGAGTCAACCACGTGATTATGTTTTAAAATATTCTGGTGCAGAGACCAAAGAAAGAAACGAGCAGTTCTCTGGAAGTTGGTGGTTAGAGGGAAACAGTTTATAGTCGGTATTTTATTAACACAACCTCGCCACAGCGTGACGGGGTGAGATTTAGAGAACTGAAATGAAAGTGGTTACGCAGAACATTACCTACCTGCGCCGTGAAAAATAGCCACTATTTCTTGTTTAGAACAGAAAATTGCGTTAAGGGCAGCGAAAGAATTTCAGTGGCAGACAGAAAAAGCAAGCCTAATTTAATACAAGGCAATAAATGCTCCATATATATTCTTATATGACTGTCATCAAAGCTACGGCACCTCTATTTTTATGTGTAATCTAAAATACAAAGACGTGACTTTGATTTCAAATACATCATGAGCATTAGCCAGGGATAGAACTTCAGCTTATTTAGCTAAAAACCAGCGACGATTCCAGAAATTATCAGGAATCATGTATGTATGCTAGGGGCTTTACGTCGCACCGACACAGATAGGTCTTATGGCGACGATGGGATAGGAAAGGCCTAGGCGTTGGAAGGAAGCGGCCGTGGCCTTAATTAAGGTACAGCCCCAGCATTTGCCTGGTGTGAAAATGGGAAACCACGGAAAACCATCTTCAGGGCTGCCGATAGTGGGATTCGAACCTACTATCTCCCGGATGCAAGCTAACAGCCGCGCGCCTCTACGCGCACGGCCAACTCGCCCGGTCATGTATGTATGTATGTATGTATGTATGTATGTATGTATGTATGTAATGTATGCAGAGTTGACGCATGAGGGGTAAATCCATTTCATTTGCTCTTAAAGCTATACTACTGGGATATCGGCTTTAAAGTGAATTGTGCGCGCGTAATTTTCAGTTCAAGGAAGTTAAGCTAGGTGGCGTTGTAATTCATAAACTTTAGTATATGATAATAATGGGAAAAAATACAATAAGATAATTTGACCGAGTGAGTTGTCCACATGTTTTGCGTCACGTCGCTGTAAGCTTACATTCGAGAGATGGTGGGTTCTAATCTCACAGTCGGCAGCACTGAAGATGGATTTACGTGATTTTCTAATTCCATATTAGGTGAATGCTCTACTTTAGTTCATACCACGGTTGCTTCCTTCCCAGTCCTAGCCCTGTCCTATCCCATCGTCCCCATAAAAACCTGTCTGTGTGGATGCGACGTAAAAAATGGGAAAATAAAATATGTCATTCATGAAATAAATGGGATAACATTCCATACGCTACTCTGTATATCGTCATTGGGCGTATAAAATCCGCTATGTGATAATATTTCAGCTTAGAACTCTCACCAGAAAGGTTCTGGCATCTAAGTTTCAGTATTGCATGAACTATATCAACGAATTTTCGTCCTAAATGATACATGTGATGCAGGTCAGTAAATCTCCCCTCAACATTGTCACATAGCGGTATATCGAGGTGCAACGACGATATGTACGTAGGTCGAGTCATAAGTCATGGCATCTACTTTTTCTCGCGAACAGGAGACAACACGGAAAATCTAAGATATGCATTTGGAAAAGTACGGTATATACTTGCGTACGATGCCACTAGATGGTGTATATACATAACAGTCTGGGTCTAAGTATGCCCCCAAGTTCAGTGTGTGAGTGAGAGTGTCATAAAATGGAAATCAACAATCAGGAGCAACGATCGTATATTAAAATATCAGTTCTCCGTAGCAGAAATGCACGCCAATGCTATGCAGAGCTGCGGGAAGCATTAGGTGTGCATGCCATGCCCTATAGAACAGTGGCGAGGTGGTTATGGTAATCCTGGCACACCGTGTTCAAGGTGTTATTGTGTGTCATCCAGTGCGTGAGGAGCACTCTGTCAATGCAGTTTATTACAATTCATTTTTGTTGTACCAATTGCGCCATGCAGTGCGAACCAAACCAGATCTTTTGGACAACGCCATAATCCTACACGATAACGCGACAGCTCACACAGCAGCCATCGTTCAGCGTCGCTTACAATGGTGGGGATGGGAGGTTCTTCGACACCCGCCTTATTCGCCTGATATGAGGCCATGTGACTGTGATCTAATCCCCAAAGTCAAGAAGCCATTACGTGGACACCGGTTTGATAACAAAGAGGACATCGTAACAGCATTTCGGGGAGGGGTGTCACACGTTAGCGATATACATGCAGCGAATGGTATTCAGCGCCTGCCCCACCGCTGACAACGCACAGTGGAAATCTTGGGTGATTATTTCGAAGGCCTGTAACCAGTGGAGACCTGTCCCTTGTACGTAGTCTTGTGTATTTGCTGTCTATACCATAACAAAACAATGTTTACCAATGGCCTGTGTTCTGTCACTTTCCTACGAGAATCTCCTGAAGTCAGAATTTTCCTTCAGGCACTATACATAAGTTCATGCACCATATTTCCAAATGCATATCTTAGATTTTCCGTGTTGCCTCCTGTTCGTGAGAAAAAAATAGTTGTCTTATGACTTATGACTCGACCCCCGTATGTTGGGTTCGAACACGACGTACTTTTTAGAATATTCAACTGATAAATTGTTTTTATATCAGACGATGCAAGTTCAATTATTGTCTGTTGCAGCGTGAGGGGTAAACGGCACAGTTGAATTTCACGAAATACAATATTTAAAATAAAAGTTATTGGATCAGAATGTTACGTATCCACGTTGCGACTGTGTTAAATGGAATAGAGTTTGAGAAGAAGGCGTGAATACTAAGAGATAAAATTACTTCTGATAAATGACAAAATATCGTGTTTTAGTGTTGGAAAGTACAGTTTGTGAAGGGACAGTAAGGAAGGAAAGGGAGGGAAGAACGGAGGAAGCTTGACATTCTTTCCTCATAACGAGTTTCTGCCTAAGTCACTTCGAAGTCGAGGAGGAGGAGACTTCTAGCTGAGAAAGTGTGACGCTTTCTACGAACCGGTTGGAAATTATTTTCTTTTTAATCTGGTAATATTGGTCAACGTCGCAATGGCGCACATAATTTTCGTGACACTAGGATAGGGAAGAACTACGAAAACGTCATAGAAATCACCGTCTCCACAATCCGAAATTGTAGGCAATATATTCAAACCTCTGATCATCCATATGATTTACCCTCATCCTTTTCTTTACAATTTGATTTACGTTGTTCCCATGCAGACAGTTATTATGGCGAGGATGGAATGGGGAAGGGCTAGGAGTGGGAAGGAAGCAACCGTGGCCTTATTTAAGGTACAGATCCAGTATTTGTAAGCTGTGAGATGAGAACCATCAGAAACCATGTTCAGGGTTGTCGACAGTGGGGTTCTAACCCAATATTTGCCGAATGCGAGGGGCCAACTCGCTCGGTACAATTAACCTTCCACACTCATGTATCAACATTGCTAGTTCGTTGCTTCTCACTTCTTGTTTATATTTAGCCCATTTACTGAGTTAAATGCTGAAACAAACCAGTGTTTCACGTAGAGCATTCCAACTGCACTTGCTACGTTAGTTTGAAACTTGACCATTATTACAAGCCTCCTTCAGCTGTTGAGATGAGGATGTCTTCACTTATAAAAGCCCTTGTGGATCTCTTGGAAGGAAACGTCTTACAGAAACCACAAAGTGCTGTTAATGTTTAAGAGGCTTAAGTACAAGAGCGCGAGCCACATAGTATCTAAACTGTCCAGAAGTTCTGAAAGTACAGGCTGTCCCTGATGAACGGTGCGTTTTCAAGTACGAATAACGTATGTTCTCGTGCTTAAGTGAATGAACAAGATATTGAAAAAATGTTAAGGTATAAATGAAGCTTTATTATTATTATTATTATTATTATTATTATTATTATTATTATTATTATCATTATATATATTGCGAATGAGCCCATTAGGACTACGCAAAGTACTTAGAGACAGGCATTTGCCTTTCTTTGTGCCCACACTTCCTTCATTCGTTTGCTGTGTGCTTCTTTTCTCTCTTGAGACCATGTTGTTCCGGTCTTCTTCTTTGGTTTTTCCTCTTGGTTAACTTGCCACTTATGAACTTTGGTTCTGAAGATAACCCGGCTTTGGATGTCTTCAGGTGTAATTCCTGCCAGTTTGAGATCTGTTTTAATTTCGCCAATCCATTTTATTGTGTCCGTTTTAGCTTTACTTCGGTTTTCATAAAATTCAACTATTTGCTTGGTAAGTCTATCTGGGTTCATCCTTTTTATATGTCCAAAGAATCTTAATCTGCGTTTTCTGATGTCGCTGTGAATGTTAGAAAATTGTTTGATTTCCTGTTTCCCTCTAAGGCGGTACTGTTCATCTACGAGTTTTGGGCCTAAAATTTTTCTAATGATCTTGCGTTCCTTTTTCTGAATATTTTCTAGATCAGTTTTCCTGTTCAAAATTAGTGTCTCTGATCCATAGAGGCATTCTGGTTTTATAACTGTATTATAGTGTCTTAGTTTAGCATGCTTGGAGAGACACTTTTTGTTATAGATATTTTGGGTGAGTCTATACGCAGTTTCCATTTTTTGGCATCTAACTTCATTGGCTTTTGTTTCCATTCCATTCTCCTGAATTATTTCACCGAGATATTTGAATTGCTGGACCCGTTTTATTTTGCCATATTTTGTCTCCATGAATTTGGGGGCTTCTTTGCTGCAGGTCATGTATTCAGTTTTTTCAAACGATATTTGGAGGCCGACTTTTTCCGCTGTTTCTTTCAGGAGGTCGATCTGGTTTATGGCTGTTGAAACGTCACGAGTTAAGATTGCCAGATCGTCCGCAAATGCCAGGCAGTCTACTGCTAACTTGCCCCTACCAAGAGTGATTGGTTGGTCAATCTTGAGGGCAGACTTCTGTTTGCGCCATTCCTGTATTACCTTTTCAAGGACGCAGTTGAAGAGTAGTGGAGAGAGCCCATCTCCCTGTCTTACTCCTGTTTTGATCGGAAAAGGGTCTGAGATTTCCCCCATGAATTTAACCTTAGATTTTGTGTCTGTCAATGTCTCTTTTACAATTGCGAGTGTTTTCCGGTCTAGACCCTGTTCTTTTAATATCTGAAACAGTGATTGACGATCAACTGAATCATAGGCCTTTTTGAAATCAACAAAAGTATAAACTACATTTTTGCTACAAATTCTCTGATGCCTTAGGATTAACTTTAGGTTCAAAATTTGCTCTGGACATGAACGGCCTGGTCTGAAACCTGCTTGATATTCTCCAATTTTTGGTTCTAGTTGCTGTTGGGCTCTATCGAGAAGGCACTGAGACAAAATTTTGTAGGCAACAGATACCAATGAGATTCCTCTGTAGTTATTTACATCTGTTCTGTCTCCTTTCTTATGTAAAGGATGAATTAGTGCACTTTTCCAATCTTCTGGAATTTGTTCTGTTTCCCAAATCTCTTGGATGATACCGGTGAATTCTTTTATAGTATTTGGGCCTGCTGATTTGAGAATTTCTGCTATGATCCCATCCTCACCTGCAGCTTTATTCATTTTAAGTCGTTTTATCTGTCTGGTAATTTCTTCTTCATCCGGTGGTACTGAATTTGGGTTTGTGAAGTCAGGTTCCTGCGGTGGAAATCTTTGTGTTGGCTCTGGGCAGTTAAGCAGTTCTTCAAAATACCTTGCAAGTTCGGTGCAGTTTTCTTGATTGTTCAGTGCAAATTGCCCATTTACTTTCTTAAAGCAAAGGTTTTGTGGCTGATACCCTGTTAACTTTGTTTTGAAGTTCTTGTGTGTGGTTTTTTTCGAAGTCCTTTTCAATTTCCAGTAGTTGATCTTTCTCGAATTTCCTTTTGGTCTGTCGGATTAATTTCGCTGCCTCTTTCCTGACTGCCAAAAACATTTTGTGATTCTTATCGGTCTTTTTGCTGTTCCACTTATTGTATGCATTCTGCCGGGATTGGATGGCTTGTTCACAGTCTGCGTTCCACCAAGGGTGTTTTTTTCTTTTCTGCAGAGGAATCAGTGTTTGTGCTGTTTCAATTAGTTTGGTCTTGAGTTGCTGCCAATTGTTGGACTGCTTTTTCTCTAATTCTTCGGTGAGAGATGGCTGGATCCGACTGGTATCAAATTTCGGAATTATTTGCTTCCTTCTTCTGAACCTTTGGGGTATCAACTGTAGTTTGACTCTTGTCAGATAGTGGTCTGAGTCTATGTTTGCACCCTTCCTTACTTGGACATTCATAATTTCTCTGTGGTTTGGGTACGAAATTGCCACGTGGTCAATTTGAAACTCGCCCAAGAGGGAGTTGGGTGATCTCCATGTCATTTGTTTAGAAGGTTTCTTCCTGAAGTGAGTCGACATGACTTTAAGGTTGAATGCCCTGCAGAATTCGACTAATCTCCGTCCATTTTGGTTCGTCCATTTATGTGCTGGGAATTTTCCAACTGTTTTCCTGTATTTCCTTTCCTTGCCTAGCTGAGCGTTGAAATCTCCTAACAGAATTTTGACGTGGTTTTGAGGAATTTTTGATGCTGTTTCTTCTAGTATTTCCCAGGATTTGTCTACCTTCTCGCGATCTGTTTTATTGTCTTCATTGACTGGCATATGTGCATTGATCAGTGTGTATGATTTGTTTGCACACTTTAGGGTGATTGTCATTAGCCTATTGTTTACACATTTCACACCTATTACTGAGTTAAGTATGCTCTTCTTGACTGCAAATGCAACTCCTAAATGGGGTGTGTTTTTGAGAATCCGTTTGTCTGTTTTACTTTTGAAGAGTCTGTAGTTCCCGAAATCCATTGCGTGTTCTTCAGTCAGCCTCGTTTCTTGGAGTGCCAGTATTTCTGTTTTTTGATCATTTAGGGTTTGCTCTAGTTCGTACAACTTCCCTGCCCGCAAGAGAGAATTTATGTTCAGTGTTCCGAAAAATGTTTTGCTGTTTGGGCGAAGTTGGCCAGAGGTCTCCGACTCCCTCTGTTTGCGTGTCCAGCCAGACTCCCCAGAATCCGATAGTCTGGTTGTGCTGCTAATGTCAGCAGTGGATTGGTTACCACCTGGGGTACAAATTTGTTTTCTGCCACGCCTCATGGTACTTGATTATCCAAGTATTGGACCGTAGTCCAGTTTCATAGGACTGGAGTGGATAGTTCCAGAACATACATTTCCAGCCGCACCTCTGGTGAACAGACGCTGACCACTTTGCCGCTTGCTGCAAGTCAGACGCGAAGTGGATTTCAGTCAGTTCTTCCGCCCTCTCCGCCATCGGGATGAATCCTCTTATGCCGTCGAGGCCGTTGACCATTTTCCTTGTTCCCTCAGTTGATCCGCGGGTGCTTATTTGGCTATGCCTTATTCGCACCTGTCCTGCATATCTACAGGAACTTTCCCTATCAGCCATTGGGACGCGCCGTGTCGGGGTTGAGGGCCCCCACTTATTATTATTATTATTATTATTATTATTATTATTATTATTATTATTATTATTATTATTATTATTATTATTATTATCAGATTCTACATTTTCTACGTATATCAAAGCCGAAATGGATCTGTAAGCGGAGTAGTATTGGCTCTATCTCCATAAGCGTACTGGTCCGCTCTCGTAACTTCTTTAGAGTGTTGGAAAAGTGATGAAGAGAAAAGGAAAAAGAACAGTATCTGAAAGCTTACTCGACCAAATATGCCTTCTTTTTCTTCCTCTTTCCTTCTTCGTTTCTTATTCATTTTTAAGAAAATCGGCGGAGAAAGAAAGAAAAAACAACATCTGAGAGGTTACTTGACCGCATATTGCTTCGCTTCTTTTGTTCTTCTTTACTTCTTATTTTCTCATTCATCTTTAGCAAAAGCGGTTGAGAAAGAAAGAAAAGAACAGTGTGAGAGCGTGAAATAGGAAAGGGCTGGGAGGGGAAAGAGAGCGACCGTGACGTTGATTAAGATACAGCCCCAGCTTTTGCCTGATGTGAAAATGGAAAACCGTGGAAAACTATCTTCAGGGCTGTCATATGGCTTCTTTATCTTCCTTCCTTTCTTCCTTCCTTGCTTCCTTCCTTCCTTCCTTCTCCTTTCCTTTTCCTTTCTTATTATTCTTTAGGAAAAGCGGCGCAGAAAAAAAGGTCAGTGTCTGAGATTAATCGACCAAATATGGCTTCCTTTTCTTCTTTCCTTCTTCTTTTTCTTAATCTTTAGGGCAAGTGGCGGATAAGAAAGAGCAGTGCCTGAGAACTTACTCTACGAAATTTGGCTCCTTTATCTATTCTTCATCTTTCCCTCGATATTTCTTACTCTTCATTAGGAAAAGCGGCGGAGAAAGAAAGAAAAAGAATAGCGTCTGAGAAATTACTCCACTAAATATGGCTTCTTCTTCTTGTTCGTCTTCTTCTGCCTCTTCTCTCCATATTTTTATTTAGATAAAGCTATGAAAGTGCATTCTAACTAATGAATAGAACTTGGAATATTATGTATTATGATTTCAACTCTCAAACATTTCTTGAGTTATTCATAAAACTCCCCCTGCATCATGTGTGAATTTTCACGATGATAATCCCATTGGGTTGTAATGTCGGAACTGCCTCCAATGAAAACCTTTCGCATTCTCAAGGTCGTTCTATTCATATTGCCTTTTAACAGAAACTGGATACGCCCTATTTTCGGTGGCTCCTGACCACCTCTGAGCCAATCAATATCGCAAGTGTAACTGTACAATTGAGACCATAATCAAATTTGCAGTATGTATTTAAATATTGTAGAGGAAAATTATTTGATATGATGTAATTTAGTGTGGTATAAAAATGAATGCCTTGTACTTTATTTTCCTAGACTCGCACTGTACACTTTGTGCGGTGCAACGTTTTGGAGAATTGTGTAGTGGATCACTGTACGTACGAAAGCTAATTGCATTTTCAACTCACTCTAGTGTCTCTTCCATCCTGCACAGATTGCATTTCTACCGAACACGAACAGCTCAGCTTCAAACACTGTGAGGTGCTTGTGGTAATAGAACAATTTAGGTTCTCGAAAGCCAATTCATCAGGAACGTGAGAATATTGTTTGCTAGTTACGGACAGCAACACCATTCATTCAGTTACTGCCACTATTCTCCTTAGAGTCAGATCAAATTATATCATAAATTAGATCAGAGATCACTTTAAGTATTTTGTCCTCTTTTGTAGTCGGGTTACCTTTCGGTTTCAAACAGAAACCCTGTATAATCGAGTATGAAGGCTAAATAGCCTGGCGCCCGTCTACATCGGCAAACCACAAAACGTTTCTGTGAAGCAGCATTATGTACACAGCGGGGTATGAAATATCCAGCCGAGCTTGTGTATGATCAGTTCTGTCTGTGTCGTTTGGCTCCTTGACTGAATGTTTAACGTCGGCACCTTAGATCCGGAGGGTCCTGGGCTCGATTTCCGGCCGGGTCGGTGATTCTAACTTTAAATGGTTATTTCCCCTGGGTGGCTGGTGGACTGGGTATTTATACTGTCCCCAACATTCCTAAGACTCAAACACCACACACAGCACTACCCTCCACTATAAAATACCGCAGTTCCTCTACACGGCAGATGCCGCCCACTCTCGTTCGAGGGTTTGCCTTACAATGGTTGCACCTGATGAGCTGAACATGTCCATGGACACTCTTGGCATTAAAAACCATATGGTAAGTAGAAACAAATATGTATGTGTCAAATCTGTCCCTTCAGGCAATTGCTTGTTTACTAGAGAATCGTACCACCACTACCACCACCACCACCATAAGTGATGGGGAGAGAGGAGTGTTCATACATTCACGCATGCATGAATATAACCCAGTCAGGAAATTAATTAATTAATTCATTTATTCATTCAGTAAATAATTCATTCATTCATTCATTTATTTATTTATTCATTCATTCAATCATTCATGCATTTTTCAGTCAATTCATATTTTTTGCTGTAAGCTAAAGATAACACTCTTCAGACTCGTGACACAAAGAAATGCTCGCACTAACACGAATTAACACGGGTAAGATACATGTTGGCCTAAACTATATGTTAACGTCTTAGACAAAATTAAAAATATTATAGACTACAATGTAGATAATGGGTTTATATGGCAGGAAGGTATAAGTGTATTATTTAAGGAAGTATCGGATAAAACAATTGTAACAAAATCATGCATGTATCAAAATAATTTGTATTAATAAAAGATTAATCTTTCCCCATTTCCTGGAAATCCGGAACTAGGACATGGGAGTGCCCTGATCCTTTTTATTCTGTTCTGTTCACCACCACCATCACCAGCAACAACTCATATGGTATGGTGTTCATTTTCCCTTTAAATTACTACTACGAGTGAGAAAATAATTTTGTTCAGTTATTGTACAATAGTAATTAATATAATTATATTTGTTACCGTAGTGTGAATGCAAAAAATTCATTATTTCATTTATGTAGAAAATAATAGTTACCAATGGCATATTCCCTTGGACACACCCTAAAGAGAACCACTGCCACCTAAGAAGACAAAATTATAATTTTACAATAAAATCAAGCCCCATGGTACAATAGCCCCGAACAGCTATGGCATATCAAGCAGCCGCTGCTCAGCCTGATGCCTGAAGATTTCGAGGTGTCGTGTGGTCAGTACGACGGATCCTCTCGACCATTATTCTTAGTTTTGTAGACCAGGGCCGCCATCTTACCGTCATATGGCTCCTCAAGTGTAGTCAAGTAAGCTTAGTGGACCTGGAACCAGTACTCATATTCAGATAAAAATCCCTGACCTGGCCGGGGATCGAATCCGGTGCCACCGGATACGAAGCAGGCACGCTACCCCTACACCTAGGGGTAGGATAATTTTACACCAGAAGGAAAAGCTTACACATTTTTAAAAGTAGTCCAGATATCTTACAAATTGATGCCTTGTAACGAAATAGTTCAACTAGTTTTTCCGTAAGAGAAAAGCCATCATTTGTGTTCATATTTAGTCATGTTAGTTACGCGATATGTAATATTTGTATTTGGTTGTATTCTGTAAACTGCGTGATGATGTTTCTTACGCGATGGTACACTGAGAAGCAAGATTGGTCTTCTGTGAAATGGTTGACCTGTTTTCACCCGTGCATTGTGTTCACTGACCGGTAGTACTCAAATCGAGCCTAAACCAGTTTGCAGGCCTCCATTTTAAACTTGAACGTCCAAAGAAATCTTTTTTCCCATTAATCCTGAAATCGGAAACTTGGATATAAATAATTATTAGAAACACGAATGCATGAGTAATCAAAAATGCTCAGATAGCGATACCGCAGGTAATAAAATTAAAGAAAAGTGTAACGAAAAGGAGCCTATAGCAGTTCTATAATGAGACATAATTGGCGCAATGAATTCCCCCATTTGTGTTGAAAATGTTTTTAAATGTGTTGATTGACATGTTCATTATTCTCCTTGATTCGTTCTTCCCAATTAAGGTGCGTGTTTAAACTTGTTTAACACAATGTTTCTTCTTTTCTTCCCAATAAAATATCTATTTATTCGTTCACTGAGTGATATTCTGTGTTTTTCTGTCCATCCTTCATATACTCCTTTAGGTTTCTGTGCAAATGTTTATTTGCTTTTTGTTTTTTTACTAACCTTCTAAAATTTGTTTTACCTTGAATTGTTTCCTGCCAACATAGTTCACTTTTCCATACACTCGGTTGTTCGTGATATCAACAAAAATATTTTGCTTTTACATCGAGAAAAATGTCAAAATATTCCTTCCATCTGTCCAGCGATTCCCTGGGATAAAGCAAACCATGTGACCTAGCCGGGATGGGGAGGCTTGCGCGTCCGAGTGAAGCAGATAGCTGAGCCGCAGATGCAACCATATCGGATGGATATCTGTCGAGAGACCAGACTAACGAACGGTTCATCGAAAGAGGGGAAGCAGCCTTTCGTAAGTTACAAGGGCGTCAGTCTAGATGATTGATATGGTCTTGTAATATTACTTAACTAGGCTTAGGTATGCAGATAACCGCTGCACGGCTAAAAGCAACGGGAAACTTCAGCCGTAACTAACTCCCGAGGACATGCAGTTTTCTCTGTATGAATGATGTACTGATGATGAGGTTAGAGAATCTGAAAAGGGAGATGGACAGACTAAAGTTAGATATAGTTGATGTAAGTGAAGTACGTTGGCAGGAAGAGAAGGATTATTGGTCAGGCGAATACGAGATTATCAACACAAAATCAAACAGAGGAAATGCAGGAGTTGGTTTAATAATGAAGAAGAAAATCGGGCAGCGGGTAAGCTACTACGACCAGCATAGCGAAAGGATTATTGTTGTCAAGATAGACATCAAGCCAATGCCCACCACAATAGCGCAGGTCTATGTACCTACTAGTTCAGAGGATGATAAGGAAATCGAAAGAATGTATGAAGAGACAGAAGATTTATTATAGTATGTAAAAGGTGACGAGAATCTAATTGTGATGGGAGACTGGAATGCAGTGGTAGGCCAAGGAATAGAAGGTAATGCAGTAGGAGAATTCGGAGTGGGACAAAGGAACGAAAGAGGAAGTTGGCTGATTGAATTCTGCACCAATCAAATTTATTCCTTGCTAATACTTGGTTCAAACACCACAAGCGACGAGACTTGGAGACACTAGAAGGTATCAAATAGACTTCATTATGATTAGGCAGAGATTCAGAAACCAGGTGTAGGTTTGCCAAACCTTCCCAGGAGTAGACGTGGACTCTGACCACAACTTGTTGGTCATGAAATGCCATCTACAGTTGAAGAAATTGAAGAAAGGAAGGAATCCAGTGAAGTGGAATCTAGACAAGTTGAAGAAAAATTGTGTGAAGGATTGTTTCAAGGAACATGTTGCACAAGGACTAAATGGAAAGGCTGAAGGAAACACAGTAGAATAAGGATGGACAGTCATGAAGAATGAGGTCAGTAGGGATGCTGAAGAGATGTTACGAAGAAAGAAAATATCAACTAAGTATCAATGGATAACTCAAGAGAGACTAGACCTGATCGATGAACGACGAAAATACAAGAAATGAAGACGGCAGAAAAGAACAGAGACGATTAAAGAATGAAGTAAATAGGAAAGCGCAGGGCAGCTAAGTAAGAATGGCTGAAGGAGAAGTGAAAGTATGTTGAAAGTTGTATGGTCCTAGGAAAGGTAGATGCTGCACACAGAAAAATCAAGGAAACCCTTGCATAAAGGAAAACTAGGTGTATGAATATCATGAGCTCAGATAGAAAAGAACTTATAGGGAAAAAAAGACAAGACAGAAAGATGGCAGGAATATATCCAACAGTTGTATCAAGGTAAGGACGTAGGTGATATGGTTCTGCAACAAGAAGAGGTTGTTGATGCTGATGAAATAGGTGACCCAATTTTTAGGTAAGAATTCGACAAGATTTTAGAGACCTAAATAGGAGCAATGCGCCTGGAAATGATGGCATTTCGTTTGAATTACTGAGTGCTTTAGGGGAACCAGCATGGCGAGGTTATTCCATTTAGTGTGCAAGATGTATGAGACAGGAAAAGTGCCATCCTATTTTCTGCAGAATGATGTAATAACTATTCCCAAGAAATTCGGTGTTGACAAGTGTGAAAAATACCGCACAATTAGTTCAGTATCTCAGGTCTGGAAAATTATAATACGTATTATTTACAAAAGAATGGAAAGACAAGTTGAAACTGAGTCGGGGGAAGATCAATTTGGCTTCAGAAGAAATGTAGGAATACGTGAAGCAATCTTGAATTTAGGTCTGATCTTAGAGGATCGAACTGAGATGGGCAAGCCCACGTATATGACGTTCGTAGATCTAAAAAAGACATTTGATAATGTTGATTGGATCAAGCTATTTGCGATTCTGAAGGTGATTGGGATCAGGCACCGAGAAATGAGAATTATCTACAATCTATACAAAAATCAGTTTGCAGTGATAAGAATTTAGGGCCATGAAAGAATAGCAGAAGTCCAGAAAGGAGTGAATCAAGGCTGCAGTATGTCCCCCGTTTTTTCAGTGTTTATATAGAAGAGGCAGTAAAGGAAATGAAAGAAGAATGTGGAAAACATTCACAATCCAAGGAAAGGAAATCAAAACCCTGAGAATTGCGAATGATATTGTTATTTTATTTGAGACTGCAGAAGATCTGGAGAAGCTGCTAAATGGTATGGACGGAGTCTTGGGTGAGGAGTACAATATGGAAAAAAATAAATTTAAAAAATGTAATGGAGTGCAGTCGTACGAAGTCAGGTGATGCAGGAAATATCAGATTAGGAAATGAAGTCTTAAAGGAAGTGGATGAATATGGTTACTCGGGTAGTAAAATAAGTAACGATGGTAGAAGCAAGCAAAGCAAAGCAAAGTCCCCTCCATACAGGCCATGAAGGCCCTTGGAGGAGTGGAAGCTAAAGGCTTCCACTATTGTTAACCTCGGCATGTGATGGGGGTAGAGTGGATAGCTCTACGCCCGGCAACCGTTGCCCCCAGGAATTAATCTGGTACTCATTTTTGGTGTAGGCTGAGTGAACGTCAGGGCTTCATGCACCTCCGGAAGTGGAAATCTCGTTTCTTAAATTTTACGACTTCCCGACGGGGATTCGAACTCACGTCCTTCCGGGCAAACCGAGCACGCCTTTACCGCCTCGGCCAGGCAGCCCCTATGGTAGAAGTAAGGAGGACATAAAATGCAGGCTAGCACAAGCAAGGAAGGCTTTTCTTAAGAAAAGAAGTATGCTCACTTCGAATATTGATATAGGAATTAGAAAAATGATCATGAAGACTTTCGTTTGGAGCGTGGCATTACAGGAAATGAAACATGGATGATAGCTCGTTCAAAATGAAAGAGAATAGAAACTTTTGAAATGTGGTGTTACAGAAGAATGCTACAGGTGATATGAATAGATCGAATCACGAACGAAGGGATACAGAATCGAATTGGTGAGATGAGTTCTTTGTGGCAAAATTTGAAGAGAAGAAGAGATAGAATGATACGACACATCGTAAGACACTTGTGCAGTTGGTTTTTGAGGCAAATGTAGTGGGTAAGAACAGTAGGGGTAGACCAAGGTATGAATATGACAAGCAGATTAGAGCAGATGTAGGATGCAGCAGGTATGTAGATATGAAAATTTTATCACAAGATAGGGTGACATGGTGAGCTGCATCAAAACAGTCTATAGATTGATGACTCAAACAACAAAGTACGAGTTCTCCTTATTTACCTAAGAGACAATTAATTTCCTTTCCTTTTAACTCCCTTTCTACGGTTCTTTATTTTTGTCCAGAAAGGTGTTTTGCCGCTTGACCAAACCCTTCGCTGTCATTATAGAAATATTCGCATTAATTCTTCTTGAATTCGAATATGATTTGTTTCGCTTTGTTCCCTTCATCTAAGAATGGAGTTGCGTTGTTCTTTTCTATTGGTTCGGTAGGTTTGGTAGAATACAGAAATGACACAGTAAATTACATTACTGTTGGTAACAATCGTAGATTCGGTAGGAAAATAAATTACATGTATGTGTAGGATATGAAGTAGAATCTATGTTTTTACGTAATTACAGTAGCCCTTGGGTTCGGCACCAGTATTTTCTTTGGCACTCTATTCGAACAGTGTGCAAGTAAATCATTTTATAAAGTTAACAATTTTGTTTGAACAGGATGTAGGTTTTACTTCGTTAAGCTAATTGGTTGTGATTAAAGTGCTTTCCACGTGCCTACACAATAGTTATTCAGTTTCATATTATTGTTAATGTTCGCCCGGCTCTTTGGCTGTGGATTCATACTTTGTGGCCTTCAGTTCAGTGAAGCCTGGCCGCGCTGATGACTTCAGTCATATTTTAATTCATGACAGTATTAATATTACTGGTGAACCTGGACTCTGCTTCAATACTAATGTTTCCTAGGCTAAGTGATCCTTTGTATACCTCATTCAGCTTCTAGGACACAACGTTTCCTATCACTAGAAAAATCGAATATGAGATCGATTTGAAATATCTCAAGTCAAATCAATACATCGTTCCTAACAGATCAAGAGCAAGTAAACTGGAACTTGAATACCAATTAAATGAAGACACCTACAATAAGAATCTCTCAAGGAAAATAAAACAAACAGAGTAATCAAACCAGGGAGTCTGAATGTCATAGAATGCGTATTTTCTACGAAACCGGTGAGATAGGAGAAACGAAAGAAAAATATTGAAGAAAATCCGATGACCATTGAAAACGGAGAAAGGAGAGTTCAGACATGGAAGGGCCGGTCCGAGTGGCTCAGACGGTTAAGGCGCTGGCCTCCTGACCCCAACTTGGCAGGTTCGACCCTGGCTCAGGCCGGTGGTATTTTAAGGTGCTGAAATAGATCAGCCTTGAGTCGGTAGATTTACTGTCGCGTAAATGAACTCATGCGGGATTAAATTTTGGCAACTCGGCGTCTCAAAAAACCGTAAAAATATTTAGTGCGACGTAAAGCCATTAACGTTATTATTATTATTATTATTATTATTATTATTATTATTATTATTATTATGGGAGGAATAAAGATCTATACAAGGACGAAGAAAATGAAAGGATATCAGGCACGCTCAAAGACAGGAGAATTACTATTTTTGGTCACATGAAGATGGATAACAGCAGATTGAGAAAACGAGTGTTCAACCATATTTACAAGAGCAAGAATAGTGTAGAATGCAGTGGATCAAGGAGTGAAAAGATATATATTGCTAGTTGCTTTACGTCGCACCGACACAGATAGTTCTTATGGCGACGATGGATAGGCCTAGGAGTTGGAAGGAAGCGGCCGTGGCCTTAATTAAGGTACAGCCCCAGCATTTTCCGGGTGTGAAAATGGGAAACCAAGGAAAACCATCTTCAGGGCTGCCGACAGTGGGGCTCGAACCCACCAGAGTTTGTAATAACATAAGATATAATACAAGACAGAAATAAATACAGAAGATTCATACAAAATGTCAAGCGTTTCCAGGGGAAGGAGAAAAGGAAAGGTAATAACATCTGGGCACAAGACAGGAGGAAACAACAAAATGAAAAAAATGAAGAACTATCAAGGAAAGAAGTGTCGACGAGATGAATGTACAGGGTTACTTTTTCTCTGGCCCTTAGATGTCCAGAATCGAAAAGAAGAAGATGGTATTACGTGATGCGTGAGCAACAAGCGGCTCATAACGGTGATTACGGTTACATCTTAATCTATCAACCTACTAGAAAAATGCAGTAATCCACCCTTTTCTCGCCTGTTGTGAATCTCGGATATCTCATCTCACACGAATATCATTAAATCGAGGAACACATCCAGATGCATCCTCCTCACTAAAAGAGTAAACTCGTGTCCTCATCCCGAGGTGGTGCAGCTCTTTTCAGGCACACCCCCAATGGAGGTGAGCTGCAAGTACAATTGCAATAACACAACAGCCCTCCTTCCATTATTAAATTTCTGGCGGTACCGAGAATCAAACCCGGACCTCCGAGGACGGCAGCTAATAACACTAACCGTTACGTTACGGAGGCGGACTCTTCCTGACTGACTCAGCACGTTATACTTTATTTCTTTCACAATCCCCCATTAATATCAAATTCCATTTCGTTCCCCAAGTTGATTCCAAGTAGTCATTATATTATGTCCAGCTCTATGGTCAAATAGTTAGCATGCTCACCTTTGATCCAAAGACCGGGCTGAGTGATTCAGACGGTTGAGGCACTGGCCTTCTGACCCCAACTTGCAGGTTCGATCAACGTTCAGTCCGGTGGTATTTGAAGGTGCTCAATTACGCCAGACTTATGTCGGTAGATTTCCTGGTACGTAAAAGAAGTTGTGCGGGACTAAATTCTGGCACCTCGGCGTCTCCGAAACAGTAAAAGTAGTCACTGGAACGTAAAAGGTGTAATATTATTTATTTATTTATTTATTTATTTACTTACTTATTTATTTATTTATTTATTTATTTATTTATTTATTTATTTATTTATTTATTTATTTATTTATTTATTTATTTATTTATTTATTTATTTATTTATTTATTTATTTATTTATTTATTTATTTATTTATTTGGTCCCTAGGATCACAGGTTCGATTCAAGACTGAGTCGAGGTTTTAACTTTCATTACTTAATTCCGTTGGCTTGGAGGCTGGGTGTTTGTGCCGTCTTCACCACTAGAATTTGTCTGACCGGGCGAGTTGGGCGTGCGGTTAGGGCCGCGCAGCTGTGTACTTGCATCCGGGAGATAGTGCGTTCGAACCCCACTGTCGGCAGCCCTGAAGATGGTATTCCGTGGTTTCACCATTTTCACACCAGGCAAATGCTGGGGCTGTACCTTAATTAAGGCCACGGCTGCTTCCTCCCCTCTCCTAGGCCTTTCCTATCCCATCGTCCCCATAAGACCTATCTGTGTCGGTGCGACGTAAAACAAATAGTAGAAAAAAAAATGTCTTAGGTATGGCCCCATCTTCACAGACGCGCAGGTTGCCTATACGGCGCCTACTAGAAAGACCTGCACCAGGTCTCTCGAGAGGCCACACGCCAATATAAATATTATTGCCATATTTGGTCTTCCACATTAAAAAATTTATATTTGTGATAAATATTTTGCAAACAGAATAAAGTACGTACCATATTCTCTGTCCTTTGCTGGCGATACCTAGTGTTTAAAGTGCATTGTGTCTTCTGGTATGGACTAAAGCAATTTTGTTACTTTCTTATCGTTTGCTTGGACAATATGAAATTAACTGAGATATGAGTGATGCTAGTAATGTCAAGTTTTATGCAGCCAGTCCCTGTTATGAATGGTGTTAAAATGTTGCTTATATGGTCGGTTGGTGCACGAATTCCAGTGGATTTGGCAGACTGATATATAAATAGCAACTTCCGGCTCAGTGAGGAAAGCAACGGGATACTTCCCCGCTCCTTATTTCCCTAGTACGTCTCTTCAGTCATTCCTTGGCCATCTATGACAGCTAATTGTGGAGCTGTTGAGGATCCAACCAGCCGTCGGTCTGGGGACTGAACATACATACATACATGCATACATACATACATACATACATACATACATACATACATACATACATACATACATACATACATACATACATACATACTACCTAGGTTATAACATATTCCTTAATAACGAGAAGCAATCTTCATAGAGAACCATATCTGTTAGACCTAACAGATGAGATTACCTAATAATATCCGCAAGGCACTAATCGGTTAAGGGGAGAATAATACTAGAAGAATGTTTGTCTGAAATTGGGCTGCGTGGACAATTGGTTGAAGCCATTCAGTCACGTCTTATGGCAGACGTTCGTGCAGAGAATGCGTAATTCGACGTTTATATGGGCGCTGCACGTGGTTGGGATATCGTCCCACTCGGGAAATAAGGCAAACAGAGAGCTGGTCGGTGCAAGGCCCATCCACCAGAGCTCATGTCACGCAAGACGTGTCTAATTGATACAAACATGCATCAGTAGCGCAAATAGCAGTTACATTAAGTTTCGAGAAGCAGAGAAACTGGACCATCATAGACAAAAGGGGATTATAAAATCTGTTTGTTTATTTGTTTGTTTACAGATAATAATAATAGCTATTTATTGTATACAGTCTTCTATCACACATTAAATCAAAACTTCTATTTCTCCGTCCCTTTTTCCACACCCATTTTCACGCTCAGATGCTCAACGATCTTGATGAAAGAAGTAAACAAAGACCGATCTGATCTCGAAATGAGCTGAACACATACTGGAGGTTACGTAGCTGTCAGCTTGCCTTTGGGAGATAGTGGACTCGAACCCCACTGCCAGCTGACTTGAAGATGGTTTTCCATGGATTCCCATTCCCACTTTAGGCAAATGATGGGGCTGTACCTTAATTAAGGCCACGGTCGCTTCCTCCCCACTCCTAGGCCTTTCCTCTCCCATCGTCGCCATGAGACCTCTGTAGCTCGGTGTCACGTAAAGTAACTTGTAAACAAGAAAAGAGATTCTTATATTGCGATGAAATTTAAAACATAAATTGCTCAACAACTTCGCAAATACAACACAAATTCCTACAAAACTTTATTACACTAGCAGAAGTACCCGTTCTTTGTACGGGTATCAGAAACTGGCTTTAGTTACTCATACTATCGGTGTGACTGACTTCATTAGATATTTATATCACTGTTGTATTTATATAAGTACGTAGAAATTATTTGTCATGTTTGGAATTATAGTGTATCTTCTTCTTTTTTCTTAATGGGGACCTCTAAATATTTGTTCCTAATAAGCGTCGATTTCTAAGATCTTTTGCTACCATGTTTTTCCTTCATTCCCATCTACATATACCTGCTCCCATCACAAAGCTGCAGGTTTTGTGTAAGTAAATATATTGAATGTATTTGTTTGATCCGAGATTTAGTAACTATTAGAAATGATCAAGGAAATTCGCGATGCATAAAACAAACTGCTATAATTATCGAGAATTGTAATTCTCAGGGCTTGTCACTCATTTTGCACATCATATAACGAATCTGAGTATAAATGTTGAGAAGTTTTTCAAGTCATGGTCGCACCATCTTGACAATTGTGTGCAGTATGTAGGTTGTTTTCATGGTTACAATGATCGTAAAAGTGGACCAAAATATCGGCACTAATAACATCAGTGATCCTACTACTCCATGATTTGATAGAAAGTAGTTTGAACTATGGGTAACAGAGTCAGCAAAATGCTGAAACCTAAGCCAGTACGTAAAACCTGAGGCCCGTCGGCAACCGCTGGTCGCTGTACTACGGAGATCTCCGGGGCTAATATTTTTATACGTCACTCCCTTTCCATCCCCGCCCAAAGGAGTGCTATGAGCGTCTTACACAACAGTTTATTTTTTCCAGATAGTACGTCATATGTGTATCAATTTTGGTTGGCAGCCATGCCCAAACGTACATGCATAATCTCGCTGCTGTAGAATCCTGAAGCTGACGTTGCCATGGTTACGGCCGTTCGTTTCTTTATCCGATTCCTAGAGCAGGGATAGTGTGATTCCAATATCTCCATAACGGTTGGTTTTAGGGCCTTAAAACATGGTTTCGGGCCCGAAGGGTTTGCCGAGTTAAGTTCTTTGCGTCAAGGGGCTTAAAATGAGCTTTGTTTCGTCCTTGTACGACAAATTCGATTTCGCCTATATTAGCCTATTATTTTAATATTTTTATATCTCCCCCGTAACCCCCCTAGAATTGTTTTGAAAATAAAATACAGCCCATGTTATTCACTGGCAATGTAGCTTTCTATAGGTGTAGTAATTTTTAAAATCGGTTCAGTAGTTTTTGAGTCTATCCGTTACAAACAAATATATAAATTTTTCCTCTTTATAATATTAGTATAGAAGTATAGGTTACATCCCTACACATACGGTTGCCGTCAGGAAGGGCATACAGCCATAAAACAGGGTCAAATCCACATGTGCGACACACTTCGTACCCGCAACACCACATGTGTGGGTAAAGCGATAGAAGAAGAAGATACTCATTTTAAAAATTCACCCGCGTTTTTATTCTTTCCCCCCTTAAGTGGATTTTCCAAAACGAGTGTGTTCATTTTTAAAGAAGATTCCTAGTACCAATTTTAAAGTCTGTAACGTCTCCATTTTTGAGGTATATGTATCCTCATATAAATAATTCAACTCCTTCCTTACTTCTTTTCACCTCACGCCCCTTAAGTTGATTTTCTGAAAACGAATATTTGTGTTCTTTTTTAAAGGGGGATTCCAAATATCAATTTTCATGTCTGTAAGGTATTAGGTTTTTGTGATTTATTGCAGATATTTTCGCTGCTGTAGAATCCTCGAACTGACGTTGCCATGGTTACGGCAGTTCATTACTTTATCCGAATCCTAGAGCAGGGGTAGTGTGGTGCCAATATCTCCGTAAAGGTTGGTTTTAGGACCTTAAAACATGGTTTTCGGGCCCGCAGGGATTACCGAGTTTTGTTCTTTGCGTCAGGAGGTTTAAATTGAGCTTTATCTTGTCCTTATACGACAAATTCGATATTTTGCCTATATTAGCCTATTATTTTTATATCAACTCCCCGTGCCCCCCACCTCGAATTGTTTGGAAAATAAAATACAGCCCAAGTTACTGACTGACAATGTAGCTTTCTAAGGGTGAAGTAACTTTTAATATTGGTTCAGTAGTTTTTGAGTTTATTCTTTACAAACAAACAAATATTTCCTCTTGATAATATAGTATAGAAGAATGTGTATGAAAAGAAGAAATTTCTTAAACGGTATGTAAAGAATAAAACCGTCAAAGTAAGACTAAAATGACAATTAGAAATAACACGAGTATTGTAATATAACAATAAGTAATCGCAAAGAGATTAATGTGAAATAACTTACAGTAGAACCTCCGTTATCCGAAACACTTTTAACCGAAATACCGTTTAACCTAAACGATCGGAAAAAATGGTTAATTTGCAAAAACGAATTAAAGAAACCTAATTTGTTATCTTATTCTGAAGTTCTACTAAATAAACGGTGGCATGACACAGAGGCTATCAAACGATTGGAAAATAAAGTAACGATAGAAAATAGAGGACGTTTTCAGAAAGAAATAGTAGGGCCTACTGTATATTTGCATTACATGCATTATCAAACATTATTTGTTTTGTAAATCCAGTTCAGTAGTTCGGACTTTAGTATTAAAACACTTTCTCAACAATGTACAGTGTTTGTATCCTATTGTCCTCATTTACTTTCATCTAGACCTTCAAAAAAAAAAAAAAAAAAAAAAAAAAAAAGAGATTCTTAACCTCTAAAAATGTCATTCAATTATTATCCGAAATTTTTATTATCCGAGAATCCACCCCCACATAGTTTCTGTTAAGAGAAGTTGTAATGTATACCGAAAAGTATTTTCTGAATTGTAGTGTCACAAAATTAGAAATGTATAAGTATATCTCTTGTGATGTAGACTATCCGACACACTACTCAGAAATGGGATACATTCATTCCAGGTTTAACCGGGTGTATTGGCGTTTTCTGTATCGACATTTCTCCTCCATCTCTCCTTCGGGTGACCATATATCTGTGTGGTATTGGGAATTCCAGTCACGTGCTGATCAATTAACAGCTACGTAAGGCTTCCTTAATGCGTCGCCAATCCACTACAACTTCCGCTCCGTAATTTGAGCACTAATTGGGGACAGATTTGATGCCTCCCACAGATCGTCATTCAGCTGTAAACCCGGGTAACTCATGTTCATAATTTTCCACACTCTTGTGGCCATTCTGTTGCAAGTGAAGCGATTTCAATTTTGATATCCCATTAGCAAATATAATTACTTTTTGTGCGGCAAGCAAATACAGTTTCTACAGTCCACACAATTATGAAGCTCAATAGTCAAGAGGCACGTAAATAATTAGGTTTAAATTTCATTTAAACCGTCAGTTCCCAATGTCACCTACAGGTGAGCATATAAAACTTTGACCATAATTCAATTCTAAGTTGGTCAACATATCTATGAGTTTGTACAACAGTATGGAAGATTTGTAACAGGAAATGAACAATAAAGTAGATATTCGTTTAGTGACAATTGGAAATATAACATCTGCAAGCAACAAAGGAAGTTCTGCTCTAGTTCTCATCGAAAGTGTTGAAACAACTGTAAAATCTGAGAGTATAATGTAATATCTTAGTTCATACTAAAAGGGGGCGATCAAAAAGTTTCCTTTCGACGCCTGTACAGTCCTGAATCGGGATGCCAATGGGGCAAAATCACTGTGAGCACTCATCCCACGGACGCACCAGGTGTGGTAAAACACCGCGTGCTCCTGCACGAAGAAGTCCGTAACTGCCTGCTACACATCATCATCGAACAGGAAGCGTTGAACTTTCAAGGCCTTTTTGAGGGAACCGCGGGTGTGATAATCGCATGGGGAGAGATCAGGACTATAGGGCAGGTGCTCTAATCACCCCACCCACCACCCGCTTGTTGTCCGTAATGCATGAGGCTAGCCTTCTAGATCGACCAGTGTCTTGTGTCGAAACGCTACCTGCACGGAACTTAGTACACCATTCCACAACAGTGGTTTTCGATAGTTGCCCCATGCACAGTCTTCATTCTCCGATGGATGTTCACCAGTGTTTGTCCTTCGGCAGCCAAGAATAGAATAACAGCACGTTGGTCCTGTTTGGACGCATTTGGTAATAACGTCGCCATAGTTCACGTGGCCGCATTTAACACACGCATCTCGGCAGAAAACAACTTCCGCACTAATCCCTTTGCCTACATGTCTGTTCCCGAATCGGAATCGCGCTACGTTGCATTTCCGCTGCAGCAACGGCCTCAAACGAAATTTTTTTCATCACGCCTTATACTAACTATTATATCACACCCAAAATTAATAGAAATATTAATTATACATAGTTTACATTCGTGGTGAAAAGTAATGTCACCTGTAGGTTACACCGAGCATTTCGATTAGTAAAATTTATATTGTGTCCGCCTCTGTGGTGTAGTGGTTACTGTGATTAGCTGCCACCGCTGGAGGCCCGAGTTCGATTCCCGGCTCTGCCACGAAATGTGAAAAGTGGTATGAGGGCTGGAACGGGGTCCACTCAGCCTCAGGATCAAATGAGTAGAGGGGGGTTCGATTCCCACCTCAGCCATACTGGAAGTGGTTTTCCGTGGTTTCCAACTTCCCGTCAGGCAAATGCCGGGATGGTACCTAACTTAAGGCAACGGCCGCTTCCTTCCCTCTTCCTTGTGTATCCCTTCCAATCTTCGCCCCCCCCCCTCAAGGCCACTGTTCAGCATAGTAGGTGAGGCCACCTGGGCCAGTTGTATCCCCCGATCCAATGTCTCACACTCCAGGACACTGCCCTTGAGGCGGTAGAAGTGGGATCCCTCGCTGAGTCCGAGGGAAAAGCCAATCCTGGAGGGTAAACATATTCAGAATAAGAAGGAGGTTCTTGACATTTGCTTTACGTCGCACCGACACAGGTAGGTCTTATGGCGACGATGGGACAGGAAAAGCCTAGGAATGGGTAGGAAGCGGCCGTGGTCTTCATTAAAATTCAGCCCCAGCATTTGCCTAATGTGAAAATTGGAAACCACGGAAAACCATCGTCATGGCTGCCGACAGTGAGGTTCGAACCAACTATCTCCCGGATGCGAGCTCACAGCTGTGCGCTCCTAACCGCACGGCCAACTCGCCCGATTAGGAAGAAGAAGAAGGAGGAGGAGAAGAAGAAGAAGAAAATTTATATTGTAATTTTTATTTCTCACTCAACAATAAGAGAGGACCATGAGTCCTAACTTCGCCACTACTAAAGACAAATACATAAATAAAAACACCGTTTTGGAACTGCACAAGATTTTAGAACTTCTCTATGAAGGCCTTTGTATTAGTGATGAGTCTGTAACTGATACCACCCTCACACCACCGGAAGTTGGCCACCAGACGGATGAGAAGATTGGTGATGAAGCTTACTGACCGCAACGGCCGAAATGTAACATCTACGGTGGACGCAGAAGAGGACCGACCTAAGTGCGGCCAGTATCCAGTATTCGGGAGATAGTGAGTTCGAACCCCACTGTCGGCGGCCCTGAATATGCTTTCCCGTGAGTTTCCCATTTTCACATCAGGAAAAGGGGGAGACCCAGCTTAGCAAAGGAAAGAAGGTTAATATTCATTCGATTGTTAAATATGCTAAAATTTTTATTGACATTTGCTGCACATATCCCAGTACTGGCATGCTTCCTGGCAACCAGATGCAACTTCGATAATGTCAAAATTCTAATCATAACATTTTAAAATATAATGTTCAAAATGTCTAGTCTCTTTAACAATATATCACTGTTTCCATTATAAATTCCACATTTATAAGATTTTTCGTACTTTTCCTTTTTTAAAGTGTGTATCAAACCTCCACCTACAAAATGAACCTCAATCACTAACATAGACTGTGATTTAGATACTTTTGTCGAGTTTTTATTCCGAGCACCTGAAAATATTAATATTTTTGTAAATAAATATGTTATATAAAATCTAATATCTAATATAAATCCTATTGATCTGAATGAGGTACAAATTGTAGTACAACACTATGGGAGGAAACACTGAAAAATTATAATTATCCGTGAAACAGTAAGAGAGTTATGAAGGAAACTGAGATATATTGTTATAAAGGCAGGAAATTTTGCCAATTCGCACTCCTAGCCCTTTCCTGTCTCATCATTGCTATAAGACTTATCTTTGCTGGTGTAACGTAAAGCAACTTGTAAAGAAAAAAATAATAAGCAGGAGAGGAGACACCTGTAACACCAGAAAATGTTTCGGAGTACATCAGCTTAAGTGTTTCACAAGTAATGTGAGGAAGGAAATACTATTAGATAATGCCAATGACGAACAAAAACTTCAGTATAATTGAGTAAAGACATAAAGTTCATCCACAGAAACACGTTACAAGGAAATGGTACGATGATGGGTAGACCTTTACTCATAAATCAGGAAGAGTTGACCAGGAAGAAATTACTGGAGACTGGAAAGAACCGGAACTGCCCCTGTGCATTGTTTCAAGCTGTTGTTTACAGACCTATAAGCATTGCAACAAAACCACACACTCATTTTAACATCTCATTGCTAACTGGGGGTAGGGTAGATCGCAGAAACCAAACTGTGGGCTGTCTTCGGGTTGGACCGAGAGGAACGAAATGGTAATTCCTCCTGTTCGATTTCCGTTTAGATGGTGCTTGTCTGAATGCGAGGGCAATTATCAAAATACTGAAATATAAAAAAAGTGCACATATTGTAAGCTTCCAAGAGCAGTTGTCCGGGGATATTGTGGAAAGTATGTCAAACTACCACAGTGGTAAGCCGCATTTCTCATTAAGTTCGAAGAACACACTAGAAAAGACTTAAATCAAAGAAGATACGCCATAAGACCTATCTGTGTCGGTGAGACGTAAAACAAATAGCAAACAAAGGAAATCAAAAAGGAACTGCTTTCTATTATACTTGTGTCTCATTTATTCGGATATCTTCAATATCTTCTGCCTCCGATAAGAATCTGGGTATTGTTGATTATCAAAATTCTAGTGGGTCAGAGACATGTTTTAATCGTTAAATAATATTTCTAGTTTTCATTTTATAGTTCTTACAGGGGTATATAAAAATTCATGTCCTTGTTCGAAGTGGTAGAGCTTTTATTTTCAGACACACTACATCATATGGAGGTGAGCAGTTTGGAGCTTTTAAACTACATACGAGCCTTCGTGCAAATATTAAATTTTTGACAGTTCCGGGAATCGAAAGCGGGCCTCCGAGGACGACAACTAATCGAACTCAGTAGTATAACATGGTTAAAACCGACGCGCTGCAAGAATATTTAGTCATACTGTCTTTTTATTACCACTCAATCTCTTTTTCTGCATATAATTATGAGTTTACGTAAATTAAGCCTGTGCCATTTAAAACCATGAAATACCTGTATATTAATTATTCCGTTGCGTTCTCATTTTGTTTCTTGTATCCTTCGTCACCATTGTTTATATTTTGTCTACACTTACAGGTAGGAAAATGCCTTTACTCTGTAATATGGTGGCAATACCGCATCTTCTTGTTTAGTTTTTATGTAGTAAACGTCACAATAGGGCGATTATGATACAAATTTCAACTAAATACATACCTGGCTCTTCAAAATAAAAGAAAACTATCACTACTAAATAACATGATAATTATTATCAGTTCCCAATATAACTATAATTCAAGGCCCAAAATTAAGGGGAACCAGCTCGAGTGCCGGAAGTTCGGATTTTGAACCAACTATAAGTTTTCTTTGGAATAAGCACACTGCTGTGATCACGAAAGAAATAACACCCCTTCCAGATTATGGAAAGTAAGCTAATAAATTATAGTTCATACGAAATCTATATTTTCTCAGCAAATGAATATCTACGTAGTAGAGCATTAAGTTCGTGGTCTAGTGTCGCTGTGGTACACTACAGCGGAGAGTTTGCACTACAGGATCTTGCCGTGACAGTTCTTCGCTAGTCCCAGCAAGAGGCAGTTTCATGCATACAGTATAAGCAGAACTACGGTCTTTGTTCGGAACGGTGGTTGAATGTCAGCGACGGAACTTGAGAATGTCGCAGTTTGAGCAACGGGCAAATTTCAAGTTCTGCCAAAAATTAGGCAAGTCCGTTAACGAAACGTTTGACATGAACAAGTCGAAATCGCCCGGATCACCGCGACAAGAGAAAGATGCGAATATACATGTCAAAAGACTGTGTGATCCTTGACTGTTAGCGCCAGTCCAAGAAGGTATTGACTGGAGTACATGAGTGTACGCCATGTTGCTGCACTGTAGACACAAGTCCATAAACTTGTTGACTGTAGTAGTATTACAGTTAAGGTTCATAAGAGGGAGGGGCGAATGGGGTTCTAAATTTCTTGCATTTACGGTCTGCAGTCTACTACCTTGGAGCTTGAAAATATGTGTTGTGCGTGTAATATGAAAATTAGTACCATACGTACAAGACTAAAGTGAAGTCAGTAGGGAAGAAACCTAGGAGAAGTGAATGTCAGGTTGTAAATACAAAATTGGAATAGGTAGATCATTTCAAGCTTTTTAGGATCGTATTCTTCCAGGATGATAGCGTAGTGAGACTGAATTAATGTGTAGCAAAGTCAAAGAAATGAGCTCGTAGTTGTGATGAATAATATTCTGTAAAGAAGTAATCCGCCCCCACATGGAAATCTCTTTACACCGGTCCGTTTTCAGGCCTATTTTGCTGTACAGAAGTGAAAGCTGACTGATCTTATTCATAAGTCAGAAGTAACAGGCATGAAAGTAGCGAGAAATATCGCTGGTACAAACATGTGGGAACAATGGCAGGAGGGTACCGAAAATGATGAGGCAAAGGCTAATTTAGGAATTAACTCGATGAATGAAACGGCATGCATAAACCGGCTTCGGTGGTCAGGTCATGCGAGACGAATAGAAGAAGATATGATGTATGGAACTAACCGCGGCTACAGAGCTAAATACAAATACAGGATTGTGGAGGCATTTGTAAATTGTGAACGCTGAAAGGCATAAATATCTGTACTGAATATATGTTTCTTACGATGACCAAATTATAATCAGGTGAGGATAACTGAGTGTGTTTTGAAGCACGTGGAGAGAGCTAAGATGTAGGCCATATTGTCCAAGGGAATTGAAATATGTTGATATATTACATCGAATTGTTCATTTTTAACGCAGAATACGTCTTTTGTTAGGTTCGTGTACAGTGCCTCACGTAGAATTTTGACGGTCGCACAGGAATTTGTAGTAATTTAGGATTCATAAACCTGCAAATATAAATTATATCGTCGCTGATGAGCCAAAACCGCGTGCTGTTCCTGTTAATTATTTCCGTTAAAACTGGTCACGCCTCCCAGTCACATATTGATATGCAGTCCATTCGTTGAGTTCATTTTCCTACGCTAAGGTTTAAAGGAAAGGAAACATTAAATATATCATACTCTAGGATTGCTTAAGTCCGACTCCCTTATCACAATGGTCAGCGTTGAGGCGTTCGGTTCAGAGGGTCCCGGGTTCGATTCCCGGCCGGGCCGGGGATTTTAATCGCCTGCGATTAATTGTTCTGGCTCGGGGACTGGATATTTGTGTTTGACCCGACACACTTCTCTTCATATTTAGACAACACACTACACTATCAACCACCACAGAAACACGCAATAGCGATGACGTCCCTCCGCATAGTATTGGCGTAAAGAAGGGCATCCTGCCGTAAAACAGGGCCAGATCCTCATGTGTAACATAGTTCGCATTCAGGACCCCCCCAAGGTGTGGGAAAAGCGGTAGATGATGATGATGATGATGATGATGTGCAAACATACATTCCACCGGGCGAGTTGGCCGTGCGGTTTGGGGCACGCAGCGAGACAGTGGGTTCGAACCCCACTTTCAATAGCCCTCAAGATGGTTTTCCGTGGTTTACCCTTTTTAACACCAGGCAGATTCTGGGGCTGTACCTTAATTAAGGCCACGTTCGCTTCCTTCCCATTCCTAGCCATCTTCGCCGTAAGACCTATCTGGTGTCGGAGCGACGTAAAACAAATTGTAAAAAAAACAAACAAAAAAAACGTGCGTTCCTACAGTATAGTACGTTAGGGTCAGTTTCATTTACATATTAGAATAGGACAAAGAACACAACGTAAATTATTTTATGGACTGCATCCAGTGCGTGGTTGTGAGGTGTGACTAATCTTAAGGGAACTAATGAATAAGAAGAGCATTGCCACATTCACGGTTTTGGCTCATAAGAGACCTAATAATTCTGTATATTTTCCTGTTCGTGCTCTCAATCTAATCCACAGATAAGAAGCGTATACGTTTCACTACTGAAAACACCGTTCCTACTTTGATACGTCCTCAACAGTAACGGGCTACGATTTGTATGTATTTATATCCTATAACTTACCTGTATAAAGTACCTCAGTACAAATATAGGACATGTGTTTACAGCTGACCTAGTTCTCACGACATTAACTGCTTCCAGAGCAGATCTGTCACGGGACTTATTGGAGTTCAAGAGATTAATGTGGGCTAGGTGTGTTGTTCCATTCAAGTGGAGAATGCGTCGCTGAAACGATGCCCATTTATTGCCCATACATACTCGATGGAGGGAAGAGAACCTCAATGAATTAAACAGGGTAATCCTCAAAGCAAGGGAATCCAAAGTAGCACACACCACGATGGTCAAAATACTTCATGTTTTCTTAATAGGAAATGTTTATGTACGACTAAATTACAGTACAACTGTTCCTTGTTGTAAATGCTTTCATATTTTTTCCTACTGAATTATTATTATTATTATTATTACTATTATTATTATTATTATTATTATTATTATTATTATTATTATTATTATTATTATTATTCGATTAATAAATAATTATAACATTTCCGGAAAGGAGAAAGGAAAATGTTAAGTCAAAATGGAAAAAATTTTATGAGGAGACTCGAATCTAACGAAGAATTGTATCAAAGAATAGAAGGAGTGGTTGAATTGGTGAGGAAGAGAAGGTTACAGTTCTATGGACACTTGACGAGGATTGACAGTAACAGACTAACGAAGAGAATCTTTAAATTCTTGAGGAAGAGGAAGAAAGAGCAAAAATGGTTTCGAGAAGTGAGATTCGACTTGACGAAGATGGGGGTTCCGGAAGAATTACATCATGGACAGAAGTCGATTCAGACAACTTGTCAAATAGTTACATGGTTTCCAGGAGACTGGGGAAACACTAGTGAGAAAAAGGAAATCCTATATAGAAGAACAGAGGAAGGAAGTATGAGAAAGAATGGAAAGATACCGGCAGAGTGTGAAAGCATAGACGGCTAAAAATACCGTAAATATTGCCAAACATTGTCCGTATACGGCCGAAACGAATGAGATATTAAAAAAAAGCTTCTGATCTGTCTGATTGGAGACATCCAAAAATCTATTGATTTTCTGTTTGTTTCACGTCGTATCGACACAGACAGGTCTTACGGTAACGATGGGATAGGAAGGGGCTAGGACTGGGAAAGAACCGTCCGTGGACTTAATTAAGGTTCAGCCTCAGCATTTGCCTGGTGTGAAAGTGGGAACCCACGGGAAACCATCTTCAGAGCTGCCGACAGTGAGGTTCGAACCCAAATGCATCTCCCAAATTGAAGCTTACAGCTACGTAGCTTAAACCACGTAGCCACTTCTCTAGATAAATCAACTAATCTTAGGAACCGCAGAATCATACGGATGTCCAATGACGATTCAGAAAACATTCTATTGTTATATTTAAATACAATTCTATGAGTGTCCAACCCTTTTCCCATTTATCTACGGGGACGGGTATGAAGTGAGATCAAACTTCGTAGCGAGGTTTTACGACCGGATGCCCTTCGTGACGTCAAAATTATCAGAGGAGTTAATGAAACGAAATGAATCGCGTGCTATATGATCGTAGGGAGAGAGTGAAACACGGTGCAGGCACATAGCCTACTCATGTTGAACAGCACCAAGGGTCGTGCTCATCGGACGGACGAATCACCATCAACAACGCCATATATCCTCATTCCATATGGAAACTGCGGAGAGCTTTGAAAAAGAATTCTTCCGTGGTTTCCCCATTTTCCAACCAAGAAAATGCTGGGGATGTACCTTAATTAAGTCCACGACCGCTTCCTTCCAGCTCCTAGGCCTTACCTGTACATTCGTCCTCATAAGATATACTCGTATATGTGTCGGTGCGACGTAAAACATTGTAAAAAAACAACAACATGAATTCAGGTTTTTGGCATGCAATCTAATGATGGTGTAATATTTTTCTACAAATGGCACCCAAACATGCTAACCACAGTATTCTGATCATATAGACTTGTTGCCTTAACGATCATGGCCACCAGCGGATCTATTTAAGTACAACTGTGCTTGATAATTATTTATCCGAGCATTCGTTGTCTGAACGGTCAGCGTACTGGCCTTCGGTTCAGAGGGTCCAGAGTTCGATTCCCGGCCGGGTCGGTGATTTTAACCTTAATTGGTTAATTCCAATGGCACGGGGGCTGGGTGTATGTGTTGTCTTCATCATCATTTCATCCTCATCACAACGCGCAGGTCGCCTACGGGAGTCAAATAGAAAGACCTGCACATGGCGAGCCGAACCCTTCCTGGGATATCCCGGCACTAAAAGCCATACGACATTTCATTTCATTTCATCCGAGCATTTATGCTTTTTAGGATGTACCAGGTAAGAAGTTTATGAGCAAGGAAATAACAATCTACATATTTAAAAAGTTTTTAGTAAACAGCTTTGGCAAATCCGTCCGTCTGTCCGTTCTTCTGGCTCGATTTGCTTCCTTTTTGTTTTATTCTTTCCAGATTAACCTGCCGGTGAATCATGAGACATCGACAACCATCTACGTTCATCCAACTTTGAGTAATCATGAAATGAATTCATAATTTCAACTTCCTTAACCCGCAATGCATTCTGTACTCAGCAGGTTGCTAAGCGACTAACACTTTCTATACTATTATAAAGAGGAAAAATTTGTATATTTGTTTGTAACGGATAGACGCAAAAACTACTGAACCGATTTTAAAAATCACTTCATCTATAGAAAGTTACATTGCCAACGAGTACAATAGGCTGTATTTTATTTTAAAAACAATTCCAGAGGGAGGACGACGGGGGGAGATATAAAAATATAAAAATAATAGGCTAATATAGGCGAAATCAAATTTGTCGTACAAGGACGAAACAAAGCTCATTTTAAGACTCTTGACGCAAAGAACAAAACCCGGTAAGCCCTACGGGGCCGAAATCCATGTTTTAAGGCCCTAAAACCAACCGTTATGGAGATATTGGCACCACCCTACCCCTGCTCTAGGAATCGGATAAAGAAATGAACTGCCGTAACCATGGCAACGTTAGCTCCAGTATTCTTACAGCAGCAAGATTATCTACAATGTATCACAGAAACCTAACAAGTTACAGACATGAAAATTGGTATTTGGAATCTCCTTTAAAAATAAAAGAACACAAATTTTTGTTTCCAGAAAATCCACTTAAGGGGTGACGGGAGGGGTGAAAAGAAGTGAGGAAGGAGTTGAATTCTTATATGTATCCTGAAGATGTTACAGACGTTAAAAACTGGTATTTGGAATCTCTTTTAAAAAATAAATGAACACACACTCCTTGGAAAATCCACTTAAGGGGTGAATTAATAAAAAAAGCAGGTGAATTTTTAAAATGAGCATCTCCTTCTACCGCTGTTCCCACACCTGTGGGGTCGCGGGTGTGAACTGTGTCCCACATGTGGATTTGACTCTGTATTGCGGCTGGATGCCCTTCTTGACGTCAACACCGTGTGTAGGGATGTAATTACCATTGCGTATTCTTGTTGTGGTTGGTAATGTGGTGTGTTGAGTGAATATGAAGAGGATAGTGTTGGGACAAACACAAACAACCTGTCCCTGAGCCAAAAGAATTAATCACATGCGATTAAAATCCCGACCCATTACGGAATCGAACCTGAAACCCTGTGGACCGAAGGCATCAACGCTTACCACTCATCCGAGGAGTGGGGCAGGTTTTAAACTGAGTATATCTACAGTGTATCTCATAAACTTAACATGTTACAGACGTGAAAATTGGTATTCGTAATCTCCTTCAAAAATAAACACCTACTTACTGTTTTCGGAAAATCAATTTAAGCTGGAGATCGAAAATAAGTGAAGGGGGAGTTGAATTATCTTTATAAGGATACATATATCTCAAAAACTAAGACAATTAATTCAAGCGAAAAACAGAAGTAGAATAGAAATACAGTAAACATTTTAGCAAATGCCAGACAACACTTTGAGGAGTGAAGGCCGATTGCCGTCTCTCTTTCTTTCTACCCAAGGAACAACCACAAGTTTAGAGGAATGATGGCGAAAATGGCAATACGTTACTAACTGCTGGCAAGCAGTCAGAGACGTTGCCATGGTAACCTGTAGGTTCGTTGTCGGTCTGTCGGTCACTCAATGCAGAGCAGGAGACCCGCAGAAAATGGTAATTTTCTCCGTCATTTGAGGAGTAAGGGAAATTATGTACATAAAAATGTTCTTTAAATGAAGGGACAATTCACATATAGTGAAATCAATAGTTAAGAGAAAATAGAAGAAAACTGTTCTGGTTTTCCTATAAACACCCCGCCTATTCAGAGATTGCCTCGTTGGCTGAATGGTCAGCGTTCTGGCCTTCGGTTCAGAGGGTCCAGGGTTCGATTTCCGGCCGGGTCGGGGATTTTAACCTTCATTGGTTAATTCCAGTTTTCGCGGGGGCTGGGTAATTGTGCTGTCCCCAACATCCCTGCAACTCACACACCACACATAACACTATCCTCCACCACAATAACACGCAGTTCCCTACACATGGCAGATGCCGCCCACCCTCATCGGATGGTCTGCCTTACAAGAGCTGCACTCGGCTAGAAATAGCCACACGAAATTTAAAAAAAAATCAGAGATTGTAAAATCACATGCATATCAAAATGTTTTCTGGGAAGAGTATACTCAAAATGTGAAGTTTGGTTGAGATCTATCAAGCCGTTTCAACTTGATTGCGCAACAATCACACAGACACGAAAAATGATAACCACTGATACGTCCTTGAGTTGAATTAAAACTGATAAATATCTAAAAAATGGCAATACAAACGAAATTACGACTGAGGACCCCCTACAACTTTATTTATATAGATATGTACTTTTCATCCTTAGTAATGTCATTGCATGGAGCCACGTTTGATTACTACCTGTCAAGCCAGATAGAATACACATCCTCTGATCGCGGAAGAATACTATTCCCTGCTAGATACTCTTTGATTTTCTAAGTTTTCCAAGCTTATAAATATATTCATCAGTTGAGAGAGCGTTCCTAATATCTTACATGCTGCTATGACAAAAAAGTCTACGTACAAACAGCCCCCATCATGACGTACGCCTTACACATTATCTGGGAAGACGTATCGATGGATAAACTACCTACGCTAGGAAGAGTGAAGGCCATGTATCGTAAAAAGTTCTCTGCCTGGCAAAAACGCTGCTTCGAGACTAACGTATCAGCTCACAAGTTACAGTTCAGTATAGAAGAAATGCCATTAAAAATATCATTGCCTTCTACGACACAGAACCAAGCTTTACATTAAGAACTGCGAAATAAATAGGCGAATATATGAATAGATTTGTTTTACCAAATAGATGACACGACGACGTCAGAATGGATGAATTCTGACTACGAGCTGCGTCATACCATAACGCGCTTCTTATTAAATGTTCAAAAAATCATGGAAAAGAGCAGGCAAAATAATATGACTACAGCAGTAAATATTATTATTATTATTATTATTATTATTATTATTATTATTATTATTATTATTATTATTATTATTATTTGCTTTACGTCGCACCGACACAGATAGTTCTTATGGCGACGATGGGATAGGAAAGGCTTAGGAGTTGGAAGGAAGCGGCCGTGGCCGTAATTAAGGTATATCCCCAGCTTTTGTCTGGCGTGAAAATGGGAAACCACGGGAAACCATCTTCAGGTGTACCGACAGTGGGGTTCGAACCCACTATCTCCCGGATGCAAGCTCACAGCTGCACGCCCTAACCGCACTGCTAACTCAACCGGTAATAGTAATAATAGTAATACTAGTAACTGCCTAATCACCTGTCACATGTCAAATGTCATCGAAGATTATGGTTGTGTTTGACTTCAGGAGATAGTTCTAAAATTGCAGGTATTGGAAAAAAGGACGTAAAATTCGCAGGAAAATGTTCGGCCCAGCACATGGAAATGGAATTCGGATCAAAAGGGGAACTGCTGACCTCTATAGTCACATAGACAGATTCATCAATACTGAACGGAGCAGACATTTGAAATTTTTTTGAACACATTTAGGATGGATAATAATAGACTCACTAGAATATTATTCGTAATACATTACCAAAACAGGAGAATCAGTTGGCTGGAAGAAACAAGAGGGGACCTGAATGAATTATTATTATTATTATTATTATTATTATTATTATTATTAATAATAATAATAATAATAATAATAATAATAATAATAATAATTTTATTTGCTTTACGACCCACTAACTACTTTTACGGTTTTCGGAGCTGAATGAAATGAACATCGGGGTACATACCATGAGAAATCGCGAAGTCTTTAGGACCTCAGTAAATAAACACACCTTTGTGGTGAAAACTAGCAGCAGGACTGATACAAAGTGGTCAGGAGGAGCAACACAGTGAGTTCATGAAGAAAGTTTGGAAGAACAGGAAGGCGAAGTTATCAAGCCAATGAGGAAGTTCCAACCCACATTATGAATCGGCATAACGAAATAAGAAGCGGAATAGCTGTCGAATCTATATTATTAGAAACATCCAATCATCATCGGAAAGTTTACTAACGAAAGTCCATCGACAATTTAGAAAATAACCTCTACTTATACGTAAATAAAAATACGGTGTATGTAAATATAAATATAATATTGTGATTTATGTTGAAGATAAGCATATAAGAAGTCTATGTTTTAACATATATCTTCAGTTGGTCTGGATTTTAAGAGACGTCTAGGTGGTAGAATTGTGTTCCAATGAAAGTTTTTTACGTGCAAGAGGTTTTTTACGTGCAAAAGGACCGGGAGAGTTGTCCGTGCAATTAGGGGCGCGCAGCTGTTAGTTTTGTATCATTGAGATAGTGGGTTCGAACCCTACTGTCGGCATCCCTGAATATGGTTTTCCGTGGTTTCCCATTTTCACACCAGGCAAATGCTGGGGCTGTACCTTAATGAAGGCCACGGCCACTTCCTTCACATTCCTAGGCCTTTCCTATCGTATCGTCGCCATACGACCTAACTGTGCCGGTACGACGTAAATCAAAGTAGCAAAATAAACTGCAAATGTTGCTTTTATACACCGTAAAGGTCCAGCGAGTTCAACCGAAAGTGAACCTTGTATCTCGGGAACGCCAGTGAGGTCCAACTTCATTTATTTATTCCAAACATTGTGCTCATAACAGTCTCCTGGCAATAAGGAGCAATGGAAGTGGTCAGCAAATGACCCCACGATTTTCATGTACACTGCCTGACAAAAAAATGGAAGCACCCGTAAGGGGAGAAGGAAAGAAGATTAAACTTTACGTGTTGAAAGGGTATGTGATGTTATTTCAGTGATTACAAAATCAAGCAATATTTAGAAACAACTTGGCAGTAGGTGTCTACTTATCAATTCGCCTCTCTGGCCTGGATGCATGCACTTATTCTGTTGGGAAGGGTGTCATAAAGCCATTGTGCCCTCTCCTGATGCAAGTTGGCCCATAATTGTTGTACATGTCCTTGATATCCTGGATACTGGCACTGAGACTGGATTGATGTCCGAGATGGTTCCACGCGCGTTCTATCGGGGACAGATCTGGGGAACTTGCTGGCCACAGGAGTAACTCAACATTATATAGACAGTTCATAAAGATACGTGCCGTATGTTGACGAGCATTTTCCTGTTTAAATATGGTACCATGAAACTGTCGCATGACACATGAGGACCCAGGATGTTGGTGACGTACCTTGGTGCCGTCAGAATTACCTCAATCACTACCAGCCGTGATCTGAGGTCATACCGGTGGCTCCACTACACCATGACGTCAGGAGTAACATTGCTGTGTCTCTCCAAAACATTAAAAGAATGGGACCTCTCGCCAGTGTATAGGGGTGTGGAATTCCAACTGATGAACCCCCCTACCACACTGAGGCGATACATTGGTTATTTTAAGACTGAATAATTTAAAACGTTTGTTGATTTGATGTTCTCAATAGGTGACATTTAATTGTCGCTCTCTTCTGGGAGCTTAATTTTTGAAAATATTTCCTATCTAAAGCTTTATTAAACGTTTGGGAATAATCCAGATTTGTGACTGACTTGTCAGCGTATTGGTCTTCGGGCCTAAAGGTCATTGGTTCAATTCCGCGTTGGGTCGAGGGATTTTAATTGCTAGTGGTTAATTCCCTTGTCGCTGGGAATGGGCTGTTTTTTCCCCCCTAATATCCTTACAACTCACATGCCATGCACAACACTACTCTCCACGACATACACACGCTGTTTTTTAGGTACGGCAGACACCGCCCAACCTCATCGGAGAGTCTGATTTACTAGGGCTGCATCAGGCTATAATAACCCCCCCCCCACCATGGCACTACAGCCCTTGAAGGGCCTTGGCCTGCCAAGCGACCGCTGCTCAGCCCGAAGGCCTGCAGATTACGAGGTGTCGTGTGGTCACCACGACGAATCCTCTCGGCCGTTATTCTTGGCTTTCTAGACCGGGGCCGCTATCTCACCGTCAGACAGCTCTTCAATTCTAATCACGTAGGCTGAGTGGACCTCGAACCAGCCCTCAGGTCCAGGTAAAAGTCCCTGACCAGGCCGGAAATCGAACCCGGGGCCTCCGGGTAAGAGGCAGGCACGCTACCCCTACACCACGGGGCAGGTCATAGCCACATGAAATTATTATTATTATTATTATTATTATTATTAATATAGCTGGCCCCGCGGTGTAGGATTAGCGTGCCTGCATCTTACCAGGAAGCTCCGGTTCCGATTCTCGGCAAGGTCACAAGTGTTTACCTGAATCTGAAGGCTGATACGAGCTCCACTTCACCTACGTGATTGCAGTTGAGGAGCTATCTGACGGTGTGATAGTGGGCCCGGTCGAGATAGCCAAGAATTATTGTCGTGCAGATGGCACGAAACCCGGATATCTCTAGGTCGTTGTGGCTGAGGAGCGGTCTCTTCGTAGGGCATGGGCCTTCGGGTCTGTAGGGCTGTTGTGCCATGGGATTATTATTATTTAAGTTATTATTATTATATTATTACTTCATTCATTACGGATCTATGGACCACGTTTACACAATCCATCAGATCTTCTATCACTCGGACTTATTCCCTTTTCTTTGCACTCCTTCCAGATGTTATTAAGTCTTTGACTTCCCCTTTCTCGTTCCTCAACCGAGATGTTACGTGACTTGACTAGTTTCTCCAGTTCATCCCTCATTCCTGCAATTTTCTTCTTAAAGATTGTTCTTTTCTGTATATCTCCCTCATGGATTCCTACCTCTTCCAATTCTTTGTGAAGCTCCTTAAGCCTTAAAGATTGTGACTTCTTGTAGGCTAAGTATCCTGTGTGAAAACCCCTTTGGATTCATCCTCTTATGTGGTCACAAAATGAGAGTCTTATTTTCCGCATAGCAGTTGTTATCTTCTCAACTCATCGATAGAGTTATCGATTCGATATCAATCGAAACATGGGTTGTGAATTGAGTGACTTCTTTGAACCTAAGATTTTTCTAAGGATCTTCTTTCCCTTTCTTCAAAGACTGGGTTCTTTACCTTCGTTATGGTTTCCGCCGCATTTAACACTGTGCTCTTAGCACCTTACAATAATGTTCTAATTTAGCTTGGATGGATATGGATTTGGACATAGTCTGAAAGCCATTCCCATTTTACCGCCATTCTATTATTACTACTATTATTTAGGAATAAGCCTTTAAAATGTAGAAATCGCTATGTTGTGAACACCCGGGTAGTCCAATCGATGTGCATCCCAAATTGGACTTTTCACGTCCTGCTATCAATTATTTCTATTTCAGACACCTCCATTCTTTGCAGGGTCACACCTTTTTCTCTTTCCCTTTTGATTACAGCCGAGGTGAATATTATTTCCTTTTAGTTCCTATTCCTATTAAACCAGTAATTACCACTCATCACAATCACAATCGAATACCTCTAATCTTTGTCTAAAGTTCGCATAGCGTGAACTAAAGGGGAACTTTAGATCAAATTATAACAAACACAAAAGATGAAAAGACAAAGTTAAACACAAATTTGGGAAGAAAACTCAAAGTCATAACGAAATTGAGATACCCTATGACATAACACACAGCCCTTGTATCCGAAAGCGCGAAGTTAAATCTTAATCTATTACTGTATACATTAATTGAACTATTTTACAATTGAACAGTACGTGATAATACATTATTGTTAAAATACTTTTTGTTTTTAATCTCCCTGAAAGTATAAGTGACAGAAAGATCTAGAATACTGAAACGAATTTACAGATCAAAAGCCTAAAGCATTTATGAACAAAGAAATAAAATCCTGGGTTCGCGGGAACAGATCATACTCGATAATCTTTTATTCGAGAAGTAGAGGTTTGAAAGATATACAGTCGTTCATTGCCGGTAACCGCCCTCAGAGTACGAATATTTATCTTTAAAATTATGCAACGGATTTCCTTAAACAGGTATCTGGAATAGAACTGTTACTGAAAAAGCACTTTTCGTACCTAGACACGTTTAGTTATAATCATCAGATAATATCGAAGCCATTAAATTAACATTAACAAAACAGAGTTCATCACAAACATCAGAGATGCACCCAACTCAGTCCCACACGGGGATACATCAATAAAGAAGACTAACTCTTACAAATACCTAGGAAAATTAATAACCTCAAGTGTTAATGAGGGTCTAGCCATGAAATACAGGTGTACCAAACTCCCTCACGGCCATGATAGTTTTTTTTTTAAGTTTTATTTGTTCGGGGCGTCGACCTACAGAGATCTTTTGCCCCTACTTGCACCGTGTGATATGAACCTGCGTGTAATTGGAATTGCGGAAGTGTAGAGTGTTGAATGTGAGGAAAGAAACGTTAAGGACGACACAAACACCCAGCCCCCAGGACAGGGATATTAATCATTTACAACTAAAATCCCTGACCCAGCCGAGAATCGAACCCAGCGCCACCGGATGACAGGCGGACGCGTTACCCCCTACACTGCGGGGCCAGACGCCATGATCGTTAAGTCGTCAAACGCTTTAAGGCCTGACAATGTCGATACCTGTTCTGTATATGGTTGGTGGAAAAAAGTTGGCTGGCAGGATAAGAGAAGTGGTTTTGTACAAATTCAAATAACTACATTACGTGCCAGAAGCTTGGTTGGCTCAGTTTCAAACTTCCCACGATGCTTATATGGAGTGAGGGCCTATGACGCTGTTGCTGGCGATTCGTGCATGATATGGGGACGTTAAAGCCGTTGTGATATTCTGCAGGAGTGGGCTATGAGTCGACATCGGGTTCCACCCTCTTCCTACGACTTTATCATCATCATCATCATCATCATCATCATCATCACACCCTGATGCGACAACTAGAAATATTGAGCTAAGCCTCTTTGGAGGTTACACATCAGAACACCTGCTTGTTAATATTACTGTTACAGAGTCTATTTCGTCTTATTATTATTATTCTGCTATCGATTTTCCCACATTCTGGTGAGGTCCTCGGTGCGACGTATGCCACACATGAGGATCTGACCTTGTCTTAGCCCGGCTGAGTGGCTCAGACGGATGAGGCGCTGGCTTTCTGACCCCAACTTGGTAGGCTCGATCCTGGCTGAGTCCGGTGATATTTGAAGGTGCTCAAAAACATTAGCCTCGTTTCTGTAGATTTATTGGCACCTGAAAGAACACATCCGGCATCTGGGATTCTCTGAAAACCGTAAAAGTGGATAATGGGACGTGAAAACGAATAACATAAATTTTACTGACCGTGTATTACAGCCTTATGCCCTTGTTGACGTTAACCCTACGTGGTGGAAGGTATTCTCTATTGCGAATTTCTGTGGTGGTCGATGATGTGATGTGTTGAATTGTTACGGAGGAGTGCTGAAAAAAACACACAGTCTGCGGTTCAGGGAAACTAAAAGGACGGGGTTGAAATCCCCGATCCGGGAAGAAATCGAAATCCTCTGAACCGAAGGCAATGACGCTTACCATTCAACCAAAGAACAGAACAGTCTTTTCTACTAGTAACACGCATTTATCGTTGAAACTCACTGTGCTTTGTACGCGCAGAGAAACGAGGAAGTACCATTTCATATTTCAGAAAAAAAATCTATTTATTCGTACCCATACACATAAGTGTTTGATAACAGAACTAATTTGCATTGGAAATCAAAATACAAGGAGAGGAAATAAAACTATGAGATTTGCTGATATTGTTATTTTATCTGACTCTAAAAACGACCGGAGAAATTGTTGAGATGGAGTACGAGACGAAAATAAATACATCCAAAATAAAAGTAAAGGAGTGTAGTCGAACGAAGAAAGGTGATGCAGAAAAAGTCAGATTAGGAAATGAAGTGTTAAAGGAGGTGTATGACTAGTATTACTTGAGCAGACGAATAACTAAGGATGGCAGAAGTAAGGAGGACATAAAAGGTAGGCTATCACAAGCAAGGAAGTCCTTTCTTAAGAAAATAAATTGCTCACTAGGAACATTGATACAGGAAATAGAAGGGTGTTCCTGAATACTTCAGTCTGGAGCGTGGCATTCTATGGAAGTGAAACGCGGAAAATAACTAGTTCAGAAGAAAAATAGAAGCTTTTAAAATGTGATGTTAGAGGAGAATGCTGAAGGGTAGATTGGTAGATAGAATCACAAATAAAGTGATAGTGAATAGAATTGTTGTGAGGAGAACGATCTGGCAAAATTTGACTAGAAGAAAAGATAGACTGATAGGACACATCTTTCGACACCCAGGCCTTATTCGGTTAGTGGTTGAGAGAAATGTATGCGATAAAGACAGTAAGGGTAGACCAAAGCATGAATAAGGGAAACAGATTAGACAATATTAGGATATACACAGTTCAAAAAATTAGGGGAACATGTCTTGTAACATCTGGTATGTGAACGTTAATTTGGTAGATGTGGTTACAGTGGTCGTACAGCATACCTTGAGACCTTAGCTACTCCGGATATGTCAAATAGAAGTTATACTCCATCTGTAGCCGTAGCCATGCATTAAACTGTTAGGTGACCCCTCAAAACAAAGTGAATAGCGGTGCGTCCGGATGTCGTTGTGAGGTACACGGACCACTGCGGTCATTTGAACACGTTGTACGTCAACCAGCACATCCCATGAGACACCTTAACGAGGTTCAAGTAGCAAGGGCCGTCACTTTGATCCAGGAACTATGGACTTTTCTTCGTGTTGCTGTGGATCTCAATTTCTCTCCGTCAGTTATTCAACGCTTGTGGAATCGCTACAGTGAGGCAGGTCAGTTCACAAGGAGGGACGGACAAGGTCTTGGAGGCATGACTATCCCACAGGATGACCGGTATCTGACCATCTGTGCGTTGCGGCGTCGTTTAGCAAATGCCAGAGAACTGCAACAAGACTTCAGCAGGGTCACTGGAATCACGGAGTCTGGCAAGACAGTGAGGAACAGGTTAAAGAAGTGTCCTTACGACCCAGGCGTCCTGTTCGAGTGCCCCATTTAATGCAGCAACATCGTAAAGCTCGTCTTCTGTTTGGCCGTACCCACGTCAACCGGCAACTTCGCCAATGGAGATCTGTGTTGTTCACAGACAAGTACAGACTTCCCCTGGCACAGCGTGATGTATGTCAACGTGTATGGAGATGCCGTGGTGAGCAGTACATGCCAAATGTTGTCCAGGAAGGCGACCGATTCGGACAAGGTTCTGTGATGTGTGGGGTCGCATTAGTATTAATGGCCGTATGGCTCTTAACGCCCGTGGCAATCTTACCGCTGCGGGGTACATCGAGCAGATACTGATACAGCATGTGTTAGTTGCTGAATACAGTGTTGGCCCTGAATTCGTACTCATGCACGACAATGCCAGGGCTCATGTAGCGCGCATCACCAGAGCTGTCTTGCGAGAACAGGATATTAAAGAGATGGAATGGCCAGCAGTGAGTCCCGACCTTACTCCCATCGAGCATGTGTGGAATAGGCTTGACAGAAGTGTTCGTGGGCGTCCTGTTGCACCACAGACGCTCCAAGACTCGAACAGGCTCTCATTGAAGAATGGGACCTGATACAGCAACATGACTTCCGTCGACTTAAACGGAGCATGCCACGTACGTGCCAAGTTGTGATAAATGCTCGTGGAGGACATACGTCATACTGAAGGTCTCCAACTGTCCCTGGAGGACTGTTATCACTTTGTTTTCGTCCCTATTTGGACATTTCCGTTTGTGCTCTGAAAATGAACGCGAATCCATCGATGTTCCTTTGTATACTTCGACGGTAAAGAATAAATGTTTAGTTGGTAATATACCTGGGTGTGAGGTATTTTTTTTCGTGAAGCATGGCATAGGTTCAAATCATCTTCCCCTAATTTTTAAACTTTGTAATAGTTATGCAGAAATGAAAAGTTTAGATCATGGTAGGATGGTATTGAGGGCTGCATTAAACCTGCCTATGGACTGATAACCTAAACAAACAATAATGGCTGACATAGGGTCCAAGAAATATTAAACGGCCTGATGAGATTAGTTCATCTTCCACATGTTTCCAGTTTATTACAGTGAATCTAACTTATCAGAACTACGATATTTCAACTACTGAAAACCTAAAAATTTCAGGAAAGTTATCCTTAAACGCGAATGTTAAATGATGGTTACCTTATGAATATTATATTGAAACACAAAGCCACTAATAATTAATCCGATTGCACTGAACATTGACTGATCACCGGCTCAGTATAGATAAACTTAATTACATGCCCTGACATGAATTTGCAATGCATATAAATCCACTAAATTGACCATAATTCATATTGATGAAAATGAAGGGACTAAAGGTAAACTGTATAGTTATAATTCATTGCGCTATGCCAAGCTATGTTCTACTATGTTGAGCATAAATGAATAAGCTAAACTATGAAAGGCAGCAGTTTAAGGATGAAACGAAAGAGGAGATTGGAAGGAGAATAATTCATAATATATTCCATAATTCGATTGAAGCATTGCATGGAAATTATGAAGAATAAAATGTTACTTTCGTCTAAATCTAAAGCAGTTTCTCTGTATTATTGAGGAATCGAAATATTTTCAAGATCTATAGCTGTAATATGTAATCTACCACATTTAATTTTTATGTATTTATCAATTATTGTTTTAATTATAAACATATTATCTGTGGTTCTCATAAGTATCCTGAATCCTGACTGGTATAGGGAGAGTACGGAGCAATCCTCTGCCCATTTTATAATTATTTCTGCTAATATTCCGGTATATATTTTACTCAGTGTGTCAAACAACGTAACACCCTGTAATTATCTGTATGTAATCTGTTTCCCTCCCTTTTGTATATAGGACACGTTATTCCGTCTGGACAAAATTTTTGGATTTTCCTACCAGCAAACAATTGTTGAATATTTTAGTTATTATTTCCAGAATCTGTCTGTTCTTGCCTAACGCTTTCCAAAATTCGTATGTACTTCCACTAATAGCACCTGATTTACCCACCTTACACTTTTTCAATGTCTCTAATACTTCATCCATGGGTATTGAATCGTATAGTACGGGCATAGCCTTTCCCAGAATTCTCAGTATACAAGTCTCAGTTTTATTAATTGTCCATTCATCCTCACCCCCTAGTAGCCCGTTAAAGTACCTTGTATACTCCTACTCATTTAATTCTGCTTGGTCTTTACCTTTATATTCTTTATAGATTGTGTTTATTTGATTAAAAACTTTCTTAGTTTCGTTTTCTTTACAATATCTGTTTAGGAATTTTACCTCTCTTTTCCGCCAGGTTCTTCTATTTTCACTTATTAGGTATTTATATTCCTTCCTTAATCTATAAAAATATATCCTAATCTCCTTTGATTCCTCACTTCTGTACGCTTGTAATGCCCTTATCACTTTAGATGTTTTCGTACGTACATTTCTCATTATACGAAACGTTTTGTTTGTTTTCCTTTCTTTTTCTTACCATCATTTTTCTACCAGATATTACTATCGATCTTTCTATCATCGTTATTGCTTCATCTGTGTTATTATTCTATATCATATTTTCAATACCTACCATCCGAATTTTGAAAGGCTTTCCCCCTGTAATAATCTCCAAATTCATATCCATGCTCCTCACTACATCTTTACGTTACTAACTGTTTCTGTGTATAATGAATTTCTTTTACTTTTACTTCATTTCTTGGCAGACGAATCACTTCGAAATCACGGACACCCGCCGTGACGCTGACCTTACGCATTGCTGGCATCTCTGGTCGTTGCACCGTATTTTACAATTGCTTAGTAGATGAGAAGCTGTTATGTTATTTACCTATATATATATATAATATAGTTCAGTGCCTCTCTATTTGTCATAACTAAATATATGGTACTCCCTCCTGAATCAATTATATACGTTAAATTCCCTGTTTCATCCCCCCCACCCACTATTTAGTATATATAATCCTTCTACTGCACACACTTCTAGTAGTTTCTCTCTATTCTTGTTGCATTCCTTATCTTTACTTTTCCTTCTTTTATTAATATGTCTTTTAATCCTCTATCGTATACTGGATTGTTTCGCCCACCCTTGCATTAAAATCTCCCATTATAATCACTCTCGCTTCTTCATATTTAACCTGGTTTACTACGTCAATAAGGCCATCAATTTTTTTCTCAAGAAGAGATCCCATTGGATGGTTGTCGCAGAAACCTAACAACACTTATATCTTCCCCTCCTATTTTTCGTTATCTTCAACCAGATCATATCATCTATGTTTGAATCCGCGTGCTCCACTTTGTTACAGATTTCATCCTTTATACCGACTGAAATCCTTCCCGGATACCTCCCTTAATTCACTCTTCTGCGTTTCGATTTGCTCGAAATATAATAACCCGGTATGCGTAGCTTGTACCCTGCCGGTACGCACGTGTATGTCATCGCCGTATTCTCGTTACCCCTCATTAATTCCTTCACCTCATCATTTCCCAGTTTACCCAATATGCCTACCTCCCATCCTAGCTATTTACTCGTGGGTATATCTACTACACTGGCTGCTTTGCTACGTGTAATCCGTGCTCTCTCTAATTGAATAATGGATCGACTTGGTGAACTAATTATTTCCTTTTCTATTACCTTCTCTTTCTCCGCACTTTTCAACCCCTTTTTAGCCCAAATGTCTCTTAAATTTAAAGAAGACTTACGATTTTTGTCTTTTCTTTTCCCTGAGATGTCCTTCCTCCGGGGCGGTGCCTATTATTCTTGCCTACCTTTCCTGGTTAGGTGATCTCTTTTCGGCGAGTCATCAATGCCACTACTTCCGCGTTGATCAGATACCATTTCTGCTGGTGCTACTACTGCTGCCTCAACGTTTCCACGGACACCCGCCGTGACGCTGACCTTACGCATTGCTGACGTCTCTGGTCGCTGCACCGTGTTTTGCAATTGCTTAGCAGACTATTTTCTGGACCAAGAATCGTCTACCACCACAAACCTGTTTCCGGTGATAAATGCTTTCAGTCCTTAGTTCCGGGCTTGACATATTTTTAATTTCTTCCGTTTCAAGCTCTTTATTAATCCAAATTTTCGATCCTTTCAAGTGCATTTCATTGTCAAAAATTGTTCGGGTTTTTAGACTTGACACATACATACTTTAATTGGCCTCTTCTCTGTAGTTTATTCCTATTATAAAATCACTATAATACCACTCTCAATAAACTCAACTTTGACGTTTTCGCGTATTAAGGCAGTTACTTTGTCCAAAAACTCGTTAAAACTTTCCTTCTTCGAATCAGCCAATCCATATATAATTGTATTTCTACTCCTGTCTTCCCTTTCTCGTGTCAATTCCTTCGTCTCAAGTTTCCTTACCCTTTCTTCTAAGTCCAGAACTTTCCTCTAATTTAAGCAATGTGCTAGCTACGGTGTTGGGATGATTCAAGAAAGCCACATACATAAAAAGACTCATTACTAGGTGCCGGGCAAAAATTCGATTGTGTGCATGCGCGAAGCGAGCTGTAGCTGTTAAAGTTGCCACCTTGGCGATCTATAAAATTTAGCTTGGCATTGCTTAGGTTAGCGTAGCTTAGTATAGCAGTCTGTGTGTGCCATTCCATATAACTTCACTGGAGTGATATTTTCGTTGACTTGCGTAGCATAGCGTAGCTTAGCTTGGCATAGTTTTCTGTGTGTGATAGCCTTAAGACTGGTTACACCTCTCATCCCCGTACGGTTATGCAGTCCATCAGAACAATTTACCGTACGTTGTGTTCATTTTCCTATGCGGAAGTGTAATGGAAAACGAAGCTTACGGCACCATACTGTACGAATGTCTGTTTACATGACGTATTTACGCACTCGTCGAGTATGTTGTACTTAAGGCGACACTCTGAAGATAAAAATATATTTTTACCTAATGCATGAATTTTCACTAAACTTTATAGGAATGTCACCTACATAAAAGTGGAGATATCACAAATATTTCTTTCATATACAATTACTAGTTTTTCCAAAATAATTTTTAAAATTTTAATTCCAATTTTATGAAATTTAATTACCATGTTAATGTAAATATGTAAATATGTCGTACTAAAGTTTGTGTAATTTTTAAGTTCTAAAATTTTGGACTTAATGATCTCTACTACTGCATGAAAATATTCTGCAATCAAAAATTCCATACGCAAGTTTCTTAATATATCTGTGATACATACACCATACAAATTTTGTTACATTTGTCAGAATATTATGGGAGAAAAATGGGATTTAAATGTAAAATTACAATAATATTGTTTGAACTCAGCGGAATAACTTCGTGACAAGAACAAAGGAAACTCAATCCTTTCAATTTCAGTCCAAAAAATTCACCAAAATGACAAAAATACCGGGTTTTATCTCCGGAGTGTCGCCTTAAAGACCTTTATATTTTCTTATCTATATCTGTAAAATAAAAGGTAAGTATGTTTATTCGTTATACAAGTCTACACAGTTCATCAGTACGAATATTTGCACCAAAGCTCATGGAGCACTCAGACGTGTCCTAGAAATAGTTATATCGCCAAACGTTTAATGAAATAAAATAAAATTGGCCATAAATGATATAGTCATACGGGTAGAAATATATATGTGTTAACGTCATTTTTCATACCAAACTTCTTAAGGAATGGACTCGACACACGAAAAGCATGCAACTTAGAAGACGAACGAATAATAGACAGCAGACAATGGTACGATAGTAAACGAAACATTCTCTCAGTTTCAAGTACTATGTTTACTGGGTGAAAGTACCTCATAGGGATCACTACAAGTACCTAGGTGTTAATACAAGGGAAGACTTTCATTGGGATAATCACATAAACGAGATTGTAAATATAGATATAAGGGTATTTAGGGGTGCTAAGGATGTCAAGGCGAGGAAAATGATAATAACACAATCAGAATATGTTTCCATAGTGATGATTTATGTACACTATGAAAAACAAAGACCTTGTGTAACCCCTGCAACTACCTTGAATGAAGAATTACTCATTACTGCATCAAATCTCATTGTGGCCCGATTATCCGTAATTTTACAGTATATGTTACCCTTCAATGACAGTTTTTGAAACCGGTTCGTGTCTGTTGAGTGAAAAAAAAATTCTAGTTTCCACTCGTGATTACTTCAAGCGTCTACCATTAAACTAGCGTACGGTTTTGCGGCGCTCCGCGGACTCATGAGCTGTATTTGTTCCTGCATTGCACGTTATTTTATCTTCTTTATTTTGTTTTAAACTTCCTTCATTTCAAGGCTGACTAACTAGACAAAGCTTAACGTACGATGGATACAGGATTGGAAATTATTTGGTACAAGTGAAGTCTTAAAACGATGTTATCTTCCTGTCGCAGCATTATTTACCCGAAGAAATACAAATTAACTTATGGGCTGCCCGGCCGAGGCAGTAAAGGCGTGCTCGGTTCACCCGGAAGGGTATGTGTTCGATTCTCCGTCAGAAAGTTGAAACATTTATGATTTATACTTCTGGAGGTGCAAATGGCCCTGAGGTTCACTCAGCCTACACCAGAAATGAGTATAAATGCAATTCCTGGGAACAAAGGCGGCCAAGCGTAGAGCTAACCACTCTAGCTTATCAAGTCCCGAGGTTATGGACAGTGGAAACCTTTACCTTCCACCGCATCCAGAGACTTCATGGGCTGTCAGGAGATGACTCTGCTTTCTAATACAAATTAATTTACGAGAACTCTCCTGTTTCAGAGGACACCGTTATTTCTTTACCGTTTTGTTCTAATGAGTCATCAGAATAAACGTACATTCATCTCTAAACAACAAGTAGTAACTTCCTGGTTTTCAAAAAGTAGAAAATTACGTCCATGAGTTTCCAGGAAGAACAACATTATATTGTTTACCACAGAAAATGTTTTAATAAAGTAATAATAATATTTGTTCGTCCCATTAACTACTTTCCGCTGTTCGGAGACGCCATGGCGCCGGAATTATTCCTCGAGGTTCACAATAAGGGTTAATAACGAAATTTATTTCTTGTAATAAGTGGTGCAGTATTAAAAAAATTCTTTTATGAGTTTTGTGTCATAATAATGTTCTGGGAGTCACGAGGATTATCATGGGTATTATTCTGGTAATCACACGAAGTTGAAGTAGCATTAATACAGAAGATTAATCACCTAAATGCTTAAAGGTGTGTTTAAATGAATTTCCTGTGATTGACTTAAATTCTTTCTGGTCCCTAAAAATCTACACCATTATCTCAATTTCGTATAATTTTAGTTTCTGTATACAAATTAAAATCTAGATTTGATTTTCATTACTGTATCTGAATACCTTTCTTAGTCTGGTTTTCTCTGTCTTTCTCCACGGTGCCGAAACGTAGACCTTTCCTAGCTGGAGATACGAAGAGGATCAATTCCTTTGAGATGTGGTGCTAAAGAAGAACGATTCGCATTCCTTGGAGAGCTCTTCGTGTCAGTGAGTCCATTCTGATGGAGCTGAGCAGGTTACCTATCATCAGCGTGCCAGCAAAGAATTCTTCAATTATTTGGTCACATCGTGCGACATAGAGAGGGAGAACCTTGAAAAGCACATAATTTTAGTAAATGCACCTCTGAAGAGTGAGCGTGGACGACCTTCTACACCTTGAACAGATTGCAAAAAACGTGCCACCAAGCCATCCCTCATACAAGCAATCCGTCTGGCAGAAAGCCGCGATTGATGGAAATGGATACCAAGGAATATATCCTCAAGTATCATGATCCACAGGATTGAGCGACTAATAATAATAATAATAATAATAATAATAATAATAATAATAATAATAATAATAATACGAAGCAGAAGAAGAGGAAGAACGAAAAAACAAGAAAAAGGAGAGAAAATAAGTGTTTCCGTTCATTCTGATAACAACTTTGCTGACTATTTGTAATTTGGTACTCTGATAGTTTAAGGCCAAAATTCACTGATTCTGTTAAAAAAGATTTGAAGGTAAAACATACGAAAGAAACTTATGATGTCATATGTAGTTGCCATGAATACTTCGTTAACGTGATTATTTACTGTGTGGCGGAAATTCCTTAGAATTTTTAGATAATTCGCTGTGTGTATTTTGGTTAAGTGTCTTTCACTAGAAATTTAAAATCGTATAACGAAGTGTCAGCAAACTTAAGGCTTTTAGCTATTTCCATTAAACAAATTCTTGTTTATTATTCATTTCCTAATTTTGGAGATGTGTAAATGTTTTCTTGAGCATAAAGCTCTTAGCTATATTGAACAAATATCTGATAAATATTTGACGTTTACTTGACATTTCTTTAGTAGAAAACTGTTGATAAACAGGATGTTACATAAATAACCACATAACAGTTTCATTTTCACATTTGTTTACGTTGCACCGACACAGATATGGCGACGATAGGATAGGGAAGAGATGGGAGTGGGAATGAACAAGTTGTGACCTTCATTAAACCATAGTTCAGGCATTTACGTGGTGTGAAAATGGGAAGCCACGGAAAACCATCTTCAGGGCTGCCGGCAGTGGGGTTCGAACTCACAGTCTACCGAATTTAATCTCACGGCTGCGCGACCCTAACCGGACGGCCAACTAACTTAGTGATACATTTTATATTTCTATAATAAAATAATCTGAAACTCGGATACGTTGAATGTGATAAGAAAGATCTAGATGTGATCAACCTATGCTTATAAATAACACGTATTTGAAAATTTTCTTCTTCTTTTGCTACCGCTTTTCCCCCACACCTGTGGGGTCGAGGGTACGAACTGCGTCGCACATGTGGATTTGACCCCGTTTTACGTCCGGATACCTCTCTTGACGCCAACCCTATATGGAGGGATGTAATCACTAATGCGTGTTTCTGTTGTGGTTGGTAGTGTAGTATGTTGTCAGAATATGATGAGGAGAGTGTTGGGACAGACACATACACCCAGTCTTCAAGGCAGAAGAATTAATGAGAAGCGATTAAAATTCCCGACCCGGCCTGGAATCGAACCCGGGACCCTCTGAAACGAAGGCCAGTACGCTGACCATTCAGCCACAACATACGTATTTGAAAATATCTTGTTGTAATGCTGAACGGTGAGGACATTATCGTGGAGAACATGAAAATAAAGAAATCAAAACTAAAGTAATGGAATGCCGTCGGATAAAGTTAGGTGATATAGGAAATATTACGAGTAGATTTTGAAATTTAATTTGATAGGAAGTAGATGGACATTGTTACTAGGGTAGAAGAATAACTAACGATGACAGAAGTAAACAGGAAAAAATTGAAAACTAGTATAAATAAGGAAGGATTTTCTTACGAAAGGAAATTTCCTCCATTCAATCATGGTTTTGAATACTTTTGTGCCTCCAACTCCGCCAGTTTCCCGATGTGGGGTCTGGACTCTGCGCAGTAGGGCGCTTTGTCGCTGTCATCAACAGAGAACGCCAACGGTCCCCGACAGCTTCCAGACATTTGGTAAAATGTTATATACTTTGCGGGTGATTACATTGTAGGAATGTAATGCAACTGTACTTGTTAGTTCATTAAATATTGGGATCTATCAATATTGCTACTACCGTATTTACAGCCCTCGTATGACAATTTTTTAATAATTTGTTTTACGTCGCACCGACACAGATAGGTATTTTGGCGAAAATGGGATACGAAAGGGCTAGGAGTGGGGAGAAAGCGGCCGTGTCCTTAATTAAGGTAGAGTCCTATCATTTCCCTGGTGTGAAAATGGGGAACAACTGTAAGCCATATCCAAGGCTGCCGACAGTGGGGTTCGAAACCACTATCTCCCGGATAATGCAAGCTCAAAGCTGCTCGTCCCTAACCGCACGGCCAACTCACCCTGTCATATGATCATTAATGCTACGGAATGCTTTCCCGCAATGAAGACATGGGTTACCCAGTGTTTGTTTTTTTATTTACATAAATGATTTCTGGGGGACATATGATTTCGTCTTTCCTACTGCTAATTTGAGCGGCTGCATTAGGGATACCATTCATTTCACTGCCCGAGTTTGAATTCGGGTATTTATAATTTTGACGAAAATAATTTCCAGGTCGACGGTTAACAACGATATTAACGTTAAAGGTTGATGGATTTGCGAGGTATTTCTGGTTGTTCAAAATAGCATCGTAAGGTTCTTCAGGATGGATTTTAGCAAAGTAAATATGTAAATCTACTTGGTTTTTAAATTTTTTTTTACAGTGGTTAGGAATAGTTAACAAGAATGTTCAATTTAACATAAGATAAAAGGATAACTCATATAACCTATACTGGGCTATAAAATATTATCTCGATTACCATGCAAGTAAATACGTTAACGAAAACAGCAGGCAAACACCGTAGGAAAAGTGGTTAAGTCTGATGCGAATATTTCACTTCGATATGGACCCAACTAAGAGCCTCCGTGGCTCAGACGGCAGCGCGTCGGCCTCTCACCGCTGGATACCGTGGTTCAAATCCCGGTCACTCCATGTGAGATTTGTGCTGGACACAGCGGAGGCGGGACATGTTTTTCTCCGCGTACTCCGGTTTTTCCTGTCATCTTTCATTCCAGCAACACTTTCCATTCTCATTTTATACCATCTATCAGTCATTATGACTTTGCGAGTGGCGACCCCATCGTACTAACAGCCTATAAACCTATATGCTTCATTCATTACATCCCTGACCCGGCCAATGACTGGAAAACAGGTTGCAGGTTTTCATTATGGACCTAACTGCCTCATTAATACTTGTATTCAAGAAATACTCATTAAAAATATTATAACATCTATCAGTGGCGTGCACTGAACCCCATCTACCCTAGCGCTGTTCGAACGCTTTTTATCAAATTTAAAAAACTTCGAACTGTTACGTCAAGCCAAGTGCAGTTGTCTACAGCAGTTCACCACTATCCAGCGACCTGGATTTTTTCCAGGCGTGAAAGAGAGCTACCCCAGGAAAATTCAAGTCGCGCTGTTGACGCATGCGCTTGAATCCTCCTTATCCTGGGGTGTGCCGGGCGGAGTGGCTCAGACGGTTAAGGCACTGGCCTTCTGACCCCAACTTGGCAGGTTCGATCCTGATTCAGTCCGGTGGTATTTGAAGGTGCTCAAATACGTCAGCCTCGTGTCAATTGATTTACTGGCACGTAAAAGAACTACTGCGGGACTAAATTCCGGCACCTCGGCGTCTCGGAAAACCGTAAAAGAGTAGTTAGTGGGACGTAAAACAAATAGCATTATTATTATTATTATTATTATTATTATTATTATTATTATTATTATTATTATTATTATCCTGGGGTGTCTGTAGGCTGTGGACCACCCTCGATATTCACAGCATCTTACGGCGACAGCCAGGTAGCTTTGATAAGGTATGTTAGATGTATTAATTAACACCCGAAGTGTTCAGCGCCATGCATCAAGAAAAATATCAATATGTTAACAGAATATCCACTCGCTAATAAAAATAGAGCTATTTTATGAAATCAATTGTAATTAAAGTATATATTTTATTTTAGGATTTCGGCATGTATAAAGGTTTCTGGATTATTCATTGACGGCTCATGTAGAGGATTTTTTCAATACACTCGAGAAAATATTTAGGTTGGCCAGCATGAACACAGAGCAAAGTGCGAAGTACAAGTACTTTGTTGCTGTGTACACGTGGGTTGACCTGTAATGCTCGTAAGGACTGTGAATTTTTGTAGTGTTGTTCTTGTGCTATGGGTGAAGTTTTTACGAGTTCTGTGGCAATCTTCTTGAATATAATAGAGTTATTTATCGTGAGGCACATGTCTGCCGTCACTGTACCTACATTCAGTAAGCGAGTGAAACTGTAAAATATCGTATAATTTTTGCTTACAAAGTTTAGGTTAGAATTTTAAGTTAAAAAACAATGACGTCCCAGTACATATCTGTGAAATCGAAGACTGTACGTTTACGATGCGTCACCGGAAATCTGTAAGTACGTTGTTTAAAATCTGCTGTAACTTATGTTATGATGCAGACGTGACGTGAATATCAATTTGGAAATGGTAATGTGGTGGGGCTGTGATTGTTTTTTTTTTTTGCAGCTGGGGTAGCGAACGCGTTCACTACACCTCACTGACTTCTATATCACTATAAATAATAGAAAAACCAATAAAACTTGTAAAAAAGTGGATGTGAAAAAATGTGTGAGACATGCATTTGATGCTATTCCACCGCCTTCTTAATCTATAAATTAATACTGTTTCCACAGTTGGTGAGTAAGATAAAAGTGTACCAAGTTCTTTAATGCCAGTCTCTATGGTTGTCAATCTACAAGTATTCACATTTCAAGGAAAGGCGTTAGTTTGCAGAGAGGGAGTCGCAGATGAAACATTTATTCGTTAATGAGATGGTGGTAGGGGCTGTTAAGAGAAACACAATGTATTGCAATCCACTTTTACCCAGTTTAAATCTTAGGAATAAAGGGAAACATAAACCTGAGTTTTAAAAATTGGAAGAAAGGGAAAAAGGGAAAAGGAGTAAATTATCACCGAGACAGAATAATGTAAATTTAAAGGGAACACACATTTCCGGTCTACACGTCACGTGAAAATGTAAATATTCTTAAAGAGTCGAGCCTCTTTCAAATGTTTATTTTCTGTGGTTTTTGTTTATTATTTGTTTTATGCCTTATGAAAAACAATGCTTTTCTCGCCTTACTGCTTCTGTGACCGTCAAGCAGTCGCTGACCTCAGCCATATTTTCTTCTCGAGCCATCTTTATAATGTGCAGCGGAAAATTCGTATCATACTTACTTTCAATGAACTTTCAACTACCACCCAACATACAGTGCATTTTATCATCCCATCCACCAGAGGTGTTTAATGCAATCGCCATATTCTAGAAAGATACCAATTTAAGAGTTTGATGTGATACGACATCAGAAAAAATTAATAAACATACTACAGTACAGTTGCGGCGTTTTAAAAATTTCTACTTTCTCTCTGTGTATGTTTGTGAGCATCCTGTAAGGACTCAAAATTATTAAAACTACGTAATCCAAGTACAAGTACAATATAATGGAAGATTCTTATGTGTCTCTGTATTCTGAGTGTATAATTACTGTTTATATTTTTTTACTCCAATGTATTTCTTGCTGGCCAATACAAACAAAAACCATTTTTAAATGTCTCGTTGGGAATACAAAGCTGGAACAGGTAGATCGCTTCAAGTACTTAGGATGTGAATTCTCCCAGAATGGAAGTAAAGAAAGTGAGACTGAATCAAGGTGCAGCAAAGCTAATGCGGCGAGCTCGCAGTCTCGATCAACAGTATTCTGTAAGAAAGAGATCAGTTCTTGAACGAAACTACCTTTACACCGGTCTGTTTTCTGACCAACTTTGGTCCGATGACCTAGATGTTAGGCCCCTTTAAACAACAAGCATCAGACCAAATTTGCTTTATTTTGATTTGTAGGTAAATTTCTGTACTCGCCCCGAAGTTGTGCAGCTCTTTTCAGGCACCACTCCCACCCCCCAGTGGAAGTGAACTGCGTGTACCATTTTATCCATATACCAGCCCTCTTGCCACCTTTAAATATGTGACTGTACCGGGAATCGAAACCGGGCCTCCGAGGACGGCAGCTACGATTGCTGAGCGTCACGCTACGGAAACGGACAGTTAGGGGCAAGAGACACGAAAGTAGCGAGAACAATCGGTGGTACAAACAGGTGGGAATAATGACAGGAGTGTACTCGGAATGAGGAGGTAAAGGCTAACAAGTCAGGAACGAACTCGATTGATAACACTGTACGCATTAACTGGCTTCGGTGGTGGAGTATTCTGTGGTGAATGGAGGAGGATAGGTTACCTCAGAGATTAAGGAACTCGGCCATGGAGGGTAAGAGAAGTAGAGGGAGACGAAGACGACGATGGTTTGACTCAGCTTCTAATGATTTAAAAAAACAAGAGATATAGAACTAAAAGAGGCCACAGATCTACTTACAAATACACAGAGTATTTTGGGGTGATATATTAAATTCACAGAGGCTTGCAGACTGAACGCTGAAGGGCATACAAGTTTTTAATGAATATGTATATATGTATGTATGAACAATAGCGACAGTTTCGAAGAGAACTTGAAAATGCACTATCCATTATGTAAACGTATTTCAAAATCATAATAGGAGTAAGAAGCGTTCACCTCAGCTGCCAAGTTGTAGATCTTCTGAAGTGGTGCCATCCAGGCGGCCTGAATACCTATTTCACCAGTTCGATTGTGCTGCAGTCCAGGGGAATCGGTTTTCTACTGAGCGGTTCCTATGGCTGAGTTAATTTAATTGTGTCAGGTGACATTGAGTGCGCTACCAGGGATCTTTAACATACCAAAAGCAACGAAACAGAATGTCAAAATTTTCGACCGTCCTTCAAAATTAACTACGTCAACCGGAATGAACCCACGACTTTGGGATTACAAGTCATTGAGATCAAATTCCTCAAGAACTCTGAGTGCACATTCCACCAGGGATCAAAATTGCCAAGAAGAAAATTAACGTGTTATGAAGAACACGGTTGAAGTATAAGGGTTCACCTAAATTTGGCCGATCACTTAGATGTTAGGCCACTTGAAATAAGAAATATCATCATATAAGTCCCTAAGTGTGATAAGGAACAACATTGTCAAAGAATTTCCGATTATTATTATTATTATTATTATTATTATTATTATTATTATTATTATTATTATTATTATTATTATTATTATTATTGATTTCTCCGACTCCTTGATTGAGTGGTCAGTGTTGACGCCTTCGATTCAGATGGTCCTTGAATCGATTCCTGGTCAGCTCGGGGATTTTAATCGCTTCCGATTAGTTCTTCCGGCTCGGGGACTGGTTATTTGTGTTTGTCTTAACACTCTCCTCTTCATATACAGACGACACACCACAGTATCAACCACAAGAGAAACACGAAATAGTAAATATATCCCTCCACATATGGTTGCTATCAGGAAGGGGGTTCGACCGTAAAGCGGGACCAAATTAATACGTGCAGCACAATTCGCACCTGCAACGTCACAGATGTGGGTAAAGCAGTAGAAGGAGGTATATTATTCTTATTCTTATTTAACAACTTTATAATTGGTAATATAGCTCGTATTTCGATATTTTACATATAAGGAAATACAACTTTTCATAATTTTCATACATTTACAATATAATATCTTCAATATTCTCTTCGTTACAGAGTTTCCATTCTGCTTATGTATTGAGCATTCAGGAATCCTGACAAAATTGCAGGTCTTCAAAATTGCAGCCTTTTTGTGTCACATTGTGAGTGTAGATGGAGAGTTGTGGTAACTAAGTTTTATGGAAATGATTTCGGTGTGAGACCTTTGGGAGGAAGGAGAAAAGGAAGAATTGTCACTCTGTCTTGTTTCCAGATCCTTGCTACTTCCATAGACAAACGAGTATATTTGTCGATCTTCTCCCTGTATTTCTGTTTTATATTGTGGTCATTCGGGGTAGCGTTGTCAATAAGATATGTGTGTGAATTCCTTCTGTTTGTTAATGTTATCTCCAGTCTATTGTGCGGAGTTGTTTAGTCTGTTTCTATCGTTCGACCCCAGTTGAGTTTAAAAATTTCATTTTCCAGTACACTTTGTGGGGAGTATTTGTAGTAAGGCACCCTGTTCTGGATCAAAGAGCGGGTCAGGGCAATTTCTTGACGTGTAACTTCGGCTACATCATAACGTCTGTCAATGTACGTTGTTGACGCTAATAATCTGCAGTTGCTGATGATGTGCTCAATGTTGTATTTATTATTATTATTATTATGACCAATTTAAGTCCAATCTCGGTATTTCACGCTGAATATCAAAATATATTTTGGAATTAAGTATTTTAGTGTCATTATGTGACCATATCCCTGTTTGTGAATGTGGGAAAGTGAAGGGTACGCATTAACATTTTAATACAAACTCAAGCCCTAGGACTAGAATATACACAGAGTTATTATCTTCGGATATATTCTTGCATTACTTTTCCTTGACTAAGCGCGAAGTCCGATTCGAAGACACACAAATGTCGCTCCGGATAAAAATTCATAGGAGCAGTAATCCTGCTGCAAGTGTAATTGATATAAATTAAACATGAAACCTTCCTCGCAGACCAGATGTTCTACTGATCACTGATGCGATCCATAGAGATTATAGTAGAGGATTTGCATGTAACATCAGAGAATATTAACTGGTATTCCCACAAGAGATATGAATGTAAATTCAACTCATGGATTGCTCAACATGTGTGATATTGATGTTGAACAGGAATTATCATTCTTACCATGCATCGCATTTTAAAGAGGTTTATTAATGAAAATGCATAACTAGGATATTACCTGTTATGTCACATTCATTTACGACATATACTCGTTAACAAAAGTCTATATAGGGAAGCTGTATTATCCAGAGAATATAATTTTGTTTCCCTATTTATATCATCCGCAACATAAATTTTAATTAGTTTGAAAAGGCTTGGGTAAAGCAGTTACAGTAATTCTTATTCTTATTATTTTTTGCTAGTGGCTTTACGTCGCACCTACACAGATAGGTCTTATGGCGACGATGGGATAAGAAAGGCCTAGGAGTTGGAAGGATGCGGCCGTGACCTCAATTAAGGTACAGCCCTAGCATTAGCCTTGTCTGAAAATGGGAAACCACGGAAAACCTTCAGGGTTGCCGACAGTGGGATTCGAACCCACTATCTCCCGGATGCAAGCTCACAGCCGCGCGCCCCTAACCGCACGGCTAGCTCGCCCGGTATTATTCTTATTCTTATTCTTATTCTTATTCTTATTCTTATTAGGTCTAATGATTGGAGCAAGGGGAACGATTCCCGCTTTTGCCGCTAATTTCTGGAAAAAGATGTCTCTGCCAGTTACAACGTTACGGAGATTGTAAGGGGCTCACTGATAATTCTATCACTGTTACAATTAGGTTACCTTCAACATTTCTCAAGTACAGTATATCTATTTCTCTTCTAAGAATAAATGTAAAAGTATACTTTGTCGAAAGGCAGCCTCTGCATGAGAGGAAGTATTTCATAAAATAATAAAATATAACTCTCATAAAATAAATAAATGACTCAATCAGTTCTTCTGTTACAATAGGCTTTCATTCTTTCCGAGAAGGCTTGTTTACATTCTTCCGACCACTTTGGTCTGTAATGTTTTTGGTTTGGTTGCTCTGATCTAGCTTCCTAACTGTTTACTTTGTAGGTCTATCTAAAGATGTCTCTTTCTAGAATGTCTGTTGAACTTAAGTTTGCGTTTTTCAGGTCCTTTCGAAGATCGTTAAGCCAGGGTGTTGAGCTCTTAAGCGAGGTTACATGTTTTATTATCCTTTTTGTCAATAGATTTTCCTAGTGAGATGACCGAAGAATTTTTCTCGTCTTTTACTAAAGTCAATTTCGATACTTGAGAACTTTTCTGTTGTTTTGATTGACTGTAACCTGTAACTCTCTTGGGTGTATCTTGCTCCTCAGACTTTTCTAATGATCTTCCCTCTTTTTTTTTCTGTTTTACTCAAGTTCTTGTTTTCTGCTTGAATGTCAGTGTTTCATTTGCGTAAAGGGCTGTTGGTTTTATGACTGTGTTGTAATACCGAATTGTTGTATGTCTTGACATTGGTATTTTGTCGTAGATGGTTTGGACCAACACGAATGCTTTTTTGATTTTATTATTACTGTCCGCCTCTGTGGTGTAGTAGTTAGTGTGATTATCTGACACCCCCGGATGTCCGCGTTCGATTCCCGGCTCTGCCACGAAATTTGAAAAGAGGTACAAGGGCTGGAACTGAATTCACTCAGCCTCGGGAGGTCAGCTGAGTAGAGGGGTTTCGATTCTCTCCTCAGCCTTCCTCGAAGTGGTTTTCCGTGGTTTCCCACTTCTCCTCCAGGAAGTGGTACCTAACAGTGGTACCTAACAGAAAGCCACGGCCACTTCCTTTCCTATTACTTATCTACCCTTCCAACCTTCCCATCCTCCCACAAGGCTCCTATTCAGCATAGCACGTGAGGGGGTCTGGGTGAGGCACTGGTCCTCCTACCCAGTTGTATCCTCCGATCTTTAGTCTTACGCTCCAGGACACTGTCCTTGAGGCGGTAGAGATGGGATCCCTCACTGAGTCCGAGGGAAAAAACAATCCTGGAGGTTAAACGGTTATGAAAGAAGGAAAGATTATTATTATTATTATTATTATTATTATTATTATTATTATTATTATTATTATTATTATTATTATTATTATTATTATTATTATCATTACGGGAATATCGTGGAACACAGAGGTGTAAGAAGGTTCCGAGGTGAATAGGCGGACAAGGAAAAGACCAGAGTATAAGTTAAAACACTAAATTTTGAAATTTTATTTCTTTCCTTTCTCGCTTTTACTTTAAAATTTGATAATTAGTACATCTCAATAAACAGTAACAACATAATAATGAGCTCGTCAGTCCCAATAATAGAGAATTAAAGTTCAAAAACAGGTACAGAACTCGATAGAATTATTAACACGAAAACATACAAGAAATGAGCATAATAGTCCTGAAACAGGTACACTATTTATAAGAGCATGTTTGCCTAGGAGTCTGAGCCCCAAAATTAATACAGTCGAGCTTCTCAATGGCATAGGTTCTTAACAGCGCGCTGACAACCTGTAGGTTGTTCTTAAATAAAGATTTTACACATCTTTACCCTGATGTGGGCTTATTTATCGTTCGACAGATTATTACACACTGGTCCATAAACAATTACAAAATAAACAGGGGGAATGAGTGGCCATTCTAAATGGACTTAATGTAAAAAGATGAGGAGGTGAGACACTTTCACTCCTTCTTGAATATTTTAAATTCCTAAGTGGGCTTATGTGCCAAAGATACAGAGGTAAAGCCTACACTACTCCGGAGTGACTAAATGAGAAAACTTAAATTCCAAAAGTGAGTTAAGAATTTTAGATGATTAGAAACTGTAGTCACCCCATACCGAGTTGAATGAGAATCAACAGAGGGAAATCACTATTTGTTCCCTAGCATTATATGTTTTCCAGCAGGGATTTGAACAGAGTCCTCAGACTTGCCGAAAATCTACATTTTTACCATAAAATTAGAAATTTACATGAATAAAAGGAGTTTGAAACCTTCCCCTCAAGCTATCTGCCTGAGCTATCACATGTTAAGACAATTCTGCCATTTCCTTGAATTGATGGGCCTTCCGAACGCCGACCTGCAGCCCCTGCGTCCTTAGTACTTGCCGCACACAAACAACTGGAGCGATGAAGATGACAACACAGCCCTAAGGTTCCCAGATTTTATAGCATTTTGAGGGGAAATTTTCAGAACTCTTTACAGGTAGGCTGGATGCCGGTACACACCCCCAGTTTTAAATGGCTAGAGAAAATATTACCAAAAATCGTGATTTGTAGGTAACTATAGAAGAAGAAAGCAGTAGGAGTATTGATAACTTTGCTACAACAGTTGCAACCCCAAATATTTTGCATAACAGTAGTTCAAGCTCAATTACATAGATGGCCTTATAGATGGTGCTCAGTTTAAGTGAACGGATAAGCTGTACCCCCGGTGCAATTATTATTATTATTATTATTATTATTATTATTATTATTATTATTATTATTATTATTATTATTATTATTATTATTTACAGCTTCCGCTGTGTATAAGTGGTAGACTGGCGATCTCTTGATCCCAAGATCGCGGGTTCGGACGTGGCTAAGGTAGTGAATTTTTCGAAGGTTCGAAAGATGTCCATACGACATTCCTTATCGTACAATGTTGGGAGGTAAAAGAATACTGACTACATGTTTCGTGTTGACCAGAAAGTATAATTAAAACTCGGTCACAGATCGACCAGGAGAGGTCTAGTTATTTCTGCTATCTGGTGGAGTAAAACAGAACGTCGAAATTGACGCCCAGACAGCCTAGATGGCATGAAATAACATCCTTGCAAATGTAAATCTACCGCTCTACCCTTTGAGCTGCTCAGATTGGTCGTATTGTTAGAGTAATGAAGTATTTTGGTCTTATCTCATCCTGCCTCTGTGATAATCATTGTCACTTTGAATACGCCCAGTTTAATTTTACCCATTCACTCACCACACGTACCGTTCTCGTCTTTGTTCTTGCACTACTTTGATTGTATTCATTTGCCTCTCTCTCAAAGGCAATTTCTCAACTCTATGGTGATTTCGATCACAGCAACACTCAGAGACCACGGCAGCATACGCATCTCCCTGGCATGGATTTGCTGGTTGTGCTTATTTTGCCTTGCTCTGCATTGGGATTCATCATCTTACGACTCTCACATATTTTTCCTTTAAGCTTTACTGGCATCGGTCCGTTGCACAAGAAACCTGGCAGTGACGGCCTTTTCATGCAGCCAACATTGACGGCTTACTATGTGTAGCATATGGGACATGAATAGGAGATTTTACGAACCCGACATTTATTTGATGCATGCTACGAACATTAAGGGTAGATATTTGGGCATCATATAGGAACATATCATAAGAATGTTAAATAAATCAAAAACATATAGATATGTGAATAAGACATTAAATTTATCATAAATCAGCATCAAAATTATAACCATCATTAATTTTACTATAAATAACATTCAGAATGTCTTATACATGACCATAATACACAATTAGAAGTCTCTAAACATATACCCATAGACATGTTGAAATATTTAAATGATTTCAAGTAAAATTATTTTTAAAATATTAGTATTGGAATGGAAGAAGTTAATTCGGTTTTATTTTATTAGTAGCGTGAAATAAAATGAAATATTTTCACTAATTGTTTATAGGAATGTAAATACTGCAAGTACTGTAGCCAAACTTATTGAAGCTGCTACCAGAACTTCACAATGTGTCTTAGGTAATCATAAACAGATCGAAAATTGAGGAGTTTTTCATGAAATGATGGAATTAAAAGCAAGTACAACTTTAAAACTAAATTAACCGACATTAGTTTATAATCTGAAAAAATTCTCACATGTACTCTATAATTACTAAATAATCCAATTACTAAAGGTAAAGCAACGAAGTATAAATGTACACGTACCTGCAACACTCTGGTTGATAACTTAAATATCTTATTAAAAACAGAGATGAAATTAAACTGTTTTCATAAAATATAACTTATACGCTTTTAATTTTGCAGGTATTTTATAGTGTTCTAAATGTTTTTTATCCCTTAACTACGGACGTGGAAATTCTGTGCGTTGTTATTGGCGTGAGGTCCCACGGACCGCTAGTGGAAATCCTAAATCGTTAATTTCGAATTATTAAGTATGTATTCTAAGAAATCACACATTATTGAATTAAAATAAGCAGTTAATAGTAATATTAAAACTTCAGAAGATATATTACCTTCAAGGAGGTATTTTCTACGCTACAAAACTAGAGGCTTTGGATATATCAGAATATTTTCACTTTGTATCACACTTTAACATAACTGTATCCTAAACATAGTGTTGTTCACTGTTCACACAATGCGACATATTAAAATGTGCTTAGAAAAACTATCACACGCAACAGGAAAAATTTTGCAACATTCTTTCACCTTATATTACCTTCAAGGAGGTATTTTCTACGCTACAAAACTAGAGGCTTTGGATATATCAGAATATTTTCACTTTGTATCACACTTTAACATAACTGTATCCTAAACATAGTGTTGTTCACTGTTCACACAATGCGACATATTAAAATGTGCTTAGAAAAACTATCACACGCAACAGGAAAAATTTTGCAACATTCTTTCACCTTATAAATCAAACACCTCTTCCGACAATTTTTTTAAAAATAAGAGTCTCTCCGTTTATATTACATGGGGTCCATCAGTCTCATTTTTGACGATGCAAGATTATTATACATATGTCAATTCAATGTGATTGTACTTCACAAGTAAAAGTAAACTCATGACCTCATCCCGAGGTGTCCGACTCGTTGGCTGAACGGTCAGCGTACTGGCCTTCGGTTCAGAGGCTCCCGGGTTCGATTCCCGGCTGGGTCGGGGACTTTAACCTTAATTGGTTAATTCCAATGGCACGGGGGCTGGGTGTATGTGTTGTCTTCATCATCATTTCATCCTCATCACGACGCTCAGGTCTCCTACGGGCGTCAAATAGAAAGACCTGCACCTGGCGAGCCGAACCCGTCCTGGGATATCCCGGCACTAAAAGCCATACGACATTTCATTTCATCCCGAGGTGGTGCAGCTCCTTTCTGGGACGCTCCCAATAGGCTTGAGTTACGTTTTGACTATATGCTGGCCCTCCTGTCATTTTGAAATCTTTAGCAGTACTGGGAATTGAACCCAGACCTCTGCGTATGCCAGGTGATAGTGCTAACTATTACACTATGGAAACGGGAATTTCACAAATGAGGAATGTAAAGAATCGCACTACGGATGTGAGGTCCCAGGGACCGAAGTGTTTGAAGAGTCACTTCCAGAGAACACTGGCACCTTTGATCGCGATGGGAACACAGAGAAGACTGAAAATTAGGAATCTAGACAGAGAAATAGATTTGTAAAATCACTGATTAACAGAGTCGACTCTGAAATTAACAGCTTCTTCCTTAAAAAATTACGTAAAATATACATAATGATAAATGAGAAACATATTCTTCTTCTTCTTATTATTATTAATGTTATTTGTTTTTACGTCCCACTAACTACTTTTTCGGTTTTCGGAGACGCCGAAGTGCCGGAATTTAGTCCCACAGGAGTTCTTTTACGTGCCAGTAAATCTACCGACAATAGGCTGTCGTATTTAAGCACCTTCAAATACCACCGGGCTGAGCCAAGATTGAACCTGCCAAGCTGGGGTCAGAAGGCCAGCGCCTCAACCGTCTGAGCCACTCAGCCCGGTTATTATTATTATTATTATTATTATTATTATTATTATTATTATTATTATTATTATTATTATTCTGAGTGAAAATTAATTATGATATTAATAATAACATCAAGATAGCAACAAGAAATAATTGGTTACAAATTCTACACGTTAAACTGACTCCTAGTGGCAAGAAAGGGTCTGATGGGTTTTATAACTTGCATGGCTATGTAGTAATTTTTAATTATATCATCAATAGAGCGACAACTGTATTCTTAATACTTCGATTTTATATTCATATGTTATATTCAGAATTTAAATAATCTTCTTCTCCTTTCCCTACTGCCTTTCCTACACCTGTGGGGTCACGGGTGCGAACTGTGTATGTATGTATGTATGTATGTATGTATGTATGTATGTATGTATGTATGTATGTATGTATGTATGTATGTATGTATGTATGTATGTATGTATGTATGTATTGTACCAGGAAGCCATAGACCCTAGCACATACGAGTTATAAATTTTATTTATGAGCATACAATTAAGTTCCGATGCATGAACAGCTGTGTGAGAGAATGTTCTCGTTTTTTTTTTGCTAGGGGCTTTACGTCGCACCGACACAGATAGGTCTTATGGCGACGATGGGATAGGAAAGGCCTAGGAGTTGGAAGGAAGCGGCCGTGGCCTTAATTAAGGTACAGCCCCAGCATTTGCCTGGTGTGAAAATGGGAAACCACGGAAAACCATTTTCAGGGCTGCCGATAGTGGGATTCGAACCTACTATCTCCCGGATGCAAGCTCACAGCCGGGCGCTGTTCTCGTTTTACTGCGCAGCACGAGGGAGAACGCAAGTCGAGCAAGGTCAAGTGACGTCACCGCTGCCTGTAGCCTACGTCCCCTTCGGAATTTTCTCGATTATTTTTATGTTTTTAACGCCTGGACCGATCAACATGAACCAACGCTGAATTGTACCTAATAATCTGGAAGTAAGAACCTGCAAATTTGAAGTTAATCCGTCCAGTGGTTTTCGAAATATGATAATTTAAAATTTGGAAAGAATTCTCGCCCCTTCATCGCCTGATTCCGAGCGCTGCTCGCAAGACCCGTATAAATAGGCCAGTGGGCCAAGGCCATAACCAGTGTAGAGAGTGTGTACAGTGTGTGCAGTAAGTGTGCCGTAAGGACAGTATGATCCGTCGCGATTCGCGAGGACATAGTCGTGGCCACAGTCGAACGCTGTTAAAATAGTACAACGTCGTACGTAAAGTTTCTGCCGCGCCGCGACGACGGAAATATTCTAGATATTTCTCCGAATGAATTGTCGTAATATGATACTTTTAAATTAGTTAACTGAATGAAGCTATAATTGGAAGTGAGAATTGAAGTGTCCAATATTTTACTGATCAGTATACGACATCGTGAACTTTACCAATTTCAATTCTGAACTGTGATAATAAATCTAAGTCATTGCGTGTGGTAAACTGAAACCCTAATTTAAGACCATTTCAATCAATCTAAGACGTACATCTCTTACGATAGTATAATAGTGAACTGTATAAGACATGATTTCACTCGACATTCGTCCCACAACAGGGCTAGAAGTAACTATTTTTCTTGTACACTTCCTCGATCTTTCGATCACCACTGTGAGAAACCCAGTGAACATTACGGATATTTTATGACTATATTAAGTATTAGAGACTAGTGTGGTGTAAATCCAGCCATAATAACGCCTTAATCTGTGAATAATAATATTTCAGAGACTGTGGTAGAGACTGTTATAAATAACATTTTTCAAGTGCTTATGGACTGTGTTCATTACTTTACAGTCGAATCTCAGACACAATTATTGACAGTTATGAACTGTGTTAAATTTCAAACCCATGAACTGTGTATATAAAACTGTGTTTTCCGTAGAATGGACTGTGAATGCTAGTTCAACACCGTAAAATCAATATAAGAATAGAACTGTGCGTTGCAACTTATGTCGGTGTGTAGTACCAATATCCGTGATATTTGTGAATTCAATCGTGCCAATTGAACTTTCCGTGTTCCGACATTACCTCCAAGAACATCGGAAATCTTGGCAAAGTGCTACGAGATCCTGCTACATCGAACCTCGCTTCCAAAGAGGGATTTACGTGGTTTATTCAGTTATGGTACACATCGAGGGACGTCGACGAGGGAGGTTGACGTGGTATCTTCACTCAACGCCGCCGGCGCTGAGTTCGAGCCTTGACTGCACTCTGCGAAATGTTCCAGACACCAAGTCGCCGTACAGCACAACTCCAACACTTGTAAGCAGATCTTCTCGTATTCTGAGTGTGTAATCCAACTTACCGACTATTTACAAAGCACTCAGTTCATTACAGTGCTCTAGCAAGTGCTTCGTGTGAATATCAACTCGTAAACTATCGTCATTTAAAAGAAGTTCATATTTTGCTTTTAAGCTATAAAGTTCTTTTCAAAGTCATTAATTAATTGAATTCATTTTACCTAGGTGAACTTTAGGATTTACAAGTGCTCTATTAATTTCATTTTTCAATTCAAACGAACTGTAGAGACATACAGCAAGTGATCAAATATTTTATTTAATTTATCTAATTTTTCATGACAGTGTGTGTTCATTTTATGCTCTAAAATTTATAAGTTCTGTAGGTCAGCGCCATAAGTGATGTACTGGATAATATTTAAGGTGCTAAGTGGTATTTTGTGTTTGTATTTAAATTATACGAACTGTAAGTTATACATGATTTATGAAAGAGTAATAGATATTTTGGGCATCCTCAAGCAAATAGACGTCACAGAAGATCGTAACATAAATCTTTTATTTTGCACTTTTTTGCAAATATTAGCTAGAAATTTGAATTTGCAATTCCAATTGCAGGATGATATTTCTGTGGATATTGTTAATAAACTCTATCAAAAGGTTTCCCGTCTATTATTCGCCCTGCGATACTATCCGTCTCTGTACCTGTTCCAAAATCAACCGAACACTACTTGATATCCTTCCCATGCTCTAGCCCCACAATCATTTCCCGGTACAGTATGTATGTATGTATGTATGTATGTATGTATGTGTGTGTGTGTGTGTGTGTATACGTATGTATGTATGTATGTATCTATGTACATGTGGCTCTGTTTTAGGCCGGATGCCCTTCTTGACGCCCTTCCTGCCGCCAACCCAATATAGAGGGATGTAACCACTATTACGCGTTTCTGTGGTGGTTGGTAGTGTAGTATGTTGTCTAAATATGAATAGGATAGTGTTGGGACGCACACAAACACCAAGTCCCCGAGCCAGAATATTTAATCAGAAGTGATTAAAATCCCCGACCCGGCGGAGAATTGAGCCCGGGACCCTCTGACTTGAAGGGCAGTACGCTGACCATTCAGCCATGGATTCGGACTCAGAATTTCATTAATGTCGACGTTAGTATAATTTTGAGCAGTGTACGCATGCATTCACATGAAATGAAATGTTCAGAAATTTTTTCACTTCTAAAGGATATAGCTAATGAGAATGATAAGTGAAATATTTTCTTACATATAGTTTATAATTATGGTAAATTATATTAATTTTCAAGAACATATCGACGCTGTGAAAGTGAATGCATAAAATACCATATTTTTTTGTTTTGGTTTAAAGAATAACTACAGTAAACATTGTCTGTGTAATTTCTGAGTGTTCTACGTGTAACAGGATGGAAATAAGGTGGCATTATAAAAAATATATAGTTCTTTAAACCCAAACAAAAAAATATGGCATGATTTATGCATTAATTTCCAGAGATCGAAATGTTGCTATAGATTTTAAGAAGACAGGTGGACTTCTGGCAGAAATATCAACAGTAGACTTACGAAGTATGGAGAATAAATGGAATGCTTGAAAGGAAAGCGTTATAACAGCAGCAATAGATGTTGCGGGAAAGCCGAAAGCACAGAACAGGAAAGCCTGGATAACTAATGAAGTAATCGAGATGATAGACACATAAAAAGAAGTTTAAGAACTCTGCGACTGAAGAAGGACAACAACAATACAGGGAAAATTGAGAGACGAAATAAATCGAGAGGCGAAGGTAGCCAGGTAAACATTTCTGGAATTACAGTGCATGGACGTAGAAGAACTAGTTAAGAATCATAAATTTGAGACAGCGTTTAAGGTTTTCAAAAGGTTCTTTGGGGACAGGAAGTGCAATGGACTGTAGAAAAATGATGGAGAACTGGTGTTTGAAGATTCTGAAATATCCTCAAAATGGAAAGAATACATTGACAATTTATATAGAGGAAAACATACAGCTTGTGAAATACTAGTAAATGAAGATCTAGTAGATAAGGAAGATGAGGGAGATACCATGTTTATTTTGCTAAACAAGGAAGAAATATAAAAAAAATTTCAGTCACCTCTTTGCTACAAACGTTACAGATATATCTGATGTGAAATGAAAAAACTCCTGAAATCTTTTAATTAAAGACGGCTTGGAGGTTGACACTTTCTTGTAAAAGAATGTTACAGACAAGGGGCGTGTTTACTGTGGGAGGTTCTTAAGGATATCCGGCAGTATGGTTTACTGCTTCTCGACTTTAATTGAAAAATATTTCAAGGCACTTACAACGAATCGGCAAATATTTTAGTTTCTCAGAATAAACTATAAGTTTTTAATCAAATTGTTTTGTTTGTTTGTCCAACTCTTGATCCGTTTCTGAGCGGGGTCGCGTATGAGCTAGATGAATCTGTCGTGGCGGATTTTTATGACCCATTTCCATTTCTGATGTCAACATCATCAGAGGAGTTAATGAGATAGAATGAATGACGATATATATGATATAAAGGAAGGAAGAGGGTGAAACCTGGTGCCGGCACATAGCCTACTCCTGTCCAATAGCACCAAGGTGTCTGCTCAAAGTTTAACGAGTCCATCCGACGGACAAATCACCATCAACAGCGTCAAATGCCTTCACTCCATATGAGCATTGCGGAGAGGTTTGGAGTATAATTCAGACTTTTGACACGCAATTTAGTGATAATAAATTGTATACCACCACCTCCCCTACCCTGCCGGCCAACATTCTGATGGTGAAACGTTTTGAGACCAACGGGACTCAGACCGGTTAACCTCCGTGTCAGACCGTTTAGACTTTAACGTCTTAATGATCATGTCCACCAGGCGGGCTGATTTTGTTTTTTAGTGATAAATATCTGCGAATTATAGGAATATAGACAAATATAGGATTTTCTTGAGGAACAAAATAAGTTTGTGCTTAAATTCCGAGGTCTACTTATCCCAAAAACAGGTATTCGCACTTCAATTCCACAAGCCTTATATTGTCATATCGGATTTCTCTTTCCAAGTGAAAATACTATAACTTAATTAGTACAATCTATCATAGAATACCGTAAAGATGAAGTCATATTCAAGACGTGCATCGCGCTCTGCAGGGACGTAAAATATTATGTAACATATTTTATGGTGTTCGAACCCCTAGTATCCAGCTCACGTATCCAGGACGTGCCGCTTCAAAATGAGTTCCTCCTACATCCTGAATTCAGTTCGTCAGTTGGCTCCCCAATATCTTATTTCCTTCCTTCCTCGATCTCAATTACTGTAGCGTTGAGCCACGACACGTTCAATTCTTTCCTCTGTCATATAGGACGCTGGACCTATATCGTTGGTTTAATTCGGATCATCCAGTCTCTAAACAGGATGACGACGAACGCCAATGCATAATAACAATAATAATAATAATAATAATAATAATAATAATAATAATAATAATAATAATAATAATAATAATAATAATAATAATACAATGAATACGGAAATCAGTACACGGAAAATTTACATAAACATAGCAAGAAAAAGCTCTGATAGAGGCAGAAAACGGCACAATTTCACAGGTGTCCTCCTTCAAGTACCTTCGATAAATCATACTACCATAGAGACTAGACAGTAGGGCCACCAAACTCGAAAAGGCATACAGACTAACGTGGAATTATTACAACAAAAGAGTCTTCTTGCTAGTTGCTTTACGTCGCACCGACACAGATAGGTCCTATGGCGACGATGGGACAAGGAAGGGCCAGGAGTGGGAACGAAGCGGCCGTGGCCTTAATTAAGGTACATCCCCAGCATTTGCCTGGTGTGAAAATGGGAAACCACGGAAAACTATTTTCAGGGCTGCCGACAGTGGGGTTCGAACCTACTATCTCCCGAATACTGGATACTGGCCGCACTTAAGTGACTGCAGCTATCGAGCTCGGTAACAACAAAAAGGTGTCATATCACGTAATGCAAAATTACGACACTACAAGACAGTTGTTTTGTAGGAAGCTTTATACGGCTCAGAAAGCATATCCCTTGGAGGTTGCTGTAATGTTATAGAAATTAAAAGTCAATAAAGGAAAATTATACGCAAAATTTGTGATCCCATGAGAGAAAATGGAATTTGAATTAAAAACAGACCAGCGGACCTCTATTCATAAACTGACGGGTTCACAGATGCCTGAAATTCTAAGTCCGTATCTATAGAATGGGCAGTGACAGACTCAACAAAACATTATTTTAAGTAATCAGCTCAAAGAAGGTCAAAATAAACTGGCTAGAAGAAACCAAGACGGACATCCATGAAATGAATACCACGGACGACATCGTAGAATATCGTGGATCCTTTAGTAATTAGTAGCCAAGCACAAATTCGTAGAGAAACCAAAACTGTTAGGAGTTGGTCCAAGAACGCAAGATGCAACACAGTGCATTCAAGATGAAACTTTTGGAGGATAAGAAAGCGAAAACCTTCAGCCAACGAACAAGTTCAAATGCGCTCCTTGGATGGGCATAACGAAATAATAATAATAATAATAATAATAATAATAATAATAATAATAATAATAATAATAATAATAATAATAATAATAATAATAATAATAATAACCACATGACTACCTCGTGAATAATGTATGATACAGCAGGTAATTTTGTAACTTGTAAATTTTCTGTTGTAGCATATTTGATGCATTCTGTTTTAATGCTTGTACTTTTTTGCTGTTTTCCATTCAAAGATACAGATGTCAGCACCGTATAACGTCAAAACTTGGTATATTCTCGATGCATCTTATATGATATGCCAAAAGAAAATAGAACCCCACCAATTTCACCTCCCCCCCCCCCTCTTCTCCTCCCAAATAGGTATGCCCTTGCCAATATTTTTGCATCACTAAATTTTCTTTTACAGATTTGTCATATAGTATTTTGTACCCTAACAGCACATTAAACACAAAAAGTGTCTAAATTTCCCTTAGGGGTCTCTAAGACCAAGATATCGAGTGAAGGTATTTTCAGTTGAAGCTGCCCGTAAATGTTGACGTTAAGATTCTCTGTATTTCTGTAGGTAGAAGAAATTCAGGCCACTGCCCTCCCTCTTTGAAAACTCCTAGAGGATGCCAAGCAGGTGACACCGTGGGTTTATTACAAGCCCCAAAGAAAGGGAGAGGTTGTGGGTTCTAAGTTTGCAGAGATAGTAACATTGTTAAACGTGGAAAGAAAGGTATTCTGCACTCCATGTCCCACGATGCCGTCATGTGACTAATTTCATGTTTAGACGACAACATACATACATACATACATACATACATACATACATACATACATACATACATACATACATACATACATACATACATACATACATACATACATACATACATACATACATACATACATACATACATACATACATACATACATACATACATACATACATACATACATACATACATACATACATACATACATACATACATACATACATACATACATACATACATACATACATACATACATACATACATACATACATACATACATACATACATACATACATACATACATACATACATACATACATACATACATACATACATACATACATACATACATACATACATACATACATACATACATACATACATACATACATACATACATACATACATACATACATACATACATACATACATACATACATACATACATACATACATACATACATACATACATACATACATACATACATACATACATACATACATACATACATACATACATACATACATACATACATACATACATACATACATACATACATACAAATATCTTCATTAAATACGGTTGTGCCTTTCAGTGTTCAGTCAGCAAGCCTCTACGAATTTACTAAATGCCGCCACGCTCCTCTATCTGTAACTAGTTATGTGGCCTCATTTATTTCTATACCTCTTTTATTTAAAGAAACTTAGTGTAACCATTGTCGTCTTGGTCTCCCTCTACTTATCTTACTCTCCGTAACATAGCACATTATTCTCCTACATTCGCTTCACATGACCTCATCACCGAACCCGGTTTATGCGTACAGCCTCATCCATCCAATTAATTCCAAACTTATCCTTTATCTACTCATTCCGAGTTCCCTCTTGCCATTGTACTCACCTTTTAGTACCAGCAATCCTTCTAGCTACTTTCATGTCTGTTAATTCTATCTTATGAATAAAATATCCTTAGTCCACCCAGCTTTCACTCCCGTAAAGAAAAGTTGGCCTGAAGACAGGCAGATATAAAGATTCATCCGGGAGCTGATTTCCTTCTTTCAAAATACTGTTGATCACAAATGAGAGACCAGTGCATTAGCTTTGCTGCATCTTGATTCAATCTCACTTAGTATACTACCATCCTGAGTGAACACACATGCACTGCCTTCGTGATATACAGGCCGTACTGTTGCTCTGATGACGTCACGCTTTGGGTGGGACTTGGGGTGATACACATCCGCTCCGCTTGAATAGCACACTCGTTTAAATTACTTAAGAAACTGTTAACATTTTATAAAACCAAATTTATTCGTAAATATTTGTTAGTTCTGACATACAGTGCATATCCTTCCCCGTAACGTTCTATTTCTCGCCCGTTTCCGTGAGTACAGGCTAACACTTTGAGACATATTCTTGCGATTTCTATCCATTTTCTAGTCAACTGGAACATTCAAATCATACACACTGATAGAAAACAAGCAACCAATTACCAATACAATAGACTACACATGTAAATTATTTCTGTACCACCAATTCAGTACCTGCAAGAAGGATCATGAGTAAGCTAACCTCCAACATTAACAAAACATTTACTGACACTGACATAAAATTCGGTTATTGTTTAAAAAAATGCATATTTTTGAACAGCAAATAATGCCTATACAATTATTTTCATATTGAATATTTATGGAAAAACACTGTTCCATTGCCTATGATACGAAATTTGATAGGAAGAATCTTAGCCGTGTTACTTCACAGTACACTATTCTACCTAAAATGGTAAAATGCATAAATTGGACTTCAATTTTCAAATACATCGAATTAAAATAAGCCGTAAGTCTGATTACATAAAAATATATCTAATGTTACTCATGTTATTGACATAAGAAATTTTAACTCACCATCCGGACGAGACACTTATTGCCCTCAGGAAATTGGTTGTTATACACAATCGTGTGATGATTAACTTTTGATTTCTTCCCAGGAATAGCCTTCTTCCATAACCTAACTCTTTCTTCACCAGAAGGAAACACAAATACTGGAGTATACTATCCTCCTTCGCAATTTGCTTTGCAGCCAGGCACACAGCAACTCTTAGCATGGTGATTTCTCTCACTGATAACCTTAATTCAATTATATACACATCGTGGTTGATAATAAAACGCTGAATGCACTAATTCAACTCATTTTACACTATGGATATAATATTACACAAATAAACTACAAAATTAAAACACTTCAGAGCGATATTCTTAACCAATAGCCTCACATGAATACACCCTCACACTTAGTTTTCTTCACTAACTGAGGACTTTTCACTTCACAATCCAGTTGATAACGACTTAGTCTCGTATATGTCTGAGTAAACATGCGGCCAACGTTAAACATTTCAATAAAACAACGAAGAAAATTCACATATAACTCAACTAACTCACGTGCTAAACTGGCCCACTTGAAATTACCTACGTGTTCCAGCTTTTCATTCCCACTCCGACATTCAATTCTCTTGGATTTCTTGCCTAGTGACATGAATTTAATCTTGAAAAGGCTAATTTTCATGCCATATTCTTCGTACTTTCTTGCCTAGTGACATGAATTTAATCTTGAAAAGGCTAATTTTCATGCCATATTCTTCGTACCTATTTTCGGAACAATCTGCCATTAAGACCAAGTCGACCGCATAGGCCCAACTGTTAATTACATTTTCAACTAACTGGATCCTCCTCGACACTTAATACCTTTCAGTAGATGACAGATGTAAACTATGAACAACAGAGGTCCAACCCCTGTAAGTACCTTGAACCAAGAACTCATTGTACCATCAAACCTCGCTGCAGCCCAATTTTCAATGCCTTTGATTGATTTTGATAACCTACCTTTAATCCCATAGTCTCCCATTACGGCAAACATATTTTCCCTCGGTTCTCTGTCATATACCATCTCTAGATTTACGAAACATATGATAAAAATAACTGTCTATTCCTCTCGTACTATTTTCGAAATACCTGGTGTATACTGACAATCTGATCCTGACAGCCCCTCTGTGGTCTGATAACACGCCGGTTTCCATCCAATTTACTCTCATCTACTGAAGGTACTCTAATAACACCCCATTACTCCATGAAGCCATTTCATCCATGCCTTCCCAATATATTACACAATTTCAAGTCTAATTTCATCTACTCCTACAGCTTTATGACAATGGAGTTTATTTACTATTCTTTTCCCATCAACAGGCGTAATTTAAACCAGCTATCAAAAAGTAACTAACTAGGAAATCTCAATGCAATCAGTGCACTGTAAAGGAAACAAACATAAGAACATCATAGCCTCGTGACGAAGCAGTTGAATGGAACAGGAAACTGTCAGTATTTATAACTTCCAAACTGCGATAGCGCGTACGCTACGGGTACTTTACTTGAATCCTGAAAAAAATACCCCACTGACATTCTATTTTACTCTAGTTTTATTTTTAATATTAAGAGACATTGCTACATTTTGTAACTTTATAAAATAAATGCACATTTTAATAATTATAAAATTTTAGGCCCACCGATTTCATTTCACATTATTTCCCTGAAAACAGGACATCGATAGCACCTTCCATGTCAGAAATATTTGGGGTGCACGCTTTAGGTAATTTACCCTGTATTCTTATGATTATCAATGCATCTCTGATGTATATTTATATACCATCGATTCTATCACATCATTTTAAAACAATCAGGTTTTCTCATTATTAATGGGCAATCCGTTCCAGACATCACATCTTGTATCTCCTCGAAGTAGCTTCAGTCTTCTAGTTTACTAAGAGAGGGAGTGAGTGATGACGTGTATGTATTCCCATACTGGGAAAATACAAGCACAACAACGAAGAAGCTTGACATGGATTCGCTCTTCCCGCTAAAAGCAGATCAATCGCGTATCATCAGTGGAATAAAGAATTGGCGCTCTTCCTATTCCATGTAACGCATGGATGAAGGACCTGTAGTACGTAATTACCGACAATGACTAGTGGTGCAATTTCTTCTTCTTCTCCTTCTTTTTCTTCATCTGCTTATCCTCCAGGGTTGGTTTTTCCCTCCGACCCAGTGAGGTATCCCAACTCTACCGCCTCAAGGGCAGTGTCCTGGAGCTTCAGACTCTGGGTCGGGGGATACACCTGGAGAGAATGACCAGTACCTCGCCCAGGCGGCCTCACCTGCTATGCTGAACAGGGGCCTGGTGGGGGTTGGGAAGTTTGGAAGGGACAAGCAAGGAAGAGGGAAGGAAGCGGCTGTGGCCTTAAGTTAAGTACCATCTCGGGATTTGCCTGGAGGAGAAGTGGGAAACCACGGAAATAAAACCACTTTGAGGATGGCTGAGGTGGGAATCGAACCCACCTCTACTCAGTTGACCTCCCTAGGCTGAGTGGACCCCGTTCCAGCCCTCGCACCATTTTTCTAATTTCGTTGCAGAGCCGGGAATTGAACCCGGGCCTCCGGGGGTGGCAGTTTATCACGCTAACCACTACAGCACAGAGGCGGACATTGGTGCAATTTAATTTTATTTATTAACCAAGCAACGAATTTAGAATAACCTGTATTTGGAGAAGCAGGAAAATTCAAATTCCAAATGTCAGCTTGCCATCGTGAGCAGTATACTTGTATATTTATTAGCTCGTAAGTATATAAACCGAATGAATGGGCCATGCGGTTAGGATTGCGCAGCTGTGGGCTTGGATTTGGGAGATATTGGGTTCGAGCCCTACTGTCGACAGCCCTGATTATGGTTTTCCATGGTTTCCCATTTTCATACCTTGTAAATTCTGGGGCTGTACCTCAATTCAGGCCACAGTCGGTTCATACCCACTCCTAGCCCTTTCCTATCCCTATCTGTGTCACTGCGACGTAGAGCAAATTTTGCCGGGATGAGTGGCTCAGACGGTTGAGGCGCTGGCCTTCTCACTCCAAATTGGCAATCCTGGGTCGGTCCTGTGGTATTTGAAGGTGCTCAAATACGTCAGCCTCGTATCGGTAGATTTACTACCACGTACAAGAACTCCTGCGGGACTAAATTCCGGTACCTCGGGGTCTCTGAAGAAAGCAAAAGTATTAATGGGAAGAGAAAAACCCAATAACATTATTATTAAACAATTTGTAAATTTTAATTACAATAAACGGACGTAATTTTTTTATTTAAATCCTAATAAAATGATGCTTACCGAGCTCGATAGCTGCAGTCGCTTAAGTGCGGCCAGTATCCAGTAATCGGGAGATAGTGGGTTCGAGCATCACTGTCGGCAGCCCTGAAGATGGTTTTCCGTGGTTTCCCATTTTCGCACCAGGCAAATGCCGGAGCTGTACCTTAATTAATGCCACGGCCGCTTCCTTCCACTTCTTAGACCTTTCCTATCCCATCGTCGCCGTAAGACATATCTGTGTCGGTGTCGGTTGCTTGTTGTTTAAAGGGGCCCGACAGCTAAGGACATCGTCTCCAAAAAAATAATTACTTCAGTTATTTTCATATATTTCTTAGCTTCCAAAGGCAAGGCAATCGAAATTTAGCAACTTGGCTGAATGGTCAGTGTAGTGGGTTTCAGTACCTAGAGCCTCGGATACGATTCTAGACCGCGGCGGGGATTTTACCTACGTTTATTCAATTTCTCTGGTTATGGAAAACGATGTTTGTGATCGCGTGAGGACACATCTGTTCATGCATACCAGTTGCATGCATAAGTTTTTGCCGGTTTTGTGGTAAAGAAAACACGTAATTTTCAAGGGAAATTCATTTTTTGTTTATTCAAAATATTGGGAATAGGTTTCTGCATACTTCGTCCACGTTTCAGGTATGTTATGAATGCTATGCCAGAAAAACTGCTTGTCTTTTGCGGCAAACCATTCGTCGATCCATTTTCCAACTTCCTCGACATTGCTGAACTTCTGGTTTGCGAGCGCGTGCCACATCGATGCAAAGAGGTGATAGTCAGATGGTGCCAGGTTGGGGCAGTACGGCGGGTGCGGAAGGATGTCCCATCCAAGCGATCTCAAGGTGTCTTTCACTGGTTTTTCTGTGTGAGATGGTGCATTTTCTAACAAAATTACTTTGCCATGTCTTCTGGCCTATTCCGGTCGTCTTTCGATCAATGCGTGATTTAATTTGATAATCATTTGTTAGCGATACCGTTGTGCATTAACGGTTTCGCCGGGCTTCAAGAGTTCATAATACACAACACCGCTCTGGTCCCACCAGACACAAAGTATGGTCTTCTTGCCGAAGCGATTTGGCCCTGGTGTTGAAGGACCGGCTTTGACAAGTGACAACCACGATTTTCTGCTCTTCGGGTTTTCAAAATAAATCCATTTTTCGTCACCCATCATAATTCGGTGCACAAATGATTTTCTTTCGTGGCGTTGAAGCAGCATTTCACAAGCGACTTTGCGATTCTTCATTTGCCGTTCATTCAAGTTGTGTGGGACGTATTTACCGAGTTTATCGATCTTCCCCATTACTCGCAAACGTCTGCTAATTGATTCTTGTGGCACATTTAATGCTCACGCCGATTTCTGTTGAGTTTGAGTAGGGCCATCATCCAGTCTTTTACATTGAAATCACCACGTTTAAATTGTCGAAACCATGTCTCACATATTCTAATCGATGGAGCGTTTCACCACATGTTTCTACCAGCAAACGATGACTTTCCACAGGCTTTTCCTTTTGATTAAATAAGAAAAGCGTTGCGTGCCATAAATGTTATTTTTCAGGCACAAACGTCGAAATGATCACTGAACGATACAACTCAGATGCTAGTGTTTGGCGGACTAGACTTGTATGTGTTGGTAGGTTAATGTCAGACGAACAAACTGATGTATGTGTCAAATTATTACGCTGCGTACTGTTCGCTGGCGCCATCTCTTAGTGAAACCGGAAAAGACTTATGTTAGTATTGCATCCTACGACATCACTCGGCATATCGTCGTTGCCTCTACGAAAGCCGCTATGTGATGATATTATAAAAGAAATACTGAGCCGCAGCACACATATCACCGAGCGACAACTTTTGAAATTACTCACACAGACAGAATCTTACCGGGCAAAGTTCTAATCTGAAACGGTATTTCACATAGCGATTTTCGCAGGTGCATCGACGATATGTCACAGTACGTCAAACATATTCAAAATATGAACTGTGAGTCAGAGTGATGTCTTCAGTAGTTGGAAATGTTCAGGAAGACACGGACGGTTGCTGATTGGCAAAGAATGGGGTGCCAACGTAAAACAACTCGCATTGAGGATCGATATTTATTGCTTTCACCACGTCGTATCCTTTCTGCTCTTCGAATCTCGTTCCACCAGGATATTCGGGAGTAATATGTCGTCGCTCCGGTGCCAGAACCGGGAATGTGACAATGCCATTCCGATCTATTATTTCCCTTAGGACTGGTCAGGCCTCCCTGACACATATTGATACGCAGTCCATCAGAACAATTTTTCGTCGAGTTCATTTTCCTATGCGCGTGTGTAAAGGAAAACGAACCTTACTGTACCGTACTGTAGGAACGTATGTTTGCATGGCATATTTAACCACTCCTGGAGTATATTACATTCAAGGTTTATTTTCCTTTGCGCTATAGCATACGAAAATGCGGTTTTGGCACCACAGTGACGATGTGAGATCTAACAATACAAAATCGGCTGCATGACGGAGGACTGTTTTTAAAGGGGATCTTTACCAAAATATCCTCTTTTTTTGCTGGTGGCTTTACTTCACACCGACACAGATAGGTTTTATGGCGACGATGGGATGGGAAAGGGCTAGGAGTTGGAAGGAAGCGGCCGTGGTCTTAATTAAGGTACATCTTCAGCGTGTGCCTGGTGTGAAAATGGGAAACCACGGAAAACCTTCTTCAGGGCTGCCGACAGTGGGATTCGACCCCACTATCTCCCGGGTGCAAGCTCACAGCTGCACGGTCCTAAGCACACGACTAACTCGTCCGGTAATATCCTCTTAAGGCACACTATAGGTAACTCGTGTGAGCTGGGCACAACTTATAGCCCACGGCATTATGAACAGTGGAGCCATATACTATTTTCTAAGGAGCTCACAATCAATTTGATACAACAGTATCATTAGAGTCTGGAGACGATTAAGTGAGATAATGTTTGATCGTGGTACGCCCCTAATTCCTATCCAGGGTAATCCCACTGGCCTGGTACACAGAAACAATATCCTCCAACCTATAGTTACAAGATTTACAATAGTGGATGAACATGCTTCGAGCCAAATTCGTCAACGAATTCCTTGACACGCATGGCGTACAGTGAATGATGCAGCTGGTATGTTCTACGGATATGAACTGTGTTGAACGTACATAGTCTGCATGAAGGGAACAGTTGTCCACTGTCCAAATCCTCCTGGTAACATTCAGCAACTGACTGGAACAGCTGTCTAAGAATGGGATAACCTGCACATCCCACCAAAAGAAATGTTGGATGTCTCGTCGGGTTCAAGCAAGCCTCAGGGCCCCAGGTGACTATACAGCCACACGAGGAATGATAGTGGTGTGTTCAAAATCTCAGATTACCAACTTTGCGTTCTTGTTACATTTATGTTGCTTTTGCCCAGCTGACTATGTTATATTTCTTCGAATATGCCCTTCGTAATGTATAATGCATAGTCGCTCAAAAATACAATGTGGACTATAAGTTGCTTGACAAAATAACATTCCAGTATCAATCATGGAACTTAATATCATGTAGTTTGCACACAAGCATTATGTGCTTTACGTTTCCTTCATTTGCAATCCGTAAGGAGCGTAATTTGAGCGCAGAATCACGCATAGAGTCATTAATTATCTGGGGTAATATTTTGATGAATTTCAGACTCAATAAATTTATTGAAGTGGTTCAAATGCCAGCCACGTGGTCTAGGGGTAGCGTGCTTGCCTCTCACCCACTGACCCCGAGCACCGTTCCCGCCTAGGTGAGGGATAATTATCTGGACCTGAAAGTAGGTTCGAGGTCCACTCAACCTACGTGCTTATATTTGAGGAGCTATTTGAGTGTGAGATGGCAACCCAGGTCTATACAACCAAGGATAACGGCTAAGAGGATTTATCGCACTGATCATGCGTCACCTCATAATCTGCAGCCCTTCGGACTGAGGAGCGGTCGCTGGGTAGGCTTAGGCCCATCAGGGCTCTAGTGCTATGGAGTTTGTTTCCTTGGTTCATATCCCTATTTCTTTCTGAATAACCTCCATCTTCCTTTGTTCCCCATTCTGAAAAATCAGTTAAGTTCAGATCTGACGAACGCCCAGACAGTCTGTGGTTCCATGTCCAACAAACCATGTAGGAAATGTATCACTTGATTAGTCACTAAGAATGTTCCCTTGTGATGAGGTGCATTATCTTGTTTCCACAAATCATTTACATATGTTCCATTATTGGGCTGTTTATTAGGTCAATCACCACTTCATACCGCATATTAGGGAAAGTTTTAGTGTTAAGAGTGGGGTAAACGTTAGATTCCCATAAAGCATCCAGCAAAACCATATATGACATCAACATCTTGCCGTAAGTGTCAAGTGGCTTATGGGTCACCTTTGAGCGTATGGTTTTGTTTAAGTTCCTCCAAGCACACTTTTCTCATAAACAATTCAGCCTAGAGATATAATATTTGTATCTAAATGGGAGGTAAATTATATTTTGATAAAACTGTAATTAAAACTAAGTCTAATACAATATTAACAAAACGAAGACTTTAAAAGCAGAATATGAAAATATTTTTTTTGAGAACAGTACAAATACACCACAAATACACCACACTATCAACCACCACTGAAACAAGCAAATGTTGTTATATGCATACGCAAGGGTTCAAGGTCAGGAAGGGCATCCGACATAATAACTTAGCCAATTTCGCACGAAATCTTGGCCTTCAGGTTTTGGGCAAATGTCAGAAAGCAGAAGAATATAAAGAATCAGGTGATCAATATATATTGACCACCGGGCGAGTTGGCCGTGCGCGTAGAGGTGCGCGGCTGTGAGCTTGCATCCGGGAGATATTAGGTTCGAATCCCACTATCGGCAGCCCTGAAGATGGTTTTCCGTGGTTTCCCATTTTCACACCAGGCAAATGCTGGGGCTGTACCTTAATTAAGGCCACGGCCGCTTCCTTCCAACTCCCAGGCCTGTCCTATCCCATCGTCGCCATAAGACCTATATGTGTCGGTGCGACGTAAAGCCCCTAGCAAAAAAAAAAATAAAAAAATATATATATATATTGACCAAAGTCTACAAATAATTGTGTTTACTTATATAGTGACCTGCTCATTGGTTGGTGGAGAGCGTTGCGACCTTTGACTGGAGGGACGTGGTTCCTGGCTAGTGGACTGAGTATTTGTGTCTCTCTTCATAAAGTCAGGCTAACTGGCTCAGACAGTTGAAGCACTGACCTTCTGACCCCAACTTGGTAGGATCGACCCTGGCTCAGTCCGGTGGTATTTTGAGGTGCTCAAATACGTCAGCCTCGTGTAGGTGGATTCACTGGCAGCTAAAAGAACACCCGAGGGACTAAATTTCCGCACCTTAGCGTCACCGAAAACCGTAAAAGTAGTTTTGGGGACGTAAAGGAAATAACATTCTCTCTTAATAAGCACCTGTTCATTTACATACAACACGCCACACTACAAACCACTACAGAAATACACAATACTGTAGTTGAATACATCCTTCTACATTGGGTTGGCCTCATGAAGAACATCCGAACATAAAACTAGGTCAAATCAACATGTGCGACATAACTCTCGCGTGCTACCGCACTGCAAATTAGATTAGATTTAGATCTGGGAATCGTGCAGGCCAGTCTCTGGTCCAATATCCACTAATCCATTTTCAAAAGTTATCATTGATATTATATTGTTATGATATATACTAAATGTTATAAATTATTGTGTTAGACAGATTTAAGAAACTTTTACGTCCTCATTTCTCAAGGAGGTACAGGAAGAATATTTGAGGATATATTTCAACTGGAGGCTGTTGGTTGTGTCCAAGGTCAACTTTAACACTGATTAATAAAACGAATTCGAAAAAAATTATGTTAACCTAGGAGCTCAAAACTTGTGACACATGCAAGAGACCCGTCTGGCACTGGTTTCACTTACTAGTCTCATGTTCCTGCTGTCCTATTTCTTGTTCAACTTCCTTATCACTTAGCTCATCCTGGTGTTATTTGGTTGCCGTAAAATAAATAGCCTATTATTTCCTCTCCATTTAAAGATCCTTTCCTTTTCTTTGGTGACATATTCATTATTCGAAAACCGAGCTCGATAGCTACAGTCGCTTAAGTGCGGCCAGTATCCAGTATTCGGGAGATAGTAGGTTCGAACCCCACTGTCGGCAGCCCTGAAAATGTTTTCCGTGGTTTCCCATTTTCACACCAGGCAAATGCTGGCGCTGTACCTTAATTAAGGCTACGGCCGCTAGTATAATAATAGGCGGGTTCTGCGGCCACCACCTCCTCCGGCTCCCAGAGGCCTCCTCCACCACCACCACAGCCAGAGGCCTCCTAGAGGCCTCCTCCACCACCACCATAGCCAGAGGCCTCCCAGAGGTCTCCTCCACCACCCGCGGGAAATTTGAATTTGTAAACAAAGCCACGTGCTTTTTGACAGCTATCATCGACAACAACAACGCATCGCTAACCTCAGTACTGCCACCTTGACGGGCCTAAACCTCAGTGGTACCAACTTAACCTAACTAGAGCGAGATAAACAAATCCACGTGTTTTTTGACAGCCACGTGCTTTTTGACAGACAACAACGCATCGCTAACCTCACTGCTGCCATCTTGACGGGCCTAAACCTCAGTAGTACCAACTTAACCTAACTAGCGCGAGATAAACAAATCCACGTGTTTTTTGTCAGCCACGTGCTTTTTGACAGACAACAACGCATCGCTAACCTCAGTACTGCCATCTTGACGGGCCTAAACCTCAGTAGTACCAACTTAACATAACTAGCGCGAGATAAACAAATCCACGTGTTTTTTGACAGCCACGTGCTTTTTTGACAGCTGTCATCCGCCATCTGAGAGCACCGTGCTACCATTTTTATCGCAGTAGCTGCAAATTCATCACCTGTTATCGGCAGTGCTGCTATCTTGGTGGGGCTAAACCTTAGTGCCACCAACTTAACCTCACTAGCGCGAGATAAACAAATCCACGTAAAGCTGACATCCGCCATCTTTAATCTATAGAGCACAGTGCTGCCCTCTTTAGCTACTTACCTTTGAAATGTGGTGGTGGATAATTTGAAAAATGCTTTTTGACAGCAGCCATCTTGCATCGCTAACCTCAGTGCTGCCCTCTTTAGCTCGATACCTTTGAAATGTGGTGGCAGAATATTCCACGTGACAGCAGCCATTTTTGAGCACAGTGCTGCCCTCTTTGTGGTGGCGGCAAATTCCACGTACTCTACAAACTCACGTGCTTTTTTCTGACAGCTGTCATCCGCCATCTTTCATCACAAACCTCAGTGCTGCACTCTTTAGCTAGATACCTTTGAAATGTGGTGGCGGCAAATTCTACGTGCTCTTGTTTGGAAACAAATTCTACCTGCTCTTCAGCTGTCATCCACCATCTTAAATCCAGAGAGCACCGTGCTGCTCTGTTTAGCTACTTACCTTTGAAATGTGTTGGCGGCATATTCTACGTGCACTTGTTTGGAAACAAAGCCACATGCATTTTTGACAGCTGTCACCCGCCATCTTTAACCAACAGAGCACTATGCTACTATCATGCGGGCAATTTCGTTAGCTGTCATCCGCCATCTTTAATGAACAGAGCACCGTGCTGCCCTCATGCGGGGGCAATTTCGTTAGCTGTCATCCGCCATTTTTAATGAACAGAGTACCATGCTGCCCTCATGCGGGGTAATTTCGTTAGCTGTCATCCGCCATCTTTAATGAACAGAGCACCGTGCTGCCATCTTTGTGTTGGCATCTTTATTCTTTGACATGTGGTGGCGGCAAATTCTACATCCACAATCTGAGAGCATCGTGACGTACTCTTCGTTGTGGCGGACAAATTAAAAAGAACATGTCAAGGAATACCTTTGTTCTAAAAGAAAACAAGACTACGGTTCTGAACGGCTTGCGTAAGATAGCGATTGTTATAACCTCCTTTTCCCTGCTCTGTTAAGGTATAGCTTTATCGAATACTTGAAGATTATATTACAAAATAAGTGATTCAGAATATAATCGATACAACATATGATCAGAACATTGAATGATGTGTTTGGGGTGCACCTTCGTTCTAAGAGAATCGAACCCGACACTGCCGGGTGAGAGGCAAGCATACTAAACCAAACCGTAGGAGCCGGCAATTCTCTTTCTATATAATAATTTCCTGTGGCTATTTCTAGCTAAGTGCAGGCTAAAAATAAATCCTAGTCTTGTTACATCAGGAAGTGTAACTGGCTAAATCCTGGTCTTTCAGCGTCAGGAAGGGCAACCGGCCGTAAAACAGATTCTTGCGTCAGGAAGGGCATCTGGCCGTAAAATAGGTTCTTAAAATTTCAAATTTCATGTAAAAACAGGAGGAGAGCAGCGGCTAGCTGCTTCCTAGTGCATTTCAGGTGTTATGCCTTACGAGTAGCTATGTACTAGCACCGGATTTAGAATAAGCAGACTCTAGAACGAGAAAAAATATCTGGGATGTGTTTTTGAAGCATGCCTACACACACGCGCGCGCGCAAGCTGCATCCGGCTAGCCAGCTCCTACCTGGAACGCGTTTGCCTCAGCAGAGTACATCTGCTGCACGCGTACAGTCCGCATTAAAATTATTAGCAGCTTCTCGAGCTGAGCTCAAACCTTCCCGTTTAATCACAGTGCAAATACGTCTGCTTGTAGAACTTGTATATTTCGGTACCTCAGCGTTTCGTGTTGTTGCTAACAGGTAGGGGGTACTGTGGATGTAGACTTAGCTTAGTAAAACTCACGACAATGTCCGACCTCAGTAGGTTGAAACTTGGTTTCTTCCGAACATAGCAACCTTAGTCTATTGATAAATAGTTGTTCTCTTCAATCTTTCATGCTGTAGAAGAGGATAATCTTATAATTTCAAACTCACAGCCATGTCCGACCTCTATAGGTTGAAATTTGCTTTCTTCTGAACATCGTAACTTTAGTCTATTGATAAATAGTTGTTCTCTTCAATCCTCATGCTGTAGAAGAGGTTAATCTTATAATTTCAAACTTACAGCCATGTCCGACCTATATAGGTTGAAACTTGGTTTCTTCCGAACATCACAACTTTAGTCTACTGATAAATAGTTGTTCTCTTCAATCCTCATGCTGTAGAAGAGGTTAATCTTATAATTTCAAACTTTCAGCAATGTCTGACTTCTATGGGTTGAAACTTGGTTTCTTTCGAACATAGCAACTTTCGCCTAATCTCTATTGGTTGTTCTCTTTTCAGATGTTCCCCTGCTGTGAGAAATGCAATGTAACGTTTACAAGGCGAGATAACTTCATGCGCCATATGAAATCAAAACACCCTAGCATAACATCTGCTTTATGTAAAGTTTGTAGTATGTATTTCGCTAACGTAGAGCGATACGATGCTCACTTAGTACAGTAGAAGCACATCAGGTATCTACTTGCCCTCAGGTAATAGGAGAAAAGCGTAAAAACGCGGATGTAGCTGTAGAAAGTACTAGTAGTAAAAAACCTAGAAAAAATCATGAACTTCAAACTATTCACTGCGAGCACTGTAACACCGATGGACCATCTTCGCATTTTCAGGGACACTTACGGAGTAATGCACATAAAAATAATGCGTGTAGAAGTGGTAGTAACGCAAACATCGAGGAAATTAATACAGCATTTAAAAGTAGGATTTCTAGTTACAGAATTCGCACCAGTCAAAAGTTTCAGAGCACTTCAAACTTTTTAAATTGTGTTCAACCGGATGTACAACAGATTCTTGCTAAATCTTTGTCCAATCATAATTTATTTAAAGTTAATTTTGAACTTTTCACCTTGTACATTAAAAGCACGGATGAATCTGAAATAACGGACATTAAATCATTTAATACGAAGAATTTTGTCATAAGTCAGTCAACTAATTTTGGTGATGTACTTAGGGATGTCTCTAACATTATTTCAACTAAGAGCGAGGAATTTCAGGAAAAGGAATCAGGGTGGGCTTTAGTTGAAATAATGTATCTAGAAGTTAACATCAATAAGTACAATCCTATGCGTGGATCTTCGCACATCGAGCTGCCGACATGGATTCAGCAAAGAAAAGTTGTTGTAAACATCCAAAACAATGACGAAGCATGTTTTGCATGGGCGGTGATGTCGGCTTTAAATCCTGCTAAATCAGACGTAGCCAAGAGAACATCATCTTATCCACACTATTCAACGCAACTAAATTTCGATAGTATAGAATTTCCTATGCAGTTAAAAGATATTAAGCGCTTTGAGGAACTAAATAACATTAGCATTAATGTGTATGGTGTAGAGAAAAAGTATGTAGTAGGTCCTCTGTATTATACATATCATAAGAAGAGTACTCATGTTAACTTACTCTATATCGAAAACAGTGAAAATAGCCACTTTTGCTGGATTAAAAATCTGAGTAGACTTGTTGGTAGTCAGTTGTCAATCGATAGGTGTAAAAAGTGGCTATGTGATGGATGTTTGCAGCATTTTAAAACTGAAAATCAGTTAACGAAGCATTCCAAGAATGACTGCAATCATGTACGTACAGAGATACCTACTACAGACAATAATGTTTTAAAATTTACAAATTTTCACAAGCAGATGTGGGTACCTTTCGTGATTTATGCAGACTTTGAAGCCATCCTCACGCCATGCAACACATGTTTACCTAATCCTGACAACTCTTTCACTAATACTACGCACATGCATGTCCCGTATAGCTTCGCGTATTACATGAAGTGTAGTTATGATAGTACGCTTAACAAGTTAGAGCTGTATCGAGGACCTGATGCTGCTAAAGTATTTTTAGAAAGACTTGAAAGTGATGCAGTTCGTCTTGGTCTTATTCTAAATAGTAATATTCCTATGAAGCCACTCACCGAAATTCAGTTAAATGATCATGAACGTGCTACAAAGTGTAGCATTTGTGATGGGGAATTTTCCGAAAGTGACCCTAAAGTTTTTGATCATGATCATTTAACTGGTTTCTACAGATGTGCCGCTCATTATACCTGTAATCTTAAGTACAGAGTTCCTAAATTTATCCCTGTAATTTTTCATAACTTATCTGGTTACGACTCACATTTTATCATTTCACAATTTGGAGCTTCAGATGAAAAAGTAGATATAATCCCTCAGAATAAAGAGCGGTACATTGCGTTTGCAAAGTCTGTAAAAGTAGATGCGGAGCATTCTATAAAACTGAGATTCCTTGACTCGTTTCGCTTTATAGCGAGTAGCCTCGATAAACTTTCTAGTCATTTACAGCCAGAACAATTTACGGAAATTCGACGCGTTTTTCCTGAAGAAGCGCAGTTTAATTTACTTCGGCGTAAGGGTGTTTTTGTTATGAATATCTTGACTGCTTAGAACGCCTCGAAGAACGTGCTTTACCATCGAAACAATCCTTTACAGCTCGCTGAATTCAACGGATATTAGTGATGATGACTATTTACATGCACAACATATCTGGGAGCAGTTCCACATTCAAACGCTAGGTGAATACTCCGACTTATATTTAAAGACGGATGTACTTTTGTTAGCTGATGTTTTAGAAAATTTTCGCTGTGTTTGCAGGAAAACCTACAGCCTTGACCCATGTCAGTATTTTACTGCGCCTGGGTTAAGTTGGGATGCGATGTTAAAATACACGCAGGTGAATTTGGAACTGCTAACTGATATTGATATGGTGCACTTTATAAAATCATCTATTCGAGGCGGTCTAAGTCAGTGCAGCGGGCGGTATTCTAAAGCAAATAATAAGTACATGCCGAGTTTCGATTCTAGTCAGGAATCTCAGTATATTGTTTATCTCGATGCTAATAATCAGTATGGGTGGGCGATGAGTCAGCATCTACCGGTGAGTGGTTTCCGCTGGCTAACGCAGTGCGAAATTGATGCTTGACAGCTGCACGCCCTAGGCGATGAAGCTGATAAAGGCTATTTCCTCGAAGTTGACTTACAGTATCCTAAAGAGTTACACACTTCTCATAATGACTTACCGTTCTGCCCTGAAAATATGAAGTTCCCGTACATCGCATCAACGACGAAAATGCTAATTGCTAATTTGTGTGATAAATCTAAGTATATCATTCATTACCGAAATTTAAAACAGTGTTTGCAGCATGGTTTGAAGTTATCCAAAATTCATCGCGTACTAGAATTTAATCAGTCACCGTGGTTAAATCCATATATCGATCTGAACAATAATTTAAGAACGAATGCGGTTAACGAGTTTGAAAAGATTTCTACAAGCTCATGAATAACAGTGTGTTTGGTAAGACTATGGAAAATGTTGACAAACGCTTTGATGTAAAATTGATTACAAACTGGGAAAATATTAAGAAAAGGTACGGTGCTAACTATTTAATAAGTAAACCAAATTTCCACAGCTGTACCATCATACATGATAATTTAGTTATTATACATATGAATCGTGTTAGGGTTAAGTATGGCAAACCTACCTACGTCGGCTTTGCAGTACTTGAATTGGCTAAAACACTTATGTATGAATTCCATTACGATTATATGATGAAGAAGTACGTGCATTATGCGCAATTGCTCTACACAGATACCGATTCGTTTATTTATCAAATCAAAACTGATGACTATTACAATGATATAAGGCCAGACTTGGGTAGGTTTGATACAAGTAACTATCCTGCAAATAATCAATATCATCTACCGCTAGTGAACAAAAAGGTTCTAGGTAAAATAAAGGATGAATGTGCTGGAAATATTATCGATTCATTTGTAGGTACTAAATCCAAGTCATATTGCATAAAACTCTTAAATGAACTGCAAATAAAGAGATTGAAGGGGATTAAAAAGAATGTAGTTCAGAATCAGCTAAGATTTGAAAACTATAACAATTGCATTAAAAGTAATCCACCTATTTTGCATAAGCAAATGTCTGTCATTAGAAGCAAGAAGCACCAGTTGTACACTCATTTAATTAGTAAGGTATCCCTTAATAATGTTGATTGCAAACGGTTTGTCATTCCAAATTCTACCAACACTCTAGCCTGGGGGCATAGTAGTATTGATCGGTACTACTTTACATGTGTGTGTGTGTGTGTGTGTGTGTGTGTAATCATTATGCTAGAGGTGTGTACTTTGTAACATATATACGTTAAGCTGTCTTACATCACAATTCACTGTACATATTGTATAAAGATAATAAGAAGTACGCTGGGAGTATAGAACAGCAAATAATTCAAGTTTAAACTTGTACATACAAGAATTGTGTTGAGAAGGGAGAAGTACGCAAACATCACTACGGTAAAACGATTCGAGATAAAACTTGTACATACAAGATGTAAATAAATAATGTAGAATTAGCATATTCTTTTATTTTAGTTTAGGTATTACCTTCCTCCCGCACCTTATTTGCAAGATAGAGTTTTTGTTTATTACTCATTGAAGAAAAGCAAGAAAGAAGGTGTTGAGCAGATTCGTAAGTATAGTATCATCTAGTTCGGTAAGTATGTCGAGAACAGAATTTTTTTCCTCAAAAGTGTTTGATTCTAGTCTTGCAATGCAGTGTTCTACAACATCGAACTATGAACAGCAGTATGTGTTCAAGTATAAGCATGCAGGTACGCGATATGTGCACTGCCTTATGCATAAGATTGCGTTGTATGTTCGATAAAGCTATGCCTTAGCAAAGTAAAGGAAGCTATAAGAGTTGCTATCTTACGCAAGCTGTTCAAAATTTTAGTCTTACTTCTTCTCTTAGAACAAAGGTATACACCAGATATGTTGTAAACACATCAACCGATGTTCTAATCATATGTTGTATCGAGTACCGTGTTCGATTATATTCTTAATCACCTCTCTTGTAATATCTTCTTAGAACAAAGGTATTCCTTGACATGTTCTTTTAAATTGTCTACCGCTACCACAAAGAGTGCACAGCATGGTGCTCTGTTGATTGAAGATGGCTGCTGACAAAAAGCACTTTTCAAATTATCCGCCACCACATGTCAAAGAATAAAGATACCAACACGATGCTCTCTTGGCAGCTTTTCAAATTACCCGCCACCACAGAGTGCAGCGCGGTGCTCTGTAGATTAAAGATGGCGAATGTGGAATTTGTCACCACCACATAGAGTGCGGCACTGCGCTCTCTTGATTAAAGATGGCGGATGACAGCTGACGGAATTGCCCGCAAGATTGCGGTACGGTGCTCTGTAGTTTAATGATGGCGGATGACAGCTGACGCAAGAGTGCGGCACGGTGTTCTGTAGTTTAAAGATGGCGGATGACAGCTGACGCAAGAGGGCAGCACGGTGTTCTGTGGTTTAAAGATGGTGGATGACAGCGCATAGGTTTGTTTCCAAACAAGAGAATGTAGAATTTTTCAAATTGCCGCCACCACATTTCAAAGGTATCTAGCTAAAGAGTGCAGCACTGAGGTTTGTGATGCAAGATGGCGGATGACAGCTGTCAGAAAAAAGCACGTGAGTTTGTAGAGTACGTGGAATTTGCTGCCACCACAAAGAGGGCAGCACTGTGCTCAAGGATGGCTGCTGTCACGTGGAATATTCTGCCACCACATTTCAAAGGTATCTAGCTAAAGAGGGCAGCACTGAGGTTAGCGATGCAAGGTGGCTGCTGTCAAAAGCATTTTTCAAATTATCCGCCACCACATTTCAAAGGTAAGTAGCTAAAGAGGGCAGCACTGTGCTCTATAGATTAAAGATGGCGGATGTCAGCTGCACGTGGATTTGTTTATCTCGCGCTAGTGAGGTTAAGTTGGTAGCACTAAGGTTTAGCCCCGCCAAGATAGCAGCACTGCCGATAATAGGTGATGAATTTGCAGCAACTGCGATAAAAATGGTAGCACGGTGCTCTCAGATGGCGGATGACAGCTGTCAAAAAAGCACGTGGCTGTCAAAAAACACGTGGATTTGTTTATCTCGCGCTAGTTATGTAAAGTTGGTACTAATGAGGTTTAGGCCCGTCAAGATGGCAGTACTGAGGTTAGCGATGCGTTGTTGTCTGTCAAGAAGCACGTGGCTGACAAAAAACACGTGGATTTGTTTATCTCGCTCTAGTTAGGTTAAGTTGGTACTACTGAGGTTTAGGCCCGTCAAGATGGCAGCAGTGAGGTTAGCGATGCGTTGTTGTCTGTCAAAAAACATGTGGATTTGTTTATCTCGCGCTAGTTAGGTTAAGTTGGTACCACTGAGGTTTAGGCCCGTCAAGATGGCAGTACTGAGGTTAGCGATGCGTTGTTGTCGATGATAGCTGTCAAAAAGCACGTGGCTTTGTTTACAAATTCAAATTTCCCGCGAGTGGTGGAGGAGACCTCTGGGAGGCCTCTGGCTGTGGTGGTGGTGGTGGAGGAGGCCTCTAGGAGGCCTCTGGCTGTGGTGGTGGTGGAGGAGGCCTCTGGGAGCCGGAGGAGGTGGTGGCCGCAGAACCCGCCTATTATACTACTGCCGCTTCCTTCCCAGTCCTAGCCCTTTCCTGTCCCATCGTCGCCATAAGACCTATCTGTGTCGGTGCGACGTAAAACAACCATCATTATTCGAAAAGATTAAAATCTTCTCTTCTTCTCCTTCTTCTTCTTCTTCTTCGTTTAGGCCTACGATGGACCACGTGGTTCTTAACTCTGGTGAGCCCTTTTCTTCCTCTTAGCCCAGTATTCCTTCATTCTAGCGCTATGGATGTCTTTTCTTTCTTGAGTCCAGTTCATTCCTACTCCTGGACGCATTGATTTAGTTGTTAGTGACTGGAGAGAGTCAGATGTCTTGACTAACTTTCTGAATTTATCTCGGTTGTAAATGTCAACGTGATCAATGTTTAGGTATTGTAGGTCTTTCCGCACTAAATTCGTCCATTTGGCATTTGTTGCTTTCCCTCTAGATACAGTGTTGAAGATTCTTGAAGTGAGTCTCTGGCTGTCCATCCTGACTACGTGACCATAGAAGATTAGTCTTCTCTTCCTCATAGCTGTTGTAATGCTCTCTATTTTACTGTACAGTTCCTTGTTGTGCTGATTCTGTAGCCATCTCCTTCTTTAATGGGAACTATAATCCTTCTGAGGATCTTTCGCTCTTTCAGTTCTAGTTTTCTGAGTTGTCCTTTCCGGGTCATATTTAGGCATTCTGTCTAAGTTTATTTATTTATTTATTTATTTATTTATTTATTTCAAGGTCACCTGTGTTTAAACTGGTAATGGTGCAGTGCATACGTTCAATTACACAGCAAATGTAATCTAAATTATGTACAACCAGTGCCTGACAAGTTGTACAGTAGTTAACTAGTTTACAATTGAAAGTAAACAATGCGCATATGTCACGTATGTCATCAGGGGAGTCTATTAAAACATGTACATAGCAATTTCATAATGAACTTTAACCGAACTTTCAAGTATGTATTTGTGTAAAATGAATTTTTGAAGCACTTCTAGTGCAGTAAATATCAATAATTTAATTAATCTTATATGAAGTGTTCGAGGGTAACAACTAATGAGTTACTGAAGGTTATACACCGTGATTGCTGAGCAATTTCGACGGGGAGTGATAGAATGTTACAATATTTGTACAAATGTAAAGATGGAGTCAGCAAGGTAGGCCTGAAAGTATTTTCAATACTATCTTTGCATGAAATTGATTTTTCGAATTGTTTCTACCTGCAAGATGCCCAGATAAGGATCATGTAAGTGACATGGTTCTCAGTAAGTGCGTGATAAATGACCTTCAGCATGGCTATCCCAAGATTATATTCATCCAACAAATCTCGTAGACTTTACACGAATTGCATATCGACTATGAATTGACAATGACATTTTCGAAGGAAGGTTGTATGAAGGTGTTTGAATAACAATATTATTGATTTTCGCCAGGTTGATTGTTCATGAATTTTAATGCAGCCGAGATTTAATTATTATGATTACCCCGTGCTTCATTTTCTGTTCAAGGTTATAACAGTAATAGTCATCATAGAAAGGTTTGGTATCATCAGCATATAAAGAAAGTATGCCTTTCATATTTAAATATTGAAAGTATCAAAAAGAGGCTGGGACATAATAAAGAACCCTGCAGTACACCAACCGAGATCTTTCGAGGAGTGTTCTCTTCTCACATACATTGAAAATATCGTTCTTCGCCAACATGAAGACAGTACCTCTCACATCTGTAGATCATAACTTTTGAAAGAGGATATCTACTATATCTTTATCTACTAACGAATTTTTCCGACCTATTAATGGGCAATAGTCTAGCGATCCCTTGTATAATGCTTCGCAGTTTAATAATATTCTATGACACTGTAGGTACTTTAACTTGGTATAAAACCGTCCTCGTAAGATTAAACAAAATATTTATTAGAAATTTCATTAACCTATTTTTAATCAGCTTTTCAAAAATTTTAGACTCGATGGAAGGATGTGAGATAGGTATCTAATGAAGAACAGAGACAATATTGTAACAGTAAATTTGGTACTTCGGTAGAGATGAGACGCAGGGCGTGTACCAGTCGCTGAAGTGCATACAGAGGGAGAGGGTTTGTTCAAAAGAAATCCTAAAACTTTTTTTCAGAGTTTATTAAAATATTGAAATTAATATCACCTCTGTACAGCGTATACAGTCGAAAATGTTCCTCGTCCTATGGCTGGCGATGTCCTTGGATTCCGGCAGCTCCATTCTCCATAGCAACGAACCACCATTCGTCCCCCGATGGAAGTTCTAGAAGATCTATTCGGTGCTTTGAAGATCCATGGCGTCGAGGTAGTCCTTGTAAATGGTGAACATGAATGAACATCGTTCAGCTCTGGGGCGAGTTAGTGCAAAGGCTGCTTCTGCACAGATGATAGAGTGTTTATAAATGCTTTTAACAAAGTCCAAACACAAATGTCTCGGTGAAATGTCACTTAATTTTGTCACGTGTCCAGTGAAAGAAATATTCATAAAATAAAGTCCACTCGGAACTGATTGTCGAGTTTAAAGTTACTTAAAGTTTGTTGCACCTATAACAACGTAAAGCAATGTCACATGACTCAGTTTATTGAAGCACTGTTCAATTTAAATGAAATAAAGATGTTCCGCTCGTGAATCAGAACTCATTCACGTGTTGAGAATAATATGAAACCAAAAGACGAAATTAATTGAGTACTGATAGTTCTTGGTTCGACTGTTCGTAAACTAAATGTTCGTAGCATTGGAATGCACTGTTCATTAGAATAGAAATGCACTGTTCACACATGCACAGTTCACAGTTCATTACCTAAAATGTTTACACAGTTTATGGATTGGTAAATTAAATATGGATTCAACACACAGTTTATAACTTAAAGTATTTAGTACTCGGCGAGGAGCAATCAGTTCTAAGTCCATAAAATTTCAATTTTGAACACTCGAAAACGTTTGCGGGTCTTGGACACTCGTATAGAGTAACAGTCAATAGATAATGTCCAGAAGATACACAATTCACCTCACGTCCTATCGGAGTAAAAGGTTGTCATAATATAAAGAAATCTGCATAAGTCCACATTCAATACAATTAGATTAAAGTCCACGAACTTGAAACTTAGCAGCGGCTTCACGCTCGATCACGGTACCCGCGAACTGACTGTGCGAATACTACAGTCTAGTGTGCTTATAGAAATCCCGGCCACAAACTGGTATCATATTCCGCAGCGCACTGCTGCTCACTATAACATGCTGTAACACACACTGCTCTGCTGAGCGAAGCAGTACGTATTTATATTTGATCCGGGCCTCCACCTCTTGTTTCATAACTTTACCGTCCCAAGTCAGATTCACGTGAAATTTGGCAGGAACATAGCTAAAGGATTAAGTTATATGGTGATGTAGTTCAATTTGTTAAATTATTATCGTGGGAAAAGTTATTATCCGTCGAATCTCGTAGAACATTCTACATCAGTCCAGGCTTTGTAGTGCGGCGAGGCATGCTGTGACGTCACCCGCTCACTACGTCACACACGCGCAGCTGTTGCTCGCTGCCTAGTCAGTCCTTCGTAAGCGGTCCGGAGCCTAACACGTAAGTTTAAGATTTTTATGACGGGGACTAATTTTGTACCGCCGTTACCGGTACAATATGACAATATAAAGATAAGACATATGTTTTAGGAATTTTCGGCAGTTGTTCTATACAATTCAAAACGTGCTGTCGTGAAAGATATATCATCTAATACCGTAGCCTCCATGGCGACATCATATGCCGTGACCATCAAACAAAATAAGCGAAAAATGTTATGATCGACTTGTGCGTGGTGCCCACCATAGGAGCTCAGCGCAAATACATCCGAAGACGTCATACCCATTGCATCAAAAATACTCTCAGCCTAATGAGGGACTGTACGGTATTTGTCAAAAGGAAGCTTGGAAATGGTTGAACAAATCTGACAGTGAAATTTAAAGCCTATACGGCTGCGGAATGTATTATATTACGTGGGTTTCGTACCGGAAGAGCTGGATAATGTAGGGTACATAGAGTTGAAGCCAGGTTAAATGCGATCTGATTCACCGCAGATTTGGATTGAGTGCGGTACAACGTACCTCTCCGAAAAATCATCAATGAAATTCTTGCTTAATGTAATAACGAACTGCATAGAGGAACTGTAATTAACAATATATAACTGTTACCAACTCCGTACTAAATGTAACTTCAAGGGATGGCTGGATGGGGTTTTAGAAACTACGTTTGGTGCGACGGCCTAGAATGTGGCCCGTTTAAACAACAAGTATCATCATCATTATTAGAAACTGCGTGCCTGTCTATTCACAGAAATGACTGAATATGACCAATTGGTCAAGCTTTTGTGTTGTACGCAGGGTAAATTTAATATGACCTACCCTAAAGCCCCCCCTCCCTCACCCTGCACCCGCGCTAACACAACAAGTAACTGCGTTGGATTTTAGTTTCAGTCAGACAACCTCCCAGTTTACCCTTCAGTTAGGTGCAGGTGTTTTGGTGTTACTAAACAGAAAAGTTTACTCTCTAAACGATTTGTAAATTGAACATAATCGATAGTTTGAAGAATAGAGTGTTGAATGTGTGTATTTTATACAGTATCTTTCAAAAATTTGTTGCCTACTACTTTTACCAATCTTTTGTCGCCATTTAGGTAATTTTCCATTTACTGCGGTTAAACTATAACCCCGGCCTTTGCTGGCGAGATGTAGTGTTTAAAGTGCACTACGTCTTCTGGTACGGGCTAGAATAAATTTTGTTACTTTCATTGATCAGTCTCAGTCTCATCCTTGGCTTTGACAAAATGAAGGTGACCGAGGTAAGAGTGATGCTAGTAATACCATTGCTTATGCAGCCAGTCCCTGTTATGAATGGTGCGAAAATATCTCTCATAGGGTCATTTGGTGCATGCATTTCGGTGGGCTTGGCAGACTGATTTATAAGAGCAACTTCTGGCTCAGTGAGGAAAGCAACGGGAAACTACCTCACTCCTCATTTCACTAGCATGCCTCTTCAGTGACGCCTAGGTTATATATATACATATACTCAACATACAAACTATAACGCAGAATAAAGCAACCGAAAACCACCTTAAATCAAGCTTTTGCTGTATATATCCAACAATGATATATTTTCTTCTACCGATTTTCACACATCTATGTGGGATCGCAGGTGCGAACTGTTTCGCACAAGTGGAATTCTCAGTGGCGTGCGGTGAACACATTCGTCACCCCAGCTGCAAAAATGGTTTTTAATATAAAAATTTCGCAGCCCCACTACCGTCTCTGAAGTTTTCATTACCATTTTCAAGGCTGCAATTTTCGTGGAAAGGTCAACCTGAGAAAGGTCTTTCAAGAATATTTTCAACCACGCGCTCGCACATATTTCCAAATTGATATTCACGGCAGTGCCGACACCATCATTACTTAATCTATTGAAACCTTTTGGTCCACTATGAACGATACCTACCTTCCTTACCTATCAGCAAAGTTCATGAGATCTGTCTCTTGGGTCGTATCGGGTTCTTCGTCACTTGCTGAGGTAAAGGTAGGGTTCAGTAATACTAATCTATCTACTCAAATGAAAGGTCTGTTCAAAATATTCCTATTTATTCAAGTAATTCCTGAAGAATTTATGATTTATCAACGGCATCATTGAAATCGTGTCCACTGGACACCACAATCATTTTTACATAGACAGTCAAGACACTGGTGTGACCCTTTGACGTAACTGCCTGATGGGCATCCTTACTAGAAACCATTGTCTGGAAATCCTTAAATTCGGCTTCCATGTGAGACTACATGTACCATCATAGTGATTCTTTATGGTCCAGCCCTCGTAACACGAACTCTGGACTCTGGGTATGATTAAGGCAGTCCAATCGGTGTGTGCCACACAATGGTTATAGCATGGACCCTATATTGAATCGATGTGACCTGCGACTATGTGATGGACCGACATCTAAACTTCTAAGTTACTTTAAAGTCAGTGTGGATGATGACTGCAAGGAAAATTATGCTACGGTGGCATATGGCCCCAATCAAAGTCACTGAGGTTGATTACCCCATAACCATCCAAGATTCTAAGCTGAAGGCTAAACACAATTAATTTACTTTAATAACCTTTAATAAACTTTAATAACCCCAGCACCTTTACTGCTCAATCAATCAAAGTCAAATAATGCAACAACAACAACAATGCTCACAACACTTTGTGGCAGTAAAATCCATTACCTTCGGATATGTCCCCTAAATCGTTAAGTTAACATTTACATATACCCCAGAAAATAAACGACGATTACCAGAATGCATCTTCAAGTTATTCGCTTGATTTAAAGTTATTTCAAAATACAGTTTTCAGTGAATTTAATAATTAAATAAATTTAAATGATTTAATGAAATCTTAAAAAACAACAAATTCTATTTCCATGAATGAATGGTTTCTTCACAAGTCCCTACACAATTCTTGACGTAATTTATTTTAATCATGTTTGATGTTTATCTGTTGATTCCTTTTTTGCTGGAAAAGAACTATTACATCATTCATGTCCAGTTTATAGCTTGTTTCATGACCTCACACTTTAAATCTAATCTAACCCTAGCCATTATTAACACTTGGATTAACCCTAATAATTAAGTACAAACCAAAAGTAACTTGCCATATAATGTAGGCCAATTAGGATGTCATATCTCGTCATAACATTTCATGAAGTTTGCGCACCTCTCACAAACAAAACAATCATCACTACCACCACTCTATATTTTGGACAACCTTGAAATTGGCTAACCTTACTCATTATACTCTAAGTTCGTGGTCTCAAATGTACATTACGATCTCAATTAAACAAATTCACAGTATCCAACAACTCGCACGTTATTCCCGGATGGAAATTTCAACTAGATTCCGTAATTATTTATCTCCGTTACCAAAAATGCAATCTCCATCCTACACGTAAACCACTACACGTTCCGTTATACAAAACCATCCCCCCTAGATCAGCTGTCGGTCACGGCACAAACGACTCTTCTCTGTCTGTCAGTCTCGATATGAAACATCTGTTCACCTTGCCTGACTGACCTCAAAGAATGAAACATTTAACTTCGCAAAAAGGCTAATTACAAAATACGATATATTCTGACCAACCAAATAGGCACATAGATTTACTTTTAACGTCCCACAATCATTTTTGCACGTCGCAAATTAATACCGGCGCGGATTCTCGTTTCTGCTTTCCATTCCCAACATTATAAAATCTTCTTCGGGCTCCCACAAGTCCCGGCTTCATCGACAATTTTCCAAACACCTGATTCACAAATCCTATCTCGACTCACACGACAAAACTAACCTCTGTTTCCCAAACTCACGACTATCACTGACAAAAGAACTGGAATAAAAATCCTTACTAGAATCCACGACGTCTAATAACGCTTAATGCTTTAATAATGAATAACTTCGCATAAAATGATATCGTATTTTAATAACTGGATTTTCACGAAAATGAGTGACAAATTTCCTGATATTATTGTCACTCAGACACGGTTTAAACGGACATAGAATACATTACACTCATGACAAATTCACCGACATGCGTTACTCAACACTACGTACAGCGCTTCCATCCGATTGAAAATGGGTAACCACAGATCCCTTTTGCACCAACTCCAACAAAATTCCGACTGAAAATTTTACGTCGAATGAACATCTTAATTTGACATCACAAAATATAGGCAATAAACACACAGAATGACGATCTACATTGGACGTGATATCACTTCGAAACCCTATTTAATAACTTTTTACAACATCATACGGCACTCGCAAGACTTCGAAAATTTATCCAAGGGGAAAATAAAACAAATGACCCTTTTTCGTCGTATTCTGACATTTACAAAAACCACATAGGGGCGACCAACTGCGTCGTATATACCCCCTTCAAATACCTATAAGTTAGACATCATGAAACAAGATATATTGGGCGCTAAGATGGCAAGTCACTTACCTTAAGTCACGCCAGCGTTCATCCTAGGGCTCACCTGCGACCCTGGCATTTTATTTAGCCATTTTTACATTTCTGGCTTTACAGATCATGTTATCTTCCGGTTTCCTGGAAATAAAGCATATAAAAAAAGGAAATGCCCTTCTCTTGTTGTTCTTGTTGATCGCACACGACGGATTGTAATTATTTCCCGCACACGAATTACTTTCTTTACCGCACACAATTCATACACATTTCTTCGGTACCTTGACCGTCCTTTTTCTACAATTACTTCCACTCAAGAAAAACTCCACATGGAGTCAAGACCCCAGCCACATCTGTTGGTTGGACTTAGTCTACTTTTGTCGTACGATTTTACAGAGCAGTTCAACCCTCTGTCTTCAGCCTCGTGATACAAAATGCAGGGGTTTCAACATGGAGTCCCTTCTTATTTATAGAAACTACCCCCTCTCTCCAGGCATTTCCCTTTGCCGCCAAGAAAATTTCCGTAACTTTTCTGACTTAACTGAACTGTAATTAAAAGAGTTTTGAAGGTAACCACATACTTGCTACATTGCTGGCGGTAGTGTTCATGGACATTTAAAATTTATAATATTAGACTAGCTGGATAAATGGCCTCATTTGATAGGCACTATAATTTTATCGACTTGGCGTGGGTACCCCATACACACGCGCTCTTCTTAAATAACCCTCAAAAATGGCTTAGCAGTCTCAAACTTTCTTCGGTATCCTTCCACGTACGACACGTACTGATGACGTCACGTATCCCAGAGCGTGGGACGGAAAGTAGCTATCCCCTTGCCACGTGTCACTCCCGTGATATCGAGAAATCGAACTTCTTATTCCAATTGACAATGTAATACATAATATTCTTAGGGCACAAAGGTCATGGGTTCACTATAGCAGATTTTAAACAATGTACTTACATTTCCACCGGGTGACGCTTCGTGATAGTACAGTCATGGTTTACAAAATATGCACTGGGATTAACTATTTGCTTTTAACTTAAAAAGCCTAACCTAAACTGAAGCAGCAAAATTTAACTGGTATTTTACCGTCTCGAAAGTTTTATAGTTTCACTCGCTTACTGAGTGTACGTGCATCAAAGACAAACGAGCGAAATTATTCGTCATGGCGTATAACAAGCGTTATATTCATGAATAATGCCACATAATTCCTGAAAGCTTCACCTACAACCCAAGAGGAACACTGCAAAAATGCAATATATACCACCATTACAGACAACCAAAAACAAAATTATTTTACTTCGCGAATAGCTCTATGTTCATGCTGGGCAACCTAAATATTTTTCTGTGGCTATCGGTAAACATACTATATACGTGCCATCAATGAATTGCTCGAAACACTTTATACATGCCGAAATCCAAAAATAAAATATATTATTCTATATTGCAATCGATTTCTAAAACTGGCTGTATTTTTATTAGCATGGCAATGTATAAGTGGCTATACTGTTAACATGTTGATGTTTATCTTGCAGCTTCTATTGTGTCGCGCCGAACACTCCGAGTGTCAATTATTAAAACTAGCATACCTTACCCAAGCTAGCTGTCCTGTCGCCGTAAATTGCTGTCGGAGCAGGCCCCATAGCCCCGCCCCGCTCCCAGGACAAGGAATCTTCAATTTCTTTCGTGCCGGTGAGGAAGCCTAGCTCGCTGTAGAAGCTGAACTGCGGCAGTGCGAGCGGAATGTCGAGACAGCTGTACTTGGCTTGGCTTAGAGGCATAGATATTTGAAGTTTTTAAACTGTATAAATAGCATTCTAAGGAATAGTAAGAAAATGTTAATACAACGTTATTTAACCCAGCAGCGCTGGGGTACATGGGGTTCAGTGCACGCCACTGGAAATTCGTCTGGTTTTTTACACCCGCATTCCTTTCCTCACCCCAATCCTATGTGGAGGTATGTCCTCACATTTGCTTGTTGAGGGTGAGATGAATTGTGTGTATGAACATGAGTGAATTGAAATAAACAAACACATATCTAGTCCCTGGATAAGACGAAATAATCAGACGCAGTTAAAATCCTTGACCAAGCCAGGAAGCGAACCCAGGACTCTCTGAAAGGAAGGCCACTACTCTAACCATTAATCCAAGGGGCTGGATATCGTCGATGATGTTTAATTCTTAATATCGTTATACAACTATTTCATTCCAATTTGGACTACGCACCGCTGTTCTACTGTACTCCATACGTACCTACCCTTGAGGCCATTGAAGAATAAGAGCTGCACAAGGGAGATTGGCTTGTAAAAGTGAAAGAAGGTGGCCCACTCAAGCAACTAGAAAATGTTTAACACTCAGCCGGGCTTCCAATGAGCAGATAGGAAATGTGCCGTAAATTTTATGCAAGCAATTTTAAAGAATAATTCGATGGGTGTGTGTTAATTAGATAACACTTTCATTACTCTTCAACGTGATATCATCCAGTTAAGTCCAAGCCGTCAGTCCGTGAGCGATCATTCTGACCTTGTTCATCTCAGTCATTGATCTCATTGTGATTATCTGACCCCCATACATCCATTAACTAAATTGTGCTGTCTATACAGGCAACCATAAAAAATAGTAATTGGCTCTGTGATATAGACTGTGGATATTCCGAACATTGAAGGTTATTAATGACGATATTCATCCTCTTATCGATATTTAGAATAACATCAAAAACCAAATCCCATGGCGTAAGTGCCCCCAAGGGCTATGGCCTACCAAGCGACCGCTGGTCAGCCTGAAGATCTGAAGATTACGCGGTGTCATGTGGTCAGCACAACGAATCCACTCAGCCGTCATTCTTGGCTTTCTAGACCGGGGCCACCTTCTCACCATCAGATAGATCCTCAAATGTAATCTCTCAGGCTGAGAGAACCTCGAGCCAGCCCTCAGATCCGGGTAACGTGGAACGGAAATCGAACCCGGGTCCTCTAGGTAAGAGGCAGGCACCCTACCCCCAAACCACAGGACCGGAATGTTTAGGGCATAAGGTCGCGTGATACAAAAATGCCTCGATAGTATTGTGAGATGATTAGCATACAATGCTATGATGACGAACGGATGAAAAATCAGGTTGTGATAAGTTTCACCACGTGGAAAATTCCTGTCACTTTTGATTAACGTGTCGATAGGGTGATAATACCTTATAGGGATAATTGTAAGTAACTAGGTGCTGGTATAAGCCTATAAGGGGAATGAGTACCAGGTTAATTTCTTGGGGAAAGGATGGTCAAAATTAATTCTCTCTATCCTTCCTGTGTCACGGTAGCGAACAGTGGAAGCATTTTCCTTCCAGTTCTCCATTGGATTTCACTGACTGTACAGTGATGACTTTGGCTTTCCCGTTTCAATTTTTTCTTTAAGCTGAGGTACATTTGAAATGAAGCAATGCATGTAGAAGGGAGATTTGCCAATGTACAGTGAACGTTTATAGACGCTATATTCTCATCGGCAGGGCTTTAACCAAAATAGCAATATAGGAATACCAACGTTCCACGTTTCATAATTACCCTCGATCACATCTGCGCCGGTGAATATTGGAAGTTACGGAACCGAATTTCTGTTCCCGGCTTATGAATTCCGTTCTAATAGGCAATCTCTACTTCTGAGCCTCAATATTAAATTTTCTTCAATAATCGATGCGAGTAAATTGTCCGCTTGATTGGCAATCATCACCAGGTGGGTGCTGACGGTGGTTTAGTCTCCCAACTTCAACTTCCATAAACTTTTTTTCTTTCCTTGAGCTAAGGACAATATTGTCTGCGCTATGACAGAAATCGTGCAACGATCTATGAGCCCTTCACTCGAGATTCTAATTCCTCAAGCTCTCTGATCGAATATCTCCCACTCATGGAAATGCGTTACTCATCTCCGCGGTAAATATTGTTAAGGTGATCTTAATTAAATTTGGTTAGCTCTAGCTAATACGGAGGAATGGTAAATAAGGTGTACACTCACCTGATATACGTAACTATCAACAACAACTTTTTTTATTATATTTTTTTTACGATGAGGACTCTTAGGGACCACATGCCAATTTCAGTACATCCTTCTTTGTTGCTTCCTCCTACGTTCTTTCCAGTATTCTTTCGTCATTACACTGTACATTATTCCTCTCTCTCCAGACCAATTTGAACCGGGTTTCCTTTATATTGTTCCTTGGAATCCTTTATTTCCTTCTTTCTTTATTATTCAGTTTGCCGTCCAGGGTTGGTTTTTCCCTCGGACTCAGCGAGGCATCCCACGTCTACTGCCTCAAGGGCAGTGTCCTGGAGCGTGAGATGTTGGGTTGGGGGTTACAACTGCGAAGGGCGACCAGTACCTCACCTTATGGGGGGGGGGGGAGGGAATGGGAAGAAATGGAAAGGAAGAGGGAAGGAAGCGGCAGTGTCCTTAATTCTGGCACCATCCCGGAATTTGACTGGATGAGAAATGAGAAACCACGAAATACCACTTCGAGGATGGCTGGGGTGGGAATCGAAACCCCTCTACTCAGTTGACCTCGCGAGGCTGAGTGGACCCGTTCCAGCCATCGTACCAGTTTTCAAATGTATTGACAAAGCCGGGAATCGAACCGGGACCTCCGGGAGGGCGGGGGTGAGCAGCTAATCACACTAACCACTACACCACAGAGGCGGACCCTAGGAGTCCTTCCCTTTCTTTAAATCTCTGTTTCCAGTTTCTTCTCTTATTTCTTTCTAAATACTTCTTGACCTATTATATCCAGCTTATTGTTGACTTTTTCTCCCTAAGATGTTTGAATATTTGTCTTGTCAAACTGTTATCACCCATTCTATAGTTATATATAAAAAAAATCCTTATTATTTCTTAATTTCCATGTTTCTGTTGTAGATGTATTCTTTATGAAATTATAAGTAATTATTTAATTATTCTGTGCTGGTATACGATAGTGAAATTAATTATTTGCGTTAAGTAGTTACAGATACATTGATCCGTGTAATATTTCACCCTCATTGTTAAGCATTTACATGGGCCATTTACAGAAATTCATAAAATGGCGGGGGGGCGGGGAGGTTTAGTAGGAAAGAAGTATAGTAAGCAATTTGGTCTATGCCGACGAATTGATCGTATTGACCGAGTGAGTTGGCAGAGTGGTTAGTGGCGCCCAGATCATAGTTTGCATTCGGATGACACTGGGTTCGAACCTCACTGTTCGCAGCCCAGAAGGTGGTTTTTCGTAGTTTCCCATTTTCACACAAGGCGAATGCTGAGGATGTACATTAAATGAGGCCACGCCCAATTACTTCCCACTCTTAGACTTTTCCTCTTCCACGAGACCTATCTGTGCCGGTGCTATGTAAAAATAAAAATAGACTGCTCGAATTTATCTAATCTCTTGGAGGTCGAAAAGAAATAACATGATTATTATCATTTCCAAGATCAAAGATAATAACAACGCCGATGATCTCAAAACTTTTCTAAACTAGGCAAACTTAGCTGGTGTTAACTGGAGACTTAACAACAATAACTCGAAGTCTATGGTCTTTAGCCATCAACCACACCAAGAGCCATTATTACATGTAAATGGCCAACATGTTGGAAGAAACAAAGAAAGAATGAAAGAAGGAAAGAAAGGAATAATTAATTAATTAATTAATTAATAAGGAACATCTTTAAATACCTGGGATAAATCATTTCATAAATTTCATTGTCAATTCGAAACAGCTATGCTAACGATTACTAAGAAACCTAAGCCTCGAGATAAGTCAGAGGATGGATAAAATCATTGTTACCGGGCGAGCTGGCCGAGCGGTTAGGAGCGCGCAGCTGTGGGCTTGTACCAGGGAGATAGTGGGTTCGAACTCCACTGTCGGTAGCCCTGAAGACGGTTTTCCCTGGTTTCCCATTTTCACACCTTCCTATCCATCGTCGCCATAAGACCTATCTGTATCGGTGCGACGTAAGGCAACTAGAAAAAGAAATCATTGTTTTCCAATATACTTGCAATGGCACGGAGGCATGGATTCTAAAAGCTTCTGCTATAAAACGGCTAAGAACTGGACGAGACTTATTAAAATTGATATAGCCTCGAAAACTAAAATATTTTGGTCACAACATGTGAGGTATCAAATGCAAACATTTAACTTACATATTTTTACTTAAGGGGAAGATCGAGGGTCACCTTGGACTCAGACACAGAAAGTCATGCCTAAATGGTATCGAGGAATGGACATAGATCAATAAACCCAACAACTTTTATAATAATAATAATAATAATAATAATAATAATAATAATAATAATAATAATAATAATAATAATAATAATATTTGATTTTAGTTCCACTAACTACATTTATGGTTTTCATCTATCGCAAGACGGAAGAGCGTTTCACGCAGTGGCTGCCAATGGTTAGGGGATAAGATGCCAAATTACAGAGTCCCGTTATGAAAGAATATATTTACAACTAGTTGATGTACCCGTGCTTCGCTACGGAATTCTACCTTGTATACAGACTTCTAGGTTAGGTAGTGTACACGTTGTGAGCAAGATTGCATTAAATTGCATAACTCTGAACGTTACCTTTGAAACGCGAGAGGGAAGTCACTAAACGACTTTTCTCATTTGAAGACTGGGTAAGGGAATTTTCATTGTGATGGTAGGCCCGTTTACCTACCATCAGCCATAATTAGGTTGGAGAGTTTACATTATAATGGCAGTCACTCACTCTCCACCTGCCTTTTTACTGTATATCCTCAGAAAAATTGTCTTAGTGGTTTTCTCAACTGAAATGAGCAGAGGTCATTACAATGACGTCAGTAGGAATGGCGTGATTAAAAGTAATGTTTTCATATGAAATACTCGATCAAATGAAAAACCACATTTTTTTCAATTTTAACGAACAGTACTACGCTGCCGATCTAACAGTCCAAAGTTTCAGAGCTGGAATGACCAAGCTCAAGACAGACGTGAACACTCTTCGTCCTTTTTCGGTGGATGGGGGGATCAATAGGGGAGAGTCCCAGGGCAAAAGCTATGCCCTCTTACTAATCTGTTTCCTAGGAGTACCCGATGAGTCGGAAAATATCGATTCACTTCACTGGCGGCGGAAAAATCTATCTAACTTGGAGGCAAATTTTTCCTCCAAGCCAGAGGGGAAACCCCCTCTTCACTGTTAATTTGGATTAAAATGAATGTAGAATTTAATAAATGTGAACTGGGAAGTTTTTCTAACGAAACGACTCTTTTCAGGGTTGAATTTTGAGTTATTTAGTGAACTGCGGTGCTATAATTTGGAATAGGCCTAAATAGTAATTCTAGGCCAGATACTACTACCACCACCATTACTATTACTACTACTACCGGTACTACCATTACTACTACTACTACCACCACCTGTACTACTACTACTACTACTACTACTAGGTGAGCCTCTGCCCTAGGCCAATGGGTGCACACTGCTCATTCAAAACAGCTCGTCAGAGAAGGGATCGAATAGCTGGAATGCTATGACGAACCAGTGTGTTACGTACCAGCAGTATCAGAAAATATATGAACCAGAGGAATGGCATGCTAAAAAAGAAACTCCCCAGCTATTTCCCGCCAATATTCAGGCAGGCTGTTATACATGGTATGCAGCAGTAATCCCATCTATCGGAGTTGAGTGGCAGCATAAGAGACAAAGAACATTTCAAATAATAATGGTCAATGTAATGTTATTGTTGATCAATGTTTCGATATCGTAGACCTTCACATTTATTTTCTTCCGACTCTGAAGTACCACACTAATAATCATAATCGATACGGTAAAACAGAATAACGTATAAATGATCGGAAACTGTATTCTCTATAACTGTCGTTATATAGTACTTTTCGTTATGACCAATAACATAGGTATTTAAAAATTAAATTTTAAACGCCTTCCCCTAAACTACAATTTCATCCAGGGTGAATAAAATTTTTATAGCTTATACTGTAGTTTCTTATTCCCGATTTTCATTAAATTCTGTTAACCCACTTTCTCGTGCCTCGGCGTTGATATGGACTTAGCCAAAAATACAAATGAATGAATATCTCTGTTATCCTAGACGGTACGGTAAAAATGTATAAGGCACAAATTGTCGTAAATTTCTATATAACTTTAGTTTTGTAGTATTTATCGTTAGGATAACTAATAATGTAAATATTTGTGAATTAAATTTTTAGGACTTCCCCTAAACTACCATTTCACTCAGTTGAATAAAATGGTTTATAGCCTAGATTGTAGTGGCTCGTCCCCCGGCTTTACATACCGATTTTCATTAAATTCTCTACGGCTGTTTTCTCGTGATGCTTGTACATACAAGTATACATTCAGACAGACAGACAGATAGACAGACAGACAATAATGACGGAAAAGTAAAAAGTGCATTTCCTTGTTACTGTGGAGATGAACGATACAGAAATACATTAATTTTTAAATTCTGAGCAATATACATTTTATATATATATAGATGAAGCAGCACAATACAAAATTAAAAAATGAATAGCCATGAAGGCATGTCAGATCAGCTAATGACAAAAGTAGCGGAAGAACATTTTAAACTAACAAGATAACTGCACGGACACAAACATTTACAATAAAACATGAACGCAAATGAAAAGAACGAGAGAAATTAAAGGTTGAATATAAAACTAAGAGAAGAACATACAGCTAAGCACAGTAGATACATACAGATATGACACATAAGTAACGGTATAATACAATAAAAAATAATTATTTCATTATGTACCATAGAGAGGACAGCAATGAGAAGAGAAGAAAGGAATATGAACGAAAGGGGCTAAGTTAAGTTAAGGGAAATGTGATTAAAGGAGGCATACGAAGAAAAAGCATCCAAGTGCCTGTCAGAAGATAAAGAGTTAAGAGAAGTCGAATTGAAGTTCTTTGAACAAGAGAGTGGCTTGAATACGGATTATGAAGGGGTGGATTTATTGTGGTTTTGCAAGCTGCTACAGTAGATCTTTAGCTCATATATAATTAACAGATCATCTGCGATTTCTTTTCGGAGAATAACTGCAGAAAGTAAAAGTTCTCAAACTTCTCTAACTTAAAAAATTTGTAGAATGCATTCCACCGCAATGTAAGAGACAAGAAAGGTAGTATTATTCACTTGAACATGAGAATTCAGAGTATATTTTAACTCCTATACATGCTGGAACGTTTGCTGAAAGTTTCACCGTAATATGAGAGAAAATGTTATACAAGGAACATTCTGTATGCGCTACAACGCTGAAAACTATAACAGGAAATAGAAAATACAGACGTTGGTTTGCCCTGAAAACGCAAGACCACTTCCTTTTAATAATGACGCTTAGAGGTTCAAAAATTATGGTATGGTCAAAGTAAATACACATTTTGGAAGAGAAAAGGGTGAAGACATTTTCTGACAAAAACTGAAAAATCTATAATTTGGTCGTGAATGGCCAGACTTTCGGCTATGACTCCCGTTAATATATGAAAGCAGTGTTTATTGTGAATTATTGTGCCGTATTATATTTCTATATTGAAATTTGCATTGGCATTCCTAAAACCGTAAATACGTTGAGGAGATCACATAGTATCTCCCTTCCCCTGGTAACTCATTGGGCCGAATAATATTTCTTACTTTTTGCCTATATACTGTGAGTGTAAAAATAAAATATTTGTTGTAAAATATCAAAAGTTATTTTACCGATAATATACATATTGTTCCCTTAAAGACGATATCAAAAATCGTCCATAAGTGAATTTATTTGCGGCGATCGAGTAATATCCCCTGTTGTTAGTAAATGCTTTTTGAAATGCCTTGTATTGCCACGATTTAACCATGTGCAGTTAAAATCACTATCGGGGTCGGGAATCAAACCTGAGGTCTTCTAAACCGAAGTCCTGTACGCTGAATATGGAGACAAGGAGCCAAACATAACTTAATGTTAGTTAGTCTAAAAATAATACGCGCTGAAGTTTACACGGACTGTGGATCATAATGAACCAAGCCTGTCAAGAGAATCAACATAAATAATAATAATAATAATAATAATAATAATAACCAGGGACCGGACTTTTAGGCGTTAGTAGGTTAGAATGCCGGCCCCGTGGTGTTAGGATGGTGCACCTGCCTCTTATCCGGAGGCCCCGTGTTCGACTCCCGGCCAGGTCAGAGATTTTTACCTGGATCTCAGTGCTGGTTCAAAGTCCACTCAGCCTACGTGATTAGAATTGGGGAACTATCTGACGGCGAGATAGCAGCCCCGGTCTGAAAGCCAAGAATAACGGTCGAAAGGATTCGTCGTGCAGACCACACGACTCTGCCGTCGGCCTCAGCAACTGTCGTTTGGTAGGCCAATGCCCTTCAAGGCTGTAGTGCCAAGGTGTTAGGTTATTAGGTTAGAATACGAACTTACTGAAGCGAGTAACAAATATTCACTATACTGCACAACACTGGTGCAATAAATTTTGCATAAACATTAGGGGTACAGTCGATCAGAACCCCTAGAGTTTATGTTGCTCTCAGTACATTGTGGAAGAGCAGGCTAGACGACACTTCCTAATAATCAAGTTACTCTGCATTCTAACATATTACTGCCTACAATTCCGAAGTCTGATAACTTTCAAACTAATATGCTTGTTTCCCGGAAACAGTTTCAACTCAAACTTTTCCAAAATACTGTTTAAAGTTAAGAGTTTACTTAGATGAATTACATTTAACATTCGGGTGCAGCCAGCGTGCTCTCCGTCTGTTTGTTCCTCGAGCAGCTAAGAAGCTTTAATTCCGTTGTCTCGTGTTTTCTATTTAAGTCCCGTCCTGCCTCAAGTGCTTGTTGGAAGAAGGATTACTTCGGACGCGTCTTGTACGTCCAAATAAAACCCGAGCAGAAAAATGTGAGGGTTAGCAAAGGCAGGGAGGGAATAAATGAGATAAGGACCAATTAAAAGTTCCACCAAGCCATTGTGAATTGACTTCTTTGGAAGATGACTAGGAATATTTCAAAAGTTCGTCATTTTGCACGTCAAAAGGAAGGAGCGTTTTTAAAAATGTATTTATGAAACTGTCTCTGCACTGTGCGTGATAACATCTACGATAGTCGCAGGGGTGACAAGAACAACACCTAGTGGACTTCAACTTCAGCGTTTTAGATTGGAAAACTTAGGACAACTAGCTGAGTTAGGCATTACTTATACTATGCTCCCTTTCCCATCTGACCGCACTTGGTTAATTGTTGTTCTCTCCCGAGCCCGAAGTCTCTATTTTCTCGCACTTCACGTCCCTTCCCTTTCTTTTATGATACCCTGGATCTTGGAAGTATCGGAGCTCGTCCAGTTTTTTCTTATCAAGATCAAATACCTAGTTACACATCAACTTAAAGAATGGTGTCAAATTTCCATTAGGAAATCAAGTTATCATAAATTCGTGTTTTTTGTTTGCAATTTCCTTCAGGTCGGACCAACGCTGATACACATTATGGCGACGATGGGACAGGAAACGGCTAGGAGTGAGAAGGAATTGACCATGCCCGAGATTAAGGTACAGCCTGGTGTGAATATTGGAAACCATGGAATCCCATCTTCAGGGCTGCTGACAGTCCGGTTAAAACTCACTATCTCCCGAATGATAGCTGCCAGCTCTGTGACTCAAACCGCCCAATCACTCGCCCGATCATAAATATTTCTATAAATGAAACAAAATTTATAATGCTATATTTGTTTTTATCTAACGAATCATTAGTGACATTTCTCTTGAATTTGGTATAAACAAGTACAGGATTCAGTGCATCGAAATCGGGAAACTGACTATAAAACTATCGCGAGTAAAATAATATTTTCTCTAGAGTATACTGAGATAAGGCCTATTTGACAAATGTCTCTCAGTCATCGCCATTCATCAATACCTCACATCACAGCCTGCACGGTCGCGGGGTAACATCAAGTCACGCATTTTCTATCGCTAATTTTTTGACAAAAATTTTCAGGTGACAACCATATTTATGTCAACAAACTCTCTATTATTTACACCGTACATGGTTAACTATATAGTGGGCATAAAAGGGGTAATCTTTAACACGAACTGTCCATATTAACTGGATGAAAACCAACCTTCTCTTAATGTACGAAAAAAAATTATTCTACTTTCACTGCTCTGACAAGGTAAATTTATTGTTTAAAGCTTTGGTGTCCTGAAGTTAAGGCGGAAAAAGAGGACATTGTAAGGACAGCAGCATGAATAAAAGCATCGATGGATTCATTAAATGCAATAAGTTATGACTGAAGTATTTTAATACCTTGGAATGTATTCTTCCAAGAATTTCATAAAATGTTACTTTACACAATAATTTATTATGGAGATATAATCAAGAAAGTAAGTAGATAATCTGTTCGACAAAATATAAACCAATAACTTAACAATTAATGTATTAACTTTAACGCAATTATACCAGATGGCCTGCCAGCGCCGTACTTTCCATTTATAAGTGTTCCGCATGCACTAATGATGCATAGGATGTCTAATGACTGATTTTACTACCTACATGTTATTTACATCAGAATATGAAGGGATGACAACTGGACGGTTGCTCACTGCATGTTCCTCAGCGCTACTCGTCAAATGTGCCCCCTTACGTTGATAGCCTGGTTTTCGAAAGCTCAAGTGTAGGATGATATTTGGTACAGTAGCACTACAGTTGCTGTCAATATATCGACCCCCGCTGGTGTGTTCAGCAACGACACAGACATAATTTTAACCTATAGAGTATCTGGTCGGAATGCAGCCTAAGCTCGCAGACGGTATGTGCAGGAGTTTCCAAATAGCCGCCTGCCTTCTATACACGTACTCCACCGAACAGAGTTTCAATTAAGAGCTAATGGATCGTTCAAGGAACTTTTGATAGAGTGGTATGTCTCTACATGCATAAATTAACGAGTTATTAAACTTTATTTTATGTATCTTTAGAATGTTTGCAAATTCACCCTGTCACAAAACGCGTGTAGTAAAATGACTGTTATTTGTTTCAGATCCGAAATTCACCCCCTTGTAGCGCTCCCTTGTAAACCAGTGACTAGGCATCCCAATCTTCAGTAGTTAATGCGGGTCACTTATAAGTAGAAAATATGGGGTTGGAAGGCCACGTAGTATATTTACATTGAAAGGCATTTTTCCTCTTCTTTAATGATAGACCTACATCTTAATCTACTACGACATACTCTATCAGTTATACGTGTATGTGCTATGACGGTGAAATATGCACTGTGGATGGATGTATATAATTGAATATGGGTGGATTACTTGGTCTTACAATTTCTTCTTCAAGTCCTCTATCATTTTTGCACGATATTTTTCTTCCCGTGAATCATGCGTGGCGGAACGTTTATTCTTATTGTGCCTCACTACATTATATTTACTTCTGGTGATGACTATGCCAGATATCAAACTTCTACAGTAGATCAGATGTTCTCAAACTATTATGAATGAGATTATACCCGTCACTCATGGATAAGAGTTCAGAGTACTCCCAAATCTTCCTAAATAGCAGGTTTAAAGATGCGATTACCTGACTGATTGTTGAGGCATTTTAATTGGTTATAAACCGTTCATTGAAATACATCTTAAATAAGACGATATTGTGAAATTAAATACATTTTTACTATAACACATCACAATAAATTTAAGAGTTTCACTCTATATCAAATATAATACAATGAAAGTAAAGTAACACGGAATATTTCGTTTGTAGAAAGTTTACCGAAACGCTAAATTTTAGTCCCAATATAAAACTGATAAATAAGGATGAACAATTTCCGAAATTAATTCTGGAATTCATATGTTGCGTACCATAAAAATTTCAATTGGATGGGCGCGCCTGTATGGTGTGAGAAAGTTTTCTGATGTGTCGTAGTCCAGGCGAAAATGTCAAAGCGCGAACTGTGGCTCCTTGAATGCATATTTATCTTTCTCCGTATTTATTTCCATACTTCAATATTTTTCATTGTTCTGATAATGATGACGTTTGTTGTTTAACAGTTAGGTCATCGGTCCCTAATGGTAACAGGTGAACGAAACGAAAATTAAAACTTCAAAATGGATCCACTGTCTAGAATCTAACACTAATGATGATGAAAAAATGATAGTGAAACAAAAAGTCAGTGGATCCGATTCGAAAATCCTGTATTACTGGGATGATGCATTATCACCTAAAGGGGTCCAAACTCCAGGTCGCTGCCCCTCATAATGGTACCAACCACTGGGAGGTAGAACCAAAGTGTTCCTCCTGTAGTGGCACTAATCACAGGTAACGAAGGCTCATGATGTTTTTCTAATGGTGGTATTAATCACGGGAAATGTACACCTATCGAATGTCGCACACTCACAGGTAACACGAAACCATGGCGTTTCGCACATAAGGGCATTACTCACAAGCAACGCAGGCCCATTGTGTTCCTCACATAGTGGGACTAATCACAGGCAAAGTATACTCATGGTGTATGACACATTATGGTAACAACCACAGGTAATACAAACCCATGGAATTCATCACATAATGGAACTACTCTCAGGTAACGCACACCCATTTTTTTGCACATAGTGGTACCTACCACGGGCGCCAGCCTACCTAACCAGTGGCTTTTCTCACATAGTGGTACTAATCGCAGGCAACGTACACCCATGATGTTTATCGTAAAGTGGAACTACTCATAGGTAGCGCAGATCTATTCTGAACTCGAGTGAACCGACACATTCCAGGACAGCGTTACAGCACATGGACATTAGTTCGCGCAGCCGAATACCAGCTCCCCCGCTTTGGTGGAATGCACACTTTGTTAGACCCTACTAACCACAGAATCGTGGGGTTCCTCACATAAACGCACTACTCATTGGTAACGTAGATCTATGGCGTTCCTCACATGGTGGTACTAATTGCAAGTAACATCTACCCATTGTGTTCCTCACGTAATGGTACTAAGCACAAGTAGTCTTATGGTTCTAATGTCATCATCCCTTGGTCGCCCCTTTTAATCGCATCTTACGACAGGCAGGGAATACCATGCGGAGGAAGCGACCATGGCCTTAATACTACTATTGACTTGTGGTGAGTTATTTCTCATACTGGCCTCGACCAAGACACTGAGTGGTTTGAGAAACAGGAAATTTCGTTTCCTGTGAATGGAAGAAATCCACCCCTCGTGCCCTTAAAGCCGGTGTCCCACAGGGTGAAGTTCTGTCCCCCACCCTGTACGGCCTATATGTGAACGATCCTCCAACCCGTCAAGGAGTGGAGGTTCAGCAGTACGCAGCACACACTGCAATTTATACCTGTATGAGGAGAAATGACCACGCTATCTTCGCGTTGCGTAAGTGGATAACGTGGTTTTGGAAGTAGTGTGTCCAAAATAAAGGCGGAAATAAATGCAAATAAAACCCAGGAAATTACTTTCAGCAAAAGACAACCTATATTTAGTCATGTTAATATTAACAATGTCCCGCTGTCGTGGACTATTAAGATCAACTCTCTTGGCTTAGCAATGAACAAAAGTCTGTTGTGAAGTTATAATATAGAGCTGGCTGTACATCGAGCGTCGGCACGGGTGGCGGCTCTGAGACCTCTCATTTAGTAATAAGTTTCTCTCTTGTAATATAAATAGAAACATTTATTTAGGAAGCATCACGCCTGTCCTGCAGTGCAGTTGCGAGGCCTGGTGCTATCTTTTTAAATTCCATTTCTTGAAATTACAAACTTTTCAAAACAAATCTCTGCGTATAATGTCAAGAACACCATTACTGCAATATAATAATAAGATACGAACCGAACTTCGCATTCCGCTTATTAGATCTCGGTGAAAGTGACCAAATATAGAATCCCCTTTAGTTAGTCTACCGACCCATGCTTCCTACTCTTAAAAAATGACCAAAAAACCAAACACAAATCTTAACCATTGAGGGCCTTGGTTAACATAAGACCTGTTAAAACTGGTTACCTTACCTTTTTCGGCTTTTTCCAAATTCGAGGAATTTATCAGAAATTTACGTTTTTTAAAATACCTGCGGCCCTATTTTATACATAAAAGTTTAGTGAGGATGGGGTTCATCTCTGACATGGGGGGGTAATACCGCCTCTATGGCAGATTTGTTCATCCCCTGAATGAAGATTTTCCGACTCATGAGGTATTCTGGGAAACAGGTGAGTAGTTTTTTTTAGTAGGAAATATTATTTGTTCGGGGCGTCGACCTAGAAGGATCTTTTGCCCCTACTTGCACCATATGTGAGGAACCTGCGTGTATTTTGTAAATGGCGGAAGTGTAAAGTGTTAAATGTGAGGAAAGGAACGTTAAGGAGGACACAAACACCCAGTCCCCAACGCCAGGGATATTAATCATTTACAATTAAAAACTCCTGCCCGGCCGGGAATCGAACCCGGGGCCGCCGGGTTACAGGCGAAAGCTTTGCCCCCTACACCGCGAGGCCGGACAACAGATGAGTAAATGGGCATAGATTTCACTCTGGTACCCTCACGTACTCGCTCTCAAAAACAATAGCGCACCGTGTCAGATCTTTCTGGAAAATTACTCCGAACACTGTGACGTACATCGTTTCATTTCAGCATACCGTATGAAACTGGCATTATGATTAAAATACTGTTTCGCCACTGGACTTGTGGCCTGGAAGCTTCCGTACATTTTTGGCTTAAACGTAGCATACTTTAATGTTTTCGATTTTCAAATACTGTTGAATTCTTCTTCTTCTTCTTCTTCTTCTTCTTCTTCGTCGTCGTCGTGAATGGGGTGACTAAGGACCATGCGGAATCAACATTTGTCGCCTTTTCCTTATAGCCCAGTATTCCTTCATACGCAGTGACTGGGTGTGTTTTCGTTGCAGGGACAATACATGACGGTTAGTCTTTCTCTCACCATCCTCAAAACCCCGTGTGAGTGTGATTTTTCTGATTTAACCTTCGTGCAGTAGATACGGTGATCCTAATTCCTTCAGGTCTTTCTCTGTCTGTTTTTTAATTTACAATTTGCTCTACATCGCACCGACACAGATAGGACTAATGGCGACAATGGAATAATGAAGGCCTAGGAGCGGGAAAAAATCGGCCGAGGGCTTATTTAAGGTACAGCCCGAACATTTGTCTAGTGTGAAAATAGAAAACCACGGAAAACCATTTTCAGGACTTCCTACTGTGGGGTTCGAACCCACTATCTCCCGGATGCAAGCTCAAAGCTGCACGTCTCTAACCGCCCGGTCTCTCTATTGATCCATACGTTTTATTCTTTAAGAATGTGTACATTCTGTGATTGGATTTTTCTCATTATTTTACGTTTTTCCACATCTAATTGTCCTTTTACGTGTTTTGCGCTGAAGATTGAGAGCTTCTGATGAGTAGGGAACTTCGGGTTTGATTACTGTAGTACACTGTATGATTTTACAGTTCAGGAGAAACGCTTTTCTATTGTATTTTTTGTTAAATGAAATGCAGTCTCCATTCTCTGGAGTCGTGATTCAATTGATTTCTTCCCTTTACTACAACTTTCAGTAATCCATTCACATAAATATTTTAATAATAATAATAATAATAATAATAATAATAATAATAATAATAATAATAATAATAATAATAAAAGCCTAGTTAATACGAATCCCGGTCTATCCAGGGTTGGCATCTTACCTCAAAATTGCGTAGCGTTAAGAAGTACTTCCGGCTTTAAATACACCGCCAGAACCAAAATAAGCCTGGGTGGCATCACCGACCCCAGATATAACTGGCGACCGATGATCTAGATGTTAGGTCCCTTTAAACAACAAGAATCATCATTAACATCATCATCATCATACTCGTGTAACTGGTATAAGCTGAATACATTATTATTATTATTATTATTATTATTATTATTATTATTATTATTATTATTATTATTATTATTATTATTATTATTATTATTATTATTATTATTACTGCAATATATGGATTGGTATATTATATTATCGAAAGGCCTGCCACTTTAGAACGGGCAGAAAGTTTTAATAATTATAACAACCATAACGGTGATAGCTGTATAAAATTAGCAGATACCATTTTATACATTTATTTTGTATTAACGAGCTTTTCAGAAGATTCTTGCGGATTTGTGTGAGTGCAATATGTAAGCCTGGGTGCAATCATTTTTGCATTTTATAGGTATATGTCTAGATGTCATCCGCGGAGATTTACATAAATAATGTTTTCGGGCAGAGTAGTAGCAGTATCTTCCCCCCGCTTCTCCGCCGTTAAGGATTACCACTCCATAGTCCGGTCAAAGATCAACTCGGCAGCTCCGTACAGTATTTCAAAGTTAGTGTATGATTTCACTTTGAGGGGAACATATCTTTGTACCTTTATATCTCTCGTACACAGATATTCACTAAAATGAACTGTAGGACCTATACGGTACATAGTAGTCTCCACTTGAACCACTCACAAGAGACGTCCTTTTCAAATTTAGAGTTCATTACATTATAGTGTTAATTAAATTGGGGCATTAAGTGATGAGAAGTCAAAGACAAGATGAACCAGTGGAGACCAAAGCGACTAGACCTTTCAAAGATAGGACACACTGAGTCGCATAGGCCTGTAATTACACGCTCTTACGAAGAGTCTCCTGGTAGTAAAAGTCGAGTGAGATGATGTCAGTAATACACTAAATTCTTCATCATCTGAACCGTTGAGGTAAAGAGAAGAGCGAGCGCACATTTTAGTAATTTCACATTCATATTTTAAGTTTGATTTTTCAGCACGAACATATAAAATATTTGCGGATCACTAACAGGAAATATCAAGACTCACGCAAGTATAATAATAATAATAATAATAATAATAATAATAATAATAATAATAATAATAATAATAATAATAATAATAATAATAATAAGTCCGCCTCTGTGGCACAGTGGTTAGTGTGATTAAATGCCACCCTCGGAGTCCCGGGTTCGATTACCGGCTCTGCCACCAAATTTTAAAAGTCGCACGACGGCGAGAACGGGTTTCACTCAGCCTCGTGAGGTCAACTGAGTAGAGGGGTGTTAGATTCTCTCCTCAGCCATCCTCGAAGTGGTTTTCCGTGGTTCTCCACTTCTCCTCCAGACAAATACCGGGGTGGTACTGTAATCGTATCGGTCATCCACATAATTAATTGAAAATTGGTTTAGACAGTGGAAACATTTGTCAGGCCCCTTTGTCCATATCGAAGTCAAGTTGCATCAGAATGAACAACACCTCCGACTTGGTGGCGCAGATACAAGTCCGTCAGAGCTGGAGAGATCCCCAGAAAGGAAGGAAAGTACGTAGTGATAACTCCGCCAACTAAAAATGGCCGAAACACGGTAATGCCAACGTGCAAGCTTGATTTGTGTTGTAAGATTTCGAGATAAGTGCATTAGTTAGTAAGGGAAAACTCGGCATGTTATATGTTCTTATAGTAGTCCACTGCCAAAATTATATTTGTTTGTAAAATTTCTACTTGTGAAAAATTACGCCACCAGAAGATTATATGAGCATTAGTAGCGTCCCCACGCTAACCGAGAATCCAGACTCCGGACGGGGAATCCACGGAAAGGCATCGGATTTGATGGTAAATATCAGTGAAATCGCCGATCTACTTGTTTTCCGCGCATAACCAAATTACTTAGAAATCCGAGCTACGCGTTTGACCTTATCGCCAGTGTTAGAGGACTCGTAGAACGGCTGATATGGAAAATGTTCTTGGGACCGTCCGCCAACTGTTATTCGTGTTGGGGTGAATTTATAAAAGAGTCCGCGCTGATGCGAAAGGGAGAACTTGACGTGAAGTATTGGAGGCAGACACTCTGTCCGCTGATGTCCCGGCCTTGCCTTTGTTCGGGATTGCTAGTTTATATTTTGTCGATACGCTGTATTAAGACTATGCTCATGTTACAGATATAGCTACATTTCTGAAAAGTTTGTGAAAATTCGACTAACAGGACGACTGTATCGCTGTAAAGACGAACGCGGGAACTGTATTAGAGTTTCGTAACTTGTGTTGGTGAAAGACGAAATTTAATTGAACGTCATAAACATTAGACTTGTTCCAGTGAAGACGATCCCAGCATTATGAAGGTGCTCAATAGAACCAGTGATCCATGCCAGGGCCATGATGGGTTAAACGACACCAGGGACCTTCCCAAGGCCCGAGACATGGATCTCTCGCGACATGACGATGAGTGTAGTACTTCCAAATACTAGTCTTGTAAATGCGGGATTATGTTATGTAAATATTTAGATCAAGTATAATAGGATAGTAAGTTTGAAATGCATTTGATTTGAATTAAAGAAAGATATGTGAGTGGTCTGCATAGCTTATGAAATAATGTTTATCTAGCTGGCCACGGAAATTCTAGAATGTGAGATAAATTTTGAGCCTATACAGTGTTAATTAAGAGTTAAACGTATGCATGGATTTATAAATGAAATATCCGAAAGGCTGAGAGTGCTTTACATTGACAGGGTAAAATAAAGGTTTCTTTTATTGAAGATTTCAAACGGTAACATTAATATTTTCCTTTATATGAGATATTTAAATGATGTTGGTAATGCATGTCGGTAGTGTCTTCTAAATACCTGCATTGGTATGATAAGCATGGGAGTAGCGATACATGATTAGAAGATAGAGATGGCTGTATCAATTTTTTGTGATGTCTGACAAGCCTGGACTCGAACGCAGGTTCTCCGATTTTAGATAGGGTTTTTCTTCTATGTCAAGAGTTGCATACCTTTCTTTTAATTATAATAGAGTTAACGGCTACGTTCAGATGCATTTGAGGTTTTTGTTTGCGTTCATATTTGTATGAAAACCGCAGGATGATTTTCTGTGCGATCTACTAGTTGTGAACCTGGGTCTTCTGTGTGTAAGGGTACGACATTGATAAGACGAACAGCGTCTTGAAGTGATGTAAAGATAAGTAAATGGACAGAGAATGTATAAGCAAATGCAGCTTTTGAATACAATATGATATTGGTTGAAATGATATACACTGACTGAGCAAATGTTATGGGATAGCGGGGCACTGATGCGCAGGCGAGTTGTCTGTGCACCACATGCCCCCTGTTCCAGCGGCAGTTGTATAGCAGACCTTGTGAGCAGTGACTGTGCATGTGACAGGTGTAACATGGAACGTCGTCGTGAGCTGACACCGTTCGAACGGGGTGTGGTGGTCGGTGCCCGACGGTTGGGAAGTGCGATTTCAGGAGTGGTGCTGGAATTCGGCTTCACACGATCAACCGTGTCCAGGATGTATCGTGAATGGTTGAATGTGGGTGTCACCGTCCACAACAGCCGAACGACCGGCCGTCCAGCCACCCTCGATGACCGTGACCGGCGACATCTGAGACGGATTGTCAATAGTGACAGACGGGAAACCGTGCAACAAATCACGGCTCAGTTCAACACTGTCCGTGCTAGACACGTCTCCCAGTGGACAATCCGTAGGAACATGGGTTCTATGGGGTATGGGAGCCGGCGCCGCACACGAGTGCCACTGTTAACCCAACGTCATCGGGCACAACTACGCGCATTTGTCGCGAGTCATCAGGGATGGACATTGGAACGATGGCGTAAAGTGATATGGTCGGACGAATCACGATTTCAGCTGCACCATGCCGATGGAAGGCACCGTGTATGGCGCAGACCACATGAAGCTATGGATCCCGCCTGCCTCGAAAGTGTGGTCCAGGGCGCTGGTGTCTCTGTTATGGTCTGGGGTGCATTTTCGTGGTATGGGCCCCCTAGTTGTTCTGGAAGAGACTTTGAATGGTACGCGGTATGTTGAGCTGCTCGGAGACCATCTCCACCCATTTTTGGCCTTCTAGCGCCCAGACCGTTCTGCGGTGTTTCAGTATGATAACGCGCCGCCACATCGCTCCCACGTCGTCCGGTAATGGTTCCAGGAACATGCAGCGGTGGTCCAACGACTGCTATGCCACCCAGGAGCCCCTATATGAACCCTATCGAGCGTATCTGTGATGTCCTGGAACGCAGCCTCCGTGCCATGGATCCTGCACCCACGAACAGACCAGCATTGGCGGCCGCTCTGCAAACGATTTGGTGTCAGCTACATCCAGAGGATCACCAGGGACTTGTCGACTCACTTCCACAGCGTCTCACTGAAGTTCGCAGGGCCAGAGGAGGCCACACACACTATTAAGTGACTATCCCATGACATTTGCTAAGTCAGTGTATTTACCACGATGTTTTCTCAAGGAGACTGAATGCCATGCTTTGAGAAGTTTAAAATGAAGGATCTCCAGCCAGCATTTTGAAGCACTGCTGTGGGACGTGTCATTTATGACTTGTTGAGAGGGTGAACTTGACCGATCGCGTAAGGATGAATTCTGCCAAGGTGTTGTTTTCAAGCCTGCACAAATACGGAGAAAGGGTTTCGCAAATATACGCTTGCATTTAGAGGATTTCCTTTTAATTCTTTCATGATTATCTCTGTGAAGAATATGAGTAACTGGAACACCAGAATTGAATTGTTTGTTGATCTTTTTGAATAATTTAAGTCGGGATTTTGAGTGACCCATTTTTCGGTGGCATCCTGGAGACCATCGTTTCGAATTTCAATACGAACCCTGAATTTTCTGACACATACAAGTTTTATTTATTTTTTGTTTCATGAAATACAGCCAGTCATATGTGTTTATAGTTTACACTTCTGTTTGTAGTGTGTGTGTGTACATATCCTTTTGAATGTGTTTTTTGAGATTTATTTCACGTTTGATGTCTGAATTAGGAAGTGGGTTTTATCTCATGATTTTTGTCCTCGGACTCATTGCGATGTGGGATTGATTGCGGACCCGACATCCGTTTAATTGTTTTGTTGGTTGTATTCTGTCTCGCAGTGCTACTTTCTAATTGTTTTGTTTACTGAGTAGGAGTGTAGTTAATTGGTTAGGCGACCACTCAAAGTTGTCTCCGATTTTTGCGTAGGTAGTGTATTTCTTCTGATAGTGAAGAAAGTTTTTCATGAAAAACCTTTGCATTTACACGGATATTCCTGCACTTAAGGATATTGCAGATTAGTGCGTGTTTAATGATCTGGATGTATTCGTCGTCATGTCGTAAAGGAAAATAACGTTCAAACTGATTTAATTTACAAATTAACGGTGCCATATCTCCGAGTTTATGTATCAAGTCCACCAGGCATTGTACAGTTTCGTTTTGATTGTAGTGCTATTCAGGGTTACAGTGAATTAATTTATGTGTTTATCAAGGTATATTTAAGGGGGTTTTAAAGTTTGTCTTATCATTTGCCGTAGTTAAATGCATCCTAGTTTTCCTCCGTTCTCTTATGCCTTTCAGTTAGTTTTAGTGTTGCATTTTTTATACTATACAGTGAACGCTCTGTGACCCTGGGAGGCCGGATGGTGTATCTTGGAAAGGAGGGAGTACAGTCGATCCTTGCACGGTCGGAAAAACATTTGTTCACCCATTGATTTGGATAAAAATGTATTTGCTTTCCAGATGAGATGGCATTTGACTCTAGACTGAAAAGGTCCCATACCATACCATCGAACAATGGGGCAATGGGGCGGATGGTATGGTTCCGGTAACTAATTTAAGGCCACGGACACTTCCCCGTCCCTTGCCCATCCCTGCCAGTCTTCCCATACACCACAAGGCCCCTCTTCAGCATAGCTGGCGAGACCGCCTGTGTGAGGTACTGGTCCTCCTCCCAAGTTTTATCCTACCGACCATATGTCTCACGCTCCAAGACACTGCCCTTGAGGCGGTAGAGGTGGGATCCCGCACTGAGTACGGAGGAAGAACCAACTCTAGAAGGTAAACGCTAAACAAACAAACAAACAAACAAACAAACAAACAAACAAACAAACAAATAAATAAAATAAATAAATAAATAAATAAATAAATAAATAAATAAATAAATAAATAAATAGATAAATAAATAAATAAATAAATAATATATTTTAAATTCCTTTCCTATATCTTTCAGTGGTCGCCAGAATATCGGAACTTCTTTTCTGGAAGTCAACGACACACGGATCATATTATTTAAAGAATCGCAAAATGCTACTGATTTTAACCGTGATTGAACCTAAACTTGAGCAAGTCAAATTTACATTTCTTCTTAGGAAGAATTACCCAATGCTGGTAAGACTTATGTCCCTATATTTGTATCTCATTCAATCCAACACTGTAATCATTTGATTGCATTGAAATGGCGAATGTAAATAATCGTAAATAATTGTTACCACATTTATGACTAAAATTTGTTTGACTTTGTACTTGCACTGATGGGGTTGGAAAAATACAGTTGAATCGTCCTTGTCATGGATTTGAATACCACCATATTTTGGGGAGCTGGTGCGTAATACATTGTAACGGTTTGGCGGTGTAGTATATAAATAAATATACCACTGGTAGCTTCTACATTAGGGTTTATTTATTTACTCGCACTACCTCTACAGACTAATATTTAAAGGCTAAACAGTTACATCACACATGCACGTGTACCCTAGAGCAGTTCACTATTAATTCACTGTAGAATGTTTGCGGGCACACACGCTTGCGCGCAAATATGAACCGTATCGCTCTCGGACAGCTAAAAGTGAACTGGTTCGCGTTCGTCTGCCATCTTTATATAAGGAGGCCAAACGTTCCAGACTAGTCTTGGAGCAGGATTCATCCAGAAACCTCACGCGGTAGAAAACTCCATTCGAACTGCCTCTCAATTTACATCCTCCACTCGCGCTGTCGCTACGAGGGGTCGGCTTTGCGCTAGGCTTGTCCATGAGTGGGAAGTGGGCGGCCCATACGGATGACGTCATGAAGCCCGCCCAAAGTCGTATATTTAGAATGGTGGGCGCTATAACTATTGCAATATTTAGTCTTTCAGGAGATCAGAATAATACGTATACATTAAAGAACTATTACTATTTACAATAGTTCAAACTTATTTAGTTTTTCAATGCAATTTCTGTTAGTCAAGCTATGGCAGCCGTTAAAAGCAGGTGTGCATGTTAGTCGTCTCCAAACATCCACCGTAGCTGATTGCCGTGATCAGCGTTACGCACTAAAGTTTTGTGTTGACTTAGAGAAAAACGCTTTCTTAACCTATGAAGATTTGAAGAGTGCTTAAGAGACACTGTAATGTCTCTTCGAGGCTGTTTCCTACCGCATAAGGCATTCAAAAATGGCTGATACAGCGCTGAATTACATGGAGGAGTGGGTGAACCCGTCATAGCCTTAAGAGAGAGAACGATGAACACTGGGGCTGAAATTATTCGTACTGACATACGCCTCGTTGTTACGTATCTCGCAGAAGTCCTTGGTAGGTAAGTTGGAATATTCACAAACTCAGCATTTGCACATGTCCCGTGTTCGTGCGGACAGATACGGCGACTCCTGTACAGAAGCAGGTTCACGTTGATACGTGGCTCTACTGGAAACTATCTGTTGAAGATGAATGGTGGCAGCATTGCATCACTGCAGATGAAACCTGGAATATTGTTACGAAGCTGCGACCAAGCGGGGAAGCAGTGAGTGGATGGATGGAACGTGGCCAACCAGCACAAAAGCGTGCATATGTCAGCGCCTAAGAAAGTAAAGTACGCGAACCTCTTCTTGATACCAAGTTCCGATTCAGCACTAGGGAGCTCCGGTATCAAGAAACGTTTCGCGCACTATATATCACGTTCTTTGATTAACACGGTTCCAAGTCATACTACGGTCACCGCAAAGGAACTACAAGAACATCTTGCACTAATTGAAGATTTCTCTCTCTCTCCCTCTCTCTCTTTGCTTGCACTACATCCCGTACCTTCAATGTCTTTAATCTTCACCGTTTAACAAATAACACTAACTGTACCCAATTAAAGCAGTCCCTTAACATCTATCTTCCTGGAGGAGTACGCAAGGGGCTGAGATCAAGCATTCTTGTGTCTAACAATCAGAAATATGTATATTTCTAAGAAAATTGTTTCTCTGTGTTAGCTTTATATTCTTTAGATTTTTGTAGTCTAAAATGATAAATAGGCTTAATGATTTACTTTCTCACTTATTATATAATTTACGTTTTAATTTTATTGTATTTGGTTACTGTATTTTAACTATCGTAAATTTAATATTTAATTTAATATGTTAATATTATAAAAATGTAGTCAGTGTGTTCTTAGACCTGTATTGTACTACACGAAGACGGTACATAAAGGGGCTTTTCAGCATCGGTGACATGTAAATCAATAAGTTCAGTTCAAAATTCAGTTTTTCTCTCTCTCTTCTGTCCATGTACTTTTCATACGGCGTGGCGGTTTGCCATGCGCGGTTGAAAAGTTTTTGCCATGCGCTCCTATCCTGCGCCAGATGCATCGCTTGATGTAGAGACCTCCCAACCAATTTACCTTGCTGGAGCTCTTCCTCGGCTACTTGTTCCTTGTACTTTGCAGTCCGCCTTGATATGTGACCAAAACACCTCAAATAGTCCTGGATAATCTTCTTCATGAGCCTGACCTTCATCTTGAGCACTTCTGGGACAGAAGTGCTCGTCCGGTGGTCGATCCAGGATACTCTTAGATCTCGGCGGTACACTCATCGCTTCAATCTTCTTCCCATCAGCTCTACGAATTGTCAGCTGTGTATATGACGATGAGGAAAACTAGAGTATATACCAGCCTGAGTTTGGTGTTGTTAGTGACAGCTCTGTATTTCTATATCTTCGTCATTTTCGCCGTCACAGTGCATGCCATTGCATGGCATCTCCTGACCACATCCGAGCAGCCCCCATTGTTCGTTATTAGGGCACAGAGATAAAGGAATCTGTTCAACCCCTCAAAGCCTCCTATTCGTCTCAGGTATGGTAAGGTGTTGTTTTTCCGGTCCACGATCATGACCATTGCGTTGATCTCCATTTCCACCATCCCCACTAAAAAGGAGGAACCTTGTTGGGCAGTGGAAGCTTCATCATGATAATGCCAGACCTCATGTCGCTACTGCAGTTACATAGTTCTTGATAAGTAAAGGCATCTCCACATTATAACATCAACCTTACAGTCCTGACTTGGCCTCATGCCACGTTCCTCTCTACCTGATGACCAAAAAAGGACCTTACAGGACGTCAATTTGGTAGTTAAACCCAGGCAGTGAAAGCATTTGCGCAGTTGTCAAAGAATGGTTTCCTGCACGTCTTCCAGGAATGGCAAAGGCGATGGGACAGGTGTATAGCACTGAGTGGGAATTATTTTGAAGTGGATACAAGTATGAATATGTAATATTTTGAAATAATATTTTAACGGCGTGTGGCGTCCGTAGATGCATGGTGCAGGTCTTTCGAGATGACGCCATATAGCCGACCTGCGCGTCTGTAAGAATGGAGCTTGCCTAAAATGAATTCTAATGCGGACGACGGCACGAACATCCAGCTACTGAGCTATAGGAATTAATTAATTCAAGTTAAATCCCCCACCTGGCCGGGAATCGAACCCGAGAACCCTGTGTCCAAAGGCCAGCCTGTTAACCTCTTAGCCATGGAGCCAGAATTATTTTAAAATCAAGTGTTGAGAGTAAATGTAAATACCGTAGTTCTCCATGTTGAGGAAATGAGCGGTGTTCCTACTTTGGATGTGGTACTTAGATAATTTAATGGGAACTCATGCTTTCATAACCATGTATTGTAAAGTCTTTATTGTGACGTCTAAATTTATGAGTGTCACTTTTGTATTCTCAGAGATTGTGTTCCTTGCATTATTCGGAAGGAATTTAACGTCGAAGTATTCAAGATGGATACTTACAAAACGTGAAGTTGATAGTTATTATGTGTACGTGGCTGAAATATTATACAGTAACTAGACCTGGTATATATTTTCTTTATACCTCCGTTAAAGGTAATTTAGGTCATTGTAGAGCCGATGAACGAGATGTTAGGCCCTTTTAAACAACAACAACAACAAGAACAACAACATCATCATCATCATCAAATCATTGTACGTCCAACTGTTAACAAGAAATTGATTGTAATCCCTTACGTTCAAATTACTGTATGATCATATGCCTCAAAGTACCATGTGTCCTATGTTACTTCCGTTTTTTTCAAATACACCAACAATGTTCACAATATGGAGTTTTCCATCTTGCGTATTACATTATTACTAGTGGCCTGTCACAGCTATAGCCTCGAAGAAAGAGTAAAAGTGAAACTGATGATAAGGGGAGCGTGAGAAAAGTGACGGAAATATACTGAATTCCGGAAAACCATTCATTTGCCTTTACACTTACACTTGCGATGTGACTATAAATTTTTGAATCTTTACAATTGAAATATCATAATCTTCTTGTGCGTGCTTGTAATAGTTATGAATCACTTTAATAAAGTAGACTAGAGTTCACTGTAAATGATTGCATTTGACTGCCCTATTCATTGAATGATTATAGTACGGTATTTCATTGTAAACCATGTTTTTTTTTCTGGGGAACTCACCGTACTATGGTGAGGTTATATTTTTAATTCTGACATCTCCGCAGCTTTAACTCTACTAAATTCAACATATAACTAACCATAGCTAAAAACGCAGCGAAATAAGTAAATATATTTTTTGTCAAAACTTTAGACCTGTGCTTTGTTAATGTTCATTGCGAAAGCAATACACAACGGTAACTGCCTACCTTTGAATTTGAAAGGTATGTTACTGTCAGTAGAAACCATACCAATTGTAGATAAATAAATTAATTTTTAGAATATTGGAGCCAAGGCCACGGTGTCTGAAGCATGTGTTGGGCTTCTTGGTCCGAGATTTCTCCGTGAGAATGAGTTCAGGAATTTCTTTAGGATAGGATTTATTTAGCGTATGGCTTTTTGGATACTTGCTGAGAAATTTGAGAATTTTTTGGTTGGGCTTGTACCATGGCGAACTAGCCATGCGCCGTAGTACCCTGTTTGGAACGTATGGAGTTGCCGCATTGGTGTCTTCGGAATATAGCACCAGGCCTCACAGCCGTATCCTTCGCACACTCTGGTGTCTAGCGTGAATTAGTAGGAACCGCCAAGAATCAACCCAATATCCATCCAAACAGCGCTAGACCAGCAAGTAGTCTTGAATGCATGTTAAGTTAATTTGCTAGTGAACCATGAGAATTAAAAGAAAATTCACATGGCCCTTTTATGAAACGGAATTTTAAGTCCACATGCTCGCTTTAATTTGGTGATATTTGCCCACGTTTCTGAATTATACTAATTCAATTAATTATAATATTTTCCTTACTAGCTCTTTTCCCGCGATGGTGACAGGTCCAACAACTTTGCATGCCATTCCTCATTTGTTACTGTTAAGATCATCATCAGGTATGACTCCCACGATCATTACGTATTCCTTTCTTTTTTGCTAGGGGCTTTACGTCGCACCGACACAGATAGGTCTTATGGCGACGATGGGATAGGAAAGGCCTAGGAGTTGGAAGGAAGTGGCCGTGGCCTTAATTAAGGTACAGCCCCAGCATTTGCCTGGTGTGAAAATGGGAAACCACGGAAAACCATCTTCAGGGCTGCCGATAGTGAGATTCGAACCTACTATCTCCCGAATGCAAGCTCACAGCCGCGCGCCTCTACGCGCACGGCCAACTCGCCCGGTACGTATTCCTTGAGACGATGAAGTCACCGCTTCCTGGGGTGTCCGCGTGGTCGATTTGCTCCTGGGTTGTGCAATACAGCTGTTTTAGTAATTGATCGATCGTCCTTTCTCCATAACGTGTACACAACATTTGAAGTGAACTCTTGCATTTTATCCTAAATTGGCACAACTGCTATCCGTTTTATGCTATAAAGATTTTCTAACATGCCCTGCGTAGCATTTTAAATTCCGTTAAAAGGAACTTTATTTTTTTGGTGGTTTAACGTCACACTAACACATCGAAGGTTTTCGGCGACGGATGGGTGGGAAATTTAAGGACCGTGTCCTTAGTTAAGGTACAGCACCATCATTTGTCTAGTGTAAACATGGGAACATACGGAAAAATCTCCCATATGCAGCTAAATGCTATGTGACCCATGGAATATTTCAACAACTCCGTAGCCATTCCAGTAATCCCTCAGTAGTCTGTGAAATCATTGGCAATAATAATAATGCAAATAATAGTATTTGAAAATAATAGCAAATATTGTGTCTCCATAGCGCAATGGCGCTATTAACTGGCACCCTCGAGGGCTTGGGTTCTACTTCAAGTACTGGCATAAATTTCACGTGATTAAAATGGTACATGCAGCTCAGCTCCATCGGGAGTGTGCCTAGAGAGAACTGCACCTCCTGAAGGAGGGGACACAATTTCATTTTTCTTACTCACTAGTAATAAATATTGTAAAGGTATTCACGTTATAGCTGTCTTCCAAGCACAGTAAACAGAATAAATCATGAGGCCTCTTGATGGTACCATCAAGGCCACCTCAAAATTTACAGCTCTTCGATGAGGGAACAAGATATTTTGAGGACCTACAACAAGCCGAACAGTACTTCTCCTCATGGTGGGATAAAAACATAGTATTGTTATGTTTCACTTAGTAAGAAATTAGCCATTTTGCGTATTTAGCCAAGTCTTCCCATATTTTATCTATACCGAATGAGTTGGCTGTGTGGTTAGGGACATAATGGGTTCGAATACCACTGACGGCAGCCTTGAAGACGGTTTTCTGTGGTTTCTCATTTTCACACCAGGCAAATGCTGAGGTCACGCCCACATCCTTCCCACTCCTACATTTTTCCTATCCCATGGTCGCCACAAGACATGTATAAAAAAAATGCTCCTTGCAACAGAGTTCTTATCGGATTCGTCTGAACTTTTCAGAGAATTTTTGAATATATACCGGAATTAGAAATAGTTCTACGTCATTTCAATACCAGTTGAATATTATCTTCACATTTTTACTCCTGAAGTAGCACGAAACTAGATATTTTCTAGTTGAATGAAAAATAAAAAATTGAAAAAATATATCTCCAGTAGTTTATACCTCACTGAGAAACGCTGAGTTGTTCTTAAATATATGATTACTTTTGACAAGTCTGCCGAATTATAGCCCAAGAAAATGAAAACTGTGTCAATAACTTTGCAACCAATTAATAAATCAACTGAAATTTTTGTGTGGGGCTACCTCATTAATATATGTTTGTGTTTTAAATTTGGATCTGGTAAATTGTAGAAATTCAAAATTTCAATCATAACTCCCCCTAACAACTGTTAAGTGGTTTAACACAGACCGGGTTCAATTTTAATTTAACACAACTATTAACTATTTGTTAGTGTTAATCATTCTTAACGAGGCGGTCATATTGTCAAATTGTGTGTTAAGTCGTTGAAGAAACTGGGCCTGAAGTATCTCAAAGTGAACTGGGTCAAGGAGAAGTTGCCAGCGTTTCAGCAGTTGTTCGCAGTACGTACTGTAGTGAATGTGACACAGGTTTATCCCTAGAACTTCAGTGAAAAAAACCTTTTTGTATACAATAAAGAAGAGGAGGACCCAACGGTCTCCAAGCCAGCGATTTATGACTGACAGTTAATCACTTGAGCCAAGCCAATCACTTTTCATTTGTTAAACGATCCTCGACAGACACGCCCATGTTTTATAGAGCTTGCCACACATTTTGTCAGCTTCGAAGTTCTGTAGACTCTACAGACTAACTGGCTACATTATTTTAAAATGACATGCTAGTAACAGGAATTACAACGTAAACACTCCTTGTTTTTATTTCAACTCCCACTTTCTATTTCATTGGAGCTTCACTGTTCAGACTAAAGAGAGATAGCTCGTTATTTTTTTCTTTACCCTCAGCCTTACATTTTTACGGATTATCATGTGTCCATCAGTTATTAAATTCGATCCATACCAATCAGTTTTGTGCTCGATATGTATTCAATCTGTCACGGCACAGAGAATTGCCTGCTACGAAAGATACTGAAATTCGATCCTCTCACTTTCTCTTGAATAACAAGAAATTCCTTGTCCCTTGGAGGGTTTTTCATTGTACTTTGGAAGTTTAATCACGTTCCAGAGCTTTGTAAAAAACTGTATCTGGCAAATAATAATAATAATAATAATAATAATAATAATAATAATAATAATAATAATAATAATAATAATCCGTGTGGCGATTTACCGGTTACCTCCATCGGGCGCGTCCCATTGGAATTGGGGAAGCTCGCTGGCTCTGCCGCCAGCAGAGTCAGAGGGTAGTAGGGAAATAAAATACCACCGTGAAAAAAACTGGTCCCTTGCCAGGGTTACGGCGAAGACTGGTAAATGACCAGAAGCCAGAATACATCTTGAGGCAACCTCTAGGGCTAACAACCCTAGTTGTAAAAGGATGGGTACCCGTCCAAAGCAAAGTCAAGTCAAAAAGCATGATGGCACAACATTTCAAGAAACATACCCCAGGGGGTAATTCTTAGGATAAATCCCTCGTCGTGAACGCTACGGCGCACGAGTCTCGATCGGATTCTGGGGGAGACTCGACATCATGCAAGAGACGAGTCGGAGCGTCTCGGTGTACCCCGAAGAGTCAAAAACTCAGGCCAAAATCTGAAACCTTTCTAGCAACTTTCAACATAAATTCACTTACACAAACTGGCAAGCTGAAAACCCTCACCAAAGCTCTTCACGAAAATCAGATATCCATAATGGCCCTACAGGAAACAAGGAACCCAGATGGAGAGATTTTTGAATCATAATAATAATAATGTAATGAATTTTTACTTCGGGGTAATTACTTTTATGGTTTTCAGAGACGCCGAGGTGCCGAAATTTTGCTCCGCGCGAGTTATTTACGTGCAGGTAAATCTATCAACATGGGGCTGACGTATTTGAGTACCTTCAAATTCAACAGGCCTGAGCCAAGATCGAACCTACCAATTTAGGTTCAGAAAGCCAACGCCTTAACCGCCTTAGTCATTCATCCCGGCTTTTCATTTTTTTAGACTTTACATGTCTTAGCAATTTCTAGAGTCCATTGTGATTTGGCCTTCTTGCAGTGCGCACAATCTGTCGCGGATAGGGTAAACAATATTTTCAGGAGGCAATGGCTCCTTTCAAACGGCGAAGTTAGGGTGCATGACCCTCTCTTATCTTAACCGCATTTACAACACTTCAACCTATGATTTAGCAGAGTTATATTTTACTAAGACTCACGCACTCACATGTATAAAACAATTACAATAGTAAAATAGTATAAAATCGTCAAGACCATTTTAAAGCCCAATAACATCCTACGATGATGATGATGATTGTTGTTGTTGTTATTGTTGTTTAAAGCAGCCTAACATCTAGGTCATCGGCCTTAATGGTACGAAATGTAATAACAATTTTTAAAGTCCAAAATACATTCACCGACTAGAATTCAAAACGTGATGAAGAATGAATGGATGAATATGAATTTAAAATAATTGGCGGATCCTACTCACTGTATTGAAAGTTAAAAATAATTCCAAACTCAATCCACTGACTAGAATTCAGAAAAGACGACGAAGAATAATGATTATGAACTTGAAAACAATCAGTGGATCCGACCCGCAATGGCCCACCTTCCCAGAAACTATCTTAAAACAATAGTATTACATACCTAGGGACCGTTTCCAAAACACAATTCTGAATTGAAGGTGCTTGTTGTCTAAACCCCACGGCACTTAACCCCCTTGACAGAGTCTTGGCCTGCCCAGCGACCGCTGCTCAGCCCGAAGGCCTGCAGATTACGAGGGGTCGTGTGGTCAGCACGACGCATCTCTCGGCCGTTACTATGGGCTTTCGGGACCGGGGCCGCCATCTCACCGTCAGATAGCTCCTCAGCTGCTTGTTGTTAAAGGGGTCCAAAATCCAGGTCAACGGCCCCTCATAAGGGTACTTATCAAAAGCAACGTAGACTCACGGTGTTTCACACACTATGGTGCTGCTCACAAGTAATATACGTCACACAGGTAACGAAGACCTATGGTGTTCCTCACATTATGGGGTCGGTAGGTGCAGAGTGGATCTCGGCGCATAAGTGGCCACGGCTGGTCCGTAGTCGAACAGCTACGCATTCTGACCGGCCAACCGAGCAGAGTAGGGATGGGCAGTGCTCTACCGTGGCTCTACGCCTCTGCATTCGGAAGAAGGGAAAGAGTTGGACCGCACCGCTTGCTCCAACCGTCGGCTGCCCTGAGAATGGTTTACTGTGGTTTTCCATTCTACTACACTAAGGCGAATGCCGGGACAGATTTTAGTATAGGCCACGGCCGCCAAACCCTCACCTTATCCGTGCATTTCCCTCACCCTAAAAAATCTCCTGGCCTGAGAGACGGCGTTACCGTCTAACAGGCCCACCTCCCCCTCCAGGGAAGGAATGGAATTGTTTTAATAGCGGTAGTCACATTATGCCACCACTCATAGGCAACGCAAACCAATGGTGTTCCTCACCTAGGTGTACTAATCACAAGGACCTCAACTATCCCGTGGTGTTCCTCAAATATTGGGTAATAATCACAGGCAACGCAGACCCACGGTGTCGCTCACATAGTGGTACTAATGACAGGTACTGTAAAATCCACAGCGAACCACTCTCTGCTGCTACTAATCACAAACATGTTGTGTACCCAACATAGTGGTACTACTCGTAAGTAAAAACGACCCATGGTGTTCCCCGCATGATAGTAGGGCCTACTAATCACAACTAGTTACATGGTTCTAATTCAATCACTCCTTGGTCGCCACCTTTTAATCACCTCTTACGACAGGCAGGGGATACCGTGTGTGTATTCTTCGTCCGCGTCCCCCACCCACAGGGGGTCATAGTCAAATTGCTTGCGATCCGTTAAACATTCTATTGCTCTAAACTGTTCCTTGTTCCTCTGGATCTGCTTATGTTAGGTAAATATGGAGGCGGATAAGAAAGTTTAACGAACACTACAGACACCTACGTATGTATCTGTTGTGGTAAAACATGTGATACGTAAGGTTATTACGGTAGAGTTGCCGCATTTTTCATATTTTATATATATCCGTAGATTTACTCTTAAAAATTGTTTAAAATTATTGAGCATAATTTGAAAATACTTACATTAGACCAGAGACGAGCAAAACATTGGTAATTGAGAATAAATGGAGGAAGGATAGAACAAAATGGGTTACATCAGCGGTTTCTCTCCCTGGATTCCAGTATAGATGTCGACTTTGCTCGGCAGAGATACCGCAAGTAAAATAATCCAGAGAAAAATCAAAACTGAACATTAGAACATACTATAAAACAATTATATCTATTTAACTTAATCATTCAATGGTAAAGGGATCTAACTCAAAAATCACAACATTAAATTAATCATATTTTGATTTCACTGGGCGAGTTGGCCGTGCGGTTACGGGCGCGCAGCTATGAGCTTGCATCCGAGAGATAGTGGGTTCGAACCCCACTGACGGCAGCACTGAAAATGGTATCGCGTTGTTTCCCATTTTCACACCAGGCGAATGCTGGGGCTATAACTTATTTAATAATAATAATAATAAATAATAATGTTATTTGCTTTACGTCCCACTAACTACTTTTTCGGTCTTCGGAGACGCCGAGGTGCCGGAATTTAGTCCCTCGGGAGTTCTTTTACGTGCCGGTAAATCTACCGACACGAGGCTGACGTATTTGAGCACCTTCAAATACCACCGGACTGAGCCAGGATCGAACCTGCCACGTTGGGGTCAGAAGGCCAGCGCCTTAACCGTCTGAGCCACTCAGCCCGGCTGTAACTTATTTAAGGCCACGGTTCTTTCCTTCCCAGTCCTAGCCCTTTCCTATCCCATCATCGCCATAAGACATATCTGTGTCAGTGCGACGTAAAGCAATAGCATATTTTAATTTCAATTTCCATGAATGTGCGTGTACAGTGGTTTCTTTCCGAAAATATGCTTTCAGCAAGCCGAAAAATGACACGTCCAGGGGCTTTAAGGCATTAGTACAGAGACTTGCTAGACAGATAATCATCACATCCTTATCAACAGCTGTCTGAAGCAACTGTGGTAAATTACTATGACAGGCATGACCATCAAAAATTATCTTGGTGGCTTGTGTTTTAGAAAATGGTATTTGAACCACGTGTAGAACAACTCTGTACTAATGTACGATGACTTTGGGTTCACATCGACGTCAGAACCACGCAGTAAGCCTTCAGAACACTCAGGTGTCTTGTTTACACTTAGATATCAAAACAGGAGGCATAAATTGTCCTGAATCATTACAAGCCAGAACAGTTACATTTTCGCCTTTCTCTCCTGACGTTAGTACTGTAGATGAAGAGATTTGGAACCTATTTCCGTTATCACAGAATCAAGTTGGTTGTTAGACTGCACTCCAGACTCCCTGGTCTATCAAATACATTTTTATTTCTGACAATAATATGTTATATAGTAACAATAACGTTAACAATGAAAGCAACAGAAAGAAATTATACATTTTAAGAATCGTGTGACAATAAAGTATTCGAATAAAATAGCGGTACCCTATGGATAGTATTGAATGTTTCCAGATCGCTTTTAGAATCCATTAGCAATGAGGCATTTCTACGGGTTTGCTGTGCGGCAATTCTCCCAGCTATCAGGTAGAGAAGTCGCACCCTTCTGTTGTCGTGCTTTAAGGCCAATATGGCTGAAAATAAGCTTACTATCAACTAGATTTATGTTTCTTACTTCTGCTTTAGTAAAAGCGGCTGATTTAAGCATTGGAAACCAAATTAATATGCAACAACTGAACACAAGGAAAAACTTTGCCAGGAGGAAACGTGTACACTCCGCAAGATATCGGCTATACTTGGCGTAATATACAAGCAACTTTCATCACACCCACAGACAGCAGTTCTTCTTTAGAAACTGAAAAACCATACACACTGCCATCTAGCTTTAACGATGGGAACATCTACCTACAGTGTATGCGGCATCTGTACGGGATTTAATGACTATCATTCTTTTTAATAAAGCATCTGTAATTTTGTAGGAGAAACGTTTTACACCAAGAATAATTTGTGAGACGATGGAAATTGCAACACGTCCCAATAATTTTAACAAATGGGATTTCTATATATTAAGTAAATCTTGGCTCCATACCATAGATAATAATTCAAAATTTTTCTGTTTGACTCTAGAGACACTAGAATGAACTGTACATTCGACAGGGTCTCTCTAACTTGAATCTGTAGAACTGTCAGTGATAGGGCAGTTTAGTTGCTTTAGCTCTGAAGACTATCTTTGTTGCAAGACTGAAACTCGTCAGCTTGCAGTACCACGGCCTAATATCTCAAATGTACATTAAGTAATTTAATTTATTATTTCGTGTGGCAGTTTTAAGTAGTATATTTTGGGTAATCCGTAGCAAAGGGATTACCATCAATCACTTTTTGAAATGATCAGTTAATTGAGAATATTAAGTTGGGAGCAATACTACTACATTATTTCGCCTTTGGTGAGCCTTCTTCATGGTTAAAGAAATAATTTAAACGGAAAAATGATTAGAGTACCTTTGTATTGAAGGGGTGAACCCCATTATTTACAGATATGCTTCAGGTCGTTAATGTTTGTATGCTAAATTTTTATTGTAAATAAACTTGTAGATAGGACCACGAAACACATTATTATTATTATTATTATTATTATTATTATTATTATTATTATTATTATTATTATTATTATTATTATTATTATTATTATTATTATTATTATTATTATTATTTGCTAGTGGCTTTACGTCGCACCAACACAGATAGGTCTTAAGGATACGATGGGATAGGAAAGGACTAGGAGTTGGAGGGATGCGGCCGTGGCCTTAATTAAGGTACAGCCCCAGCATTTACCTGGTGTGAAAATGGGAAACCGCGGAAATCTACCCTCAGAGCTGACGACAGCGGAATTCGAACCCACTATCTCCCTGATGCATTATTATTATTATTATTATTATTATTATTATTATTATTATTATTATTATTATTATTATTATTATTATTATTATTATTATTATTATTATTATATTCAGAAAAGGCAGTAAACATAATGAAACAAATGTCACTTCACACTCTTAAGAATGGAAATTGAAAGTGAACGGAAAGGAAACTAAGATAGTGGTTGAAAGGAAGAATATCAGAGGAAATGAAACCAATATATAGATGGATGTTACTAAAATTGATCAAGTAAAGAGGTAATATTATCTGGGAAGAATTATTGCAGAAATAAACCAGTTGCATGATAGAACGAAAAATAATAATAGTACTATCGAGTCAGGTATTTATCGCGCAGGAAAAGCACGTGAACATAGAGATTAGGAAACCTTTCCCAAAGTCATATGTAGGGAGCTCATTGGCTGATGGCACTTAAAACTGAAAAAAGTAGAAGAGCCGTATTGAAGTAGCAGGAATGTAGACGTGGCACAAAATGACAATAATGAGCAAGAATGGAAGGGAAACAACTAAACTGAAAAATGATAAATAAGGGAGGAAGAAAAATTATTTAAAATGAAAGGAAGGAACGAAAATTGAATTTATCACACATTCATTAGGCACAACATCCTCACCATTAATATCTTCATTTTCCTATTCTTCCATGTACTGTACATCTCTTCTTTTCTCTGGTTCGAGGATATTCCTTGAGATTTTTTTTCTTTTGTCTCTGCCTTTCTACTTCCCCATTCTTGCTCAGGATCAGGCATATTGAACTATAGAATCTTCTGGATTAACAAACACGATGAATTATTCTTATTAACCACTAACTGGGCGCAGAAGGTGATTAATGTTGGGATATTTAGAATGAATATACCATTAAGTTGACTGTCAGCTGTGTAATCAAGTCAGCCTCACCTCTTGACTTCCTTTTATTATCTATGGACATATTTTATATCGTTTTAGACCTTGTGTTGTATAGTATATGATCCCATATTTCATATTTTCTGACGTGGCGTTAATAGAATTTCCCCCGCCCCTCTCTCTCGTCATATTTCCAAGATAGAGCACGTTTCTTCCGTAACTTTTTATACTGTTAAAATGCTAATTTCAATTAACCAGTTTTTCCAACGTAATGTGAAACGTCCTTAAAGAGAGAGATTTATATTCCGTGTAGTGGTTTTCAAGGGAGAGTGCCTGTTATGAATAACCATCTTGTATAGATCATCATCGGAATGTGATGTTATCGGGTGATGAGCTCCTGAGAGCGGTATTCGAACTCTCTTCCTTCTATTAGGTTTACGTCGCATAGATTCAAAACAGTTCTCCTGGCGAAGATGGAACAAGACGGGGCTAAGACTTGGAAGGAAGCGAACGTGGTCTTAATTAAGGTAAAATTCCAGCATTCGCCGAGTGTGAAATGGGAAACCGCGGAAAACCTGTACGGGGTTGCTTGACAATGGAGTTCGAACATACCATCTCCCAAATTCAATCTGACAGTTACATAACACTAATCGAGTAGCGTACTCCGTCGGTCAAGGGGTCATTAGTACGTGAGGTACGTTCACGACGTTACAGAACATCTCAAATTTAGGCCATTGAAAATGCGTTGTGTTTCAAGGTTAAAAACAGATGGAGGTAAATTTTTCTTGTGCAGAAATTCAGTGACATTGTACTGATGCCCAATATCGAAATTATGTCGTAGTACGAAATTTCAGTTTGATTAGGTGTAAGTTGGTTACGATCCAGCAGAAGGAACTAACCTAGGAAAGAATATGGCGAATGATACATTTTTCTCCGGTCGTTTTACTCACAGTAATGTCCGACTCGTTAGCTGAATGGTCGGCGTACTGGCCTTCGGTTCAGAGGGTCCCGGGTTCGATTCCCGGCGGGTTCTGGGATTTTAACCTTCATTGGTTAATTCCAATGGCACGGGGGTAGGGTGTTTGTGCTGTCCCCATCATTCCTGCAACTCACACACCACACATAACACTATCCTCCACCACAATAACACGCAGTTACCTACACATGGGAGATGCCGCCCACCCTCATCGGAAGGTCTTCCGTACAAGGGCTGCACCCGGCTAGAAATAGCCACACGAAATTAAATTAAAATTAAAACTCACAATAATAGAAATCCCACAGATTTGTTATATTCAAGGACGGATGAGTACCTTCAAATTCTGAGAGTAAGAAGAGAGGTTCCTCAAATACATCACGAATTTTACGAGCTCCCACTGCTGTATGAAGAAAACGAGGAATGCACCGATGGTGTTCAGCCCCTGGATGCAGACGTTGATGTCGAGGACAATGTACTTGATCCACTTATTGTGAAGAAGTAGATTATTGTAATGTGTTCGTGTCTATGGAAATAGTCTACAGATATAAATGTACTCTGATAACCTAAAACTAGTTTAATATAAAACGGAATGACAGTTATTACAATGCATCGTAACGTATTTATATACCATCCAAAAAAAAAATCATACACTTCTACAGCAAAAGGAATTTAGATATAAGGAATGAGGCAACCAAGTCATTAAGACCTCAGTGAGCCATAATGGACCAATGCCTGCAGCGCCTTAGTAAATTAAACATTGTTCATCACTGGCTTCTTACTATCTCATCTGGTGACCGAGAAGTCTTCAAGTCTGTTTATACTGATATCAGCGTTAGCTGGTTCGAGTCCCGTTATTCGAAAACATTTTCACCATAAAATGTTGGTCGGCAGGGTAGGTGAGGTAGTGATGTACAATTTCTAATTACTACTGTAATTTACGTGCAAAAGTCTTTGATTCACCTCTCCGCAGTATTCATATGGGGTGAGGCATTTTAGGCTGTTGCGGGTGATTCGTCCGTCACATGGGGGCATTGAGCCTCGAGCAGACCCCTTTGTGCTATTCGACAGGGTAGGTTATGTTCCGGAACCGGGTTCCATCCTCTCCCTTCCTACTATCATAAACCACATCATTCAATTCATCTCATTAACACCGTTGATGAGGTTGACGTCAGATAGCGCATGCAGTCGTACAAACTCGCTACGAAGATTCATCTTATTTCATATCCAATCCCGTACGCACGATTGGTACAAAAATATTGTATAATATGCTGTATTTACAAATATTGTTTTAAGAGGAAATACAACTTAGCAACCATCCTTTCATATCGCTAATCAGAATAAAAATGGAATTGCTCAGACACTTCGAAGATATCTGCAGACGAAAGGAAGGGCCACAAAGGGCGTGGAAATTAAATACTCCCTAGGCTTCGCAAACTAATACTGTGCCGGTCGGAAAGGAACAAGAGATGGCCAAGGGAGGTCGGATACGAAGGTAGGAAGCGAGAACCCTGGCACAAGTAAATACACAGGAGTCTAGATGCAAACGTCACATTCTCTACATTTCCCAACTTTACAGGAACTGGAAAATCTTAAATTCATGTAACCAATTAAATTTGATAGGGAAAATGCTTTTGTTGCGGGCTCTACTTAATTGCAACTTTCTGTACGAAGTATTTTTCATTATGTATATTTATTTATCTGAAAAATAGTTTTTATATGCGAAGGTTGCCTATATTGGACTACTTTTTTAATTGTACCCCACGTCTTTGTTATGTATTCAATTGAAGTAAAATATAATGTACAATAATCTACACTATATAAACTTTCATTAGGTATAGTTACATTTTGAATAAATTTGTACTTCAAAGGTATACAGTTTAAAATTTAGAAGTATGTAAATGGTCTGAATTAGGAAAGGGGTCGCTTAATTTGGCCCTTCTGTTGCTTAAGTTGGACCACAGGGTAAAACTGTGAGTAAACAAGCGAAGAATAAAGAGAAAGGCAAACTGAAATATACTAATCCTGTCTATAAGTTGAGATTAAGAATGGCAGCTTATGATAAAGTCTATTTGCAGCCTGAACATAAATATTTCTTCATGCTGGGCTGCATATTGGCACACCGTGTGTGAACCCATAATGTAAAGTGCATACATTGAATCATATCATCTTCCTTTGTCTTCTTAGCGAACCAAACCCCATGGCACAGCAACCCCGAAGAGCCCTGACCTAGCAAGCGACCGCTACCAAGCCCGAAGCCTGCAGATTATGAGGTGTCGTGAGGTCAGCATGACGAATCCCCTCGGCCGTTATTCTTGGTTTTCTAGACCGGAACCGCCATCTCACCGTCACACGGCTCCTAAATTGTTATCACGTACGCTGAGTGGACCTCGAATCAGCCCTCATATCCAGGTAAAAGTCCCTGACCTGGCCAGGAATCTAACCCGTGGCCTCCGGGTAAGAGGCAGGCACACTACCCCTACACAGTGGGGCCGGCTTTTGTCTTCTTACACAAAACACAAAACCAGCTTGAATTAGGCCTACCAACACTGTCATTTTCCTCTGTTCTTTGAAATATAAAGCTGTATTAGCAGGGTTTTTTCTGTAACTGACCCTTCGACTGTTCTAATACTTGTTTAAAAGGGCTTGTCGTGAGTACAGTGGCATTCTGTGGTCTTACTCCACCTCGAAGAGCAGGCTTTTCCATTGCACTTAGAAAGGGTGTCACCTTATTTATAGTCTTCTTGAATTCATTTGTAGGAGTCTTACAGTCATCATTACTTGAAATAATCTTCTGAAAAAGATTCCTCTCTACTAATCCTATTGTTTGTAGATGTGGTCTGGTCTATCAAATTCTCATCAGCTTTCAAGCAATCTGCTGGTGAAAGATGATGTTCATAAAACACATTCCTATTAACAGGCCAAATTCCTGCTGAGCGGAAAGCACTGTCCGCTGTCCCAACAACTGTTGTTGCTCGGCTATAAGCTTCCTTCAACTGTTCAGATATCTGAAACTGTGTTCCTGCATTTCCACGTAACCATTTGTCCTGGGCTTATATGAAATACATTTGAAGAGGTGCAAAAAACGGAACATCAAGCGGTTGAAGTCTGTAGCTGGTATACCCAGGTAACTGCAACATAATAATACCATTATCACGCGCGTACTAAACAGTCTCTGGATTTGTACTGTGTGTTTTGTGACCATCAAGTAGCAGGAGCACAGGTCCTTGCCACAGTTCACATGTTTCTTGAGGTGCTTGAGCCACGACACAAACGACTCAGAATTTATGTAGCCAGTGTCGGAGATTTCAATCACACTGCCTGGTGGTGCACCAATTTCAAGTTCCTGCTGCTCCCACTTTCGCCGATCATTGGTGGGATAAAGCATTCAGACGCACTGACAGCACAAACAACTGTAGTGTTCACTCCTCATTCCCCGCTTGTGATGGACCCCACTTGGTGTTTTTAGCACCGTTGCAAAGCCAGATTCATCGACCTTGAACACAGTGTTAGCTGTAATTCCTTTCTAATCGACAATTTTCACAAGATGGTCGAAGAAATTATTAACATTCTCCCTGTTAAACCACATAGCTCTGGCCATTGGTGTTCCTTCTGGCTGACGGAGGGAAAGATGCGGATTTCGTCTCATAAATGAATAAAACCACTTATTTCCTCCATTTTTTGCTCTCTGTTGAATCTATGCTAATTGGAATGCAAGTTTAGGAACATCTTTGATACTAAACCCGAAATATCTCTCTTCAAATAAGAGGAGGTGGTCAGTGATAACTTTCTCCATCTCAGCCGTAAAAATTGTCTGCCGAACGAATTAAGTTCATTTGAGAACGTGTTTTTACTGTCAAAATGCCTCTTTAATTTAGCTTTAGGGATTCCTTATACACGAGCACTCTCTTTGAGTCCATAGTCACCGTTTCTGTGTACTGCCACTGCGACCTTCAACTCATTTTCTGTCCATTTCCTGCACATTTCCCTCTTTGCCATCTTGGAAACCTGGAAAAATAACCCGTAACTATTTCATATTGTAAAAGTGCAATAAAATATGAATTTTTATAATGATCTCCTAAAAGGGACCGGTCCAATTTAGAAAACACACAGTGGTCCAAATGAGCTAAATGAATTACTCCAGATAGAAAAAGGACAAGTTGACCAAAGTATGTTTTAAGTTTCAATGTTAAATATACTTTATCAATAAATAATATACTTGTAGTCTCCGTGGATCAGACGGCAGCGCGCAGGCCTCTCACCGCTGGATACCGTGGTTCAAATCTCGGTCACTCCATGTGAGATTTGTGCTGGACAAAGCGGAGGCGGGCAGGTTTTTCTCCAGGTACTCCGGTTTTCCCTGTCATAATTCATTCCAGCAACACTCTCCATAAATATTTAATTTCATCTATAAGTCATTTATCATTGCCCCAGAGGAGTGCGACAGGCTTCAGCAGCCGGCACATTTCCTATCCTTGCCACTAGATGGGACTTCATTTATTCCATTCCTGACCCGGTCGAATGACTGGAAACAGGCTGTGTATTTTCATTTTCATCAATAAATAACATACTTGTTTTCCAACAATAAGCCGCCTCTGTGTTGTACTGGTTAATGTGATTAGCTGCCACACCCGCAGACGCGGGTTCGATTCCCGGCTCTGCCACGAAATTTGAAAACTGGTAAGAGGGCTGGAACTAGGTCCACTCAGCCTCGGGAAGCATCTGAGTTGGGGGTGGGGGGTTGGTTCTATTCCCACCTCAGCCATACTCGGTTTTTGCGTTGTTTCGCATTTCTCCTCCGGGAAAATACCGGGATGGTACCTAACTTAAGGCTACGACCATTTCATTCCCTCTTCGTTGTCTATCCCTTCCAAGTCTCCCATCCCCCAAACGGCCTCTGTTCAGCATAGATGGTGAGGCAGTGTGGGCGAATTACTGGTCCTTCTACCCATTTGTATCGCCCTGACCCAAAGTCTCACGCTCCAGAACACTGCCCTTAAGGCGGTAGAGGTGGGATCCCTCGCTGAGTCCGAGGAAGGAAACAACCCTGGTGGGTAAACGGATTAAGATAAAAGAAAGAAAGAAAGAAAGTGTTCCAACAATTATTTGTTTCATTTCCCTAAATCGACGCTGACTAAGCTTGCGCTGCAAGATCAGTCCAAGTACACTGTACCTAAGTCACGTGGCTGCTTAACGAACATTTGCGTTAAATGACCGATCGCCTAGCAGCTAAGAATACCGAGAAGAAACACTAACACAGCGGTGTCACAGTAGCGTCCTCTCTGTGGTGGGATCCTGTCAGCTAAGAGGCCCGTGTTCAAATCCCTGACATGGTGAAGTTTTTTCTTCGATTAGTGCTCTCAAAGCGATCTTAAGTATCGTGCAAATTTGGCAACACCGACTGGCAAAGCCTAATTAAATTCACCCGCGAAATGATCTGATTGGCTAACACCAGCAGCTGATAAAATGACAACGCCACGAGATATCGAATTAATTCTTTTAAATTAATTATCAGTATTATCAGCTTTGAGTTTCATATACCCGGTTCACGTTGATTCCGACCACCCTGTATAAGCGTTCGTCGCCACTGCGTTTTCTCCAGCCCTCGAAATAATTTATATTAGAACAGCGGTAATTATTATATTTTATCGTCAAGATGTGACAGGTTTATTTAGTACTAGCAGTCTTACATATGCCGGCCCCGTGGTGTAAGGGTAGCGTGCCTGACTCTCGCCCGGAGGCCCCGGGTTCGATTCGCGTCCAGGTCAGGGATTATTCTCTCGACATGAGGGCTGGTTCGAGTTCCACTCAGCCTGCGTGATTAGAATTGAGGTGCTGTCTGACGGTGAGATGGCGGCTCCGATCTCTAAAGCCCAGAATAGCGGCCGAGAGGATGCGTAGTTCCGACCACACGACCTCTCGTAATCTGCAGGCCTTCGGGCTGAGCAGCGGTCGCTGGGCAGGCCAAGGCTCTTTGAAGGGCGTTAAGTGCCGTGGGATTTGGTTTGGTTATATTGTCTTACATATACTCGAGAGAAAGGGCTACATTTCAACACAAATCAAATGAACTGGATATACGTCCAGTTCAGGATTTGAACGGGGAGTGGGGGAATAGTGGGTAATATCCTCTTAGAAATTTGGCTGGTAAGGATCTGGCATCTAAGATTCAATACTGTGCGACGAAGATATGTGCTGCGGGTCAGTATTTCTCCAATACGTAGCAGTCACATAGCGTTTTATTGCAGGCGCAACGATGTAACCTTGTTCGAGTCGCTGGTAAACAGGAACTTTCAGCTGCAGACACGGGAACATTCGACGTGTGAATAGCAGCTCGACGTGCAGTCAAGTCTTTCAGCATTCAGTCTCTGGCTTTGAGATTTATTAATGATCTTCGCAACGCAAAGGCCGTCTAGGAATTGCAGGCGCTTCAATTGAAACGGGAAATTGGTTGGTATTAATGGTATTCTCGGAATACGTATATACCCTCGCTTGTCACGTTTAGTCCAGATAATGCTCAGTAAGAATATTATAAAGAGAGAAAGAAAACTCTTTAGAGCAGTCCTCAGTGCCTTCTAATTTGAACAAATACGGTTACCAATTCATGAAGAAGAAAAGGAAACTCTTAATTTTACATGACTGGTGATATCGTTACCATAGCCACAAAACCTCCAGTTATACGTGTTTTCGAACCGCAGAGATGAGAATTATCATTTCAAAAATCTAACATGCTTTGACTGGGATTCGAACCGGCGTAACGTTCGTAAGAATCCGTTGACTATCGCATTCCACTATGAAATGAAATGTCGTATGGCTTTTAGTGCCGGGATATCCCAGGACGGGTTCGGCTCGCCAGGTGCAGGTCTTTCAATTTTACACCCGTAGGTAACCTGCGCGTCGTGATGAGGATGAAATGATGATGAAGACAACACATACACCCAGCCCCCGTGCCATTAGAATCAACCAATTAAGGTTAAAATTCCCGACTCGGCCGGGAATCGAACCCGGGACCCTCTGAACCGAAGGCCAGTACGCTGACCGTTCAGGTAACGAGTCGGACGCATTCCACTATCATGCCCCATTAGCATTTTGCGAATATGACTGTGATAGCCAATGCAGAATTATCCAGAATGGCGAATTAGTGACTCTCTTGTCAACAACCCAACGAACAACGACGAGCTCCCACAAATCATGACTAAGGGGCGGATTTTAATGACCTAAAATCTTCGAAATATGCAAGAAAATATGACCCAAATATCTTTAATATATGACTGAGAAAGGAAAAAAGTATGACTTCACATTAGGCCCTAATTGATTAATTCTGGCCTGTAAATGAACATTATTTTGTCTCTTTTGTGTGTTACCTTCACTTTCCGTTAATCACAAAGTTCAGATTGGCAGCACACGTATCCTGAAAAACCAAGAAATAATTAGCAACGGATGATGATCTGATAAAGTATTTAACTAGTACTGAATCTGCAAATTTCTATAAAAAATGACGTAGAAAATATCCATACTTGGTAGTATTCCTCTCCGACCATGAAAATGCACTGGAAGGTCATGTGCATTTTCCAATTGTCGAATTAGAACCCTCTCCGTTAGTCACACAGAATGTTTCTGGGGAAACTCCGCTCGACGTCACACGATTTTATGGGGGCAAATTTGTTCAAGGTTATATCCTCCGGAGAAAATTGCTGCTGAGAATCCCCATTTGTTGCATGGTGTCCACTAATAAAGCCAATTATCTTACAAAGCATGGAATAACCGTCATTTGAGAAGAGCACTCTTTACAGTTTTCGGAAATTTTTCAGCTGCTTCACCGTTTCCTTTTTTCAAATCACACTCTATGTTCTTCATAATATCAAACGTGTCACTTATCGTTAGTGGAAGCCCCACAGTTCCAAGACGAGTGATCGCTCTTGGTATCACACCGAAATTCGGTGATATGAACGCCAAATTTTCGACCAAGCTGGTAGAAGTAAACAAATTTTGCACCATCCTGACAGATAATGAATCGCAAGCATCAAATTCGTGAACAACCGTCTTGAAGAAATCATAATTGCTGAAGTAATATTGAACAGCGTCGAACCAAGTTCCCCAATGAGTATGGACAGGCTGAGGTGGAAGAGGCAGAGTAGGAGCAGTTTCTATTAACTTTTGAACTCAAAGGTGAGCATTTAGGAATATTTTCTTGCCATTTGTAGTTAACTTATCTACTTCAGGATAGTTGATCCGAAAATCTTCGGCCACTCTATGCAAAGCATGGACAAGCACGGTTTTGGACCATTTTCGGATAAAGTGGATTTATTCCTTTGGCTGCCATCTTCATGTACGGGGTGGCATCAGTTGCAAGAAGTAGTATGTTGTTTCTTTTTACCCTATCGGCCACAGTAACTTCACAGCATCATCAAACAGCACTGCAATGGAGGAATGATTTACTTTCTTTAAAACCGTACACGTGAGGGTAAACATTACCGAGCTTGTCATCTCTCAGAATGCCAACAATTACGTTAGCTACGTACCTCCTACTTACGTCAGTTGTTTCGTCCAATGAAACCCATATCTTGTGGTTGAGAACTTCAGATCGTATCTTCTTTAAAACATCTTCATAGAAACTCGAGATTTAAATTTTCTCAAAGTTGATTCATTAGGAATAGGTTGGCTGATATACTTATCTAAGGAAGACCTGAAGCTGGTACTGTTCAGTTTCATAAAGGGAATTTTTGAAGTAACCATCATCCTTAGAGAATTTTGATCTGTTGTCTGACGGAACGGTAGCACAACATGAGGTCATTTCAAAAAGCAAATGCTGCCCATTCTCTGCAGCGGAAGATTTTATTAAGCACTTATGATGTATAGTTGTAGCGCAGTCTTGTTGCACATTAAAATGTTTCTGAGCACATCACTTCACTTCACACAGTTTACAGTATAAAATATTGTAATACCATCACTACTAAAATTCTGCTCTCCAAATTCCTTAACAAACTGCCTTAATTTCACACTCTCTGAACACTTCGGTTTAGACAAGTTGAAACTACGCTGAAGAAGTGGTCTCGAAACAACAAGCCAGACAGTCCTCTATTTCCTAGGAAACAGAAATACCAGTATATTACCTACGGATGCATCCCAGGATGACTTTCCTGAGTATTGTCAATCATCTTGTGCTCCTCATTAGGAAATACCAAGAGGATCCCTTGTCCATAATTCCAGTTACCTGATACCTGCCTATTGCCACATAAAGAGTAATATTGAGTCCACAAGTGGACTCCCTAACTTTTGCAGCAATATCCCATCGCTGAATAGATTGTCACAAAAATTCACTGAATATGACAGTAAATATGACTTTATTGCGCGTCAAGCAGAAATATAACGAACATCTTAAATTTGTCCAAAATATTACGTTTCAAGCAAAAAATATGACATGTCATCAAAATACGCCTCTTAATGATGACGAATATGGCGACACATACCTTGCTTACCTTGGTGGTAACGAGCAGCTGCAAGCAGACCGCAATATTGTCAACCAGCAAACTCACTAGGAGAGTATTACACCCTTTATTCCGAAGGCTATCCGGGAACAATGGTGACGTTACCGTTGTTCTACAAGAAGACCACAAGCAAAAATTTTGTTCTGTCCGTTTTCACCGTAAGGTCTAGAAATAAAACACCCACATACTCGTATTCCGAAAGCAATACAAAATCGATATTATTCATTGCAGGTTGAAATATACAGTCCTCTCTACTCACAGGGCAGTAGTGGAACAGTGATCAGAGAGCTGTGCGTCCAGGTCCACGCAGCTCGCTAGTGAGGCAGAAATGTTCAGCTACTCATCTCAGTTTTTCAGATTCCATTTCCGGGCCTTGCAGTCTAAAGTGGCAGGTAATATTTTGCTTATTGATGGACTAGTTCTAATACCACGCATCTGTTAGGAATGAACTCGATAGACGAAGCTGTACCCATAAACCGGCTTCGGTGGTGGGGTCATGTGAGGTGAATAGAGGAGGATAGATTACCTAGGAGAATAATGGACTCTGTTACGGAGGGTAAGAGAAGCAGGGGGATACCAAGACGACGATAGTTAGACTCAGTTTCTAGTGATTTAAAGATAAGAGGTATAGATCTATACGAGGCCGCAGCACCAGTTGCAAATAGAGGATTGTTGAGACATTTAGTAAATTCACAGAGGCTTGCAGACTGAACGCTGAAATGCATAACGGTCTATAATGATGAATGTATAATATATTACTTTTCGAATGAAAAACCAACATATTTAAGAGAGAATAAATTTCGCATTTTAGGATATTTAACCAGTTCGCCGTGATGGTGAAACAAACAAACAGAGACAAAAGCTATAAACCACTGATATGATCTCGAGTTAGCCTGAAATGTGTACCAAATATAAAGTTGCAAAAGAGATGAATGAACATTCAGCGAATCCCTTGCGAATTTATTTATGTAAGACATTAATTCCCGTTATCCCATTTCGTTAAGTGTCTCCATGCTACCCTTGTTCTACCAGGCAGCAGACTAAATATTACCCGTACTTCTCCATGCTCAGTTTCAGGAAATGGTCAACCTCCTACTGTGTAGACCGTAACGGATGGAATTCAATTCTACAACATTTCCAGTTTTAGACGCTTATAAATTATATATCAATGGAAGCGAGATTTTCCATGTGAAAATGAATCATTGCTGGTCAAGCAAGATAAGATCAGTTCTTCGTTTCTCGATGGTCGTTTTATGAACAAACACACTGTCATCGCTGGACGAACCTAAACCTAGTTATGGGCAATAAAACATCTAACTGCAGACAGCGGAACTGTATATATATTTCATGGATATATCCCGGGCACAAAATATTAGAAAGGGGAAATAGTTTATTTAGGTCATTATTAATTACGAATTTTACCGAGCGAGTTGGCCGTAGGGTCAAATGGGAGATAGTGGGTTCTAATCACACTGTCGGCAAGCCTGAACAGGGTTACTCCGTGATTTCTCGTTTTATCTTCGTTGTATCTTACTAAAGGCCACGGTGGCTTCCTTTCCACTCCTAGCCCTTCCCTATACCTTCGTCGCCGTAAGACCTATCTGTATCGGTGCGACGTGAAACAAAATACGAATTCATCATAGACTTTTAAGCAGCTTCGCCTTACCTTTGTCATTCTCCAGGATTTCACATTTTCTAGCAGATCTTTCTCGGCTAACATTTCCTCTCTTTTGACCCCAACTGTACTAGATTTTTGAGGCCGTTCTCTGAATTCCCTTTCCTTTTATCAAAACCTTTAGTCTTAGGGAGATCAGATCGTTTCCTAATAACAATGCTGTTGATTTTCCGTCCAACTAACTCCGAGCAAGTGGCTGTGCTGTTTGAGTCACGTAGCTATTAGCTTGCATTCGGGAAATAGTGGTTTCGAGCGCAGCCCTGAAGATAATTTTTCTGTGGTTTCCCATTTTCACACCAGGAAAATGCAAAATTGATAGAACTCTATTTATACAAACCCTATTGAAATAACTTCAACACAACACAATTTAAACGAACCACCTTTTTCTCTCACAGTTTGTCCTTTACTAGTACCTTCTGTTTCAACACACACTACTTATAGAGATCTACAGCTAGTGCACCTCTTCATGTCACTGTTGCTAGGTAAAACATGAGCGGCTGCTAATTTCAGTTGATCGTCGCCCATATGAAATAGCCTAAATATGTAATTTGTGCAGTATATACGGTAACAAGAAGTCCATTGATCTGAATGTCAGTACTACCACGGCCGACTTGATGCAGCTTAGATCTAGCTGGCCGTGGTAATAATAATAATAATAATAATAATAATAATAATAATAATAATAATAATAATGAAAATCCACAGCCTATTTCCAGTCATTTAAACGGGTCAGGAATGGAATGAATGAAGCCCCATCTAGCGGCGAGGATAGGAATTGTGCCGGCTGTCGAAGCCTGTCGCACTCCTCTGGGGCAATGATTAATGAATGATAGATGAAATGATATTGGGGAGTGTTGCTGGAATGAATTATGACAGGGAAAACCGGAGTACCTGGAGAAAAACCTGTCCCGCCTCCTCTTTGTCCAGCACAAATCTCACATGGAGTGACCGGGATTTGAATCACGGAACCCAGCGTGAGAGGCCGGCGCGCTGCCGCTTGAGCCACGGGGCTCCTAATAATAATAATAATAATAATAATGTTATTGGCTTTACGTCCCACTAACTACTTTTATGGTTTTCGGAGACACCGACGTGCCGAAATTTAGTCCCTCAGGTATTCTTTAACCTGCCAGTCATTCAACCGACACGAGGCTGACGTATTTGAGCACCTTCAAATACCACCGGTCTAAGTCAGGATCGAACCTGCCAATTTGGGTTCAGAAGGCCAGTGCCTGAACAGGCTGAGCTACTCAGCTCAGCGGCCGTGGCACTACACTACTTATCTTAAACTAATGCGTTCTCTTTCAACACACTCTATTTATACAAATCTACCACCCGCGCACCTCTCAAGGTCACTGTTGGTAGGTAAAACATTTTGTGACATCACTTCCTTTTCACATTTTGTCACGTGACGTCACGTCACATATCACGGAAATGTTCGGACGATCTCCAGTCTTAAGACACATTCATGTCAAAAAGTGGTATTAAATTTCACTTTGGGAAAGTCGAATTATCATAAACTACTGGACCCGTGCTGCTCCGCAGCATTCCTAATTAATAATGTAGGTCAGATACGATAACTCGTCTTGATATGCCTGTCGTAGCCATATTGTTTTGCCTGTTCTTTAAACCGTTTTATGAACATTCAATACCGCTGCACAATAACTGATTCATTTGTAATTTTGTTTATAACGCTTCTCATCATACAGAATTCTATGCGCTTCAACCATTCGGCCGTATCTGGGTCTAAATATTTTCAAACGATCTTGCCCGAGATAGTGCAACATACAATTGGCTGTGGCTGAATACTGGTTCGGGTAAGTAGACTACCCACTTTTTCAAGACTTTGTCCCTGCGCTTTATTAATGGTCATACAGAAGGCTAGTCGACTTGATACCTTCCCGTATGCACGTACGTAAACTGTTTTCTCTTAGCAGCATGTAATTAGGAACGTTCTGCCATCTGTTAAGTATATTCAGAAGCTGGGGAAGGTCAAAGAATCAAAGAGTATCTAGCAGAAATTGGTATTCTCCCGTCATCGGAGGAAGTGTATACTCTCTGGCTTGAGAGGTAGCAATCATTAATGAAAGTGTTAGTCGCTTAGCAACCTACTGAGTACGTACAGAATGTATTGCGGGCTAGGGTAATCCTTCGCCGGCAATTATTGGAGTGATCATTTAATGACTTGATCATGAAAATAAATATATTTCTGTTGACTTTTCAAGAAATGCACGATCTTTTCTGTACTATTGAGACGATTGGGAAAATTTTGGTAAAACCGCACCTTTTAACTCCCTCTGGTTTAAAAACTTGTCTTTTGTGAAACACACACGTTAGCGTTTTATACATATAGATATGTCTTTCTATAACATAACTGACGCGATGTTACCTAGCAGCCGTGCAGGCTGTGATGTGAAATACTTATGGATGCCCATGACATACAGATCCATAGCCTGGGCAGCTCTCAAGGTACGTCACACATTTTGTTACATGACACTATTTTGCAACACAAATTTTTGGTTGACCCCAGCTATAAGATGTATTTATGTTAAAAACAAACCGAAGTTATTTTAAACGGATGCATTCTAACTTGATCGTTTACATATCTTGGCGTTGTTTCTATATCGCCAAGATTCCGTGTACTATATTCTACTAAATGGAAACTAGAACTTATTTCATACTCATTTCATGGATGCACATCGCGTCTTCGTAGGTTTGGCTACAAAATAATGGGAGGGTAATATGGTGTATTTAGACTGTTATAACTTTGGAATTCCATTATATACCAACTTTTATGCTTTTCCACTTTTATTTATTTATTTATTTATTTATTTATTTATTTATTTATTTATTTATTTATTTATTTATTTATTTATTTATTTATTTATTTATTTATTTATTTATTTATTTATTTATTTATTTATTTATTTATTTATTTATTTATTTATTTATTTATTTATTTATTTATTTATTTATTTATTTATTTATTTATTTATTTATTTATTTATTTATTTATTTATTTATTTATTTATTTATTTATTTATTTATTTATTTATTTATTTATTTATTTATTTATTTATTTATTTATTTATTTATTTATTTATTTATTTATTTATTTATTTATTTATTTATTTATTTATTTATTTATTTGGAAAACCGGAACAGTGAGATGCCGAATTACAAAGTTCCCAGTGCAAAATAACTTATATTTACAACAGAGTAGCAAAATGCAAACTTAAAAGAAAAAGTAAATAATAACGAAAAATCAACGAATGGCAAAAGTAGCAAAATAAAATTAAAAACTAACAAAATAACTGTAGGGAAACAACAATTAACTATAAAACTGAAGGCAAATTAAAAGAACGAGGAAAATTAAAGATAGAAAGTAAAACAAAGAGGAACAGCTTATAGCCAGGCACAGTAAGATAAATACAGGTCCGACACATAAGTAACGGTATAGTAAATTAAAAAGTAAATATTACATAATGTACAATAATGAGAAAAGGAAAAGTAATGTGAAGAAATGAGCTAGGTCAATTTGAGGAAGACAAAACGCTCAAGTTCCTGACAAACAATAAAGAGTTAATGAGGGTTTGGCTGCGGATAAATAAAGTTCATTGTACAGGAGAGAGGCCGAAATAAGGAACATGAAGGAGTGGATTTATCCCCTAAAAGGGGGTTACGGGTTCAGGGAAAGGAAATAAACCGTTAACGGCGTTATAAACGAATCTATTTATTTACCTTTATCTTTCCTATCAGTCTCAGACCTGTAATTTCTTTGCTTTAAGATGAAGTAAAACTAGGCAACCACCCTCTCGTAACAGTAATCAGAAGGAAAATATAGGTACGATACCTAAAAGAATGAATACATCGGCAGTTATTATCACTAATTGAAAGGAAAGTCTCTGGACTGTTCACATCCCTAGCACTAGTTTGAAATTTCTATGCCAGTCTTAAATTCTCGTACACAACAGAGAATTCTGAAGTTTCACATCACTTTCGTCTATACCACGTACTTTATACACAACTGTACTCAAATTCTGTACTGTTTTGGTGTCTATATATTGGTCATGTGGCCATTTAGTTTACAAATATGCAAACTGTCCATGGTTTTCCAATAAGACACTACATTAACATTTTTTACCATTATGCCGTTGAGTAGCTGGAGGAAATAACCATACAGAAAGTAGCTTCTGGGAGATACTATATTATAAGTGTCATAGCTATGAAGTGATGCATGCACAGTGGAAGTTCGCGAATTTCTGCAGCCTTATCCTATTTTGAAACCACTCCGCTGTTTCCATCTTCTCCACCTCCTCCACTGTCTGCAGAAATACTCATTAGTCCAAGGCAGTCATGCATACCTTCAATTGCATTCAGACTTCGACAATGTAAAGTACTTTCATTACGTCTTTTCCAGAAAATCAAGGAGCTTCGATGAACTCAGGCAAGTGTAACAATGAATAAATAATAATAATAATAATAATAATAATAATAATAATAATAATAATAATAAGAAGAAGAAGAAGAAGAAGAAGAAGAATCTTCTACCGTTTATCCAACACCTGTGGGGTAGCAGGTGCGAATTGTGTCGCCAACCCTGACACCAACCCTATATGGAGGGATGTAATTAGTATTGTGTGTTTGTGTGGTTGATTTTAGTGTGGTGTGCTGTCTGAATAGGAAAAAGAGAGTGTTGGAACGGACACAAACAGCCAGTCCCGAGCCAGACGAATTAACCAGAAGCGATTAAAATCTCCAACCCGGCTGGGAATCTAACCCGGGATCCTGTGAACAGAAGGGCATTAAACTGACCATTCAGCCAACGATTCGGATAATAATAATAATAATAATAATAATAATAATAATAATAATAATAATAATATGGACATATTCAAAGAGTTGATCAATTTAAATATCTGGGAGAATGGGTTCAATTAAATGGACTCGGTAATACAACCTACAAAGACAGACTGAAGAAGATGGACATGGCTTATAAAACTCATTCTACACCGTTACAACAGACGTTCGATTCTGAAAAAATCAGGCACTATACTACTGTAATTGAACCAGAGGCTTTATATGGATCAGAATATTTAACATTGAACAAAATACTTGAAGAAGAGGAACTGAACAATAAGGAAAGAGGAAAGAAAGGACAAAAGGAAGATGTTCAGACGCAAAAATAATGAAGATATTTGTATGAAGAGAAGAAATGAAGACCTCACCGCAATGTAAATTAAAATACTACAGTTTCACAGAATGAACAATGACGGACTAACCGAGAACATTTTTGGTTACATATTCAAATTAATCGGACCACCGGTTCGCTGGAGAGCCGGATAAACAGATGTAGGCGATCATTCAACGTATGATTAAGTTCTGGGAAAAAAGGAAAGAAAAATTCTGTACCATAGTCCTAGATTCCAAGCGGTCTATAATTAGCCGAATTATTTAATAAATAAATAAATAAATAAATAAATAAATAAATAAATAAATAAATAAATAAATAAATAAATAAATAAATAAATAAATAAATAAATAAATAAATGTTAATAATAATAACTTACTCAAAACGCAAAGGTCCATCTAACTAAATGAAATAAAAGACATTATCAAACTATAATTAGACCTGAAACATTATATGCAGCAGCAGAATGTTTAGCCTGCTTGAAAACCTGGCAATTAAGGGAAAGAGGGTTATCCGAAAAATTCTTGGTCCCTGTCTAAAAGATGGTGTTTATAGGCTTCGGAGAAACTTGGAAATGTACACCCACACTGAAATGTCAAGTGTAATCCTGAAAAGTAGCATAACATTTTACGCTCACTTCTTCAAATTGCCCGCTGAAAGAATCTGTAAACGTTTGTTATCCTACTATGGAAGTCTCTAAGCGATTCCTCCTTGGTTGGTGGAGATCGATAAGAATCTTTTAAAGTATGCAATCTCAGAAACATACATTCAACTCCGAGCACCACTCAAACACGAACTTAGAAAGGTTCATCAAGAAGAAGTCCCAACTCGACTGAAGCATGTCCATTCTGTTTCTTGGAAGAAAGCACACCCCGAAGGGATGAAAACCTGGTGGACCTGCAAGAGCACAAAGAGAAAGATCTCGCGATTCTTAGTGACCCTAACGATGAATAATAATAATAATAATAATAATAATAATAATAATAATAATAATAATAATAATACAAATTTCCAATCCGTTCTAAGGGCGCGCCGGGCTACAGGAACTTTATCCCAAACCCAAACCCCATGGCGCTAGAGCCCTTGAAGGGTCTTGCTCTATCAAGCGACCGCCACTCAGCCCGAATGCCTGCAGATTACGAGGTGTCGTGTGGTCACCAGACGAATCCTCTCGGCCGTTATTCTTGGCTTTCTATACCGGGGGCGCTATCTCACCGTCAGATAGCTCCTCAATTCTAATAACGTAGGCTGAGTGGACTTCGAATCAGCCCACAGGTCCAGGTAAAAATCCCTGACCTGGCCGGGAATCGAACCCGGGGCCTCCGGATAAGAGGCAGGTGCGCTACCCCTACACCACGGGGCCGGCATTTTATCCCAAAGGTGTTCCTAAATATGTCGGCCCCGCTGTGCATGGGGGTCTTGCCACTAATCAGGATGCCACGGATCTGATTACTAGATTTTATCTAGATATGAGGACTACATCATGGTCCACTCAGCCTAAGTGGAGGCTATTGAGTAGGTATCTGGCGGTGATATAACAGCCCCAATCCAGAAAGCCAAGAATAACGACCGATTGTAATCGTTACCCTGAGAACGCATCACCTCGTAATCTGCAGGAATTCGGGCTGAGCAGCAGTCGTTTCGTAGGCCAAAGCCCATCAGGGCTCTGGTGTCATTGAATTATCGAAAACGAAAAATATCGAGATGACCCTATTCAAAACCCCCTTATATTCTACCAATCTCAGTACGAATCCAACCCGCTCTCTAAGAATCAGAAGACCAGTGACTACGCCGTGGGATCAGAGATTTTCTCTGGAAAGAACAAAAGATTTCAGTTTGCAGATAGGATTAGCATAGCTTAGATGTATTATGGTGAAATGCAGTATGTGCGAATTTATGAGTGTAAGAGAGAGACTGCGATACAGAGAGATACAGTTGGTAAAATTCCCCTTCGACACTCATCCAGACGGAATTAAGAACTGTCGCTTTGCTCATGCACTAAATGTTTCCCTTGAAGCGTAAGAATGAAGCACAGCTACATTCCTTTGTCATTTCACTGCAATATTCTCTGCAGTAGCGCAGATAATCTATAATGATTTCCAGGGTTCAAACTGGGCATGCACGATAACTTTGTGCTGCCATTTGACGCGAATATTTATCTTAAATATTGTATTACATGTTAAGGGCACATTAATTAATTGAAATTCCAAGTAGAGCTAGTAATAGGATACATCGATTGTAACAGGGCCTATATAAAGATAGTCTGCGAGTCTTTTTATATGTAACGCAAAATCTCATAAACTATCGGACCGATTTTTAAGTTTCCTTCACCATTTGAAAGATAATATGATTACTCAAAACTGGCTGAACTTAGAGACCTATCAATGTCTCATGGTTCACCGCCAGGTAATTCTGGAGAGAATAAAAGAGAAGTGAAGCAAATCGGTCTGGTAGAACGGACGGACGGATTTGCCAAAGCTGTTTTCAGTAAACTTTTTTAACATATAGGTACTTTTTCCTCTGAATTTGTCCTTACGCAGACACATATTAAAAACCGCTTTATTGCGTTAATATTACTGTCATGTTGCTTTTCTCTCCATTGGCGGATCCTCTAAGACTTTAGGAAAACCACAGACACAGGTTTTGAGGGTGTAAAAGGACAGGTGGAGAGTGGGGAGTTGGACAGTCGGAATATAAACCCACATTTACTGACCGGGAAATGCGCCGTGCAGCTTGAACTGATATTCTGATGTGGCAATTCAACATGGAAACATTCATTATCATCAATATAAAGTGTCAGTCCTGACGCTTCGTCAGTGTCGTGGCCTTCGTTTCAGAGAGTCGCGGGTTCGACTCCTACCTAATTCGGGAATTTTAATTCCTCTAGGTCGGGGATGGGTTTTTCATTTAATTTCTCTTCTTCTCATTTACACAGCACATTGCCCTACCAACCAACAACCAACCAACATAAGAACACACAACAATGAATGCATCTCCACTCAGAGCTGAAATCAGTAAGGGCATCCGGCCGTAAATCTGAGTTTTATCCACTGTCCTCATAAAAATAACTAGAAATGGAGAGGAAAGAAAATTAGAACCTGCTAGAGATTCTTCGGTGTGATAATTGTGTTTAGTTATTTCATAGTTTATACCTGAAAGTGTGTGTTGAACTTGGTTAATGTAAATGCTGTGTTGCGGATCAATCAATCAATCAATCAATCAATCAATCAATCAATCAATCAATCAATCAATCAATCAATCAATCAATCAATCAATCAATCAATCAATCAATCAATCAATCAATCAATCAATCAATCAATCAATCAATCAATCAATCAATCAATCAATCAATCAATCAATCAATCAATCAATCAATCAATCAATCAATCAATCAATCAATCAATCAATCAATCAATCAATCAATCAATCAATCAATCAATCAATCAATCAATCAATCAATCAATCAATCAATCAATCAATCAATCAATCAATCAATCAATCAATCAATCAATCAATCAATCAATCAATCAATCAATCAATCAATCAATCAATCAATCAATCAATCAATCAATCAATCAATCAATCAATCAATCAATCAATCAATCAATCAATCAATCAATCAATCAATCAATCAATCAATCAATCAATCAATCAATCAATCAATCAATCCTGATTTGTATTTAGGGCAGTCGCCCAATTGGCAGATTTCCTATCTCTTGTTTTCGTAGCCTTTTCTGAAATGATTGAAAAGAAATGGGAAATTTATTGAATATCTCCCTTAGTAAATTATTCCAATCACTAACTCCCCTTCCCAAAACGAATATTTGCCAAAATATGTCCTCTTGAATTCCAGCTTTATCTTCATGTTGTGATATTTCCTACTTTTAAAGACACCACTCAAACTTATTCGTCTACTGATGTCATTCCACGCGGTCTTTCCACTAGCAGCTCGGAACACACCACTTTGTCGAGCAGCTCGTCACCTTTCTCCCAAGTTTTCCCAGCCCAGACTTTGCAATAATTTTTATAACGCTACTCTTTTGTCGGAAATAACCCAGAACAAATCGAGCTGCTCTTCTTTGGACTTTTCCCAGTTCTTAAATCAAGTAATCCTGGTGAGGGTCCCATACACTAGAACCATACTCTATTTGGGGTCTTACCAGAGACTTATATGCCCTCTCCTTTACATCCTTACTACAACCCCTAAACACCCTCATAAGCATGTGCAGAGATCTGTACGCTTTATTAACAATAATTTTATGTGATTACCGCAATGAAGATCTTTCCTTATATTGACACCTAGATACTTACAATGATTCCCAAAAGGAACTTTCACAAATCAACGCAGTAATTAAAACTGAGGGGACGTTTCCTGTTTGTGAAACTCACAACTTGACTTTTTACCCCGTTTATCATCATCCCCTTCTGTTCATCTTACAACATTATCGAGGTCATTTTGCATTTTCTCACAATATTTACTTTTTATTTCTACAGTAGGAGTTAAATGGAAACGTAAAGGATTTTAACACATCTTTCATTCCAAATTGTTAATTATAAAATGCACTCCATAAAGAACACTGACTTAGGTAATATCGCTATGAAACGCGCAAAATTTATTTGATACTTTTTGCATTGTAAAAATTATATTTCCTTTAATGCAAATTTCCAAAGAAACCAAAAGTATAGAGGCTTCTAAATTCAAAACAAAAATTGATAAGAAATAATAATAATAATAATAATAATAATAATAATAATAATAATAATAATGTTATTTGCATTAGGTACCATTAATTAATTTTACGGTTTTCGGAGACGCCGAGGTACCGGAATTTAAATTCCGCAGGAGTTCTTTTATGTGCCAGTAAATCTACCGAAACGAGGCTGACGTATTTGAGTACTTTAAAATACCACCGGACTGAGCCACGATCGAGCCTGCCAAGTTGGGGTCAGAAGGCTAGTGCCTCAGCCATCTGAGCCACTCAGTGTGCTTGATAAGAAGGCACCAAGTGGATTATTTTTTTTTACCGCAAATGGAGCCTTTCCAGTACAACAGTGCTAAATTGCGTTCACAGTTTATGCTCAGTCTCACAGAACATTTTACGTACTTTTCACGACTCTATTTGCGTTCTCGTTCATTTTAAAATTGGATATATCACAATTTCCTCGTCTATTCTCTATCATCCTCACTGGATACATAATTTTCAATATCAATACTAAGGTCAATTCATAAGCTCATAGAAGACTTAGTATGTCCTTTAATTTTAATTTTTTTTTAACTCACGGTCAGGACAGGTCAAACAAATAATTCACAGTAAACAAATGACATAGGAATAAATAAAAGTAAACACTCCAAAAAGTCATAGTTACAGCAATAAAACTGAATACAGATGTGAACAGAGTAAGGTACATACTTGGTGTTGTATGGGTATAAATCACCAAATCATGATGTAGACAAACAACCGTTGAAGCAGTGACCATCAGTCAACTCGTATTGAGGGAAATGGAAGCTGTAGGCAGCTGATAGTCCGCCTCTGTGGTGTAGTGGTTAGCGTGATTAGCTGCCACCCCGGAGGTCCGGGTTCGATTCCCGGCTCTGCCACGAAATTTGAAAACTGGTAGGAGGGCTGGAACGGGGTCCACTCAGCCTCGGGAGGTCAACTGAGTAGCGGTGGGTTCGATTCCCACCTAAGCCATCCTGGAAGTGGTTTTCCGTGGTTTCCTCACTTCTCCTCCAGGCAAATGCTGGGATGGTACCTAACTTAAGGCCACGGCCGCTTCCTTCCCTCTTCCTTGCCTATATCATCCAATCTTCCCATCCTCCACAAGTCCCCTGTTCAGAATTGCAGGTGAGTCCGCTTGGGCGAGGTACTGGTCATCCTCCCCAGTTGTATCCCCCGACCCAGAGTCTGAAGCTCCAGGTCACTGTCCTTGAGGCGGTAGAGGTGAGATCCCTCGCTGAGTCCGAGGAAAAAACCGACCCTGGAGGGAAAACAGATTAAGAAGGAGAAGAAGAAGAAGAATGCAGGTGCTAGAAACTGCGGCTTCATGGCCGAAGAAACGCAAAATTGACGTGCTGCAGCGATCCAACCCGCACCACACTAGTTGAGGGTTAAATGAGTTTATTCTCTGAACATGTTTTAAGAATGCATGATTAAATGAAAGCGCTTTTTGTAGCTGGATGATTACGACATAGTATTCTGTTCGTAGGACGTCACATAGAAATAGAACCAAATGAACCATCAATAAGAGCCGGCCTCGCGGTGTAGGGGTAGCGTACCTGGCTCTTACCCGGAGGGCCCGGGTTCGATTCCCGGCCAGGTCAGGGATTTTTACCTGGATCTGAGGGATGGTTCGAGGTCCACTCAGCCTACGTGATTATATTTGAGGAGCTATCTCACGATGAGATGGGAGCCTCGGTCTAGGAAGCCAAGAATAACGACCGAGATAATTCGTCGTGCTGACCACACGGCACTTCATAATCTTCAGGCCATCCGGCTGAGCAGCGGTCGCTTTGTAGGCCATGGTTCTTCGGGGCTGCTGCACCATGGGGTTTGGTTTGGTTTTCTTGAACCATCAATAGACCATTCATTCATTCTTCAAACCTAAATAAATAATATCGACGATAATATTAGAGGCTCTTTTCAATGTCGGGGAAAAGACCTCAGGAAGCGTAAGGATTACTGTGATATAGTTACTTTATGACTACGTGACTAGTGATTATATTTGGGGAAATATTTCTGATATTCATAAGAGAGTCAAGCTATGGACTGGGAAAAGGTAAATTCACTGTACAAAATCAGCAGAGATAGTTTTATCATTCGCTTAAAATTCATATTAATAGTATCATAAGTATTGTTCAGTCTTCTGGTTTATATTTTCCTGTCGATTGTTGATGTTCAGTTTAGTTAAACCTAAATCTGCTATTTAAAACTGAGTTCCGCGTGAAAAGAGCCTCCTTCTCCTAAACTCGTTTGCAGCACCTGTTGTGGCGTATTTTAATTCAAGCCAGGAGAGTTAATACAGTAAAGTTATTCTTTCATTCTGTGCTCTTAAAGATGCGTAAGTCTGTTTTCCACTAACTCTTTTTTTACACTTAAAAATACAGTGGATATTTACCTCATCGCTTTACTGATGTAATTACTAATATCTTCTTAACGACTATCCTCGGATCAAATCAACATTTAGTGGGAAGGTATCACAGCTATACAAATTCTAGTAAACTTTGTCATACCATCTTCAGAATTAGAGGTTGTCTAGATTGACAAAGCTTACAATAAAATTGGATTAATATATGAAATTATGTTAAAAAGGACAAAAATATTAGAAAACTTGTAACTAAAAATATGAACGTAATACCAACATTAAGTTATATCAATTAAGATGATACTGAAATTGAATTAAATCTACATCCTTTCTGCCATTGAGTTAACGTCGAATGACAGATGGGATAAGACAGGTATAGAGTAGGAAACGAAGCAACCGTGGCCTTATAAGGTACATCCCCAGCATTTTGCTGGTGTGAAAATGGGAATCTGTGAAAATCCATTTACAGCTCTGCCGACAGTGGGGTTCGAACTCACTCTCTATCAAATGCAAACTAACAAGTACGCGAATAAAACCACGTAACAACACATTCGGTACAAAAACACCCTTTAAATTTCATTCGTATACTCTGATGGTCATTCATTCCACATAAGCTACATAAATGGTTCCTAAGGATACAATGAGGATATTTCATCGTGCGTACACTCCATTTATTAATGAAAATGTGCGGTGTACTGAATTTTGGTCATTAATTGTCAAAGACAACCTATAGAATGTCAGGGTGGGAATTAAAATCTGGAACAGGTGGATCATTTCAGGTACTTAGGACGTGTATTCTCACAGGATGGAAGTATAGTAATTGCGATTGAATCAAGGAGCAGTAAAGCTAATGCAGTGAGTTCGCGGTTGCGATCAACTGTATTCCGAAAGAAGGAAGTCAGCTCTAGGACGAAACTATCTAAATATACTTGGATCTGTTTTCAGAACAACTTTGCTGTACGGGAGTGAAATATGGATGGACTCAGGATATTTTATTTATAAGCTAGAAGTAACCGTCACGAAAGTAGTGAGAATGTTCGCTGGTAAAAACAGGTGGAAACAATGGCAAGAGGGTACTCAGAATGAGGAGATAAAGGCTTAGTTAAAAATAAACTCAAATGATGAAGCTGCACGCATAAACCGGCTTCGATGGTTGCGTCACCTTCTTCTGATAGATACTCTGCTCATAAATACCAAACCAAACCAGACCTGCCCAGCGCCCACTGCTCAGCCCGAAGGCCTGCAGATTACGAGGGGCCGTGTGGTCAGCACGACGCGTCCTCTCGGTCGTTATTCTGGGCTTTCGAGCCGCCATATCACCGTCAGATAGCTCCTCAATTCTAATCACGTAGGCTGAGTGGACCGTGAACCAGCCCTCAAGTCGAGAGAAAAATCCCTGACCTGGCCGCGAATCGAACCCGGGGCCACCGGGCGAGAGGCGGGCACGCTACCCCTACACCACGAGGCCGGCGCTCATGAATACACTATGATAAAATGTATGATTTAACACCTTTAATATCTCTGTAAGTAACAGGCAAATGAAAAGCAGATATGAGCACAGTAGAGCGAATATCTATCTGCCAGAAGAGGGTGAAGCAGCTCTGTATGTCAACAGTTAGCTCATGTTTCATACGCAAAGTACATCGAACAGGGCAGACCCCAGCACGTTTGAATACATTACATTTTCTCGAGAAGCACTTGTCCTATTTTCAAATCACGGTGTTGAATTTGATATATTTGTAGATTTAATGCTGTGTGTAAAAATAGTGTAGTTCCATTTAATAAGACAAGGTTAGAACCAATATCTCAGAAGATAGTAACGCCATGAAAATGTACTTTAAGTTCAATTATAAGGTCCGTGGTACAATTACTGAAAGTTTAAAGAGAATGTAGAAATGTTCAACGGCTCGCGAGTTTTTGAGGGGGACCACTTAGCTGAATAACCCTGCATATTTACTGTCTTGGTTTCTGTTTCATCTAATTAATTTTGCTCTTACATTAAGCCCACACTCTCCTAGTTCACGATTCAAGTAACGATATGAAAGACATCATCATGTCGAATATAATGTCTTCACATTTAAATCGATTGACTTGTGAACTGAAGAAATATGCCTTCGCTTCAGCTGGATATAACATGTCAGACGAAATACTGAAGCGAAATATCGTTGAATTACACTGGTAGTGTAGATGGCTTTCTTAGAATTTCAACACAAAGTAGGAAATATTTTTGTTGCTTTTTATACTACGGTAGGTGTTACACCGTTTAGCCTTGTATAATAGGAGCTGTGCTTTAATCTACTTGATGTGAGTGGCATATACAAATACCGCCTCGTTTTAAGCTATAAGTCTACGCGATTTTTGCAAATAATTTCCCGAATAACATGCTTTCACTCCAGTACTTTCAAATAAAAGAGTCATGTGACAGCCTTCTCTGAGATTATTTGAGCAAATTATCATAAAATTCTGCCCAGTGGTTTACGGTTTAGACATGATGTCATTCCGAGAGACAGACAGACAGACAGACAGACAGACAGACAGACAGACAGACAGACAGACAGACAGACAGACATAATTTTATTTTATGTGCGGAGGTAGACGAATTGTTCTCTAAGAGAGACCTCGACATTAGCCGTGGCAGATATAATAAAATTAGAAGAGCTATGGTGTTACACAAAAATATTGATTATATGCAGGACAGAGAGAGAGTTAAGAACCAAAATGAACTGAGAAGAATATGAGAAACCCCCTGCTTGAGACAGTACATGATGAAAAGAAGGAACATCTGGACTGAACACATAATCAGGCATGGAAGTCTATTGACCACAATTGCGGAAGGTTATGGAGGGGGAAGTAATTATAGAGGCAGTCCTAGACTGAACTACACCGGGCAACTAATGGAGCAACTAGGCTTCCAATCCTACAGTACGTGGATCTCAAGAGATTGGCGCAGGCCTGGGACTCCTGGAGAATTGTCGCCAACCAACCTGAGGGTTGACAAACTTAGAAGATGAAATTATATCCGAAAATAAGCCATTTACCTTCTCCGAATACAAAAGTAATTTAAAAGGGTGATCCAATACAATGAAACAATTAATTTTTGCATATGTAAACCCATTAGTGGATACTCGGTAGCGAATATCTCCCGCGTATTCGATTTCAATTTAAAACAATTGATAATTTTAATATAATTGAGTGTTGCACTGAATTAATGAAGATATCAAATAAGGAAGTTGCTCATATCCTAGCCTATTATTTAGGATATCAGATTCAGATAAAAAAACAGATGTTAAACTTACATGGAGGAAACATCAAAGAGCGCGTTGCTTGACTTACAAGAATTTATAGAACTAATACACTTCAGAAATTGACTTGTATAAATCCTTGCACAGTATGTGAATGAAGAATTTTCTCACGAAATAGCACTAACTTATTACTCGTCAAAATAATTTTAGCCATGGATCTCGATGTTTGGCCCCTTAAAACAATCGAAATTCACATCGTAAACATCATCATTTAAAATTAAAACAAGCTATTGTCCGCAGCTTCACTCGCGTATGTTCAGATACTGTTTAAAAGCAACGTAATAAAAATAGCCTGACGTTGATGAAGTGTTAATCAAGAACGAGATCTAAGGAAACTTACGAAGTTCAAGAGTTTTGTGTACAATGCAAATGCTCAGACTAATAACAGATCATTCAATTAGAACAGTAGACGAGTAACCGAATGAAAATACAGCTTGAGGAAATGAGTTTAGATCAGCCTGTGTGTACATAGCTTACTGACAGAATAATCTACGGAAACTGCGCTTTTCAATGATAAACGATTCAAGTAACCATTATATAGTAAACAACAAAACGAAGGCGTACTCGCAGAATGACGCGAAGACTCTGAATGAGCTGAGCTCTTCCCGGTCAGCAGTTCTGTCGAGTGAAGCTGTATCACCAAAGACCATAAACTTAATAATGGCTTACTACAGGAATCAGTCTTGTCTCCCATTCTCTTCAAATTATACATCCATGATCTCCCAGAAACTGTATCTCGCAAGTTCATCTATGCAGATGATATCAACCTCACCATACAAACAACAGACTTCAATGAGGCAGAAGATATCATCGTTGTCGGGACAAAACCTCCTATGTCATAATATTTTTGGAGATATACTGACCCGCAGCACAGTATTCACACAATATTGCACCTTAGGTGACAGAACCTTACCGGCCAAAGTTATAAGTTAAACTATTTTACATAGGAGGTGTTGTCACGGCAGCGACGATATTCTATACCAAGACCTTGAAAAGATGGGTGATTGTTTCAGAAAATGGCGCCTGAAACCTAGTCCACTAAAGACAGAGGTAGCTACGTTCCACCTAAATAACAGGCTATCAAACTATGAACATACGATCATGTTCGGAAACCACACACTGCAGTGTAATACCAACCCAAAATATCTTGGTGTAACTTTAGACAGGTCCTTAACCTATCGACGCCATGTTGAGAAACTGGCTGCTAAGCTTAAAAGCCGTAACAACTTGCTGGGTAGTCTAGCCGGTACTTCATGGGGTGCAGATGCATGCACTCTACGAACAACTGCTCAAGCAATAGTATTTTCACGAGCTGAATATTGCTGCTCTGTATGGCTCAATACCTCCCACACTAGTCTGGTTGATGTTCTACTGCACCACACAATGAGAATTATATCTGGTACATTACATATGAAGTAACGCAAATTTTCTAAATTGTGCAGTGAATTGTGCCTAAACCTGCGGCCACTGAATTAGGCGTGTGAGAAAAACTGTGCTGTTGTTAGATATGGGGATGGCGAATCGAAAGATGTTCGAGAGTAGCTTATCTCCAAGCACAGGTCGGCAACGCTCACCGTGCAGTGCCGCCCATTCGAAGGGAAGCCAGTCCACGCCAGGTCCACATATTATTTAAAGTGGATAGTTCCCTTTTCCGTATTACGCAGTAAGATATATAGTAGCCAAGTATTAAAAGTTCCATTGTGAACATAAACAAATTTTAAAAATTTAATAAAACTGGTACAGATTAATACGTAATTCGAAAGTACTTGCCGTGTCCATTCTCCTGCGCTGGAGCGCGCTCGAGCGACACAAACTAGCGACATTTATATGGCGACATTCCGGGCCATTTTCCAGGAAAACTAAGTGACGCACGGTGATATGTTTGAGAAGAAACACTTAAGTTAAACAATTTTCTACATTTTCCCGCTGACGAAATTTTATTGGCTGAAAAAGAAGTGGTCGTTTACTGTGAATTTCAATACATGATTTTACGGATTTAAATTTACTTGTTAATTTTTTAATCTTAATAACTATTTTAACTGTTTTACGTTGGAAATAGTTATACCATTGAAATACGCAGTATTTACTGAAGCTTATATTAGCATTTGTTTTACAACATTTTAGGAGGTAATATGAGGAGCTTGCAAGAGAACCGACTGTCTCGCGCTCCGAAATGATGTGTTCAATTATACATTTGTTCACCAGTTGCTACAATACCTTGGCAATAGCGTAATTTCTCTGACCCACCTCATTTGGTGGCCGCGACTATAAATAATTTAGTGAAATCCTTCTCACTGTGGTCGAAGTTATTAGCTTCATCCTTGTGGTTTTTTTTGACAGAGCTCTCAGTTGATATGGACAAGCTGAACAGCTGTTGCCTGTGCACTTTTGCACTTGTGATATTCATATCTTTTAAACTTCTATGTACAGTTTTGAATACAAAATTTCTCCTGGACGAAGGTCAAGTTAATAAAAAACACGTATCCACCGGCTCGCTTGCACAGTACTAAACTATAATCTATATAAATAACGATGTAGGGGGCCCGCTGTCTGTAATTTCGTTGGTTTTGCCAATTTTTCAGATATTTTTCGATTTTAGGTCAACTCAATACCATATCCGTGGTTTTTATTTATCGTGTCTGTTCGTCTGTTTGTTCCACCATCACTGCGAAACCGCTACATTGATCTCAACCAAACTTCACATTTATAGTGTACTTCCGTTGAAGGTTTTAGATATGCATATTATTTGTAAATCGCTGCATAGACGGGGGGTGGGGGTATATAAGGGAACCAGAACAGTTTTCTACCAACTTCCTCTTATACTATTGATTTTCTGTAAAATCTGTGGACTAAATGTTAAATGTCCCTTTATTATAAACACCTTTTGCTATGTACATTATTTCGCCTACTCTTCAAATGACAGAGTAAATGCTCTGCATTGAGTGGCAAAGAACCTGCAGGTTTCCATGGCAACGTCGCCGACTGCTTGCCAGCAGGGAAGTACCGTATTGTCATTTTCGTCATCATTCCTGTAAAATGGTGGTTGTTCCTCGGGTAGAAAGCAAGAGAGACGTCAATCGGCCTTTCTGCGGGATATTGGCGGAATACCGTTGGAGGTTACAATCGTCCTCGAATAGCACTAGGGGCCGTTGTTAATATTTGAACAGTAGGCCTATATTTCACACCGTAGGATGTTTTCTGTCATTTGCTATAATGTTTACTGTATTTCTATTCTACTTATGTTTCCCGCTTTAATTTCTTCCCTCTGCCTTGTGCCTTAGGCTAAAGTAATAACACCGTAAGTCATCTTCTTATCAGTTTACCTAAGAATCCCTGCGCCGAAATTTCTCCTCTGTTACCGCCTTCTTATATCCCGTAACTCATACCATCACAATTTATTGAGGGGCATTTTATTTTCAAATCTATCCACTTGGGATTTATATATTTGTCCTGTACGGCTGTCCTCAGTTACAATCTTATTTTCTATTAATTTCCATTTCCTTAACTGTTTCGGGATATTGGTGGCTAAACGGTAAGTCATATCACAAAACTGATAGCACAATCGCGGTTTAATTTGGAGAGATCTACAAGTTAGGTCCTATGATATTTAATCGTATCTATGTCCCTTATACGTTAAGTAGAGATATATATCTCGATGTCAAGTTAATTATGTAATTTTACACGTATATGTTATCGTTTGACACACTTATACGAAAGATAGAATCATTACTTTCAGCACGCACATATACATGACCAGTGGCCATATGTTAGCCAGATTTTATGATTCCAGCTGTCACATGAGTATTAAAAAAGTAATTTGTGAAAACGGTACCAAATTGCACCCTGTTCAATGATTCTAACTCAATCTAACCACAAATATAGGAGATACTAGAAAATCTCGTAGGACCAACCATGTAAAACGCTAAGAGCGGCGTCTGATGGTGAAATCCGTTCGTAGATAAGTCGTAGAGTTTCAAAGCAGTTAACGCTCGAAATAAATGACTGCGCTTGTAAACGTGTCCATGCTTATCTACATAAATGCAATTGTAGGTGGTACGCTGTCTGTAATTGCGTTTTTTCTTTGCCAATTTTTTTAGATATTTATCAGTTTTAGGTCAACTCAAGACCGTAGCAGAGGTTTTTATTTTTCGTGACTGTTTGTCTGTTCCACCATCACGGCAAAATGGCTGGATTGACCTCAACCACCCCTGGGAAGTTTTCAATACGCATATGAATAAAATATCTCTGAGCAGGAGGGTTTATAGGAATACCAGAAACGTTTTCTTCAATTTTCTCTTATACTATTGATTTTCTGAAAAATTCGTAGTGTGAAACGTCCCTTCATTATAAACAACTTTTGTTATGTACATAGTTTCGCTTGCTCTTCAAATGACAGAGAAAATTACTATGTTCTGCGGATGTGATGCTCTGCATTCAGTGACCGACAACCGACAACGAACCTGCAGTTTACCATGGCAACGTCTCTGACTGCTTTCTTGCAGTGAAGTAACGTATTGCCATTTTCGTCATCATTTCTGTAAACTCGTGGTTGTAACTTGGGTAGAAAGAAAGAGAGACGTTAATCGGCCATTCTTCGGGATATTGGCGAAAACCGTTTGAGCTTACAATCGTCCTGCAATACCACTGACGGTCATTGTTTATATTTGAACAGTACGGCGGAGTGTAGCTAATTATTTCATACCATAAGGTGCGAATACCGTTGGAGCTTACAATCGTCCTGGAATACCACTGAGAGTCATTGTTTATATTTGAACAGTACCGTGGAGTGTAGCCAATTATTTCATACCATAAGGTGTTTTATGTCAATTCATATAGTTTTTGCTGTATATATATTCTTTTTGTGTTTTCCGCTTTAATTTCTCGCCCTTTGCCTTGCCTCTTTAGGCTAGAGTAATGACACCATGTGTCATCTTTCTATCTGTTTACCTAGGAATCCCTATAGCTGCATTTCTCCTCCGCTACCGCGTTCTTATGTCTGTAACTGATTCCATTACAATTATTGAGGGTAATTTTATTTTCATATACGAGATCCACTTGGTATTCTCATATTACCCTGTACGTATTTCCTCAGTTATAACCCTATTTTCTGTTAATTTCTACTTCCTTAACTGTATTACTTTCTTCCTTAACTACTCCGTAAGTATACGAGTGGTAATCCCGAAACCTGGACACATTTTTCTTTGAGGAAAAATTCCAAGCTGTCCCGGAAAGTATCGAAATGTGGATGCATTGTATTGACGGTGCATACCTTCGTTTTCTGGTAGTTCGTGGCTAAACTGTAAGTCTTATTGCAAAACAGATAGCACAATTGCTGTTCAATTTGGAAAGATCTAAATTTTTTGTCGGATGTCTTATTACCGTGTCTCGATTATTGATACGTTAAATAGTGCTTGCGTTTCTCTATTATAATCACATATCTACATCTCGTTTGTAACTAGCATTAGGAAAAGAGGCCTGTCTTTATTATGAAATATCTCCGTCTCTACTGTGAATGACAGTTGCCAAGTGAATCGGCCGTTACAGTAGATACTCACGAACTCGACTGTGATTGGCAGTAGGAAATGTGGCCAGTCATTATCAACAAAACTTCTCAATGCTTAACATACATCGGAAACCTCGCATGTTGTCTTCCCTGTTTTGTTTCTCGGATAGTAATAGGATATACGAAATTTAATATACTATTACACACTATCTTTACAGCAATTTACGGAGAAATCCGTCCACAAAGTAGAATACCGTAACGAAGCACGGGTATATAGGGTAAATGTATATGCAACACGTATAAAATATATTTGTTAATAATTCCCTGTGTTTTGTTTTTGTCGTCAATGCATTTCTGTCTCCGGTCTAGATTATATTCATGACGTGTCTCTGTTTTTCGCACTGGAAATGGATGGTTTGAGGGCTCTGGGCTGTCAATATTTGATAAAACTTCTGGTATGATGAGGAGCGTACGTTTCATAGTTTGAGAAGTTTCCTCCATCAAGTCAACAAGAATATCACACTGTGCATTAAATTACAACATGGCTTCGAATTGTCCACCTCCAACTTCATTAGAGAGCCTACATGGTTGGTGGAGAGATTAGAGCTCGTAATCAAGACCATTCTTGTTAGGGACACTATCAAGGGAATGGCGCACAAAACTCCTGGTTTATTAAATGAGGGCCTTATCACGCGAAACCACATAGTGACAAATATTGAGCTCGCAACCATATGCGGTATCTCTGACCAAGTGCATCAATCTCTGCACCACCGATGAAAGATCTGGAAGTTGAAAATTATACACCTTCTTATTCTACAGGTTGAGGCATAAATGAGGTTGGCAATATTCTAAGTTAAAGCGCTAATTGTGTACCTTAATCGCGTCTGGTATATATCTGTTAAGAAGGAAGCCTTACTTCCAAGTGTCGACTTAGTACAATGAGACAAAAACTTTCCAGTCTGTCAAACACACAACAATATCAATATAAATTATAACACTATAAATATACCCGTAAAATACACACTATTACACGAAGAATGACGGTTTTGTTCTAGAAGCTTGCTTGTTGTTTAAAGGGGCCTAACATCGAAGGTCATCGGCCCTTGTTCTAGAAGAACATTCTCAAATTCTATCAAATCACTTAAAACAAGTGTATATATGTACGGTATCGTTTAAGTTGCGTAAATGCGTGAATGATAGAGGGTTAAGTGATAATATGAACAAGTATTGACAAATAATGAATTTACAAGTATTAACATAATGAGAAAACATCTGTATTTATCTAGACTTTTGAAGCTAAGTCCATTGTTAATTCTTGTAAATTCATTACTTGTCAATACTTGTTCATATTGTCACTCAACTCTGTATCATTTACAAGTTACGCAACGTAAACAATACTGTACATATATAGGCTACGCTTGTTTTAAGTGATTTGATAGAATCTAAGGATGTTCGTGTAGAACGAACCATGTCATTCTTTGTATAATGGTGTGTATTTTTACGGGTATGTTTATAGTGTTACTAACAGTTACCCGCGGCTTCGCTCGCGTGGATTTTGTATTTTGATAAAAGTAATTATTCCTAGGTACTGTACTAAGACATTATCTGAAAATCCCTAAAGTATAAAAACTCGCCGAAAAATTCAGTTCCGTTTACCCCACAAACTCTTTGTAAACTACGTTTGTGGTATTGCTTTTTGGGGCTAAGATGACCATGCGGCATAGACATGTACATGTGAGAAACAGTCTACTCCCAAGTTGAAAACAAAAAGAAATACATGTTTCTGTACTTTTAAAGGAGATTGTCAATCCCATTTCCACGTCTGTAACATCTTCAGTATCCCCATAAAAAGAAAGAATAAAAATAATTCAACCCCGTTATCAGTACTTCCACCCACAAACAATATCACCTATGTGGATTATCGGGAAACAAATAATACATGTTTCCTTATTTTTGAAGGAGATACCAAATACCAATTTTGACGTCTATAACATCTTCAGTCTTTGACATAAAAATAAACCTCATAAATAATTCAACTCTTCTTCACTTCTCTTCACCCCGTTAAGTGGCTTTTCCAAAAAAATATGTTCCTGTATAAAGGACTTTCCAAATACAAAGTTTCATTACTGTAGCATGTTAAACTTTTGGCATATAATTTACTGTAGATATACTGATACTCGTTTTCAAAATTCACCCGCTTTTTCAGTTCTTTTCACCCTCTAAAGAGGATTTTACGAAAACAAAGTAATACGTGTTTCTTTATTTTTGGAGGAGATTCCAAATACCAATTTCCACGTTTGAAAAATCTTCAGTTTTTGAGATACTCGTATCCTCATAAAATGCATTCAACTTCTTCACTTCTTTCCACCTCCCTGCTCCATTAAATGGACTTTTTTTAAACAACATATTTATGTGGAATAAAAGTATAAAATCTCGAGGACGAGGAAATTAGACAGAAATAGATGGATATGATTAGTGAGAAGTATCGAACAGTAGACAGTAAGCAGGTTCAGGATATAGAAAGAGAATGGATGGCATACAGGGATGCTGTAGTAGAAACAGCAAAGGAATGCCTAGGAACAACTGTGTGTATAAATGTGAAAAATCGAACATCTTGGTGGAATGATGAAGTGAGAGTAGCTTGTAAACTTAAAAAGAAGGTTTATCAAAATGCCTCCCAAAAAAGGGACGATTCAGACAGGGAGTTGTACGTAGATGAAAGAAATAGAGCGAAACAAATAATTGTTGAATTCAAAAAGAAGTAATGGGAAGATTTTGGTAATAACCTGGAAAGGCTAGGTCAAGCGGCAGGGAAACCTTTCTGAACAGTATTAAATAATCTTAGGAATGGATAGAAAAAGGAAATGGACAGTGTTTTGAGTAATTCAGGTGAACTCATAATAGATCCCATGGAATCATTGGACAGGTGAAGGGAAGACATTGCAAATCTTCCCAACGTAAAAGGAAATCTTCCCGGTGGTGTAGCGCCCAAACAAACTCATGGGGAGGAGGAAAATGATGTTGGTGAGATTGCGCTTGAGGAAGTGGAGAGGATGGCAAATAAACTCCATTATCATAAAGCAGCAGGCGTAGATGAAGTTAGACCTGAAATGGTGAAGTATACTGGGAAGGCAGGGATGAAATGGCTTTATAGAGTAGTAATATTAGCATGGAGTGTTGGTAAGGCACCTTTTGCTTGGACAAAATCCGTAACTGCACCTATCTATAAGCAAAGGAACAGGAAGGATTGCAACAACTATCGAGGTATTTCATTGGTTAGTATACGAGGCAAATTATTCACTGGCATCTTGGAATGGATGGTGCGATCAGTAGTTGAGAGGAAGCTGGATGAAAACCAGTCTGGCTTCAGACCAGAGAGGGGCTGTCAGGATCAGATTTTCAGTATGCGCAGGGAAATTGAAGAATTTTATGAGAGGAATAGACAGCTGTGTTTATGTTTCGTAGATCTAGAGAAAGCAGATGACATGGTGCCGAGGGAAAGACGTTCGCCATACTGGGGAACAATGGAGTTAAGGGTAGATTGTAAAAATAAATCAAGGGCATTTATGTTGACACTTGGGCTGCAGTGAGAATTGATAGTAGAATGAGTTCCTGGTTCAGGGTACTTACAGGTGTTATACAAGGCTGTAATTCTTCACCTTTGCTGTTCGTAGTTAGTTTACTTGTATCATCTACTGAAAGGTACAAAGTGGCAGGGAGGGATTAAGTTAGGTGGAAATGTAGTTCGCAGTCTGGCCTATGCTGACGGCTTAGTCTTAATGGCAGACTGTGCCCAAAACCTGCAGTCTAATATCTTGGATCTTGAAAATAGGTGCGATGAGTATGGTATGAAAATTAGCCTTTCAAAGACTAAATTGATGCCAGTAGGTAAGAGAATTGAATATCATACTGGTGATACAAAGCTCGAACTGGTAGATAGTTTTAAGTATTAGGTTGTGTGTTCTCCCAGGATGGTAATATAGTAAGTGAGATTGAATCAAGTTGTAGTGAAGCTAAGGCAGTGAGCTCGCAGTTGCGATCAATAGTGTTCTTTAAGAAGGATGTCAGCTCTCGGACAAAACTATCCTTACATTTGTCGGTTTTCAGAGCAATTTTGCTTCACGGGAGCGAAAGCTGGGTGAGCTCAGGTTATCTTCTTCATAAGATGGAAGTTACGGACATGAAAGTAGCGGGAATGATTGCTCGTACAAACAGGTGGGAACAATGGCAGGATGGTACTCGGAATGAGGAGATAAAGGCTAATTTAGGAACGAACTCGATGGATAAAGCTGTACGCATAAACCGGTTTCGGTGATGGGGTCATATGAGGTGAATAGAGGAGGATAGGTTACCTAGGAGAATAATGGACTCTGTTGTGGAGGGTAAGAGAAGTAGGGGGAGACCAATGCGACAATGGTTAGACTCAGTTTCTAATGATTTAAATATAAAAGGTGCAGAACTAAATGAGGCCACAGTACTAGTTGCAAATAAAAGATTGTGGCGACGTTTAGTAAATTCACAGAGGCTTGCAGACTGAACGCTGAAAGGTATAATGGTCGATAATGATAATGTACGAATGTTTTTTTTAAAGGGGATTCAAAATACCAACTTTCATGCCTGTAACATCTTCAGTTTTTGAGATACAAGTATCTTCATAAATATAATTTAACTCCATCGATTTTCCGAAAACAAAATACGCGTTATTTTTAAAGGAGATAACAATTGCCAATCTCCACCGTCTGTAACATCTGTAGTTTTTCAAATATAAGTATCCTTGTACAAATAGTTCAAGTATTTTTTTCAAATCATTCACCCCCACCCATTAAGTGCATTTTCCGAAAACAAAAAATAGTTGTTTCTTTACTTTGAACGAAGATTTCAAATAATAATTTTCATACCTGTAACATCTTCAAATTTTGAGACATAAGTATCTTTACAAAAATATTTTAATTCTTGTTTCAGCCCCACCCCTGTTAAGTTGTCCTCCAAAAAGTGCGTGTGTCCTCACTTTTAAAGGAGATTCAAAATACCAATTTCCATGTCCCTAACATTTTCTGGTTTTGAGATATATGTATCCCCATAAAAATAATTCAATATTTTCACTTCGTCTCACAATCCCCCTTAAGTGAATTTTCCGAAAACAAAAATCTTGTTCCTTTATTTATCACGACTCTAACATCTTCGGGTTTTGAAATATATGTATCCTCGTAAATATAATTCAACTCGTTTTTCAAGCACCCCTCCGCAAGTGATTCCAAAAATGTGTGTTTCATTATTTTTAAAGGAAATTCCAAAAACCAATTTTCACATCTGCAACATCTTTAGTTTTTGAGATATTTGCATCCTAATACAAAGAGTACAACTCATTTTCATTTATTTTACCCTCCTTACGTGCATTTTCAGAACAGGAATACGTACTTCTTTTTTTTCTAAAGGAGACTCCAAATAAGAATGTTCACGCCTAAAATAGCTTCAGTTCTTGTGATATGAAAATCCTAAAAGAATAGATTTCAACCCACTTTTCAGTCCTTTTTATGCCCCCTTAAGTATTTTCCTGAAAACAAAAATCCGTATTCCCTTAATTGTATAAGAGATTAATAATTCCACTTTTCACGTCCAAGACATGTTCAGTTTTTGAGATATTCTCTTGATATGCACATTTTAAAAATCCACTCCTATTTTCAGTTTCCTTTAAATGGATATTCCGTAAACACTATTCCGAAAAAATATTATCTACGATTTTTTTTTACTTTTATAGTAGATTCTGAATACCAATTTTACGTCTGTAATATGTTAAGTTTCTGAGACATAGTGTATATATAGTTTCTTAATTCACCCACATTTTCAATCCTGTTCACTACCTCCCCCCGCCGTTAATTCTTCTTCTTGAGGCGCCTTCTCCTAGCGGAGGTTGGCGGTCCACATAGCCATCTCTGGATGTGATGTTGCAGCATGGAAAGCATCTTCTGAAGTGCAGTTGTGCCATCTTCGGATGTCCTTCAGCCATGAATTCTTCCTCCTGCCAACAGACCTTTTCCCCTGTATTTTACCTTCAATGATGAGTTGTAATAGCTGGTACTTCTCGCCTCTCATAACGTGCCCTAGATATTGGGTTTTTCTTTTTTTAACAGTAAGTAATAGTTCTCTTTGTTTCTTCATGCGATGAAGGACTTCGTCATTTGAAATTTTCAGCACCCACTGTATTCGGAGTAGGCGGCGATATAGATACATTTCAAAAGCATCAATTCTTTTTTCTAGATTTTGGTCAAGGGTCCAGCTTTCACATCCAAAGAGAAAAACGGAGAATACATAGCACCGAATCATTCGCATTCTTAATTGCACACTTAGGTCCGATTTTGTAAATAGCTGTTTCATGCTAAAAAAATTGCCTCCTGGCCTGTTCTATTCTAGATTTTATCTCTCTCTTGGAATCGCATTCCTCATCTAGCACAGTACCCAATTATTTGAAGGAGGATACTTGTTCAATCTTACTGCCGTTTATTGACAGGGTTGCTGGAATTTTTCTTTTAGAGAAGACTACAACTTTGGTCTTGGAAGCGTTGACAAACAGGTCAAACTCTTCACTGCGCTGGACCAATTTGTCTATCATGCGTTGGAGCACAGGTAATTCATTTGCTATGACAACAGTATCATCTGCGTACCTGATATTGTTAATTGCCTGTCCATTTATAACTATCCCGCTGTTTTCCTCCAACAATACCTCCTTAAATATTGCTTCAGAATAAATGTTGAATAAGAGAGGCGACAGAACACAACCCTGACGAACACCGTTTCTGATTGTAGTCGCTTCTGATGTTCTTTGGTCTATTTTGACATCTGCGGTTTGATTCCAGTACAGTGCGCTGATAATGCGTAAATCGCATTGGTCAATACCAGTCGATCTTAATATCTCTATCATCTTTTTATGTTTCACAGAGTCGAAGGCTTTTTTGTAGTCAATAAAACAAGTATATACATCGACATTCGTGTCCCTGCACCTCTGTACTAGTACATTTAAGGAGAAGAGTGCTTCACGTGTGCCGACCCCATTTCGAAAGCCAAACTGGGTCTGATCCATATAAGATTCACATTTCTTGTAAATCCGGGTGTGTATGATTCGCAGAAATATTCTGAGGACATGGGACATCAAACTAATCATACGGTAATCATCACACTGGGAGGAGTTCTGCTTCTTCGGTATTGGTATGAAAGTTGATCTCAGCCAGTCAGAAGGTATCTTTCCTGATGTATAGATGATGTTGAACAACGATGTTAGTAGACTGAGGCTGGTTGAGTCCTGTTCAGCTATAACTTTAACAACTTCGGCGTAAATTCTGTCTGAACCAGTGGCTTTACCATTCTTCTGAATTTTAATGGCATTCAATACTTCACTCTTTGTTATTTCAGGACTGGCTTCATTGATTCTTTCATCAGGTGGTGGAGGATCATCTCTGTCATCATTGAAGAGATATTCGACGTATTCCTTCCATCTTTTAAGTTTTTCTTCAACTCCTAAAATAATCTCATTGTTTGTGTTCCTTAATATTTGTCCGCATCGCTTCTTTTGTAGAACACTCAGCTCTTTCACATTTTTATATAGATTAAAGTGATCATGCTTCTCCTGAACTTCCTCGATTTCCTTGCATTTGTCAGACATCCAGGATTGCTTTGCTTCTCTGCATTTTCTACGTATCTCTTTGTGTAGATTTTTGTATTTAACGGGGTCTTTATCTTTATATTTCCTCCTTTCATTCATAAGCTCCAGGATTTCATCAGTCATCCAGTTTTGCTTTTCACCGTTAATTGGGTTTTTCAAAAACACAAAGTACGTGTTTCTTTATTTTTAAAGGAGATTCCATATACCAATTTTCATATCTGTAAGATCCCGATTTTTCAGATATACGTATCCTCAGAAAAGGTATTCAGTCTCTTTTTCAGCTTTTTCAACCCCCTTTAATGGATTATCCAAAAACAACAAAAATACATTTTTCTTTATTTTTAAAGTAGGTATCAAATACCAATTTTTACGTCTGTAAGCTTTTACTTTTTTGAGATATAGATGTTTTCATTTAAACAATTCGCCCCCCCCCCCGTTTCCACCACCCTAGTGATAGAATATCTAACAATTCTCCCTTAGTGAGCAACTACACTCTAATATAAATGTATCCCCAAAATTTCAATCCTTTATGTCCAGCAGTTTTGTCAGTCAGTCGGTCAGTCAGAACGTGTTATTTTATATATAAATATGACCTTAAAATATAAATTATCACGACTGTAACATCTTCAGTTTTGAGGTGTATGTATCTTCATAAAAATAATTCAACTCATGTCCCTCCCCAAGTTGATTTTTCCCCAAAGAATGCGTGTTTCTTTATTTTAAAGGCGATTCCAAGTACCATTTTTCACGTCTGTAACATGATTACTTTTTAGATATAAGTACCCTCATACCAATAATTCAAGTAATTTTTCAATTCCTTCACTCTCTCTTAAGTCGATTTTCAGAAAAAGGAGATTTCAAATACCAATTTTCAGGTCAGCAAAATCTTTAGTTTTTGAGATTTGAGTAACCTAATACAAAAGAATTCAACTAATTGTCAATTCTTTCACCCCCTCCCCCTAAGTTGATTTTTCGAAAACAAAGAAATACGTATTTCTTTATTTTTAAAGGATACTGTGTAACCTATTTTCACCTCTGTGACATCTTCGTTTCTTGAGATATAACTATCCAAATGAAAAGAATTCAACCCACTTTTCAGTCCTTCTTACCCCCTTTTAAACAGTTTTCGTTGTGTATTATTGTGTTATTTCATACACACGAAACAAAATTTTATTAAAGGAGAATTGCAATGATTCATTACTGCGAAATATGTGCCACTGGCACATTAAACTCAAAGTCTAGCTTTTGCTGAAAAAAAATGCTTTACATAGAACGGACGATTTTGTCACATAAACAGATTACTACAACACTTGAGATATATACAATACTAGCAGTTACCCTCAGCTTCGCTCGCGAGGATTTCGTAACTTGTTAAGATTAATCGTCCCTCAGTACAGTACTGAGACATTATCTGAAAATCACTAAAGTACAAAAAATCGCCGAAAAACTGAGTTTATTTTACCCCAGACACTATTTTTCAACGACGTTTGAGGTATTGCCTTTAGGGGAATAAGATGACCATGCAACATTGAACTGTACATGTGAGATACAGTCTTCTCTCAAGTTGGGAAAAAAGGTTTCTTTATTTATAAAAGAGATTCCAGTTATCTAGTTCCACATCTGTATATCTGCAGTTTTTGAGATATGAGTATCCCCATAAAACGAATTCCATCCCTTTATCAGTCCTTCCACCACCTCCACCACCTAAGTGGAATTTACGAAAACAAAAAAAAAACATTTAATTTCTTTAACATTTGCAATCGATGAACTTAAATTATGGTTTCCTTCTAGGAACCTTATTTTTGAAAAAATACACATTTCTTTATTTCTAAACGAGATTCCAAATACCAATTTTCACTTCTGTAACATGTTAAGTTTTGACATATACTGTAGATATACCGTACTCACTTTTAAAAAAATCACAGGATTTTTCAATACTTTCACCCTCATAAGTGGATTTTCCGAAGACGAAAAATGCGTGTTTCTTTATTTTGCAGGAGATTTCAAAAAATAGTATTCGCGTCTGTAATATATTCTGTTTTATAAGTATCCTCATAAAAAGAATTCTTCTTCACTTCTTTCCACCCCTCTCACCCTTAAGTTGACTTTGCGAAAACAATAAATACGCGTTTCTTTATTTTTAAAGGAGATTCAAAATACCAACTTTCATGTCTGTAACATCTTTATTTTATGATATATAAGTATTCTCATAAACAGAATTCAATTCCTTTACTTATTTTCACCAATATTCCGAAAAAAGTACGTGTTTGTTTAATTTTCGAGGAGATTCGAAATACCAGTCTTCACGTCTGTAACATCTTCAGGTTTTTCAGATATAAGTATCCTCGTACATAAAATTCAACTAATTTTTAAATTTCTTCAGCCCGCTTAATAAATTTTCAGAAAACAAATGAATGCGTGTTTCTTTATTTTTAACAGAAGATTCCAAATACCACTTTTCATGTCTGTAAGACCTTTTGTTTTTGAGATATAAGTACACTCATACAAATAATTCAACCAATATTTACAAATTATTCACCCCCCCACCTTTAAGAGGATTTTCCGAAAACAAAAGAATACGTTTCACTTTACTGTGAAAGAAAATTCCAAATACAAATTTTCATGTCTGTAACATCTTCAGTTTTTGAGATTCAAGTGTCCTCTTAATAAGAATTCAACTCCTTTTTCACCTTCCACCCCCCGTTAAGTTGATTCCCCATCCCCAAAAGTGTATTTCATTGTTTATACAGTAGATTCTCAATACGAGTTTTCACGTCTTTTTTGAAATATAAGTATCACCATAAAATGAATCCAATTTCTTTCACTTCTTTCACCCTTCTCCTTACGAGGATTTTCTGAACACAAAAGATACGTGTTTCTTTATTTATAAAGGAGCTTTCAAATATCAATTATCACGACTATAACATCATAAGTTTTTGAGATACCCATATGTATCATCAAAAAGGAATTAAATTCGTTTTTCACCCACTCCCCAAATTGAATTTCCCCCCAAAATGCGTGTTTATTTATTTTTAACTTAGATTCCTAATACCAATGTTCACGTCTGTGACATCTTTATCTTTTTTATAAGTAATCCTCATACAAATAATTTAAATTTTTCAATTCTTTCACCTCCTCCTTAATTGGATTTTCCGAAAACAAAAGAGTATATGTTCCTTTATTTTGAAAGGAGATTCCAAATACTAATCTTAACGTCTGCAACATCTTTATTTTTGTGATATGAGTACGCTCATACAAAGAATTCAACTACATTGACAATTCTTCCACCCCCTAAGTGAATGTTTCGAAAACAGAGAAATACGTAGGGCCTACTCCTTTATTTTTAAAGGAGACTCCAAATACCAATTTTCACTTCTGTAACATCTACAGATTTCGAGATATCACTATCCTACTAAAAATAATTCAACCCACTTTTCAGTCCTTTACCGCTCCCCCCACCTCACGTGGTTTTTCCGCAAACAAGAAAAGATACACGGCACTTCATTATTACAAGAGATTTTCACGTCCGTAATATATTAAGTTTATGAGATGTTCTGCAGATATTCTAATTTTAAAAATTCACCCCTTTTTCAGATCCCCTTGAGTAGATTTTCTGAAAAAAATATCTGTGTTTCTTTACTCTTACAGGAAATTCCAAATACCAATTTTCACGTCCGTAACAATGTACGTTTCTGAGATATACTGCAGATATACAGTAGTCTTTTTTAAATACACCACCTTCCGTCACACCTGTTCACCCCCCATTAATTGGGTTTTCCAAGAACAAAAATACGTATTTCTGTATTTTTAAAGGAGATTCCATATTCTAATTTTAATGTCTGTAACAACTTCAGTTTCTTAGATACGTATACTCATAGAAGGTGTTCAGCACCCTTTTTACCTTTTCCTACCCCCTTAAGGGAATTTTCCGAGGAAAAAAGTACGGGTCTCTCTATTTTTAAAGGAGTTTCTAAATAACAATTTTTACTTCTGTAAATTTTAAGTTTTTGAGATATACATATGATCATTTAAACAATTTATCCCCCTTTTTCACCCCCATAGCGATGGAATATCCAAAATTTCTCCCTTAGTGACCACCTAAGGTCTAATGTAAATATATCCCCAATAGTTCATTTCTTTATGTCCAGTAGTTTTGGCTCGGCGATGATCAGTCAGTCAGTCAGTCAGTCAGCCAGTCAGCCAGTCAGGACATGCTATTTTATATACAGAGAGATAATTTATATTGAAATTGTTGTGTGTTTGACGGACTGGAATTTTTTTGTCTCATTAGGTATGTATTCCATAGCTTCGACTTACGGAACATTTATGCACCATTTTTAGCCCTAGGTTAACCCCAAATCATAGAATAGGTGTGGCTCTGATGCTTACAGTAGATTAGTTTGCAGATTAGCAAGACATCTCAGGAAGTGTGATGAGTGTAATATTTTGGGTGGATGGCGGATCACGACAACTTGACTTATGAGTTCTTATGCTACGAAGAAATAATGCTACTTGTGATCTACAAATATTTTTATTATTTTAAGGTGATGTACTTATCTCTGATCCGTCCATGTATGGAATTGATAAAATCATCGAACAAACTAATGTAGAAGTTAATAAGTAGATAAGAAAGTAACATTTTCTAGGTTCATTTTCCTCGCACCATTTATTTTATGAAAACATTAAAAAAATTTAGTGGAAAATTTTAAAATATATCAACATAAAAATAATAAGTTTATTATTTGAAAATGAAAAGAATAAACATTATGAAAATCGAGGTAGCATGTTTATAATGCCCAAAAATCAGTTAAAAAACCTAATTTTTGTTAGTTCCGGATCGTAGTTTGGAAACGACACCACACAATGCTCAGCTAAACGAACATCTGTTTCAATAATTCATTTCTAAATTATTAAATCAAATTTAAGTCCGAACCAATGAAATATTGAACGAAAATATCAATATCGCAATTGTCTTCCTCAAACTTAAGTAATCGGTACATATTTACCTCTACTAGAATATATTTTATCATCCAAATAAATAAATAAATAAATAAATAAATAAATAAATAAATAAATAAATAAATAAATAAATAAATAAATAAATAAATAAATAAATAAATAAATAAATAAATAAAATGAGTTATTAAAGAATACCTTTTAGAATAATTTGAAGGGTGATTCAACATATTCAACGACGAGCATCAACGTAGAATAATAATTATTAAGTTAAGCAGCTGATCGTCAAGAAACAGCTGCAAGGAAACACGATAAACAACGTTGCACATCTCTTCATAAAAATGATTCTTACATGTCTATGTAGCATGCAGCCACTTGAATATCTCTCCAATTTAAAATCTGAACACAACAGCATGACATAAAAAATGTCAAAATTAATTAAAGACAAATAGTTACCACTAATATGTTACGAACATAATACACTACTAAACACAACATTATTGGAAGTTTGGTCTAATTCAGTATACAGATCAGATTATTAGGTTATAGATAACATATGGTTCTTAAAATTGCAGACGACCCTTTCAGCTGTCAACCTTTTGAAACTTAATGCGTAATATGTACTCTTGCAGGGTTGGTGGGGGTTTCTTGTGCAAATATGGAATGTTGCCAAACCTGGAACACCTCGCACCCAAACTATGCATTTCCGGACATGGGACCACGGCTAACATCTAATCAGTTTGCCGTTCGTTACAACATACGAGTACTAAGCGTTCTTTGTGCAGTTTTCAATCATCCAGCAGGTAAGTTGCACTTTATTTCTTAAAGTTGATAAAGAATTCGTAGAAAATTGGTTGCAGTACTCTGACATATGTACTGTAAAACTGAGGAAATATTGTACAATGAACTATTTCTGTACCTGCAGGCAGCGTCCAAGTCCTTCTTTGAGCTCGGGATACCCATGAAGTCCATCTTGCTGAAGATGGCTGGAAGATTTTTGAGACACTCATCTAGCGCTGTCTTGGTGCTACAATGAGCTGCTTTCGTACTGTTGTCTCCAGCACGCCCTGGCGGCCACAGCACCACTGAAAGAGAAGAAGAGGATTCATCAGTTACGTCTTGGTGCAGTGAGCGTATAGCAGAACCTATTCAGATGAAGTATATGAAAGGAAATTTGTAGATGTGCTTCATATTCGCTATCTTGATATATATTTTTAACACGGATGATATTTCAGTTGTTGTGGAGCACCATCAGAGTTTCAAGAAACGAGCAATCACGTTCAATCCTGAGGAGAAAATTAGGGCATTCGTCCTAAAGTGTTAAAGGTACAGGGTCTATAGCGCCTATAGTACGTGAGTTATGCATTAACCCTGGAAAGGAAACATGTGGCATACAGTGCCCCAAAGACATTTCTTTTCACTATATTGAACGCCATATGACGCGATTTTCTTCGAAGGGAGTCGACATTCGAATATAACGATTTGTAAGTGTGCAGAGCTTTGCATCCGTGTGGTAGCTTTGTTGCTCTTCCAAGTACTTATTGTTTGATGATGATGATGATGATGATGATGATGATGATGATGATGATGATGATGATGTTTGTTTTTAAAGGGCCTAGCATGTAGGTCATCAGCCCCTAATTGAAAGAAATGAGACGAAATTGAATGAAAACTGAAAAGTCCAATATCAATCACTGACCAGAATTCAAAACGTGATAATGAGGAATGCATGGATGAATATGATTTTAAAACTATCAGTGGATCCGACCCGCAATACTCCACCTTCCCAGAAACTATCTTAAAAAATTACTATTGCTGACCAAAGAACTGCTTCTAAGGCACATTCTTGAAACGATGACGCTTGGTGTCTAAGGGGTCCAAAATCCAGGCCAACGGCCCTTCATAATGCTACTTATCGCTAGTAAAGTAGAATCATGGTATTTGTCATATTGCAATACTAATCAAAAGTAGCGTACACTCGCGGTGTTCCAAATATTATGGTACTAATTGCAAGTATCGTACGTTGTACAGGTAACACAGACCTATGGAGTTTCTCACATAATGGCGCCACTCATAGGCAATGCAAACCAATGGTCTTCCTCACATAGTGGGTACTAATCACAGGCAACGCACACCCACGGTGTCGCTCATATAGTGGTACTAATCACAGGTAATGTAAACCCACAGTGAAGCCATTCTCTGCTGCTACTAATCACAAACCTGTTGTGTACCTAATATAGTGGTACTACTCGCTAGTAAAGGCGACCCATGGTGTTCCCCCCCGTGATGGTACTAATCGCAAGATGTTTCATGGTTCTAATACAATCATCCCTTGGTCGCCCCTTTTAGTCGTCTGTGACGACAGGCAGGAGATTCTGTGGGTGTATTCTTTGTCTGCTTTCCACATCCACAGGGGGTTATTGTTTGTAGAACTGTGATTATTTCTCCGGAGAGAAACATAATGGATTTACTTTCTATGACTTAGAGGTTAACGATACGATACGATAACTTAAGATATGGGATATTTATTACCCCATGTTTAATTTATGTCCTAAAAACCTACTTTCCCAATACAGGGTTAAATTTGAAACCTACCATAATTTCAAATTAAAAAGAGAACAGAACTGGAAACACTTGCAGTAAATGACGGAAAAGCCAATTAATTATATAAATATATTTCCAGTCATATTTTTCCCTTTTATTTTGTTTTATGTGCTTTATATCTATCATCCAAGTGCATCGGGCTTACAACAGTTAAACAACAATAGAGAAAATTTTGATGCTGATGATGATGCTACACTACTGCAGTGAGAGGTTACCAACTACACACAGCTAAGCAACATTGGGCGTGGTCACTTTCTGGATTCGTGGCAGCTGTATCTCTCTCTCATTCACTCACTCATGGCAGCATGGTGAGAGCGTGTTTCTTACATACTTAACGTGAATACAATTAAGTTATCTGATAATGAAAACTGCACCTGAAAATTTGTTAACAGGGTAGATTCTGAAATAGTCGGCTGTAGGTAACAACAAATTCTTACACTCAAGCACTGGAATAGGTGCACAGTTTTACACCGGGTCCGGAAACCAACCACTTCCTCTTCCTCCTCCTCCTGTCCATCCTAAAGGGGAAAACAGATTAAAGGGGAGGGCTGTTCCAGTTTCTCAGATAGAAGATATGGATGCAGTAAAAAGTACTTCACAGCGAATCAACATCATCTTCACCACTTCGACAAACAACACCCTTAAGAAATATTACGGTAGAACTGTCTTTTCCAGAAAGCAGCTTATGACGTTGTTGACTATAAGGTATTGTAAAATTTGAGCACAGAATAACTAAATCACAAGGAAACGGTAAATGGTTAGTAGTGGTCACTAATCAACACAGGAATTTATGTCATAAGATTTTCTGTCAGCGATACGTGCATACTAGTTAGGTGATATTTGTTTACACCTCTGGTATTCATGAAGAACTGTCATCTATACGATCTAATATCCGTCTCAGAGGAAAAATACATCATCACTACTGTGCGTTTTTACCAATCATTATGCTATCCTTCTAATTTGGCAATATCCACAGTCTTAAAACCTTGCGAGATCTTGGAAATCATGGCCTTACGTGTCAGAATTCTTTATAATAATAATAATAATAATAATAATAATAATAATAATAATAATAATAATAATAATAATAATAATAATAATAATAATAATAATAATAATAATAATAATAATAATAATAATAATAATAATAATAATAATAATAATAATAATAATAATAATAATAATAATAATATTTATTTATAATAATTCTATTATTATTATTATTATTATTATTATTATTATTATTATTATTATTACTGTGGTGTAGTTGTAAGTGTGACTAGCTGCCACGACTCTGCCACGAAATTTTAAAAGTAGTACGAGGGCTGGAATGGGATCCGCACAGCCTCGGGAGGTCAACTGAGTAGAGGGGGCTTCGATTCCTACATTAGCCATCCTAGAAGTGGTTTATTGTGGCTTCCCACTTCTCCTCCAGGCAATTGCTGGGATGGTACCCAACATAACGCCAGACCACTTCCCTCCCCCTTCCTTGTCTATCCCCTCCCATCTTCCCATCCTGCACAAGGTCCCTGATCAGCATAGCAAGTGTGGCCGCCTGGGTGAGGTACTGGTCCTCCTTCTCAGTTGTATCCACGAACAAAAGTCTCAGGCTCCAGTACACTGCCCTTGAGGTGGTAGAAGTGGGATCCCTCGGAGAGTCCGAGGGAAAAATAACCCTTGACGGTAAACGGTTAAAGAAAGAATGAAAGAAAGATTACGGTATTATTATTATTATTATTATTATTATTATTATTATTATTATTATTATTATTATTATTATTATTATTATTATTATTATTATTATTATTATTATTATTATTGGTTTTATGACACAACGACGCAGAATTTTCTGTCGGTGACGACGGTATGTAACTGGGAAGTAAGCGACCGTAGACATAATTAAGGTACAACCCCTGCATCTCTCTGGTGTGAAAATGGGATACCACAGGAAGACAATTTTAAGGCTGCCGATAGTGGTGTTCGAATTCGCCATCTCGTGATTTTGAGCTCACAGGTCTAAAATATTGTTGAAGCTGCTCGAGTTGCAAGATGCTATCTGGAAGGCATCGAGTTCAGTCCTTAGCTCCGGCATAAATTTAAGAGAAATTTTCGAAATTCAAAGAAAAGAAATGGTGTGTTTGTTCTGAAACTTCTCCGAGTCAGTAGTAGAATGCCCGCCTCTTGATTCCAACACCACGGGTTCAAACTCGATAGCGATAGTTGGATTTTTGTTTGGCAGGAAAGAAGTCCATTCAAAACTCCATGTCATGCGACATCGACAAGCAAAAGATTTTTGGTGACACACTTGATGTTTACCCAAGGAATTTTGGCGACACACTTGATATTTTCTCGAGTTTAAAAAAAATTTAATTCGTAAATTATTGGCCAAATAGATTTCCTATTTCTTTGTCATCTAGTGGAGTAAAACAGAACGTCCATATTGACTCATACACAGCATGAATGGTGTCTAGTAAATAACCTGCATACTGTAGTGAAAATAATGTTTTCTTTCACGCTTAGGTCTTGAAGAACGAGTCACACCAGGCGAATGCTGAGGTTGTACCGTAATTAAGACCACGGCCGCTTGCTTACCACTTCCAGCCTTTTTCTATCCCATCATTGCCATAAGACCTATCTCTGTCGGCGTGACGTAAAGCCAATTGTAATCAAAAGAATAACGAGTAATTATATGATTCAAGATTTAACCTGGAGTCCTTATTAAGTGATGTTGAAAATATTAGTATGTATCGTCATCCTCATTGGAAGAAAGGCAACCGGTGGTCAGCAGATCATGCATGACCCTTATCATCATCTTGACTTGCTCCTTGGATGCATATTCAGCGTAGATGCCTTCGGTTCAGAGCGCCCCGGGTTCAATTCCCTGTTGGGCTGGAGGTTGCAACCATAAATGGTTATTTCCCCTGGCTCGGGGACTGGGTTCCTGTACTCCACTACAAAAGCATGCAGTTCCCATACACGGCACCCTCGTTGGAGGGCCTGTCTTACAAGAGCAGAACCAGGTTAGAAACAGCCACACGAAAGTATTATAATTAGATGTTATTATTAAATCATCATCTTGCAAGGGACCGTAGTAAACTTTCAAGTACCTACCAGGATAATGTTCTAGAATCGCGATATAATACCGATTAATGACGTGCGCTAATGCAGTCTGTTGACTGGAATTAAATTACATGGCGTGAATGTGTTGGCTTTATCCAGCAGTTCATGAGTCAACATCTAATTGTAAAGTAGAAAAGTAAGAATTCCAAGGCAATGTAATATATGTAAGTTAGTACAAAAGACAGGCTTTTTACGAGCTTGTGTGGCGCATTATACGCAGTCCATGAGTTATTACTCCGCAATGCAAGAAATTCTTCTCAACTAAGATTTTTCTCGCTATTGTGCTTAACAGCACGTTCATTATTATTATTATTTTACATCTCTTTTCAAGCAAGATATCTGAACTGCCATGTATAATACTGCAGTGTAAGGTCGAGGAACTGTAGTGAATGATAAAATTCTCTATGCTCCTCTTAACCTAGAATCCCAAGAAGTTGCATGAATCTTTGAACGTATAATGCGTTTGTAGTTTAGAACCCACCTGGTCATCAGCAGGTGGTGATTGTGATTGATGTTTTAAGAGAAAGTAATACTCTATTAATATTAATCAGAGATAAAAAATGGAAGGGGTCCGATACTTCGAAAAATGACGGTAGCGATTAAAGAAAGACAAGAACCACGAAGAGTGTGAAAATGCAAGACTCCCTAGCCCTAGAAACGTAATAACGTCTGGGTCGTAAAAGAACAAAAGTTGGCCAAGGAAATTTGGATTGGACACAAGTAAGTGGAAGCAAAGCTAGGACTCAGCTAAGGGCCCTATGGTCACCAACCCGCCCTCCCAAGTTAAGAACCACTGAGGCTCCTCATAGTTGCTCCTTACGACTGTCAGGGATACCGTGGGGGTTATTCTACCGTCCCCACCCACAGAGGGGAGTTATCTACTGCGTTATCAACAGCGATTGCACTCTACCTTGGTCGTAGTTACCTTAAACCATTGTTAGCTATAACCTTCAAAGTGTGATAAGTATGCGCACCGGTATTTATTGTACAGTATAAGGTGCATGTCTGACTCCTTCGCAGAATAGTGAATGGTCAACGTTGAGGCCTTCGGTTCAGAATATCTCGGGTTCGATTCCCGACTGGGTCGGAGATTTTAATCTCATCTTATTAATTCTTCTCGCTCGGAGACTGGGTATTTCTGTTTGTACCACCACTCTCCTCTTCATATTCAGACAACACACCACACTACCAATCACCACAGAAACCACACAATAGTGATTACACGTAAAAGAACTCCTGCGGAACAAGATACCGGCACCACAGCGTCTCCGAAAACCGTAAAAGTAGTTAGTGGGACGTAAGATCTTTAACGTTATTATTATTATCATTATTATTATTATTATTATTATTATTATTATTATTATTATTATTATTATTATTGTAAACGTGGTAGAAGAAGAAGAACACTATATATTATATCTGTTATTTATCTGTTTGTGTATTCGTGTATTTGTGGCTGCGCGGTTTTGGGCACGTAGCTATAAGTTTTACATTCGGGAGACACTGTGTTCGATTCACATTTTCGGAATCCTGAAGATGGTTTTCTGTAGTTTTCCATTTTCACACCAGGCAGATGCTGGGGCTGTACATTAATTGATGCCATGACTGCTTCCTTCCCACTCCTTCTTCTTTCCCCTCCCATCGTCTCCATAAGATCTGTGTCTGTGCGATGTAAAAAAAAGTCCCACCACATGTTATTACATTACTTCACATAGGGTTGGAGTCGGGAAGGGCATACGGTCGTAAAACAGGACCCGCACCCGCGAACCCATAATTGTGAGAAAAAAGCGGTAGATGCCACGTTGACTGGCTCAGATAGTTAATGTTCTGACTATCTGAGCCCATGTTGGAGGGGTCGATCCTGCCTCAGTCCGATGATATTTGAAGGTGCTCTAATACGTCAACCCCATGTCGGTATATTTACTGGCACTTAAAAGAACTCCTACGGGACAAGATACCGGCACCTCGGCGTCTCCGAAACTGTAAAATTAGTTAGTGGAAATTAAGAACGTTATTATTATTATTATTATTATTATTATTGATGTTGTTGTTGTTGTTGTTGTTGTAAACGTGGTAGGAGAATAGTATACAGTATAATATACGCTTTAGGTATCTATTTGTGTATTTTAAATACTTTTGTAACAAATACTCATTGTGTTTAAGTATAAAAGGATATAGTAATAGAATTACTAATATAAACACATTACAAACAATTAAATTATATTATCGGTATAAGTATTAGAGGTCGATTTTTTCGACTTTATGAATCTCTCTCTAATGCCAGCGTCAAAAAATTCGAAATTTGAAAAGTGGTACGAGGAATTGAACGAAGGCCACTCAACCTCGGGAGGTTAATTAACTAGAGGAGGTTCTGTTCCCACCTCAGCCATCCTCGGAGTGGTTTTCCGTGGTATCCCCACTTATTTTCCAGGCGAATGCTGGCATGGTACCTAACTTAAGGATACGGCCGCTTCCTTCCCTCCTCCTTAACCGTCCCTGCCAATCATCCCATCCCGTACAAAGGCCCTGATTTAACATAGCAGGAGAGGTTGCCTGGGCGAGGTACTGGTCGTTCTTCCCAGCAGTATCACCGATTAAGTATATAAAACTCCGGAATACTGCCCATGAGGCGATGGAGATGGGACCCCTCGGACTAAGCCAACCCTGGATGGTAAACGGTTTAAATTATAACAAAGGAGTCCCGCAACAATGTACAGTAAATATTTTATGTTATGTATCTTCTTTGCTTTGGAATTTGAATGATTACATGCGATCAAGATGGCGACTCGAGATGACAACGTTGCTGGCGGTATAGGAGATGGAAGTGACTTTATATTTATCCGTGTTCCACATCACTAAAGTTTCGATACGTACAAATTTAACTGTGATAGTTATAGAGGGCCAGAACAGACTCACCTTGCGGAAAATAGTGATATCGCAATTGACTCCGAGGATGATATACCTTTTTAGTGTCACTAACTAGCAAATGTGCCCGTGCTTCGTGCTATATTGTGTACGGATATCGAAGTAAATTACTGTACATGAATTGAATAAGATTTTCTAAAATTACATGTCCCTTACCGTTATCCAGAAACAGCAGATGGAGGTTCCCGTACGTTAAAAATGAGGACTTTCAGGAAACTAAAGCTAACAAATATGCAGATGGTCATCATTGCACCTGAAGCGGATAACTGTACGAAAATTTCGCCAAAATAGTCAATGTATAGACACACGGTCGTAGCGATTTGATTTATATAGATAAGGAATCTGCGCCACGTACAAGGTTTGGGCTATATGCACTGGAGTTAGGCTGAAAAACCAAACGTTCATGATATCCCCTTTATTAATCCTCCTATCTAAGAAATGTACATGACAAGAAGGGTTCAGAAATGGATATCCATTAAGGTTGGTCGATTTCCAGTCAGGGTGGTCTTGTATATATTTTAAGAGAGTAAAATAACTCTTTCGGTCCCCTATAAAAACCCAGTCCATTCCGAAAATTTGACATGGTATAGACCTAAAAGCTTACCTTTCGACAGGTGGATGCTAAATATGAAGTTTGGTTGCAACATCTTCAGTAGGTCCCAAGTTATAAAAAATACGCTTTACGCGCACCGCTCTTGAGTTAAGTCTGGCGGGACTTGTACCAAAAAACGGTTCGTCAATGATATCTCCCTTATTAATCCTCGTATCGAAATTATGCACATGAGAAAAAGGGCTTAGAAATTGATTAATATTAAGGCAGGTATATTTCCATGGTTTGGTTGTGTATATTTTACGGGAGTGCAAAATCACAGCTTCGTATATACCCCCAGTCATTTAAGGGATTTAGAAACAATATTGGCCCTAAAACCTAACCAAGGAAAGGTGGATTCTACATATGGAGTTTGGTAGAAATATATCCCGTAGTTTTCAAGTTATAAGAACTCAGACATACAAGTCGACAAACAGGCAAACAAACAGATAAACAGACACCAAAGCTAAAAAGTATGCAAAAGGTCATTATTGGACGTGAAACTGATAAGTGTGCGGAATTTTCGCGCAAATAGTCAATGTGCAGACACACATTCGTTACGTTTTTATTTATATAGATGCAGATAAAGGAACGTCTAAAATGCCAGAGGAATGAAGAGAAAGGACTCTTCAGAAGAAGAAGAAGAAGAAGAAGAAGAAGACGACGAAAATAGATGAATATAGAAAAATCAAGTAACCAGTTCTATCCTAACCTAACCTAACTTCCTGCTTTCTTGCTATTTTTTATGTTGTAGCCCTAGTTTTTATAATATTGCAACCGATATTTTACTGGTATCTGACAACATATCCCGAAAAAATGTCAAAAAATTATATTTTTCAACTTAGATAGGCCGTAAGTGTTTGCTGACAAATTTGTCCTTAGAATTTATAAATGACTTTATTTTTAATTCTTTTTTCAGTTATTAGGCCATTGTCAGGTCTGTCCCCTTAATTTTTTTAAAAGTTGCTTTACGTGGCACCGACACAGATAGGTCTTATCGCGACGGTGAGATAGGAAAGGGCAAGGAGTGGGAAGGAAGCAGCCATGGCCTTAATAAAGGTACAACCACAGCATTTGTCTGGCGTTAGAATGGGAAAGCAAGGAAAACCATCTTCAGCGCTATTGACAGTGGGGGTTCGAACGCAAGCTCACAGCTGCGTGCCTCTAACCGCACGGTCAAATCGCACTTGTTGCACTTTCGGACGCCTTCCTCATTTGAGAATTTAATGAATACGAAGTGAGTGACAGTGAAAATATTACGTAATGGGGTGGAAGGAATTGACTGTGCATAGGAACTGTCCAGGCATTTACCTGAGCAAGCCACAGTAAACCAGGTGGGATTCGAAGCCACTTATCTACCGAGTGCATCACTAGGCTCCGTACGGCGTGCTGAGGCAACTGGCCACACCACTCGATTCTGAATGAGTGTAATAAAAGTTGGATAATGAAGTATTAAATAATATGTTTAATTTTAAGTCGTGGCTAAATGATATTGAGGAATGGACAGGCATCCACAATGCACAAGAATTTTTTCACCTGGCATGAAATCGAAAAATATTTCTCATGGTGATCGCAAAGAACTCGGGGTTCAGGCACGTCATATGAAGATGATGATGATGATAAGATGTATGTTAGTCATTTGTTGATTACACATCGCTTCCATTTTTTATAAAAATAATCATATTACCCTGGTCTAAACCTCCCCATCGACAACTTTCTATAGTTGGTACCTTCGCACTATGCCAGGAATAATTGAAGAGAAACTGTCACTGAGAGTTCAGTTGTGGTAAACCACTCTACCTCAAGCCAACAGCTCGTGGTTTATTGAACCAAGAGAGTTGTTATAGAGAACACCTCCTTGGCCTCTCTTTCTCACACTTTCAGTCTCTCTCTCTGTCTCTATTTTTGACTTATTTAATGCCACACGAACAAATAGAAGGACGGAGCAAGTGGCCGTGCGGTTTGGGTCACGTAACTATGAACTTGCATTCGGGGGATAGTGGGTACGAATCCGATTTTTTGGCAGCCCAGAAGATGGTTTTTCATGGTGTGCTACTTTTAAATGAGTCAAATGGTTGGGCTGAACATTAATTAAGGCCACGCCCGCTTCCATCCCACTCCTAAGTCTTTCCTATCCCATCGTCATCATAAGACCTATCTCTGTTGGTGTTTAGCAAAGCAGATTGTAAAAATAAAATAGAAGTCGAAGGGTTCTGGCGACAGAAGGATGGGAAAGGGCTAGGATTGGTAAGATAGTGGCCGTTGTCTTAATTAAGCACAGCCCCAACATTTGCCTATTGTAAAAATGAGAAAGCGACAGTGGAGTTCAAAGTTACTGTTTCCCTAATGCAGGCTGACAACTATGTCACGTAAACCACGCAGCCACCTGCTTGTTTTAAAGATTCTTCTATTGACTCTGCAGGCATTTACACTCTGGAATAGTACAGGAAATCGCAGTTGCACCTCGAGGGGAGAAATACTGACCCGCAGCACATGTAGAACGAAAATTCGTTGACATGGTTCATGCAATACCGAACCTTAGATGACAGAGCCTTTCTGGCCAGAGTTTTAAGCTTAAATATTACCAGTTAGCGGTTTTTCTATGCGTAAGGACGAAATTCGATTCAGAACCGTTTTAGTAACATTATAGCAAGTGGAAACAGATTTTAGGTTTTTATAACGATTTGCCAGTTATTTGATGTGGACATCTTAGCCAACTCACCAGGGCAAAACCTTAGGAATGGATCCCTCCTATAGAGAGAAACAAAAAGTGAACGAAAATGTGGACCCGTAAATGCATCCAACATTTTCTTGGCCCCTACACTTTCCTGGCTTAAATCCCCTGGACTTTTATATTTTGGGACCTGCAGTCTGCTGTGTATTCGACAGCTGTTGATAATGAACAAGCTCTGTGTGCACGTATTGTGGCAGCCTCTCAGACAATACACACTACACCGGGCGCTTTTATTATACTCGTCACACCATGCGAAGACGACTGGAGGCTTATATTCAGACAGGAGGTTACTTTTAACAGCGTTCCAGCCGGGCTTACAGACGTATTCAGAGCAACAGTGTTGGAAGTGTGATTGCACCAAGTATTCAGAGCAACAGTGTTGGAAGTGTGATTGCACCAAGTATTCAGAGCAACAGTGTTGGAAGTGTGATTGCACCAAGTATTCAGAGCAACAGTGTTGGAAGTGTGATTGCACCAAGTATTCAGAGCAACAGTGTTGGAAGTGTGATTGCACCAAGTATTCAGAGCAACAGTGTTGGAAGTGAGATTGCACCAGGTATTCAGAGCAACAGTGCTGAAAGTGTGATTGCACCAAGTATTCAGAGCAACAGTGTTGGAAGTGTGATTGCACCAAGTATTCAGAGCAACAGTGTTGGAAGTGTGATTGCACCAAGTATTCAGAGCAACAGTGTTGGAAGTGTGATTGCACCAAGTATTCAGAGCAACAGTGTTGGAAGTGTGATTGCACCAAGTATTCAGAGCAACAGTGTTGGAAGTGTGATTGCACCAAGTATTCAGAGCAACAGTGTTGGAAGTGAGATTGCACCAGGTATTCAGAGCAACAGTGCTGAAAGTGTGATTGCACCAAGTATTCAGAGCAACAGTGTTGGAAGTGTGATTGCACCAAGTATTCAGAGCAACAGTGTTGGAAGTGTGATTGCACCAAGTATTCAGAGCAACAGTGTTGGAAGTGTGATTGCACCAAGTATTCAGAGCAACAGTGTTGGAAGTGTGATTGCACCAAGTATTCAGAGCAACAGTGTTGGAAGTGTGATTGCACCAACGTTACTAAAGGTCTGATAAGCGTGTACTTATGCTTCCCTAGTCTTTGTCGACGGACTATTTTTGACTATGACTGAATATTACTTAGCAACCATGCAGGCTATGCATGGCTGATGGTCATCTGAAAATAACGGCCGCTTATGGATGGCCATGACCGAGATTCATATTCGTTATCAACTGATTTTCGCAATGGGAAGTTATTTGTTTATTTATCTTAGGAATCTGTTCAGGAAGTTCTGTAGTTGAATATTGACACACACGCGTGCACACATACACCGCGTTTTTCACCAGCCCCTTATTTTTCGGAGGTTGGTAACCCAATTAACGCGTATATCATACTCATCCGAGAAACATCAGTACCTGACCCTTTATGGCCTTAGTACATGTAAGTAATATCGTTTATATAATGCTCGCGAATATGTTAGAAATCATTAGTGGCAGTTTTATTTATATTATTTAAAGTATAATGAATGTGTAAAACGATCAAAGCTGCGAATAACACTATCTTACGTTTGAAAAGGAAGTGTCTATAAGAATTACAACGTGCTAGCTATGCACCACGGTTCTCGATAGCTAAGGTGACTAAATCAAAAATCATTGGTATTGTATCAGCCAAGCTGTCTGGTGGTAGGTTCTATTCACAGGTTGGTACACGTTTTATTTTAACGCCGTTTACAATGACTGTAATGTGGCCACATATCATCCTGGTTCCAAAGATAGAATTGTTATTTAGTCCTGAAAAAGAACGTTTTTTTTCCGATGCTACGTAGCTAGGTACGACTACGAAATGATCGTCTGTAGATATAAAGTAGGGTAACCTGCTTATTCAGTGTAACAAGTACCGGTATTCGAAATGTTAACCACCTTGGTTTATGCAGATTAGAACACGATATTTTAAAGATACGGCTTGGCATGTCTCGATAAACAGTTGTAAAAGGTGCCCGGGATCTTCAGGTTCCTGTGCATACATTACCTTCTTTAAATGACTCCACAGGAAGAATTCAAGTGGCGTTAGATCGGGTGATCTGGCTCGCCAGTGAACGGGTTCGCCCCTTCCTATCAATTTATTTGGATACGTAGCATGAATATGGTTCAGGACGACTACTGATCCGTGAGGTGGAGCTCCGTCCTGTTCAAACCACATTCATAATCGCTCGCGCAGTGGAACGTTCTCCAGAAACTGAAGGTAGCGTGCTCCCGTTAGATGTCCGTCGAAGAAATATGATCCGATGAGATAGTCACCCAAAATCCCACACCAGACATTTACTTCCTACTGCACTTTAAATAGGCACTGTCTTACCCAATGGGGATTCTCCACGCTCCAACAGTTCATATTATGCCAATGCACGACGTCATTGTTGTGAAATCGTGATTTGCCTGAAAACAGGATTCTTAACAATGAAAATCTGCATTATTGATAATCCTGCGTAATGCCCGTTGACAAAATGTTACTCTAGCATCGGAAATAACGTCCGTGGAGCTGCTGGTGTAAATGCATATGGTATGGGTAAATTGTATAGTCATTCAGTATAGGCATGACTGATAACGGCTGATGTTACAGTAGTCTGTTGTGGAAGTGTACGAATAATAATATGAGAGTTATTATGGACAGAGCCCAAAACAGCCTCTTCATTTGGACCAGACGTTATAGGAGCTTCTCAAACAGAAGTTACCATTCAAAGCGTAGCAGTCTACCGCAAACATCGTTCAAGTTTCCTGAACATATTGGTAGAAGGTAGTCGTGAAAACGCTCGTTGATAGAGACGTTGCGACTAGACAGCTCGCTGCCTTGTTTCCCCATAAATGAGCAACATATCAACGTACTCGTCACTATAATATATCGTGAGTGACTGAATACGTGCTGTGATGTGATCTCATAATTGTGCATTACACTGAATTGTGTGCGTTGGACTTGGGAAGCTGTGGATTCGAATCCCACACTGGCCGTCCTGAAGATGGTTTTCCTCGGTTTTCCATTTTCACGACCAGGCAAATGACCAAGGCCGATTCCCAACCCAATCCTTCCCCCATCCGTCCTTAAGGGGACTTTGTACTTTACATTGCTGTTTTTAGTTTTAGGATTAAATGCATAGTTACTTCAAAAATTTTCATGAAAAATTTGAGGGATAACAATTTTTTCTGGTCTCATATATTAACATATCTTAAATAGACTGGCAGCTTTACAGAGAGAAGTTATGGAAATATCATTGATAATTCTGTTAGATTTCTACCTTTTAAATTTTTTGACTGAGCCTACCTATATCAAGAAAAAAACAATAGCAGAGAAAATTAACTTTAAAGTTTAGCTTATATAAATCTTACTTGAGAGGTAGTCTAGAACCCTTCTACTACATATTCATCATCCTGATTTTCCTCCAGACTCCTTTACATTGCTCTCCTTGACTTCCTTATGTTGGCTTCCACTATAAACAGCATTTTATTCTCCATTTTGATCCCACGAACATTAAAAGCTTCTAACGCACTGAACGAATTCCACCCTGGTTGGATCCTCGGCTGTTCTAGTACCTTAATTCTGCCTGCATTTCCCATATTAGACGATAATACAGCATCATGTACTTCTAAATTTAAGGTTTTATATCCAAGAAAAATATTTTTAGGTACACGGCTCCAAATAAAACTGTTAAAGGACTCGTTTACATTTTGGGTTTTCCCATGAAAACATTTCTTCAATAAATCAGGATGGCGAGATCCTTGTAAATGTGCTTAATCATAGGCATCACTTCTTCAGGAAGTCCACGGTGTTTTTAGATTTTCTTGTCTTCATTATACTTGCACCAAGAACCGTATGGACTATGCTGGGGCTTCTCATCAGTAGAAAACTTACGAAGAAAAGTTGCCCACACAGTCTCCCTCGTTTTCTTCAAGTCACCAACATTCTCTCTTATAGCTTTGCTATAGTAATTTTGTAGCCTGTCTATTTCAGAAGAAGTAAGTCTGTTTCTACCCCAGAGTGCCTCACCATACTGTAATTTCTTCCCTTTCATGTCATGGACTAACCTACGCAGTCTTGAGCCCATCCTCATGTGAACATGACCTACACATTCCAACTTGGTAATGCTACACTTTCACCACATGGTTTTTCAGACAGTACTCTGTTGAAGGCTTTACTGTCTCCATCTCCCAAAAACTGCACATACCTCACACCCCTTGTAGCAACTGACCTATTAAAAAGTCCTCAGCTTCCATGCTCCAACTAGACCCAGCATAATTACTTTACCAGTATCGACACTAGTAAGAGTACCCGCACCTTTCTGACTGGTGTGGCCTCGCTTTTGCCAGCTACCATCAAGAGCAACAGCTATGACCCTAACACCCTCATTTTCTATTACTGCCTTCTGAGTGGCTTCTTTCATGCTGTGTCCACTGACTTCCTCTACTACCTTACTAATAACGTTTGTGAAACTATGGAATCTAGTGGGAGGACTAGGCAAATTCATAACGGCACGCAGCATATCACCCCCTGTTTTGCTCTTATTAATAGATCTCAGGCCATACACAAATCGAAGGTTCACCTCATCCGCACCATTCACATATTTTGAAGTGGAAAACGTTGTTTCTTCTCCACAATTTCCACATGAAAGAACCATGGTGCAAGCCAGGCCCTTACGCAATGAAGCCTTTTCAGACACTGTCACATACTCAACATTTTTACAATATTTACACTGCACAAAATATTTAACAGCAGCACACAAGAGCTGAATATCTGTAACCTGATATCCTGCTGAAATATTCTCATACCTACATCACTAAACGCACTACCTGAGTCATATTCTTTATATACACTTTCGGAAGTGGCCAGTTTTCTACGACACGAACTTGGAGGAGTACTATTTGGACTTGCGTCACTGTTGTTTGAGGTTATGGGAGTCGAGGGTTAATACTCGCTAGTCCTAATAACAACACCTTCAACATTCAAGCATGTTTTCCTTTTCTTATGTTGATTCCCACGGCACTTACTTCTGCCGAACCTTTTAATCCTCGGCATTTTTAAAGTAAACACGCAAAGTAACTATATCTCAATATATGCGCCAAACTATTCGAATATAAAAAAATACAGCGACATGACACATTACTCACAGTGGTTCCAGTAGCTAAGCAACAAATCGTCTTCAAAATCAGACCACGTTCACTAATGTACTTGCATTTCCTAGAAAGTTATCAAAGAGTAAAATCCAACCTGCAGTCAGAGGAGGGCGTGGCATTTGTAAATGAGAGGGGTCATGGAATATCCAAATTATGGGCACTTGTAACGCGATTTCGCTTAAACACAAAAGATTACCAAAATGCAAAGTCATCTCCGTACAGGCCATGAAGGCCCTTGGAGGAGTGGAAGGTAAAGGCTTCCACCATTGTTAACCGCGGCACGTGATGGGGTAGAGTGGTTAGCTCTATACCCGGCCGCCTTTGCCCCCAGGAATTAACATAGTACTCATTTTTTCTGTAGGCTGAGTGAACCTCAGGGCCATATGAACCTCCGGAGGTGGAAATCACGTTTCTTATTTTACGACTTCCTGACGGGGATTCGAACCCACGTCCTTCCGGACGAATCGAGCACACCTTTACCGCCTCGGCCAGGCAGCCCCTATACTAAAATGCATTAACATAAAATTCGCAAAGTTTTGCAAAAAATTAGTTACGTACTCCCCTGTGGTAGTCGGGAAAACGCTCGTGATAGAGACATTGCGACCGGACACATTTCTGCCTTGTTTCCCCATAAATAAGCAACATATCAACCTAATCGTCACTAGAATATATCGTGAGTGAATGAATACGTGCTGTGATGTGATCACGTAATTTTGAATTATACTGAATTGTGTGCGTTGGACTCGGGAGGTTGTGGATTCGAATACCACACTGACCGTCCTGAAAATGGTTTTCCTCGGTTTTCCCTCTTCACCACCAGGAAAATGACGGGACGGTACCTTAGTAAAAGACCAAGGCCGATTTCCTACCCAATTCTTCCCCCATTCGTCCTTAACGGAAATACGCCAAATCAGAGCACACCCCCTAAAACCAATAAGAAATAAGATATTTATTATTGTTGTATCCCCGCTAAAGTGGAGCACCTCTGCCGTTCAAAAGTTTGCCTTATGCTTGATTCGAACCCGTACGCTGCCGGTACTCACACACCTTATGGTCCAGCCCTTAACCGATTCGGCCACGAAGTCAACATACATGATTTTTGTTAGAGGTTTTATTACTGAAGAATGGCCGTTCCATCTCGAAAGTTTTTTTTTTTTTTTTTTTTTTTTTTTTGCTAGGGGTTTTACGTCGCGCCGACACAGATAGGTCTTATGGCGACGATGGAATAGGAAAGGCATAGGAGTTGGAAGGAAGCGGCCGTGGCCTTAATTAAGGTACAGCCCCAGCATTTGCCTGGTGTGAAAATGGGAAACCACGGAAAACCATTTTCAGGGCTGCCGATAGTGGGATTCGAACCTACTATCTCCCGGATGCAAGCTCACAGCCGCGCGCCTCTACGCGCACGGCCAACTCGCCCGGTATCTCGAAAGTTAATATCCGTGTCAAAGACTTCAATGATTGTTACAGTGTTCATGTAACTTCTTTACGTTACAGAACACGTGGCATAACCTATTAATTCGATCGTATTACAGGTACCTGTTTTATTTCAAGGCGCAATAAATCACATGTTTTCAGAATTGTCCTTAGTATTTGGCGCGGAATTGTGCAGAGTAGTTTTACCTTTGTAGGTCCATGGATCAATGTACAGTGATAACACACATGTAGAGAACGTAAGGAGGAATTTAAAGTTATTTGTTGTTCATAAAACTAAATTAGGGTTAAAGTCCGAGTCGCTGGCCTTCGGTTCAGAGGGTCCCGGGTTCGATTCCCGGCCGGGTCGGGGATTTTAACCTTAATTGGTTAATTCCTACGGCACGGGGACTGGGTGTATGTGTTGTCTTCATCATTTCATCCTCATCACGACGCGCAGGTCGCCTACGGGAGTCAAATAAAAGACCTGCACCTGGCGCGCCGAACCCGTTCTGGGATATCCCGGCTCTAAAAGCCATACAACATTTCATTAGGGTTAAACACGTTATTTGGGTTGCCCACCTCCGAAAAAGTAAGGGGCTGGTGAACCACACGTTATGATTGGCGGACTGAGTAGCTCAGGTGCTCAAATACGTCAGGCTCGTGTCGTTAGATTTACAGGCACGTACGAGAACTCCTACGGGACAACATTCCGACACCTCGGCATCTCCGAAAACAAAAACGTAATTAGTGGGACGTAAAATCTAATGATTTTATCGTATATAATTATATATATAGTTTTTATCCACTATAGCTTTGTAGCATGTATTAAGACTTAATAATAATGCTATTGGTTTTATGTCCCAGTAACTAGTTTTGTCGGCTTTCGGAGACGCCAAGTTGCCGGAATCTTGTCCCGCAGCAGAACTTTTACCTGCCAGTAAATCTACCAACATGTGGCTTACGTATTTGAGAATCTTCATATACCATTGGACTGAGTCAGGATCGAATCTGTCAAGCCAGTGTTTCAACCGTGTGAGTCACTCAGCCCGGTGGTGTATAACAACTTAATTTTTTACTGAATGTTATGCTGAATCTTTAGTTCATTTAAAACCTGAGGAGAGGACAATAATATTCCTGGAAGCGAAGGCTGTCATTAAAAAGGCGCACGTTATTCGTCGCGTCCTCATTTCGCAGATGGCGTGCGCGGCACTCAGCTTTAGTGACACATGTCTGACGGAACAAATTTTTAAAGTGCGATGCACAACTGATTTAATATACTGAGAAGCGAGGGTGTTCGGTCTTCCGAAAGAAATGTCGCATAATCGGTCCAGAAAGGCTAGAAAGAAAAGAAGATTACATCACGCTCGTTTACAGAATATTTTATCATAAACTCCTGCGTTTTGGTGCTTCGTAGGAAGTAGGTAGCATTTACTTCTATAAAGGAGGCCTTGAATCATGAAGATCAAGTTGGCGTTTGAATATTGATCTATCACATGCTCTGAGATGATTTATCCACGCTTCTTACGTAGGATTCATTTATCTGAGGACGTATTTGGTCAATAGTAACATATGGACAGCATTCTCAACAGTCCCATTGAGCATGCGTGTACTCTGCCTCCGTCATAATTACTATAAACCATTGTTAAGTATAACTGCAAAGTAAAATAATCACTAATAATACCGGGTGATGCTCCAGCCCCGCACTTTCCACTTGTAAGTGTCCCGCATTCAATAATGTTCAACGGGATGCCTGATCGCTGATTTACAAGGGAGCACTACAACGTGCTGTATATTTCGGAAGTGAAACAAATAGCAGTCATTTTATTATACACGTTCTGTAGAAGGGTGCATTATTATACATAGGCCAAGTATGCAGAAAATAAAATTCATTAGCATTAATTCTTACACATTTTTCAGACTACTTCACTTCAGTAATTGTAATCCAGTCCAGTCTCCTTTCTCTTACACCGTTCTTGACTGAGTCTATCCATCTTGCTCTGGGCCTTCCGTCGTCCCCTCTTTCCCTCTGTCTTAGCGTCCAACACTTGTTTTGGTCTCCTTCCCTCCCTCATCCTCATAACATGTCCAAACCATCTCAATTTATTATTCTCCATCCTATCACTCAGTTTTTCTACCCCTATTTCTTTTTTTACCTCAGCATTTCTTACTCTGTCTCTCAATTTACATAAATATATAACATAAATCACAACTTGTTTTTACACATATCAAAGAATTGCTTTTATGCGGTATGTGGCTTGGACTATCCATTAGCACTCAATTGAAACTGTTTTCGTCGAAATACGTGTATAGAAGTCAGGTCGCTATTTATAAATTCTTGTGCATTCCGTCTGCGAGCTTCAGCTACGTTCCGACCAGATTCTTCATAAATTAAAATTATGTCTGTGTATTCGTCGTTTCTGAACACACCAGCCATTGTCAATATGCTGACAGAAACTCTAGTGGTGCTGAACCAAATATCAGACTACTACTCAGTGTTCAAAGACGAGAAAATTCTGAATGGTATTGACAGAGTCTTGGACAAGGAGTAAACGATGAAAATAAATAAGTCCAAAACAAAAGTAATGGAGAGCCGACAAGCAAGTTTAAGTGATGCAGGAAGTATTAGATTAGGAAATAAAAAAAATCAAGTATATGAATATTGTTAATTGCGTAGTAAAATAAATAACGATGGCAGAAATAAGGAGGATATAAAATGCAACATAGAACCAGCAAGGAAGGCCTTTCTTAAGAAAATCAATTTGCTCACTTCGAACATTGACATATGAATCATAAAACTTGCTTTGCGTCGCACCAACAGATATGTATTATGGCGACGATGGGATAGGAAAGGGCTCGGAGTGGGAAGAAAGCGGCCGTGACCTTAATTAAGGTACAGCCACAGCATTTGCCTGGAGTGAAAATGGGAAACCGCGGGAAACCATCTCCAGGGCTGCCAGCAGTGGAGTTCGAACCTACTCTACCCTGGAGGCAAGACCACAGATGCGCGCCCCTGACCGCATGGCCAACTCGCCCGTCAGTATAGGAATTAGAAATATGTTTTCTTAATTAGGAAGATGTTTTTGGAGACTTTATTCTGGAATGTGGTATTGTATGGAAGTGAAACATGGACGATAACTAGCTCAGAAAGAAAGAGAATAGAAGCTTTTGAAATGTGCAGTTACACAAGAATGCTGAGGGTGAGGTTGGTAGATCAAACCATGAATGAGGAGGTACCGAATCGAGTTAGTGAGATGGGATAGATTTCGTTAAATTTGACGAGAAGTCATAGAATGATAGGGCACATCTGAAGACACGCTGAACTTATTGAGTTGATTTTTGAGTGAAGAGTAGGCGGTAAGAACTGTAGTGATAGACCAAGGTATGAATATGACAAGTGGATTAGAGTAGATGTACAATGTAGTAGTTACGTAGAAATAAATAGTTATCACTGGGTAGGGTGGCATGCAGGGCTGCATCCGTTGAATCTATGGACAAATGACTCAAAAATTAAATGTGAGTAAAGAATCCGCACTTTTAATGTTTAATTGGAATTTCCCAGGTATTCGAGTTCCAAGTCTTGGGATGGCTCCTAGATTACTTAATGCATTTCTTTCAAGTGGGTATATTGATGATAAGAAGCGAAGAAGGCGAAGTACAATGCTAACTGGACAAAATTTTGGAGACATCGCACAACGCCTGAAAAAATATCCTAAGGAATACCTTATCCGTCCTTGTGAGCGTACGAAATTTTCTTACGGTCTCGTACGAAGGGATAGACAGTTACTCAAATCCTATAAATGGTTAATCCTGTGCCTAGGATAAGATTTAGCTTTCCATTGTATTGCTTGGTCGCCGGGAGGCGTTAACTCAGCCTCGCCTCAGCTGCATTTCTGCCTTGAATGAACGACACTCTATGTTCTTCCCAGCTTTATTTTAATGAGTTGTTCAACTACTGTAGTACCGATCTTAAAGATACAATAGTGTGCCTGAATTTTGACACAAAATGCGGTTCATTATTAACCCATTAACCTACTCTAAGTTATCCTCGCACTTAAGTACCATTAAATAACAACCACCTGTGCCAGAATTCCAACGCGGTAAAGGCATATACTCTCATAAATGAATCGGTTACTTTTATAACCCCATAAGTCGAGAATTGTAAACTTATGGGAAAAAGAAAACTGAATAATTAATTACGAAGATAATTTTGTATGCTTTTATTGCTTCTGAAATTTAAATCTTCATTCTGAATGTTATGGAGGTATGCAATTTGCTTGTGTAAATGCTACAATTGTTGCACGACTGGTCTAAATGTTCATGACTACGACTCGGATGTTTATGCAGTAATAGGTTAGAATGCAAACTTACTGAAGCGAGTAATAAGTAGAATCTACCCGCACGACGGTAATGCTATGAAGTTTGCATAAACATTAGGGGTTCAGTCCATTAGAACCCCTAGAATTTATGTTACTCCCACTACATTAGGTTAGAGTGGGCTAGTCGACATTTCCTACTAAGTAATTTTGTTATTAAATAATTTTGTTAGTGGGAGATGTCGACTATCCCGCTCCAACGTAATGTAGTGGGAGTAACATAAATTCTAGGGTTTCTAATGTGCTGAACCCCTAATGTTTATGCAAACTCCATAGCATTAACGTCGTGCGGGTAGACCCTACTTATTACTCGCTTCAGTAAGTTTGCATTCTAACCTATTACTGCACAAACATCCGGGCCCTAGTCATGACTTACGGGATTTCAAAAACTAATGAAGAATTGTCTATCATAACATAACACAGGTTTGTAACAATAATATGATGAATTAACATATTCATCTAGAGAATAATTTCCATGTCAGTTAGTAAAGACACAAATACGAACTTAAGAAAATTTCGGTTTTATGAAAGTACACACCGTAGAAATGATTTTGAAATGAACAACATTTTTAATCAACCTCTCTGTCAGAGATATCCCTTTCATACGTGGTTTTTCAGAATCTTCCAATTTCCCCTTCGTTCGGTATGTATCTTTCCATTTCTTCAAATCCTCCATTTTCTGCATATTAATTGGAAGATTATGTTTGCACGCTCTTCTTTCGGGCATCACAATGAAACTGGAACTACTGTTACAAAGCCTGAGATTTAAGCTTATAAGAATATTAATGTATTGCGTACATACTAAAGTGGTCCCAAGAATATACAAATTAGTTATACCGTAAGACCTGCAATTTAACTTTACTTTCTTTCTTCCCATGGGATTCAATAGACAGGAGAGATTTCTTCAACAGCCAGATCTTCAGGAGTTGTAGCCCACAATGCTTAGGTTGACAATCCCCCTCCCCCCACCTCATATCAATTATTTAGAGAGTTTCAAAACCATACCAAAAGTTCCCAGTGTCGTCACATCAATTCTATTCATCAGACTTCTACATAGAATGATGCACCCATGTTGCAGATTTCTTTTTCTCTCATAACATGACGATGAAGAAATGAGAGACTTAAGGGTTTTAAAAGAAAATCCGATTCAAATATCAATGAATGTTACATGCGTCATATTCGCGTAGTTTTTAGAGTAAAGGAATTCTTAGCATGCTTCTCATTGCTGAACAATTTCTTTGTTGCTACGATACGCGTTAGTGAGTTGATGGCGCGTTTACTGCCAATGGTATTTTTTATTTCACGATAAGATCCTTTTATGACCTTTGTGAGCATTGGAGCAGTAAACAGATGATGGCCGATCTTTACTGGAGTTGGATCGGTGAAGAAAATGGGGTCTCGTAGCAGCTCACTCTGTGTTCAATAACTGGGAGTACATCGATACATTATTTACCTACCAGCATCAGTGAAAATAATAAAAATTATCTACACAGACCGGAAAATAAATGAACCAGGTTAAGACACAAGCGTTGAAGATGTGCCTTCAAATTTATGAAGAAACGGAATTTATGATGATTTATCCAGCCAACAATGTAGATTGCTAGAGGATAGGGAAAAATTAAGCTGGCAGAATAGTTAAATGCCTAGGTGAACAGATTACTCCCATGCCCTACTTATCGATCACCTGGAACTGGGGGAAGAGCATTCATTTATTTCAATCAATTTTTTGTACAAGGATTTGATTTTCTTTGGTACATTTTTGTATCTATTTTCTCTTTCCTTCTTAAGCCGTTTACCCTCCAGGGTTGGATTTTTTTTGGACTCAGCGTGGGATCGCACCCTTTCCGCCTTTCAAGACTAGTGTTCTTGAACGTGAGACGTTTAGGTCGGGGATACAACTGGGAAGGAGGATCAGTACCTTACCGAGGCGAGCTCACGGGCTATGATAAACAGGGTTCTCATGAGTGGATGGAAAAGTCGGAAGGGATAAAGAAGGAAGAGGTAAGGAAGCGGCCGTGGTCTTCAGTTAGGTACCATCCCGAAGAAGTGGGAAACCACGCAAAAGCACTTCGAGGATGGCTGAGGTGGGAATCGAAATCTCCTGTAATCATTTGACCTCTCCGCGCCGAGTGAACCCCGTTGCAGCCCTCGTACAAATTTTCAAATTTCGTGTCACAGCCACGAAAAGAACCCGGGCCTCCGGGGGTGACAGCCAATCATTCTAACCACTACACTACAGAGGCTTTCTCTTTATATCCATTACTATATTACATTATACATAAACTCAATTGTACTTATTGATTCTTCTACTAATTATTACCTTAAACGTTTGTCCTAGACTCTATGCAAAATTTTATGTATTCTAGGACAAGCATTGGTTAATTTAGTGCTTGTTTTCTATATTTTCTTTCTTTTCTCTGTTTTCGTTCTGCCACACATTTTTAGAATGGAGAAAATCTTTCCTGTTATTCCCAGTACAATCCACTCCCTTTAATAATTTTCAAATTGTATGACATTCTTTCTCTCTTTCCTATTTTTGGTTTATATTCACAACCCATTTATTTAACCCTAAACAAATCAATCTCCCCACATGCTCTCAATAGATGAGCTTTTTCCATTGTATCTCCAAAAAGAAAACACCGATTTCAATCGTTTCTTTCTTACCCCCTATTCTTACCACCACACCGACCCTCTTATTTCTCTATTCATAAGAGATTTATAATGATACTATTATTTAAGGGGGTCACGACTAAAATGTTGCAATTTTTACCAAAAATATAGAATTTTCAACTTTAACTTTAAAATTTTCTTCCAATTCTTCCTCATTCAAGTCCCGTCATAAGTTTTTCCCTAACGCCACTTTTATATAAATTTCGGATTTAATACGTAGCGGTTCGGCGTATATCGAGTAAGCGCACGGCCATTTCTCTCACGATGTCATACAAAATTAGCTACACAGTTCTTTCGAACTATCATTTCAATAATAACGCTGGAATATATTGACCTTGCAGTAGGTCTATGCTGTGAGTTAATAGGAGAAATACATGTCAGACAGTAATTTATAGTCCAGGGCACTTTCAAAGAAAGTATGCTTCTTCAAACGTTCAATCGCTTTTATTTTAGCTTAAAACTTTTTCTCCTCCTTGCGACAGAGTTCTCATCGAATTCACCTGGAATTTTCAGAGAATGTTTGATGATGTACAGGAATTCAAAATTAGTTATGCATTTTATTATCAGTTGAATATTACCTTCATATTTTTACTCCTGAAATAGCACGGAAGTAGATTCTTGCCTACTGAATAAATAATGAAAAACTGAATTAAAAATCTCGAATAGTTTATACGTGATTGCAAAACCCGGTGTTTTTCTTAAATATATGAGTATTGTTGATAATTTTGCAAAATTATATCCCAAAAGAATGAAAACTCTGGTACAAGGAGCATTTTCCATGAAACATATGAAAAGAATTACTTGTCATTAACTTTGCAACCAATTAATTAGTAAACTTCAAGTTTTGCGTAGGTCTATATCTGATTAATATGTGTTTGTGTTTTAAATTTAGTTTTGTTAAGTGGTAAACTTTATAAGTTCAAAATTTCAGTCATGACTCCCCTTATACATGGTTAATTCATGCAAAAATTGTTTCCTGGTGTTGCGCTTTGTCAAGCCCATGAATGTTACGTTCAGCCTTGTCGCATTATTAGTGTAATGACTTCCATTAAGCTACTGCTATCTCTTTGATAAAGGTGCGTTATGAACTAACAAGAGGCGCTTCCTTAATTAAACCTCACGAAATAGGTAGTCACTCCTATGTCTGCACGTGTGAACAATACACAGTCTTCATGGCTCGGATCAATAGGAATCATATTCACAGAGGAAATTTCCGTGAGAACAGCTAAAAAAATCTGAATAAGGATGGTTCGAATCAAGATCACGGTTAACTCCAGCATCAGGTCTATGTGTGGACATACAAATTGCAATTACTGAGGTAGAATTTAATTAATGTCCCCAGGCCTCATTCAGTCAGGAAACTTTCTTTGACACATATTTCTACAACGTGCCGTTGTGTTGAGGTGCGTTCTTTCTTTATTCGGAGAACTCGGTTGGTTTTCTGGCCTTGTTTAAGAGGTTAAATTTCTCGTGAGGAGAACTGAGAAGTAAGCAAACCCGGTGAAAACAATCAAGGATTACGACTGCAGTCATTACGCTGATAGCATGATACTCCACTACCTGCAGACCAGTCTACCGATGAACGCCAGAAGTTCTTACTGGGATCTATGGAACATTCATTTAGTTGCTCATACTACTTCACCCTCGCATTCCACACATATTCAGTACTTAAGGTACATACGGATTTTTCAAAAAGTTTAGGGACACACTTCGTCATGAAAATAAGTGACCCTGTCCCTACATGATTCCTTTCAATTTTGTGATAATCAAATGCAAAATAATTGAGTAACTTAGATAAAATTTTGATATTTTCTGGATTGTTTCAAATATATAGGGGCTGCCTGGCCGAGGCGGTAAAGGCGTGCGCGGTTCGCCCAGAAGGACGTGGGTTAGAATCCCCGTCAGGAAGTCGTAAAATTTAAGAAACGAGATTTCTATTTCCGGAGGTGCATATGGCCCTGAGGTTCACTCAGCCTACACCAAATATGAGTACCAGGTTAATTCTTGGGGGCAAAGGCGGCCGGGCGTAGAGATAACCACTCTACCCCATCACGTGCCATGGTTAACAATGGTGGAAGCCTTCACATTCCGCTCCTCCAAGGGCCTTCATGGCCTGTACGGAGGTGACTTTGCTTTGCTTTTTTGTTTCAAATATACATTTTGAATTAGCTGGGATAAAATATCACTTGGGAAATTATTTCGCATATATATCCGGGTATTTTCTGAGCATTGACTTCTATAGCCAAGGTTAGCGGACATCATGGAAGAAATGGTTTGCAATAAATTCTGAATGGAAGCACTTATCCGCACAGAACATGTTTCTTATACAGGGAGAATTCCAAGGAACTGTGATGTGCAAACAGCGAAACGCTAGGCGTTTCCATTCAGAAGTTATACCAAACAAATTTTTCCATTATTTACATACACTAGGTTAGAAAACTCAAACCTCCGGAAATGCTCGGAAGTTTGCGAAATCATTTTCTAACTATCGTTTCATTCTTGTTAATTGAAAACATAATACGTTATACAAAATCCATCATTAAATCAAAATTGCATCACAGTTAGTTACTCAGTTATTTATTTTATTGACAAAAAGTAAAACAAGAATCGTTTGATTAAATAAGATAACATGTTCTAGAAAGGGAAATGCCAACTTTTCACCAAAAGCAAATACACGTTTCCCAATGATCATTAACGGTTAAAAATTCGTTATGCTACCTGATAATATAGGGACAGAGTGGTATGTGTTCAAATCATAGTGTGTCCCTAAACTTCCTGTAATACAGTTTTTGTCAAGAAAACAATATAGATTTAAGAGGTATTTTTATGTTTGTTATTTCTGAGAATATTTACAGTTTTATTGCCAAGGTGTAATTAAGTAAATCATAAGTACCCGTTAGAAATGCATAGTCTAGACAAGACCGTATCCTTCGTCAATGGGCACCTTGCTTATGATATCACTGACTTACACATTAATTTATGAAGTTACTTCAGTGCATCTTGATATATAACATACTTAGTTGTCCGAAACCTGTAGTAAACGCAGAACGCGGAATGAATCCGCAAAAGGAAAGAACTCTGACGTTTTGCATGTCCGTACAATAATTTATTTTTTCCAATTGGTTTTACTTCGCACCGACACAGATGGGTCTTATGGCGACGAAGGCCTAGGAGTGGGAAGGAAGTGGCCATAGCCTTAAGGTAGAGCCCCAGAATTTGCCTGGAGTGAAAATGGGAAACCACGGAAAACCATTTTCAGGGCTGCCGACAGTTGGGTTCGAACCCACTATCTCCCGGATGCAATCTCACAGCCTCGTGCCTCTAACCGCACGGCCAACTCGCCCGGTCATATAATTATAAGAGTATCCCAAATGAAACTTAGACTTTAGTATGACCCTCGTTGTTGGAAGAAAGAGAACATTGCACATGGTGTTGGTCGACGGCTAGGCATGTCAGGAAGGACTTTGGTATAGTCAAAACCTGTTAGTGTACAATGGAAGTAAAGTATCTACTTACGCTTTTGTAATGAATTCGTCTAGAATTGCCCAGCGTCGATTATTCTGTTTATGGCGGCAAGCGGAATCGATAATTACCTTCGTATGAAGGATGTGTGTGTTAAAGAGCATTCATCACGCTTGTATAGTGTTCAGATGGTTTTGGTAATTTCATTACAGACTATTAAGAAAATTAAACAGTAAACAATCAAGAGACGCCGGTTCGCAGGCGGTGGTGAGTCTGAGATGCCTTGGAAGAATGATTCCGCCGTAATACTCCAGGGACATTTCCTTCTACTTGCTTTACTTCCCACCGACACAGATAGGTATTATGGCGACGATGGGATAGGAAAGGGCTAGGAATGGGAAGAAAGCGGCTGTGGCATGCGTTCCAGGATATCTCAGATATGCACGTTAGGGTTAATATCGCTGCTCCTGGGTGGCCATGTCAGTCGCTGGACCTCCGCTGCATGTTCCCGGAACCATTCCCGGGCGACGTTGCCTGGTATGAAAATGGGAAACCACGGAAAACCATCTTCAGGGCTGCCGATAGTGGGGTTCGAACCCGCTTTGTCTCGGATGCGAACTCACAGCTGCGCGCCCCTAATCGCACGGCCAACTCGCTCGCTCCAGGGATATATCAGCGCATCTGATATTCAATGCGACGGTGAGTTGATGCCTGTATCATTGCTAACGGAGGGTATTTTGAAAATTTCTTATAAGAAAATAGGGCCATGTGCGATGTGTTCCTCCGTATTTTCCATGATTACTGTACAAGGTGACCCAAAATCCCTTAATATTTGACGAGAACACACTTCACGGAATATTGGAGGTAGAGAGGTAATAACTGACACAGATGATTGGCATGACATGGGATCTTATTGACACCAAACTAAAGTACACAAAACGACCAACAGATGGCGCTTCATACAATATAGATCAATAATTAGCATAACGATCGAGGTTTAGCAAAGACGATGTTCTTTATAACACATGCTCACCATCTCGGCCGTGATTCATCAACAATACTTGTAGTCGAGGGACAATGTTGCGAACAGCACTGCACAGCATATCCGTAGATATTGTGAAAAATTGCCGTCGGATGTTGTCTTTTAGCACCCCAAATGAGGTCGCACGATCGCCGTTGACTTTTGAGTTAAGGTAAACCCACAGCCAATAAACACACAGATTGAGGTCGGGGGACCGGGGAGGCTAAGCAATGCATGCAGCAATTGCAGGTGCATCTGACGTCCTCTCTCCTAACAGCTCCTTTTACAATAATTGAAATTAATTAATAGGGTTCCTCCAATACACAAACACTTATTAATGTGAATCAATCACATGAAGTACTAGTTTTGGCACTAAACTTGTGCCATCATTAGCCACCGAGTCAAATCAGGCACACACAATAACTAGAAACAACTTTAAAACACACTGTAGCACCTACATAGATTAATATTAAATAAAATATGGTACATGATAATATTGTACTTCAGTATAAAATCCTTTTAAAAAGACGATGACTCCGTTGTTTTGTACATATGGTGCTTTGTCCAGCTCCGTCCGCCGATCATATAGGCTGTTCAAGGTTCCCATATTGAAGTGAGAATTAATTCTTTGGGTCTAACCAAGTTCATCATATGCACGTTTATTTTCGGAACCAAACCACAGATCGAACAAGGGGTTAACTTCATATGACTTTAAACTCTGCAGCGTAATTTCAAAAAGATCAAAGAACTAAAGACATATACAAGCTGGACAAAAAACGATCTACCACCGCCTGTGTTGAATTGAGCCGTAATTTGTTGCACGGTTGCCCGTCTGTCACTATTGACAATCCGTCTCAGATGTCGCCGGTCGCGGTCATCGAGGGTGGCTGGACGGCCGGTCGTTCGTCTGTTGTGGACGGTGACATCCACATTCAACCATTCACGATACACCCTGGACACGGTTGATCGTGTGAAGCCGAATTTCCGCACCACTTCCGAAATCGCACTTCCCATCCGTCGGGCACTGACCAACATACCCCGTTCGAACGGTGTCAGCTCACCACGACGTTCCATGTTACACCTGTCACATGCACACCCACTGCTCACAAGGTCTCCTATACAACTGCCGCAGGCGCATCAGTGCTCCGCTATCCCATGACATTTGCTCGGTCAGTGTAGTTCATCATGATAACGACATATGTTTGATTCACATTAATAAATGTTTGTGTACTGAATAGGAGGACCCCTATTCATTAATTTCAGTTACTGTAAACCCACTTCAATACGAATCATGTAATTTCTAAATATCAACAAGCTCCTTTTATACTGTATACGCGTCTCATGCGGCATCGCTGACGTGTTCCTATCCAGCGCCTTCTGTTGGTCTGTATTTTGCATTCGTTCTTGGTGTCAATAAATCCCATGTCATTTCAAGCAAGTGTGGCCACTTGTAACTGACGTGTTGCTGTCTAGCGCCATCTGTTGGTGAGTTTGTGTACTTTATTTTGGTGTCAATGAAACCACATGTCATGCCATCATGTGCGTCATTTATTACCTTTCTACCTACAATAATCCGTGAAGTATTGCCTCGTCAAATGTTAACGGATTTACGGGTAACCCTGTAGTTTGTGGATTTATAGAAAATTAATTTTCTGCCATGAAAAAAAAAGAGTTTCTGGACACATGTCAGTATAATATATTTCTTTCTTCTACCTGTGAGGAAAGTATCCTAAAATATTGGCCGATGTAATGGTCGCATCCCCTTTATAACATTTCTACTCATAGATTATCCTTGTTTTATGAGGAAGTATTAACTTCTGTAATTTAGCATGTGTGACAACTGTGAAAGTTCCACAAAGTTCCCCGCTTCCCTCTCTTGGATTGAGGTGGAACTAGAACACTTGTCACACGAAGACTGAAGTGAAATGTGGAGTCTTTATTGTGCATGTGTCATTTAAGGGAAGTACCAAGGAGCACAGTGAATGAGACACACATTGGTGACCTCAGTTATGAGGATTGTGTGCACGAGACCGTTAAACGAACTTGAACATGAACAGCAAAATACGTCAGCGTAATGCTTAAAGTTAACCCGCTGCGTGCCATTTTTTGTCCTCTGGGCTGAAACTTTCCTCTGCAAGCGGACACTCGTTTCGACGGTGGCCTAGTAGGGAATCGAAGAATAGACATCGGTGTCCGCTGTGGCGTTCAAAGTGTTAAACAACAACAAACAACAACAAAACTAACAAACTTTGCTTCAGTGAGAGGAAAAAATTCTTTAAAATCAGTACAGGTTACATTTCAACATTACAAAGACCGCTTTGAGTATAGGAGGCTTTGATCACACTCTAATGTTTCTTTTCTCACTCAGTGTATGTTTTATATTTAGAGATCCACTCCGTTTGAAGGATGTGAATTGTTATTTTTGTCTTCCAAAATATTCTGTATCATCTTTAATCTCAGAAGTGATTCATACAAAATTATCGTTCATTCCCCGAAAACACTACATGTAGTGACCGTAACAGGACTGAAAGTGAAGGATGAGAAGAAGTTATATTTCGAAAATGTCTGTAAGTCTTATATTTGAACTTGGAGCGAGAAGAAGGTAGAAGTAGACTGTTGTTTAAAATCACGAAAGATGGCAAGATCAACATTTACACGTGCACTGAATAAGGTAAAAGATGAAACAAATTCCGGCTAGGATTGTGACAGAAGTAATTTAAAGGTATTACTGTCCATGTGAAAAGACAAGAGAGAAAGGCAGATGAGGTACTTTTCTCATTAAAAGTTGAACATGGTAAATGAAATTGAGTTACTGTACTCATCCCACTGTTTTAAACTCGTGTCGAGAATATAACACAATTCGAAATGTCGAAATGCTGGTCCCCAGTTATTAGAGATCGTATCAAATTATGCTTTAGTTTATTTGCGTGCGCAGTATACCGTGCTGTGCACATGAAGCTAGTCTTTGTCATGTCAGCAGTCACTTCGATACAAAGTATGAGTCGTTTTACGGCCAAGAAGGGTCGATCTTCTGTTGTGTACAGCGACAATGAGACGAACTTTTCTGGCGCTAGCAATGACCTAATCTGGTTCACTTGGTCAGAAATTGCCAATTCCTTTACTTTTGCATGGTGGAATGGGGTCTGGGAGAGACTTATTAACATATCGGAGGAGATTACCTGAGAAGTCCTTGGACAATCATCAGTTAATCTTCAGAGTTATTACTATTTGGTACAATTGTGAAGCTCTGATAAAATTCTCATTTCATTATTCCGATGTTCCATGTTTACTCAAAAGATAATGAAGATGGGAAAAATTATGTTGACTCTATCGACCATACTGCTCTATGCGGCCTAGCAATATATAGGCAAACATTGAGGGAAATGCTAAGGAATAGTTTCAGGAATTTATCTCTGACAGCTTGATATGCAAAATGCTTATGGGAAATGTCGTGAGTTATTAGTAGGTGAAGATATTGAGGGCTGATGACACAGTGAAATGTCGACAATTGCCCTTGATGAGGGTTGAGGAGTTATTTTGTAGTCGGGATGGTGAAGTTAATTGAAGTTAAATCCTGCATTTGAACTATATTTTAATTAGAAATAAGTAATGCTCCCAGAATTCATCTGATTCGTCATAAACTCAGATGAAGGAAGACGAAGACTGAAATGTGAAAAAAGATGTAAGTTCATCAGAGAAATGTATGTGCTGTGCGTTTGGTAGGGAAGTTAACAAACCTATGAAACTGGATTTGTAAATATCTGCGTGGAAGTAACCATCTGAAAAAGCTGTAATTAATTAAAATTCCGATACTGAACTTTTGTGTAAAGAAGGAGAGGATATTTAGTTTACCGAAATTAACACTCATTAACTGGATCCATCCAGGACTTTGTGGTGGATTCTGCTGAGGCCATACAATGGCTAGCGAATTTAGATCTAACTCTTTGAACCCTTTTGCTTGCTTGATTGCTTTTCAATGCTATAATGTGTATATCTTGTAATTATGTATGTAATATTTTCTGCTTACTCTTGATGTATATTTAATCTTTGTATTGTTTTGTGTACGTTACCATACGCTAATAATAATAACACTCATTGTTATGCATTGAAAATAATTATAGTGTATTGTTAAGTTAATACACATGAACTCAAGATGCGAGTGTATTGCAACATTACAAAATACGTTTTCTGTCTGATCGCAATCTCAATTTTTTTCTTTCCCTATTTAAGTGTGTGCTTAGAGAACAACGCAACTTGAAAAAATGTGATTTTTTATCTTCAAATTGTATCCAATTTTTGTGCCACAGTTTCGGAAGTGATTTTTACAATATATCGCTCACTCCATGAACACACAACGTCAGCAACGTAGAAGACATTATACCCAAATGAATACAAATATAATTTTTGTAATCTGAGGTCTTATTTATAATATGAATATAATATAAATGTCTGATTTATCCTAAAAACGAAGGAAAAAATTCAATTCTCTATTTTGTGTCATAATTTGTGATTTTCATTAAACTATTATGCTGTGTGATTGCGATGTGTATATCGCGGCTGTTATTCAACTGTTTATTAGAAAATGCGTGGCTACGGCAATCAGAATATCCAATAGAACTAACTATATGCATGTGAAACTCTGAAAACTGATAGATAAGAGCTGCATTTGACATACGTTCACTCGGAATGAAGTTGTTATCTGAATGGATCTTGCCGAACGAATATACAGTGAACATCATTCCATATATTAGTGGATATAGACTAATAGGTTTACAGTATGTGTTTATTAACTGTTATACCCGCCATTGAGGGGTTATGTTGGTAATATGGAAATAATTTATTTCAATAAACTGATTTAGATACACAAGAACACATGCATCTTTCTCTGTTATAATAATAGAAGGACATCCATACTGGTTCCAATGAATAATCTGCATTAGTGCAGTTCACGTTAATTAGGCCATGCAATTCCATATTATAATAGGGTCCTCTACAACCTCTCTATGCAAATACAATTTGTACATTCGTTTCTTTTTGCATCCTTCTAGGGCATGTAATCGTTTCAGGTCATCTCAAGAATACATGAGAAGTATATATCTATTTTATATCTATTACTTACTAGAAAGTTGAATTTAGCAAAAATGTCAGCTAAAAATAACATGATAGCAAGCGTAATTTACAGTAGTGCGAGTTTTTGTGAAAATGGAATTGTATGTATAGACATAGACGTATATACGTTAGAAATAGTTTCCAGGAAGGATATTCTAGAAATCTTTAATGATCAAGGATATGTGAGGATTTACAGAAGACAGAAGAATTCATTCAGCAGTAGGTAAAAGACGTTGTATATCAGGATAATGTTCAGGTATGGGAAATGACTAATGCTAACGAGTACAGTCATAAATTTTACGAAATTCGGAACCTAAAGAAGCAGTTGGAATTTGTAAGGTTTTGGGAGACGTACTAAAGACAAGGGTTTGGGATATAGTACCACATCAGAAATACTTATTTGGATACTGTTTGCTTGAAGGAACTATACCAGATGACTGGAGAATTGGTATGGTAGCCCCAGTGTAGAAAGGAAAGGCTGATAACATAAATCAGATAACTGTAATCCCGTCAGCTTGACAAGTGTTGCATTAATATATGCGTATTGTAAGGTAGGGTAAAAATCCCTAACTTTATCAATTAATGACCGCATATTAAATAAATAAATAAATAAATAAATAAATAAATAAATAAATAAAGAAGGTACGGTAATTTTTCCTTCAAAGTTGACATGTGAGACGAAAGTTGTTTTATGCAGGTACTTCTAGTGACATCACGCTTCTCTGACTACATTTACAGTTTTTCAGATACACGGAGGGGGCGAAAGTTTTTTCTACCGAATTCCACTTATGAGGCAGTAAATCTACAGAAACGAGAACGGTGTATCTGAGCACCTTCCAGTATCACAGGATTGAGAGGGTATGGAAATTGCCAACGCTTTCAACGGTCTGAGCCAATCAGCTCAGCCTTAAAAATTGCTGATAGGGGTGTATTAGTATTTCCTGCTGTTACAAAAATTGGGACGTTCTGTCTTCCACTGACTATAGATTTCCAAAGTCCACCTCTTTCACAAATTACTTCGGAGGAGATTTTTATTTATAAACCCATCAAGAAATAAAGTTTCTGGACTAATTTATATGCCAAGGAAAGATCCATCAAGTCTTTTAAAGGAGTTTAAACTTGGTGACACATTTGTTTTGACCATGATAAAGCTGCTGTCATTAGCATACTGAAGAGGAGAAAGATGAGAGATTAAAAAGGAGAGGCAACGTCTTGAACGGCGACTAAATTGTGCTTCATCGTCACTCACTCGGTGTTCGCTTTCCTGAGGAAGGTAAAAGTTGGTTACAACGAATAAATCAGTAAATCAGTTAATTAAGCGCCCTCTGTATATCAGTGGTATGCCTGTGTATCATTCTCGTGATTCTAAGATCGCAAGTTCAGAAGTAGTCGGATTTTTGAAGTCTGGAAGGAAGTCCACTCAGCGCTACATGTTTACGTTGCCGGCATTTAAAATATCTCTGGTAAAGATTTTGTGGACAAAATTAATTAAAATTCGGCCATAGAGCCATGGATCAGCCGAGAGAGATCCAAATTATTCTGCCATCTGGTAGAGTAAAACGGAACCTTGATAATGACACGCACGCAGCATAAATGCCGTCAAATTCAAATGCAAGAACATGATAGCAGTTAACGTTATTATTATTATTATTATTATTATTATTATTATTATTATTATTATTATTATTATTAATATTATTATTATTAAACACTAGGCTGACTTTTGTTACCGCGAGTTTGAGATAGCAGCTGAACCGATCGACAACGTAAAGTATTCTGACGAAAGCTCTTGGCCTGTAGATTTGCAGAGTGTCTTTAAAGGCATAAACATTTCTTGCCGTATGTTTTTCAATTATTAAAGAAAAAAAAAGCATTCTGATTGTCCAAACCGCTCGCCAGTACTCGAAGTCCACCTTCAGGTCCACTGCCGGCCATGTGCGTGACGGGAATTCCAAAGGGCGCACGCGCTTGCACACACGCATATGCCATCTGGTGTGACGTCTCGTCGCTCTGGTCTACATAACTGAGCCGTGTGTCCTGGACTCGCGTTTTCTCGAGAGTATTTCGCGTACAGTTTTCCGGGTTCACTTTGCTGATTTGTGACAGCCCAATTTTTTAAAATTATTAAAAATATTAGCAATCTGATTGTCCAAACCGCTCGCCAGTACTCCAAGTTCAACTTCAGGTCCACTGCCGGCCATGTGCGTGACGGGAATTCTAAGGGGCGCACGCGGTTGTGCACACGCATGTGACATCTGGTATGACGTCTCCTCGCTCTGGTCTAAATAACTGAGCGGTCTGCCGTGAACTCGCGATTTTTGGAGATTATTTCACGTACGGTTTTCTGGTTCGCTTAGCTGATTCGTGACAGTCCGATGACATCTCTGGAATCGCGTATATCATATCTATACCACGACGTGTAAATACATACTGTACCTGACAGGGACATGAACCAAGACTATTGATCAAGGGAACGCTCATTTCTTTAACTGGGAACTCGAAGCGTGGAACGCCAAGCGCGAGACTAGGCATAATTTCCCCCAAGAAGAGCTAGGGAACCCCTGGATGAAAAGAAGGAAGGAGTTATCCCTACCACCAGAGGGAGAAGTAAACATTTTAGCATGATAATCTCGGATCATCTTTAAAACAGCTTGAACAACTTCCTTTTCTATATCAAAAGAGTTAACTATTTTAATAATACTGTACTGTACAAGGATTCCGAAGAACTGCTCGTTATCTGTGAATTAATTTAGGGTTTGTGACGTCCTTTATGGTGCTACCCTCCTGTTAAAGAAGGAATATATGATTCTATAACAGTGGTACGTTACCGAGGCCATGTGTTAAATGTCTTGACACACTCTTGACAAGAGGAGTCCCGTGAGTGGACTGAATAATGAAGACAGTTATTTATTCATTGATGTGGATTCTGCGATCAGATTTCGTCCGAGCGAGTCTTAACCATATTATAAGATCACTGGTCACCTTATTGTCGTAATATAGCGCCTATAATACGCCAAGAATAGGGTTTATCGGAACTTCGGGAGGGGAACTTCTCAGCTGATATAAGGTGTGGGAAGCGTTAACCCAGGGCAGTCTGCGTTTTTATCTCATGAGAAACAGATATGTGACCGTCTCGAGCAACAATTTTCTTTGTATTCGAACTTCTATTTTAAAGAATAGTGGTAATGGCTTAAACAATTGTTGTAATGTAAGAAATGATAAAATGATATCGGTGACATGTTAGAGTGCGCGTTCGGGTTATTTGACCTTAATTTAGAGCACGAACTTAAACTATTATTATTATTATTATTATTATTATACCCGAGAAAAACAAAGGAGGGACTAGTGGAACCCAGGTAATAATTAATATTGGGAGCAGACGCACAGAGCTTGACACTAAGACGTCCCTACTGAACTAAATATGGGTGTTTGATTAATAACCCTGTATTAGTATTTCTGATCCCGGAACCTTGGATCAAAATCAGGCCGTAAAGTGCGCGTTTGAAACAGATGTACGTAACGGCCTGACTGTGTGTGTTGGGTGCCGTAGTTACCAAAGATTATGGAGTTTCATCCCAGGAGTTCCGTTTCGGACCTGGTCATCAAAGCAGTCTACCTGGAGGCCAAGAAGGAATAAATCAACCAATGGACGTCCCTTAGTTATCCAAGGTGTCCTGAGGATAAGGCTGAGTACATCCATTTTACTAGCATGACTCATATCATAGCGGAATATCCATTTAAATTTCATTAATTTGTAAATAATAATTGATAGGTTTTCTTTAAAACGTAAATATGCTAATTAAGGGCACAGTTTTTAATTTGTAACAAGTCTGAATTAATTACATTTTGTACATACGGATAGATTTGATTATTTTATTTCATTCATTTTCATTTTGGGACTTTTCTCTGATTTGTTTTACGTAGTTTCACTTTGTGTACAATGGTTAGTGTCAGTAGTGTCCATTAGAATGTTCTTTTAAGTTGATTGGTGCTCAAACAGTTGCATCATCATGTATGCGAGTGTTTTGATGTAGTTTAGTCATCACCGATGGAAGGAGTGCCGGAGTGAGTCGTCGTTAGGTTGTGTGTATAGTGGGTTGAATTCAAAATCAGAGCATTTCGTGTTGAAATATCCTGTGTGTTTAGTAGGTGTTGTGTTTAATGTTCTTTTACAGGTCAGATTTAAGTTAGGATTCACTCATACTTGTATGTACATTATGTAAATGTACCCCATTGTTAATGGGGATAGTTTAAGTGATTTTATTTATTTATTATTCCGTATATGCGAGATCATGATAAAGATATTATATAATGGTCGTACTTAGTCTCGTCCTCAAAGCATACTTAAACAATCGTCAACATGTTGGTTGCAAAATTTGATTATTCATGTATATTCAATATTGTTATTTTGCATCAGCTCTCACAATTATCAGGAGTACAGTAAACCCTTTGATTTTAAAATTTTAAATATTGTTCTCACTCGTTTTAGTTATATGACACCTGTATTCTCCTGCCCTTTATGTCACTCAGTTATTTAATATATTTACAAGTTATTTTATATATACAGGCTGTTAGGGGTATGCGTGCAGATATTAAGCTAGTCGGCATAAAAAGTACATCTCACAATATATACTATGTACTTTTTACCTTGTCCTTTTAGTTTGCCCATAACTGAGCCAAATATTTCAGGACCTAATGTATTTTGAACGGCCGTAGCAGGATACGCCGGTTATGTCATTCTGTCCACGTGTAATGGAAGTACAGTAGCAGAGTATAGGGCTTGCTGAACCTGTTCCTTATCACAGGCCAACACATGTTGTTGAGCACTTCCCCAAAAGACTTGGCAAGTAGGAGACGTTGACTCACGTGCCAGGCCACTTGCTGTACTCGAAAACCGGTCTAGGATACTCTGGGTGAAAAGTACACAGAATCCTTACAGTGATGTCGAAGAACACACACATGCGAATCAAGTGTTGTGTAGTTGTGTGTGATTTATAAGACGTCAATGGCATTACTCAGTGATCCAAGATGACAAAATGAAAGGAAATAGTAAATAAGAAAATGAAAAATGGGCGCAACATATCTGTGCTGTTATTGCGACAGTCTACGATGAATTTCTGACGATAGACAATGCGAGTTGTCTATGCTTATTCATAAACATTTCAGGTCAATGAAAGGACGGTGGACACTGAAGTATTCAGTGAAATTGCTATTAATGAGACAAATTTCAAAAACCGTAGTTGCATTCATGCGTGAACATTGTTCGAAGGAAATAGAGCTTCTGTGGAATTGCCAAAATTGTCAAAAGGACGGCCTCTTAACCGTGGGAGACACTCAGCCCGGAAGGAGGCACGAAATTCAGGTACGTTTAATTTATTTAGTTGTATAACATGTCCATTATTCCTTTGAAACTAAACGTTCGGTGTGTTTCGATAATTCAATTCCGATGCTACTCATTTGGACATCCTATCCCATGACTGCTTTCGTTGGCTTAATGAACTGCCGTCTTTCTTCTACCTTTACGCAATGCACAACGGGGATTTACCGTATTTCACGTCCCGGCGCGCCTACCCATCCAGTAATTATATCACACTTTCGTACAGGTCCCGCACCGATACAGGTTTCCAGGCCATTTCCATACTCACTAGACCACGGGGCTGATAACCACAGATATCCAAATCCCCTAATGGACGAAACAGCAAATGAACCAGTATTAACACTGAGAATTCGATACACCTCCAGGGGTCCGCAACCGATGACCAGCGTTGTCCGAAGCCCCTAAGACAGAAACTAAATACTAACAACAAAACCAGTCTGGCGTGAATGTGATGTAACATAGCAAACACTACTGTAGTAGCCGCCTTCAGCTGTTACCATAGTTCAGTTGCTCTTAAACATAAAACAATTTTGACAATTATGTGACATCTCGTGCATTGCATAGGTAGCGTTTAGGTGTTACGGTAGTACATTTGCTCGTAAACATAAACAGAAACCAGTTTGGCACGGATGGCGCGTGACTCGCCTGTTATCAAAGGGAAGGTATTCATTCACAAGAACAAGGCATACTACCTATTCTAAAAACATCGTATCTGTTTGCTCTCGAAAACAACTTCCGAGGATTACTGAAAATTTGATATTTAGTGGTTCGTCTCATCGTTCTCCATTGCTAGAAGAAATATCTGCAGGTATACCTCTAACAACCTGTATATAGATTATGTCCACTTGATTTGGAACCATTAACGACCCTGTAGATTTATCGCCGGAGACCCAGTGTGTAGGGGACGGATGCAATTCAGTTATCACTTACTTTTAAGGATCCCAGACAATCTGGGCTGACAAGAGTACAACGTTCCACGCGAAACAAAATAATCTAAAGCTAAAAAGTTTAATTAAATACCCAAAAATAACTCTAAAGCTACAAAATACAGTAGTTCGTGAAGCTGAGTGAGTGGCGGCGCGTTCTGGGTCATGTAGCTGTCAGTTTGCATTAGGGAGAAGGTGGGATCGATTCCAACTGTCGGCAGCTGTGGGGATTGTAATCCGTGGTCCTATTACCACACTAGGCAAATTCTAGAGGCTGTACCTCAATTAAGGCCACGGTCGCTACTTTCCCACACCAACAGCTATGCTTTTTCTATCCTATCGTCGCCACAGACCTACCTATATCTGTGCGACATAAAACGAATTCAAAAAAAAGTTCATAAATATAATTCATCGTCACAACAACAAAATCCACAAAAGTCCACTTCACGAATAATTAACAGGTAATTAAAATACCAAAAGTAAATGTTCAAGAAAGTACCCAGGTTGTCCATGGAGCAATTTTATATTTATAACGCATGCAGCGCGGATCCTCTAGCTATTATTGCAAGTGAATAAATGAATAAATTATAATATGGTTTCGCTTACTGTGCGCAGAAAATTTTACTTTGCCTGTTATGAAAATGGGAAACTACCGTACATCTTGTTCAGGGATGTCGATTTTGGGGTTCGAACCCAAATTCCAGATTGTAAACGAAAGCTATTTTCCACTTAATTGTTCCTTGAACCAAATAATTTCACAATGAAGAGTAAAGAGTCATAAAATCCTAAAGAGATAGCTTTCAAATATCGCCCAATATTTTTTTTTAATGGGAGTTAGAATCCTCCATCCCATATACCGAATCTTGATGAATCAGAAACTCGCTAATCTGAACTTAAATTGAATCATGCAGTCGAAAATAGAAGCCGGGCTGGGGGGCTCAGACGGTTGAGGCGCTGGCCTCCTGACCCCAACTTGGCAGGTTCGATCCTGGTTCAACCAGGTGGTATTTGAAGGTGCTCAAATACGTCAGCTTCGTGACGGTAGATTTACTGGCACGTAAAAGAATTACTTCAGGAAAAATCCGGCACCTTGGCGTCTCCAAATATCGTAAAAAGTAGTTACTTGGACGTATAGCAAATAACATTATTATTGTTCGAGAATGGAACTGAGTACAAATCAGCCATTTTTATTTCATTGCCTCACTTGTCTCATAACCGATCCTATCTTTACGTAACGGAGAGAATTAAATCAGCTTTCTCCTTTCAGGAGAAACAGCGTATGCACAGCATGTATATTCTGAACAAACGGAGTAATTAAGTGACTTCCTTCCTTTCTTCGGCACTTGCAATGCACGACTTAGTTCCGTATCAGCTGAAACATTGAAAAAAAAATACTCCTCCTGCTGGGAAGATTACATTTACTCCTTTTCCCTTCGAGGAATACAGATACAGTGCAAACAAACCAGGAGTTATTACATCACTTCCTTCCATAAACAATACTGAGTAACATACGTTACAGCTTTGGAAAGGTGATTTTTACACATATTCCTTCAACCAATGGCAGCATATCGATGGCTTACTTCTAAAATCTCGTATCTCCCAATGCATTTCCTATCCGTTTTCTTTCTTAAGACTGGTCGCGCCTCCCAGCCACACATGGATGTACAGTCCATCAGAACAATTTTCGTTGTGTTCATTTTCCTATGGTTAAGGGTAAAGGAAAATTAACCTTAAATATGTTAAACTGTAGGAGTGCTTAAATTCGCCATGAAAACAACATCCCTACGATACCGGTAAGGTCCATTTTCCTTTACACGTTTGCACAGGAAAATAAACACTACGAAAAAGGTTCTGATTGATTGCATATAAATGTGTGGCTGGGAGGCGTGACCAGTGTTAAGAAATATATAGGAAGAACATTGTATCTTACGAGATTTTAGTAGTAAGCCGACGATATCCAGAGGGTAAAGTTCAAATAAAATTGGAGAAGACTGTTGCAAAATTTAGATGCTTTAATTAGTTTATTTTGACTTTATTTAACAGCCAATGAATTCTACTTACATTAGCGATCCGATATGTGAGAACTATTGACAATCATTTATCGAACAGTGAGGTAATAATGCTGCAGGACAGTTTATGTGTGCATTTGTCAGCTATTACAAACATCCATACACTTAGTTCAGTAGTCTCACATCTAATATTGCGGTTAGTTGTTGCTTCACTACAGTTTGGTACTTGTTTTCGATTTTTATCTATTGGATAAACCATAAGCAGTTGCGATTCGTTGCATTATTACATGAAGAGTTGATATATATAGTACGAGAAGTTTTTTCCCATCCACCAAAATTGTTAAGGCTTTATTGGAGAAGGGAACTAGGTCTATAAAGTTCATTATAGACTGTTATTCCTTTCAGCATTCGGTCTGCAATCTGTGTGAATTTACTAAAGATCACCACAATCCTCTATTTGTAACTAGCTCAGTAGCGTCGTTCAGTTCTACAGCTATAATATTTAAATAACTAGAAACTGAGCATAACCATCACCCTCTTACTATCCCTCTACTTTTCTGACCGTGCCCATTATCAAAAAAATGAGATTTATTCATCGAAGTGCGTCGAAGTGTAGAAATATTTTGCTTTCCTGAAAAGGAACAATTTATAAACTTTGTTCCTTTCTCGAGTGCGCCATTCAATTAATTAATAAAGTTACCACGAAATGAAAAAATTCTAAAGGAAAATTATTTCTACATTTATTATTCAGGTATGAAATCAATGTAAAATAATATTGCACTCTGTACTGCGAGATTATGTTAATAATAATAATAATAATAATAATAATAATAATAATAATAATAATAATAATAATATTTATTTTACGAACCACTATTTACTTTTTCGGTTTTCCGAGACTCCTATGTGCGGAATATTGCCCCGAAGGAGTTCTTTTACGTGCCACTAAATCTACCGATATGAGGCTACGTATTTGAGCACCTTCAAATAACTCTGTACTGAGCCTGGATCGAACCTGACAAGTCGAGGTCAGAAAGCCATTGCCTCAACCGTCTGAGCCACTTAGCACGGCAGAGTATTTTGAGACAGAAATTGATGTAAAATAATATAATTGAGTTAATCGAGTTTCATAGAGCTTGGTTATATGGAAATTAAGACGAATGCCATCCACCAGTTCTTTCTCTTTACAAAGTCGGTTATTTCTGTTTGGTTATTAGACGCAATGCTGCATTTCGGAAGAAAATTCTTGCCAGTGGCTTTACGTTGCACCGACACAGATAGGTCTTATGGCGACGATGTGGTAGGAAAGGGCTAGGAGCTTGAAAGAAGCGGCCTTGGCCTTAACTAATGTACAGTCCCAGCATTCGGCTGGTGTGAAAATGGGAAACCACGCAAAACCATCTTCAGAGCTGCCAACAGTGGGATTCGAACCCACTTTCTCCCGGATGCAAGCTGCTCACAGCTGCGCGTCCCTAACCGCACAGCCAACTCGCCCGGTAAGAAAATTCTTATAATCCGAAAATTTCAAATCTTTGCAGGCTCCGGTTCCAATTAGTTCGAATTATTGGACTCTACTGTATCTCAATTTTGTATTTTTGCATCCTAAGATACCTACCCCTCGTAGGGTGTTATATTTTACAACAATCCTTATCCATGGTTTTTCAAGTGTGAAATTTGTTTCCTTGCATCCTTTTCTGGAATAGATGATGAACCTACACTGGAGAAATATATGTATCGCCTTTCCTCACCCGCTTGAAAAGAAAATGGAACGGAAGGACAAGATTGATAACCTCAGTGAGCTTTAAGTATACAATAGCGTCCAAATCAAGTTAGCAACTAGATAGGTAATCATATGTATAGGCTTAGGAAAAGGATTTCCCTGATTGAGCAGCACATGGGGGCGTTAAGGAGGCGCGTATTGGCCGGACAGCCGTTGGTCAGATAGAGATATAAAACAATAAAACGTCATTGCGTCTCAAAATTCCGTTATGGAAAAGTACTTAGGGGATAAATACTGATCCGCAGCACATGTAGAACGAAAATTCATTGATATAGTTCATGCAATTCTGACCCTTAGATGACAGAACATTCCTGGTCAGAGTTCTAAGCTGAAGTATTATCACACAGCGGTTTGTTCTAGGCGCAATGATTATATGAATTTAAACCAATAGCAGCTCGTTTCTAGCTTTCTGTCAGGCAACTCCAGCGCATCAACCCTGTATGATAACGTTATGTGAATCTCGATTGTATCAGCATTGGTGCGTATAGGAAATAATTTTTTGAACACTTCTTAATGGATGAAGCCCCCGTGGCTCAAGTGGCAGTATCGCTTGATACCGTGGTTCAAATCCCGGTCACTCCATGTGAGATTTGTGCTGGAGAAAGCGGAGGCAGGACAGGTTTTTCTCCGGTCCCTCCGATTTTCCCTCCCACCTTTCATTCCAGCCACACTCGCCATTAGTATTTCGTTTCATCTGTCAGTCACTTATCATTGCCGCAGAGGAGTGCGACAGGCTTCAGCAACCGGCATATTTCCTATCCTCGCCGCTAGATGGGGCTTCATTCATTCCATTTCTAACCCGGTGAAATGACTGGAAACAGGCTGTGGATTTTCATTTTATTAATGAGTACAACTGATCGGAAGTAAATATTGCAGCGTATCGTTGTTGCGCCTACGGAAACCGCTATGTGACATATTTCAGCTAAGAAGTTTGGCCGGTAAGATTCAATATTGTGCGAGTAAATTCAAAAAACGTTTTCACGCTTGATGACGTATGTACTGCGGGTCAGTATTCCTCCCACAACATTATCACATAGCGATTGAAGCAGGCGCAAAAACGATAATGTTATCCATCGTAATTAATTCTCTCGCTAAGTGTGTGGTTCATTTTCATGAGAATTTGAACGTTCATACTCTGTTGTTAGATGAACCATCTTTTTACCGTCTTCAACACTACCTCTAGTGGAAAACCAATTAGGCCTAATGCCGAGTGGATGGGACAAGTCAGTAAACACCTATTACAACAAGAAAATGATTCCATTGAGATCTACAACGGAGGTAAATCAAGAATATTGACCGGAAAGTCACATCCTCTCCCGCCGCCTCTTCGTTTTCTGGCGGGCTGAGTAGCTCGGACGGCAGAGCGCTGGCCTGCTGAGCCCAACTTGGTAGGTTTGATCCCGCTCAGTCCGGTGATATTTGAAGGTGCTGAAATACGTCAGCTTCGTGTTGGTACATTTACTTGCATGTAAAAGAACTGCGTCTCCGTAAATCTGTAAAATTAATAGTTTGTGGGACGTAAAATAATAAAAACATTATTATATTCATTTCCTTCTTCTTCTTTTATTTCTATCGAGTGAGTTCTCCGTGCGGTTAAGGGATATAGTGGTTCGAACCCTACTGTCGGCAGTCCTGAAGATGGATTTTCAAAGTTTCTCATTTTCACACCAAGCAATGCTGGGATTGCACATTATTCAAGGCCACATCCACTTCCTTCCCAATCCTAGACTTTTCTGACAGTTCTGTTTTAGAATTTGCTTTGCGTCACACCAACACGGATAGATTTTATGGCGACGAAGGGATAGGAAAGGGCTAGGCGTTGGAAGGAAGCGGCCGTGGACTTAATTAAATGTACAGACCCACAATTTGGCTGGTCTGAAAATGGGAAACCATGGAAAAACATCTTCAAGACTGCCGACAGTGGGGTTCAAACCCTTCTGTTTTTTAGAATTTGCTTTGCATCGCACCAACACGGATAGGTTTTATGGCGACGACGGGGTAGGAAAGGGCTATGAGTTGGAAGGAAGCGGCGTGGCCTTAATTCCTTCCTATCCTCGTCGCCTTAAGATATATCTGTGTCGGTGAAACGAAAAGCCAATTGTAAAAAATACCTTCTTCTTCTTCTTCTTATTATTATTATTATTATTTGCCTTGTCCCACTGAAATGCCGTTGGCTTTTCCGGTAAATCTCCTCCAGTAGCAGGATTTCCATCTTAATTTAGGTCTGCCCAGAGCTGGCTGGTCTTCTACTGCCTGCCTCTCCACCCCGAGCGCCAGAAAATCTTCTCGTCTTCGCTCGATATGACCGAATAATTTCAGTCGATTCTCCGTCAGTTTCTAGGAGACTGATGAGACTGATGAATGGTGTCACTAGGAATTTTGTCTAGCCTGGTTACTCCACGGAGTATCTTCATCTTAGTCACATGAAGTTTCTAATCATCTTTGTTCTTTGTAGCACAGCATTGCGAAACATATAGAGTGACTGGATGGACAACCATTTTGTAGCTTTTGCTCTCCCTCTCCCATCACTAACAGGCAAAATATTGCACCCCAGACTAGGCGCGAAACAAAACACAGGAATAAGAAGACGCTTGCAGCAAGAAAATAGGAAAATACTGGGCTAATAAGGAAGTCTTATGTACAGTCTATAGTCGACCTAAACGAACCCCCACCCCCACAAAGATAAAATAGAAATGAAAAAATCTACGGCCTGTTTCCAGAATAAAGACATCTAACGGCGAGGATAGGAAATGTTCCGGCTGCTGATGCCTGTCGCACTCCTCTGGGGAAATGATTAATGACTGACAAATTATATGAAATTGTATAGAATAATGTTGCTGGAATGAAAGATGACAGGAAAACTCGGAGTACCGGAGAAAAGCCTGTCCCACATCCGTTTTGTCAAGCATAAATCTCATATGTAGTGGCCGGGATTTGAACCACGGAAACCAGCGGCTAGAGGGTGGTGCGCTGCCGCATGAGCCACGGAGGTCGAAAAAATAAGTAATAAGGGGGAATTTTGAGCAAAATTTACAATACTGAAAATTTCTAGAAAATTTAAGACGACCGTAGATATAAATCTACAATTCCATACAAAAATGAACATTCTACTGTACGGCTCCGTGGGTGAGGTGCTTAGCTTGCTGGCCTTTCATAAAAAGGATCCCGAATTCGATTCTCATACAGGTAGGGAATTTTAAACTTCATTGGTTGATTCCCCTTCCTCGGGGACTACGTTCTTGTGGCGTCTTCAACATGATATTTTCCTCCTAAGTTGAGTAACATCTTCACAAACATGCAGATTGCCTTGTCAACTTGAAAGGCCTGCAACAGGCCCCTGCAGATAGGTAGAAATTTGCTATAGCTTGAAACAGCTTTAATACTATTATGAGACATTCTATGCAAATTAGTTTCATCTGTGTTAAAAATGTGAATTTCTTTTCTTTTGAAGAGCCACCAACATGCAGCTTTTGTTTGTTTGTCTACTCCGTCATAAACATTACCAAGTGAACAGTGGGTGGTGTGATGAGTAAGTAACTCAAACAATTAGAAGATAAAATTACTTGGCTCCTGGCTTGCTGAATTCAAAGACTGTAAAAATACTTATCTTCAACAGCATTTAATTAAGAGCCGTAGGGATGCTCTATTATTGTTATGAAAAGGGATTTAGTTTTATGCAAATTTATTTTTACTTATAATAATTTAGAACATAGGAGAGAGTTTCTTATTTGAATTCATTTCTTCTCATCCTATCTAATTACACCATGGAAAAAAACCTTGACGTTTCAGCGCTTCTATACAGCGGTAATAAAATGAATAGCTAATTTACTTACACTAGCAAATCGTATGGTACCCTTTGTATGGACGGGTTGCAGTACACACCATTTAGATCGAATACTGTTTTCACTACTGTCAATTGATTTTCAGCGTAACACGTGATTTTACAGCTGTTTGACGTAAATTTTATTTGTTTTATTGTTCGCTTTTATTTATAGATTAATTATTCTAGTTCATGTATCCTTATTAGTATATAATAACTGAGGCCGACGAGAAGGACAGGCCGTGGCGCGCTCGTCACACATTGAACGTCATGTGACTGTGCCGAGCCTGACGTGAGAGACTATACTAGCGTGGCCTTCGGGATGTATGCTCTAAGCAGATTGGCACAGTCACGTGACGTTCAATGTGTGACGTGCGCACCATGGGCCGTCTTTCTCGTCGGCTTCGATAATAACACTGTCCGCCTCTGTGGTTTAGTATATGACCAGTATTTTATTACCAGATGTATGCATACGTTTTTACCGGTTTTGTGGTAAAGAAAACACGTACATTTCAAGGAAAATGCATATTTATAAAATTAAAAATATTGGCCATCGGCTTCTAGACTCATCGCCCATTTTTCAGGTAAGTTATGAATACCATGCCAGAAAAACTGCTTGTTTCTTTGCGGTGAACCATTCGTCGGGCCATTTTCCTACTTCCTCGAAATTGCTGAAGTGATGCGCTGCGAGCGCGTGTCCCATTGGTGCGAAGAGGTGATAGTCAGTTTGCGCCAGGTCGGGGCAGTACGGCGGGTGCGGAAGGATGTCCCATCCAAGCGATTTCAAGGTGTCTTTCACTGAATTGGCTGTATGAGACAGCGCATTTTCGTGTAACAAAATTACTTTGCCAAGTCTTCTGGCCCATTCTGATCGCTTTCGATCAATGCGTGATTTGAATTAATCATTTATTGGTGATAGCGTTACCGGGCGAGGTGGTCGTGCGGTTAGGGGCGCGCAGCTGTGACCTTGCATCCGGGAGATAGTGGGTTCGAACCCCAATGTCGGCAGCCCTGAATATTGTTTTCATGGTTTCCCATTTTTACACCAGGTAAAGGCTGGGGCTGTTCCCTAATTACGTCCCACCGGCACAGAGAGGTCTTATGGCGACGATGGGATAGAAAAGAGCTAGGAGTTAGAAAGAAGTTGCCGTGGCTTTAATTAAGGTACAGCCCAGGCATTTGCCTGGTGTGAAAATGGTAAACCAAGGAAAGCATCTTCAGGAGTGCCGACAGTGGGGTTCGAATCCACTATCCCCCGGATGCAAGCTCACAGCTACGCTCCCATTACCGCACGGCAAACTCGCCCGGTCCATCTCTTAGTCAAACCGGAAAAGATTTTTGCATACACCTGGTAGTTAAGGATATACGTTGAACTTTTTAAATGTGAAAAATCTACTATTTTCTGTTCACTATTTTCATGGTCATAATGTAACAATTTCATTACAGATATGAAGTAGAAAGTACTCAATCAATTACAGTGAAATAATATATTAATAGAAAGTAAATAAAATATAAAAAGTTCCAAGCCAGTACTTAATTTTGAAATATGAAATTAGTGAAAATGACCAGGCGGAGGTTTACAATATAGGAAGGTGAGCAAGAACTCAGTGTGTTAGAAAAATGGCATACCTGTAAACGCACTACAACGAAACAAACTGAGCTCATAAATATAACCGAGTTTTTCTTTTGTAATGCTGAAGTAAGCGGAGTGAGTGTTGCTTCATGTCGGTACAACAAATGAACAAGGTATTAATGATATTTCTGTATTATTACCACGAACAGTAGCCGACAGTTGTTAGGCAGTATAAATGCTTTATTTTCCCCCAAAACTCTGCAACTTCTGTTTATAATTACGGTCACAGACACATAAAATACTGTTCATCTCTTCAGAATAATTGCTTTGTGGCATAAACATGCAGTTTCGAAAGGGACAACAGATGTTCAAATTAACCATAATATACAGCGCTGTACACGATTCACTAACTCGAAATTGCCTGGGCATGTTAAGTACAGAGTACTGGCAAATTTATAATTCTACTAAAACACCATGGTCTTGGTTTCTCTCTGTCTGTTAAGCCGTCAACCCGAAGCATTGTTGAAACCTCAAATAGCACAAAAAATATTGGAAGCAATAAAATTAAACTGGTGGCGACGTAGTGAGGCTTTGTTTTTCTTTCAATTTGCTTTACGTCGCCCCGACACAGATAGGTCTCATGGCGACGATAGGATAGGAAATGCTTAGGAAAGGGAAGGAGGTGGCCGTGGCCTTAATTGTGTGGTGTGAAAATGGGAAGCCACGGAAAACATCTTCGGGGCTGCCGACACTGGGGTTCGAACCCACTAACTTCCGGATGCAAGCTCACAGCTACGCGCCCCTAACCGCACGGCCAAATCGCTCTGTGTGTTAACATAAGTCCATATTACGATAACTTCTTCATTCAGAGATTTAAGAGTAGAATATCGTCAGTGACCCAGACATATGCATGTGTACATACATACATACATACATACATACATACATACATACATACACACATACATACATCATTATAGACCGTTGCGCTTTTCAGAGTTCAGTCTGCAAGCCTCAGTGAATTTACTAAATGTCGGCACAATCCTCTATTTGTAACTAGTTCTGTGGCCTCATTTAGTTGTATACCCGTTATCTTTAAATCGTTAGAAACTGAATCTAACCATCGTCGTCTTGGTCACCCTCTACTTCTCTTACACTCCCTAACAGAGTGCATTATTCTCGTAGGTAACCTATTCTCCTCCATTCCCTTCACATGACCCCACCACCTAAGCCGGGTTATGCGTACAGCTTTATCCATCGAGTTCATGCCTAAATGAGCATTTCTCTCCCCATTCCGAGAACCCCCTGTCATTGTTCCCACTTATCTGTACCAGTAATCATTCTCGCTACTTTCAAGTCTACTACTTCTAACTTGTGAATTATATACTATTTCGCTCCCGTAAAGCAAAGTTGGTCTGAAAACAGACCGATGTAAAGATAGTTTCGTCCGGGAGCTGACTTTCTTCTTACAAAACACAGTTGATCGCAACTGCGAGCTCACTGCATTAGTTATACGACACATTGATTCAATCTCATTACATTACGATTCTAGAAGAACAAACAACCTAAATACTCAAAATTATCGACCTGTTCTAGCTTTTTTTCACCAATCTGATATTTTATTATGTTCATTTTCTTACCTACTGACATCAATTTAGTCTTCGAATGGCTAATTTTCGTACCATACTCATTGCACCTATTTTAAAGTTCCAAGATATTAGACTGCAGGCTTTCAGCACAATCTGCCATTGAGACCAAGTCGTTAGCATAGGCCAGACTGCTCACTACTTTTCCACCTAACTGAATCTCTCCCTGCCACTTTATACTTTTTAGCAGATTATCCATGTAAACTTCGAACAACAAAGGTGAAAGGTTACAGCTTGTGTAACCCCTGCAAGTACCCTGGACAAAGAACTCATTCTACCGTCAATACTCACTGCAGCAAAATTTTCAACACAAATGCCTTTGACTGATTTTAATAATCTACCCTTGGTCCCATAGTCCCCCAGTATGGTGCACAACTTTTTCCTCGGTACCCTGACAAATGCTTTCCCTAAATCTACGAAACATAATTACCTGGCGCATACTGAAAATCTGATCCTGGTAGCCCCTCTGTGGTCTGAAACTGCGCTGGTTTTTATCCAACTTCCTCTCAACCACTGATTGCACCCGCCCTTACAGTATGCTAGTGAACACTCTGATTGGTATACTAATCAGTGAGATACCTCGATAGTTGTTCCCTTGCTTATTGATAGGTGCAATTACGGCTTTTGCCCAAGCTGAAGGTAGCTTACCAACACATATACACAAGGTGGGAAAAATACAACTGGCGCAAAAAATATTTATAAGTCTCATGTGGAAGTGACCCTTGTTAATGAAGATGAGAACTGTCCATTACAGGAAAAGCTGGAAACCGTGATTTTGATGCACCAATGAGTTTCTATCACATTTCTTATTGTGAACATCTCCCGCATCTCCAGAGTCATTACGTGTGAGTGAGTGCGAGGAGCAGACGTGTTTAGTGACCAATTCAACGTAATACAAAACGGTAAAACAGGGCGTGTTCATTGTCGTGTGTTATGCTCAACACGATTTGTGGAAAACATGTGCGGAACTGTTTGAGCAAGTGTATAAGACTGAAAGTAATTTGCAAAACCTCCAGCAAATTCTGCGATACCAAACTTGGTGGCAAAATGGCATGTAACGGTCTCTGTAGCGAATAAAAACCGTAAATATCCGAAAAGCTTTCGAACACCAGAAAGGATTGCTCGAGTGAAGGAAAGCCTGGAACCAATTCAGACGAAATCTCAACGCTGTTTAAGTGTGCGATTGGGAATTAAGTGATCGTCGTGTCAGAACATGATCAAAAAGAACCTAAATCCGTATCCTTACAAATTTACTGTTGTGCATGCGTTAAAGTGTCCAGACGAACGTTCGCGTGTTGAGTTCTACCGGTGGTTTCCGAATGAAGTGGAGTCAGGATTTTTGGATCTTCAGTTTTTTTATCTCTTCAGATTAGGTCATTTCCATCATTTTCTGTAATGTTCATTAACAACAGTCAACCCAGCGTCAGTCCTATTGTAAATCCTTTCCGGGACAGTTATATTTTGATCACCCGATATAATTCCATATCATTCTCGAGTGTCCATTTGGATCGTACGCTCGCATAATATCCCACATGATTTTGTTCTGTAAAGAAGAATGTAAGTTAATTTGTCCTGTATGTTATTGGTGTTGATGTCATCTTAGAACACTCAGATTACAAGGATCAAACACGGATACCTTTCTTTCCATTGCAAAGTATGGGCCCTGTTGTTGATGGACTGCACGGATCGTTATGTCAGTAAACACTGGGTCATGTTTGTCCTCTTAAGTGGCGGAACATCACAAGGGCCTGGCCTTTGTGATTCACGGCATGGAACGTAAATAGACATGGACATGATATATGGAACACTTGGTACTGCCCTAATTGATCATTATTGAAAAAATAAAATTCACATTTACGAATGAAACAAATGAAACTTACATAAACTGATGTTCAATTTTCTGGAATGTAGGGGACAACAGAATCATCCAGTCCCCGAGCTACGAAAATTAATCGATTAAGATTGAAGTCACTCATCCCACCTGAGAGTTGAAATCGGGATCTAGTAAACCAAAGGTCAATACACTGACCACTCAGCCGCAGAAACGGAGAATTTTCAAATAATTACAGAAGACTCTGAAAACAAGCTTAATGTAAAAGCTACGTAAAAGTATAAACATTACAATTCAGAAAGCGAACTTCACGGTGTTAAGAGGAATGTACCAGGTAGTTACAATTGAACTGTCACTACGTAACGCCGAGCTGAGTGGCTCAGATGGTAAAGGTGCTGGCTTTCTGAAGCCAAATTGGCAGGTTCAATCCTGGCTCAGTCCGGTGGTATTTGAAGGTATTCAAATACGCCAGCCTTGTGTTGGTATATTTACCAGCACGAAAAAGAACTCCCCCAGAACAAATTTCTGGCACCTCGGTGCCTCCGAAAACCGTCAGAAAGTAGTTAGTGGAACGTAAAAGCATTAACATCATTATTACTATCATCACTACGTAACCGTGTCTATGTGGAAAATGAACGATCGCACGAACATGTGAACGTAGTCAACGGCATGGTGTAGAGAAGCAATGACAGAGCAGTTCCAAAGAAACACGTATAATGCGTTGCCAATTCATACAGTATCACTAGATTCTGTGAATCTAGCATCCATCGCGCTAAAAAGTGAGCTCGAAACGGTTTTCTTTGCGTCTAAGACAGTCTGAAAGTGTAGGAAAGCTTGCTGAACAACTACAATAAGGACCTCCATGGGTTTACCTGATACTTCTTTCGATACACTCCTCCTCAGGTAAGCATATCGTCCGTGAAGAAAACAATACCTCGTATGCAGTGCTCTTCCTATATGTTAGTTTCCGTAAGACTGGTCACGCCTACCAGCCACATATGGATATGCAGCCCATCAGAACAATATTTGTTGCGTTCATTTCCTTATGCTGGTGTGTAAAGGAAAATGAACCTTAATACATTTCATTTTAGGAGTGCGTAAATATGCCTACCTCATATTAACATTCGATTCTACAGTACGATAAGGAAAGGTTCAGATGCGAGGTTTAGTTTCTTCATCGACGTCATGTAAACAAGAATTAGAAGAAATAAAAAAGCAAGAGAGGAAGATCATCAGGAAAATCCTAGGAGCAAGATATACCCAAGATGGTTACAGGCTACAATCAATCAAAACAACAGAAAAAGTTTCAAACATTGAAATTGACATTAAGAAAAGACGAATGAAATTCTTTGGACACCTCACAAGATTACCAGAAAATCGACTGTCAAAAAGAATATTAAATTATGTTAGCTCACTTAAGAATACAACACCTTGGCTGGACGAACTTCGAAAGGACGTCAAAAACGCAAACATATGTGCAAAAGACATTTTAGAAAGAGACACCTTCAGACACAAAGTCAACAAGTGGGAAGTTACATCAGAGCAACCAAAGCAAAAACAGTGCAGACCGAAATGGTCGGAAGAACGTAAACAAGCCTTCTCAGAGAGAATGAAAGCCTATTGGAAGAACAACAAAAACCCAAAAAAGCTTGATTGAGTTGTTTGCTTAACGTCTTCCATTATTGGGAGAATACGCTAGTAATAATAATAATAATAATAATAATAATAATAATAATAATAATAATAATAATAATAATAATAATACGTAGTTTGAATCTTGAAACTGAATTCGATGCCTAAACGGTTAGTCCTATTGAACACTGGAGCGCATCTAGTGTGCCGGAAATTGGATTTCCCAGAAAGAAATTATATGAATTTTCTTCGTATTTCTAACCGTTTTCTAGAGAAAAGAAGTTCCTTTTCGTTTCTTGGTATATGCTTTATCTTTGGCCTCTCTGCCTTGGTTTCTTTCTGCTAAAAACTTTTTATGGACAGTGCTCAAATTTGGTAAGCATACATCTGGAAACTAATTAACATACAGGCTACTTACTACTACAGTAGATGAGAAACGACGTATGGCAACTTCCGCGTAGTGTTTCTGGAATAACGCGTAGAGCTGAGCAATTTAAGGAAATCTTACTCACTATGTGTACACTACTTCACATAGAATTCTATATAAAATTTAGAATTCCGTAGCAAAGCACGGGTACATCAGCTAGTTACCTAGGCAGATAAAAAAGCATTTAGTGGGGAAATATAGATTCATATTTCCATTGAAGTGTCTCGAACCGCAATCTCCCAATATATCGGCTTAATCAGAATAACTGTTACGTCAGCCGGCCTGAGTGGCTCAGGCGGTAGAGCGCTGGCCTTCTGAGTCCAACTTGACAGGTTCGACACTGGCTCTGTCCGGTGGTATTTTAAAGTGTTCAAATATGTCGGTCTCGTGCTGGTAAATTTACCGGCACGGTAAAGAACTAATGCCCGACAAAATTCCTGCACCTCGGAGTTTCCGAAAACTGTAAAAGTAGTTAGTGGTACGTAAAATCAGTATTATTATTATTATTATTATTATTTTATTTTTTGATTCGTTGTGCCGAACTGTGGAGCGCGTTTGAACTTATTTTGCACAACGTTTCTTCTTCTTTTCTTCCCAATATTTTTTCACTGTGATCCTTTCTGCGTGTTTCTGTCCAGCCTGTATTTTTTCTTGTTGGTTTCTCTGCAAATTTATGTTTGTTTACTAAGCTTCTAAATTTCATTCTATCTTGAATGGTTTCGTCCTCAATACCCATTTCGTGTAGATCTTCATGAATTTCTGCTAACCAATTGTTGCGGATGTTCAGGGTTAGAGCTAGATTTAGAATTTTCTTTGTCAGCCTGTTGTTATCCATTCTGTGCAGGTGTCCGTAGAATTTTAGTCGTCTCGTTCTGATGGTATCTGTGATTTTTCTGTGAATTGAAAATTTCGTGTGGTTTCTTTTTCATCCAAATTCCATTTTTGAACTTTAGTCCTAGGATTTTTCTGAGAATTTTCCTCTCTTGTTTCTCAGTGCTTTTCATTTGTGACCTGCCGCCAATGATCAGTGTTTCAGATGCATAAAGTGCCTCCGGTTTGATGACTGTATTGTAGTGTCAAAATTTTGCATTTTTTGATATGCATCTTTTGTTGTATCTGTTCCATGTGATTTTGTAAGCCCTTTGGAGTTTAGCAGTTCTTTCTTTGTTAGCTTCCTGATTTAACCATGCTGGCTGAATAATTTCACCTAGATACTTGAATTTGTCTACTTGGGAAATTATTCCACATTTGTTGATTAATGGTTGATTGTCGGATCTTGATTTAGTTCCTTCCATAAACTGCGTCTTTTCAAATGAAATTTGAAGTCCGGTTTTTGCAGCCATTTCATGCAATTTTTCTATGGAGTGGATTGCTTCTTGTCTGTTGTTCGAAAGGATCGCAAGGTCTTCTGCGAAAGCTAAGCAATCAAGGTGAATTTTGTCTTTAAGAAGTCTGCCAATGTTTATACCTTTAGTTTCTTTTCTCCATTCACGAATCACTTTTTCCAAAACTAAATTGAATAGTAGTGGGGATAGTCCATCTCCCTGTCGGACACCAGTTCTGATTTCGAACGATTCAGAAATTTCTCCCAAGAACTTAACTTTTGATGTTGTGTTGGTCAGAGTTTGTTTAATCAATTTCGTCGTTTTCCTGTCGACTTGAAATTCCTCTAGTATGTTGAACATGGTCTGCCGATCTATGGAATCATACGCTTTTTTGAAGTCAACAAAGGTGATTACTGTTTGTTTGGTTTTGCGAATCTGTAGTATGGTTTTTAGGTTTAGGAATTTTTTTCGGAATCCAGCCTGATAATCTCCGATCAGGTGGTCTGTTTGTTTCTCTAATCTATTCAGGAGAGCTTTAGAGAAGACTTTATATACGAGTGAGAGGAGAGAAATTCCTCTGTAGTTATTAATATCTGATTTGTCTCCTTTCTTGTGAAGTGGGTGAATCAATGCACATTTCCAATCCTCCGGAATTTCTTCAGAAAACCAGATGTCCTGTAAGATTTTTTGAATAGTCTCGGCCAGTTTGTCACCGCCAATTTTCAACATTTCAGCGATTATTCCATCTTCTCCTGGTGCTTTGTTGTCTTTTAAATCTCTGATTATTTGTTTGACTTCTTGTAATGTGGGGGGTTCTGAATCTGGATTAAGTGTTGGTTTTTCATAGGTGAATTGTTCTTTCGGAGATTCACAGTTTAAAAGGTCCATGAAATGGTTTGCTAGGAGTTCACAATCTCCGATCTGGACGTTTGAAACAGAGACAAGGTGCCTGGTAATTGGATAATTCTTCTCTGAATGTTCTGTAGAAGTTCCGTGTATTGTTTTTATTGAAATCTTCTTCGATTTCTCCCAGTCTGTTTTAATCATATTTTCGTTTTTCAGATCTGATGATTTTTGAGGATTGTTTCTGTGTTTTGAAGAATTCATCACGATTTTGATCAGTTTTATGAGAAATCCAGTTTAGCCAGGACCTAATTCTGGCTTCTATTGCTTTGTCACAGGTGTCATTCCACCACCTGTGTTTGCGTTTCCTTGGGGGGTTGCTGATGTTTTGTGAAGCTTTCAAGAGTGTGTCCTTGAGTTCTAGCCAGTTTGAAGGAGCATCGTTGGAGATATTCGCAAAGAAATTGTCTAAGTTCTGTCTCAGAAATTCATGGTCTATTCTTGGGTTTCTCATTGTTTTGGTTTTCTTCCTGTTGGGTTGAAACTTTACTTTAACAAGAGATGGGTGGTAGTCGGACTCAATAATTCACTTTTTGACTTTAACGTCCATAATTTCTTTTTGGCTTTTCTTGGAAATAGCCACATGGTCTTTTGAAATTCTCCTAAATGCATGTTCGGGGATCTCCAAGTCATTTTCTTTTGCGGAAGTGCCAGGAAATGGGTTTTCATCAATTTTAGATCGAAATTCTAACAGAAGCCAATTAGACGTTCTCCATTTTTATTGGTTCTTTTGTAAGCAGGGTAAAGTCCTACAGTGGTCCTAAATTTCTTCTCTTTGCCAATTTGTGCATTGAAGTCCCCCAGCAGAATTTTGACATGATGTTTTGGAATTTTGGCTGTAGTTTCTTCTAGTAACTCCCAGAAGTCATCTACTTTCTGTGGGTCTTTTTGATTGTAATTGTTTGTAGGTGCATGTGCATTGATTACTGTACAAGCTTTGTTTCCTGATTTGATTGTCATTAGCGAAATTCTTTCAGGAGGAGATGTAAAGTATAATACCGAATTTGTGATATTTTTTCTCACTGCAAAACTAGTGCCAAATTGTAATATCTTGTTAGGGAGGAGGGTAGCTGGTTTACCTTTATAAATTCTATAGTTTCCTGATTCAAAATTATTTTCGTCACTGTACCTAGTTTCTTGGAGCGCCAGAATTTGGATGTTGAGTTGGTATAATGTGTCTGTTAAGTGCTTCAACTTTCCAATTTTGCGAAGAGTGTTGATGTTTAAAGTGCCAATAAAATGTTTTTCCTTTGGGCGAAGAGATTTGGGAAGCTCCGATACATTCCCGCATGATGTTCTCGGTCCTCCAGAATCCGATGACCGAGAAAACCTAGTATGAATACTAGGGCCTGGGGTAGTAGTATCATTAACTGACGTTGCCATCATGCTAGTAACTTGAAGATAGTGGGGAGATTGATCTTTGTCAATCTCATAGTTACAACTAAGGTATTGAACCTCAGAGGTTGCCTCAAGATGTTTTCTGACTGTGCCTGTTTTTGGTCCGCAAGAGGTATTTTATTTCCCTCAAGCCCTCCGGACAAGTCCGGAGAGCCCCCCGATCCGCCACCTGGAACACGCCCGATAGGGGAACAGGCAAAAAACCCCACGGGATTATTATTATTATTATTATTATTATTATTATTATTATTATTATTATTATTATTATTATTATTATTATTATTATTATTATTATTATATCATGTTGATTTAGCGGTCTCTGGTCAAATTTATACAAACATACATCTTCATTATAGACTCTTATGCCTTTCAGCGTTCAGTCCTAGAAACCTCTGTGAATTAATAGTCACTGCCCTAATCCATTTTAACTAGTTCATCGTTTAGCTCTATACCAATTAGCTTTAAATCGTTAGAAATTGAGTAGAACCATATTCATCGTGGTCTCCCTCTACTTCTCTTACCCTCCACAACTGAGGCCATTATTCTTTTAGGTAACCTATCCTCCTCCATTCATCTCTCCTGACCATCCACCGGAGCCGGTTTATAGGGAGAGAGGGGGCAATGCGACGCGTCGGGTAGTGGGACGCACCCCTCTAAATCCCCTCCCATGGTAGCAAGCATTCTGTAATCTGCTTCAATCTAATGACGAGTCACTATAACCTTGATGTGAGCAGAATGTCAGCCTGAGTTGCGTAAGTTTCTTGTGCTTTGCAGAAATATTCGTTTTGTTACATCATCTTACATCAGAATAGTTGAATTTATATTAAAGTACGTACTAAACTGCCCGTCTTTTCCTCGAAAGTCTTACGTTTTCTTAACGTGAAATACGATATCTTGTGACACACACGTGATTACCGTTTTTCCTTCATCGATTATAAAATGGCATGACAGAAGGTGTCAAGAGGGGTAATCGTACGCGCTCTGAGTCTCATTACCCCGTCAGCACGTACAATTCTGTTCTCACCTTCTTCAGTTGGCTAGGCTATTTTACGGCATGGCGATGATTGAACTACGTCGTGTTGCCTATGAATTTGCGGACAGGATCAATCTTTCTAACAATTCTAAAACACTACTAAATTAGCTGGCCGGCAAGGACTGTGCGCAAGGTTTCTTCACAAGAAACCCAGAACTCAGTCTGCGGAAACACGAAGCAACTAGCGTAAGTAGAATTTTATCATTTTATAAAGCAGAAGTTGAGAGACTTTATCATAATCCCTTGACTGCCAGTGAAAAACTTTTCCTACGTCACGTATTTATAACGTTGACGAAACCAGCATTTCGACGGTCCAGAATCCACCTCCAATAATTGCTCGCAAAGGTCAAAAGCAAGTAGGGACAGCGACCAGCTTACTGTATGTTTCGCCATGAATCCTACCATGTTTATACTATACATCCTGGTATGAGTATGACCACTGCAATTACACATGGAGGCCCTCCAGGAAGCATTTACGTGCTCTCCAAGTCATGATAAATGAATGAGGACTTGTTCCTGACGTGGCGCAAGCATTTCGCTGCACACACGCAATCATCAGTGAACAATTCAACTCATCTTTTCGAGTCACACATCACTTTACCCTTTAATTTCTGCAAGGAAAACGGAATTGTTTTTGTATCAAATCCTCTCCTGTCCCTATCAGAGCATTAACATTTTGTGCGAAAACACAAATGTCTAGGCCTAAACAGCACTCAGAAATTTTGACAGCAACAGACAGAAAATCAACATTAGAGGAGTTAAGAGAGAAAAACGAGTACACAATGGTCAAGAACACTCGAGTTGCAAATTCAATAAAATGAAGAAGACAAAGAAGGTACTTTTTCAAGACAACAACAGTTCGCCAGATGATATATGTGACGATGAACTTTGTCAACATGATGATAATGATTTATTTATATCGTGTCAGAAGCATACATAAGTTTAAAATTAAAGATAAGGAAAAACATAAAACATAATATAAATACTCCAATGGCGAAGAGCCACATTAAACTATGTGAGCCCAAAACCTTGCAACATCAAGTGCATTTGGCTTTGCTTTAACCAGGTCTTCTGTTGTGCAGCTGAATGGGCATGAACTGCATTGCAGCAAATGGGCTGTGGTCTGCTCTTCTCCACATACACACAAGGTACTGTCCACTTCGAAACCCCAATTCTTCTGGTTTACCCTGCACCGCGTAACACCAGAGCGCAGTCTGTTCAGTGCTCTCCAATTCACCCAATCTGTGACAGGGCCAGGAGGGAGTTCCTCTTTTGGGGTCATCCATTGACTGATCCTCGTATGTTGACACCTGACGCGCCATTCTTGAATTCTTGCTTGCTGCGCTGTTCCTGCAAGTGTTTCGGTTACTCTCAAGAAGCTCTTCCTAGACTTAAGCCGCTGGCGTGGTGGCTCATATCCAAACAAAGGGTGGGCTTCCGATGTCAACACCTTTCTCTTTTCTTTCTTGGCTGCCACTTCACGGCGAATATCGGGAGGTGCTATCCCTGCAAGGCAATACACTTTTTCCAAAGGTGTAGATTACACGGAAGAAGTGCTGTCTAGGTTGCCACAGAGGAATACCACCAACGATACTTGTGTCTTCTGTGGTGAAAGAAGTACATGCGTGCCATTGCCCCACATGGGTGGGTATTGGTACGCAAAACCAATGTCTACATTTTGCTAGAATACTCGGGAGCTTTACTACTTGTGCACTTGTATTCCACACTCCGTATTCCTAACTATATTTCCTATCATACTGGAGTATTGTAGAAATTTTCCTATGCATTGCTTCATCCATCGAGTTCATTCCTAACTTAGCATTTATCTGCTCATTCTCAGTTCCCTCCTGACATTGTCCCCACCTATTTGTACCAGCAATCATTATCGCTACTTTCATATATATTAATTCTAACTTATCAATAAGACATCCTGAGTCCCCCCAGATTTCACTCCTGTAAAGCAAAGTTGATCTGAAAACAAACCGGTGTAAAGATAGTTTCGTCCTACAGCTGACTTCCTTCTTACAGCAAACTGTTGCTCGCAAATGCGCAGCTGAACCTTGATTCAATCTCACTTACCGTGGTTCGTTGTGTGGGTTACTGTAGTTACATCATAGTTCGTGAACTGTGGGCAACGGATGAGTGGGCTAGTAAGTGGTCCTGAGAGTCGGGATACTAATTACTATGGAATGTGAGTGGGCATCTCGAACATATTCTGAGTCATGGCCCTCCTTGTGCTCAGGCGGCTAGGACTATACAATCAACCGGTGGTCCCTAACCCGTTAGAAGTGATATCCTTACGGGGACTTTGTGTAAGTAGGGTAGCATCTTGCTTCATAGAATCTACCAAACTCAGAATATTTTACGCAAGACTTCAACCTATGGGATTAAGGGAGTCCCACTTCCATTTGACAGACAAGTGACTCCTCCGTCAAATGTATTATTGTACACATTTTTTCATTGCGGTACTCTGATGAATGTATATACAGGATGGTAGGAAACAACGTGAACTGAGTATATGAGCGTTACAGGGTTGGTCATACTGATAAGTAATTTGAAAAATATACGTGGATATCTCGCGCTGTTTTCATTTTTCCAGCTGCTGAAGTTAGCCAATCAGATCGCTTCGCGGGGGAATTCAAATGGGTTTTACGAGGTGGTGTTGCTAAATCTGTACGTGGTTTGGTCGGGCTTGAGAGCCATGCTGAGAAATGAGCATCACACACTATCACAGCCAGTGCCACCGTAGCGTGCTTGCTATAGGGCGAACCTATCAGCAGGGTGCTCCTTGTTCAAGTCCCTCCCCTGGAGCAGTTTATTTCTTCTATTGGCGCTGTCAAGCCGGTCATAAGCCACGTTCAAATTTATAAACACTACCTCGCAAAGCTCATATGAAGTCGCCCGCGAAGCGATCTGATTGGCTAACTTCAGCAGCTGATAAAATGTCAACGACGCGAGACGTCGATGTTACTTTTCTTTTAAATTACTTAACAGTATGACCAACGCTCTAACGCTTATCTACCTGTTTCACGTTGTTTCCTACCACCTTATATATATATAAAGTGCAGGTAGGTCCGAAGGAATGAGAGCCATAACACGAAAACGATAAAATTGTGGATATAAACAACTGTTGATTGGTTGAACTTCATCGTATTCTTATATCGGATTGGTCATTGGAAACAAGAACAATGAGCTAAATAGTCAGGTTGTCGTTGTGTTCTAGTTTCAGAGGTTCAAAATACGAGTGATTTTAAGAGTGTAAATTCGTCAAAATATGTGGTTCGGGTAATAGTGTAATTGAAAGTGACACCAGAAAAACAAATTGTGGAACACCTACAGAAGTTATCAGATTGAGGCAGACGGGATGGGAGTAGTGTTCAAAATTAAAAGTTATATTCGTTAAAATACTTTTCTAAAATATACGATACTATTGGTAACTTTACTATAATTTGTAACACTATGTACGATACTTCCGTACTTCTAAGTTGGCAACCCTGTTCCTTTCACAGAGAAGGGTAAGCGGACCAGCTGTCTACAATACACGCTTTTCTAGAGACTGGACGACCGAGGCAGTTGTTATAGTCTTCTCGTAGTTGAATCGTCGCCAAAGTTTCAGCATGACGTTTCATGTTTCACTGGATGTATACATGGTAGTATGTAGCTATTCCACTTAGAGTCATCCAAATATTCTACTCCACAGCATCAGAGAAGATTTACGAGCTGCGTTCGTAAGATGTTACTGAAGACTTAGTTCGCACACTACCACATCACAGCTATAAACACTTTTCAGTAATTATTGTCGCAGCTACCAAATTAGGCGGGTCAGAGAAATTACGCTGTTGCCAAGATTATGCAGCAACTGGCGTAGGAATGTCTAATTGAATATGTCATTTCAGAGCTCTAGGCAGTTTGTTCTCTCCCAAGCTCCAGATATTACCTCCTACAATGACGCAAAGGTAGTATACTACAAAATTCTGGAAAGGCTGCTGATTTCAGCTGTATAATTATATTCTCTATAAATAAATTTGAATACTTATTTAGAATAAAATCCTGAACAAGTAAAATCATGTATAGAAATTTTCAGTAAGCGACCAAGTTTTTGTTTCTTCAGCCAATAAAATTTTGTCTGCAGGAAAGATTCAGAAAACCGCCTGACCTTCATTTTTATCGGTATTTTTTTGCTATTTGCTTTACGTCGCACCCATACAGATAGGTCTTTTGGCGACGATGGGTTAGGAAGAAGCCTAGAAGTGGGAAGGAAGTGGCCGTGGCGTTAATTAAGGTACAGCCCCAACATTTGCCTGGTGTGAAAATGGGAAACCACGGTAAACCATCTTCAGGGCTGCCGGCAGTGGATTTCGAACCCACTATCTCCCGGATGAAAGCTCACAGCTGCGCGCCTCTAACCGCACGACCAACCCGCCCTGCTTTAAAAAAATCTGAAACATGTTCCCATGGGTCGTATAGTTTGCTGGATAATGGCCCGAAAATTGACCATATAAATGTCACTAGCCAAAATCGTTTTGGTCGCGCCCGCCAGCGTAGGACACAGGGCACAGTAAGTACTTTCGGATTACGTATTAATCTCATCAGTCTAATAAAAATATGTTTACTTGTTTATTGTTTACAATATAACTTTAAATATCTGAATTCTATATTGGACATACATTGGAGAACATTAAAGAATATGTGGACGTGCAGCGTACCGGCTTCGACTGGACAGCACTGCCAATCCGTGCCCAGAGGTAAGCGACTCTCGACCATTTGTCGCTTCACAGTTTTCCTCACCCGCTTAATTCAGTGGCCGCGGATTTAGTTCATTCAGGCCCGGTTTGATCAACTATGTGTTCAATTTTACTTAACAAATGTGAACTAACAATTGGTGTTAATTTAACACTTCGGTTAAAAGTCCCGTTTCACGAATACATTTCTAACATTTGTTCTGAAGCATTGTTCTCCATGGCTAAATGGTTAGCGTTCTGGCCTTTGGTCATAGGGGTCCCGGGTTCGATTCCCGGCAGGGTCAGAAATTTTAACCTTAACTGGTTAAATTCGCTGGCACGGGGGATGGGTGTATGTTTAGTTTTCATAATCATTTCATCCTCAACACGATGCGCAGGTCGCCTACGGACGTCAAATCAAAAGACCTGCATTTAACGAGCCCAACTTGTCCTCGGACACTGCCGGCACTTAAAGTCTTACGCCATTTAATTTTTTTCATAGATAAATTTACACGTATCCGTGAGGTTTCTGAAAGTACTTGACAGTGGGCGTGTTTTGTTCCTTTACATTAAGAGTTCAGAGTTGTAGCCTATTTTGAAATTGTATTTTGTCTCACTCGGTTTGGTTTAGTATAGCTTATGGTTAAAAGACACCGCAAAGACGTAAACATAAACAGTAAGAGGCTACCAAAGGTTATTTAAATGAATAGGAGACAAAGGTTATTATAGACCTAATATGAATGTATGCGAGTGTGCTTGAAAATATAAGAACAGATGGTTTCATGAAAGTATTCACGGGGTCGATGTCCTTCTATATTAGGCCCCTTTTAACAACAAGCATCATCATCATCATCATCATCATCATCATCATGAAAGTATTCACTGTATTCTTATATGAGTGAAATCTAGGGCTCCTACAGCACTGCGAACATGTGATGATTGGCACAAGCCATGAATGATTTTCGGGTGGAGAAAACAATACAATATCTTGCCAATGCCGTAATGGCAGCAAAAACTCTCTACAAAATTCTACTAACTCTTGCCTTGCACATAAGGACATAGTCGCCTACAATTACACGAATAGAGTCTAAAATACACTCCTATTCATAAAAAAAAACAGAACAACTTGAAGGACTAGAGATAGAAAGTTCATATTCACGAAACTCACAAAACATGTTCATTAGTATGTTCTGCAGAAACGAATAGCATTTCAGTCACCTAGGTTCAGCATGTGGCCTGTTGCTCAGTAGGCACTGGGTCCTTCACGGGCACTGATAACTTGTTCCATTCGCCATGGAATAGACGCGTATAACGCACGAATGGCGTCATGGGGGTATAGCGATCCATGTTGCATTCACCTGGTTCTACAGTTCATCTTTGGTGGTTGGCATTGGATCACAGCGCCACACCATATTCCACATATTTTCTATCGACGAAAAGTCCGGTGATCGGGCGGGCCAGGGCAACAGTCTGACATACTGTGGCAACACGAAGGCACGTGTTCGTGCAGCAACATGTGGTTGCGCATTGTTCTGATGAAATATGGATTCTGGCTTGCCGTGCAGAAAAGGTATGGCCACGGGTAGGAGGGTGTCATTCACGGAGGTCAAACTGGACGCAGGGCCCTGGACACAAACCAGCTGTGATGTGTAATTGTACCTAACAGCATCCCACACCATAAGGCCTTGATTTGGCGCTGTATGTCTTGAGCGATTACAGTCAATATGATGCATCTCCCCGTCTGCGGCGAACCAAAATGCGGCCATCATTTTTAAACACACAGAACCTGGATTCATCCGCAAAGACTCTCTGCTTCCATTCCTGTCCCCAGTGACGTCGTTCCATACACCATTGTTGTCTATCATGTTTGTGCACATTAGTCAAAGGTAGGCGGAGAAGTGGACGAAGCGCCGGTAACCCAGGGACTGTCACTCCTGTTAGTGTACAACGTGTGTTACACTGTTCCACTGGTGCACCAGAGCCAAGGAGGACGCAGATCTGTTCTGCAATCCCAATGTCGAATATCTCGGAAGGGTGGAGGGTAGTGTAGGGTTCTGGGAGGTGTGACCAGACCCATTTCGTCGTGTTCTACGGCCTTCTGTGAACCATTCTGTGCACAACCGTTGCATTACCGACACACTTCGTCTCACACGAGCAGCATTTTCCCGGATGGATGCATCACGTTCTCTCATGCCAATAACGTGTCCACTTTCAAACTCACTCATTTCACGGTACGGTTCTAGCATACGTCTGCGAGGGGTTCTGCACGTCTGCTCAAGTCACACTGATCCATTACCTTCGGTTTATGGCGACAATGAGAGCCGCACACACATTTTACCAGTCGGTGGTTGTGCGCAGAAATATGGATGTGGACCTTGAAACTGAGGGCCGGCATGGATTTAAATGTTAACCATTTATTCAGAACATACTAATACACATGTCCTATGAATATGAACTTCGTATCTCTAGTATTTCACGGTGTTCTGGTTTTTATGAACATGAGTGTATAATATATATCAGCTATGAGACAATATTGCAGTAGAGGAGCTGATTATAGACTGATTATATGAGTGATTATATAAGTGAAACTCTAACCTAGCCCATTTTCCATTTCTTCTAGTACCTTGTGCATCATGGAGTCGGTAATTAGTTATTTTTATAGGGAACTTTCTTCTGACAACTAGTCAAAAAAAAAAGAAAAAAGAAAAAAAAAAAGCAATATTTGTTAAAATGTATGTTGAGCCTACTTCAAAGCACTGTTAACACATTTGGTTGAAGAAACCCGGCCTAAATGTCGTTATAATTTTCTGTATATTAAATGTGACCTAAAGTCTTCCAATAATGACCTATACATTTTTCTGAAACTTATTCAAAGTTTTAAGCAAGCCTCGGACCTATGGGAGTAACGGAGTTCCACTCCCATTTGACAGGCGAGGGACTCCTTGGAAACAACTTGGCGAACGAAATAGAATTCGATGGGGATCTATCAATATTAACGGGCCTTATGGAAGAAAGAAAATAGAACCGGCTGAGTCAGCAAAGAGGATGCATCTGGATGTGCTAGGAGTAAGTGATATTCGGGTAAGGGGAGATAACGAGGAAGAGATACGAGATTAAAAGTGTACTTGACGGGTGTTAGAAAGGGAAGGGCAGAGTATGGGGTAGGGCTCTTTATCAGGAATACCATTGCACGCATCATAATTTCTGTTACACACGTAAATGAGCGAATGATGTGGGTAGATTTGTTAGTTGGCGGAATTAAGACTAGAATTGTGTCCGTGTATTCACCATGTGAGGGCCCAGATGAGGATGAAGCTGACAAGTTTTATGAAGCATTGAGTGACATCGTGGTCAGGATCAACAGCAAGGATAGAATAGTGCTAATGGGCGATTTCAATGCGAGAGTTGGGAATAGAACTGAAGGATACGAAAGGCTGATTGGTAAATGTGGGGAAGATATGGAAGCTAATGGGAATGGGAAGCGTTTGCTGGAAGTCTGTGCTACTATGGGTTTAGCAGTTACGAATACATTCTTCAAGCATAAGGCTATTCACCGCTACACATGGGAGGTTAGGGGTACAAGATCCATAATAGGCTATATCTTAACTGACTTCGAATTCAGGAAATCTGTTAGAAATGTACGATTTTTCGGGGATTTCTCGATGATACAGACCACTATCTGATCTGTAGTGAACTAAGTATCTCTAGGCTTAGGGTAGAGAAAGTAAAATCTGTCTGCAAACGAATAAGGGTAGAAAATCTCCAGGACGATGAAAGTAGACAGAAGTACATGGATATGATTAATGAGAAGTTTCGAACAGTGGACAATAAGCAGGCTCAAGATATAGAAAGCGAATGGGTGGCATACAGGGATACTGTAGTAGAAACAGCAAGGGAATTCTAGGAACGACTGTGTGTAAAGATGGGACAAGGCGACCATATTGGTGGAATGATGAAGTGAGAGAGGCTTGTAAACGTAAAACGAAGGCTTATCAGAAATGGCTCCAAACAAGGGCCGAGGCAGACAGGGATTTGTACGTAGATGAAAGAAACAGAGCGAAACAAATAGTTGGTGAATCCAAAAAGAAGTAGTGGGAAGATTTTGGTAATAACCTGGAAAGTCTAGGTCAAGCAGCAGGGAAACCTTTCTGGACAGTAATAAAGAATCTTAGGAAGGGAGGGAACAAAGAAATGAACAGTGTTTTGAGTAATTCAGGTGAGCTCATAATAGATCCCAGGGAATCACTGGAGAGGTGGAGGGAATGTTTTGAACATTTTCTCAATGTAAAAGGAAATCATCCTGGTGGTGTTGCGAACAGCCAAGCTCATGGGGAGAGGGAAAATGATGTTGGTAAAATTACGCTTGAGGAAGTGGAAAGGATGGTAAAAAACTCCATTGCCATTAAGCAGCAGAAATAGATGAAATTATACCTGAAATGGTGAAGTATAGAGGCAAGGCAGGGATGAAATGGCTTCATAGAGTAGTAAGATTAGCATGGAGTGTTGGCAAGGTACCTTCAGATTGGACAAAAGCAGTAATAGCACCTATCTATAAGCAAGGGAACAGGAAGGATTGCAACAACTATCGAGGTATCTCATTGATTAGTATACCAGGCAAAGTATTCACTGGCATCTTGGAAGGGAGGGTGCGATCAGTCATTGAGAGGAAGTTGGATGAAACCCAGTGGGGTTTCAGACCACAGAGAGGCTGTCAGGATCAGATTTTCAGTATGCGCCAGGTCACTGAAAACTGCTACGAGAGGAATAGGCAGTTGTGTTTATGTTTCGTAGATCTAGAAAAAGCATATGACAGGGTGCCGAGGGAAGAAATGTTCGCTGTACTGGGGGACTACGGAATTAAAGGTAGATTATTAAAATCAATCAAAGGCATTTATGTTGACAACTGGGCTTCAGTGAGAATTGATGGTAGAATGAGTTCTTGGTTCAGGGTACTTACAGGGGTTAGACAAGGCTGTAATCTTTCACCTTTGCTGTTCGTAGTTTGCATGGATCATCTGCTTAAAGGTATAAAATGGCATGGAGGGATTCAGTTAGGTGGAAATATCGTAAGCAGTCTGGCCTATGCTGACGACTTGGTCTAAATGGTAGATTGTGCCGAAAGCCTGCAGTCTAATATCTTGGAACTTGAAAAAAGGTGCAATGAGTATGGTATGATAATTAGCCTCTCGAAGACTAAATTGATGTCAGTAGGTAAGAAATTCAACAGAATTGGATGTCAGATTGGTGATACAAACCTAGAAAAGGTCGATAATTCAATGTATTTAGGTTGTGTGTTCTCCCAGGATGGCAATATAGTAAGTGAGATTGAATCAAGGTGTCGTAAAGCTAATGCAGTGAGCTCGCAGTTCCGATCAACAGTATTCTGTAAGAAGGAAGTCAGCTCCCGGACGAAACCATCTTTACATCGGTCTGCTTCCAGACCAACTTTGCTTTACGGGAGCGAAAGCGGGGTGGACTCATGATATCTTATTCATAAGTTAGAAGTAACAGACATTAAACTAGCAAGAATGGTTGCTGGTAAAAACAGGTGGGAACAATGGCAGAAGGGTACACGGAATGAGGAGATAAAAGCTAATTTAGGAATGAACTCCAAGGATGAAGCTGTATACATAAACCGGCTTCGGTGGTGGGGTCATGTGAGGCGAATGGAGGGGGATAGGTTACCTAGGAGAATAATGGACTCTATTATGGAGGGTAAGAGAAGTAGAGGTAGACCAAGACGACGATGGTTAGACTAGGTTTCTAACGATTTAAAGATAAGACGTATAGAACTAAATGAGGCCACAAGACTAGTTGCAAATCGAGGATTTTGGCGACGTTTACTAAATTCACAGAGGTTTGCAGACTGAACGCTGAAAGGTGTAACAGTCTATAATGATAATGTATGTATGTATGTATGTATGTATGTATGTTATTCAAAGTAATAAAAGTTAGACCTAAGGAAAGGGGTCGATCTATTGTACTTCATTATACTGACGAAATACAAACAATACATACTTTATGAGAACCTGTCTCATGAAATCTATAACAAGGGGCAGTATGAACAATAGCGCCCAGTAGAATGGAATCGTGTTATTAAAAACAAACAAACCCCAGGCGCAATAGCTCTGAAGGACCTTCTCCTACGAAACGACCACTGCTCAGCCCAACGGTCTGCATATTAAGATGTGTCGTGTGATCCGTACGGCGAATTCTCTTGGCCGTTATTCTTGGATTTCTACACCGGGGACGCTATATCACTGTCAGATAGGTCGTGAATTTCAACGGCGTAGGCTGAGTGGATCTCGAACCAACCCTCATATACAAGTAAAAATCTCTGACCTGGCCGAGAATCGAACCTGTGGCCTTGGAGTAAGGGGCAGATCGCTATCCCTGCACCACAGGGCCGGCTCTGATAATGCTACTGGTTTTAATAATTTATTGGTTTTGCGAAGTATAGCAACTTGTGAATAAAAAGAGGAAGAAACTGGAAACAATTCATGTGTCGGAATTTAGATCGCAAGTGTTATTTTACGTGGTGGTAAATATACCGAAATGTATCTGACATATTTGAGTTCCTTCAAATACCACCAGACTGAGGCGGGATCAAACCCATCATCTTGGTACTATCTGAACCACTCTCCCCTCTGATTAAGTGATACGAACAGCGAATGTCAGTTATTACACTTCATGGAGATGTTGTGCTGGAAGATGGACATCGCTTTAATTGATCCCACATCAGGCACGACGAAGTTCGTCAACAAATAGGCGTTGTTACCATCTCAGAGGAAATCCGTGAGAAACGCCTACGATGGCACATCTACTATATACGTCCATCATATGGTTATGTCACTAAGTTTAACCTCAAGTTTGAGGCCAAAGGTTAACGCCTGCGAGGGCGACCAAATCAATGGTGCTAATATGAGGACAAGTGGTTCCCGAAGTGGCGTTCAGATATACAAAAAGTAGACCCTATACAAGCATGAAGAGGAATAAAACCGATCTCGATAGCTGCAGTCGCTTAAGTGCGGGCACTATCCAATATTCGAGAGATAGTGGGTTCGAAACCCACTGTCGGCAGCCCTGAAGATGGCTTTCGTTGGTTTCCCATTTTCACACCAGGCAAATAATGGGGCTGTTCCTTAACAAAGGCCACGTCTGCTTCCTACCCACTCCTATCCCTTTCCTGTCCCATCATAGCCATAAGATCTATCTGCGTCGTTGCGAAGTATAGCAACTTGTGAATAAAAAGAGGAAGAAACTGGAAACAATTCATGTTAGTTAGTGGAAGAATGATTATTAGTAGCCTGCTATCATTTAAATTAAAATATAAAAATTGGAATAATTGAACGTATCTTACTATCGAAGAGCTCTCCGGAATAAGGATATACCCAACAAATTATTTGAAAGGGAAATTTCAGTGGAACATCACGTCTCTATGCTGTGATGTCATCTTATGTGTTGTATTTGAACTTCAAGCAGGTTTACAGCCAGCAGAACTTTGTCCTCCGTGGTGTAAGGATGGAACAACAGTCAAGACGATGGACAGTGCTTGTGTTGGTACATCAGCCGGTGTAAGAGATAATTTTGAAACAATCCCTTGAGTTTTAATGTCCTTCTTCTTCTTCTTCTTCTTCTTATTTTCCTACCGCTTTTCCCACACCTGCCGGATCGCGGGTGCGAACTATGTAGCACATGTGGATTTGGCCCTGTTTTATGGCAGGATGCCCTTCCTGACGCTAACCTTTTATGGGAGCATGTAATCACTATTGCGTGTTTCTGTAGTGGTTGGTAGTGTAGTATGTTGTCTGAATATGAAGAGGAATGTGTTGGAACAAACAAAAACACCCAGTCCCCGAGCCAGAAGAATTAATCGAACACGATTAAAAACCCCGACCCGGCCGGGAATCAAACCCGAGATCCTCTGAACCGAAGTCCTCAACGCTGACCATTCAGCCAATGTGTTGGACTGACATTTTATTGTTATTTTTATTATTACACTAATATTATTTGCTATCATTGTTGTACCAAATGCACGTTCAGGACTTCTAGTCTGTTATGTCGTCGCTGTTCGGGCAAGAGGTAATATCTCACCGCATATGGAAGTTTAGTTCATCAGAGCCTTACCGTACCACACTCTACGAATGTATGTTCGCATGATTTATTTACGCATTCCTGTTGTATAATGTACTTAAGGTTAATTTTCTTTTACACGTTAGCATACGAAAATGAACACAACGAAAATTGTTCTGATAGACTGCATATCCATCTGTGGCTGGGAGGCGTGACCAGTCTGAAGGAGAATAATGGATAGTACGCACATTGTGGGATATTAACTTTTGCCCGAACAGCGAGGATATACAATGTAAAATAGTCTGCAATTATCACTTTCAATTCAATTCATACATTATTTTTAAAAAAGATATAAAAATAAAATATTGTTTATAATAGATGAACTCATTTGTACACTTTCATATGCAATTGGTTCAAGTAGTGTATATCATGAAATAAACCCCAAAATAATTTTACTCTCACCTGAAAAATTACTGATTTGTTGGTTACATCCTGATTCTGGGAAGGTGTTCAATTACTCCCTTATATGATCTGTAAGTCCAAACTTGAATGAATAATGCTTCACGCAAAGTACAAACTTAACCACCAATATTATAAAAATAATTTATAAAATTTCCTCAAATTATTTGTAGTATCCCCGACAGTCCGGAGGTAGATCATTTTTCTTCAAGATCCGATATGCTGCTATGACTCGCAGTCGTCACTTGAAAATGTTAGCAGTTTGTCCATCCCGAGCATGAAGGCCTATATTGATCAACGTTTCACCTTTCCGATGAACTCTATCATAAACCTCTTCCATCGAAAGCAAGTAGTAACTCAAAGCTAAACAAGGTATTACAGTCATCTCTACAGCTCAACTCTGCCGTAATCCCACTGAAATAAAATTCTACTTTTAGAGACCATTACCAATATCAGAGGAAGCTGAAATATAGATTCTCCTCAATACCAGTTTTTGAGGTAAATATTTCCTTTGGGCTCTTTTTGAATCGCATAACCTCAGCTACAGTGTGCACGCATTTTTATTTTACATCAAATGGTCGTCTGCTCGTCATTTTTGGTGTTGTGTTTTGCATTACGCCTACAAAATTGCAGAATAAACCGAATCTGTCTCTTGATGTTATGCCAGAGTTCAAGTAACTTTTGTCGTATAAACACAAAATGTGACGTTAGAGACCTTTTACTTGCCTAAATCCTACGAAATTAAGTGTCGAATGGACATTTTTCTGCCCTTACAAAATCCAACTACTTCTCCAGGATTTAAACCTACTCTTTTGGGATCCGGAAGTCGGCATTCTGCCACTGATCTAAAGAGAAAGGTTGTTTAGATTTTTTTTTGAAGTATTAAGCAAAAATACAGGTATGTGTTATATGTGTCTTTAAATTTATGTTTCCCATTTCTTGTGAAAGAACTTTTATAATTAAATACAAACATACATTTGATATCACTATTTTCGCACTCATGGTTACAGTAGCTGGGTTAAACTTTGTCCACAATTTGTCGTGACAATGGATATCAATTCTATCCAAAATGTTGTACATTTAACATTGCATAACATTATACTTCGTCACTGTTACAAAATGGTAAGTAGTTCCCAAAAATTATTTTTGAAAAATAAGTTTTGCAAATAATTCTTCAGAAAATATTTAATATTTCATATACAGTATAATGTGCGTACTATATATTCGGTGAAGGAACAATACCTTGTATGTCACAATGATCTTGCCTCCCAACCACGCATCCATCGGAATATTTTTCTTTCTGATAATTTTCCTATGCCGGTGTTTAAAGGGAAACGAAACTTAAATACATTATACTGTATGAGTGCGTAAATATTCATAGAAATATTTGTACAGTTGGGTACGGTAAGGTTTATTTTCCTTTACTCACGAGCAAGGAAAAAATGAAAACGAAAAAAAAAGACTGATGGACTGCATTTCTGTCTGTGGCTGGGAGGCGTGACCAGTTTTAGTGGAAATAATGGATAGGAAGAGTATTGTGGCGCGCGATGGTTTATTTCTTCAACAACGATATGTCATTATACTATGATAAAGACATTTACGTAATAGTTTACGTTAATTTTGCTAGTTGCTTTACGTCGCACCGACACAGATAGGTCTTATGGCGACTATGGGACAGGAAAGGCCTAGGAATGGGAATGAAGCGGCCGTGGCCTTAATTAAGGTACAGCCCCAGCATTTTCCCGGTGTGAAAATAGGAAACCACGGAAAACGATCTTCAGGGCTGCCGACAGTGGGGTTCGAACCAACTATCTCCCGGATGCCAGCTCACAGCTGCGCGCTCCTTACCACACGGCTAATTCGCCCGGTTTTACGTGATTTATGTGAATGCATAGAATAATTTGGTCAAAAGCATTTGTCTTAAGTTTGTTGAAAATCGCAACATCATCCAGGCTGGGTTGCTCAGGCGGTAGAGTTCTGGACGTCTGAGCTCTAGTTGCCAAGTTCAATCGCGGCTCAGTCCGCTGATATTTGAAAGTAATAACATACGTCAGTTTCGTGTCGGTACATATACCAGGACATTAAGGAACTCTCGCGAGACAAAATTATGGCACCTCAGCGGCTCAAAGAGCTGTAAAAGTAGTTAGTGGAACGTAATTTTCTTCCTCTGATTCCTGTTGTTGTCATTATTATTATTATCGTAATATTAACTATATCACTTAAACAGTTATATATTGTATGAAGCAAATGCGATATTGAATTCATAGGCCTTTTCTTAAGTCGATTTCGTAAAACTAAAATATCTGGGGCTACTATGTACTGTGGGGATGCTATACTGACACCAAGGATATTTTTCCAGCAATGATCATTTATGCTTTCTGATTATCATTAGCGGATTCGGTATGTAAATTTATATTAACTCTTTCCAGTCCATTCATACCATATGGCGTATGCATAGTGAACACAAAATTATGATTGACGATGATCACATGTTGTTGAGCTATTGTAATGCTGCCAACTAATTCTCAATACCTCGATTTCGTAAAACTACAATATTTGGGGCTACTATGTACTGTGGGGATGCTATACTGACACCAAGGATATTTTTCCAGCAATGATCATAAAATGTGAATCTGATTAATGAAAACATTTATACATTTCTGTTCTTACATCTCAATTATTGTTGTTCCTTTTGTGCCCATTGCATTTTCTGACGTGTTCAAGATGGCGTCAAAGTGGAGGTAAGGACCACACAGATCGGAATTGTAGGAAAGGACCATAAGCTAGAAGTTCACAGGAGGCCAAGACGAAGTCAGAACATACAATTTTAAAAGGCTGTGAGGAGAGAACAGAACAGTATCAAGTGAATTGTTTCAAGATGAGGGAATGATGGGATAGAGAACGGACATACATCAATTCAACTGCGACAGAAAGGAAGACTAATTGCTAAGATAGACGAAATTACGCAAATATTACCCGTGTTGAACAATAAAATATGGCGAAATACACGTTATTCTACACCGAAGACAGGAATCGCGGCGTGAAATAAGAGAATTTGAATCAAATACGTTCAACAGTTGGACCGATACGAAGCAACACGACACATCGAGGCTCATTAAAAGGAGAGCATAAAGAAAAGGAAAATATTCAGAAATCATTTTCTAGGAAGAGAAATTAAGCAATTATTAAGCCTTAAAAATAGAATTATCGCGTGAAACTGTAGTTTTTTTAAATATAAGGCAAAGATAAGATTGAAGACACTGAACCACGTGTTATATAGTTGATAGATCAAATTAATAAGAATAATATAAGGATACTGACGAGGGATTATAATTTTAAGAAGCTCTAAAATGAACACTTACTCATTAGAATTATTTGATTTTAACATTAGCTGAAGAGTGAAGAAGAAAGATATGCCGTGCTAATTTCGAGGTGGACCGACCTGGAGATGAATATGAACCAGCCATCAGACCAGATCTGATGAGGGGGAATACTCCAGCCGTTCCGTAGACCACAGCCGGCCAAGGAGCGGAGATGTGACACGGAGAGCTACAGAAGTCACCGTACTCGCTAAATGGCGAGCTAAGTTTGCTAAATATAGGTTCTTAATTTAGATATAATTATCTAGTATAATTTACAATAAGTGTGAAGTATTTAAGAAATGAAGTGACTCCGTGTAGTGATATATTTGAATTATATCTTCCTAAGTGAAGTTATGACAAGATCGATATCTCGAAAAAGTGGCTATACATATGTTGAGTGGATTATGGTAGAAAATGAAATATATGATTATTTGCGAGAAGGAATGTAGATTATTACACAGCAGGATGAGAGTATTTGCGTACATTAAATTTCATTAATGGGTATTGTGAAGCCAATAATGCTAAGTTAGCGTCATTATGTGATGATATAGAGAGGAATTATAATTTATATAAGTTATTCCTCGTCGAATTACGTCATCAGATGGAGTTATGAAGTGCTAGAGGTTAAACATTATTCCATGAGAAGAAATGTAATCCAAATAAAAGAACATAGATGCAAGGAAGTTTTATACGTCTTAATAATTGTTTTATATATGAAAACGTTACGATATAAGGAAAAGTGGTTATGTTGTTGGCATAATTGAATTGTTTGAACGATATATAGATAAGAATGGAATTATATGAATCGATTGGAGTGAAGTAATAGAAAGGTATGTTGCAATGAAGACGTAATGAGGGATGCTAAATGTTATATGCAGATATGGATCAAATATGTGAAGCAAGTACATTGAAAGACATACGTCGAGGGAATAACATTCGACAAGGTATGCATGGCAAGCCCATATGCGTATATGAGAGTAAATGTGTTCTGATATGTCAAATACAGCTGTGTTGTAAGGAAATATAGCAAATTCCATTATGTGGTAATGCACGTAATGAAAAATGATGTGAGTGTGTAGCTGTATTAAATAACATACATAGATAATATCGAGCAATCATAACTGAAATTTTGAGGAGTCACTTAGATAAACTTGTCATGCTAATTTAGGCTTAGTGAAAGGTCAAAAGCATATCGAGAGGAAGTCAATAAGGTTAATTAAGAACTACTTTAGTTAGAAATGAAATATATATTATTTTATATTTTGAAAGATGTGTGATGATTATTTTTTATAGGTAAATGTAGTAGACTAGGAGGATAGGTGCCGAGATTTTGGAAGGCAATAGGGAGTTGTAACCTTAGCATGTCATTCAACAAAAACATCGATGTAAAAGTGATAATTATAAAATAATTCAGATTGCGTGATTTTAAAGAAAGCGTTTGGAAATGAATTGAGTGTTATGATAGTCAAAGATATGAGTAATTATTGTCTTTCAATTTAATGATTATTTTAATGATGTAATTGATTATTTGAATACTTTTCATATCAAATGAAATATAAGATGTTAGCTCATGTCAGGATTGAAATCCAACTTTTCTAAGTCAGCGCTGACTTCAATGAAATGCAAATACAATGATAATTAATTGTATGATATATTGGACGAATATTAGAAAATTCTACTTTATCTTTTCTTTAGTATTTCATTTAGATTAATAAACTTCTTCTGATTTATTTTTTAAATGTGTGAGTAAGTGATCTGTAGATATGTGAGTGTATGTTAACTCAGTATTAAGTTTAGTTTATGCAGTTTTTATGATGCCTTCGGTGATCAAAATGCGATAGGATGGAGACGTTCATCCGGAGATGAAATATGTCGCGTGCATTCTGACTCTTCCTTGAATTCACGTAAGCTAAACTATTTCACGAAGATTTACCCTGAGGAGACAAACAGCTACCGGGATATTTTTACGTGCGTCGTACCTTGACGCAGGATGGGCGCAGTAGAAATAAATTGGCAGCCCAACGTGGCGCAAGAAGAGAAAGACACCGTGGGACTAGAAGATAAAAGCCACAGAGAAAAGTAATTGGTACCGCAACATAGAACTTTAAAAGAAGAAAGAGACACAGCCAGTAAAAATAAATTGATACTCCAACGTGGCGTTCGAAGAGAAGGACACCAGTAGATCTAAAGAAAGATATATTGTTAGATCTTTAAAATATTTGACCACATAACGTGATACTTTAAAAGAAGATACAGAACCTAATAAAAATATTTGATGACCCAGAGTGGAACTTGAAGAGATAGACATTATTGAAGGATTGGAATTGATGAATAGGAAAGTCACAAGAGAGAAGAAAGGCAAGAAGTAGTAAAGGGTGTTTTTGTCTTGAGAATAATATGAAATATTTTTCTTTTTTTAAATATGATAGACTTAGACACTGACATTACGTCATTTTTAGTAGGTAGGTGGATGATGACTAACTATATGAGAATAATTATTTTCCAATATTCATCTTGAAATGAACTAAAGGTAACGCAACCTAATTTGTTTTGTTAAGCCGGAGATGGTTGGCCTGGCATGTCGTATTCGTCTTTAGGAAGTCCCATATATCTACTAATTGAAATAGAAGGTCATAACATAACCAGTTGTTTAATATATGTGTTGAAATTAATTTTAAGTAGAATTAAGGAATTGAAGGACAAATAATACTTTTATTTGTGTTCAATTAGAAAATTCAGTGCAAATTATAGAGAATTGGATAGGAAATTAGAGAAAGTATATACAATTTTTTGACGGAAACATGGCTAACCAAGCTAGAGCACAGTTCCGAAAGGAACAAAAGAATAATCAAAGGCGATAGATGAGAGATTTAGGAATAATGAGGAAGAGATGAAGAAAATAAGCAGGAAGGGATACCAGAATTGTTCCAAGAATTTATGAGAGAATGACAAGAAAAGGAGAGAAAGCAAGAAAAAGAGAAAAGAAAGAACGAGACGAAAAGGAGAGAAAAGAAGAAGAGAGAAAAAGAGAACAGGAAGAAAAGGAAAGAAGACGAGCGGAAAAGAAGAGAGAACAAGAGGAAAAGGAGCTAGAGCGAGAAAAGAAAGAGCAAGAACGGAAGGAGGAAAGAAGAAGAGATAAACAGGAATTGTTGCAAAAACTGAGAGAGTAAAGAGAAAAAGAAAGAAGGGAAGTTCGTGAGAAACAGCAGGAGTCGCTGCAGGAAATAATTAGAAAACAAGAGGAGAGACAGCAAGAGATTGAGAGAAAGCAGGAAGAGAATGTGCGAGATCGGGAAGAAATATATCAAGAACTCGTGGAGGAAATAAGAAGAGAAAGAAGAGAAGATCGAGAGAAACAGAAGAATATGATGGAGGACGAAGGCATAAAAACTCTATCAGAAATGTCGGAAATTATTAATAATATAGAAAATATACGAACAGAGATAATTGAAACTATGCAGAATAAGAACAAACAGATTTATGAAGAAGTAAACAAAATAAGAGAAGAACTAACGGAGAATCGAAATGTCATTCAAACTTTAAGAGAGGAGGAAATCAAGTTATCAAGCGACATGGAAGGATTGAAAATCAATTCTCAAAAGAAATGCGATCAATACCGGCAAGATTTGATTCAAATAAATGAAGAAAAAGGAAACACGAACCGGACAATAGAAACGAACTTCGTTGTGGCTAGAGACCAAGTACAGTAGCTGCTAAGATTGGTGTATTAAAAGAAGAGATTGAGCGCGATAGAAATCAAAACTAAATAGAAACCAATGAATGGAGAAAACAGAAAAAGGATTAAAACTGCTTAGAAAAGAGATGCAAGAAATGCGAACACAGAGTCTGTTACATCATAATACAATGAGAAACAGAAAGCAATTTAACTTCAAATCCGCGAAAGGGAAACTTCATCAACAGGAACAGCTGATTCAAATCGGCAGAGTAACGACATAACGTTGGGAGTAACTGTAACGATAGCCCAGCAATTATAAATATAATTAAAACTTATGACGATAGACCAAAACATTTTCATAACACTGCAAAACTATCAACTAAACAATTCCTTAGGGAAATGGAGGGACATTTTCGCGAGAACAGGGTACCGGAAGATAAGAAATTACGCGTAATAGAGAACTTGGACTCACATCCGAACATCTGGTACCAAGCTTTCAAATACAGTTTCCACGACTACGGAGAATTTAAGACTGCATTCCTTAGAAGATTTTGGAATCCTGAAATACAGCAACAGTTGAGATTGGAATTATATGCGAGGAAATATGCTTCCACAGGCCAAACGCGGTTTAGCGACTATTTCGCTTATCAGTTTCATCGATTCCAGGACTTGGACACAGCACCAAGTGAACTTGAGGCCATAACGACTATTCAGAAACAATTTTCACCAGAGGTGCAGAGATTGCTAGCGACCGCAAATGTAGAAACTGGGTAGGTATGGAAAATATCTTGAGGCAGCTAGATATGACGTAAACGTACCTAGTGAACAGGAATCTACGAAATACGATCTTAGAAAAGCAGTAAACACTATAACCCCAGAGAGTCGTGATAATTACAAAAAATCAGCCAAACAGACTAACAAATATGCAGATGGTCACACCGGATAACTGAATGAAAATTTCGTCAAAATAGTCAATGTACAGACACACTGTCGTTACGATTTGATTAATGTACATAAGTAATCTGCTCCACGTACAACACCTTTTGGGTTATGTCCACTGGACTTAGCCTGTGAAAGCGTCCGATAATGATATCTCCTTCATTAATCATCCTATGGCAAAAACGCACATGAGAAAAAGTTTTAGAAGTGGATGTCCATCAAGATTGGTTGAATCCCATCCAGTTTGGTCTAATACACTTTATTGGAGAGTAAAATCACTCTTTCGGTTTTCTATAAACTCCCAGTCCAATGCGGATATTAGAAATGCTATGGACCATAAAAGCTACCATTGGACACCGGGATGCTAAATACGACGTTTGGATAAAATACGAGCATTAATGGCATCTCCCTTATTAATCCTCGTATCGAAGTGATGCATATGAGAAGAAAGTTTTAGAAACTGATTTCCATTAAAGCAGGTAGATCTCCATTAAGTTTCATTGTGTATATTTTGTGGGAGTGCAAAATCACGGCTTCGGTTTCGTATAAACTCCCAGTCAGTTTGAGGGATTTAGAAACAATATTGGCCCTAAAACCTATCCATGGACAGACGAATTCTAAATATGAAATTTGGTAGAAATATATCCAGTAGTTTTCAAGTTATAAGAACACAAACAAACAAACATACAGGCAAACAGACGTCAAAGCTAAAAATATGCAGATGATCATTATTACACCTGAAAAGACTAAATGAATGAAAATTTCGGCAAAATAGTCAATGTACAGATGCACTGTCGTTAAGATTACACCTTCTCTGTCCATTTGAACTGCGTACCTTCTGGAAAGCCATTTTTGTTATCTGAAACTGTGTATTGGAAGAAGTTTGGACCTTTCATCTTCAGACGTCTCTATTATCGACTTATATCGGCGGGAGGCTATTAATTTCTCCAGGGAAATTTCTATTGTCAAGATTTGTATATCTGAAGTGTTTGTAGATTGTTTTTCTTTATGTGCTCTGGGTGTCAGCACTTCTAAGGCTTCCTTCTTATGTTTTAGATCAATCAGAAATTTTCGTATACATTTTGGTAGCCAATTAAAATTGGGGGTTATGTACAGGCATTCTGCCTTTGTCAAGAGAGTTGGGGAAACTTCCTCCTGAGTTACACAAGTATATAAGCCGGGCACTTTTGTGCCATTTTGTCATCTTTGTCGCTCCGATCTTTAGAGTGCATACGGTGTAAGTGGAGGCAGGGTTATCCCCGTCCACCATTGGAAGGCCAACCAGCTCAAGGTAATGGCAGATATCTTTTTAATATGTGATAGCTCTATTCACATCCCTGCTGGGACACATGTAACTTAGGGAATAAAGAGTGTTCACCCTCTATTAATTCCCATTCAACTTGGTATGGGGTTGACTATGATTTTATAAAACTCTGAATTCATCAAACCATTTCGTAACGTAATATTTCGCTATATAGTCACTCTCTGTAGTATAGGCTTAGCCTCTGTAACTTAGCATAGGATTTTAAGTGTATTTGAAGGGGAGTGCAAGTGTTTCGCCTCCTAGCATTTTGTTCATGGCCGATTTCTTAAACCGTTTCTCTTGTACACTAAGGCCATTTAGAATGGGCACTTATTGCCTCTGTTTAAAGTATCAGTAATTATAGACGAGTGTGCAATAGACTGTAGAACTGAAATGACAGTAAACACTGTTTTTTAATTTATCTAGTGTAAAATTCGGATAAGAAACTTGTGCCTTTGAAATGTTGGACTGTGTAAATTTTGGAGCTCAGTGTCCTAAAGAGTAATTGAGTGGAGCAAAAATGCTCTTTGAAATGATGTACTTTAGAGGTAGCATGCTCATTCATTTGTAGACTATTGTGTCCAAAATTTTCTTCAGCGTACCTGATTTATGACACTAAGTCATTATTCCATTTAACTGTTATGTGCTGTTGTTCATTCGGATTTTATCAAAGTTTCAAATTAGAAAAATAAAGGAAAGAAATAACATTTCAAAATTTAGTATTTTAAATTGTACTCTAATCTTTTCTGTGTCCAATCATTCACGCCCGTACCTTCTTACACCTCTTCGTTCCACGATATCCCCGAACACAATATATTATGCGTGATAAAATGTTTCCGTTTGGGGCGTTGCTGCAGCAGACATGCAGCATAGTACGATTCCGATGCGGGTATATAATAACGGACATGTAGACAAACGGATTAATGTGGCAGTCATGTCGTGCCGAGGTGAGTGCGTTAAATGCTGCCACGTGAACTATGGCGACATTAATGCCAAATGCGTCCAAACGAGACCAACGTACAGTTGTTGTGTTCTTGGCTACCAAAGAAAAAACACCGGTTGACATCTATAGAAGAATGAAGGCTGTATATAAGACAGCATGTCTGTCGACAACCACCGTTGTGGAATGGTGAACCAAGTTCCGTGCGAGTCGCGTTTCGACACAAGATACCGGTCGATCTGGAGGCCAGGATCATCCATTACGCAAACTCAAATAGGAGGCATGGAGCACACGCCGTATAGTCCTGATCTCTTCCCATGCGATTATCATGCCTTGGAATACTTCAGAAAGGCTTTTGAGGGTTGACGCTTGCTGTTGGACAACGAAGCGCAGGAGACGGTTACTGACTTCTTCACGCAACAGGACATGATGTTTTACCACACGGGGATCTTCAACCAGGTGCATCGGTGGGTTGAGTGCCTCAATGCTCACTGTGATTTTGCCTGATAGGCATCACGATTCAGGACTGTACGACCATCGAACGGGAAGTTTTTGATCACCCCTTATAAAGTTCATTATTTGACCAGGACGGTATAAAGAACAAACATCAGGTTAAATTTTAAAAAGTACAGATGATAGGTCTACTTTACTTTCAATTCATTACAAATGATAGGGGCGTATAACAGAGTGATGCCGTCTTTGGAAAATCAGCAGGCAACCAGCAGTCAACTCCAAGGAATATATGTGGGATTTCCTTGAACCGAACCGTCACATCCCTGTTCTTCACATTCCACATTAAAGTACAAACATCATATTAATTACGAATGTTAATGCATTGGGGAGGAAATATTTTTAGTTTCCATAGAAACCTTTCTCATTTTTTGAATAAAATTGTTATTACCTTGTTTATTTTTCAACTATGGAGATTCTGAACTAATTGCTTACCTTTCCTTGGGGTTTAATAATGTGTGATTATATGAGAAATATACTATGAGAAAAAGTAACATAAGAAAAATAATACTTATCAGTAAGACGCAAATTAATGCAATTTCAATTAAAATCCACCATGTACTGCATTTATTTACAGTATTTACTGTATAGTTGCATATGTTTGTTCAGAAAATAAAAGAAATGCCTGACGCACAGAATGAATAAAACTCTGAAAGACTTCCTTTTCTGGAAACATTTAACGCCCGAAGTAAATAATAAAAGTTATTATTGTCGTGCGGTGCTGTTCACTATACGGTCCGCACCTTGGCTACATAAGGAGTACGATCTTCAACAACGCATCCCAATAATGTGATACGAAGTATTACGCATACAGGGAGTGCTTAGGGGTCATATGTTATCAGGTTATCACTTTTCGCCTTCTCCATATCGCAAGTTTTACTGCTGTTAGGAGAAGAGTCATATCAGCGAGGTACAGGAGTTTCATTGCTATAGCCGACCTCCTTGGGTAGCAGGACTGCTGTATGCATCCAACACCCTCCCAACGTATTAGCAAGATAAACGTAAAGTTGACTGTCGATGGACATCATCAGAAAATTATGGAGTCGCCAGCTTATCAATCAGAAATTTTGGGGTCACCAGCTTATCAATCAGAGAATTTTGGAGTCGCCAGCTGGCCATTACAAGATTTTGGAGTTTACATCTTATCATCAGAATATTTTGGATTCGCCAGCAGGCCATCAGAAGATTTTGAAGTTACCAGATTATCATCAGGAGATTTTTTACTCGCCAGCTGATCACCAGGAGATTTCGGAGTCACCAGCCGGTATCCCTTGCCCGTCGTAAGAGGCGACTAAAAGGGGCCCCAGGGGCTCTGAAGTTTGGAGCGTGGGTTGGCGACCACGGAGCCCTTAGCTGAGTCCTGGCATTGCTTCAACTTACTTGTGCCAGGCTCCTCACTTTCATCTATCCTATCCAACCTGTCTTGGTCAACGCTTGTTCTTTTCCGACCCCGACACTATTAGGTTTGCGTGGGCTAGGGAGTCTTCCATTTTCACGCCCTTCGTTTCCCTTGTCTTCCTTTGGCCCATATCTTCATTTTTCGAAGTGTCGGATCCCTTCCATTTTTTTCCTCTGATTAGTGTTATATAGAGGATGGTTGCCTAGTTGTACTGCCTCTTAAAACATTAATCACCACAACCACCGGCCATCAGAAAATTTTGTAGTCGCCAGATGATCATCAGAAAATGATAAGCGAAAATGTGTGTTTGCAGATGTGTGTGTGTATGTGTGTGTGCGCGCGCTTGCCGGGTTTGACCGGATATAATGTACGAATGTCATGCATGTAATTCATTTCAAATTGCAGGATATTATGGGATAGGTAGAATTTACACGACGATGCCATAATAATTATTCGGTTAGAGTGTCTGGCTGTTTGAATGGGTGGTGCTTAGTTCAATTACGAGCCCTTCACGGGTTCTTCTTTGGCTAATGTAGTTCCTGCTGTGCAGGACTCACACAGCCCAGAATTAAATATTTGAGGTACTACTTGATGTAAAAGTACAGACACTCCAAGGGCGAACAGTGTAGAAGTTTCTGCCACCAATAGGAGCCATTAGACTAAGTGTGGGAATTTTGTAGGGGGGTAATTACGTAAGATTTCAATCAATACATTTAATTGGGGATGATGTCCTAGATGTTAGGTCCCTTTTAAACAACAAACATCATCATCATCATCATCATCAAAAATACCAGCGAAGGACAGTTGCAGTACCGCGGAGATCAGTTTTTAGAATTACATGTGCATATCGTACGGTATTCAAACCTGCGATCCTTACGGTAGCAGCAGTACCACCGATTGACTTACTTGCATTAGAGGGAGAGGAAGCCTGGCGTACTCAAGGAGAGTTAGGAAATAAATGCGCCAAGAAGCTGGCTTACGGCAAACGAATGGAACGATGGCAGCAAAGATGGGAGGAAGATCGAAGAGGGAAATGGACTAAGCGGCTGATACCATGTTAAACGGAGTGGGTAGCACGGGCGCATGGTGAAGTTAATTATTATTTTACGCAAATCTTGACAGACCGTGGATAAATTACACATTTTCTACATACATACAGTGAGCAATCCATTATGTATTTATTGTAATGATGCTGACGATGTACTTCACCCATATTTTGCATGTGATCATTGGTCTACACTAAGAAAGTGTTTAGAAGTCGAGTAAGGCGAACTGACACCAGAATCCATTGTTCTAATGATGTTACGGAACCGGGAAGGTTGGCATCAGATAGCCGCATACGCAGAAAGTATCCTACGAGAGAAAAATAGTGATTTGGATGCTCATGCACGTCAGTAAAGGAGGAACGAAGAAAGAAGCCTCATAGGCTAAAACGACGATGCCGCACTGAAGTCATGCGAGAGCGGTTCCGGGGCGGAGATGCACATCGTGGGAAAAGGGTGTGTGATTTTAGTGCGTAAGAATCCCACACATTGTGGAGTGCGGACCCTTCAAAAGTGTATCATGAAAGATCTTCCACAGTCCCTGGTAAAGAAAATTAAAAACATAAAAATTTAATTCAAATCAACCCAATTGCCCCCTCCAACCTTCAGAACCCCATTACCTTTATGTTTCTTGGTATGGCATTACAGGCAGGTGGAGGCGATATATTACAATGGTTGGTCACCACGCTTCTGAGGGAGTGGGGTGGGGCTTTCTTCTCAATTTTATTTGAAATAATTCTGTTGCTATTTAAGGAGTAGCCCAATCTACTGCTGTACTAAACTATGAGGTGTCACACAGACCGCAGAAGACTTAAACCAAACGTAATATTCTCAATAAATCTAATGTTGTTTTTACATATTTAACATCGTGACAATAAAATTGATTTCATAACTTTAAGAAAATTTATTTCTATTTTTTTGCGTAAGATGTCTAAAATCAATTCTTGCGCAGATCACATTCACAGTTAAAATAATATGGTTGCTGACACAGAATGTGAATGTAACCTTTGATAATTTGTACGAATATCGATGGCCTACTTCTAATGAAACGTATCTGACACTGCACTTCGTATCCTTTATTTTCCTCAAAACTGTTCACGCCACCCAGCCATATATGGCTATGCAGTCTACGAACAACGTTCGTTGTGTTTATTATCCTTGAAATCATACAAGATGTAAACCAAAAATCTGTTTCACTCAAAGTAGAAATAGGCGTAGTTCAGGGTTCCCTTATAGAATATTTTCTTCTCCTGGTACACATAAATTATACTGTAAGTAATTTACCCTCAAGGTCAGCACTCTATACAGGTGATGTCGCTATCAATACAAGTGGTAAGGACTTAACAGATGCAAAAATAAAAGGTGAGAGATGCTACAAAAATTATCCAATTATTTGCAGGCTATTTTTTAATAGAAACGAGAAAGAAGTTATTTCACTTAATTGAATCTACTTTAGATGAGAATTAACACAGTTCTGTCAAATTATTGGGAATATAATTGGATTATGAGTTAATCTGGTTTACTCACACACGAATGTTACGTAAACTACTGTCTATAGGGTTATTTTTAATTCGAAGACTCAAAGAGTCAGTTAGTAGAAAACAGATGTTGTGTGCATACTATGCTTTCTTCCATTCACATTTCTCATACGGTACCGTATTATGCGGAAATTCGACAGGTGCACTAGAAATGTTTAAGGGTAAAAGGAAGGCGATAAGATATATAAAAGGAACATCCAATTGGGATTCATGCATGTCTATGTTTCAAGAACATGTTATTTTGACTATCTCATCACTATACATATTTCATTGCATCCTTAATATTAAAAAATCGGTGATCTGACATCTCGTCGAAATTTACAATCATACAATACACGGAAAAGGAATGATTTAGATATACCACACGTTATATTGAAAAACACACAAAAAAATTATAAATATAATGGGATTAAATTGTTCAATATCCTGCCTATCAAATGGACAGATAAGCCCTTAAGTAACTTCAAAATTTATCTCAAGAAATGGCTGTTATTAAACAGTTTTTAATCATTATCTGAAAATGAAAAAGTAACACTATTGTGAAGCGCGAATATGAAAGTCAACACCTCCCTAATATGTAGGTAACACTAGTAGTTATGATCAGCTCCAAGGTTACTATTCAATAGACAAATAGCTACAATTTTACTTTTCAGTGTATATAAACCTTAATGACATTTGGATGCATTTATACAGGGTATTTGGAAACAACATGAACCGAGCATATGAACGTTAGAGCTTTGGTCGTACTTATAAGTAATTTGAAATAATTACGGGGATATCTCGCACCGTTGTCATTTTATCAGCTGAGAGTCATGCCGAGAAATGCGCATCAAACACTAACACACCGTGGGTTTCAGCCAATGTCACCACATAGTGCTTGCTAAGGGCCGAACGTATGAGCAGGGAGGTCCTTGTTCAAGTACCTACCCTGGAGAAAATTGTTTCTTCTACTGGCGCCCTCAAGCCGGATATAAGAAAAGTGTAGATTTAGCAACACGGCCTCCCAAAGCCCATCCGTAGTCTCCCTCGAAGCGATCTGACTGGATAACTTCAGCAGCTGAACAAAATGACAACGGTGCAGGATATCTGACTTTTTTCCAATTATTTGTCAGCATGACAAAGCCTCTAACGCTCAAAGAGCCGTTTCCCGTTGTTTCCGACACCTTGTATATTTTAACTGCAACTTACGTATTGTATTTGAATATTTTCTATTGCAACTGTATGTTGTCTAATGGCAATAAAGTATATTAATATTACTAGCATATGCTCCTGTTCTTCGCACGGAAATTGGTAATCGATTTCACGATTCCTTCATGAATTTATGCGAGGTTACACGCCTGTACTCAGAACTTTAATAGGAAACGTTAAACGGATATTCTTCTACGAATTCAGTAACGCGAAATACGATAAAGCTGAACAAAGTGGAGACAGAATGCGGTCGATAACAGAGTTTATCGAATGATACAGTTCCTGGCCCGAAGTCGTGCGTAATTCTCCCTACTTCTCGGTTACGTATTGTTCATCTGTAACCATGGGTGACGCTGTGGCTAAAGGCTCATGAAACCAATCGTTGACGATAATATCTCTTATTTTTGGTTCTATAGAAAACAGTAAAACGGCTCTTTAGTTAAACCATTTAATCCACCTTGAAATGACATGACAGCCTGTAAAACGGCCCGTTAATGACATCTCCCTTGTTATCCTCCTATCGGAAATGTGCTCATGACAAAAAAGGTTTTAGAAATAGATTTCTATTAAGGCTGGTAATTTTCCTTTAAGTTCGGGTGTGAATATTTTGTGAGTGATCAAAATCACGGTTTCGGTTCGTGTAAACCCCCATACCACTCCAAGAATTTAAAGTGGTATGGAACTTAAAACCTACGTTTGGTGAGGGGGATGCTAAATGCGAGGTTTGATCAAAATATTTCCAGTATTTTAGCAGTTGTAAGAAATATGCTTTACACGGACTCGCTTCTAGGGTAAGTCCGCTCTAACTTAGACTGAGAAACGCTCCGTACATGATATCTCTCTAATCAATCCTCGTATCGAAATGATGCACATGAGGAAAAGTTTTAGAATTTGATTTCTGTTAATACAGGTCCATTAACTGTGGTTGTGAATATTTTGTGGGAGTGCAAAATCACGGTTTCGGTTTCGTATAAACCCTCGGTCAGTTCAGGGATTTAGAAACAATATTTTCCCTAAAAACTGCGCAAGGACAGGTGGATTCTAAAAATGAAGACCAACAGACAGACACGAAATCTAAAATATACGCAGATGGCCATTATTACACTTCAAACGGATAACTCAACGAAAATTTCGCCAAAACAGTCAATGTACAGACAGAGGGGAGGCTCTGTTCTATTGATCTCTCCTGGTGAGTTGGCCGCGTGATATGGTTGTTCATGTTATTTTTATAGACTTGGTTTATCTTATACAAAACATTTAATATTTCGCCTTCCCTTCTGAAAGATTATTCGCTTCGTGCGAATTTACTGTCTATAAATATATTTCATACCACTAATTTTACCACTTTTCATTTTTTCCTTTCACTTTCCACATTTTACTTGAGCCACCGCCTTTCTATCCATTTCCAGTCAGTTTTGGATAGTGCTGTTCTGGTCCAGTGTGGTCTTAGTAGCCGCCTGAAGTCATCCGCCCATTTTCTTCTTGGTCTGCCGCGGCTTTCCTTGCCTGTGTAGGAATCACACATGGTTGTCCTCTGTGCTCATCTATCCTGGCTTGGCCTCGTTATGTGCCCTGTCCATTTACATTTTGCTCTTGTGGCCTGTTGAAGTTTTTTGTTTGAAACCCTGTCTCTCAATGATATGCCCAATATTTTCCTTTGATATAGCTTACTTCTATTGCGCTCATTTGCTTGACTGTTGAGTACAAAGTCTGACAGTCGTAAATCAATACGGGAATGATGCACGTGTTGAGTACCTCTAGTCTGAGCTTCCTGTTTAATTATTCATCCAGTTCTATCCCCTAAAATGCCTTCCAAGCCTGAGCTATCCTTCTCATTGCTTCTTTATCCATTCGTCGTAGTTGCGAAATCAGTTTCCGTCAATTTCAGTACTCATAAGTTATTCCTTTTGTCTTCACGTTTAGATGCGTTTTATAATTGAGTTTATAACATTACAGCAGTAAAATAAATGATTTCATACTTACATCACATACTTGAACAACTTTTTTACAGTTTGCTTTACGTCGCATCGACACAGATGGGTCTTATGGTGATGATGGGATAGGAAAGGCCTGGGAATGGGAAGGAAGCGGCCGTGGCCTTAATTAAGGTACAGCCCAGCATTTTTCTGGTGTGAAAATGGGAAAGCATGAAAAACCATCCTCAGGGCTGCCGACAGTGGGGTTCGAACCCACTATCTCCCGGATGCGAGCTCACAGCTGCGCGCTCCTAACCGCACGGCCAACTCGCCCGGTAAACTAATTTTCATGAGTACTTTACAATGGTATATTTCGGTATAGGAAAGTCTGATAAGTATATACAGAGTGTATCTATTATGATGTAACAAACTTCGATGGATGTTGGAGGACGGCAAATGGATAAGGAAGATAAGGAAGCATATTCCTGAAACGATCCAGTGAAATGTTAAGCAAAATTACTCATTTAAGTCCGTTTACCTGTACAAATTTCACAAGCTGCTCCATTTACAGGAAATGCTCTAAATGGCGTCCCCCTACTGTCAATGCAGGCATGGCATCGTGGCATAATGTTCTGTCGTACTCGTTCGAATATCCCCGGTGTCGTTTAAACAGCTTCGCAGGCAGCGAAAATTCTTACCAAGAGATCCTCTTCAGTCTCGACAGGTGTCTCATACACAAGGCTTTTCACATTTTTGCTTTAACCTTTGACTGCCAACTGCAGTGCGTTGGTCTACTAATCCCAAGTTAACGGGTTCAAACCCGACTGAGGTCGGTGGCTTTTAAGGGTGTTATAAGGTGGCAACCACATGTCGTTGGCTTCCGGCACGTTAAAGAGCTACTGTTGAACGAAATTCCGACACCCCGGCGTCTGATAAGAATGGACGGACGTTAAACAACTTGGATTATTAATAGGACGTTTCTAGACTATGGTTCCTTATTTCTAATTGATCCATTTGCCGTCCTCATCATCCCTGAAATTTTGTAACATCATCACGGATACACCATGTATATTGGTGGCTTCATGTTTCGGATGCGGAGTTTTAATAGAAAGATTATTAATCTTAATATCGAACTGGAATGGATTAATAACTATTTTCAAGGGATACTCGGAACACATATATATTCCTAATATACTGCGAGACTGTCAGTCATGATATCAAGAGACTCTCACTTATAACATCAGCTACGACGAGAGCCACGCAGTTTGATCATTTGTGAGGGTAGGAGCAGCTGACTGAGAATATAATGAACCTGCCCATGCAACATACTATATATGAAGCAGTCACTCTCGTTGTTCTACTGTACTTATACAGAAGAATTTCTCATATTTCAGTCAAAAACGACATTATTTTGTAACTTTTATGATTAATGCGTGAGGAGAGGCACCAAAAGTACTTTCTTCGTCGGAGTTCATCCAGAATATTAAAATCTATGCTACAATAACACATAACTCTACGAAAGAATGGAGCGATTTGTCTTCCTGGACGAAGTGAATTTCAAGTCATGAATGTAGAACACAGGGTAGTTGCTCTTAAAATATGAGAAGGCTATATTCAGCAAATACAACGTTAGAGAATTTACACATATTTATAGAATATGTGAATTGAATAATAACTTGAACTTATTCTCTTACTAGGTTATCAAATAGTGTATTGTGTGAAAAGGGAAAAACACCATCATTACTTAATCTCATCAGACGAATGTGAAGAACGGAAAGTGAAAGAAGGTGTAGAGGGAGACGTAAGGTGTAATACGCATGGAAGATGTACGCAACTCTGAGTGTAATCTTATACACTAAGGGAGCAACCTTACTCTTTGTCACCTACTAATACTGAAGGTAGCAATGTACAGTTATTTTCTAACTATTGGGTTTGATTCAGTGTTGCTAACAATACAGCTTAGGGGCTCTACTCGCCGATGCGGTGTCTTATAGTTAACTGTTCATCTCGCATGTTGGCATGTTTTTTTCGTGACTTACGAGATTTAATGTACTGCCACTATCGTAGTGTGAAAATCACTACTGTTACATTCGCGAGAATAAATAAATCATATTATCTTTTTCTGTAGGACTGTAAATCTATTTTTATAATACCAGAGAAAAGTAGAATTTGGCAGGTTCGGATAATGTATTCAATAACGTAATTGGTTTGAAATGATAAACGCACCATTTTATTAATATTTAGTCCAATTCATATGCATTGAATTCAGGCAGGACGTTTAAGAAGCAAAAAAAAAAAAAAAAAAGAAAATGAAAGAACTCCTACGAAAAGAAAAGCAACGTTACCTCTTCCATTACAGGTTTCTGATACAATGAGAATCAATACAGTCTATAAATCTCATTGTTAAATTCGTACTGACCGTCGAACTTCTCAAAAAATTGTACAGATTTGTGTTGATTATTCTCCGAAACAATACTAAAACATTTACACCCAGTTATGATGACATTTTACATAGCCATGTTAGGACCCGGCATAGCGTCATCCTCAGGAAGATATATATAGTCAATTCATTTTATCTTTTATCCATTATACAGTCCAGAAAACAAACAGTTCGACTTCAATGACAACTTACGTCCGATATCAGCTTGTGACTCAACGTAATAATTAAGCTAAAAGTGTACAGATATCAGTTGAACTACATCAGGGGACAACGAAAGTATTCAAACAAAAAGGCCTCCAGCTCAAACACTATTTTAACGATTACCAGCTCACATTTTTAATTTTCCTCATGTTCTTAAGGATTTTTTAACAAGCACTTCATAATGTGTGCCTAATGATTTTAATATATTATATTATATATATTATATATATATATATTATATATATTATAATATATTATATTACTATGGATGACCCTATGCCGGTTCGAAACATGTCTATGTAAAATTTCATCTTAATTGGATGTAAACATTGTATTATTGACAAGGAGGATAATCAACACAATGTTGTAAAATTTTGTTCGAATATACTGGGAATCAGTTGAAATGGAAGGAAATATCACTATCAGCCGAACCTAACCTACAGTAACTTTGTCACAATTTTGGTAAGGTTTGCAAACTTAGCCGTTGTGCATTCTTTTGTCCTACGGCATTTGTGTATGAAATATATTTGCTTGTGTGTATTATGACAACGCGGTTTCACTTCAGTGCGAAAAATAATAGGAAATTTCAAGAAGGGAGCTGAATTATTTACACCAAGTAACGGAATACGGTTATAGAAATTCGTATATCAAAATAAAATAAAAAATGTATAACATTAACTTGAGTGAGGGTTAGAGAATGTGTTTATTTTCTTATTTCCTCATTGAACTAGAAATGAGCTTTATCATTTGCATGGGTAAGGGAAACTCCATTACTAATGCTCACAGCCAGGTTATAGATTATTGTGGTTATATGTGGTGATTTAAATACGTAGTTAGTCAAGTTGACAGCAGTGACGGGCCATTAAACAAAAGGAGAACAGGACGGCGATATTTGCTTTTTAGTGTATAACCTTACGTGCCGTTACTGTACAAGGGATATCCGAGCCTTTATAACTTCAGCTGTCAAAGTCTAGGAAGTGCTTCACACTGTCCGAGTGAACATCTGTGTAAGAGTTAAACAAATTATATTTCACCTAGTTTCTATAAAGTTTCGTTATTTTGAATATATTTAAATAATTTGAATAATAATGCCCACCTAGTGGCCATGATCGTTAAGGCATGTTGTCTATATGGTCTGAGTCCGTGGTTAGCCGGTTCGAATACCGTGTGTCCAAAATAATCTCTATCAGAATGTTGGCTGTCAGGGCAGGAGAGTCATGGTATACAATTTCTGAGCACTAGATTGCGTGCCAAAAGCCTGGATTCAATTAAAAAACTCTCCGCAGTACTCATGTGGAGTGAGGGCATATGACGCTGTTGATAGTAATTCGTCCGTCAGTTGGAGACGTTACGTCTTGAACAGATACCTTAGTGCCATTGGACAGGAGTAGGCTATGTGCCGGCACCGTGTATCACCGTAACTCTTTCTACTATCATCACATCATTCACTTCATTAAGCTGGGCTGAGTGGCTCAGACGGTTAAGGCGCTGGCCTTCTAACCCCCACTTGGCAGGTTCGATCCTGGCTCAGTCCGGTGGTATTTGAAGGTGCTCAAATACGACAGCCTCGTGTCGGTAGATTTACTGGCACGTAGAAGAACTCCTGCGTGACTAAATTCCGGCACCTCGGCGTCTCCGAAGACCGTAAAGTAGTTAGTGGGACGTAAAACAAATAACATTATTATTATTACATTTCATTAACTCCTCTGATTAGGTTAACGTCAGAAAGGGCATCCGTCGTAAAAATTCACTATGAAGATTCAACTCACTTCATACCCAAGCCCGTAGACAAACGGGATATGGGTTGGAACATACATATATAGTAATAATAATAATAATAATAATAATAATAATAATAATAATAATAATAATAATAATAATAATAATAATAATAATAATAATAATATGCACGTCTTCTAGTCGCAGGCCCATTTATTCGAGGTCTTCCTTGACGTTAACGTACCAGGGAATGTTGCTCTTTTGGGATTTGATAAAAATTGGTTAAAACTGCATTTTGTCCATCAAGAGTTTTCCATCCGTCGTAGGTGACCGTGAAAACAATTTCTGCATTTGCGCGTTCTAGCCGTGATCTTATCTATATTAGAATGCCTTTCTTGTCTGGATTTTCTTACGTATATCCATTTATTTGGTTTATTTTATGCCATGTATTTTGTGAATAATCTTTCTCTCCTGTTGCTCTAACTTAGCGAGTGCACATTTCTGAGAGAAGGTATTCTGAACCATAGAGAGTTATCGGTTTGACGACAGTGATGTAATGATGAATTTTGGTACTCATAGAAACACACCGTTTGTTACATATTTCCTGGTGATTTGAAAAACTCCTTCCATATGTTTGGTTCTGCCCGATAAGGCCTCCGTATTTAGCCCTTGAGGTTTTTAAAAATTATACACACTGTTTATTGTTCCATATTTCAGGTTTAGTTGAGTCATGCTGTCTTTGATGTTTGGCATTAATTCCGTCCTCAAGTTACGAACATGTAACAGCAATGTTAATTTAGTGCTGCTGTCTGAGTGTGAATCGGGAAGAGTGATTAAAGGTTTGACCAACATACTTCAAACTTCCTTTAACAGATGCTTGAGGAACACATTAGGGATATGGTGGCCAAATATGATACTAAATATCTAGATCTGGTAAATGGTGAGCCAAGGACAAATAGGCGGGCGGATCAAAAAGAGGACTAGGCACATTTCTGGGCAAGTCGAAGGACCAATTGTGAAGCAAATTCTTGAATGGAATTCACAAGGATGGAGGAAGCGCAGTAGGCACCAAATGATCTGGAAAGAATCCATGGACCAAGAAGCGGTAGGTCAACGTGACATGACACGAGACAAAAGAATTATCCCAGAACAGATTGCGATGGAGGATCTTCGTGGAGGCCCTATGATCCACAGGGAACTAAAGGATGATGGATTTTGTAATTCTATTTCATTTTTAAGTGAAAACCGTGATATATCACAAGACACCACCATCTGTCGATTGCGTAGAAACAATAGTTTTATTTCGAAATCAACATATCGATTATCGATCATGCAGTTTGATATATCGAAATTAATGTATATGCTATCCAGGTATTTTAGTGCCAGAGGCCTATATTGTATGTTCAAACTCGATCCGATTTTTTTGATCAGGAGCTGCTGACCTAGACATTAAGCTCCTTAAAACAATAATCATCATTATCTCTGTCATTTATTTCGAAAATTCAGTTCCCAGAAGGGAACCTTGATTTAATTTCAGCAATTGTGAATGTTATTCAAGCTCTATAATACTATTCTTCTTCATTTTCCACAGCTTTTTTCCACACTTGTGGGGTTGTGGGTGCGAACTGTGTCTCACGTGTGGATCTGACCCTGTTTAACAGCCGAATGCCGTTCCTGACCCAAAACCTGTGTTGAGGGATGTAATCACTATTGCGTGTTTTTGTGGTGGTTGGTAGTGCGGTATGTTGTATGAATATGAAGAGTAAATTGTAGGAACACACACAAATACTCAGTCCCCGAGCAAGAATAATTAATCAGACGCGATTAAAATAACCGATCCTGCCGGGAATCGAACTTGGGACCCTCTGAGACGAAGACTTCAACGCTGACCATTCAGCCCAAGTGATGGACACCTTTAATACAATTCAGTCATGAAATCATCAGTATTCTGCCCCAGTGTCTCTGTGGCCTTGTCCGTTATTTACTTACTTTCACATATCTATAACAACACATTTGGATGTAACTTAGAATATATATTTCAGCAACTGATATTTAAATGGCTGTTAAGAATATTGTGTTAAAATATTCTTCTTGCGTAAATGATTTGATGGGAACAATTTACATTATTGCATATAGTATTTAATCCAAAATATTTAGGGATTTTGTAGGTTTTGTTTCTATATCGCCGTTTTGCCTGTGGAAATCGCTATGAGAAATATTTCAGCTTAGAACTTTGCCCGGTAAGGTTCTGTCATCTAAGGTTCAATACTGTGTAAGTAATTTCAAAGAACTCTCGCTCTTATTATATATGTGCCGCGGGTGAGTATTTCTCATTATATATGTGCTGCGGGTCAGTATTTCTCAACGTATATGTGCTGCGGGTCAGTATTTCTCATTATATATGTGCTGCGGGTCAGTATTTCTTAACATATATGTGCTGCGGGTCAGTATTTCTCCTACAACATTATCACATAGCGGGTTTCGGAGGGGCAGCGTTGATATAGTTTCTTGCCCAGATCCATTTATGGTGGGATACAGTGAGCAGAGTGCAGCGTGTCTTATCGTATTGGCTAGATCAAGGTTGTTAATGATAGACTGATCCTTGACTTTGACGATATGAAAGTGACAGGTACAGGCAATGATAGTAATGCAATTCCTTATGCAGACAGTCCCTGTGATGACTGGTGTGAGAGTGTTCTTCTCAGGGTCGTTTGGTGTATGAATTTCAATGGTCTTACGAGACTAATTATGTAACTAAACCTTCCAGTTTAGCGAGTAAGGCAACGGGAAACTATATCACAATTCATTTCCTTAGTATGACCGTTTTCTCACATCCAGGCTACTAATGACAGCTGATGGTGAATCTAATGAAGTTCCAACCATTATCGGGCTGAGGATTCAACACACCTAATTTTGCTTCGGTTAATTTCTGAACAGCAACCTTACCGTACCAAAGTATATTTTCTAAAATTCTTCGGCACAGCCAGTTTTAGTATTGTTATTGCTGTTTATTTCACTTTATAATACATTAAAATTTTCTCAGCTTATTTAGCGAATTTATTTCCGCTGTACATCTCGTGTCTTGCTTATTTACTGCCATTAATGCATTTTTTTCCTGACCATAATAAAGTACATTATTGATCATATTCATAGGTATGAACTTAGCGGTGTACAACCAAGCAAGTGGTTGTGCAGTTTGGGTCACGTAGCTAACAGCTTGCATTCCGGAGATAGTGGGTTCAAATCCCACTGTCGGCAGCCCTGAAGATGCTTTTCCGTTGTTCCCTATTTTTACTCCAGGCATACGCTGGGAAAGTACGTTCATTAAGTACACGATCACTGCCTTCTCCATCCTGGCCCTTTCCTATCCCATTGTCGCCATAAGACCTATCTGTGTCGGTGTGACTTAAACCGCATTAAAAAAAAGTGTAAACTTGCAGTTATTGAGCTTGCCTCACTGATCAAAGGACTGAAGAAATACATTAATTGCGACATAATCTCAGCGATTGCAATTTCTCAAAGTGCTCTCCAAGCGAGAACTATCTAGTGAGCGAGGTTATTTTTATTGTAAAGGGCACTCTGTTTAATTTGAAAACGTATTCCAATTTCCTGTTAACACGTGAAATTGTATAAATGATGATAGATTTACGGAAAGCGTTCGGATGGTGTGAAATCCTAGCAATCCATTTCAATACATCCGTCACTCGCGTTTCCGTTTTGCTGCCCCTTAGAATTTATACGACCAGTACAACAGAGTAGTGAACATCATTGCAAAAAAGGTGGAGTGTGACGCCGAGGTAATAAAGACTTGGTCGGTTCGTTTAGAATGCTCTAAATTCGGCTCCCGGCAGGAAATGGAGGAATTTAGGTACGAGACATTCACTTCTGTAGAAACTTATGACCTGAGGTAACACATTCAGCGCTATAAATGGGTGCCATTTTTTATTTACGTTTTAACTTTTTTCGTACACAGTAGTGGCCAGGCATATAACTAAGAACTCCATCCTACGTACAGTAATATAGAGCTTGCCCAAAGTAAGAATCTATACCTTTTATCCTCCGGGGGCATTGTATAGGTCAAAAGAGGGATGTTCCAGTTGAATTTGTCCGTTCAGTGCGTATGTACCCGTCTGCTGTTGCCCTTATCCGGGACATTTTCAATGATAATGAGTTATTTCCAGACTGATTTAGCTGCAACATATAATGTGAGCAACAGATTTACACTGTTATTATTTGAGTTATAAGACCATAGACTGGTTAGATGCATCAATCCATTCCACCCTATCCTGTACTAATGTTTCATCTCTACGTAACCATTGCATTCTACATCTGCTCTAATGTGCATGCGATATTCGTACTTTGGTCTGCCCCTACCGTTCTTACCACCTAAAACCAACTGAACAAGTCCTGGGTGTCTTAAGTGGTGTCCCATTACTTTGTCTCTTCTCCTCGTGAAATGTAGCAAAATCGATCTCCTCTCGCCAATTCGATTCAGTATCTGTTCATTCGTCATTCGATCTACCCATTTCACCTTATCGTTCTTATGTAACACCACATTTCAAAAGCTTCTATTCTCTTTCTTTCCATTTTGTATGAGTTGCTTTACGTTACAGCGACACAGGTAGGTCTTACTGCGACGATGGAGCAGGGACGGGCTAGGAGAGGGAGGGAAGCGACCGAGGCCTTAAGTGGGGCACAGCCTCAGCACTTACCTGGGAAAAAACGGAAAACCATCTTCATGGCTACTGACAGCCGGGTTAGAACCCACTATGTCTCGAATACAAGCTCACAGCTGAGCGCCCCTAAGCGCACGGCCAACTCGCTCGGTCTCCTTCTTTTTAACCTAGTTATCGTTCATGTTTCACTTCCATACAATGTCACGCTCCAGACGCTGCTCCTGATTATACATTTAAAGTGAAATTCCTTTCAAGGCGCGAAGCATTCACCGGTATCAAAGAAGTTAAAGTCAATTTCCTTCAGATCTGTACGAATTGTCTATATCTCAGTCGTGTAGAAGAAAACTCAGAATAACAACGTCTGGATTAATCTCTAATTACAGTAAAGTAATTGAACAATTCTTAGTATTTTCCTTCTGATTTTTACAGAAATAAAATACATGCACAGAACCATTCTCGACACTGTTTCACACTTGAAAGCTGGGAGTCTAGTTTGTAACTGCAATTCAGCAGGTCGGAAGTGTGCCGTGAGAAGATATTTTCTGCGGACATAAATCTGTTGGCGCCAGAGAAAACAGCTGATGCTGAATAAACGGTCTTGTGGGCAGAATGAAGTGGGCCTCCTTATCCAAACAAGAGCGGTCGAGCAAAGCTACGTATCTCTCCTGGAGGCTCGCAGCTCATAATAGAATTCCCAAGTGCTCCTGCTGCCATAAGTTACAACCTTGTTAGAAATACTGACATCACATTCCGCTCAGAAATGTAACTACAGTTGGCGAACAGGATCTTAAGCATCATCATCATCATCATCATCATCATCATGATTATCAGTCAATTCAATCATTAGGCTATATGATGTGGCCTCGTAATGTCTGCGAGCAACATAATAACGTAATAGTTCTTTAAAGGCAGTACGGTCAGGCCCCGATTTCAAATAGTTAGCGCCCTGAGCAAACAATATTTAGCCGCCCGCCCCTATGCCCGTTTTCCTGTTCCTCTAAAAAATTATTGTTTACAAAGTAAATATTACAGTTTTCAAGATTATGAGTTTTGAAACAGCACATTATGCAAATACAGTTCTCATAATTAAACTTATCAAGCCAAACAAAGATAACAGCCAAATAAGAATGAGGCTGTTTTTATTTTTATTTTAAAAAACCGTTGGTTCAGTTTGATAGTTTGTATGTAAGTAAATAATTTTAGAAATAAGACAGGTTTTCTTCATAAAACTGAAATATATAGATTAAATTCAGGTTTAAAAGAATAGGTTAAAGTGTTTTATATAGTCTAATCAAATAATTGGAATAATTTGTGGAATGTAAAAGTAATTTGAGGGAAATGAATTTAAGACGTAATTCATGCAGTCCTATAATTACTCGATCCGCCGGCCGCCGCCCCTCAAAAACTGGCGCCCTGGGCAAATGCCCAGTCCGCCCATTTGTAAATCGGGGCCTGAGTACGGTCTTGGGCAGTTCTTTGCCAATATACTCCAGAAGCTCTCCGTAAGTGCTTGTTCCGTGGTCTTTCCCTTGGTCTCTGATATTGTCTAGGAATCCTTTCAAGGACAACGTTTGTCCATCAAAAGTTCCAAAATAAAAATTCTGGATTTAGGTGGAGGGGGAATTAAAACTATGACAAAACTCGTATTCGTGTGCTAAGTCCAAAATTGTTTCCTCATTGTGAGTTTCATGCTTTGCTTTGATCGGATGAGCTTTAGCATAGTTGAGCCTAAACAAGGTAAACTAGTATCTGTCTTTATCCAGAGATTTCTAGGAGCAATATGACTAGGACTTCAGAGAGAATAGCTAGCTGATGACGTGATGCCAAAGATACTTGTTAGGCGAAGCTGAATCTGAGGATTATGAAATCTTCATTGAGTGACATAAGCCTTCAACACAGTTACCTTTACTCATCTGACGGTATTTATACGTTTAAAATAATTGTTAAGATATCTTCTAACATAGATAATTTACAAATTGCTTCAGAAAGCAAAACAGAAAAATTCGTAAACCGCGGTAAAAATAGTGGTAGTTGATGATACACGTGGTTAAACTCAATGATAATTAAGAGGTTGAAGATTAATAGTTAATCATTATCATATCGTGGATACTTACCGTGAATTCGCTATTAGCTAAGGAAGACACGCGCCTCTAACGTATTCATATTTCGTGCATTCCCTTCTCTGGTCGCTTAGTGCCCACTGCTGTTCATTGCAACCAATGAATACTGTAGTTTCAAATAACATCAAAACTAATGTACATAACTAGTAGGCCTACTCATGTTCTTCCATAGTCGGAAAAATCAGCCACATAGCCACATAACGATGCTTGCGAGGTTCTCAAACAGCTAGACCATGGCGTTGCTAGACCAATCCCGCTGAAGTACAGGCGATACGGAACACTATTATATTGGACCAGGTTGTTACTATACCAATCCCGCTGGATTATGGGCGATACGGAACACTGTTATTTCGAAACAGGTTGTTGCTAGACCAATCGCGCTGGAGTACAGGCGATATGGAGCACTGTTATATCGGAACAGATTGTTGCAAGACCAAATACGGTGGAGTGCAGGCGATATGGAGCACTGTTATATAGGAGCAGGTTGTTGCAAGACCAAATACGGTGGAGTGCAGGCGATATGGAGCACTGTTATATAGGAGCAGGTTGTTGCAAGACAAAATACGGTGGAGTGCAGGCGATATGGAGCACTGTTATATAGGAGCAGGTTGTTGCAAGACCAAACCCGGTGGAGTGCAGGCGATACGGAACAATGTTATATCGGAACAGGTTGTTACTATACCAATCCCGCTGGATTATGGGCGATACGGAACACTGTTATTTCGTAACAGGTTGTTGCTAGACCAATCGCGCTGGAGTACAGGCGATATGGAGCACTGTTATATCGGAACAGATTGTTGCAAGACCAAATACGGTGGAGTGCAGGCGATATGGAGCACTGTTATATAGGAGCAGGTTGTTGCAAGACCAAATACGGTGGAGTGCAGGCGATATGGAGCACTGTTATATAGGAGCAGGTTGTTGCAAGACCAAATACGGTGGAGTGCAGGCGATATGGAGCACTGTTATATAGGAGCAGGTTGTTGCAAGACCAAACCCGGTGGAGTGCAGGCGATACGGAACAATGTTATATCGGAACAGGTTGTTACTATACCAATCCCGCTGGATTATGGGCGATACGGAACACTGTTATTTCGTAACAGGTTGTTGCTAGACCAATCGCGCTGGAGTACAGGTGATACGGAACACTGTTATTTCGTAACAGGTTGTTGTTAAGCCAATCCGTCTTGAGTGCAGGCGACACGGAATACTGTTATTTCGGAACAGAATGTTGCTAGACCTTACCCGCTGGAGTGCAGGTGATACGGAACATTATTATTACGGAACAAAGCCTTGACATACCAATCCATTTTAAGAACAATTCCGAGTCTGGAACAGTTCCAGAATAACCTGTTGTGTTATTTTTTGTCCAATCTAGTATAGCATCCGATCTATTTTTGTCTCTTCGCAAGAAACCCAGCATTGATTTTCTCATGCCTCTTTGGGTGTTCGTAAATTTGTGTTTGACAAATTCATTCAGTGTCCAGCTCTCACAATTGTGTTAGTATAGAGAGCATACGCGGATATAATCCACTCTTGAAATGTACGGGAATTCCTGTTAATGACATCCGATTTCCTCTCATACACTTTGCGGCCCAGCTTGATGCAGCGATATATTTCTGGGCTTAGATACCCCTTGATGTTGACATGTTGACCAAGAGGTGTATCCGCTGACATATTCCACTAAGATACTTTCAGCATCCTCTGGCAACCCAGTGTATATTATATGATACATAATGTGGTTTATCTTTTTCTGGCGCAGACAATTAGTGTAACTTGTGGTGACATTTTGTATCATGTATGATACATTTTGCATTTCATGTAATTGTTGTGTCGTCTTCTATTGCAAGGTGGCTGTACGGAATAAATTTGAAAACATGGTATAGTCCCGTACGTATCATATACCTTATGATACAAACAAAAATTAACCCTAGGACCCTCTCCAAAAAAATAAAAAAATATATGTTTAAAGGTAAGTCGCGTATTTCCCGTTAAGATCAAATTAAACAGAAAATAATTGAAGTCAGTGTCAATATATCCTCCACACAAACTCCAAAGTTTCCCATGGCCAAAGGTTTGTCCGCTCCCAACCTAAAATATTATTTTTGAATAGTTGTTATATTATCAAAAAGTTCATTAAACACATTTTTTTAAATTTCAAAATTTGCCCTTGGATATTTAGAGTATATAGCTTTTGCTGGGACCCAACTATTACCTATGATTCTCATTTTTGAAAAGTTAATGTTCAAGCCTACTTCTTGGCCTGTCGATGTGAGGTTTCTGACTTAAGACAAGAGCTCCTCACTGCCATTAACCAGTAGTACCACGTCATCCTCAGTGTTCAACATTTTTCTATTGATTCGGATTTCCCTTTTGTGTCAATTCACTTTTGGCATAGCCATTTTTAACACGCCCATGAATATGCGATAGTGAAGACAGATCAAGATGAAGATCACTGTTTTATTCCAGCATCAATTCTTTAGTTTCCGATATAAGCACCATAGTTATTAAATAATTTGTCACAGATTGAAAAGTTTCTTCTTTCTTTGACGATTGAAAGATGCATCTGTTCGTTGAACACCTGATTAAGCATCATACGTCTATGTGCTCTTCCACACCATTTCATGATCTGCATTTGCCTTTTCATTCCAAATGTACAGTATACTGTATGTCACATTTATTCCGTGGTAATTCTACGAAATACGTATTTAAGAACTACTCTATATTTTAAGCAACATCTGTGGATCCTTTTTCTTTGTTTATAAAACAACATAACTGCCCTATTGTTGAACGTGGTAATGAACGGTCAGCTGTCGATGGTGCTATGTTGTTTACTAGTGATAAAGTATTTGATACTTAGCACAATGGAGTGTGATTGATTTAGTTAGTGGAAAAAATAATTTATGTTTGGTGTTTGTCGGAAGCAGTCAATATAAGTGCTTACTTTATAAAGTTTTACGATGAGTAGTTCTGTCCAGTTCGATAGATTGAGGACTGTACCTTACGTAGGTTATGTTTACTCTGTTTATATCATTTCATATTTTGTTTGTTTAAATATATGCCTACAAAAAAGTCATTTGTGAGTGGACGAAAATGCTAAAGGATGAATCTGGGTTGAGAATAACCTACAAGAAAGACAAGTTAACAATCAACTGTTTAGCCTTCGCAGACGAACTTAAACTCCTGGCACCCAGTGTGGAGGAAGCTATCCATCAACTATCCTCTCTCGACCATATAGCAGCTAAAGTAGAGCTGAAGATCACCATCAACAAAACACAGTTTATCACCAACATCAAAGACGCACCCAAATCAATCCCATTGGGGGACAAAACAGTACAAAGGACTATCTCCTTCAAATACCTAAAAACGAGCTCGATAGCTGCAGTCGCTTAGTGCGGCCAGTATCTAGTAATCGGGAGATAGTGGGTTCGAGTCCCACTGTCGGCAGCCTTGAAGATGGTTTTCCGTGGTTTCCCATTTTCACACCAGGCAAATGCCGGGGCTGTACCATAATTAAGGCCACGGCCGCTTCCTTCCAACTCCTAGGCCTTTCCTATCCCATCGTCGCCATAAGACCTATCTGTGTCAGGGCGACGTAATGCAAATAGCAAAAAAGTACCTAGGAGAATGGAAAACACAAAACATGAATGAAGATTAGGCCATGAACAGAAAATGCATCAAATTGGAAAGCGCCTACCACCTATGTAAGAGTATGTACGAATCCAAATCCCTCTCCCTTTACCTCAAAATCAGGCATTACACTACCGTAGTGAGACCGTCAGTATTATACACCTCAGAATGCCTAAACATGGTAAGAAAAGGGCAACTTAGAAAATTGGAGCTGAAGGAAAGGAAGATCCTGAGAAAAAACATGGGCCCTATTAAAGAAGGCAAGTACAGAATCAGGCACAGCAATGAACTGTACCAACAATTTGAGAGCATTAAAACATCTATGAGGAAGAGGAGCTTGAACTTATATGGTCATGTCATGAGAATGGACAGTCAGAGGCTCACCTCCAGAATCTTCCACACCATCTCTGGAGGGAAAGCGACTAATGCCAAGTGGGCAAGACTCGTCAGAAAAGACCTTCAGGAATTGGACATCGCTCCCAGTGAAATTTATGGCAGGAATAGGTACAGAGCGTTGATCAGAACATCAAACTCTCTCCAGTCACTAACAGAAAAAACAATACGTCCGGGAGGAGGTGTGAAATGGACTCAGGAGCGAAAAGACATTCACAGTGCAAGAATGAAGGAGTACTGGTCAAAGAAGAAAGCTGCTAGAGATAAGAACCACGTGGTCCATAGCAGGCCCAAACGGAACTAAAAAAATATATAGTTTTGTTGATATGATACTTGTAAAGACACGTAATTATTCGGAGTAGAAACTTCTGCAGTTCATACATTTACATTCGTATGAGTATTGGACACAATATTTCGATTGGATATGAAGAATTTCCTATTATCCATTTCATTCAATGAAATAACAATGGAATAACAAAATAAAAATGATAGCACTCCGAAGGTATGAGTTTTTTAAAACATATTTAAGGGCTAAATCTATATAAAACTTTACGCAACTGAATATTCAAAACATTAATATTTCTTTCTTCCCGCTCATGGATAAACTTTACCACTATGCTCCTCCTCAAAAGACTAGATTTGGGAAGCTCAAACCAGTCTTAAAGTGATGAAGACTTGGATACTGTTTACGCATCATAAAAGTCTGTGACTTAAGCTAACACATTACGTAGGTTTCCAAAAGGGAAAGCTAAGTTGTAGCGTATACGTGCATAGGCAACAATATTTAATATAAAATCAAAAGAATCTTCAAAAAGCTACATTTGTTTGGCAATGTTACCCTTTACTTCAAGATTTAACTAATCCCTGGGCAGTCCTCTTTAACCTGAAATGAATCTAACAGATCCTATAGGTTAAATTGGCAAAGGCTATGAAAATCATGTTGCGTGCCAGCCCTGTCGTAAGCCGTTCGGTATTTGCTGGAAGTACCCAGTGAGTCAACTCGGAGCTCCTAGCCTGAGGGCATGACCGGTTCCTGCCTGTATTGTTCTCTCCGTCTTGTTTCCCCGCATGCGTTCTGGGATGAGCAGCGAGAATGCTCCGTCTCTAGCTATATCGAGAATGTTCCTTTGCTCATCACTCCAACTATAAAATGGGGGCTTCCCGCGAATACTCATTCATTCAGTCAGTCAGTTTTAGAGTTAGTGTATTGGAGTGTTGAAGCTCGGTAGCTGGACTAGGCTGACAGCAGTGTTGGTTGTTTCCATTGTGCCATCGGAGTATGCACGAGCAGTTATAGTACTGTTGAGCGAGTGGTGGGTGTTTCACCAGTCAGTTGGAGTACTGAATACTGTCTGTGTGTACCGATGTTGAGCGAGTGACTGGAGCTTGACGTCAGTAGTGCTGGTTGCCCACTGTGCCTCGCCAGAGTCAGACTATCTTCGCATACGGAACGGAGTACTGTGTGTACTGCCTTGGAGTACTGTCTGTACTGCCTCTGAGTACTGTGTGTATGTGTGCGTGTGTGTGTGTACTACCATGGACTGAGGACCGTCGTAGAGTCAGCGTGTGGAACAGAAATTGTGAGTGTAGTGAGGAGTATTGTCTTGGTGGTTAGTACTGCCAAGCTGTTAGTGGTTAGTTGTCAGTATTAAATATCACTGTCTGTGATTATGTGAATTACTGGACAATCTCTGGAGTCATGAGTCCAGAGTCGTGGGGGTCAGCATCCCCGTGTAGAAAACCTATCCGTCTGTATTTAGCAGCTGCGTGGGGTAGCTGGGCTTGGGAGACGAAGCGAAACTAAGCTTAGCCTGCCAATAAGGATTATAGCAGTCTTAGGTAATACCAACGAGTAGGACTACCTGTTATGTGAAGGGGACAATTACTTATAAATAATCAACAATTACTGAGTGGTGATTCATGGTTGTGTGTGCGTGTGCATTCATTGAGTTATCCCGAAATAAACTAGAACGACAAAACAGGTGGTGTTTTATTCGTAACAATAACTGAAGTAGGTCTATAGGTGACTAATATACCCGTACTAAGTAAAATAAATATGCTCCTTATTTAACTGTATATTCTACCTCACACCTCATCTTGCCTAGTACGCCTCATTTGGACTCTGCCATTGGTTTTTGCTGTTTCCCTATAACTGCACAGCCTTTGGTGGTGCTATTTGAGGATCCAGCCAGCCTCTGGGCTTATGACCTGACGGACAAACATTGTGAAGCAGACCTATGATATAGGTGTAGCGTGCATGCTTCCTACATTGGGCGGGGGCACCCGTTCGAGTCTAGGTAAGTCCAAGGATTTTACTTCTGCACTGAGGGCTTTAGTATTGTTCACATAGCATAGAGAGACCGAGTGAGGGATTCTATCATAAGAGAGACAGTGGATTTAGTCACTACTACTAATAACAATAGAGTTACTGATTTATATCCCAGTAACTGCTTTTAGGATTTCGGAAACGCCGAGGTACTTGATTTTTGTTCTATAGTAGTTCTTTCATGTATCGGAAAGCCTGTCGCGGTAGGAGGCCGGTGTATTTGATTACCTTCAAATACCATCGCAATGATCCGTGTTCGAGCCAGCCATCTTGGGCCCACAGAGGCAGTACTTTCACCGCCTGTCTGAGCCTCTCAGTCAGGCACCTAGTTACGAAAGAGAAACAATATGTCTGAGGATGTCGTTACGCTGATCATGTTGCACTGCATCATCGACAGATAATCTATCTGGCCAGTATTCATTTTGACAGGCCAAAGCCCGTAATTGGCTGTATGGGCCACAGATTTCTTGTATTGCTGATATTTCGGCCATACCCACGGAACAACCAGGTTTACGCGGAATCCAAACCACAGGTTTATGGATTATCACTTCAAAAATGTCGTATATAGCCGTAGATTGCAACCACGAACACTTTAGTGAATGTGTCGGAATCAAATATAATCTAACTGAATTAAAATTTGGAACACACAGCTAGATACATGGAGTAATATAAATAATTAGCAGGAGCATCTGAATTTAACTTTTGTGCTCAACTGTACTTAAGCACAACTATTTTCAGGAAATGAAGTTACACTTTATATAGTTTTCTATATATTGTTTGAATTTTGTCGGGTTTCCAAAGAATGCTTCACCTGAGATCATTTACATGCCGACAACATACGACAGGAAATGTCGGATGGACTTTATTCTTCCCTTCAAAAATAACTCTCCTATTTCCGAGTATGAACCCACGATCTGGGGAAAGAAAGGCCGACACTCTCTCATTCAGTTACGGAGGGAAATTCATGAATTCTCACTCAACATGTCAAATTTCAACTGTATCTTATGGTTATCCGTGGCGAAGTAATATTTCGTATTCAGGACAGATAAAACAATATATATTCTGATTGCGTTTTTTTTTACAAGAACGTAACATGAATAGATCATGTGTCGACAGGTCAGATCAAAAAATCCATTGAACCAGGGCAAACATTCAACAGAGTTTTGCATGTGAAACCAATCGTATGGATTCCATGGTACAAAAACATTCCCAATTTTAAAAAGGACTGTTGTTTGATACAACGTTATTGCACAGCAAATGCTCGCTTCAATATCACCTACACATGTTCTGTTGGAAAAATATTTCACTACTAGCAGCCGGTTGGTTAAACATTTACAACACACTTTGATAACATCATTTTACCCTCAGAGTAACATTCATCTACAATGACAGTTTTTCTTTCTTTCCAAACAATTATACGTGGAGACGAGACATTCATGCAAAAGCTTGCATTTATATCAACTTAAGGGATGACTCCAAGTGAGAACTTACCCATTTCATTACTTACGGTTCCAAATTTAAGCGTAGATTTTTCCGTGCATGCTTGCATGTCTTGACATTTCTTTGTGCGGAAAAATCATGTAAAATACATTCAATATATATTTCATTCAGTTTAAATGCATGTTTTATCGGTTTTTCAAATTTTTTAGAATAGAATAGAATACTTCCATTCATCCGTTTCCGATCGCCAGGAACTGGGAAGAGAGCAATTATTTTTTGCAATCCAAATTATTTTTGATATATGCATGATTTCCTTCTTACAATTAATTAATTTTTGTCTTAGACGTTAACAGTTTTATAAGGGTGAGATCAGGAACCGTAGTCCGGAAACGTCTAAATCAAAAGTTATTAATGATCCAAGTTCTTCAACGTCCGTTCGTCCTTAACAGACGCCGTAATGTCGGAATTTCGTCCCGAAGTAGTTCTTTAACGTGCCAGAAGACGACGATATGGAGTTATTACCTATATACACCCTCAAATGTCATCGACCTTAGTCGGGTTTGAACCCGTTAATTTGGGATTAGTAGACCAACGCCGTATCCCCTACACCACTGCGACCGGCAGTCCAAAGTTGAAGCAAACATCGGTCTGATGCCTCCGACTCTACCGTACACTACAAGTGCTAAGAGTACAATTGGGAAGACAATCCCGACGAGCAGAATAGGCTAAGGTAATACATTAACAATTCCAATGCAGATTGCGTAATGTGTACTGACATGATCGGTGTGCGATGTCTGTACTCTAGGCTTCAGTCTGTGTTTGCGGGTTGAAGTGGTAGGTTGATCAGCCCTATCCAAATTAAGTTTATCCGGTTACGGAACTTTCAGATATTATGGTGTTAGTGTACGCCCAAGCTTTACGTTTTATATATAATACTCCGAAATTCGCGATCTCATTTGTTTTCTGAGAGAATCCGCCAAAATTCGCGATCTGACTCGTTTTCTGAAAGATTACGGCGAAGTTCCTCACATTTTTCAATCTTTCTTTCCAGCTATCGATTTCGTACTTCCCGGCCTAGGTCCAGGTATTCCACGCGGTCAGTTGAATCCCTAAATCTTTTCCTATAAGCATTTTTAGTATGGATCAAATCCTGAAGATGATCCGGCGTGGTGTCGTCTTGGGTGCCTTGGCGGTACTGAACCCGCGGCCGGACTGTATTCGGAGTCATTACTAGGCAAGGACCCATTACCAGCGCGGTCCGCACAATTTGACGACCGTCCAGAACATTATTACTATTATTATTATTATTATTATTATTATTATTATTATTATTATTATTATTATTAGATGTTCTGGACCCCATAGCAAGATGCAAGACCGCTACTTGGCGGTAAATTACATCTGCTGCCATTGTAATTGTTAACAATGTGACCAGCACCATTGTCGCGCGTAGGCAAATGTGCGGGATTTCTGGCGATACGAATGACATACTTCCGTGCATTATTGACCTTATTATAGAGGTGAACAATTTGACGGTCAATCTCATTCCTATCGTTTATTTCAAATGTGTTTAAATTTTGATTTATATGCCACGAAAGTCTCCTGTAATCTAAGAACGTTCTCCGAAGGAAAAGATGGCTGTTGAAAACGAACCCAGGAAAGATTAAAAATGATCGGTTTATGATCAGAACAAGTACATCGAAAATCTACAGCCCGTTTCCAGTCATTCGACAGGGTCAGGAATGGAATGAATAAAGCCCCATCTAGCGGCGACAATAGGAATTTTGCCGGTTGCCGAAGCACACCTCTGGGGCAATGATCGCTGAATGACAAATGAAATGAAATATTGGGACAGTGTTGCTGGAATTAATGATGACAGGTAAAACCGGCGTATCCGGAGAAAAACCTGTCCCGCCTCCGTTTTGTCCAGCACGAATGTCACATGGAGTGACCGGGATTTGAACCACGAAACCCAGCTGTGAGAGACCGGCGCGCTGCCAAAGTACATTGTAGACAGTAAAATCAATTGGTATCACCTCATTTTACACCCCACTGCCGTTAAGTTTATTTAACCCCCCCCCCCCCCAAAAAAAATATTAATAGAAGGCGGGTTTCTTAACGTTAAAAGGAGATTCCAAACACCAATGTTCACGTCTATTACCTTAAGTTTTGAGATATAAGTATCCTCATAAAAATAAATCACTTTTTTCACTTCCTTTTACACTTCTGCCCCCCCCCCCCCCGCCCACCAAGTGAATTTTCCGGCAAAAAAAACTTGTTTCTTTTTATAATAAAGGATCTTCTAAATACCAATTATCACGACTCTAAATTCGTCAGTTTTTGATTTATGTGTCCTCATGGATGGAATTCAATTCCTTTTCACTCCCGCCTCCCAAGATGGTTTCCCTCCAAAACGCGTTTTCCTTTGTTTTTAAAGGAGATCCAAATACCAATTTTCACGTCTGTAACAACTTTAGTTTTTATTAGATGTATGTATTCTCATACAATTAAGTCAATTAATTTTTCAGTTCTTTCACCCCCACCCCCTTCATTGGATTTTCCGAGAATACGTGTTTCTTTACTTTTAAAGCAAATTCCAAATATCAAATTTCACGCCTGTAGCATCTTCATTTTTGAGATATCAGTAGCCTAATTAAAATAATTCAACACCATTTTCAGTCACCTTTACCCCCCACTCCACCCCTCCTCGCCGAAAACTAAAATGTTTCTTTATTTTTAATAGAGATAAAAATACCATTTTTCATTTCTGTAACGTGTTAAGTTTTTTGAGATATACTGTAGAAATTCTCATTTTAAAATTTCACCCCTATTTAGTTCCTCTTAAGTGGAGTTTCCAAAAACAAATCACCCATGTTTCTTTACATTTACAGGAGATTCCAAATACCCACTTTTTACGTCTGTAACATTTTACGTTTCTCGGATATTCTGTAGATATAGTCTTTCAAAAACACCCTAATTTGTCACTCCTGTTTAACTGCTATTAATTGGATTTTCCTAAAAACGAAAAATACGTGTTTCTTTATTGTTAAAGGAGATCCCATATACAAATGTTTAGTTTTGTAATATCTTCAGTTTCTGAGATATATATATCCTCATTAAAGGCATTCAACCCTTTTACACCCCTAATATTGGGATTTAGAGAAAACAAAAAATACGTGTTGCTTTATTTTTAAAAGATTCTAAATACCGATTTTTACATCTTTAAACTCTTAAAGTTTTAAGATGTAGACACACTCATTTTAAATATTCATCCCCTTTTCACCCCCCATTAATTGGATTTTCCAAAAACAAAAAATACCTGTATCTTTATTTTTAAAGGAGATCCCAAACACCAATTTTCAGGTCTGTAATATCTTCAGTTTCTGAAATATAAGTAGCCTCATTAAAGGCATTCAACCCCCTTTTCACCCTTATCCACCCTTCGTACTGGGATTTACCGAAAACAAAAAATTACGTGTTTCCTTATTTTTAAAGGAGATTCTAAACACCAATTTTTACATCTCTAAACTTTAAAAGTTTTGAGATATAGAAAAATTCACCCACTTTTCACCCCCCCTCCCCATTAATTGGTTCATTCAAAAACAATAAAATACGTGTTTCTTTATTTTCAAAGGAGATCTCAAACACCAATTTTCAGGTCTATAATATCTTCAGTTTCTGAGATATAAGTATCCGCATTAAAGGCATTCAACCCCTTTTTCACCCCCTTTTTACCCCACCTATTGGGATTTTCAGAAAACAAAAAAATACGTGTTTCTTTACTTTTAATGAAGATTCTAAATACCAATTTTTACATATGTAAACTGTAAAAGTTTTGAGATTTAGATGCACTCATTTTAAAAATTCACCCCAGTTTTCTCCCTCCCATTAATTGGAGTTTCCAAAAACAAAAAGAAAACGTGTTTCTTTATTTTTAAAAGACATCAAAAGTACCAATTTTCAGGTCTGTAATATCTTCAGTTTCTGAGATATAAGTACCGGTATCCTGATGAAAGGCACCCTTTTACACCCTTTTCACCCCTCCTATTGGGATTATCTGAAAACAAAAATATACGTGTTTCCTTATTTTTAAAGAAGATTCTAAATACCAATTTTTACATCTGTAAACTTTTAAATGTACACTCATTTTAAAATTTCACCCCCTTTTCACCCCCTTAGCAACGGAATATCCAAAAATACCCTATTAGCGAGCACCTATATCTTAATATGAATATATCCCCAAAATTCATTTCTTTATGTCCAGTAGTTTTGGCTCGGCGATGATGAATCAGTCAGTCGGTCAGGACAAGTTATTTTATATATATAGACTAGCAGTTACCCGCGGCTTCGCTCGCGTGGATTTCGTAAAATAATAAAAGTAATCGTTCTTCGGTACTGTACTAAGACATTACCTGAAAATCCCTAAAGTTTAAACATTCACCGAAAAATTGGGTTTCATTTACCCCGGACACTCTTTGTAAACCACGTTTGTATTATTGCCTTTTGGGGCTAAGATGACCATGCAACACAGAACTGTACATATGAGAAACAGTCTATTCCAAATATCTATCTCCACGTCGTAACATTTTTTTTGAGATATGCTATAAGAAACCCCCTAAAAAAGAATTTAACCCCTTTACCAGTCCTCCCGGAGCCTCCGTGGCTCAGACGGCAGCGCGTTGGCCTCTCACCGCTGGATACCGTGGTTCAAATCCCGGTCACTCTATGTGAGATTTGTGCTGGACAAAGCGGAGATGGGACGGGTTTTTCTCCGGGTACTGCGGTTTTCCCTGTCATCTTTCATTCCAGCAACACTCTCCATTCTCATTTCATAGCATCTATCAGTCATTAATAATCACTTTGGGAGTGGCGACCCCATCGTACTAATAGCCTATATCTGCTTCATTCATCACATCCCACACCCAGTCATTTCCTGGAAAACAGGTTGTAGGTTTTCATTTTCACCAGTCCTCCCATTTCCTGAAAACAAAAAGAAATATATGTTCCTTTATTTTTAAAGGATATTCCAAATACTTTTTTGCATCTGTAACATCATCAGTTTGTGAGATATTAGCATCCTCATTAAAAATCATTCACTTCATTTTTCACTCCTTCCCCCCGCCCCGTTAAGTGCCTTTTTCGAAAACAAAAAGCACGTGTTCCTGTATTTCTGAAGGACTTTCCAAATACCGAGTTTCTTGTCTGTGAAACGTTCAGTTTTTTTTTTTTTGACGTATACTGTAAATATACCGGTACTCGTTTTCAAAATTCACTCAGCCGGTTAAGGCGCTTGCCTTCTAACCCCAACTTGGCAGGTTCGATCCTGGCTCAGTCCGGTGGTATTTGAAGGTGCTCAAATACGACAGCCTCGTGTCGGTAGATTTACTGATCGTCAACGAGTACGGCGTAGACCTTGTAAGTGCTATCTCGTAGTGTGCATCCGTCCTGAGCACACTGGCCCCACTGCAGGCCTTATGGAGTGGGATGCGATAAGCTACGACTCTCGTTCACCTTTGGTATTTGTAGAGGGAACGATGACCAGCGCCCGATACGTGTTGTTAGACCCGTTATTTTGCAGTTCTCGCAACAGTAATGTGATGTGCTGTTCCAACAGGATAATGCTTGCCTGCACACTGCCAGTGAAACTGAACGTGCTCTGCAAGACGTGCAGCAAATTCCATGGCCATCACGATCTCCGGACGTGTCGCCAATCGAGCACGTTTGGGACATGATGGCTCGAGTGACTCGTGCGACTTGTCGACCCACAACTCTTACAGAACTACGTGAACAGGTCGAACAGGGGTGCAATATTGTATCCCAAGACAGTATTCGCCAGCTGTATGATCGAGTGCATACCGGAATCAGCGCCTGCATTGCCGTCCGTGGAGGCTACACTGGGTACTAATATGGGAGTTTCAGAATGGGTACATACTTGGTACCTCAGAACCGCTTTAGCTACTGATTTACAGAGCTCGATAGCTGCAGTCGCTTAAGTGTGGCCAGTATCCAGTATTCGGGAGATAGTAGGTTCGAACCCCACTGTCGGCAGCCCTGAAAATTGTTTTCCGTGGTTTCCCATTTTCACACCAGGCAAATGCTGGGGCTGTACCTTAATCGCTTCCTTCCCACTCCTAGCCCTTCCCTGTCCAATCGTCGCCATAATACCTATCTGTGTCGGTGCGACGTAAAGCAACTAGCAAAAAAAAGAAACAAAAAGAAAAAGAAAGAAAAAAACTACTGATTTGTGAATGGCATCATTTCATGTACTCCATATGTATTGCTTTTGCACCAAATCTTGAGTGAATTGGAACAATCTCAAAGGATCTTTTTAATTTTGTTCCTGCAGTGTATCAAACTGGCAATTGGTTGCAAGGCAATGATCACCCCAGTGCGCACGCTAAACCAATGTTCAATGAGCACTCGACCACTGGAAGGACTGCAGTATATATTCCCCGATCACATGTGCTCGGCACATGTCCTCAGTGAGAGATACTTTGCATTTAGCGTCATAACACTATAAGATCTTTATTAGTGCAAGACGAAGAGAATAATAAAAAAGTAGCATGATGTATAGAAATAATTAATATGTTCCTTCACCACGCAGCGCTACTGTAGCTAATTGGGATGCAGCTGAATCTGAACTTTTTTAAACGGTATTTGAAGTGATTAAATTCAGAATGTCATATTTAAATAAATGATTTAAAACTGTGTATTCATTATTGTTCAGCTAAACGGCCGAGTCAAGGATTTTAACCTTCATTTGGTTAATTCCGATGCTTCGGTGCGTGTGTGCGTGTGTGTGTGTGTGTGTGTGTGTGTGTGTGTGTGTGTGTGTGTGTGTGCCGTCTTGAGCATTAGAATTCATTATATGTAGGGCTTCATCTTCCCCGACGCTCAAGTCTCCTATGAGGCGTGTACTCGAAAAGTCTGCGCAAGGCCTCCGCAGAGACCACACGCCAATATTATTATTAATATGGTATTTAGGGATTGTTTGCTATATTTAGTGACTACTGACTCCATTTATTTATAATATCTGCTTGATGAAGAATAAGATAAAATGTTCCTACGTTCGAAAGAAATCGGTGACAAATTCGTAGCGAATATTTTGCTATTAGTAATGGCTTAATTTCAGGAATTAGTTGGTCAGTAAAATTATCAATATCTTAAATGTTTATCTGTCTACCGGAACTAAGTGCCTTTCTGTAATTCACAACGAAAATGTCCGTATATTAAACACAGCCGTAAAAGTTCGTTATACACCTAACCTTAAAATGAGGTGTTAAATACTTTAGTGTAGATTCGGAATGTATAATAATAAACGTGTTGTACTACAGGCTGCCATATGAATATAACCAGATTTCTGACCTAGAGAGATAATACTAGGATAACCCAATGTGGAATTGTCGTGAGAGGAAGGAACATCTGGTCTGGTTGACTGGCACTGGTATGAAGATGTTTTTACTTCCTGTTACTAAATTAAGTATAAACTAATTAACCTGGTAGCGTAAAGTCTAGATAATATCTTGTAGAAGAGTTTTATCGAAACTGTTACGCATTATGCAGAGTAGTTATTTCTTTACAAGGTGCTTTACGTCGCACCGCAACAGATAGATCTTATGGTGACGATGTGAGAGGAAAGGGCTTAGAGGGGGAATAAACCGGCTGCGTGCCTTAATTAAGGCACAGCCCCACAATTTGCCTGGTATAAGAATCGAAAACCATGGAAAATCATCTTCGGGACTGCCGAATGTGAGGTTCGAATCCACTATCTCCCGAATGCAAGCTCACAGCTGCGCGCCCGTAACCGCACGGTGAAATCGCTCGGTCTGCAGAGAAGTGAATTGTTGTAGGAGGTAGATAATGTCCTCTCAGTTCAGAATACAGTCCATGGTATTAAATTCACCTGAGGTTTACAGGTTTAATTACAAGATATACGGATTACCTAGCCTATGTTGGGCTGAGTAGCTCAGCCAGTAAAGCGCTGGCCTTCTGAGCTCTAACTGGTAAGTTCAATCCCGGTTCAGTACTTTGATATATGAAGGTGCTGAAATATGTCAGCCTCGTGTTGTTACATTTACTGGCACGTAAATAACTCCTGCTGGACTAAATGTCACCACCTTGGCGTCTCCAGAAAACGTAGAAATTAGTATGACGTAAAACCAATACAATTTAAAACATGTTAATTATCTAGCTTACTGTTTACGACCTTTTAGAGAAATTTAGCACAATTTATTTTTCCACTATTTTTCAAACGACAACGACGTATATTTATATTTTCTAATAAATGTAAACACTGGACCATAAGGAGATAAATGGCCGTTACTTTAGTGTAGGAATCTGAGAAAACATTTCTGAATTCATATTTTCTTTTTCCATACATCTGGGATTCCATATCACACTTGCATATTCCAGATGCTCTTCTGCTCCGCTCTTTAAACAGAACGTTTCCATTTCCCGCTAAGTGGCTACCGTATCCCACAGTACCTCAGAAGAACAGTAAAAGAGTTATAACCATGACATGCTGCTAAAAAGCAAGATTTTTTCTCAATCGAAGTGAGTGAGACTATTGCTGTGATAGAACATCCAATAAGCCTGACTTTCAGAGTAAAATTCAGTTCTTCCTCAATGCGCTATACATCCCGTGTTTCTAATTTATTATAAAGGCGCATACAAATCAAAAGCAATTACGGAGACATAACGCTCCATCTGTTTCCATTTTCACAGATCATTGATCACAAGGCGAACGTATTGGGGAACAGAATAGAGGGAGTGATTTAAAGGAGACAGTATGGTTGATCGTTTTCTCGAACCTCCCGTATTAGTGGTAATGGAACCAATTTTGTACGAGAAGAAATAGGAAGCTCGTCTACAGTCTGTTCTACCAGCCTACAGCCTGTCAGACAATTCCAGTACCGGTATCGTATGACCACTTAACCGTACATACAATCAAACGTATACATGGTGTATCAGAACTATACTGACAAAAATATCAGGGGTGGTCTTCGTGTTACGTTAAGAATGATAGTGCAATTGGAATGGCGAAGAAAATGTTTGTTTTCGATAAAGTTTGGTTCTTTGTTACTTACAGGTGCGTGATTCAAATTGATGAACTTGCCGTATTTGCTATGCCAGAGCAAAAGCCGGTCCCGTTCTTCAGGGAAAAGAAGGGGAGGATGGGGAAGTGGGGTATATGATGGCGACAGAGATAATGTTCCTCACAAGTTTCCTCATTAGACTCGCACAGGGTTGTCCTTGTCTCTTGCAGGCAATATCCACTATTCGTTTATTAAGCAGCCGTAACTGCACACACAGTGCAATAACACACTGTAATTAAGACACACTTGTCAGTCAAGGAATAAACTAGATCGTTTCTCCCCTCGTCTGTTGGTCGCAGTGACATTCTTTATCATTTAACACGCTCGAAGATGCAATGCTGCAGCCCCATCATTGTGTATTCTTTCACTCACACAAACAAACCAAACCCCATGGCACTACAGCCCTTGAAGGGCCTTAGCCTACCAAGCGACCGCTGCTCAGCCCGAAGGCCTGCAGATTACGAGGTGCCGTGTGGTCAGCACGACGAATCCTATCGCCCGTTATTCTTGGCTTTCGAGACCGGGGCCGCTATCTCACCGTCAGATAGCTCCTCAATTCTAATCACGTAGGCTGAGTGGATCTCGAACCAGCCCTCAGGTTCAGGTAAAAATCTCTGACCAGGCCGGGAATCGCACCCGGGGCCTCCGGGTAAGAGGCAGGCACGCTACCCCTACACCACGGGGCCGGCATTCCTTCACTCACAACATTGTAAATGGAACGAAATACATAACGAAGGAAACAATACGCACAGTGGTTCGATTGCTTCGATGCACAGTTCACAATGGTATAGTAGTGGCGCTTGGACTCCCTTCAGAATGAATGGTGTGTCGCGAACGACCCGGAAAGCTGCCTGTATTCTTGGTACGAGTTCTTCTGTTTCTACGGGTTTCGCATAATAGTCAATTTGTGCACAACAAACTACACACTGCGCACTAGACCTGGGAGGTGACTGTGCGGAGCGAAAGAGAAACTTGTACATTCATACCTAGCATTACGTCTGTCTCCCACTTCACACTTCCCCTCCGTTCCCTTCACTCCTCTGACACACAGCAACAGGCAGCGTCTGGATCTCTGTCACAGCAAATTCGGAAAGTTCGTCAATTTGAATTGCGCGTCCGGAAGTAACGAAATAACCTCATTTCCTATTTTATTTTTCCGCCAATCCGATTGCACCATCGTTATTAACATAACACGAAGAGAATCCCTGACTTCTTGTCTGTATAATTTTGGTATACTTTGTATAGATACGTGCATATATTACATACACATGTATATTACACAGGAATAGGAATCAATACTGCTTCATTCCATAAAGAATTCCATAAAGAATTGAATCGGTCATTTGAGAAAGCGCACATGTCCACTAGTACTAGCTTTTTGTGTTTGGAATTTCCATCTTGGTTTTATATTAATTATTTACCAGATCTTCTGTAATAATTCTTATTAGATTAAAACATGTTTTTAAAAAAAGGTGATAATTAATGGGGACTGAAAGTTAGTGGACATGTGTGATTTCTCAAATAAATACTCTCTTGATAGCAAGAACGTAACGAAATGAGGTTATTTAATGTTTACAAACATATATGAACACTACTTATCAGGTTTAATTATGTAATTACACTTCATATTTAAGTTTCCGTTTACACAACAACATTAAAGTCAAAATTGAGAACATTTTCCAACAATATACGTCTTAACAATATCAATTATTATAGTTACTCAATGACATCCTCTCTGTTAACAATGACGCCTAGAGAATGTCTTGTCATGCCTGGTATTCTAGTTCCTCAGATATGTCCTGCCTATCAACAGTAGGCCACGAGAAAATGTTGAGGGTTCCAGTAAAACCCCTATAATAATGCGGACATGTACACTTACTCTCTGAATGATGGGAATACATATCATTTCGAAATATATTATCACCGAGCTCGATAGCTGCAGTCGCTGAAGTGCGGCCTGTATCCAGTATTCGGGAGATCGTTGGTTCGAGCCCCACTGTCGGCAGCCCTGAAGATGGTTTTCCGTGGTTTTCCATTTTTTTGCTAGGGGCTTTACGTCGCACCGTCACAGATATGTCTTATGGCGACGATGGGATAGGAAAGGTCTAGGAGTTGGAAGGAAGCGGCCGTGGCCTTAATTAAGGTACAGCCCCAACATTTGCTTGGTGTGAAAATGGGAAACCACGGAAAACCATTTTCAGGGCTGCCGATAGTGGGATTCGAACCTACTATCTCCCAGATGCAAGCTCACAGCCGCGCGCCTCTACGCGCACGGCCAACTCGCCCGGTGGTTTCCCAGTTTCACACCAGGGAAATGCTGGGGCTGTACCTTAATTAAGGCCACGGCCACTTCCTTCCCATTCCTAGGCTTCTCCTATCCCATCGTCGTCATAAGGCCTATCTGTGTCGGTGCGACGTAAAGCAAAATAGCAAAAAAAAATAGCAGAAATATATTATCCATTAATATTTTCCCCGAAAATGGACATATCGATGGCCTAGATAGAATACTTCGTATTTCACGAAGTTCTTCCTATCCATTTCCCTTAATATTGGTCACGCCTCCCAACCACACAAGGATATGCAGTCCTTCAGAGCAATGTTCGTTGTGGTCTTTTTTCCTATGCAGACGTGTGAAAGAAAATGAACCTTACCGTACTATAGGAAAGTATGTTTACGGGATGTATTTACCACTCCTAGAGTATAATTTTTAAGGTTAATTTTCCTTTACTCATTAGCATAGGAAAATAAGCCCAACGAACATTGCTCTGATGGACCTCATATCCATGTGTGGCTGGGTGGCGTTACCAGTCTTAAAGGAAATAATGGATAGGAAGAACTTTGTGAGATACGAGGTATTCAGTGTACGCCATCGATATGTTGTTTCTCAGATAACAAATACTACAGATACTATAGACTATAGACAATTGCTATAGATGCAGCAATGTTGATTAACCGCTTGCTAGCATTGATGTGCAAGAGTTCCTTGATGTATCTTGACGACCAACCATTCTATTAAATTTTTTAAGAGAATTTAGATACATACAATGTCACAAGGAATTATTTCTGAAAAAGGGGAGTTTCCATATCTCTTAATCATGTTTTCAAAGATTGTGGAACTGCAGGCTACTCACAAGTGCCGGCCGTGTCGCGGACTAGGATTTTGGAAGATTCAGTACAACTATTTTCTGAACCTAAAATTAACATTATGAACTAGCGGTAGATATTGCCGATGATTTAATATTAAATATTACAGGGGGAGCTAAAAAAGAAGCAGAATGATACTCGAATAATAATAATAATAATAATAATAATAATAATAATAATAATAATAATAATGTTATTAGATTCTTCTTTCGGGTTGAATAACTCTACACGCCGTAGAAGCTTCACTTCATTTTGTTGCTAGCACCGACACAGGTCTTATGGCGATGATGAGATAGTAAAGGCCTAGGAATGGAAAGGAAGCGGCCGTGGCCTTAATTATGGTACAGCCCCAGCATTTGCCTGGTGTGAAAATGGGAAACAACGGAAAACCACATTTATGGCTGCCGACAGTGGAGTTCGAACCCACTATCTCCCGGCTGTAAGCTGACAGCTGCGCGCTCCTAACCGCACAACCAACTTGCTCGGTAGCTTCAGTTCTAAGAAAAATGATGTTATTGTTTTTACGTCCCACTAACTAATTTAGACGGTTTTGGGAGACGCCGAAGTGCCGGAATTTTGTCCCGCATGAGTTATTTTACGTGCTAATAAGTCTACCGACACAAGGCTGACGTATTTGAGCAGCTTCAAGTACCATCTGCCTTAGCCAGGATCGAACCTGCCAAGTTGGCGTCAGAAGGCCAGCGCTTCCGCTGTCTGAGCCACTGAGCCCGGCGAATGCTACCCGAACGCCGGAACGAAATATTAGCAACAAGGGTTAACATCATGAAATTTGCTTCAGTGAACAAAATTAGAAGGTTCATTCCTTTTGCTTTTTGCATATAACATAACGTTAAGAATCATGTATAGGCTACATACCATGTAACTAAGAAATGTTTGAAATTACATCAGGCACTGTCAAAAAATCAAAATTATATTGGGGACTTAAAGACGAGGCCCTCAAGGTATGTCTACCTCTAAGTCCCATTTTTTTTCAATTTGCTTTATTTCGCATCGAACAGATAGGTTTTAAGGCGATGATGTGATTGGAGAGGGCTAGAAGTTGGAAGGAACCGGCCGTCGACTTAATTAAGCAATTTCCTGGTGTGACAATGGGAAACCAGGAAAAACAATCTTCAGGGGTGGCGAATGTGCGGTTTGAACCCACTATCTCCCGAATGCAAGGTCACTGCTGCGCGCTCCTAACAGCACGGCCAATCACGTTTCTTAATATGGGGTGGAGAATGAGACAAGATGAATTTATATATCTTGATTTCTACGGCCGAATGCCATTCCTGGCACCAACCTCAGTATAAGCATTTGCCTGAAAGTCAGAAACCACAGAAAATCGCTCTTAGGACAGCCGACGGTGGGGCTCGAACCCACGCGACTCCCGAATGCAGAGCTTGGCTCATTCGCCTTAGCACTGTAACACGCGTGGATACTCCGCTCAGTTCTAGGTAATATATTAAAGAGAAATAGTACCTCTGCTGCTGTATGGAGCGCCAGAACAGATAGAAGCAATGTGAAAGGAATGCACCAGAAAAATATACTCGTACGTGGGAATACAAAGGCTTATTAATATCAAAGTCGAGAATGTTTTTTTCGGACTATATCTTCGGAAGCACTGTGTATTCTGACAGGACTGATTCCTGCTGTTATTAAAGCAGTGCACGCTTTGAAATTTACACAAGACTTTAAAGGGAAAGGGACTAAGTAATTATAGATCTTGGAGTGGGATTAGAGCGTAGAGTTCGTATATCAGAAACAATCGCAATCAGAGAGTTCAAAGAATTTAAACCTTACATCCTTTAAGTCACGGATTAAATCAAGAGTGGCATCGGAGTTGGTTGAAGTGTAGTTACACGTTTTAATAGTTAACATACCCAACAGTTAGAATTCACATTTGATAGAGGATGTGTGAATAATCACAATAAAATATGTCAACAGTTATATCTACCTTATTCACCAAATTAATATATGAGGGAAAAGGATTGTAAGTCACAATTGGACATGACTTCTGTTTTGGAAAGGTTCATCTTCAAGCCGACTGACTCACATTCCATGGCAAGATCAGTAACTAATGTCTGGAGTACGTCATTGTCATTTGCCAGTAATACAATGTCATCACTTCTGCCATTAATCCTTATACCCTTTCCTTCACAATTTAACTTCGACATTGACATCTCCAAAAGAGCTAAGAATAGCTTTGGAGAGATTGGATCACCTTGTTTAACACCTCTTCCAATAGAGAATTCTGAAGTTGCTTCATCGACATTAACAAAGGCTGAAGAGGTCTTGTAACTGTTATTATCTCTGATATAAGCCACTTCAACTTTCTGCTCATCTAAGGCTTGTAAGTTAGCTGAATGGCTTATTGTATCAAATAAGGCAAAGTCACCTCCGTACATACCATGAAGGCCCTTGGAGGAGTGGAAGGTAAAGGCTTCCACCATTGTTAACGTCGGCTCGTGATGGGGTAGAGTGGTTAGCCTTTGCCCCCAGAAATTAACATGGTACTCATTTGGTGTAGGCTGAGTGAACCTCAGGGCCATATGCACCTCCGGAAGTGGAAACCTAGTTTCTTAAATTTTACGACTTCCTGACGGGGATTCGAACCCACGTCCTTCCGCGCGAACCGAGCACGCCTTTACCGCCTCGGCCAGGCAGCCCCTTTATTGTATCAAATGCCTTTTCAAAATCAACAAAGACTATGCACAGAGGCATCTTGTATTCATGTGCTCTGCTAATCACTTCACGCAGAGCCAAAATGTAGTCCATTATACTAAAGCTGCTGCGCAATCCTGCTTGTTCAACTCGCTGTGCTGAGTCAAGGATAGAGCAGATTCTGTGAAACAAAATCTTCATAAAAATTTTGTAGAAAATAGAGAGCAAGCTTACAGGGCGATAATTTTGGGTATTTTGAATACTTCCTTTTTTATGCAATGATACTATCTTTGCTCTATTCCATGATCCTGGGATTGAAGCATTGTGTAAACAAGAAGTGAAGATTTTAGCCAAGTGGTTTACTGTTTCATCACCTGTAAGCTTCAGAATATCAGCAGAAAGATCATCATCACAGGAAACAGTTCCTTTCTTCATGTTGTCTATAGTGTATCTGACTTCCAAAGGAAGGATATCTGGAACTTTAGTCACACATTTTAGGTCAGGTGTTATCGAAATTTCCTTTGTTTTACTGTACAGACTGCTATAAAAGTCTCTAATAAAATTCAAAATCTCCTCCTTTTCAGTAATTCGACAATTGTCTCCATCAATTGCTATGATGTCGATTTTTTAGCTATTGTGAGCTTACGATTAGCTGCCTTCAAACTTATCTTGTTCTCTACACTTGTTCTTAAGGTTATACATATATTGGATGTAGTATACTTGTACTTCAAAGTTAGTAGGTAATCATTAATTCCTGGTCTCCTTTGGCAGAGAAGGGTGAAAGTGCCATTGTGCTTGGGAACTCTATTATTCGAGTTTACTCGAAAAAATGTTTCTGGTACTTTCACCCCTTTGGCTCTCAAATGTCTCTCTTGTGTAGTTGGAGAGTTAATATATGTAATATGCATATATTATTACTGTTATGCTGTAAATGAAGTGTTACCAGTGTGGTACAGCATGTCGCATAGCCTGTCTGAAGCCAAAGAAACTTGAAACAAAAATTTCTGAATTAATGGACTAGTAAAATCCAGCCATTTATGGGTATATATCTGTGAAGACAACAGTGCATCATACAGTAAAACTTTATCAAAGCGGAATCGCAAGGGACAAACATTTTTTCTGAAGTAGACAAGTTTCGGCATTACATAAAACATCGGATTTTATGCCTTAAAACAGTAAATAGGAAGTTTAAATATTACTTTGAGTTCCCCTGTATCTGTCTGTGCATGACGCTTGGCTCTCCAGATTGAGGTACCAGTACGTAGTTCTGTGGCGCCCTGATTTGTTTTTATTATTATTATTATTATTATTATTATTATTATTATTATTATTATTATTATTATTATTATTATTACTGGGCTTTATTACTACAAGCATAATGATACACAGTATTTCATTTTGGCACTATCACAAAGCTATATTATATTATTTCAACCGAGCTCGATAGCTGCAGTCGCTTAAGTGCGGCCAGTATCCAGTATTCGGGAGATAGTAGGTTCGAACCCCACTGTCGGCAGTCCTGAAAATGGTTTTCCGTGGTTTCCCATTTTCACACCAGGCAAATGCTGGGGCTGTACCTTAATTAAGGCCACGGCCGCTTCCTTCCCACTCCTAGCCATTTCCTGTCCCATCGTCGCCGTAAGACCTATCTGTGTCCGTGCGACGTAAAACAACTAGCAAAAAAAAATAATTATTTCAGTACACAGGATATACGCCCCTTAAAGTTATTTACATCATAGAACTCTGTAGAACACTAACCTTTCTTCCACAGATCAAACAAATAAACTTGTTTCCTCTCCTTTCTAAGCGTCTTTCTGAATGTAGTCCTGAGCTGAACACATTACTTTAAGAAGAGTGGAAGAGTTAGATGCAATGCCAAATTATTTTACTTCACAAAAACACCGTGAGCGTGCTGAAAACCCACAGCCTGTTTCCAGTCATTCGACCGGGTCAGGAATGGAATGAAATTTTTCCCCAATATAGCGGCGAGGATAGGAATTTTGCCGGCTGCCGAAGCTTGTCGCACTCCTCTGGGGCAATGATTAATGAATGACGGATGAAATGAAACGATATTAGAGAGTGTTGCTGGAATAAAATAAGACAGAAGAAAGTGAAGTACCCGGAGAAAAACATGTCCCGTTTCCGCTTGGTCCAACACAAGTCTCAGATGGCTTGACCGGGATTTGAACCACGAAACCCAGCGGTAACAGGCCGGCGCGCTTCCACCTAAGCCACAGAGACTCCCTGTTGGCCTGTTTGTGGTTCGAGTATTGTTTTTGCCGTCATATTCTTGCTCGTCTCCTTTCTTCTTCTCCTCTTTCTCGGCCTTTCTCACTGCTAGAAAGGCTGTAGCTGATTCGAAAAGTGTTCTAAATTGTTCATCACTTCGAATGAAGTTCTCTTCCTCGCAGGGAACGTTTCTTGCTTGATATAAGCTGGATATTGCCGATGCATTTTTAAGCACTTCATTCGTTCCACCATCCGTAGTATCACTCACTCGAAACACATGCATCAGTTGTCCAAACAATGACATTGATCAACCAGCACCAGAAATGCACAAATATTGTACGAAGGACTACATCAGTTTCTAATATTTTCCGACAAGACTACAACAGGTGGACCTCTAGGATTGTTCACTGAAGACCATGGGAACAAAAGAGAGGCATTGGAAGACCCCAGAAGAGGTGGCTCGATGGCATAAAGCTCTTGGCTGGAACACGCTAGTTCGAAGTGGCTCAAGTCCGAAGACAATGGAAGCATATGGAAGAGGCCTATATCCAGCAGTGGATTGAAATGGGCCAGAAAAGAAGAGAATAAGGAGAAGAAGAAGACTTTAAAGAATTCTTTCATTTGTCGTATCCATTTCCGCGTTGAAGAGATTCCGCATTGTACAAAGCTTTGCCGGGACCGAGAAAATATTCCGTAGTGGACAAGTTTCCTCTTTATTCAAGTTCCGCCTTGAGTAAGTTTTACTTTAGTTTGGACAGATGTACTTATTCTAGATGGAAAAATATTATAATGCGCAATGAATGAATATTATAGATTGGTATTAGGTTATACTTTTATGACAAGTTATTGCTAGTGGATTGTTCATGACTGCAAATTCATTTCAAGCTGTTGGAAGGGTGAACTTCGGAACTACTCACGTAGCATGAATCATATTTTTACAGCTACTACCCACATCATGTAAAATTGTCTTTTTGTAAGAAAAGTTCAAATATTGTTATTCAAATTTTCATACATTTTGTAAAATATTTTATGGCCGTTAAGTTCATGAAAAAAGGGCTACATTCATGATTGTAGTCCACTTTTAATATAATTGCACAGAAAATATGTGCCGACTTTCAATGGTCTATCAGTGTTACAGATACAGTAAAGTAAATATTCCAAAATACTGTATACAATTTTACAGGAGAGCAACACAAAATAAAAATCTAGGTTGAATAACTCTGTAACAATATTGAAGGTAGAGCAATGAAATTTGGCACACTGTTTGAAGGAGTAATTGTCTTAAACTTGAACTATTCTTTATTGATGAAAAATGGGACATAAAATATTTGACACATTTTACAAAAATTTGAACAGTTAATTTTGTAATTTTCCTATAAAAATCTATCTTGTGGATTTCCGTGGTTTCCCACTTCTCCTCCAGGCGAATGTCGGGATGGTACCTAACTTAAGGCCACGGCCGCTTCCTTCCCTCTTCCTTGTCTATCCCGTCCAATCTTCCCATCCCACGCAAGGCCCCTGTTCAGCATAGCAGGTAAGGCCGCCTGGGCAAGGTATTGGTTATCCTTCTCAGTTGTATCCACCAACCCAGAGTCTGAAGCTCCAGGCCACTGCATTTGAGGTGGTAGAGGTGGGATCCCTCGCTGAGTCGAAAGGAAAAACCGACTCTGGAGGGTAAACAGATAAAGAAGAAGGTGAAGAAAAAACTCTTTTCAAATATCACGATTGAGTCTACTTCGTAGCTACATGATGTGTCTACTGCAGAAATACCATTTATGTCACATGAATAGTTTCCGAGTTTACCCTTTCAACGCCTTGAAGCTTTCCATCGTCGAATACGTTTCACACGTTTGTGCGACGTTAAACCACTGGCAAGTAAATAAATATGTACACTTCAAAAATAGTTTGGATCATTATGGGATTATGCACATTATGTGGCAGGACGTGTGTAATCCTGTTGTAATTGGTAGAGATCACTGTTTCCACACAAGTAATTCAATCTGTTGTTTACAGTTGAGCAGATATCACTGCATACAGTCTGTTGAGCCTAGGGTGAACTATGCCATTTCAGTTGAATACTGGTATTAGTGCATACAGTGCAGTGCGAGTTTCCGATAGTTGTTACGTTTCATGCGCAAAGTATATTTCCCAGTTTGATCCAGGCAGAATTGTGTCATTGATTCAGTGTGTACGTATACAAACATCAGTAGGGGTTGCCCAAAGCGCAGTGTCAAGAAACACGTGATTTCTGCGAACAGTTACCACCTGGGGTAGTGTCTTCTTTCCAATGACATTCCAAAAGATTGGGTCGGGTCGCTCATTTCCGGTAGTAGAACCGAGGTTGTGAGCCCCGGAGCTGGATAATAGGACGTTCCTCTGAGGTACAGACGCCTTTTCTGGCCGCTTCACTGAAGAACAGACGCTGCTCTCTGAAGATGGTTCATCCGCTTTATCCAACGTTGGGACGCGGATGTCGTCATCCGCTTTCAGAAACCGTTGACCATCTTCACCATAACACTGGCTGCGGCCCTTACGAGGTATACCAGCAATGCCAGCTAGATGAAGGTTTTCTAAGCTGGTGTTACTCCTCTATCTCTCGCCCTTAGTTCTGACTTGTGATAATCAGAACCTGGCTTCCCAAATACTGGGCCCAGGTTGCAGGGATAAAATCAATGACAAGGTTAGTTTCAGAAGGATAGTGTAAAGATATCGGGGTTTTATGGTGGAGACAGAACATAGAAGACGGAGAGAACCTTTACAAGAGGAGTGGAAGAAAGCGCTGATCGGTGGGTTCAAATGATATACGAAGGATGTCAAAGCCGGCAGACCAACAAGGCTCCATAAACGCTCAATTCGGAAAACAAAATGTAGGAAATTCCTCGTTTCACTATACTTAGTGCTGAGCTTTTCTTCAATGCACTGATTTGGTCTACTGGGTAGATATTACCCAAAGGAAGTAAATTAATTTCATTTATTTTTGTTCCATTAACTACTTTTCACTTTTCAGACGTGCAGGAGATTTTGTTCAGCAAGAGTTCTTTTATGTGCCGGTAATTTATAGACACGAAGTTCTAGTGTTTGAGCACCTACAAAAATCACCGTACTAACTCGGCATCGAACGTATCAACTTAAACTCAGAAAGCCAGTGCCTTACCGTCTCATTCAGCCTGGCTTAATATACTGTTACCAGTACGAATATAAGACCAAGTGTGAGGAGTCAGCCATTATATCATGGTAGTTTGTTGTCTCGCCACTGCAAGCACTGCAAGCGATTATATCCAACACGTGTTCCAGTAGTTCCGGCAAACTGGGTATAGAAAAGTGCGAGAGACATTCACTGAAACATGTCGCACACTAGCAAAGTTGAATTTTCTTTGCTCCTAAACTCAGTTCATTGTGTGCTGTCTACTACAAGCATGTATCTTATATGGCTTGTTTAATTTAATAGTTCAGCATGCCGTAGTATTTTGTGCCTGGCTGTAAGTCAGGCTATGGTAGAGTAGTGATGAAATGCGAGTTTTCACCACCGAAGGATTTAAATCAATTTGAGAAATGGGCCAGAGCTATTCTACGGAAAGATACTGGGTTAACGCGTAATAGCAGAAATTCTCGTGATCATTTCTCCGATGATTTGATATTAAAATCAGATTATTTTATAGTGAATGGTGAAAAAGTGGATATCTCTCGTGGGAGATAGAAATTACGTCCACGAGCAGCGCCTCACATTTTAGCTAATTTGCCGCGAAATCTTCACACAAGCTTTTGAAAGTCCAGTAACAGACAAACTGAGTTCATGGGTGTCTGTTTTAAATAATATGCGGGGAGTTATGTACTATTTATCTGTATATATACACTCCAGCAACCCGTATTTTCCGCAACATGTGATGAACGACGTAGCTCTTATTTCCATTGTACCCTGCCGTGGTATTTTAATTATAATGTCTCATTGTTTTTAGAAAGTCAGTGCATATACTTATCAGCTACGGAGTAAAATGTTTCTCAGCTGATTGGTACTGTAGAGCTTGCCCACTCGAGTGCTGCCTGGCGGAGCGTGCTTGAACTCGGGGAGTCCTCACACTTATTACATTCGTCACGCTGTTACGAATGAAACACCGCCTGTTTTATAACTCCGATTTAGTTCAGGATTGCAGACATGCACACATACACACGCACACATATACAAGTCTATTCCACCATGACTGACCACACTCACTAATTGCTGGCTATTTACAAGTCTCTCACAGCAGGAATCCTACTGGACCTTCTTTACTTGCAGCTATCATCCCATTTAGAGGCTCGTCTTACTTTCACTTTTCCAAGTCCAGTCACCCCACACAACAACAGCGTGCAGGCAGCTACATTTGAACACAGGCTACTGGCCACACAACACATGATGATTGTTCCTCGGTTCGACTGCAGTAATTTACACAACAACATACAGTGAACAATTAAACCGCAGCAGCTCAACAGTTCTAAAAGTCAGGACTGTACTCCTCAAAACAATGGCCATTAACACAGTTTCAATTACACTCATGATAGCGGCTCCACTTGCTGATTCACCGTGGTCCTCAGTCCACAGAGGTACACATAAGCAGTACTGTAAGGCAGTACACAGTCTTCTCACCCGTAAGCCATCTTCGGTCCAGCTATTCACTCAAAACTCCGACGCAACAACTACAACTCCTCGTTCTGACTCAGACGAAGTACTAGCGACATCCAGTACTTCTGTTGCCGTTAGCCCGGCCGGCAACCGAACCCAAATATACCGAGTCCAATTCCGACTCCAACACTGAGACGAGCACTGACTCCACCATGGAGTCCCATACGGACTCTGACTCCGAGTCCAACACTGACTCCACCTCTGAGTCCCACGCTGACTCTAAAAGTGACTTCGAGTCCAACACTGACTTACTGTCTGCGGTTAACCTCCTTTATATAGGTCGGGTGATGTGTACCGGAATATTCGCGATGTGGCTAGAGACGGAACATTTTCTCTGCATCTCCCAAAAACCAACCGAGGAAAACAATACATGGAAAGTCCGGCCCCACCCTCCAGGCCGGCTTGGAGCTTACTAGTCCCTTCCAGGAAGTACCGAAAGGGGCTACCACAGGGCTGGCACGTAACAATACTTTTTATGGTATGAGGTGTAAGTGGAAACATAAGACATGCTAACCTCAATGGTCCCGTGTGGTTAGGGGCTGTAGAATACCTTCACGGTATCCCTTCCCTGTTGTAAAGACACGACCATTAACAAAGACCGGGATCCGGAAAATCTCAACTAGGGTGCGTGAGTTGGTGACCACAGGGTCAATAGCTGAGTCTGTCATTGCATCCACTTGCTTCTGCCGACTCGTCACTTTCATCTTTCGTATCTGGCCTCCTTTGGTCATCTCCCTTTGACTTCCGAACCCGACGGTTTTAGGTATGCGAGACCTATGGAGTCTTTCATTTACACGTCCTTCGTGTCCATTCCCGTTTGTTGTTTCGATACTGTCCCTATTAGAATTGCTGGACATCTTGTTTCTTTTCGCTCTGATTTGTTTACAAAGAGGATAGGGTCCTAGTTGTTTCTCTGAGTACAATAATCATCACCGATACAACCTCAATGGTGCTGTTGGCCAATCTTCGTCCATTTTTGGAATTAATTTTCTTCTGGGCTGTATTACCATAGTCCACTGATTCAGGGCCGCACCGAGGCTCACCTGAGAAAAATAAAAATTCGGGCCCACTCAAATGAAATGTAAAACCTATGAATAACTAATATAAATGTATATTGACAAATTATATCATCATAGGGATTATTAAACAAGTAATGTTTTAATAGATTGTATTTGATTGCCTCCGTGGTTTTACGTACAAGCTGGTGAACTGCCAACGCAATCGTACACCACTTATGTATTCGTACTTAGAACTGATTTCATTTTCAGTAACTACTACTATAGAACCGATACTTAACTCACGGTTAAAATATATTGTTCGATTACAACCCAGAAAATTATACAAACAAAAATCAGAAACTGTTCAATCAATCAATCAATCAATCAATCAATCAATCAATCAATCAATCAATCAATCAATCAATCAATCAATCAATCAATCAATCAATCAATACTGATCTGCATTTAGTGTAGTCGCCCAGGAGGCAGATTCCCTGTCTGTTGTTTTCCTAGCCTTTTCTTCATTGATTGCAAAGGAATTGGATATTTAATGAACGTCTCCCTTGGTAAGTTATTGTAAACCGTAACCCCCTTCCTATAAACGAATATTTCCCCTAATTTGACAACTTGCATTCCAGCTTTATCTTCATATCGTGATCTTTTCTACTTTTAAGGACACTACTGTATTTATTCGTCAACTGATGTCATTCCACGCCATCTTTCCAATGGCAGCTTGGAACATCCCTCTTAGTCGAACAGCTCGTCTCCTTTCTCCTAAGTCTTCTTAACCTAAACTTTACAATATTTTTGTAACGCTACTCCTTTTTTCGGAAATCACCCAGAATAAATCGAACTGTTTTTCTTTGGATTTTTCCAGTTCTTGAATTAAGTAACCCTGGTGATAGTCCCATACACTGTAACGATATTCTCTTAGGGGTCTTTCAAGGGACGTATATGCCCTCTACATTACATCCTTACTACAACCCCTAAATACTCCAAGAACCATGTGCAGAGATCTGTACCTTTTACTTACTATACCATTTATGTGATTACCCCAATGAAGATCTTTCATTAAATTAACACATAGGTACTCAGAACGTTCCCCAAAAGGAACTTTCACCCCATCAATGCAGTAATTAAAACTGAGAGGACTTTTCATATTTGTGAAACTCGCAACCTGACTTTTAACCCCGTTTATCATCATACCATTGCCTACTGTTTGATAAACATCAAACTGCCCAACTGATAAGCCTGTAATTACCTATGGTGTAAGTACTTCATGTTATTTATTACCTTCGCGCAAAGAGAGCTTTTTCAAAACTGAGTCGGCTGAATGTTACAACACCAAGTTATTGTTGGAATTATACATTGTTGTCGAATCAATGTGCGAAAAATGTTACATGACATGTAAAATTTGTACATACCGTCTCAGGCACATAACTCGTCAAGAAAGTATAATTTTATAACTAAATATTTTGGTATCAGTTCTCATTTCTGTGATTATTTTTGAATACGAGCAGATCTCTTTTAAGGAGCGCGTCACGGTGTTGTGAGAGAAGGCAGGGGCAAGCATTTTTTACAGTCGTCCTACTCAACACAATTCAAATAACAGCTGCTAAATCCAAGCACATGGCAATTCCCCTACGCACAAATTGTAAAAACAAACTATTTCGTCGTGATCTAATCTTCTGATAATTTCCGTTCAGAGTGATATAAGGTTAGATATATTTTATATTTTCATGAGAGAAGTTTGCAGTCTTTAACGTTACGCCCTTGCATTGATTGTGATACACTTCCTTTGTATTTTTTTTACCGACAGCTACTATCTGCTTAATGAGAAGGAAACTTCGACCTCGGTGGACATGCCACTGAAGATATCTACCGTAGCCATATACTAAACTTTTGGAAGTAAGAAGTGTTCCAGACGACAACAGCTCTGTAGTCAATTCCCGCATCCACTAGGCGTGAAAACCTATACCAAGTCAGAAGTTTATTGGAAGTCTTCCATCTTTCACAGTTTGGAAATATATAGTCTTGCTCTTAATGTATCCCTCTTAGTGGTTTTATTGTCTACACTTCATCTTAGAGGGAGTTCACGTTGGGTCTCTGCCAGCAGCATGAGGTCAATGTACCGTAAGAATTGTCTATTCCACTTCTTGTCAAACAAATTGCTTTCAGACGTAATTATTATGATACCCTCTAATGACGTGTCATAGTTTACACTTCTATCATCACGAGGTTGTATTTGAGCACCAACAAAAACCAACGTGTTGGAAGGATGTTTCCGATCTTCACAGTTTCTCCCTCTCCTCCTCTTCACTCTCTCTCTCTCTCAGTATCTGACTACTTCATTTCACATGCCAACCGCATAAATTATTTCCCTTCTTTCTTTCCTTCATCTCTTAATCATTAGTGAAGAGACATTTTCTCATAGCCTAGAGAGCTAATTATGGTTTCGCAACGAAATTAGAGAAACAGATTACGTACATTTATGTCCATATACAGTATGTATAAATTAGGAGTTTTGTCTGTACATTGCTCAGAATAAAAAATAATAGTATTTCTGTATCGGCCGTGTTCCCACTAACAAGAAAATGCACTTTTCAATTTTCCGTCATGTTGCCCTGTCTGTCTGTATGCATATATGTATGCGCAATCACGAGAAATGGCTGAAGAGAATTTAATGGAAAAACGGTATGTAAATTTGTTGAATTAGGCACTACAATATGAGCTTAAAAAATGTTATTCACGGTGAGTAAAATGGTAGTTCAGGGGAACGCCTAAAATTTTTATTTTCAAATATATATGTTATTAATGGTCCTATCGTTACTACATAAAAAAGTTATGTAAAATGAAATTTCCGATCATGTATGCCTTATACATGTTTTCTTTTGCTATTTGTTTACGTCGCACCGACACAGATAGGCTTATGGCGACGATAAGACAGGAAAGGCCTAGGAATGGGAAGGAATCAGATGTGGTGTTAATTAAGGTATAGCCTGGTCAACTCGCCCGGTTATACATGTTTACCGTACCGGCTACAATAATAGACATATTCATGAATTTTTGTTTTTGTTGCTTAGTCCATATCAACGCCGAACTACGAGAAAATGAATGAACGTAATATAATGAAAATGCGTATGTGAAGTCGAAGAATAAGGCATTAGGCACTACAGTCTAGGCTATAAATAATTGTATTCACGCCGGTTGAATCGTAGTTTAGTGGAAGGATCCTAAAATTTAAATGCTGCATACCTATATAATAGATCCTATGGTATACCGAGCGAATCGGGGGCGCTGTTAGGTGCGCGCAGCTGTGAACTTGCATTCGGGGCATAGTGGGTTCGAACCCCACTGTCAGCAGCCCTGAAGATTGTTTTTCGTTGTTTCTCATTTTCACACAAAGCAAGTGCTGGGGCTGTACCTTAGTTAAGGCCACGGGCTCTTCCTTCCCACTCCTAGCCCTTTCCTGCTCCATCATCCCATAAGACCTATCTGTGTCGGTGAACGTAAAGCAAATCGTAATAAAAAAAAATTAAAACTGGACCTTGGTCCAAGCTTGTGATAAACAAGTACCATAAGGTGTGGCAGAAATCAAACTGTTATCCCAGAAGGTAATCAATCCGCTGCTGTCAAGAACAGTGCAACAAGACTGTCGGACACTCGGGAGTCTGGACTGACAAGAATGAAAGAAATATGGGAACAAAGCGAGGCAAATGCACGCCTGTAAGTACTTTGCGTAGTCCTAATGGGCTTATTCGCATATAATAATATTAATAGAAAATAATATGCAGTTAAGGCAACAGCCAGCATGCATCTCTCTGACGTGGAAAAGAAAGAAAGGAAATTCCTTAGAAAGATCCTTGGACCCTGGAAACAAACAGATGAATTTACTTTAGGCTTAAGACCAAACATGAAACTATATCAAACATTTGAAGAAATCACAACCACAATGAAATCGAAACTGGCTTTCTCTGGAACCGGAAAGGCTGGCCAACGGAATTATCACTCTCCAAGACAACAGGAAAACGCAAGTTCAATGAATTATAAAAGTCATTAGGGTTCTAAAAAATGTGCCGAATCAGCGCAGAATGCATTTTAAACAAGAGTATTTGTAATAGTACATATATCACACCCTCGCTCTTTATTTAGAAGTGAGAGATTGCATTGCCAATACTTGATGTTTTATTATTATTATTATTATTATTATTATTATTATTATTATTATTATTATTATTATTATTATTATTATTATTATTTAATTTGTGTATTATTTGTACCATTTGTAAGCTGGTAGGTCTCCATATGTGGTATAAGCAATTTGATTTGTACAAACTGATGGGAAAATCATTGCTATCATAACTCAGGAAATTCGTATGACTAATGTGTATATCCCAAAGTCTGATTTGGTGGACTTGTTATTGTAGTCGAAAACTTCCGGTGACTCATAGGAAATGCCCGAGTCCGTTGATGGTGTTATTGTCTTGGGGACAGGAAGAGATTCCTGGCGTAGTCTTAACTAGAGGATCTACTCATGATTGGCTTGCCAGGATGAATCCAGACGGAACATGTGAGAGGAAGGGGAAGACTGAGATCTATATAAGCTTGTGTGATCACAGCTTGTATGATCACTCAATATGCGGTACTGGAGTGGACTTCAAACGTTTGTGGAACGTAGTCTTATTACGTTTGTGGAACGTGACTGACCTACAACTGTGGAGTGCTTAGGCACTTGGTATTGTATCACTTGTGGCGGTTTGGTATTATATGTTGGTGAAAGCTGTGAGGTGATACATCTCAGACTTTCCAGAATTTACGTTTTAGAACGACAAACGTGTGTTGCTTAAGTGAATGTATCTTTAAAACAAGTGTTAGTGAATACAGTATTATGAGGTACAGTATTTGTGTGATATAATAAATGCCGATTATGAGAATCGCCAAGACGTGTTGATACAGAGACCGCGAAGGGTACTTATTTACATATATGTACATTGTTCAACGGACTAACTGCAAATGGTGGCTTAGTTCTCGCTTTCGTTTTCCCGCTCTTTTCATTGTTGTTGTAAATATGGAGTCTTCCAGTAATTTTTCTGTGTTTATTATATGCATATTTCAGTGTGTTAATGAGGTGCTCATGCATGAATTTTATTGAGAATATAGTTAGAATCGGTGGAGTTATTGATGAACCTTGGTGCAGTTCCTACCTATTTTGTCGTTTCCGGAAGTTTAGGTAAGGCCTAAAGCAGATGTACCAATACGCAGCGTTTTTGTACACGCCCTGGGAGAAAAATAATTATTATGATGCTCTATTAAATTCGAGGGATCCATTCTGGTGAACTCTGGCGCCCATACTACGGACATTTCGATTTATTATTTTTATTAATTTATTTCAAGTATTTTATTAAGTTTTTAGTAATTATATTTATTATTATTTTATTATTATTAATAGTAAAGCTACATCTTCAGAAGAAAGTTTGAGGAGAACGCGAGAAAGAACAGAATATTATCGGCAGAATTACGAGAAGGCCTACGAGTAAGCCGACGAATGAAGGAGTACTGGCGAAGGAGGAAAGAGAGAGAACTTGAGAAAATGATGATAGATGTGTACTCCCAATATAAAGGTGCTTGAAACGAAAGTAGCAAAATAATAATCGAATGACCTCTGCTACCAAATTACCGGCTTTCCGAAGTGGTAAAATCTGAGTGGCCTACCCACTAAATTTAAAATTCTGATTTGCTACCATCTAGCAACGAAAGAGGAATTAAACTGGTCGGATAATATGGCAGAGTTAATTTATTTTATTGGGCAGCACTTAAGTGCAGGAGAACAATGGCAAAGAGTTTCAACATTCTTTGACTGCCAATGAAAATTCCACTTCACCCAGGATAGAACGAGCGAATTTGAGATCATATGTACGATATACTACGTCTGATCCACCGAAGCAGCGTTTGTCATTGGTGAAAGTGGCGCAGTTCCAAACTCGTTCGAGACATTTCTACGATGATGTTATCACAGATGTCTTGAAGAATGAATACTGAATCTTATCACCACCTCACTGCTCGCTCAGAAGATAGAGACGACGAGGACGATGGCTAGATCAAAGCATTTCGAGTAACATTGCCGTTTTAATAAGTGCTAAAGATTTTCAATTTCTAGATTTCCCAATTGAAAACCATTCCTGACTGAAATAACACATACAATGAACTGTTTGTAGATATTTTTCATCATTTGTGGGACTTCATTTTCATCGCAAGCGGTTTTAAAGTGGCGAAGGGAGCAATGATAGCCCTCTATTAAAAAAACACGGGCCCCTACTGGCCTCTGTGATTCTACATACTCTATGTTCACCAAGCACGAGCCGTTGCGACTATAAACGGTTTACAAGGACGAATAACATCTAAGGGAACGTAATTTCACATCAGTAAATGAGGTCATGTGAACAACCTAGAAGCAATATGGCAGTCTGCAGAATAATTCGTACAGTAGAGTTTATAGAAGCTTTACAATACCTTCAAGGTGTATGTGTATCAATGCTTCAAAGAATTCTTGATAAGAAACTCTAGGCCACGATTAGAGACATTTTAGATTCTACTCGTACTTCGACGTCTAATTGTCATCAAAAGCCTTCTGACAAAGGGAAAACTACATGTAGTATGCACCAATGTGGATATTTTTTATCCTAGGACATAACACTTATTAATACCTGAGGATTAAAACATTCTGATAACATAAAATGGGAATCACACTACGTAATTGCAATAAGAATCATTTAAATGCATGTACCAAAGCAATTTGTGTTATAATAAATCATACTCTTTCTGTAGTTCCTGGGAAGGGGAAAGGAATATTCTACACATTTGACAAAACAGTTGCTAATATACGAATTGTTGACAGCCGTTCATATGACACGGCTTCTAGACACTTGTGGGTGAAAAGGTATTTTCACCGGACGAGTTGGCCGTGCGGTTAGGGGGAGATAGTGGGTTCGAATCCACTGTCGGCAGCCCTGAAGATGGTTTTCGTGGTTTCCCATTTTTACACCAGTCAAATGCTGGGGCTGTACCTTAATTAAGGCCACGGCCGCTTCTTTCCAACTTCTAGGCGTTTCCTATCCCATCGTCGCCGTAAGGCCTATCTGTGTCGGTGCGACGTAAAGCCGCTAGCAAAAAAAAAAAAAAAGAAAAGAAAAAATTTATTTTCAAGGAATGCAGTAAGTGGATTTGGTATATCAACTTTAATAAGCAGTCTTCCTAGCTCGCTCTCTCTCTCTACTTGCCAGTGTTGATCTTTACTCTCTGCCTTATTTTTCCTCTGTAGTTTGTAACACGAGACGTTGCATTACCTCTTCGACGTGTTAGGGACCATTGGGAGTTAGAAGGATATCTCCTTTTTCTTCTGTTTCTACATACTCTATTTCTACTAGTACTGGCTCTGAATACTAAATCAATACAAAACCCCTTCTGGGCTGTCGCATCATTATGCGGCTGCCACAGAGATTTACATCAATTATTCTACAACGTGCAGGTTTGGCTTTCTTGGTTGCTAGGCAGAAACTTTACAACAGAAGCTTTCCTTATTATAGAACAATTTGAGGAATATCCTTGCGAAGATACCTCCACTGAGAAACTTTTGTCAGAGAAACAGAATAATAACGAAATATTACAAATGGAGTTCTCCTATACATACACCCATTAACCATGGAAAATTTATTTCAGAATAATCGGATTTTACGAAAGTTTCGAAAATCACTTCGAACTTAATACGATTTGATCCCCAGAGTACGGTAACATGATTTGTTTCTACAATTACATTGAATGACTTAAATTATATAACTAATCGTAACTGAAGGGAAGTACTAATTTAAAATACACATTCTATACCAGTAAACCCATGCGAAACTTTCGCACAATGAAACTTTCCCTGTCCCCAAACCAATCAATAAATGATTTAGTCTGTTATTGGGTTGTTGAAATCAAATACAGATCGGAGTGTGTATATACAATTGGAAATAGAGTTAATTAATAAAGCAATTACAATTTAGAATACTCTTTTGTATATAATATTTGATGTGAGAATGCAAGTCATCTTGAATTCTTTGTCATTTTCAGTAACTGATACAACAGTATTGTTAGAACAACATCTCCCACTCACACCTTCAAACGATCATTTCATAGGCATGATTTCAGAATTAAGCAACTTAAATTTTAAACAAACAATGTGTTTTAACATAAAGTGAGTTTACTATGTCAGAAACTGGTAAAAATCCTATCCACTGATATCTTACTCATCGCCGTAGCCTTTAAATTAGTTTTGAAAAAAGGTGTGTCAGCAACAGACATAAGAAATAAAGTAATGCTAGTATTCATGGATGTTATACGTCCACGGATTCAACATACCAATATAATAAATGTCAATACAATTTATGGAGCAACAAAACTCTTATTATTTTACATAACATGGGTGTAACAATCACTCTATATATAGAGTTTGTAAATAAGAAAGCCATATTTTTCCGTGCCAACTCCGTTAATGTAACTCAGAAGCTTTTTCAGTCTGCTGAACAAACAATTTAAAAATAAATATTACACTATAGTCTGAAGAAAGCCACCCATTGTATTCTGGAGTGGTGACAGGGCTTTATTAAGATATGTTCCACTTTTAAAACTTATAGATATTTGGACAGAAATAAACGTAAGAATGTCCAAATATTGAATCTGACTTGGTAGAATCTGATGATTTTCTTATAAGAATGAGACATGTCATAGTGTGTATTTTATCCCTACCGAGCTCGATAGCTGTAGTCGCATAAGTGCGACCAGTATCCAGTAATCGGGAGATAGTGGGTTCGAGCCCCACTGTCGACAGTCCTGAAGATGGTTTTCCGTGGTTTCCCATTTTCACACCAGGCAAATGCTGGGGCTGTACCTTAATTAAGGCCACGGCCGCTTCCTTCCAATTCCTAGGCCTTTCCTATCCCATCGTCGCCATAAGACATACCGTATCTGTGTCGGTGCGACGTAAAGCAAATAGCAAAAAAAAATATTTTAAAAAAAGAAAAGAAAATATCCCTTGCTCTAATAATGTGTCTTTTTAGAGTTTCGTTGTAGTGTAATACTGTATTTGTACTGGAATTGTGCGTTCGATAGACTGAAAAGATCTTGAGTTACATTTACCATCTATAAAATGTACAAAGAATACATAAACATACATGCTCCACTCCAATGATCTATCGGTGATGTTTCTTGACGCCATATTTGGAGTCTGTAAATGCCAATACACTCACATCCACTCCTACGTACAGCTACACATTCATTTCTTGGTAGATGTCGCTTCAAGAAAGGAAGACAAAGCATAGAGTTCTCTATGAAGATAGAGAACTCTTCTATTTCACCCATGTGGCAGTGCTGAGCACTGCATCGATTTTTAATTGTTAACCTATATTTTAAACAAACAAAGTGTTTTAGCGTAAAACGTAATATGCTATGTTAGAATCAGTAAATCTATTATCGACTCGTACCTTGTTCACCGCTATATCCTTTGTATTAGTTGATAAATAGAATGGATGTTGACAACGGACTATATATGATTATAACGACGGGTTTCTTATTGTTCAGTGCTCCCCTACACTGAAATCTCGATAAGAATACAACGAACTCCCATTATATACAATGGAACAAAATAAGTTCGTGGACATATCAAGAATTTCTCCGGGCATTTCGGTGGACAAAACACCATTTCAAACGAAAATAACTTTTCAAGCCTCATTTACACCAAGACGGCTTGGCAGAGTTTAATTTCGCAACGCAAAAGACCAGACGAAACTGCCTCAAACTCAATTTTGTGCATGGGTTGGCATAATACGGTTTGGGTCGATCCACTTCATTTGGTTTTGTGCAAATTCACAGAATTCTATTACGCAGGTACAGTTCACTGGACCGGAGATACGTCATGGTGCTTGGAGCAAGTTTATGAATTCCACAAACTTATTCGTTAGAATGCCAGATTATTCACCTTGTTTTGAATTATGTAGGAGTGAAAATAAATGGGATATCGGCGAGAATAATTAGATTTTCTCGGTTAGAAGGCCATACTACGTACAGGTTACGGTGTCTAGAGTAGTCCAGGATCAACAGTGGAGAGGTATGGCATGATGATCCATGCTGCTACACCTAAATGTATGATCGTAGCACAATTACTTTGAAAACTTTACTTTAGCTTTAATGAAACAATTATTTTCAAACTATAATCCTAATAATTTCGCGTGGCTATTGCAGGTGGATGTAGTTTTTCTAAGAACGATCATCCGATAAAGATCGGTGGTCTCTGCAGTTGGTGGAACGTTGCGTGTTACTGTGGTGGCGGGTTGTGTAGTTTGTACGGCGTAATTTACAGGAGTGTCGGAACAACTAAACACCCAGTATTCACACCAAGGAGATTAACTATTTATAATAAAAGTCCTAACAACCAGTCCGGAATCGAACCTAATGTCCCAACACTTGAAGGCAAAGATGCTGACTACTCAGCTATTGAGTTGGACACTAAAATTCTTTACTTATCGAAGTGGAATAGCACCAAGGATGGAAGATACTAAACTGAAATCAAGTGTCTCGTAGCTAAAGCCGAAAGAGCTCTCATGAAAAATGCAAATGGGATTGGTGTGTGCTACCTCGATGATACTTTCGTTACGGCTGGTGATACTAAAATATTTATCAGGATTATATAATTTATTATATGCATCAGAAGCTTGGATCATAAATAAAAGGGATACCAACGGGCTTAAAGTGTTTGAAATGAGTTGTTTAAGAAGAATATTCAGAGATTTGTGCAGACAGGCGGACAAATTCTGAAGTTTTACACAATGCAAAGTAGATGACATCACTGCTAATAATAATAATAAAAATTGAGACTCTTCCTTGATTATTGAACGTCCTAGAGGAGGGATACATCGTTCGACTCAGTGGCCGAATGATCAGCGTTGAGGCCATCGGTTTGGAGGGATCTGTGTTCGATTGCCGACCGGGTCGTGGATTTTAATTGCGTCCGATTCTTCTGGCTCGGGGACTGATTGTCGTGTTTTCCCCAACACTGTGCTCTACATATTCAGACAAATAACAACACTACCAAAACACCACAGAAACACGCAATAGTGCTTACATCCCTCCACATACGTTTGACGTCCAGCCAGAAAATAGTACCAAATCCACATTCGCGACACACTTCGCACCAGCGATCCGACAAGACCTGGGAAAAGTGGACAAAGAATAAGAAGTTAGAGAAGGGATACATTACAGGGAAATGATTCGAGGAAGGCCAAAGAAAACTTAGATAAAGCTGATCTTAGACGACAGGCGTTTTGGAGACGTTGAATCATGCTTTCATAAATCAATGTTTCTACAGACGAACTCATACGTCAACATTAGCACATCGGAGCTATCAGTTTTAAAATAATAAATCTTCAAATAATTTCCTCAAGATATTCTAGTGGTGAATCTACTCGGCGGTATACGTTCGTCAAAATTCCCCGGTTATTCTTTAAAGAATTCAGTACTGAAGCACAAACGAAAACACACTGCTGTCCTGTTATTGAGGAACTGGGACGTGGGACGCTCCAGGGTTACTTATTCCTGCTGCCGTCATAGAGAGGGGGCGTATATAACTGGTCATTTGTGTTCCTCCCAAGAAATTCTCATAGATGGCTGCACTACAGTGGACGTCACTCTATTCATAATGGACACTACACGGAGACTAACATCTGTACGATATATAAAATCCGACGCAACCATTAGCGTTAAAATTTACTGCCAACGTATGATTTTATATCTCACTTATTGAAGTGCCTGGTATACGAGCAATACAGCGCCATTATTTAGTCATTCAGTTCCTATACTAATGGCATATGACTTCCGGAGAGAATGGAGACCTACATACGATAAATTGTAATGTTGAAGACGGCATATACAATCATTATCCCAGCCATCTAAATTAACCAATGAACTTCAAAATTTCTGATACGGACGGAAATCAAATCTGGGACCTCTTGTACAAAAGGCCAGCACGCTAACCGTTTAGCCACAGAGCCAGACATCTGTTTCCTGTGTATCTGTGGATAACAATGTGATTATTAAGGGTAACTACTTGCGTTAACGTTTTCTAAATTGGCACCTATATGTTAGAATAATTATCATATAAGTAATTTGTTCTTGATGTTGGTAAAAAATAGCCATAGACTAGTGAATAACTAAACGAACAGAGTTCAACCGGAGTGTTATGAGAAATATTTTAAGTAGACTATACAAGATGGTCCTTAGCAACGCAAGCACTAGGGTCAGTAGCATTAGGACCTCTCCATACGCTTGGCGTATCACTGTCAGTGTCTGAGTAAAGGTTTTATCCAGTTTCACTCAAAATAAGATGTTTATTTACTGCCCTTTCATGGTTATTTTACCACGTACTCTTGAACCTGCAGTAGTACACCTTAACAGCATCAGGCTATCGGCTTCAGTGAGTAATTGTCGGCTATATTAGTCACACCCCTACTCTTGCCCAGCCACAGTCATATATGCCCGGAACAATTGGCTATATTCCAAGCAAGCAAATTCAGGGAGGTTTAACTGTTTATCTCAAGCTTACATCCTAGTAGTAAACTCCTCCCGGTTTCGGGCGAGTACAAGGCATTTTTAAATGAAACATATCTGTAAACATTGTACTTTTAGAGAATGTCTAATTTCACCACACTAAAAAAAAATTGCTGAAATTTCTTTTCTGCTTCTTTTCCATCACGTGTGGGGTTGGTGGTGCGAACTACGTCGCACATGTGGATTTGGCCCTGTTTTACGACCGAATGCCCTTACTGTCGTCAACCCTATATGGAGGGATGTAATCACTATTGCGTGTTTCTGTGGTGGTTGGTAGTGTAATGTGTTGTGTGAATATAAAGAGGAGAGTGATGGGACGGACACAAACACCCAGTCCCCGAGCCAGAAGAATTAATCAGAAGTGATTAAAACCCCAAACCGGCCGGGAATTGAACCCGGGACACTGTGAACCGAAGACCAGTACGCTGACCATTCAGCCAACGAGTCGCACGCCCTGATATATTGACAGCTATTAAGGGCTAAGTTTAGAACAGGGTATCCTAGGATATAGGCTAATAAAACTGATACCAACGTAGTTCCATACGGGGCCGATGACCTTCGATGTTAGGCCCCTTTAAACAACAAGCATCATCATCAGTTCCATACGTTGTTATTGTGTTTCGATACGTGTTAATCATATATGTACACCACTATTAGTGACAAACATTTTTTTTTAATTTCCTGACGTAACAGGCTGGGCCTTTACAGCTCAACTTTAGAGTCCTTAGACCACTGGGAGATATGTTTAGTGATATTGACTTCTGTTAATTGTTTATGTGTCGTACATGCTGTGAACATTAATGTTTTATTCCATTTTATAGTATGTTTCACCCGACGCAGGGCACAAGTGCGAAAACTTAACAGGAAATGTTTTAACTATCTATTTCCCGTTGGCTCGCTTGTCCACTCCCTTCCTCTACATGTGTTGAGTCACGCATTGCACCCTACTGTATTGCCTGCCTTCGCCACAAAACAGCACAGCACAGCCAATACCATGCAGTCACGCGCTCATATCTGTACCCCGTTCACTATGAGAGATTCTAATCATTTCTGCGTATCCCTTGCGTTTTCTTTGGGAATTTTGAATGCAAATATTAACACTTTTCACCGCTAACGTTCTGCATACAAAAGTTGCTCACGATTGAAATTACATTTCATTGTCGATTTTCTGGTGAGCTTTCTCTAGGAGGAAATAATATACGCCAGAGACGGATATTCGTTTGAGAACACTATTATTCCTTCTTACAATTTCCGTAACTTATTTTTAAACACCCTGTGTTTATTTTTTATTTTTGTTTACAATTTGTTTTATGGTGACGACGGAGTAGGGAAGAGCTAGGAGTGGGAAGGGAGCGCCCGTGGCCTTAATTAAGGTACAGCCCCAGCATTTGCCTGGTGTGAAAATGGGAAAACAAAGAACTTCGGGGCTTCCGGCAGTGAGGTTCGAACCCGCTATCTCCAGAATACAAGCTGATGGCTACGTGACCCAAGCCACGCGACCACTTATTCGGTCAGACACCCTGCACACAGCCATTGAACTTCTTCTTCTCCTTTCCTTGCGTTATCCTTTCTCCAATATATAGAGTCAACCTTACGTGAATTAAGCCCAGTTAGATTGGCAGCTGCCCTCTATGACGCCAAACTTATGTGGAGGTACGTATTCACTATCGCGTATTTCTGTGCAATTTTGTAGTATGATGACCTTCATACAAGTGAAGATGCGTTATAATACGACCACAAACATCCAGCGACAGAGGTAGAAAAATCAACCAAATGCGACTAACGCACCCCCCTCCCATTGACTTGGCCGGGAGTGTAACACTGGCTCATATACTAACAGTGACGGTTAAGATTTGCAGTACTGTATACTGACAGTAACGGTTAAGATTTACAGGACTGGTTAAGTGTAAGACAGGGAAAGTGTCAATTAATTTTTCCCGGTAAAGTAAACCATCTATCTATGAATCGGTGGCCACTGCGCTGGCCTTTCAGCACGGGGCCAAATCGTAGATTTCCTATCAGTTATTTACGTAGCCTTTTCCTAAATTTTCAACTACTTTGAAGTCGTTCATGAAACATCTCCATTGATAAGTAATTCCAATCCAAATTACCTTTCCCCATAAAAGAATACTTACCCCCATTTTCTCCTTTTGAATTCCAGCATACCGTGCAAGTGGCTGTGCGGTTTGGGTCACGTAGCCTGCATTTTGGAGTTAGTAGGTTCGAACCCCACTGTCGACAGACCTGAAGATGGTTTTCCGTGGTTTCCCATAATCACACCAAGCATATGCTATCCCATCGTTCCCATAAGGCCTGTGTATTTCGGTGTGACATAAAGCAGATTGTAGAAAAAAGGGAATTCCAACTTTATCTTTATTTTCTTTATCGTTCCTACTTTCAAAAATCCATTCAAAGTTCATGTAGTGTAACTAACATTATACTATGCAGTATCATGCCATTTACTGTACCCCGAATTAGTACAATACAGCTGTTCAGTACACAGATGAAACAACACAGCACGACTGGGAGCAGAAACCGCAACTTCTTCGCTTTTGGAAGATTGCCCCGACCACAGAACTGTCGTGACCATTCTACTCTGTTTGCAAAGCTATTTGCTACAGTACTGTTGTCACTGTGGACAATTTAACTACGCCACTCTGTAGTTCACTCGCTCAGTAGAGTAATTATTTGTTCATGTATTCTTAATTAAAATTAAGTACCCGCTTATTACCTCACGTAGTTACCTTGGTGGATCAATCCCACTCATTATTCCTTGTTTCCGGCTCTATAACTGGCGATTGGTCACATGGGTCCTGGGTTCGATATCCAGCTGGGTCTGGGATTTTAACTTTCATTAGTTTATTCCTATGGCTCGGGGATTGGGTATTTGTGCCGTCTTGAGCATTGGAAGCCATCTTAAGTAGGGCTCCATCCTCACAGACGGGCAGGTTGCTTATACGACTTCTCCAGAGGTCAGGCGCCATTGTTATCATTATAATCCCATGCTCGTGGGTACGATCCCTGTTAAGGTAGCCGAATTTAAAATGATGATCAAAGAGCATAGCACCATGTGACCTTGATACTGGTGTTTATCTGGAGGACTGATGAGTGGAATTATATTTTCGTTCCTAGATACTACCACAAATGGGATGTCAAATTTGATAGGCAGGCCGCTTACTGGACACTACTTGGTATCTTCAAAGTATATCGAGAACTTGCATCCAGGAAAATCGCCATTTGATGACTAGCCATGTTATGATTGGTAGAGTTGATCTTTCTAGTCTCTCGGTGAATGGTTTCACTCAAGTGTTAGAGACGGCACCTGCCTCATAGAAACTTGTGCGAAATTCAACGCAGCCAACGAACTGTCACGAAACCGAAACCACTAAAAGTGTATTTCGATGAATGCCAAGATCCGCCACTACAAAACTATAGCCATATTCCAGTTCCTATACGCAGCGGAGACTCTGTCAATGTACAAGAAAGTTACCTTGGACCTTTCTGGATGAACAGTCATCATACAAGTATTGTTGACACTGAACTGAATACTACCATGCGCATAATATCTGGCGCAATCGAACTTGCTGCTGTTCACTGGCTTCCATGTTGGCGGGTATAATGCCTCGTGATTTGCGGAGATCTAATACCCTTATTAGAGAATTCCACAAGGTCTCCAGGAATCTACTTGTACATAGGGGCATGCTGTTTTTAAATCCTTTTTTTCTTTGCTAGTGGTTTTATGTCGCACCGACACAGATAGATCTAATGGCGACGGTGGGATAGGAAAGGCTAGGAGTTGGAAGGAAACGGCCGTGGCCTTAATTAAGGTACAGCCCCAGCATTTAACTGGTGTGAAAATGGGAAAACACGGAAAATCATTTTCAGGGCTGCCGACAGTGGGAATCGAACCCACTATCTCCCAGATGAAAGCTTAAAGCTGTGCGCCTCTAACCGCACGCCCAACTTGCCCGGTGATTTTAAATCTAATAACATGCTGACGTATTTGAGCATCTTCAATTACCAGCAAACTGAGCCTGGATTGAACCTGCCAAGTTGGGGTCAGAGAGCCAGTGCTTCTACCGTTTGAGCCACTCAGCCTGGGCTTTTAAGTCTTAAGATGCTACAATCACATCATCCAACTCAGCGTGATGCTTCTGATATGACTGCCAGGTATTCTACATCACTTTAGGAATGAAAAGATCGATGAGAAGTAGCAACAGAAGAACACCCGCATAACAAAACATCAGATGCTAAACATGAAAGTGGGCTTCACGTACCACGCAATTATCTGGACTGCCCTGAATGTAATTAGAATGGAGATTGGCAGGTGAAAAGATGTACGACACAAATAGAACAAGCTGCCTACTTCAGGCAGTGACTGCGGTGCTCCACGCAAACATTTCACCGCATTGTCAGCGACAGATTTGAGGCTACCACAATCGCGGTAGTGCTGCTGGTACGTATCTCCTGAGGCTGTGCTGTGGACGAATCCACTGATCAGTGTTCAAAATTTGATGATGAAGAATGAAAGGATGGATATGAACATAAAATAATCAGCGGAACCAAGTCACAATATTAAAAGTTTAAAATCATTTCAAAATCCATCCACTGACCGGAATTGAAAACGACGACGATAAACACTGATTATGAACTTAAAACAATCAGTGGATTCGACCCACAATGCCCCTCCTTCCCAGAAACTAATTTAATATAATGGTATATACTGACCAAGGAGCTGCTTAGAAAGCTCAATTCTGAATCGATGATACTTGTTGTCTAAGGGGGTACAAAAAAGCAGATCAACGGACCCTCATAATGGTACTGTCCAGCTTCATGGCTAAATGGTTAGCGTGCTGGCCTTTGGTCACAGGGGTCCCGGGTTCGATTCCCGGCAGGGTTTGTAATTTTAACTTTAATCGGTTAATTTCGCTGGCACGGGGGTGGGTGTATGTGTCGTCTCCATCATCATTTCATCCTCATCATGACGCGCAGGTCGCCTACGGGAGTCAATTCAAGAGACCTGCACCTGGTGAGCCGAACTTGTCCTCGGAGACTCCCGGCAATAAAAGCCATACGCCATTTCATTTCGTAATGGTACTTATCGCTAGTAAAATAGAATCATGGTATTTCTCATGTAGCGGAACAAATCACAAGTGACGTAGCCTCACAGGTGTTATTCACATCGTGGTACTACTCACAAGTATTGTACTTCGCATTGGTAACGTAGATCTATTGGGTTTCTCACATAATGGTACTAATCACAGGGACCCGTACTATCTCGTGGTATTCGACACATAGTGTGTACTAATCCCTGGCAATGCAGACCCACGGCATCGCTCATATAGTGGTATTAATCAAAGGCAACGCCCAGACCCGTGGTGTTCCTCGGAACGCAGACCCGTGATGTCCAGGTGTTGATATTTTTTTACGTTGCTTTACGTCGCACCGACACAGAGAGGTTTTATGGCGACGATGGGACAGGAAAAGGCTAGGAGTTGGAAGGAAGCGACAGTGTCCTTAATTAAGGAAGAATCCCATCATTTGTTTGGTGTGAAAATGGGAAACCACGGAAAACCATTTTCAGGGCTGCCGGCAGTGGGGTTCGAACCCACTATGTTCCAGGTGCTTTCAAACGAACCTGGTCAGAGGGGAGCCCCCGTCGTAGTGGCGGTTACTATACACGGGTATAAACGCATAGTGATCCACCCACAGACCCATGGTATTTCTCATACAGTGGTACTAACCACAAAAAAGGTCAACTCATGGTATTCCTCGCGTGATGGTACTTATCACAGGTAATCTCATAGTTCAAAACTCAGCACATCCTATGATCGTCTAGTCGCCTCTGACGACAATCAGGTGGTACCAAAGATGCATTCTTAGTCTGCGTTCCCCACCCACAGTGGTTGTGCTGTGCGTTGAGGAACTGGATTTTCAGTTATGAAGAACACGTAACCTTGGTCAGTTGATTGTTTCTTAATTTTGTAAATATGTATATATTTGTATGCATTTGTTCTTGATAAAATCATATATTAGTCACACATCAAATAAATAAATAAATAAATAAATAAATAAATAAATAAATAAATAAATAAATAAATAAATAAATAAATAAATAAATAAATAAATATTATGAGTCAATTCTTCTTTTGAGCGACTGTACAATTGCATGAAGCGGGCCAGTGCAAAGAAACTAATAATAATGTTATTGGTTTTGCGTCCTAACCACGTCTACGATATTGGTATGTAAAAGACCCCCAGTAACACATTTGGTGTTTACCCGAAAACATTATTTAAAACTCAGCCATAGACGCCCAAGAGAGATTCAGTTTACTCTGTCACCTATTAGGCCTAGAGTAGAAGGGAACGTTGAAATAGTGACGTCAAATCAAAATGTCTGCACATGGCATATGAGGCCATCGATGAGCAACCATGCCTCATAACTCCGCTGATGTTACTTTTCATCTGGTCGACTGTCTCTACAGCGTACGTCATTGCTGGTCTCATAAATATTTTATAGATCTTCCTTTTCAGACCGAGGGAACCCTTCGACCATACAACACCCGAGACATCTCTCTGTCGGACTTCAATCCACTCTGCATCTTGTATCTCACGTCTTATTCAACCCTAGCCTTCTTGACTATTATATGGCACGATTTTTCTATAGTATGTTTTTACAGATTCAGCGTTTCTGGCTCGTTGGTTGAATGGTCAGCGTACTGGCCTTCGGTTCAGAGGGTCCCGGGTTCTATTCCAGGCTGGGTCGGGGATTTTAACCTTCATTGGTTGCTTTCAGTGGCCCGGGAGCTGGGTGTCTGTGCTGTCCCCAACATCCCTGCAACTTACACACCACACATAACACTATCCTCCACCACAATAACACGCAATAACGGCAGATGCTGCCCACCCTCATCGGAGGATCTGCCTTACAAGGGCTGCTCTCGGCTAGAAATAGCCACACTAAATTATTATTACAGATTCAGCGTGATTGCTCCCCGAGGTGCCAGAATTATACGCCTCAGTAGTTAATTTACGCGCCAGAATATCTACTGACACGAGTCTTACACATTTGAGCACCTTCAAATGTCACCGGTTTGAGCTGGGATTGAACCAACTTGGGCACAGAAGGCCAGCACTCTATCGTCTGAGCTACTCATCGCCCTTGGCTTCTTCCCTTCATATTCGCAGTAAATCTCTGTTTAAGGATCTATTTCCATTTGAAAGAAACATTTGTTAGCAGAAGCCCAAGCCACCGTATCAAACCAAAAATAATAATAATAATAATAATAATAATAATAATAATAATAATAATAATAATAATAATAATAATAATAATAATAATAATAATAATAATAATAATAATACACCCTTGGCAGATTACGTGAATACAAAATTTATTTACAATTTGGCCTTCGCTGATTTAGCAGTGTTGTACAATAACAGACAGGAAGCTTTTGCATCCATTGAACAAATACATGAAATTGCATCCAAGAGAACTCCAGATCTCATACCAGAAAACCCACTGCATGGAAGATCTCTTCCATACATAGATGGACAACTAATGGAAAGCCAATATGGCAAAATATCCCAAGTGTCTAAATTCTAACACCCGGGAGAAATCATCCAACCTTCAGGACTGAATTGTGAAGCAAGCAAAGGATCTAAAGAATAAAGAGCATACAGACTCACTTGGAACAGATATAATAAAAAATCCATATCCCGAAATGCAAAATTATGGCATTAGAACACTGGTTTTTTTTTGCTAGTTGCTTTACGTCGCACCGACACAGATAGGTCTTATGACGACGATGGAACAGAAAAGGCCTAGGAATGGGAAGGAAGCGGCCGTGGCCTTAATTAAGGTACAGCCCCAGCATTTGCCTGGTGTGAAAATGGGAAACCACGGAAAACCATTTTCAGGGTTGCCGACAGTGTGATTCGAACCCACTATCTCCCGGATGCGAGCTCACAGCTGTACACTCCTAACCGCACGGCCAACTCGCCCGGTTAGAACACTGTAATCAAGGCTAAATCACCAATATGCATCTGAAACACTGACTGGGGAAGATAAGTAATTAAAGATGTAGAAAAGCAAGAAAAAAAAGTATTATAGAAATTTTTTGGATAAATCTGTACAGGGGAAATCTGGATGATAAGGAAACCTCATGACCTGTACCACTACTCAGAGAATATTTCAAACATATTTAGTAAAAGTGTTTTGAAATTTTACTGATGTAATCTCAGAATGAAATCAGATATTGGCCAAAAACAAATCTCTACCTTATCCTATCAATGAAAATAAAAACAAATTGCCAGCTCGAAGTTGGAAAAGATATTCAGGAAATAAGCGTCACAGACGACATTGTATTAGACAGATCTAAGTTCAGTAAATTAGTCAACAATCACTGCTTTACACACCATCCAAACACCACAAGCTAACAAGATCGCAAGAAAAGCCACAGCAAGAAGATGAAGAGATTTTGGGAGAAGAACAAGGCAACGGCATCAGCTAAACAAAATTCGATCGCGCTCCGTAGTCGGACATAACGAAGAAATAAAAATTAAAAATTAAAATTAAAATTAAAAATTAAAAATTAAAAATTAAAAATTAAAAATTAAAAATTAAAAATTAAAAATTAAAAATTAAAAATTAAAAAAATAAAAATAAAAATAAAATTTAAAATGAAAATAAAAATCAAAATAATATCTAGAGGACACGTCCTTCTCAGCAGCTTCGTTATAAATAGGTCAGATAACTCGTCTTGATATGGCTGTCGTAGTCCTATTGTTTTGCCTGCCCTTTTCAATGGTTTTATGAACATTCAATAAGAAACGCGTTAAGGTGTGCCGCAGTTCGTAGTCAGAATTAACCCATTCTGACGTCATCATGTCGTCTTATTGGTAAACATCTATCCCTATATTAGCTTTGTTTATTCTGCAGTTCTTGATGTAAAACTTGGAATTATGTCGTAGAGGGCGATGGCATTTTAAAACACAGTTCTTCTATATAGAACGTTGTCTTGTGAGGTCGTAGGTTATTCTCAAAGGAGCGGTTTTTACCAGGCAGGGGACTTTTTTAAGAGACATGGCGTTCACTCCTTCTAGTGTAGCTAGGTTATCCTTCGATAGGTGTTCCCGAAAAATATCAAAGGCTTATGTCATGATGGGATCTGTTTATACGTAGTGAATTTTAGCAACATTATTATGTTATTATGAACGCTATGCCATCTGTTGAATATATTTGGAAGATGTGAAAAATTATAGAATCAAAGAGTATCTAGCGGGGAATAGTATTCTTCCATGATCAGAGGAAGTGTATACTCTCTGGCTTGACAGGTAGTAATCAAACATAGCTGCATATTATTACATTACTAAGGATGAAATTCACGTATATAAAAATATTAATGAAAGTATTAGTCGCGTAGCAACTTACTAAGTACAGAACGTATTGCAGATTAGGGCGAGTCTTCGCCTACAATTATTGGGGTGATCATTTAATGATTTGATTTTGTGATTACTCAAATTTGGCTGAACTTAGAGACCTATCAATGTTCCATGATTCACTAGCAGATAATTCTGGAGAAAATAAAACAAAAATGAAGCAAATCGGTCCAGAAGAACTCTTTCTAGTAAACTCTATTAAAATATAGATAATAATGATAATCACAATAATAATCATAATAATAACCTACCAATATTAAGTATTATAATAATCGTATCGTCTCAATCACTGTGTTGCAGACATTTCAATTTGACGTAATTTTGATGACATGCTTATCATTTTTGACATTCCATTTTACCCTGCAAGGTGGCAGATAATCCCTTATACGACTGGGCGATCAATACACCTCGTCGGGTAAACATCAAATGTCGCCAGAGATATTTTATGTGGAATCGTCGTAGGATGTTGAGTGCCAAACAGACTTTTTCTTCATCCTTCAAAAAATCCTACTACCTCAACAACTGATCCACGGGGGAATCTAATATTTAGTATGGAAATCAACGTCTTCCCTTTAATATTTCCGGTATATATCTTGGAACGGGACCAATCTCGCTATTTCTAAATTTTAGTGCCGAGGAATTACTGTATGAAAACGGCATGAGGTCCTTAACTTACACATATAATTTATTGCAGTTCATTCACATCGCAACTTCTACTCTGGAATTTGCACTACATTCCGTCGCATACTACATTTAGACAATGAATCTCTTCACCAGCGATTTCAGTCTGCTCTTATAGTGCTGAATTCCTTGTTCTTATAACACTAAATTCATTGTTCAGGAGTATTCCAATATAATTATGATTATAAATATTCTTCAAGAATTCTAAGGTAAATGAAAACATTATAAGTTGAAGGGTATTTACTATGCTCTTATTGAAAGCTACATCTCTTATATGATACATGTCTGGGCATGCTGTAATAAAGAATTATTTGGAAAGGTAGAGGTCCTTAGGAATAGAGCACTAAAAATAATTTTCTAACTGCCCATTCTGACACCGACTAAAGATCTGTATAAATATTGTAATATATTATCACTTCCAAACCTCCGCATAAAGGCTTCTATAATTATGATCTATAAAATTCAAAACAAATTAGTCCGCTCAAACACATCAGTAATTACCAATTCACAGATTCATAATTATGAAACAAGAATTATTTATAATATTCACTACAATCAGATTCATTCCACTAGTTATGGTCAAAACTCTCTTTGGCATTTTTCTATAACTATGTATAACTCGCTTCCAAAAAATATAAAAATGTTACCAACTTTATCTATCTTCAAGAGTAATGTAACTAAATACCTGAAGTAGTATGGTAATTATGGTTAGGAAGCTTTGTCCTATCTTATCTCTTACACCATGTTATATACTTACTGTATTTTATTTTATAATCAGATTGTGAATATAGCTGCCATTGTCATTTATTTGTATTGCACCAAGAAGAGCCTTGGCTCAGGTGCCTATATTGAAATGAAATAAAAAATAAATAAATAATAACATCGCTAAGATTAAAGGTAGGGTTATTAAAAGTTCTTTCTGTACATCAAGAGTACATGTCTATAGAGTATTCGTCAGTTCATAAGTGAGATCGTCCGGAATGGCCGTGATAACCGAGTTATATCACCGGATTCCACCAAAGTGGCCATGGTTTGAATCCCAGCCGGTCCACGTGGGATCATTGAAATGAAAGGTCACGTCCAAGTGGTTCGGATCCCTCCTAAAACACGATCTATATTCTACCGGTAAATACAAATTTAAATGAAGTAATAGTTGGTAAACAGTCTATTTCAAGTTACTTGTTCTTATGTTACCGAGTCAGTAAGAATCCAACCCATGACCTATCCTCTTGCTTACTCTGAACCCGACCCTTGCCATTCTTGTTACATTGTTTTTGTTATTAATTTACTGTTGATACTGCTGTTTATAGCGATTGTTACCTTATACTTATTATAATTTAAGTTCGTTATATTACTGGTGTAAAATGGCCCTCCATAAGTTGTATATAATAAATAAATAAATAAATAAATAAATAAATAAATAAATAAATAAATAAGTAAATAAATGTAAAACCTGTTGTGTGTAGAAGTTGTCTGATAATTTGGATAACAGTGCAGCATTACTTCGCTTTGCCTAGAGAAAGAATCGATCCCGAAATTTATTTTTATGAGCTTTAGACCATACAAATTGAACACTTTACTTTTTCCTTTATCAATTTAATATTAAAATCGAAAATAACATGCTTATATTTCTATGCATCTTGTTGTCTGGGATGGTTCTTGGTAGCAATGAAAACTGCGTACTATCACATTATTTCTCTAATTTCCTCAAATAATTTAAAACAATACGTTCCTGTTTTTGTTGAAAGAGAGAGAGGAAGTGACAGTTCCATATTTTCTTGACAGTACATAAGGTGGTAAATTAAATAGAAATTCAATCATAAGTTGCAATTTATTTAATAGTTTTCAGATACTATCTTAATCACAAATCAATAGCACGACATTTAAAACAACATAATGGTAATTAACTTTTTCCTAAATGTTCGACATTCATGGACTATTTCCTGTGGAGGAAATGACCAGAGGTCTCACTGTTGTTAGGTGCACTTCCCACAGATTTCTAACTTTTTCTGTGAGGTTAGTGTTCTTTTAAAACTTCTGGGCACGTGCCTGGTGGATATTGTGATCTGAAGGGACCGTCACATCCAGAAGATGTCTTCCTGAGCTGTTTGCCAATAAGAACAATATCCGGCCTGTTTGATCTTATGTCCCAGTTCTCATAATATGGAATTTTCTCATCTGTGAATTCCGACTTGATTCCCAGTTCTTGGTGCACAATTTTCGCTACCTCAATGTGCCATGGCCTTACATGCACCCACAATATGCTGCACCTTCTCGGCTGTTTCTCCGCATATCCTGCATCTGTCGTTCACATCTTCCAGTAAGATATATTTGTGGTAGTTAAGGTTGTTTAAGGTTCTTCTTCTTCTTATTATTATTATTACTATTATTATTAAGATGCTCCTAGAATGTCTGCAAAAGTTCCAAGTCGTGCTATTTCTGGTCGTGTTTGGTTGTCATTGGAATATTTGTCGTACCACAGGATTATTGTCCATATTCTTTTAATGGATGTTGCTAAAGATAACGCTTTTGTGCAGGAAGAAGAGACTTTGTATAAAGACGCCTGTGATCCCTTTGATTAAGTTGTGTTGGAACTGATCGAAAAACTAAGTGTATCTATCCTTCAAAAAGACGTTTAGACATTCATGCAATCTGCATTTTACAGTATTTACTGAGATTTCTACCTTGTTTCCAATTCACAAATGTTAAGAAGCATACTTTGAATTAAATTGTTTTAAAGCAGCGTACATCTACTTATGTTGTTTTGAAACCAGAAAAATTGAAAACAAATTCGTGATATCTACAAAATCATGCATTACTCAATGTTTGTGTAGGAGTTTTATTTACACCTGTCTGCTACCGATATTTTGCGAGAGTTTCATTTCTATATTCGTTCAAACAATAAAGTTATATTATTTTATCTCCTGATGTTCGACATTCATGGACTATTTCCTGTGGAGGAAATGGCCAGAGGTCTCACTGTTGTTAGGTGCACTTCCCACAGATTTCTAACTTTTTCTGTGAGGTTAGTGTTCTTTTAAAACTTCTGGGCACGGGCCTGGTGGATATTGTGATCTGAAGGGACCGTCACATCCAGAAGATGTCTTCCTGAGCTGTTTGCCAATAAGAACAATATCCGGCCTGTTTGATCTTATGTCCCAGTTCTCATAATATGGAACTTTGGCCGGTAACGTTCTGTCATCTAAGGTGCAATATTGTGTGAAGATTGTCAAGGTATTCTCGCTCTTCATAATGTATGTGCTGCGGGTCAGTATATCTCCAAAAATATTATCACATAGGAGGTTTCGTCCCGCCAACGACGATATCTTGTTTTGCAACTAAACGACTTATGAAGACCAAGGCGAAAATAAAATTCTACAGAAGAGAAAAAATATTCTTTTTTGTATTTTCTGAGGACTTCACTGTCCAGTTCATAGCAGGAGATTAAATAATCTGACGTATGTTAGTCTCCGTTTTTTGTGACGGAGCTGTGACTCCAGTCGTGGAGAGAATCTGCTTGATGGAACCCTGGGGATATCATTAGAAGCCACATCAGACAGCGGGGTCCCTCCACATGGACCTAGCCAGCCATAATTGACTCGAGCAAACTTTAACCTCGCAGGACCAGCCAACTATTAATAACATTTCATTAATTAGGTAATATGGGACCATGAAGTTTGGTCATTGCTAGAATGGTGAAAACAAGCGAAACGTTGTGGACAGTTTGTGATGGTGGGGGTGGTTGTATTTTTGGGAAACAAATCAGTATGAGCACACGTTACGCGGCAAAATAGTTTTCTGGATCAATCCCCATTCCTGTAAGAGCTTAAGGAACCTTCGATAGATATGGTGCAGATAAGGATGCTCACACGTTCAGGGGCAATGTGACCGTGGTTTGGTACTTAGAACCACTCGACACCATCAGGTGAGGAAACTAAGAGCAGTATTGAAAGACATATCATGGTAAGTTGAGGAGGAAGTATCCTGTATTGTAACGAACTGCTCCCCTAGACGAGCAGACATCTTGACAATTTTTTTACAATTTGCTTTACACAGGCAGGTCTTATGGCAACGATGGAACAGGAAAGGGTTAGGAGTGGGAAGGAAACGACTGTGGCCTTAATTAGGGTACAGCCCCAGCAGTTGCCTGGTGTGCAAATGTGAAACAACGGAAAACCACCTTCAGGGCTGCCCACAGTGGGATTCGAACCCACTCTCTCCCGAATATGGAATACTGATCGCACTTAAGTGACTGCAGCTACCGACCTTGGTCTTGACATATACAAAGGTCACCAGAACTTGATTCATTATAGACCCAACAATTAGATTTGAAACAGAAAGAAATCAGCCATAAGAAGTAAATGTTGAAATTTGGCTATTTCTTCAATATTATTGGTAGGTTACGGCAAAAATTTAAAAAAATCGAATACGAGCCACTAACTGGTTATTTCAAAGAAAAATCATTTTAAACATATAGGAGCAATATGATTTCTAATAGGGTCTCGCGGTGTTATTCCAAAATTTTTTGAATTGTTTTGGAAGAAATTCGGATTACCTCAAGTCTTTACGAGACGAAATTGTTTCAGTGGTGTTGAAGAAATCGTGAAAAATGTTGTCCATACATAAATAAAGATTTGTACATTGTAAAATATGTATATATATTGAGAGTATTCTGAGCGCGGTAGGATTATCTCCAATGGGGAAAAGTTTTCAAATAAAATAAATAATATATAATTAATTGTCCCGTCAATTGATACGGAGCATATTTGGCCCATGTGTCGATTACGATGAACCGCTTGATAGCGACATAATGTTTGATCGATCGCAAAATCGCTCATCCCGGAGGAAACCCAGATATGTCCATTTTTCGATGTTTTTAAATTTTTGCAGTAACCTACTAATAATATTGAAAAAATAGCCAAATTTTACACTCAGATTATTCGAGAATTCAAGAAAGTCCCCGCTAAGAACCAGATAAGTTATCTTGTTAATATTAGAAATGTTATTAGTACAAAGTGGCTTCAACCAGATAAGTCAGTTTGTCTTATATTTAATTCATTTTCTATGGTTGTGGTGGATGTGGACATAATCATTTTGCAAACGGGTTACTGTCAGTGAATTTACACAACTTGTTCTGTTAAAGAGATCTATTAAATCGTACTAGCTAACAATACACAAATGTGACTTAAAAATCTTAATTTTTACTGGTCAACATAAGGAAATAACGCCTTATCAATATATGACAAGTCTCTTTCAATCACGATTCAAAGCAGATACTCCATTCATTTTTGAGTGAAACAAAATCCAAGGAAAACTATTACTTAGAAAGCTGTTACATATAACGCAGAATGGTTTGACACATTTTGTGATCTGTGATTTCCTATAGTTTAAAAACAAAGAAGATTCAACAGAGAAATTTATTTTTTTCTTAACTTGTTATTCCCCGGGACGAGTGAAATAATTTTTATACTATCTTACTTTTGTATACACACACACACACACACACACACACACACACACACCTCTTAGACGCCAATAACATCTCTAGAAAATTCAGTACTGAACTAAATGATACTACGAGAAAATGAGATATAACTCTTCGGTGTGATCGGTTATTAAAGGTCCAGTCACGAAAGGGAAATTTTTCGAAATACATTTCCAAAGGGATATATAACAATATTAGAAAATTCTGTGAAATACTGACTTCTAGGTTTAGATCAACATACAGAATTTTGTGTAAGTAAGCATTTTCATGCTTGAAACCAGTGACAAAACACCCCTCAAGTTTAATGGATCTACATTTAGAAAAAATTTCTTCAGTGTGGTTTAACGTTGGTTTGAGATTGGGAAGGTGGTAGCCGTGGCCTTAATTAAGTCCCCAGCACCAGAAATTGCCTTCTGTGAAGAACGGGTACCAACGAAAAACTATCTTCAAGTCTGCCGACAGTGGGGTTCGGACCCACTATCGCCCGAATGCAAGCTGTTAGGTACGTGACTCAAACCACGCAGTTTCATCACAGTACAAAGTTTGTTGACGGTACCTACTTTAACTCTAATTTCGGATGGTAATGTATCTATATGTGTCAGCCTCCATGGCTCAGGCGACAGCGCGCCGGCCACTCAACGCTGGGTTCCATGGTTCAAATCCCGGTCAATCAGTGTGTGAGATTTGTGCTTGAAAAATTGGAAACGGGACATGTTTTCCTCCGGGTAGGCCTACTCCGGTTTTCCCTGTCGTCATTAATTCCAGCAACACTCTCCAGTATCATTTCATCTTTCAGTCATTAATCATTGCCCTAGAGAAGTGTGTCTGGCTTCGGCAGCAGGTACAATTCCTATCCTGGACACTAGATGGGGGATTCATTCATTTTCATTCCTAACCCGGTCGAATGACTGAAAACAGGCTGTGGATTGAATTTTCAGTGCATATAACGAAACATTATTTACGCTCATTTTTACACACATTTTCATGCTTGAAACCAATGGCAAAACACCCCTCAAGTTTAATGGATCTACATTTAGAAAATATTTCTTCATTATGGTTTAACGTTGGTATGAGATTGGGAAGGTGGCAGCCGTGGCTTTAATTAGGGCCCCAGCCCCAGAAATTGCCTGCTTCGTCTTTTTTCGGGTAAGTTCCCAATGAATTGGGGTCAAAACTGGGTGTGAATTTCGCCTATTATTGGCAGAATGTTCGTTTAAATTTGATCATTTATATTATAACGCGAGGAGGGAACTATTGGCCCTCCGTTTTACATTTTCCACCAGTCTCGAGAATTAGCCACCGGGCGAGTTGGCCTTGCGGTTAGGAGCGCACGGCTGTGAGCTTGCATCAAGGAGATAGTTGGTTCGAACCCCACTGTCGGCAGCCCTGAAGATGGTTTTCCGTGGTTTCTCATTTTCACACCAGGCAAATTCTGGGGCGGTACCTTCATTAAGACCACCGCCGCTTCGTTCCCATTCCTAGGCCTTTCCTATCCCATCGTCGCCATAAGACCTATCTGTGTCTCGGTGCGACGTAAAACAAATAGCGAGAAGTAGCCCGCAGCACTGAACAGTTATTAAGAACTCCTCGTCCTCCACAGAAGCCTGTCAGGGATCTTCTACTAAAACTTATCTTCCAGTTAGGTAACGGAAGATTAATTTATCGGAATTTAATCACATCAACTTATTAAGCAGGGCACTTGTCTCCATTATGTACAGTTCTGGACAAATGTAGCGGAAGATTTTAATTAGTTTCCTCTTGTTAGCAGCACGACTGTCTTCAAAAAAGTCTTGATCCGTGGCAGATCCAGGCTCCCCTCAGTAATTGGAGAAATAGCACTCAACAGCAGATCCTTCGGCTTGGAGAAACTTTTAAAGGCGAAATTCTAGTGTTACAAGACGTTGAATTTTCGGTCTTTTAGGTCCTCTCTGAGATTTATCGAAAATTTCCCTCGAAAATTACTGTATTTGTTTTACGAGAATATATACTACAGCCTATTATTAATAACCAGTGCTAATTATTTTATTCTGAATATATCCTCTGGCTGTTGATATCTCATAATGGAGGAAATCATTTTGGCACAGCCTGTTTGACTACTGTGATATTGTATACAGGATACATCACCTAAAATTGCATCCCAAATATTTTTGAATTGGAAGATGCTATTGATGTGCTATTTTCAAACAAATGAAGTACACCAAGGGCTCATAATTATAGCTCATTACAAATTTTTACCATATATTTGGATATGCATTTATTTTAAGATACACTTTAAATGAAGAAATGTCTACCGATATTAACAAAATAGAGGAGTAAATTAAAGTATCAATGGTGTCTCTTTAAGGATTCTAGTACAAGTAGTTCACGAGGTATTGTAGCTTGAAAATTATAAATAACGGGAGTTGTCTGCTCCATGTGTCAGCACTAACTTTTGAAAGAAGATAATTAAATAAATATTAGGATTCTGAAGAAGAAACAGAATTAGCCTGCAAAGGTTGTGTTAACCCTAGAAGTGCCGAGTGTCTTTACTTAAAAATGCCAGGCCATTTAATTGTGCATTGCATATTTATTATTTCAGTAAAGGCGTACTCGGTTCGCTCGGAAGGACGTGGGTTTGAATCCCAGTCAGGAAGTCGTAAAATTCAAGAAATGAGATTTCCACTTCCGGATGTGCATATGGCCCTGAGGTTCACTCAGCCTACACAAAAAATGAGTACCACGTTAATTCCTGGGGGCAATGGCGGTCAGGCGTGGAGCTAACCACTCTACCCCATCAAGTGCCGAGGTTATGAATAGTGGAAGCCTTTACCTTCCACCACTCCCAGGGCCTTCATGACCTGTACGGAGATGACTTTGCTTTGCTATATTTATTCTTTAAACAAACCTAAGCACGCTTATATAGAGAAATGTTAGACATGCAGCACACTATATTGCTCATAAAACTTTATATGACATTATGATATAAGTATTACAAAATTTAATCACTTATCTGGTGTTCTATATGTGATCAAAATTTTGGAAAACTAAGTAAGTTCTTTTTTTTCATAATTTCACGTTAATTTCAATTTTTTAAAATACTATTACAAAACACGCAATATTTTGTTCTAGTTAAAAAAAATTCTCAAAGGCAAACACAGAAACAAAAACAAGAAGGAATTAAAAGTTCCGAGCTGCACACAGTTCCGTCAGCCGTCGAGCACTACTCGGAATCATTCCCGAAGAGTTTTCTTTCAATGCCAGGCCTCTAAGGTCACTGCACGCCACAATTACACTTCAAAAAATAAGAAAAATAAACTCAATAAATGTGGATTTTAATTTCATTTCAAACTCAATAATTAGTCGAAAGATAACACAGAGTTTTCACAGAAACTAACAGGAACAGCGAGCGAGCGCGAAGTTGATTAGCAACTGAGACCACAGGGGATGAGGAAAGGGCAGCAGATTTTATACCTACCCTGGCCTTGACTGAATCATTTGTGGCTCTTGAGGAATGTGCGATGAAAGACTTGAGGCTTTGTCTTCAATTATTACTTGTTATAACAGCCTAAGCGAAAAATAAATTATGTTATAGCTGATTTAGCGAATGCATGTACAGTACTATTCGTCGCGCATCCGGCATTCTAGGGATATTATATTGCGTCGCCACGCAAGCGCAACGTTTGACACTTCTAGGGCTATGACCACCAGCTTCAATACAAGCTTCCAGTTTTCTATTTAATGATTGATGCACACGTTCTAGGATTTCATCAGAAATGTCAGCGCAGACAGCAGTAATATGTTGTTTCATTTCCTGTGGTGTAGTTGATATGTCGTTGTAAACAGCGAATTTGAGTTCTTCACAGAGAAAGTAATCTAAGGGGGTCAAATCTTTCTTTTTTGTAAGCTTCTTTACGTCGCGTCGACATAGATATGTCTTATGGCGACGAAGCGTCCGTGGCCTTAATAAAGGTGCAGCCCCAGCATTTGCCTAGTGTGAAAATGTAAAACCACGGAAAACCATCTTCAGGGATACCGACAGTGAGGTTCGAACCCATTATCTCCAGGATACTGGATACTGGCCGCACTTAAGCGACTGCAGCTATAGAGCTCGGCAAAGGAGGGGGGGGGGCTAATCTACTTCGTAGTTAACGGTCTGCTTATTGTACAGGTCCTCTTCGTCCAATCCAGCTAGTTAGAAACAACCGGTGAAGACCAAGGTACGTAGAATACAAGGTAGGGATCACGAGAGAGGTGCGCAGTGGCAAAGCAGAGCTGTGACGTCACGCAGGACCCTCACGTTGAATCTGCTCTGAATGTGGTAGAGGTAGTTCGAATAAGAATCGCTGTGCACGCAGAAGCTAAGTGATAATAATACACGATAGTAACATATCTGTGGTGTATAAGAAACCGTGTGTGTTTATTTTATGAGATAAAACGTAAAAGCCAGTAATAGTGTACACTTTACAGTATGCTTTGTCATGCCATTGCAGGCTGCACAAATCATAGCAGGCACGCGAAGGAACTAAACATACACTTTCATGTATTCCCTAAAGCCACTGACCTAAATAAATGGTGACAGAAGTAATCAAGTCATTATCGAAAGCTATCCTTATCAGCTTCGAGGGTTCGGAAGGCTTTATGACGATCCCCTTCCGACTGCTGTAACCCGAAAGGTGAGATCATTGCTTCTAGCCTCAATGCTTCCGAGACAATAAGAAATTCCATCTGTTCTCCGGGAGATTATGAAATATTACGCCCAAATATGTACTGATGAACTCGATCAAAACTCGGATATCGTGTGCCAGTCTAAGGCCAGCGTTGAGCCCACAACATCCTATTTTTCATTGGAGAATGAGCAAGGGTTCGTTAAAGCCCTTGAAGATCTAGTAAAACAGCTCGAGGACAGTCGTGAAACCAAGGAGCTGCTTGAAGACTTCACTGGCTATATAGCTTTTAGGATAAAGAAGAAGAACCCGATATAGAAAGTAATTACGGAGAGAAAACTGGTCAAAGTACAAGGGGTGGAAATTAAATTTCAAAAAGAGTCCAAATTTTTTTTGAAAGTTGCTTTACGTCGCACCGACACAAATAGGTCTTACGGCGACGATGGGACAGGAAAAGGCTAGGAGTGGGAAAGAAGCGTCCGTGGCCTTAATTAAGGCACAGCCCCAGCATTTGCTTGGTGTGAAAATGGGAAACCACGGAAAACCATCTTCAGGGCTGCCGGCAGTAGGGTTCGAACCCAATCTCCCGAATACTGGATACTGGCCGCACTTAAGCGACTACAGCTATCGAGCTCGGTAGTTTCAATTTCACCACGGGAGAGAACTGAAAGAGGGTTCTAACATCATCACAAACCTTACGGATATCCTGAAAAAGAAATTCCCCGAAATTTATGAGCTTGCAAGTTGCTTCGAGAGAAGCCGTTCTTTTATTCGAATGGACGCATTAAACAAAAGTAAGACATTGAAGAGACCGGGTTTCAGTTAATTCAACACTGATAAAGAAAGAAGAAAAGCAAAGAAAATCCACTGATGCTATGGATAAGTGTGTTTGATATTCTTTTTTAAATATTATTATTCTTTGTGTATAACATACCTGTTATTTTTTATGAAAGGCAATTTATTATGTTGTATATGAAACCAGTGCTAAGAATGTTAATATATATGTTCATTAATATGGCTTATCGAATATTAACGTGGAATTTGTCATTTCCTGGCACTTGGAGGAGAACATTTACTGTACTGTTTGTGTTGTGGGCAGTTTCCTAACATTTGCTGTTTGTGTTGTTGACAGTGTAGGCCCCTATATAGCCTCCCAATACTGCTTGTAGCAACGAACATATTTCTTACAGTCATCAAGCTTTAATGTTCGAGTCTGTAACAATTAGAGCCCCTTGTTATTGTTATCATGGGTGTTGAGAACATGAACATATGGAATGGCCATTCCACTGCGTTCACAGTCTTAGCACAACCTTTTATACAGATCGAAATACTTCAGAAACGCTGCTGGATTCACACTGTATTTGATCTCCTATTATTACTCTACTGTAATAGTGAAGTGGAATGCATTTTCTTAGGTGATGTTAAAATATCCATGTTCTCTTATCTCTAACTTGTGGCTGAAACAGAATAGCTTACAGCTGTGTATTAGCCTACCTCATGCAGAAGACATGGCGCTGAGGGTTCACGTTGACGTCATCGACGGCCAAGCGTGGTGGGGAGACCTGCGCGTGATCCCTACCTCTTACTCTAACTACCTTGAGTGAAGACAAGCTGTAGTATGTCGTGCACTATGTGCTGTACAGTCATAATGTTAGCACCACTTATTCTTTCTCCTCTGCTGCTGGACGTCTTCTGACATCTGTGGAACATGGTCTGTTAGGTGGATGAGGTACTTTTGAGAATCCCTTTTTTTTGCTCTTGGCTTTACGTCGCAACGACACAGATATGTCTTATGGGGACGATGGGATAGGAAAAGGCTAGGAGTGGGAAGGAATCGGCCGTGACCTTAAGGTAAATACGCACCATTTCCCTGGTGTGGAAATGGGAAACCACCGAAAACCATCTTCAAGGCTGCCGTCAGGGGAATTCGCACCCGCTATCTCCCGGAAGCAAGATCACAGCTGCGCGCCCCTAACCGCACGGCCAACTCGCTAGGTCTTTTGAGAATATAGTGTTCCTTCTATGAGCCGATGGTTCACTATTAAGCACCGCGTATTTCAACTCCATGGGATCGAACGAGTGGCCCCGTGGTTTGGGGCACATAGCTTTCAACTTGCATTCGAGAAATAGTGGGTTCGGACCCCACTGTCAGCAGCCCAGAAAATGGTTTTCAGTGGTTTCCCATTTCACTATAGGAACATTAATTAAGGCCTCAGCCGCTTCCTACGCACTCCCACCCCATCCCTAACCAATTGTCCCTATGAGACCTATGTATGTTGGTACGACGTAAAGCAAATTCAAATAAACATACCTTCATGGACTTTGCACCTGACGAAGCCAATGGGGATTGTTTACCGACCAACACTGCATGTTTCTCAGGTTTACTTGGCTATTATTTGTAAATGATACACCGGGCTGAGTGGCTCAGACGTTTGAGGCACTGGCCTTATTACCTCAACTTGGTGGGTTCGATCCTGGCTCCGTCCAGTGGTATTTGAAGGTGCTCAAATACGTCAGCCTCTTGTCGGTAGATTTACTGGCAAGTAGAAGAACTTCCTCGGGACTAAATTCCGGCACCTCGGCGTCTCCGAAAACCGTAACAGTAGTTAGTAAGACGTAGAACAAGTAATATTACTATTATTGTAAATGATTCTTCATCTCTAAACAAGATAGATGATAAATCTGGTTGATCTTGTCTTAATGCCCATGTATAAAGGTTACCACGATTCTCAGTATCGTTCCCACGCGACACTTGATGGAGAAAGACGTGATAGGAATGGAACTTATGACGGGGGAGAACGCTTAGTATACTTACCTGACTCATGCCACATGCGCATGCGATTAATTTCATCCTATTCTCCAATTGCTGGTTGTTTCAGTTACGTTTTCTTGGAGTTATACTGCCATTTACACGTAATTTGTTGAAGAGGTTCACAAAAAATGGTCGAGATGGGGACATCGATTAGGTTATCATTTCGCGTACAGCGCACAAGAACGAACAGCAGTTCTCCGTACTGTACCATTTCATTGCCCTGATAATTTTGAATCATGGTGTTAAAATCGTCGTTTTGCCGTGAATAGCGATAAAGTGTCGGAAATCATGCGGCAGAAAATACGAATTATAATATACAAATATATAGAATCAATTAAGCCATGATCGCGATGTAAGATAGTCAGACTTATAGAATCCAAATGGCCGTGAAAAAAAAAGCAGGGCGTTCCAGATTGTTAAAAAAAATTATTACTACTATTCATGGAATGAAGAAGAAACTTCTACGGAGCAAGAATTGAAGAAGAACTAATACGTCAAGTAGTATTAAAAATTGCGCCAACCATATACATATATATCAAGTCTAACGAGGAGGAAATCGTAATTAAAGAAGGGGGATATATATTATCGAAGAATAAGTTGAACACCGAAAGTTGACGCGAGTCACCAGTTAAAAATAAATTATCGCCAATTAAGAATATATTAACGAAAGGCTGAAAGTGGACTAGAATACTATTACAAAGTTTCTGACGTAGAATTAACATTGAATTTTGGTAGAATAACTTGTTAAAATTGTAGTTAGATACAAGAGAAGTTCCTCAAGAAGTGTCGTCGCAAAGAAGTTACCATAAGCACTTTTAAAATATGGAAATAGGTAATCTTCATTTACGGAAACCAATATCCTTATGTAGGAATGTTTTTAGACAGATATGGAGAGACTTGAAAGAATGCTTCGATGATTACCAAGGAAATGTGAAACGGTTGAGGTATGGAGAGAGATGCATACTTGAGATTTATTGGTAGTAATTACATACTGTAATACTAACCACTGATTATATCTGACGTGTCGGCGGCATGAATTTAATAACATGATAAGATATTTTTGGATTAATGGGATATTCTTGCGGTAAATACGTGACGCAATTCGTAGGTTGATAACCATATATATAACCATATTTATTCATCGAAATAACATCTCCAAATAATAAATATTGAGGTAAACCTGAATTCTTCTAACAAGATTTCGCATGTTGTAACGAGTCTTGCTTGATTGGTATTGGTTGTCAAAGTCATCATTTATGAAAGGAAGCATTTTCTTGAATTAAGTATCTGCCGTTGGTAAATAAATTTTGTTATTATATTCTCTAAAATTCCATGAAATGGTAGTTGAACTTAGACGCAATCTTGAATCTCGATATATGTAAGACCTCATATGATTATGACAATTTATTGTTAAGCAATACCTACATCTATTTCTTAGGAAATAATACGGACATGTTTATCCAGTAACTTGGAGAAACTGATTGATATATATATATATATATATATATATATATATATATATATATATCGGAATATATTTAAATAGCCATTGGGAGCTATAATAATGTGGAACTTCGCTTTCTCCGTTAGCATTACATTTGGAGATCATAGATGTATGGAATGATGAATAATTAAAAAAAAATTCAAAATAAGCAATTTCAAGTTAAATGAATGCGATTCAATTTTGATGTTAACAATTTTTAATTTATTTGCTTACGACTTTATTCATACTTTAACGTAAATAATACTTTGATTACATGGATATTCAACAAGAATACTATCTAATGAGATTGTTAGTTACGACTTATGCCACTCCTTAAAGTTTTCTTTGTTTTTACGTTGTAAGAATTATAACTTTTTTTAAAAAAGATTGATTAAGCTTAATCATAAATTTTATCGATTTATCCTTTCAATGAAGAAATACTGAATATAATTGGATATTATTTTACGATTTTATTTCATCCCATATTAATTCTTTGAATAAACCAAGTATTTACATATTTAATTTAATACTATTGTAGTTTATTTTCATAAATATAGCAGATAAGCTTACGCCGAACAATTACATGATTATTCTTAGTTGAATGAGTTTGGATGATGACTCTATTGGTATTTAAGGATCAATGGATGTGCTGGTAAATCATATGAAAGGAAATGCGGGTTCCCAGTCGGCCTCACGTTAAAATAATATACCTTATTGATGCACATTAATTACCCCTGAGAGGTATCGGACAGCAAGTCGGAGATGATTTTAACGCTTTCAGCAGAACGTAGAATGGTGAAATCTGCTTAAATTGGAACTTGTGCAAGCGTGATGAACTTATTATACACCGATTAATGGAGACAAACATACCTGCCGATACTTGACATCAGTATTAATGCATGATCCATTCAGTTGAATCCAATTTCTGATGCAATTGGAAAGGGGGAAAAAGCCGGTGCAATACATGGGTCGCCCGATAGGGTTCTAGAAAGAGTTTCCCCCGAAGGATTGTGCATTTAATTTGGCGCCCAACTTTGGAGCAAGACTGAGGACACCCAGCCTAATTAAAAAATAACTCTTGGCCGTACAGGAACATTAAAATGGCACATAACAGTGGAGCAAGACTGAGGATGCTTGGCATGATTTTTTAAAAATGAAATGATGATGAAGGATATTTATAAATAAATAACCAGCATTGAGGCAAAGAAGAAATTATCATTTGAGATTGGATACTTACGGAAGTAACCAAGAAGAAGTTGAGAGTTAGGCAAGAAGTCACATGGACATGAAAGGGAAGCTGAAGAAGAAATGACTAATAATAATGATAATGAAATAAATTGCAATGATAATGTAAATAATTAGTAGGTTAAGATAATTTATAATATTAAGTTAGTTCATCATATGACATTATGTTGAGATAGGAATAGTTAATATGTTAATAATTTTAAAATATCGAAATCGCTTATTTTGAATTTCTTGAATGACTGGGATAGTAGTAGAATGGCTGGTTATTGGGGGAGGTCAGTTTGTCAGTCTTATATTGAATGAAAAGTTGATATATTTGAGTGAATCTAAGTAATAGGCAATTAGCGGAAGCCAAATTTTGAAGAAATTGAATAATAATAAATATTATTATGACGAGGTTAAATCAGCTCCGCACACAATTTGAAGAGTATCAAAAGGAGCAAGGGGAGAGACAGCAAGAAAAGGATGAGGAGATAAATAGGATAATAGCGGACGTACAAAAGGCAAAAGGAGAACAGAAACAGAAGGACGAACAAATAAACAAGATAACCGAGGAGTTAGAAGACGATATAAAACTAGAAGAGAAGGAGCGAGAATGGTTGGAAGAAAGAAGAAGAAGAAGAGAGAAATTATTGGAAGGCATGACGGAAGAAGGAAGAAAAAGAATGGAAGAACTTTACAAAAGAAGTGATGAGTGGAAGATAAAATTCGAGAGAAAAATGAAAAAAATAAGTCAAGAAAGAAGTGAAAGGGAAGAAAGAGAAAGAAAAGTATGAGAAAGAGAAAAGGAAACAAAGAGAAAACAATTGCAAGAAGAAGGGAAAGAAGAACAGAAGGGAATAATAGAATTGTTAAAAGAAATGATGAAGAAACAAGAAGAAAGTTATCGAAACCAGATGGAAGAATCCATGAGACGGATGGAGGAGAGACATCAAGAATTCATGAGATAAATAGATGAGAGTCTTCAAAACTTTATGAATAATTTGAGAGGAGGAAATAACGAGAAGGATCAAGAAGCTAGTGAAGAATTGGAAACAAAAGAAGAAGAACGTATAAGTCCACAAAAATCATTACATGAAGAAACCGGGAAACAGGAGAAGCAGCAAGAAGAATGGCGGCAGAAGCAGCTAGGACAAATAAGAAGAACGGAAGAGAGGCAGAAGAAAAGAAGAAAGTTGGAAATTGGAATAGTCCGAGCAGAAATTTGGCAAATGCAGAACGAATTAGAGAGGAACCAAATCAACGAACAGGACCAAGAAGGAAGATACTTGTTTGAGTCAGACCAAATAATGATGAAGAGAATCGTGAGAGAGCTTACAACTAAAACAGGTGTAAATCAAGTACATCACCATGGAGGAGGTGAACCGAATCCAAAGGTGAAAATAAAAGCAGAACAGGCAAGAACGAATGTCAGACGGACAAGGAAATTTCCGAAGGAAAGGAAGAACGAAATGGATTACCGAAATAAAAGAAAAGGAACCAGAGAAAAGAAGAGATGGGAAGGAGCGATCAAAGGTCGACATATCAATGGAGATATAGAGGACGCCGAGAGTCTAGAACTTCAGGAGGATAAAAGAAAAGATAGAGAAGAGCAGAAATTGAATACAAAAACCCAAACTTGTCAATTATGAAGAAGACCGAGAATAGAATGTAGAATGCTTCATTAGAACTATGCAGGACACTATAATATAAACAGGTCAATGAAAGCTCCATTTATATACAAAAATGAAATGGAAATAAATATACTGCGAGCAGTACATTTATTTATCCGTAGCAGGGAAGAAAAATGTACCATTTCATTGCCCTGATAATTTCGAATCATGGTGTTAAAATCGTCGTTTTGCCGTGAATAGCGATAAAGTGTCGGAAATCATGCGGCAGAAAATACGAATTATAATATACAAACATACAGAATCAATTAAGCCATGATCGCGATGTAAGATAGTCAGACTTACAGAATCCAAATGGCCGTGAAAAAAAAGCAGGGCGTTTCAGATTGTCAAAAAAAAATATTACTACTATTCACGGAAAGAAGAAGGCATTAAAAAAAAACTTCTACGGAGCAAGAATTGAAGAAGAACTAATACGTCAAGTAGTATGAAAAAAAAAATAGCGCCAACCACATACATATATATCAAGTCTAACGAGGAGGAAATCGTAATTAAAGAAGGGGGATATATATTATCGAAGAATAAGTTGAACACCGAAAGTAGGCGCGAGTCACCAGTTAAAAATAAATTATCGCCAATTAAGAATATATTAACGAAAGGCTGAAAGTGGACTAGAATACTATTACAAAGTTTCTGACGTAGAATTAACATTGAATTTTGGTAGAATAACTTGTTAAAATTGTAGTTAGATACAAGAGAAGTTCCTCAAGAACAACTAGATTATGTCACTAACTATGATGTTGGATATGTTTCCATTACACGCAATCAACGGCATCGTCATGAGTGGCTAAATCCGAGATGGGATTGATAGCTGACCAACTCCACGCCAGCTGATTCTACAAGCCCGTAACCAGTTGCTACTTCCAATATGTGACGCAGCCATGACCTGGGGGCGGCCAGCTGCCTAAAGATGACGAAGAAGAAGTCTAGCCCAGTCCAGTAATGCCTGCGGATAAAGTTAAGTTCCATGTAATTTTATTTATTCAAAGTAAATAGTACGTAAATTATAGATGTAGTAATTAGAGGTTAGAGGCATGATTTTCATGAAGGTTGCAATTAGATCTTCGAGATATATTTTCAGTGAGCAGTGTCGTCGCAAAGAAGTTACCATAAGCGCTTTTAAAATATGGAAATAGGTAATCTTCATTTACGGAAACCAATATCCTTATGTAGGAATGATTTTAGACAGATATGGAGAGACTTGAAAGAATGCTTCGATGATTACCAAGGAAATGTGAAACGCATAATATAATGTGTTATGATCTAACCGTAATACGGAGAGGAGTTAGATGTTTTTTTTATTGGTTATTAAGATCTGGTTATAGGCAGTACGCAGTCACATGTGAGTAAATATGAACTTGATTTGTTCATACTTGTATTTCTCTTACTGGGATGAGTAATTATGTATTTTTGAGTAGAAATATAACCTATTAATACAATGTTGTCACTCGGTCATAGAATATTGAGACTTTACGCCGCTTAGAAGTAATGTTAGATATTTATATGAGTAATTAAGAGTTTATTCGTCGTAAATATGAGGTTATAAATATAAATATTCTGAGGGATGTGTTTGTAGGGATGAATTAGGTGAAGTTGTAATATTTACGGTTGAGATATGGAGAGAGATGCATACTTGAGATTTATTGGTAGTAATTACATACTGTAATACTAACCACTGATTATATCTGACGTGTCGGCGGCATGAATTTAATAACATGATAAGATATTTTTGGATTAATGGGATATTCTTGCGGTAAATACGTGACGCAATTCGTAGGTTGATAACCATATATATAACCATATTTATTCATCGAAATAACATCTCCAAATAATAAATATTGAGGTAAACCTGAATTCTTCTAACAAGATTTCGCATGTTGTAACGAGTCTTGCTTGATTGGTATTGGTTGTCAAAGTCATCATTTATGAAAGGAAGCATTTTCTTGAATTAAGTATCTGCCGTTGGTAAATAAATTTTGTTATTATATTCTCTAAAATTCCATGAAATGGTAGTTGAACTTAGACGCAATCTTGAATCTCGATATATGTAAGACCTCATAGGATTATTGTTAAGCAATACCTACATCTATTTCTTAGGAAATAATACGGACATGTTTATCCAGTAACTTGGAGAAACTGATTGATATATATATATATATATCGGAATATATTTAAATAGCCATTGGGAGCTATAATAATGTGGAACTTCGCTTTCTCCGTTAGCATTACATTTGGAGATCATAGATGTATGGAATGATGAATAATTAAAAAAAATTCAAAATAAGCAATTTCAAGTTAAATGAATGCGATTCAATTTTGATGTTAACCATTCTTAATTTATTTGCTTACGACTTTATTCATACTTTAACGTAAATAATACTTTGATTACATGGATATTCAACAAGAATACTATCTAATGAGATTGTTAGTTACGACTTATGCCACTCCTTAAAGTTTTCTTTGTTTTTACGTTGTAAGAATTATAATTTTTTTTTAAAGAATGATTAAGCTTAATCATAAATTTTATCGATTTATCCTTTCAATGAAGAAATACTGAATATAATTGGATATTATTTTACGATTTTATTTCATCCCATATTAATTCTTTGAATAAACCAAGTATTTACATATTTAATTTAATACTATTGTAGTTTATTTTCATAAATATAGCAGATAAGCTTACGCCGAACAATTACATGATTATTCTTAGTTGAATGAGTTTGGATGATGACTCTATTGGTATTTAAGGATCAATGGATGTGCTGGTAAATCATATGAAAGGAAATGCGGGTTCCCAGTCGGCCTCACGTTAAAATAATATACCTTATTGATGCACATTAATTACCCCTGAGAGGTATCGGATAGCAAGTCGGAGATGATTTTAACGCTTTCAGCAGAACGTAGAATGGTGAAATCTGCTTAAATTGGAACTTGTGCAAGCGTGATGAACTTATTATACACCGATTAATGGAGACAAACATACCTGCCGATACTTGACATCAGTATTAATGCATGATCCATTCAGTTGAATCCAATTTCTGATGCAATTGGAAAGGGGGAAAAAGCCGGTGCAATACATGGGTCGCCCGATAGGGTTCTAGAAAGAGTTTCCCCCGAAGGATGGTGCAGTACCTACACCATTAACATGTCGGCTTTTTTAGCATTAGTAAGTACCCCATCCTCCACCACGTCCTACTTCTTTAACTACCACGAATTAGCTGACAAAGAAGACGCTGTGCAATCATCGCACTGTAAAGGTAACAAACATAAGAACATCATAGCCCTGTAACTAAATGGTAGAATGGAGCGGGCAACCGTCGTTGTTTACAATTTCAAACTACGATAGTTTCTATTATATTTGTACTAGAATCCTGAAAAATTGTTATTGACATTCTAATTTACTCCTATTTCTATTTTGTTGATGTCAATAGTCATTGTTCCATTTGAAAAATATAACTTTCTATAATAATGTATATTCTGATAATTATTGAAGTATGCAGTTGTTGTTAAATCCCTACCCGAGACAGCGGCGAAGACAGGACTACAAAAGACCACACGAAAAGACCAAGTACTTCGAGAGTAAGCACGCTAGGAAGACCCCTTTGACGACCGTCTATGGAAAGGTAGGAAAAGTCAATCGATTCCGGTATCTTGGCGAATGGGTCCACCCCAACGGTAGAAACTGAACCTCTATCTTAGACAGATGTGCCAAACTCAATGCAGCATAACAACTGTCGCAAAACCATTACAAAAACGAGTGCATTTTAAAGAACGTCAAAATGTGCCATTATAAAACTGTTGTCAGACTCCGGTTCTTATTTGCTGCGGAGACCTTAGTGATGAACAGGACGACCAAGGATGACCTGGAAGAACCTGAAAGACGTTTCATCTGGAAAATGTATGGGCCAAAGTGCTCCCGGATGGAACCTACTGACTGAAAGCGAACACTGGAACTGTACCAACGGTTGGAAGCGGCTAACACTAGCATGCGATGTAGGTGGCTGATGTTTTACAGGCACCTTCTAAGGATGGAGAACGGCAGGCTTACGAAGATCTTCTCAATCTTCAAACGCTGCAAGACTGGGAACATGCAGCTCAATGAAGTAAAAATGGCCTCAGCTTCCGCTGGGATTTCTGACACTGATTTCTCAGACCGCCATAAATTTTGTAATTTGGTAAATTCGTGGTCTGCTCTACCAAAGGTTGTAAAATCTCGCAAACCTCTTTCACAGTAAAGAAAGGAAAAACTAATAACAGGACCAAGAGGTATTCGGATTGAAAGTGAGCATCCAAAAAGAACCAGTCATAAGAGTTTCCTAGTGGACTTAAATCACCAATAAACAATAAAATCTGTGTATGGGCTACAGTTTTGAGCCATTGGTTACACTTCATTTCTGTCGAAACAGCACATCAATATCCCCTTTCATTTAAGAAGTGCTTGGGTTGAAAATTCTAGGTGATTAACTCTGTAGAGTGAGCTTAATTCATAGTTAGCTATTGTAGTAGGAAAAACTCAAAATTTCTGGATTAGTTTCATCTTCAGTGTGAAACCCCCTTAACAGCTTCATACCCAGTGTAAACTACACTACATCTGTCTACACCTCTGAAATAACCACTTCACATGCCAGTATGTCGGTTTCTCAGAACCATTCCTCCAAAGAGAACAATTCTATTCCACCTACATTTCAAATTCGTCTTAAACAGTCACGCAAAAATTGAAATATAATTACACGTGTATTTTCGGTAGCAGAGTAAACAGTAATTATCCGTTAAACATAAATTAACCTTTATCGGATATTAGAATTGTTTTCAAAAATGTCAGGATCAACTTCATGTTGGATGAGTAACTGTTTTCAGAACTCCATAAACGGTTCAAACCATCATTTACATGTAGCACTTGCAAAAACTTTGGTAAATATAGTCTGAAATTCAGATCATGGAACAGAATTCTTAAATATAAAGTTCAAGAGACCTCTTTAATCTAGACTTGGGCGCAGGGCCTCGGGAACTGGTGGCAGCGCCCCTTTGACGGGATACTTCCGGCTCTCAGCTATCTCGCTCGCATTTAAGTAAAGGTTAATGACTATAAGGTAAAGAGAGGCACATTCTTGATATACGTAACTTAATGATAATGCCTGGTAAATGCATTTCTTTTTGCAAGTTGCTTTACGTCGCATCGACACAGGTAGGTCTTATGGCGACGATAAGATAGGAGGAGGCTAGGAGTGGGAAGGAAGCGACCGTGGCTTTAATTAAGGTACAGCCCCAGCATTTGCCTGGTATGAAAATTGGAAACCACGGAAAACCACTATCAGGGCTGTCGACAGTGGGATTCGAACCCACTATCTCCGATTACTGGACACTGGCCGCACTTAAGCTACTGCAGCTATCGAGCTCCGTGGGAAAATGTATAAAATGCAGTTAACTGTACCTCCACCCTGAGGCTATTAAAATGATCTATTGTCTTTTTTCTCCCAGTTTGCTTTGAACTTCAATACTGAGATTATTTATGTGCAGTAATTTTCACATGTTGCTGTTAGAACCTACCTTTACAATCCCTGTACCTCAGATTTAAACTTAAGTACTTTCACCAATATATATGCCACGGTTTTTCCGTGATGCTGTTGAGGATACCCGTTTGATGTGGCAACGTTGTTGTTGTCATAAGAGCAATACTCTTTTCTTAACATGGAATGATCTATAGTAGCATTATATTTCAGATATACGATAAGCCCACGTGGCTTTGATATTGCGAGAATAAATAAACCATCAATCAGCCTACTCTGTGCAGTACTTTAGAAGAAGCTGAACATTTGGTTATTTTTCTCTTTTGAAAGCAATAGGCACCCACACAATATAACAAATAATAACGTAACCTATTCATTCAATGCGTGGGGCTTCGGAGGTTGAAATAGAAAGTAGCGTACTAGTGCACTAACAATTCTATCGAAGAGTAGCAGACAATGCATTATAGAAACCCACTTATTTCCGTCGTGTAGCTCGTTAGCGAAAAGAAACGAACGTCGAACACAAAAGAACTTCAGAATGAAACTAAAAGAAAATCACTTGAATAATACATCGATCCGAGTAAATAAACGATCAAAAGGCAAGCAGTGCTAATGATTAAACAGAACTGATGTGATTCTGTTCAGAGTTGAAGGTTACAGCAATTCTTATTCTCTTTGTGAGTGTTCTCATCAATCTTGACAAGGAGGTTACCGCCGAGTTCGAGAACGGAACCGAATTGCCTGTCGAGATATTCTTGAGCAGTGATATTGCTTTCTGACAGCTACAATAAGAGCTATTCACTGCTAGTCACTAGCTGCAACAACTGGACTATTTTTCATTTGTTAATTTATGTATTTACTATTTTTGTATTTTATTTTATTTCTATTTTTCTGTGCTGCACATATCTCTGTCGATTTCTTTCTTCTTTCTTCATACGTTTAATTTCCTGGGTTGTTTTTTCCCTCGGAATCAACGAGGGATGCCACTTCTACCACCTCAAGGGCAGTGTCCTGGAGCGTGAGACTTTTGGTCGGGGATACAACTGGGGAGGAGGACAAGTATCTCACCCAGGTGGCCTTACCTGCTATGCTGAACAGGGGCCTTGTGAGGGGTTGAGATTACTGGAAGGGATAGACAGGGAAGAGGAAAGGAAACCGGCCATGGCCTTAAGTTAGGTACCATCCCGGCATTTGCGTCGGACCACTTGGTCAGCGCAGTGATCTTCGATTCAGAGGGCCCAGGGTTCGATTACCGGTCGGGTCTGATATTTTAACCTTAAATGGTTAATTCCCTTGGCTCGGGGACTCGGTGTTTGTGCTGTCCGCAACATCCTTGCAAATCACACTCCCCACATAACACTATCCTTACCTACACATGGCTGATGCCGCCCACACATATCGGAGGGTCTGCCTTACAAGGGCTGCATCCAGCTGGAAATAGCCACAAGAAATGAATTAATACTCGTCAAATTTCGTGACAGAGGCAAGAATCGAACCTAGGCCTCCGGAGGTGGCAGCTAATCACACTAATCACTACACCACAGAGGCGGCCTCTCTCGATTTCCTCGTTGTGTTTTGTCGTAAGTTTTATATTTATTCTGCTTTGAAAACTATTTGTTTTTAAATAATGTTACTCAATTAGTGCGGTCTAACTTGTAGCATAAGTTAAATAAACAATTAATTCCCATAATAGCTCCTTGAAAGAGATTCACACAGAACTTTCCTACATATTCAGCACACCAAGCAAGCTAGTCGTGGGGTTAGGGGCACGCAGCTGTGAACTTGCAACCGGGAGACAGTGGGTTCGAATCCCATAGTTGGCAGCCCTGAAGTTGGTTTCCCGTGGTTTCCATGGTTTCCTCTTTCTCACAAATTAATTAAGGACAAGGCTGCTTCCTTCACACTCCTAGCTCTTTCCTATCCCATCGGCGCCATAAGACCTAACAGTTCGGTGCGACGTAAAGCAAAATGCTACTTAATATCGTCAGATGAGAACTTTCAATATATAACAGAAGTATATTATATGAAGGGTGCGGCTCAGGCTGAAATGATATCTTATTTAAAAGACGTGGAAATAGGAGTAATATAGCCTCTCCCACCTGCCGCAGTCTCTTCAGAATATGATCAGTCACTTTTGACCTATAGACAAATGGTCAGTGTCACGACCTTCGGTTCAGAGGAACTTTAGTTCCAATCGGGATCGAGCCGGGGATTTTAATTGCATGTTGTTAACTCTTCTGGTTCGTCATAAGAGAAAACTCTCCATTTACACACAATATACCACATTACCAACCACCAAGCATACATAACAGTGAACACATCCCTCTACTTAGGGACGATGAGACTGGTTTGATGCAGCTCTCCATGCAAAACTATTTCTAAAGATATTATCATAAACTCATCTCTAAAGATAATAGGCATCTTGATATTTTTGGAGTGTACAGAGCGGGAATTATTTGATAAGGGATGTGGGAAACGATATGGAAAAGAACGTGATTGTAGCGTGTGATTTCAATTTATCAAATGTCAGTTGTAAAGGTAATGCGAACGACAGAAAACATGTCCAACAAATGGCAAATGACCTATTATGGGAAGGACAGCTGATTCAGAAATGGATGGAACAAAATATAGGGAGGAGTATTATGGACGTGGTGCTGGTAAAACCAAATGAGATCTATGAAGAAACCGAAGTAATAGATGGTATTAGTGATCAAGAAGTTGTTTTCGTCGTAGTTAAAAATAAATTTGATAGAAAGGAAAGTCTTAAAAATAGACTATATTAAGCACTACCAGATGGTTGAAAAAACAGGCATGAGGGAGCTTTTAAAAAGTAACTATGATCGGTGGAAAACCGTAAATAAATATGTAAACATACGGTGGGATGGGTTTAAAGCAATTGTTGAGGAATCTTAAAAGAGGTTTGTATCTTCAAAGGTGGTAAGGAATGGTAAGTTCCACTATATTATTACAGTGAAGTAAAGAGACTAAGATGGAGGTGCAGACTGGAAAGAAATTGAGTTATAAGTGGCTGTGAAAGTAAGGAAAAATTGAAGGAATTTACTAGGACATTAAATTTAGGAAAGAAGTCAGCTAAGGATAAGATTATGGCAAGATTAATTCGCAGTCATACATATTTTAGTGAAAAATGGAGAAGAATATATATAGGTACTTTAATGCAGAGGGATATTCCAGGAATCATTAATGAACAAGGGGAGTGTGTATGCGAGGATCTTCAAAAGGCAGAATATTCAGTCAGCAGTATGTAAAGATTGTTGGTTACAAAGGTAATGTCCAGATACAGGAGGTGACTAATACTAAAGTATTAAAATTTACCTATGATAATGTTATTTGCAATAAGATACAAAAGTTGAAAACAAGAAAAGCAGCTGGAATTGATGAAATTTCCGGGGATATACCAAAGACAATGGGTTGGGATATAGTACCATATCTGAAGTACTTATTTGATTATTGTTTACATGAATGAGCTATACCAAATGAATGGAGAGTGTGTGGGACCCTCACCAGGATTACTTGATCAAAGAACGGGAAAAAATCCACAGAAAAGCTGATCGATTTGCTCTGGGTGATTTTTGGCGAAAGAGCAGCGTTACAAAATGTTGCAAAGTTGGGCTGGGAATATTTGGGAGAAAGGAAACGAGCTGCTCGACTAAGTGGTATGTTCCGAGCTGTCAATGGAGAGATGGGGTGGAATGGCATTTGTAGACGAATAAGATTGAGTGATGTCTTTAAAAGTAGGAAAGATCACAATATGAAGACAAAGTTTGTATTCAAGAGGACAAGGTAGTTAGCGATAGGAAAAACTTGCCAAGGGAGATGTTCAACAAATTTCCGATTTCTCTGCAATCCTTTAAGAAAAGGCTAGGAATACAACAGATAGGGAATCTGCCACCTTGGTGATTGCCCTAAAACAGATCAGTAGTGATTGATTGACTATCCTGTGCTAACCTTTTCATTTCTACGTAACTATCACACACTACATCTGCTCTAATCCACTTGTCATATTAATATCTTGGTCTACCTCTATCTTTCTTACCGCCTGCACTTCCCTCACAAACCAACTGAACAACTCATGGGTTTCTTAAGATGTGTCCCATCATTATATCACTTGAGTCGTCCAGTTGCAAAACCCGTTATATCCATTTCCTTCTCAAAATAAGTTATCACCGCCATAGTATGCAGCTCCTCAAAATACACAATCCAGTAATGTAATACGTAAGCAAAGGCCATTTAATCCATACGTTTAAAAGTGACAAATAACGCAACTGCAGCAAAAGTCGTTATGTCCAGCGTGTGTTATTCTGCAAAGCTCGTTATGTCGTAGAACCCTTTAAGGGAATCATACGTACACGAACAAAATCAGGCAACTTTGTGATAAGAAGTGAAGTAAACTATAACAGCGATTGTGGTGGAAGCAAAAAGCATATTGAACCATGGGAAACACTTTTCTGCTATTGTTCCTTTTAAGAACGGAATGCTCAACGACCTGCACACATTTTTGACCAAACATTACGGGAAAGAGTGAATAAGAAACGATGACTGCAGTGTTTGACCAGCGGCAAAATTTAAAATGTGAAATGCCAGACTATGACATTGATGTGGGAGATTTTGTTGAGGACAATAACAGATTGTTAATATAACTGTACAAAATGTTACATAACTTATAAAACATTTTGAATGAGTAATGATTTCTTGATGTAATCATTAAATCAAAGAGTGGGGATTAGATATCAAAACATTATATCCTAAGCGAAATTATTTCCATTCATGCTAATTTCATAGTGTAATACATTCAAACGTAGCTACTAAAACACTTTCACCATAAATCTGCACACTCTGTCACATGTACTGCTGCACATATATTTTGTCTCCACAAAACTGCCGCAAAACTCGTTATGTCCAAATTTTTCTTGCAAAAAGCATGTGTTCTGTAAGTTAAATTTTGCGGATATTTTGCGGTATGATGAAGATGAATCTCCTATCTTTGAACATAACAGAAATTTGTTTGTCTGCATATAACGGGTTTTGCAACTGGACGACTCACTTATTCTCGTTAAATTCAGCCAAATCGATCTCCTATCACTAGTTCAATTTAGTATCTCTTCATTCGTGATTCGAGCTACCCATCTCACCTTCAGCTTTATTCTGTGACACCACATTTCAAAAGCGTCTATTCTCTTTCTTTAAAAGCTAGTCATTGCCCATGTTTCACTTTCATACAACACCACTTTCCAGACGAAACTCTTGAAAAACAGTTTATAGAACAATGTTCGAAGTGAGCACATTTCTTTTCCTAAGAAAGGCAATCCTTGTCTGTGCTAGTCTGCATATTATGTCTTCCTTTCTTCTTCCATTGTTAGTTGTTTTACTATCCGAGTGTCGATATGGATCTACTTCGCTTAATAAGAGTCAAAAAGGGTATCGAACCATCACAATGTAAACAGGGACAGGTAGAGGGAGATTATGAGTCAGTGAACATGAAACGTAACCTTATTCAGCCGCGTTGAGTAATTCGGCTATATGCGGCGCTGGCCTTCTGACCCCAACTTGCCAGGTTCGATCATGACTCAGTCCGGTGGTATTCGAAGGTGCTCAAATACGTCAGCCTCGTGTCGGTATATTTTCTGGCATAAAATAACTCCTGCGGGACAAAATTCCGGTTCGTCGGTGACTCCGAAAACCTTAAATAAGTAGTCAGTGGAACGTAAAGCCAATATTACTTTTAACTTCAATGAACTGTTTCCCCGCCTGATTGCACCACCGTACCCCATATACCCCAGAAATGTTGTCTCTTGCTTTCCCAGTTCACGATATCTGCTCTAAAGCTTGGGCCAAATGCTCATTAACAGCGGACCCCAAAAATTTGGAAAAAGCCAGGAAAAATAAGTTCCTTTGCTAGTTGTTTTTCGTCGCACCGACACAGATAGGTCTTACGGCGACGATGGGATAGGAAAGGCCTCGAAATGGGAAGGAAGCGGCCGTGGCCATAATTAAGGTACAGCCCTAGTATTTTCCTGGTGTGAAAATGGGAAACCGCGGAAAACCATTTACGGGGCAGACGACAGTGGGGTTCGAACCCACTATCTCCCGGATGCAAGCTCACAGCTGCGCGCTCCTAACCGCACGACTAACTCGCCCGGTAAAATAAGTTCTTAGTCTATATTTGTTCTTATTTTGTTTTACCATGCTGCCCGGTGGTTTGTTATTGTTATGGGAAAGTACAACTGGGCAACCATCCCTTCTGAACAAAATGGTAGAGGTCCAACCCATCGTACAATGATGGCATTGGCAAAATTTCTTTTATTATATTTTTCTTCATGTCACACCAACACAGATAGATCTTGCGGTGACTATGGGACAGGAAAGGGCTAGGATTGTAGAGGAAACGGCCATGGCTTATATTAAATTATAGCCCCATAATTTGTCTAGTATGGATGGGAAATCACGGGAAACCATCTTCAGGGCTGCTGACAGTGGCATTCGAACCTTCTATCTCTCGTGAGAAAAAACGCATAGCCACTGTTCGGTAAAACAATAAGAAGGTTGAACAAACGCCTTAATGTGGACGACTCACTAGGACCCGAAAATCTAATACTAGCGGGGTCAGAAGATGAGAAGGTTTGACCAAGACAGGTCAGATAGGAAATACACTACCTAATTAAAAGTATCTCATCACCTCTATATAATGCAGAATTCAACACGAGATGTCACGAGATGTGGACCTGCCAGTATAAAAGGGGGCGGAGACTATTGTGTTGTCGGTAGAGAAAGAAGAACAGCAGAGTAGGTAGCTCAGGACACTCTTCAACGTGGACTAGTCGTTGGATGTCACCTGAGTAACAAATTCTTCAGGGACATTTCAATCCTTCTAAAGCTGTCCAAGTCGACTGTTAGTGATGTGATTTTGAATTGGAAGCGCGAAGGAACAACCGCAGCTAAAACAAAACCAGACAGACCTCATTTAATGAGGAACAGGGACCGTCGAGCATTGCGGAGGGTAGGTGTAAACCAATAGCAAGAAATCAGCGAAAGGAGTCACTCGTGGGTTCCGAACTGCTACCAGCAGTCCATCCAGCACAATGTCTGTGCGTCGGGAGTTAAAAGGAATGAAGTGCAATGTTCGAACTGCTGCTCATAAGCCAGACATTCCTGCAGTCAGTGTTAAGCGACATTTGATGAGGTGTAAAGAGCGACGATACTGGACAGTGGGTGACTGAAAACGAGTGATTTGGAGTGATGGATCACGCTACTATACCCTATGGCAATCCGATAGAAGTGTTTGGTTTGGCGAATGCCCACAGATCGTTACCTGCAATCATATTGTGTAGTGCCTACACTGAACTACGGAGGATGTGGTCTAATGGTACGGGAATGATTTTCGTGGTTAGGGTGTTGCTCGTCCCCCCCCCCTTATCCCACTGAAGAAAATTCTAAATGCAGAAGAGAAGTGAATTCATTTTAAACAATTGTGTACTGCGTACAGTAGAGTACCAGCTCGGATACTATGATAGTTTGTATCAGCTTGACAGTGCACTCTGGCATAAAGCGACATATGTAAGGCAGTGGTTTGTGGACAGTAACATTCCTGAAATTGACCCGCCTGCTCAAAGTCTCGAGGTGAATCTACTGGAAGAGTTAGAACGTGGAATTCACTCCAGACCACAGCGTCTGACAGCACTACCTTCTCTGGTTTCTGCTGTTGAGGAATAATGGGCCGCCGGTCCTGCACATACATTCAGACACCTTACTGAATGTGTCCCAAGGAGAATTAATGTCGTCATATGGTAGAGCTACCCCATATTAATGTCCAATAATAGGCAACATGATGCGGGTAAAGTCTAAATATGATTTCACATAGTTGTTCGGATGTTTTTGATCAGGTAGTGTATGACAGTGAGGATGCTGGAATAAATAACTAGAAACTATGGACTCGGTGGTCGTCAACTGTGCTTCTAAGTCCCTAGTGGTTCCTCTTTCAGTGACCTCTTACGGCATATAGAGGATACCGTAGTTGTTTTCTGCCATCCTAATCTACAAGTGTCAACTGATGATCCCGTAGTCATCAACCTACGCATGTAAGTTGAGGTCTACTGGGGACGCTTTCAGTTTTACTACAAGCCACACTCGGGGACTCGAAATGACAGATTTCTCACTCTCCCGCTGGCATTTAGAACAGGGATGATGACGAGACGTAGGTAACTGAGTACTCGGTTACTCGTTACGGTTGTTACTCGAAGTGAAAGCACGCGAGTACCTGTTCCATCGACAAACCTGGTTACTGTCTACGTGGTAAGTTGTTTGCATGTATTCTCGGTGATGCCTTTCAATTCCCTTTCCACCTGAGGGGCTGCTCCCCTGTTCCGCAGCCTTCCTCCCGCTAAAAGTAGCTTTTCGTGCCCAGATAATGTTACTTGTCTTTTAGGACAAAACTAGGCTTTCCTTAAAGCCTAAATTGAGAGTTGCGTTTAAAGGTATGTATATTTTTTATAAAAGGTAATTTGATTTGTTTACAGTATTCATAAATAGCCCAATTAGCTTTTTGACCATATTCAGCCGCTGGTTGGAATGATAAGCATTTAAGATTTATTTTGTACAATTTGCTTTCCGTCGTCCCGACACAGATAGGTCTTATGGAGAAGATGGGATAGGAAAGGGCTAGAAGTGAGAAGGAAGCGGCCGTGATCTTAATTAAAGTACAGCCTCAGCATTCGCCTGGTGTGAAAACGAGAAACCAAAGAAAACCATCTTCATGGCTACCGACAGTGGGGTTCGAACCCACTATCTCCTGAATGCGAACTCACATCTGTGCGACCCTAACCTCACGGCCAACACGTTCGGAACTTTAAGGTTTATTCATCACAGTGACCATGTGTCACCTCGTAATCTGCAGGCCTCCGAGCTGAGCAGCAGTCACTTGGTAGGCCAAGGCCTGTCTGGACTGTCGTGCCATGTGGTTTGTTTTGTTTTGCAAGATTTATTATTGTTACTTAAAATATGTAATACGTGGCTGTCAGGTTCAAACAGACCTAAGCAATGATATTTTTAACAAAAGCATTTATCCTGAATACTGAAAAGCCATTATATGACTACAGTACATTATTCGTTTAAGGGGAAAGGGGCAAATACTTGTTCTCCGTAAGGAAGTCCTTCCATTTCGAACTGATTGGTATGCGGGAGAAGAAACGATAAAAGAACTATATCGCATCGGTATTGATGTCACATTCATTGCATGAGGTGAATTTTATTTTAACATAAAATATTTACTACTTCAATATAAATGGTATATCTCCTTCTTTACGATGTGGTCTGCTAGGGACCACGCGTGTGTTTCAGTTTCACCCTCCTTTGTCGTTTTCTTTTCCGTTCTTTTCAGTATTCTTTCATAATTGCACTATGTCTTATTCTTCTCTCCTCAAACCACTTTGGACCGGGTTTTCTTTCCATTCTTCCTTCCAATCCTTCCATTCTTAAAACTTTATTTTTAAGAATCTCTCTTTCTATTGCTTCCTCTTCGCTTATTTTATTTCTTTCTAAATCTTTCTTGACCTCTTGTATCCACTCATTGATGACTTTTTCTCCCAAAGATACCTGAATATCTGTTTTGTCAATTTGTTATCATCCATTCTATAGATATGTCCAAAAAATTGCAATCTTCTTTTTCTTATTGTTTGTGCTATATTTTTTGTTTTCTGTTTATATTTCCTTATCACTTCCTATTTTCCAGTGTTCTGTTGTTTTCAATGATCCTAAGATTTTTCTCATGATTATCCTTTCTAGTACTTTCAGTGAATTCAAACGGGTTACTTGCTTTAACATGGTAGCCCACATTACCTGGATGGGTAGGATATCACTGGCCCTACTATTTCATAGCTTACATGGCCTTCAATTTTTCTTTAAATATACATTTTCAAAGGGTATGGCCTTTTCTTTTCTAGACTGCAACGTGTTGTGTCCTCCTAAGTGCAATAACCATACCACCACCATCAAAACTACCTCATTTCCAGCTCACATTATACAAAATCAATTCGCGTTCACGTGAGTGATAGGTCATTTACCTGTCCCCAGTTGTATCCTGAATTAAAATGTCACACGCAGTTGTTAGGGAAATGTAGGATAACCTGTCATACTGAGAGAAAAAATAATAAAAATATTTGTGTGTCTGTATAAAATATGTCTAGTTAGCTATCATAAAATCCTCGTGAATACTGTATTAAAATGACACTTAGGAAATAATAGTTCTCATATTCATAAATGTTACCCGAGGTAAGCTTTAACAAAACATTAAGAAAAAAAACCGGTAAATATTTCGTTTCATTGTAATCGTTCAGGACAAATTACTAATCACTTTCATCCGGTTTACAATCTATCCTTTATTTAAATATTCAGCTTCAATTTGTCAGAGATACTATTGTAGGTTTATGAGAGATTCAACATAAGATCTCCTGTAACCGGTGTAAACAAAACACCGAGTGAGTTGGCCGCACAGAGGGGGTCGCGCAGCTGTGAGCTTGCATTCGGGAGATAGTGAGTTAGAACCCCACTGTCGGCTGCCCTGAAGATGGAGTTTCGTGGTTTCCTATTTTCACACCAGGAAAATGCTGGGGCTGTTTCTTAATTAAGGCCAAGGTCGCTTCCTTTTCACTCCTAGCCCATCCTTGTCCCGTCGTCTCCGTATGACTTACATGATAACCCACTTCTAATTATCTAGATGGGTAGCATATCACTAGCCCAAATATTTCATAGCTTGCATGGCCTTCAAATTTTCTTTACCATTATATTTTTTGAAGGGTTTGACCTTTTCTTTTCTAGACTATAATCTGCGTTATGAGGGCGACGGTCACCTTGTTGTGTCCTCCTTAGAGCAAACTATAAAAAACATATAGTACATGCATATAACTTCACCAACTTCACTATACAGTAGACTTGTATGCCTTTCAATGTTCAGTCTGCAAGAATCTGTAAATGAACTAATGAAATTAGTATCTCCTCCATCCTGTGTTTATAACTAGCTCTAAGGTCTAGCTTTGTTCCTCATCTCTTACCTTTAAATAAAAGAGTAAAAAGTGGACATGCTGTGTCGTAGGCACATCTGTAAATTTATGGCATAGAACACATCTTTCTGACATAAATAAAGCATCGGGGGCTAGATGTGCACCTCCATCGAAGTGTATGTTCTTATGAAAGGGGAATATAATGAAACTATCAGGCAAATTAAAATTCAATAGCAAATCGAAAGGTTAGCATAGTTCTAAGGTTCCTAAGTTTTATGGCGAACTGTTACAGGATCGAATCCATATGGACTAAATTTGTATTTAAATTGTTTCCGGCACTCCAGCATCTCCTAAAATGTATAACAGATACTGTGGACTTAATGAGTCTGGTTTTATGAGAAATACGATGAGGTAATTATATACTAAATCTAATTGTACGAAAAAGAACAAGAAGTCCGACACTTCGGAGGAATGATCAGCATAGCGACCTTAGTTGTAGAGAGTACCGGTTTGGAATTCTCGGCAGAGTCGGGTCATTTAGCATATATAGTTAATCCTCTTATCCGAGGACTGGGTATTCGTGTTTGTCTTCTCTTCATTTGAACACAGCACACCACCAACCGCCACGGAAGCACGCAGTAGTGAATATAAACCTTGGCGTTTGGAAGGGCATTCGGTCGTAACATTGGTCCAAGTACAATATGCGATCTATATCGCATTTAAGACCCCCTAAACAGCGTGGGTAAAGCGGTGGATAAAGGAGACGAGATCGGAACCTTCAAAACCGGGTCAGTTGGCCGTGCAGTTTGGGGCGCGCAGCTGTGAACTTGCATTCGGGAAATAGTGGGCTCGAACTCCACAGTCGACAGCCCTGAAAATTGTTTTCCATGATTGCCCATTTGCACACGAGAAAAATGCCAGGGCTGTACCTTAAATTAAGGCCACGGCCGCTTCCTTTCCTCTCCTAGCCCTTTCCTCTCCTGTCGTTTCCATAAGACCAAGCTCTGTTGGTGCGACGTAACGCCAATTGTAGGAACCCTCAAAATTATTTAGATGTAAACAGGCAATGCTGCGAAGATCTGTCAAATAATAATAATAATAATAATAATAATAATAATAATAATAATAATAATAATAATAATTTCATGTGGCTATTTCTAGCCGAGTGCAGCCCTTGTATGGCAGACCCTCCGATGAGGGTGGGCAGCATCTGCCATGTGAAGATAACTGCGTGTTATTGTGGTGGAGGATAGTTGTATGTGTGGTGTGTGAGTTGCAGGGATGTTGGGGACAGCACACACACCCAGCTCCCGGGCCAATGGAATTAACCAATGAAGATTAAAATCCCCGACCCGGCCGGGAATCGAACCCGGGACCCTCTGAACCGAAGGCCAGTAGGCTGACCATTCATCCAACGAGTTGGACATCTGTGAAATGATTGAATACTTCACTTTCGCAAATGTAACAATATCGGGGTCGGAAGAGGGCAAAAGTTGTCCAAGGGAGAGAGAGGAAAGAAGGAATTAAATAACCGTGCACTAGAACCTGTTCGTAGAGTTGATGGATTCTTTCCAACTAGAATTAGAATATTTCCCCTTCAATGGGAAAATCGAGGGAGAGCGGGATATTCCTCCCACCCCTAGAGGACAGCCAAAGGATGGACGGAAATAAACAGCTAGCCTGGAGAAAGGTGTATTTTCACTTGCCGAGTATGTTTTTATTTGCATTAAGTAGTGCAGTGTATATTGGTAACACGCATTCTTTCGTGTACCTCTGGCGATTTTCCTCAAGTATCGGATTGTAGTACAGTCTGTCAAGAAGTAATCAAGAAGTGAATTCGCTGTTATTTTTTGCTAGGCTTAATTGGTGCCGTGTTTGCATGGACGAATGGGCAAACCAATGCATTCTGATACAAGAAAACTGGAGCATATTTCGAAAGTGAGTAAAGGACGGTGGACTACTAATTTCTGTTAAGAACCTGTGGGAAACGACGCCTGAAGCTATGGGATTGTGTAGGTGTGAGATAGGACATATTTTAAGTGATAAATACGAGAATATCCGTTAGGAAGTGATCTCACCAAAGCAATAATTTCGATGGCGATGTACTGCGATCCTGATTACGATACCGTGAGCGAAGAAGATGACGAACATATGTGAATTTTACTGTAGTAACGACAACAGGACCATTCGCAGTTCCGAGAAGGAGAGAGTTACAGTTAGCAGTGCGATCCCTCGAGAATGTTGCAGTAGAGAGGATAATGCTTGTTAGCAGTGCTGATAAATCAACATGCCAAGCCTCTCATGTGAGTGGCTCCACACATACACCGCGGATATCCAAGAATGAACTGGACTTTAAACTTAATCACGTACAAAAGTCATACGAGGAGGACTGCGATAGGCGCATGCAGTATGAAGACATTAATTTTTCGAGGCATGGCGACTGGTTGGATTTGCTTTATAACTTTATTTGGAATGAGAAGGGAGTTTTTCACGTAGGTGTTTTTTAAAATTAACATTACTACCACTACTGTGAAGGAGGAAACCCTGATAAAACAGTGGATAAATCGACCAAATATCCTCGGACCATGTCATTGCGAGACGCACTGAACGCAGAGCGTTCTCTGAATATGTTAAGTCAGGATGAGTGGCAAATGTTCTCTCACTGGGTAAGTACTGAATTTCTTTTCAGCTGGACGAGGCCCCACACTGCTTGGTACATATCGTGCGTGACATGCTGGATAAACACTTCCGTCAGGACGACGCGGCCCTCATGAATATCCTCCTAAAAGATCAGATCAAACGCCATGAGGGATAGGCCACAGAAGTCTACGGAAAAAGCTGCGCACTCTGGAGGAGTTAGAGGAACGTATCGATGCAGTGTTCGGAACCATTCACAAGGATTTCCTTCGAAAAAAATTGATTACTAGACCACGGGTGTTTAGGCTGTAATAGATCAGAATCCAGAGATGATAAAGCAAGTATACATAACTCGGACACCAGTTCTGCTATGAGGTTTGCATAAACAGTAGGGTTCCGTCCTACTAGAGCCCCTAAAACTTATGTCACTCTCGTTACACTACGAAAGAGCGGAGCATAGTCGACAGTTCCTACCAGATAAGTTGGTATGCATTTTACCCTTTTACCGCATAAACAACCGGATTCTATTGATGACACTAATGACGCCTATGTGGAATTTTGCCACAAATACTTTCATGAATTTGAGAACAAAACGTTTCTCATAGTGCGCAAATAAATCCATTGCAATAACGTTCTTGTCGTTTGAATTTGGACAGTGATTTCCACACACTCTGTATTGGCTATACTCTTTGTAACGTGTACTGTACGGGCATACACAAAGCAAACTAAAAAAGTGAACTGAACAGAATTTGCAAAACTTTTTTAAGCAGTGTTGTATGTATATGTAAGCAGTAATGTCTAGAGAGATAGATTCATATATCAAGATGTCATGCATTCTGTTCTCCAAAGCATGTTACTTATATCACGGCTACAATGATGTATGGTTCCAGAAACATTTGATTTACCAAAGGAAAGCTATATATAAAAAGCTCAACTTCATTTGTATCGTAACATTTTTTTTTTGCTAGGGGCTTTACGTCGCACCGTCATAGATAGGTCTTATGGCGACGATAGGATAGGAAAGGCCTAGGAGTTGGAAGGCAACGGCCGTGGCCTTAATTAAGGTACAGCCCCAGCATCTGCCTGGTGTGAAAATGGGAAACCACGGAAAACTATCTTCATGGCTGCCGATAGTGGGATTGGAACCTACTATCTCCCGGATGCAAGCTCACAGCCGCGCGCCTCTACGCGCACGGCCAACTCGCCCGGTCCTAACATTTTAGAAGGGGTCGGTTGCATGCATATTTAAACCACTACTAGACGTTCTGAATTGCACAATCGTTCTTTTCCTTTGCTCCCAAATAATAATATTTATTGAAACCTTATTCGTATTGATTAATTACGCCCAACAACAGAGCGCGTTGGAACTTCACAATATCTCTCTATTCGTCCACCAAGTACCTACTTGGGTTCTTGTGTCCATCCTGTACATTTACTTCTAGGCTTCTGTCATATTTATGTTTGGTTATTACTAACCTTCTAAATTGTATTCGCTCTTGAATGGTTCCTTCGGTAATATCAAATTCTTATAAATCCTCCTTTATTCCGCGAAGGTTTGAACCCAACTTTCGGCAGCCCTGAAGATGGTTTTCGTGGTCTCCTATTTTCACACCAGTAAAATGGCGCGAATGTACCATCAAAAGATATTTCATAATGATAAATATCATAAACTGAATTCTGTGTGCGTGTATTTACCGTTCAATGAGTTCTGTGTAGTAAAATGTAAAAATTGATAGCTGACTATAACAAACTTTACATATTGCCTTATAATTGCACATGAGTGCTCACAAAGAACTGTATCTGCCAAAAAATAGAAACAGGTGGAATATAATAATAATAATTGTTCCGAGGTATCTGTGGAACAGCAGAGGTGAAAGAAGGTGCTGGGTGGAATAGGTCTCAACTTACGAAATTAAAGTTAATTTAAAACTTTAACAAAGGTTATATTTTCTTTTCAAGATAAATAAATAACAGGATATAACAGGTACTAAGTAGCAGATCAAATAATTAAGAAAGTACAATTACAGTTTGTTACTGGATTTGGGCTTCGAGCCCCAGACTCTCAATCCTTGAGCTATAAGCCCAACTTTACCTATATACAAGGTGCAACAAAGGGGCAGAAAACCCCAATCATGCCAAGGAGCACTTGCTCCCAATTACCCAGTAAAGCCTCCTCGAGGCACACAGAAAATCCACTTTTAAGAAAGAGCAAACCCGCTCTCAAAGATCAAGCCTATTCAAAGGCCACACCAAACTCCACCTTCAATCTGCCCTCCAGGCACACAAGAACAGGAGTAATAATACCCAATCTACTGAGGCCTATTCAGTAAAGAAACAGGTCAATTACATGGTCCAAAATTCGGAGTTGGATGGAGGCGTAACTTGCACTCCTAATACATTTTTAAAACCTATTTGGCACTAGGCCGCTTATGCAAGGACTAATCCCATACTACGGAGGTGACACGATAAGAAAAATTTACATTACGAAGGGAGAAAAAAAGGAAATGAAAACGTAGTCACCTCAGAACAATATGAGTGGGAGCTCGAGAGGGTTAGGCACTCTCTATCCCAATTTATAGTTAAAAAGCCAAAATTTTACCAAATGTCTATTACATTTTAAGGATAGGTTACATGAGAAAAGTTTCGAACCTGCCCCGAGGGTTAAACTGCTGAGCTAGCAAGAAATAAAGTTATTGAACGGCCATTACCTTATTGATGAACTGCTGCCCGAAGAAAGGGGCGCTTCCCGCCCCCCTGCCATATAATCACACTAGGAGAGATGTTACTGAAGTGGCCAAGAGACCAGAAAATCAGCAGTTTATATACCCTCGTGGAAAATTCGAGACGTTTCATGAATGATTACAACCCGCCCACAAAATTTTTTTGGATAACAGCAAAAACGAATACACCAAACGAAGAAGAAACACCTTATTGGTGGAAAATTAATTACAGAAATTCCTCATTGGTCAAATTCAAAACTGGCGGAAAGAGAAGGGTTATACTGCCAACCCAAACAATGACTGAAAGAAATTTAACAAAGAACAAACTTATGAATAGCAAATTTCTTCAAAAAAAAGTTCCTTCACTTCGCACTAGGGTGCACAATTGTAGTTCTTAAGTAGTGCCATCTAGAAGAGAATGTTCACACTTCTTACTACAGAGAAAACAAAAACAAATCGAAACCGACATAGTTCAGAACACTTCAAAATTTACAGTAAAGACATCTTCTGAGAAACCTTAGAATTAATGTGGTTGTTAAAGTTCAGGCTTTCTCCAGTAGAGGAGTTTCAACTGGCGAAATGTTTGAATTAGCGGCGTGGAAGTGTACCGCCCGGTACAATAATAATAATAATAATAATAATAATAATAATAATAATAATAATAATAATAATAATAATAATAATAATATTAATAACATCGAAGTGTCTTATCGAAACCTGAACCACTGATCAGGCATCCTGACTTGGATGTTATTTGCGATATGATGAGCAGTACAGTTCTCGTTGTATACCCATCCAAGAAGTGATCATACTCAGTGTTCTTTAACTTCAGAAATCACACAGGGTTTAGTTTTCCAGCATCGCTAATAATTATCGATTAATTAATCAAAATGCAGAATTAGCGTTGTTTGAGCAAGTTTTGATTTAATCTAGACGCCATAGTACCGGATTTTTTTCCTTTAAATCAAATGGGTTTATTAGTTTAATAATAATAATAATAATAATAATAATAATAATAATAATAATAATAATAATAATAATAATAATGATAATGTTCTTCATCCAAGCATTTTGCCATTTACTTGAGAACGGCACTAGAACTGGACTTGGCCTAGTTTCACGCACGGATTCCGATCCTTATCCAAATTCCATGTGAAGGGATGTATTCAGAATGGCATGCCCCTATGGTGTTTTGTGATGTGATATGTAGGGAGCATATGAAGAGGTGTGTATCAAAGGACAAGCAATCACCTTGCTCCCGTGTCAGTAGAATTAAGCAGATGGAGCTAATATCCCTGGCCGACTAGGAATAGAACATGGGGCCGTCTGAACCGTAGGCCGCTATGTCGATCATTCGGACAAGTAGTCGGGCTTGTAACATTTTGACACAAGTATGTCTTATGGCTAAGGGATATCTGAAAATGTGTGTAACGTGACACGACAAAATATATGACGGAAATGTAACCATAGCAACCGTGCAGCGTGGTTTCACTTCAGTACAAGTAATAGCAAATTTTAAGAATTGAGCTGAATTAATTACACGAGGGAAACACCGTAGAATACGGTTATAAAAAAGCGTATATGAAAACAACAGCCAGAAATATGTAACATTAAATCGTCGCTCCACCGGTAAAACGTTGTATTCCACAAAGCTCTTCCTATCCATTATTCTCCTTAAGACTGGTCGCGCCTCCCAGCTACATGCAGTCCATCAAAACAAAGTCCAATGCTTTCGTTTCCCAATGCCCATGAGTAAACGAAAACGAACCTTACATGCATTATACACTAGGAGTGCGTAAATACGTAGTGCAAACATACATTCCTATAGTACGGTACAGTAAGGTTAATTTTCCTTTACACGTTGGCATAGGAAAATGAACACAACAAAATTGGTTCTGATGGGCTGCATATCCATACGTGGCTGGAAGGCGTGACCAGTCTTAAGGAGAAGAGCTTTACAACGTTTTACCGGTGAAGCGACGAAACTGATTGAGAGTGAGAGAGAGTGTTTATTCCTTTAAATCCTCAGGGAGCTTGAAGACAGACTTAATTACGTATATCTTGATTGATTATTTACTTTGGTAAAGGAACCTCCAGTGTTCATGTGTTGACGTTAGTTTGTTGATGGTTATGTCTTGTGGTTTCAGTATGTAACTAGTCAAATTGGCAGCAGTGGTGAGCCAATAGAAAAAGAGAAGAGGGCGACGATATTTGCTTTTGAGTGTTTAGCTTTACATGCCGAGTACTACAGCAGCCGTTAATGTATGGTCATAACCGGGATATACCGGGTGGTACAGCTGCCCCTATTTCTTCCCGAATATATGCAACCAGCTAGGACGTAAATGCCTCTTAGTCCCATCTTGCGCAACACCTTACAGCAATGTTATGTGCAGTTAACCCGATGTAGACTTCTCCGCACAATGGAAAAATGGTACAAGAGGCAGTAAGTGAGGTCCATCTCAAAAACACTGTACCATTTTATGTAGAGCGGTGTCCAATACTCTACTAATTTTTACGAAATGTTACTATACTGTACAAACCATAAACACGCCTATAGCTGTCGGTAGAGAATTGCGCACCTGATTGGTCCAAGAGGCCATTTTCTTTTGATAGAAAGGGCGGTCGTGGTGTCATAGAAAACGTGGTAGGGTAAGACCAATTACAGACATGTCAATGCACCACCATTTTGTACAGTCTCATCACATCGAAATTGATAGAAACGTGTTTTGCACTGTAGTTTATAATCTGTGGCACGCAAATGCTGTACAGCAGATGTGATAGCTTACGCTATGTAATTACTACCGTTAGAGCGATCAAAAAAAGGCATAAAACGGGATCATAAGGCTGTAACTCATCAGTAACTTGTCGAAGCGGGAACTTCCGCTCTCCTCGTGAATAAAGAGTTACAAGGAGGGCGCTTGTACGTTGCAAATAGCTGCGCGGAATTACGTATGGAAGACGTACCTCGATAGGTTACTTGAAGCAGGAAGGGTTCCAACCATTCTTGAGTCATGCATTTTTTAATGTCATTTCGTATTCGCCTAGGCATCGTTTACGAAGACCTTTCTGAAGTCTCCGATATTCTTCTACGGAAGTTATAATAAACAGGTATCATAAATATCGCCACATACGCACCGATTGTGAATACCACCTGAAACATAACGCTGGACTCATTCAACCAAGTAACGCGTAGAAAATGGTTGCAACTATCTGGGCGTAAGAGAGACGCGATTCTTTAGTTCACTGTGGTGTTTGCACATTCGAGTTCAGAACTTTTAACATCAACGATCAGTATCGAAGCGATAGCCTAGGTAATTCCATTAGTACAGTGCTACGAGACCAATTCTTTGTCGCCTGCAGTGGCTACATGCCACCAATCGCAGCGAGAATATGATATGTTAGCAGGCATTTAGAGTTCGAATCTAGTTACGAGCTTTTCAAATTTATTTTTATATTATACTTGTAAGGCCATTCGTAAAAAAATATTTAACGTTCTTAAGTCTCAAAAGTAATTTGCCACCTTTACAAAGAAAGTATACATACGAAAGGAATAATACCAACTAAAAGCGGTCTACACTTCATACGCAGGGCACAGGAAGCAGCATATCGTAATCCTAGCAGCAACGTGTGAGCACGTACTGTACGGTTAGCACGAAAGCAAACATTATGTATTCACGGGATGATTATGTGAATATGGTACTACTTTATGGAGAAGCAAGGCAAAATGCACGGGAAGCCAGACGCTTGTATCAAGAACGATTTCCTGGACGAAGGCTGCCAACTGCAGATACATTTCGACGTGTTGAAAGACGGTTGCGTGCAACGGGGTCATTTCTTACATTACTCCCCCGTTCGGGATGCTCCAGTGACGTCTGGAAATAACGACGAAGCTGTTCAAAATGCAATTGCATACAACCCACACACAAGCTCACGGGCCATAGGAAATGAACTGAACATGAACTGCGAATATTGCACCGCCATAAATTCCACCCTTTCCATCAACAGCTGCACCAGGAACTTCACGGAGATGACTTTCCAAAACGGATAGAATTTTCGCAATGGATATTACAAAGAGTTGAAGCTGATGCGAATTTCTTAATGGACATTCTCTTTAGTGATGAATCCAGATTTCACAACAACGGAACTGTTAATCGTCACAACTTCCACTACTAGAGCGTTGAAAATCCTCACCGGATCAGGGGAGCTCGATTTCAGGTACAATGGGGCGTCAACGTGTGGTGCGGGATACTAGGTGACAAGATAATTAGACCATATTTCTTCGAAGGAAACCTCACGGGACGACGCTATCTAGAGGTTTCTTCGTGAGTACCTCCCACTCTTATTGGAGGATGTGCCCCTTATGACACGGTTACGGATGTGGTTCCAGCAGGATGGAGCTCCCCCACACTGGTCGTTGGCAGTACGGAACCACTTGCATAGGACATATCCTGGACGATGGATTGGACGAGGGGGTCCGATCACATGGCCGGCTAGATCACCTGACCTTACTCCACTCGACTTTGTCCTCTGGGGTTATTTAAAAGAAAGAGTCTATGAGCAGGAGCCTGAGAGCCCGAATCATTTACGGCGGCTCATCACGGAAGCCTGCAGGCAGATTCCACCACATATGTTGCAGTAAGCAAGAATGTCTCTCCTCCACCATGCTCAGATGTGCATTAACGAAGCAGGTGGTCATTTTGAACATTTGCTTCATTAATCGAATGGCCATGCATAAGCCCATCGCACCGCTGTCGGTACAATCTCACTTTATTGCAAATAGCTCTTTTAAGAGCTCCTTAAAAAACAAACATAGCTGAGTACCTGCAATATGAGAACTGATCATGATTTAGATTTGTCGTCAACAACACGACTCTCACGAACATCGACAACGCAATAAAAATATTCGTCGTACACAGGACTCGAACCGCCTACTAACGAACACCGGTACCCTCCTCTAACTTTTAGCAAGCTCGGCTATCACGGGTTGTTGTTTAGCGCTGTTGTGTTGCTGCTACTTCTAGTCATTCACCAATAATATTCTCTGTACAGGACGTTTCTGCGACACATAATTTTCACGATTCTTTACCATCAATCGGTATTTTATCACTAATGCTGATTTGCTTGACACGAATAAACGAATTATAGAAAGCGTTGTAAGAGCAGACATTGTAGTGAGTAGTCAAGGTCAATATTTTTAGGTTCGACTATAATCTGCGGGTTGCATAAAACTGCGTGAATAGGGGCAGCTGTACCACCCGGTATATTTATGATCATTTGAATTTTACAAAGGGAAAAGTTGTTTGATTTATGTAAGCTTTGTCTTTCTTGGCCGCTTCTAAACGGGGGAAGTCAAAATAAATGCATTTATTTAATAATAATAATAATAATAATAATAATAATAATAATAATAATAATAATAATAATAATAATAAACGGGGGAAGTCAAAATAAATGCATTTATTTAATAATAATAATAATAATAATAATAATAATAATAATAATAATAATAATAATAATAATAATAATAATAATCCCATGTGGTGGGTTGGGAGGTGGAACTTGCAGACAGTATTTTTGTCGTAAAAATGTTATTACATTTCCCTTTGGGAAAAGAAAATGGTCATAAATATGTTTTGAGTAAAATTTGTGACGTGATGTTAGCTAAAATTCGTGCAGGTTATGATGTGAAGATTTGATGCATGGTCATGACATACAGATCCATCGCCTGCACAGCTCTCAAGGTAGTGTTGCTATGTAACATCGCGTCACACATTCCGTTACACAATTTCCAGACGGCCCCCAGCTCTAAGATATATTTATGCCAAAAGCGGCTAATAGGTAAGGAAGATCTAACAAAACCGGAAAGGCATTCAGTAGTTGAACTAGACTGCGATAAATAGCAACTGTGTCCAACGACAACACAGTATCAGGGAAAAACTGCTATAAGAGTTAAATTTTGTGCTAATCGGTAGCGTTTATACATCTTACCGCGCTTTCCTCTGTGTTGTGACTGACAGACAAAATTATGAGTTTTTTAGATGTTCGTGACTCGCTTTCTTACTTTCAAAACATAAAACTGTGTTTAAAATGAAAAAATTGAAAATTAATATTCATTAAATAAAATACACAATCGTCGGACCTTGTACTCACACTTAGTTCTTACCTGATTACTTACATATACGTTATTTGATGGGCGCCAGCTACAACTCAGTGCAGCAATAATAGAATGAGAATCTTGAATATCTCTAGGGTGTGAGGTAATAAGCTTACTTTTAACAACATACCATATAGGTTCTGGGAAAAGGAGATTATCGTTTTGTTTCTCCATTAAATTTGAGGTTATCTAAATCTACCATTGAAATAAAACGATAAATTAATTTCATAGAACAAAATCTATTCTTGAAATAATTTCAATCAAAATAGTAAGAAATGCCGCGATAAAACAGATGAGAATATAAAAGTATGACATTACAACTGAAAGAAAACACGGCATTAAATCTGAATTCTTCTTGACCGAACATTTAACAATTGTATACGAAACTTATCCCTCACTGGTTCACTTGACAGTACTTTCAACACTTTGAGTGTAATTACGACGTATTCCTTTGAGGTGGTGTTTGCTGTAGATGTATCGAGCCTAATTTGGTGATGTATCCTTTTTGTTTAACTGACGACTAAGTATCCATGTGACCGCTGCTTCTCCATCCAGATGACTGACTACTATCATCTCAGTACAACACTTCTAGGTAAGTGTCTCCATCCATATGACTTCCTCGCAAGTCTCTCCGTCCAAATGACTTCACGGCAAGTCTATCCTTCTATGAATTCATAGCAAGCCTTTTCGTCCGTATCCTCAACTAACTGACCGACTGAGGTCTCTCCTTCCAATTGACTCACTCTCTATTTACCATCCATTTGACTGACCGACCAACCGTGGCCTCACTCTTCCCATGACTAATGACTAATGACTGACGCTACAATATACAGCCGGCTTATGTAGACATTAGTTGACACACCTACGCAATCTCCACAAATAACTATGATATACTCCCACACAACTACAAATGTTACACACTATGTTGAAATTGCTGGGGCACTCAGTAGGTATCTCCACAAAGTGAGCTCACCGCTAAATGCGCACAATGACGGAGAGTTACGCTAGACGTTGCAATGTCAAAACTTATTACAAAGCATATCCACATATGATATTATGTAGCAAGTCTTACTCTACATGGTTAAATGCTAATACTCAAACAAACACACACACACACATCTATATATATAAAATAACTTGTCCTGACTGACTGACTGACTGACTGACTGACTGACTGACTGATTCATCATCGCCGAGCCAAAACTACTGGACATAAAGAAACGAAATTTAGGGCATAAATTCATACTAAGATGTAGGTGCTCGCTAAGAGAGGATTTTTGGATATTCCTTTGTTAAGGGGGTGAAAAGGGGGTTGAAATTTTAAAATGAGTGTATCTATATCTCAAAACTTTGAAAGTTTACAGATGTAAAAATTGGTATTTAGATTCTCTTTTAAAAATAAGGAAACACGTATTTTTTTGTTTTCAGAAAATCCCAGTAGGAGGGGTAAAAACAGTGAAAAAGGGGTTGAATGCCTTTAATCAGAATACCGGTACTTATATCTCAGAAACTGAAGATATTACGGACCTGAAAATTGGTACTTTTGATCTCTTTTAAAATAAAGGAACATGTATTTTTTTGTTTTTGGAAAATCAATTAATGGGAGGGTGAAGGGGGGGGGTGAATTTTTAAAAACAGTGCATCTATATCTCAAAACTATTAAAGTTTACAGGTGTAAAAATAGGTATTTAGAATCTTCATGAAAAATAAAGAAACACGTATTTTTTTGTTTTCGGAAAATCCCAATAGGAGGGGTGAAAAGAGGAGATAAATGGACTGAATGGCTTTAATGAGAATACTTATATCTCAGAAACTAAAGATATTACAGACCTGAAAATTTGTACTTTTGATCTCTTTTAAAAATAAAGGAACACGTATTTTTTGTTTTTGGAAAATCCGATTAATGGGGGTGAAAAGGGGGTTGAATTTTTAAAATGTGCATATCTATATCTCAAAACTTTTAAAGTTTATACTGTAGATATAAAAGTTGGTATTTTGAATCTCCTTTAAAAATAAAGAAACACGTATTCTTTGTTTTCGGAAAATCCCAATAGGAGGGGTGAAAAAGGGGTTGAATGCCTTTAATGAGAATACTGTTATCTCAGGAACTGAAGATATTTCAGACCTGAAAATAGGTATTTGGGATATCTTTTAAAAATAAAGGAACTTTTCTTTTGGAAAATCCAAATCATGGGGGTGAAAAGGGGGAGGAATTTTAAAATGACTGTATCTATATCTCAAAACTTAAAAAGTTTGCACATGTCAAAATTGATATTTAGAATCACCTTTAAAAGTAAAGGAACACATATTTCTTTGTTTTCTGTAAATCCCAATAGGAGGGGTTTAAAAGTGTGAATACTGGGTTGAATGCCTTTAATGAGGATACTTATATCTCAGAAATTGAAGATATTACAGACCTGAAAATAGGTAATTGGGATCTCTTTTAAAAATAAAGAAACATTTTTTTGCTTATGGAAAATCCAATTAATGTGGGGGGGTGAAAAGGGGATGAATTTTTAAAACGAGTGTATTTATATCTCAAAACTTTTAAAGCTTATAGATGTAAAAATTGGTATTTAGAACCTCCTTTAAAATTAAAGAAACACGTATTTTTTGTTTTCGGAAAATCCCAATGGGAAGGGTGGAAAAGGGGGAAAAAGGGGTTGAATGCCTTTAATGAGGCTACTTATATTTCAGAACCTGAAGATATTAGAGACCTGAAAATTGGTATTTGGGATCTACTTTAAAAATAAAGAAGCAGGTATTTTTTTCGTTTTTGGAAAATCCAAATAATGGGGGTTGAAAAGGGGGTGAATTTTTAAAATGAGTGTGTGTACATCTTAAAACTTTAAAAGTGTACACATGTAAAAATTGGTATTTAGAATCTCCTTTAAAAATAAAGGAACACGTATTTTTTGTTTTCTGTAAATCGCAATAGGAGGGGCGTAGAAGGGTTGAATCCCTTTATGAGGATACATATATCTCAGAATCTCAAGATATTACAGAACTGAAAATTTGTATATGGGATCTCCTTTAAAAATAAAGAAGCACGTATTTTTTGTTTTTGGAAAATCCAATTATTGGCGGTTAAACTGTAGTGACAAATTGGGGTGAATTTTTGAAAGACTATATCTACAGAATATCTGAGAAAGGTAAAATGTTACAGACGTAAAAAGTGGGTATTTGTAATTTCCTGTAAATGTAAAGAAACATAGGTGATTTGTTTTTGGAAACTCCCCTTAAGGGGAAATAAAAAGGGGTGAAATTTAAAAATGAGAATTTGTACAGTATATATAAAAAACTTAACATGTTACAAAAGTGAAAATGGTATTTTTATCTCTATTAAAAACAAAGAAACGTGTATTTTTAGTTTTAGGAAATACCACTTGGGTGGAAGGGGGGGGGGGTGTAAAAGTAACTGAAAATGGTGTCGATTTCTTTTAATTAGGCTACTGATATCTCAAAAAGGAAGATGTTACAGACGTGAAATTTAATATTTGGAATCTGCTTTAAAAGTAAAGAAACACGTATTTTCGGAAAATCCAATGAAGTGGGGGGGGGGGCGGTTGAAAGAATTGAAAAATTAATTGACTTAATTGTATGAGAATACATACATCCAATAAAAACTAAAGTTGTTACAGGCGTGAAAATTGGTATTTGGCTCTCCTTTTAAAACAAAGAAAAACGCGTTTTGAAGGGGAAACCATCTTGGGCGGCAGGAGTGAAAAGGAGTTGAATTCCTTTCAAGAGGACACACAAATCAAAAACTGAAGAATTTAAGAGTCGTGATAATTGGTATTTAGAAGTTCATTTACTATTAAAGAAACAAGTATTTTTTGCCGGAAAATTCACCTGCCGGGGGTGGGGGCGTGAAAGGAAGTGAAAAAAGGTGAATTATTTTTATGGGGATACTTATATCTCAAAACTGAAGGTAATCGACGTGAACATTGGTGTTTGGAATCTCCTTTAAACATAAAGAAACACTCATTCTTTTGATTTTTCTTTCGTGGGGGGGGGGGCGGTAAATAAACTTAACGGCGGTGGTGTGTAAAACGAGGTGAGACCAATTGATTTTACTGTTCATAATGTACTTATAAGGAGCTTCCGTTGCTCACTCGGCAGCGCGCCGGCCTCTCACAGCTGGGTTCCGTGGTTCAAATCCCGATCACTCCATGTGATATTCGTGCTGGACAAATCGGAGGCGGGACAGATTTTTCTCCGGATACTCCGGATTTCCCTGTCATCATTCATTCCAGCAACACTGTCCAATATTTAATCTCATTTGTCATTCATCGCTCATTGCCCCAGAGGAGTGCTTCGGCAGCCCGCACAATTCCTATTGTCGCCGCTAGATGGGGCTTTATTCATTCCATTCCTGACCCTGTCGAATGACTGGAAACAGGCTGTAGATTTTCGATGTACTTATTCTGATCATAAACCGATCATTTTTAATCTTTCCTGGGTTCGATTTCAGCAGCCATCTTTTCCTTCGGAGAACATTCTTAGATTAGAGTAGACTCTCCTGGCATATAAATAAAAATTTAAACACATTTGAAATAAACGATAGGAATGAGATTGACCGTCAAATTATTCACCTCTATAATAAGGTCAATAATGCACGGAAGTATGTCATTTGTATCGCCAGAAATCCCGCACACTTGCCTACGCGCGACAATGGTGTTGGTCACATTGTCAACAATGACAATGGTAGCAGATGTAATTTACCGCCAAGTAGCGGTCTTGCATCTTGCTGTGGGGTCCAGAACATCTAATGATGATGATGATGATAATAATAATAATAATAATAATAATAATAATAATAATAATAATAATAATAATAATAATAATAATAATAATAATAATAATGTTCTGGACCGTCGTCACATTGTGCGGACCGCGCTGGAAACGGATCCTGGCCTGGTAATGACTACGAATACAGTCAAGCCGCGGGTTCAGTACCGCCAAGGCACCCAATATGACACCACGCCGTATCTCCTTCAGGATTTGATCCACACTAAAAATGCTTATAGGAAAAGATGGCAAATATTTAGGGACCGAACTGACCGCGTGGAATACCTGGACCTACCTCGGGAAGTACGAAATTGATTGCTGGAGAGAAAGATTGAAAAATGTGAGGAACTTTGCCGTAATCTCCCAGAAAGCGAGTCAGATAGCGAATTTTGGCGGATTCTCTCAGAAAACGAGTCAGATCGCGAATTTCGGAGGATAATGTATAAAACGTTAAGCATTTAATTATAAATTTCAGTATAATACCGTAGCGAAGCACGGGTATCTTGCTAGTATATATATAAATACAATTTAACTACAATCACGCAAACGATATGCATTGCGGAATTGAATTGAACAATAATACATTAATAGTAATGTCACAGATAAAATAATAATAATAATAATAATAATAATAATAATAATAATAATAATAATAAATAATGATAATAATATTAAGACAGATATCATTTTGTAACGAGATTTGAACCGTTCCAGTTTGGAGCTTTTGCAATTCTTATTCATGTCTTGCTTCATATAAAGGAATCTGTATGTTTTATATCGCAAATGACATAATAATCCATTAGCGTTGATTTCTTTGGGTGGGAGGCTGGGTGTCATATCTGGAATTAGTGTCATCACTACTACTACTACTAAAATGTTATCATTGCTCCTCTGACGGGGGAAGTGGGCCCTTTAGGTAGTGACGCCGTCTCTCAGGCCGGGAGATTTGTTACCGTGAAGGGTGATGATGATGTTTGTTGTTTAAAGGGGCGTAACATTTATGATCATCGGTCCCGTTACGTTGAAGGAGATGCTCGGAGTAGGTAGAGAGGGTTGGCGGCTGTGTGCTATACTTGGAACTGTCATGGCATTCGCTTTAGTGTAGGAGAATGGAAAACCACGGAAAACTATTCTCAGGACAGCCAACGGTTGGGGCTGGCCCCGTGAGGTCCAGCCCTGTCCCGTCTCCCAAATGCCGAGGCGTCGAGCCATGGTAGAGACGTGGCCACCCCTCCTCTGTTCGGTTGGTCGGTCAGAGTGCACAGCTGTTGGACTACGGGCCGCCGTGGCCACCCCTGCTCTGCTCGGTTGGTCGGCCAGAGTGCAGAGCTGTTGGACCACGGACAGTCGTGGCCAGCCCTGCTCTGCTCTGCTCGGCTGGTCGGTCAGAGTGCAGAGCTGTTGGACCATGGACCAGCCGTGGCCACATATGGGCCGAGACCCAGCCTGCATCTACCGGCTTAGTGTCATCAATTTCTCCGACAGCATTATAACCATGGCAACCAGTGCTCGTTTATGTATACTAGGTCAGCAGTGTCACCTATATGTTGCTATAAGAACGCAAGCTCTTAGTTCGATTTCAGACGATTTCTTCACGAGTTGCTTCTCGTTAGGCAGCACACTCTATTGTGGATGGAGGAAAAGTAATTAGATCTTGCACCGGACATGACACAGAAACCAATGAGTTTGCTATACAATGAACACGCTGAAGACCTTTCCTTCCCAAGTATCTACCTTCGTGAACCGCACACATTCAAGATCTAGCGTGCCACTTCGTTTATGTTGGCTGCGAATGAAATTCCTGTCCGAGCATATTCTCTACATGCATATCCGTTTGACCGAGGGTTTCTTGGTCACGTTCAAAACCACCGGCGCTGTTGTAAACCTTACTCTGTTCGAGTAGAAGACAAACATTTACTGAGGGCTGTATCGAGAGGAGCTCTCGTTCCTTAAATCGATTCCAAACTCGATAGAGCACTGGATGCAGAGAAAGAAGGACCTGTTGGCGACAATCCGGCAGCTAGGTTAACCCAGTGTATTCCAATTTTGAGTGTAGAATTGTGGATATGAATTCGCTCTCTCGTTTTCTAAGCAAGAAGTATATCCATGATTCTACTTATGCTTCTCCGTGTAGCGGAGAAAATATACAAACGCGAGCAATTGTTTAAATATACCTGTGGAATGTGTATTTATTGTCAGGTAGTAGTTTCTCACAGTGTGGTGAGCATCAGAGGAGACGGTAGTTGCGTTTTCTCGTCCATGTATTATTCAATGCATGGCGCACACAAGCGAAGCCATGGCGTTAGAATGAGTGTAATATACAGCGTATCATCCATCTGTTGTAGGCTGCAGCTGCATTTACTAAATTATGATTTCTACAAGAGCATGAGATTGGAGTATTTAGCTCAAATGTCTAGACCTAACTTGTTAACTAGATTCTATTATTCTTATAATTAATACTGCCTCTGCTGGCACTGCCACCATGGTTGCTGTTATTATTATTATTATTATTATTATTATTATTATTATTATTATTATTATTATTATTATTATTCTCGTACTACAATTCTTTTATAAACTAAGCAAGGGTTCTCAATGAGCATCTAATGGTCTGCCGATTATACCGGTGAATTTCCGTTATGCCATTTTCGCTTAATTACCTTTTTAATTATCATTATTACTATTTTTAATTTATTTGTACAGTATGTATATACCAGTACAATAGGCAGTCGAATAAATCCTCACTAAGGACCCTTGCTTAGTTTACAAAGGAATTGTAATACGAAAATAATAATAATAATAATAATAATAATAATAATAATAATAATAATAATAATAATAATAATAATAATAATAAGTAATAATAAGCAATTAAGGAAAGGAGGATTATCCAAAAACAATCTTGGTTCTAGTCTCAAATATGGTGTTTACAAAAATGGATATGTAGTCCAACAGGACAATGTTCGTTGTGTTCCTTTTTCTATGCGAAGTGTAAAGGAAAATAAACCGTAAGTTCAGCTTACAGTAGGAGTCGTATGTACGGCACGCTAACATACATTCTTACAGCACGGTACGGTAAAGTTCCTTTCCCTCTATACACATGCACAGGAAAATGATCACCACGAAAATTGTTCTAATGGACTGCATATACATTTGTGGCTGGAATATAATTGATTGGAAGAATACTTCGTGACATACGAGGTTTTGTATCCTGAACGGAAAGCCTACAATCACGGATATATTTTATGCTTAGTAAACGATTGACAGATTATTTGCTTTTTTACCTCTTAGTACTCTTTTACGCCATGGAGGGGTACAAATAATGAATGCATCCTTCGTTCCACCCATAGAGCAGGTAAAGTGTTTCGATAAATCGAAAGAAATATGCATAATCATGATCTACGTCCTCCAACAGCGCGTGGCAACCCATCCAACTCCTGACCACGCCCAATGTTGTTTAACTTCGGAGAATTGATTAATGTTTTCAAAAGTATGAAACCACGCACGTAAAGGTCCATGTCCATTCTTCCAACAAATTGTCCGTATGAGCTCCTAGCGAGACCAGTGAAAGAGAAGAACCATATGAGATGTATTTCATTAATATAAGTTATAATATTTTGAGAGTTTACTAGAAGAGTGGACACGGGTTTTAGCGTAAACTGTTTTAAACTCTTTTTAAATATCAATAAATTCATACAAAGAATGTGTTTAGATAGAATTTGATTATGTACTTACATAAACGAAACAAGCCATTCAATGTTAATTTCTTTTTAGGTTAAACGTGCTATTAAATGTTCTTATTTTCAGTAATTTTGTAATCTCTAAAATCATAAATAATCATGTTATTTTCTTTATGTCTCACTAACTACTTTTACAATTTTCGGAGACATACAGTTGCCGGAATTTAGTCCCGCAGGAATTCTTTTACATGCCATTAAATCCACCAACACGAGGCTGACGTATTTGAGCACCCTCAGATACCTCTTGACTGAGCTAGGATCAAACCTCCCACGTTGGGGTCAGAATACCAAGGCTTCAACCACCTGAGCCATTCAGCCCGGTTTTCAAAAATCATAAATTGGTTTTGTCAGACTGAAGTACCTAACATTTATACATAAGGAAACGAACTTGAAAATAAATTGCTCCCAAGATACCTAATTACAAAAACATTCACTACAGTAAACACCTCCGTTGGTTGTTCACTCGTTACCATGAAAATGAACAATACTTCCACGTCAGCGATGCTCACCATCTAAAACCTGAACTATATAATGTCTCAGTTGTCATTGCTTCGATAACCATAAACAGTAAATCAGACATCAAACCTCAGAAGTGGCATTTGATGCAACTCTCATTATAGACAGTTTCTCGATGAAAATTCCCTTATCATTCAGCCAAAGAGTTAGAAATGCTACATCATGTGAGTATATAGAGTATCTTGACACTAAATGGAAAACAATACATACAAGAGAAGGCAGATTTGATCACCGAAATAATACAAATAATTTAACGGAGATGTAACTTCAAGGAGTTCACGCTCTATGTGCTGCGGGTCAGTGTTTTCATTTTATAGTAATTTTCTCTAGGCGCAGCGACAGTATGCGAAATATTCCTTTCTTTCACGATGCACAATGTCAACGTAGAAGAAAAAGCTTTAGATCTAGAAAGCAAGGAGGGAAATTCGTTTGAAGAGCCGATCTTGAGTTCAGCGATCCAAATCCAACTGGGAGAGGCCTGTTATCTTGCTGTCACCAGCTTGACAAGTTATCGAGCGACCACGGCTAGAGCCATGCCATGATACACTGCTACATCACCTGCACACTTTCAGCAGGTAAACAATCAAGGAAGTTCAGTTTTCAGCAAAACGTGTGTGTTATTTCCCTTCGTACAATGAAATGCAGACCCGAAAGCAATTTTTATTTATTTATTTATTTATTTATTTATTTATTTATTTATTTATTTATTTATTTATTTATTTATTTATTTATTTATTTATTTATTCATTCATTCACAAAGCACAAGATACAGCTACACAGAGCATTTAAATTGTACTGCCAATAGACAAGTTAACAAATGTAAACTTTCATAATAAAATATAAGGAGCATAACAAATGAGTAACAAGATCAGGTACACAGTCTACTTTTAAAAGCTGTAAAATAGAAAACCATGAGAATATCCATGTTGATGGTCAAGTAGTCGTAGTTCAACTTAAGAGATTATTTAAACGCCTCTAGTATATACTGTACTTTGACTTGATGCTATATCAAGCTCTTGTCTCTTATTGAAAAAGGGTTGGTTGGTGCAATAGAAAGGCTCGTTGAATTTTTGTGTGCTGAGTTTGGGAGAATTTGGAGACAATCTTTGACGTTGGTGGAGCGGGAAGGAACTCAGAACTATAAGAGTAAGACAAGATATATCGAGAGGTAATGCCATTTAATATTAATAATATTTAATAAACTTAGGTTAGCTACCTGTCGCCCAGTATGAAGCAGTGACACATTTATTGCTTTTAATACCTGCTGCGTTGACTGATTTCTGAGCTGGGGTTTTTGTTCCTTACACTTGCAGCAAAGAATGGCATTGTTCCATCTAAATGGTTAATATAGGTGGGGAAGGCTTACGTCCAAATCAGTGAACAGTGATTGAAAATAGGCTGAAGTGGCGAAGAGCAGTGGTATCAGAAATATTTCTGTCAAACAGTAGAGAATACCTAGTCATTTCATAGCGTAGGTTTTATACGTTTGTATGTGGTTCTTAAATTGTAATTTGGAATCGAATATTAAACCTAATTCATTCTGTCGCGTACCTACGCGAATGGGCCTGTAGAGCAGATAATATAAGTCATAAATGAAATAAAAGTTCCACCTAATCAATACTATTTTATTGTCACATGTGGGACCGGTTTCGACCTCTCAAAAGGTCATCCTCAGCTACACTAGAATTGCATTTACATATTATGCCTCATATTGAGATCTAATGACATACTCTAGAATTCAACGATTTTAAAGTGGTTATACCCATGCTGAGAATTCAATATTATACAATTACAAAAATTAACTGATCTTATTACACTCAATGTACATATGTAAGAATCTAATATGAGTTCGTCTTTTCTTTAGTGTGATGAGTATGTCGGAGTGGCATTTGCCTAGTCAGTTTAATTGATCTCTAATCTTATGAATATTTAGTCCTGTATGAAATGAACTTAGTTGAACAATTGGAAATAATCAATATTATACGGAATAAAAATGAAATTTATCAATCAAGAGTAGATAATATGACGTTTGTGGAGGAAAATTACGTAAGGTTGTAGTCATGTGGCTGCATTTGTGTGGACTGTGGACAAGTTTCCAAGTACGGCACCAGTTCGAGAGGATGTTAACTGAGTACTACAGAAGAACTGCATATGATGGATCTCCCTAAATACCTTGCAGTCGTCAGAAAAGGATCGGGTGCTTGATGTTTCGTTGAGTTTGGATGTGACATCATCCTTAAAGAAGGAAAATAGCACAGGGCCAAGGAACACCGGAGGTGGCGGTTTTTTTGAATCTGCTATACGTCTCACCGATAGGCTTTATGGCAACGATGGGATAGGAAAGGCCTAGGAGTCGGAAGGAAGCTATCGTGCCCTTAATTAAGATACACCCCCAACATTTCCCTGGTGTGAAAATGGGAAACCACGAAAAAACACATTCAGGGCTGCCGACAGTTAGGTTTGAACCCACTATCTCCCGAATGCAAGCTAATAGCCAGATAGAGGATGTGACTGATATTAAAGAAGTATTAAAATTGACGTATGACAGCGATGATATTTACGGTAAGATATAAATGTTGAAAACTAGAAAAGCAGCTGGAATTGATAAGGTTTCGAGGGATGTATTAAAGACAATGGGTTGGGATATAGTACCATATCTGAAATATTTGATTATTTTTTGCATGAAGGAAATTTACCAAATGAATGGAGAGTTGCTATAGTAGCCCCTGTATACAAAAGAAAGGGTGATAGACATAAAGCTGAAAATTACAGGTCAGTCAGTTTGACATGCATTATATGTAAGCTTTGGGAAAGCATTTTCTGATTATGTAAGACATGTTCGCGAAATTAATAACTGGTTTGATAGAAGGCAGTTTGGGTTTAGGAAAGGTTATTCCACTGAAGCCCAACTTGTAGGATTCCAGCAAGATATAGCAGATATCCTGGATTCAGGAGGTCAATTGGACTGTATCGCGATTGACCTGTCTAAGGCATTTGATAGGGTAGATCATGGGAGACTATTGGCAAAAATGAGTGCAATTGGACTTGACAAAAGAGTGACTGAATGGGAGGCTCTGTTTCTAGAAAATAGATCTCAGAGAATTAGAGTAGGTGAAGCTTTATCTGCCCCTGTAATAATTAAGGGGGTAATTCCTCAAGGCAGTATTATTGGACATTTATGTTTTCTTATATATATCAATGATATGTGTAAAGAAGTGGAATCAGGGATAAGGCATTTCGCAGATGATGTTATTCTGTACGGAGTAATAAGTTACAAGATTGTGAGCAACTGCAAAATGACCTCGATAATGATGTGAAATGGACAGTAGGCAATGGTATGATGATAAACGGGGATACAAGTCAGGTTGTGAGTTTCACAAATAGGAAAAGTCCTCTCAGTTTTAATTACTGCTTTGATATGGTGAAAGTTCCCTTTGGCAATCATTGTAAATACTTAGGTATTAATACAAGAAAAAATCTTCATTGAGGTAATCACATAAATACTATTGTAAATAAAGGGTACAGATCTCTGCACATGGTTATGAGGGGATTTAGAGGTTGTAGTAAGGATGTAAAGGAGAGAGCATATTTGCCTCTGGTGATACCCCAACTAGAGTATGGTTCCAGTGTATGGGATCCTCACCAGGATTACTTGATTCAGGAACTGGAAAATATCCAAAGAAAAGCAGCTCGTTTTGTTTCTGGGCGATTTCCGACAAATGAGTAGCTTTACAAAAATGTTGCAAAGTTAGGAGCGGTAAGACTTGGGAGAAAGGAGACGAGCTGCGCAACTAAGTGGTATGTTCCCAGCTGTCAGTGGAGAGATGGCGTGGGAGGACATCTGTAGACGAATAAGTTTGGGTGGTGTCTTTAAAAGTAGGAAAGATCACAATATGAAGATAAAGTTGGAATTCAAGAGGACAAATTGGGGCAAATATTCGTTTATAGGAAGGGAGTTAAGGATTGGAATAACTTACCAAGGGAGATGTTCAATAAATTTCCAATTTCTTTGCAATCATTTCAGAAAAGGCTAAGGAAAAGAACAGATTAGGGAATCTGCCACCTGGGCGACTGCCCTAAATGCAGATCAGTAGTGATTGAGTGATTGACAGGTACGTGACCCAAGCCGCGCGGATACTTGCCCGGTAAGAGAGGAGGGGACTGGTTACCATAAGGTTGATGTGCCTGATACCACCTTTTTTTTCCATAATCATAATCCAGAAATAAGTGGTGAAACTAGCGAAGAAGAATTGTTTTTTGGCAAGTTGCTTTAGGTTCCACCGATGCAGATAGACTTACGGCGAGGATGGGATAGGAAAGTGCCTGGATAAGAAGGAAATGGCCATGGCCTTAATTAATGTACATCCCCAACAGTTTCCTGGTGTGGAAATGAGAAACCACGGGAAACCATCTTCAGGACTGCCGACAGTGGTATTCCAACCCACTATCCTCCGAAAAGATGCTCACAGCTGCGCGAATCTAACCACTCTGCTAACTCGCTCGGTGTGAACAAGTGTTTAATGAAATCCCTGCCATCAGAGATAGCCAGACAACGAAGTACGGTAGCTACGTTTAACAAACTAGTGTTAGGTTAGTATATTTCCAATTTTAAAATAATCTTAATTATTACTGTAAAGATAAAAGTGTTCCCTAATTAGAGCCAATGAAACTTTCAATGGGATAAAAACTATGTCTGACATCAAAATTAGATTCGCTTTTTAATAAAATAAGAAATACAAGGAAAGTAATAGAAATAAAATCAATATTTTTATAATGATTACCACTTCCAAACTTTATTTTTAGTACTTTTTTTTTTTTGCTATGGGCTTTACGTCGCACCGACACAGATAGGTCTTATGGCGACGATGGGATAGGAAAGGCCTAGGAGTTGGAAGGAAGCGGCCGTGGCCTTAATTAAGGTACAGCATTTGCCTGGTGTGAAAATGGGAAACCACGGAATTTTTAGTACTTTAATATGGCACTAACACAGGGGACGCTTTCGGCGACGCAAGGGTGCGAAAGGCTTGGATTGAGAAAGTATTAGCTATGGTGTTTATTAAGATACAGCACCAGAATTATACTAGCGTGAATATTTGTAACGATGGAAAACTATTTTCAATGCTACCTACAGTGGTATTCGTACTCACCATCTCCCGAATGCAAGCTCTTAGCTACTTAATCCTGATTGCACTAGACCAGAAAACATGGAAGAGGATAATTATGAATAGTGACCCCTAATTAGGAATAGGGAAATGCTTAGGAAGAACAACAAGAAGACGGAGAATAGAAATAGAAAGAAAATACGAGAAAGTTTCAGATGACTCCCTGCAGCATCAATAGGAAAAATTTAAGGGAAGAATAATTAAATAAATGATAATACTTTACCGTCAACCTGACAGTCATTTAGAGATTGTACGCACACATTTAAACATTTGTGTAATAATGCATAACTCACGGATCCTTAAGACTTCTTCAAGCACCATTTCTGAAGATTTAATACTCACCTAAAAAGAAAAAGAGAAAAATTGTATTAATTTTGTTAATGCACTTTTATGGACTATAATTAATCAGAATCTTAAATATTTCTAAAAGGGAAATGGAGGTAAAAGACCACTAAACAGGACAGCCTTTGTTATCACTCCCGTGTTAAGCCAGTGCAAGCGAAAGCACTGTTTGTGAGTTGAGTTCACAGAGAAAAAATGCCTTTCATCTAAATTATACTAAATGAAATTAATTAACCCTTGAATACATAGTTATTCATATATGAATTGTAAGATTTTCTAGCTTGCTGCTTTAGCCTGTTACTGTAATTTTACGGTACCCATGGTACACCTTAAACTGTACATCCAGTCCAACGCATACAGCAGTGATACCTTGTTTCTTTCTTTTTCTCATAACAGACGACAAAACAGCCCTAAAACCTAAGATACACCTTCCAATCTCTCAACATCCCCGCGTACCGACCACTGGTTATTTTACTTGGGCCCTCCCCATCACATTACCACAGGCTTCTTGCAATACGTACCCATGGCCAGTAGGCAGTAATGATCGGTCTTAAAATGTTAAAAATTTAGCGGAAATTTCCGAAATATCGTATATATATTCCATTGTGACAAACGAAATCACATAGCAGTGTTAAGGTATTAGCCCCACTTAAGAATTGTTGGCAATTTGAAACTTAAAGCTTAACATATTCGTCACCAAACGGAAGTGAAAAACAATTCATGCAGTAAAGTGTTAATTAATTTTTAAGAATATCCTACTGATCTGTCGTCCAGTACTCAATTAACTCTATCGTCCATGTAATTTTATTTCGAAGCATAAAGTATGGAAATTTTATTCATTCAAGTGACAAAAAATATAATCGCATTCTTAAAAATGAATACCGGTCGATTTTCTTTGAAAATTGTAACTGTCTCATATGAGGCATCTACGTTTTCCTAGAAAATAAAATAATCTCATATCAGAAACATAACTTTTAACACAGTATATTTTTTTGACCAGAACTTGACCACTTTCTGTGGTCCGGTAAAGTCATCTTCTGTGCAGCAGGAAGCTGGACACAGTCGACATTGAAGCAAATGTTCGACAGACTGGTCTTCTCCACAATCACACTGTAGCCCTATCTTGCCAAGTTAATCCTTGATTCACCCAGAACTGATCTCAAACTATTCAGGGACTTCCACATTAGCCAATTCTTCTATTGACCAGGGGATAAAATTCAGAAACTCGTTTCCAACCTGCGAGGAGAGAGGTCTTAGCCCTTCATAGTTGTAACCTGGCTTTTTCAGCAGTGGATCTAAGTAACTTAGATGTTGGAAGGAAACTCTTCCTTGACTTTAGTCGTTGTGGGTGCGGATCTTGTCCATGCAGGGGGTGGGTTCTTTCCTGCTCCACTTTCTCTCTTTCCTTATTCGCAGCTATTTCTCTACTAACAGGGGATGGTGCTATTCCTGAAAGGTGTTAAAGCAATTCGACAGGAGTGGATTTTAGACAAGCTGTAATAATTCTGCACGTGTTAATTAGAGCTACATCCACCTGACTCACATGTGTCGGATTAGATCAGAGAGGACAGGCATAATCTGCCATCGAGTAACATCATGTCATTGCAGAAGTTCGGATGGTTTCGGGTTGACTGCACCACTGTGATCCAACTAGTTTTCTCAGGAGATTATTCCTGTTAGAAACTTTCAACTTGCAGTTCAAACATTTCTTCTTGAAAGATATAAGAGATCCCTTAAGCGTCATTCCTAGGTATTTTTGGTAGTTAATAATGGTATAAAAAGAATAGCATAATTGAGAAAAACACGTATTTATGCAACAGAAAACATTTTAAATCACACATTATAGTTAGCTTATGTGGACGTATCCACTTCAGTAACTTTGCCTGTGTGATACAACAACGGTTCGATAGGTCACCACAATGTTTATTAGATTTAGGTGGAACTACCAACCACCTCACTTAAGATCTAAAATGAAGTGCGGAGTGATTATTTTCAATGCATTCTTTAAGTGATATACCAAAGAACGCATTGAATGAGAAACATATCAGGGGCCTGATATGAAGTTTGTGCGCATGAGAGGATTAATTACAAAACCTTTATAACAGAAAAGGCAGCTGAAATGTGCACAGGAAGCGCTCGAGCTCCTTACCCTAATTTCCAGTTTGACTTCCACCCAGTCCAAATTTCTTTTTTAATTTTCGACTGTGGGCTCCAATACGGATCGCTTAACATCTTGAACTGAACTAAGGTGATTTCAGATACGAGAAGAAGTTGACCTGTTCACGAAAGGAAATGTATATTATGCCTGCGAATGTCGTCACACTCGTCACACAGACGACGTCACACGAGGAAGGCGTCGAGAACTCAAGCGCAATAAACGACGATGAAGAGTTGGGGATTATATTACAGGACGCCTTACTATTCCCTATTGCTGTACTAACTTATTATGGGAAGCAGAAAAGTTGTTTACTAACATTTTTATGATGTGGAAGTTATCTCCAGCTCTTGTTAGTGGAATGACGCATTGTACTCTCTCATAACAACAAAGTGACAAGTTCTAAACAAGCAAAGTTGGAGGTGAAAATATCACTTTTCGCTAGCATATCCTTACTGAGGTCTCAAGTAATTTAAAGATAACCTGGCGTATCTTAAAATGTGTAGAAATTGAAATACAATGGAAATTAAAATCGAAATAAAATAGAAATTATACCACCAAAATGTTTGTCCTGCACAAGTTAGGGGGTGATTACTCAACCGTACCACTGAGGTCAGATGACACTTATTTAGCTTGTTAAAGTTAAAATAAATTGTTTTCTGTCGGGGTAACTGGCTCAGTCGATTGAAGCGCTGGCCTTCTAACCCCATCTTGACAAACTTGATCCTGGCTCAGTAGAGTTGTATTTAAGGTGCTCAAATATGTCAACCTTGTGCCAGTACATTTACTGGCATGAAAAAGAACTCCAGTGGGACTAAATTCCGACATCTCTGCGTCTCTGAAAACCATACAAATAGTTAGTGGGACGTAGAGCTATTAACATTATTATAATTAACTGGTAAATGTACCCGAGCTTCTCTACTGCATTCCACATTGTGTACGGATTTATCCGTAAATGAATGTAAAGGCAGGGAGTAAGATTATATTAAAAATAGGAGGACACCATCCGTTGTTTCCGACGTAAAGTAGGCATTGGAGAAATTTTATTGATAATGGTTCGCCACATTTCCTACTGCCAATCACAATCAAGTTCCGAAGTTTCTACTATAACGGCAGGCCTACTTGGCAGCTGCCATTCACAATAGAGAAAGTTGAAATTAATAAAAAATAGGATTATAACTGAGAAGAGACGGGTAAGATATATATGTAAATACCAAGTGGATGTATTGGAAAATAAAATGTCCCTGTGATGGTATCAGTTACGGATATAAGAAAGGGTTTCAGTCACAAATAAGAATCATAGTTGACATTCGACGGTATCTTTAAGATCTATGTCCAAGTAATTCTTGAGGTAGCGAGGTGTTCATGTGAAGGTCATATTTTATTGAACAATGGTTGTTGTTAGTCCCAGTTCGATGCGGAACCGGAAAGACCTTGCGAAGCGTGATGGAATGCTTGACATGCAGTGAGCGACTGAACTAGGAATGTCAACTATGATTCTTATTTGTGTCTGAAACCAGCATTTTATATTAATGAACACTTTGGTGTTTGACTTTAATCTTCCGCGCAGGAAGACAAATAGTTATATATATTTTTAAAGTTTTAGTGACACAGATTCATCCATTTTTCGCACGTTTTTATAAGATTTATAATTGTATTAGTTTATCTTCACATCAAGATGTTAAAGAGTTTTAATACCCCAGTCTAACGCACCATATTGATATGATATACAGCTCCGTGTGAACTTTCACCACAAACAACTATTAATTTTTTGCCTTTTGGTTCTTGTTACGTGTCTGTGCATTGATTTTGTATTTTTTGTATATTGCGCCCTCTGAACTATCGGCTGATGATGACCCAGGTCTGGAGTTGAAACCGGTACCATTAGTAAACGATATGTGATATAACTCGCACAAATATTCATGTACTGAATAGGTGAGACCAAGAAAAATATACTTAATTTATTGTAATCTCAGTTCAATACGGACCAATATGAAATTCTTATCTCTCAACTAGCAAATATACCCCTGCTTCGCTACGATATTCTACATTGTATACGGATGAGCTACAAACTCTAATACAAGATCTTGTATCAGCCTGTCAAAAAGTGGGACTATCCACGAACCTTTATAAAATCAAATAATGCTTAACAAATGGGCCCCAGCAGGAAAGCTGCATGTGGAAAACTCCACATTACAACAGGTCAATGAGTATGTCAACCTCGAGCAGCTTGTAAACATGAAAGGGGACTTAAGACGGGAAATCTTCCGATGTATCAAACTAGGATGGCAAGCCTACGGAATAAATTCTTCAATCTTCAAATCCAACATGCCAACCCACCTGAAGAAGATAGTCTTTGACCAGTGAGTTCTCCCTGTACTGACTTACGGTTGTGAAACCTGGACATTGAGCGAGTTTGTTAAGCAAAACTCAGAACAACCCAAAGAGCTATGGAACGGTTTATGCTAGGCTTCACGAAGAAAGACAGGAAGAGAGCAGATTACATCAGGTCAGTCACAAAGGTCAGTGACATTTTAGAAAGGGTGTTTACCCTAAAATGGCAGTGGGCAGGCCATGTTAGTCGGAGAACTGATGGTAGGTGGACAAAGCTTGTGCTTGAGTGGAGTCCGAAAGGTCATCTGAGACCTAAGGGAAGCCCACCGGACAGATGGAATAAAGACATCCGGAAGATTACTGGGATCAATTGGCAGAACACCGCTCAAGACCGTCCCAGATGGAGAGACCTCATGAAAACCTACCTTGCTTCGGACTTAAAGAGGCCACATCGTAAAAACGATTGAATATGGCTGATAGTGATAGTGATACGGATTTCTCCTTAAAAAAACTGTAAATGCAGTGAGTAAGAATGCACCTACAAACGGACTTCACCATCAGACGACTCGTTCAGTGTTCTACATGGTTTGTCCTATGACATTTTCCCGCATCTCCTATATTTATGGGTTAGAATAAGTTATTCACTGAATGGGGTGAAATTTGGTACAGTTTTCACATACTACACTATTTTTCTGATACTCGTGTGACCCTGTAATCATAACATTTTGCGAACATATGGCCTCTGGTCATGTCAATATGCGTGTCGAATGTCATGATTGCATCTTTCCTGTAAGTGTGCCAAACAATAACATATACGTGTAAAAAGTACAACATTAACTTGAAATCGAGAAATGCAGTACTATTTAACGAATAAGGGATAGAGATACGAAAAAATGTCATAGGCCCAAAATTGTAGATCTCTCCAAATTGAAACGCGATCTTTTGTGATACGGCTTCGGTTTAGCCACCAATTATTCCGAAAGGAAGGTCTGCACCGCTGTTAAAATTGCATCCATATTCCGATATTTTCCGGGGCCAAAAGTTATACATTTGCATAGCCTGGAAGATGTATTTCCTCAAAGAAAAGAATGTCCAGGTTTCGGGATTAGCATTGAAATACATGCGGAGTAATTAAGGAACAAAGTAATACAGTTGAGAAAGTTGAAATAAACAGAAAATATGATTATAACTTAGGAGAGCGGGATGAGTACAAATATGTAAATTCTAAGTGAATGTATTGGAAAAACAAATGCCCCTCAATAATTTATGCTGGTGTGAGTTATGGATATAAGAAAGCGGTAACAGAGGAGAAATTTTTGGCGCAGGGATTCTTAGATAAACAGATAAGAATATGACTAATGGTGTTATTGAGCTCTTCGAGGACGGTTATAACCTCCAACGATATTCCGCCAATATCCCGCAAAATGGCTGATTAACGCCTCTCTTGCCTTCTACTCAAGGAACAACCACGAATTTAAAGGCATGATGAGGAAAATGGCAATACGTTACTTCCCTGTTGGCATGCAGTCAGAGACGTTGCCATGGTAACATGTAGGTTCGTTGTCGGTCTGTCGGTCACTCAATGCAGAGCATGGTATCGATAGAAAATAGTAAATTTCTCCGTCATTTGAATAGTAAGGTAAATTATGAACATAACGAAAGTTGTTTACAATGAAGATGCGTTTCATATACGGTGCACGGAGTTTAGAGAAAATCAATATTAGGTCTATAAGAGAAAATGGAGGAAAACCGTTCTGGTTTTTCTATAAACCCGCCGTCTTATCAAAGATTGTAATATAATGTGCATATCGAAACCTTCCTCGGGATGAGTATAATATAAATATAAAGTTTGGTTGAGAGCTATCCAGCCGTTTCGCCATGATAGTGGAACAAACAAACAGACACGAAAAATAAAAAACCACCAATTCGGTCTTGAGTTGACCTAAAACGGACAGACATCTGAAAATTGGCAAAACAAACGAAAAACAGACAGCGCCTTCCCCTACAACTTTAAATATAGATACGCATGGACACGTCTAGCAGGGCCGACCTTTATTTCGAGAGTTACTGCTTTGAAACTGTACGACATATCGACAAACGGACTTCACCATCAGACGCATCGTTCAGCGTCAACATGGCTCGTCCCATGACATCTTTTCGTGTCTCCTGTATTTATGGTTTGATTGAGTTAGAGTCAGTGAATGGGGTGACATTTTGTACAGTTTTCACATAATACTTTATATTTTTGATACTCATGTGACAGCTAGAATCATAAAATTTGGCTATCACACGGCCACTGGTCATGTTAATGTGTGAGCCGAATGTCATGAATCTATCCTGCCTATAAGTGTGCCAAATGATAACATGCACGTGTAAAAGTACAAAATTAACTTGAAATCGAGACATACAGCTCTATTTAACGTAAAAGGGATAGAAATACGACAAAAAGTCATAGGACCAAAGTTGTATATCTCTCCAAAATGAAAAGCGATTGTGCTTTCTGACTTGTGATACGACTTACCGATTAGCCACCAATTATCCCGAAACGAAGGTCTGTACCGTCGTTAAAATTGCATCCATATTTCGATATTTTCCGGGGCCAAAAGTTATACATTTGAATAGCTTAGAATATTTTCTCAAAGAAAAGAGTGTCCAGCTTTCGGGATTAACACTCGCATACATACGTAGTAATTAAGGAAGAAAATAATACAGCTAAGAAAGCTGACATTAACAGAAAATGGATTATAACTGAAGATAGCCGGATGACGACAAATATGTAAATACCAAGCGAATGTACTGGATTATCAAATGCCACTCAATACATTATGCTGCTCTGAATTATGGATATAAGCGGTAACAGAGGAGAAATTTTTGGGGCAGTGATTCTTACGTAAACAGATAAGAATATGAGTAATGGTGTTATTACTTGAAGCTATTCGAGGGCGGTTATAGTCTCCAACGATATTCCGCCAATATCCAGCAGAATGACAGATTGACGCCTCTCTTGCCTTCTACCCAAGGAACAACCACGAATTTAAAGGCATGATAAGGAAAATGGCAATACATTACTTAGCTGCTGGCAAGCAGTCAGAGACGTTGCCATGGTAACCTGTAGGTTCGTTGTCGGTCTGTCGGTCACTCAATGCAGAGCATTATACCCGCAGAAAGTAGTAAATATCTCCGTCATTTGAATAGTAAGGTAAATTATTAACACAACGAAAGTTGTTTATAATGAAGATGCGTTTCGCATACGGTCCACGGAGTTTACAGAAAATCAATAGTATAAGAGAAAATGGAAGAAAACCGTTCTATTCAAAGATTGTAATATGATGTGCATATCGAAACCTTCCTTGGGATGAGTATAATCTAAATATGAAGTTTGGTTGAGATCTATCCAGCTGTTTCGCCGTGATTGTGGAACAAGCAGACAAATAAACAGACAAACAGACACGAAAGATAAAAACCACCGTTTCGGTCTTGAGTTGACCTAAAACGGATAAATATTTGAAAAATTAGCAAAACAAACAAAATTACAGACAGCGGAACCCCTACAACTTTATTTATATATATTACTACATCCCCGGGCGAGTTACCCGTGCGGTTAGGGTCGCGCAGCTGTGAGCTTGCATCCGGGAGATAGTGGGTTCGCACCGCACTGTCGGCAGGCCCGAAGATGGTTTCCCGTGGTTTCCCCACTTTCATACCAGGCAAATGCTGGGGCTGTACCATGATTGAGGTCATGGTCGCTTCCTTCCCTATCTCAGCCCTAGCTGTATCGTTGCGACGTAAACAAATTGAAATCCAAACTTCATACCTACTCCCTACCCCCTTGACTTACATAGGTTACAATGCATACAAACACTAGTAAATTATTTAATATGCATATACTATATTTAAAATATTTTATAAATTATTAGCATGTACGCGCGACTTCACCCGTGTTTATTAATTCAACCATTATATATTTTAAACCATTTACTTAAAAGCAAACTAAATAAATACAAAGTATTAACACACATCATTCTTCATGAATTGCATGAATTACATTATTTTGTATGTAATTATATAGTTACTTCCAATGCTTAAGATACTGGGGTGGTTGATGGTACAGATAATATCAAAAGAATATGAAAGACCATATTACACAGAAACATACTAGTTTTTCCTTATATAGCTTCCCGTATATACTACCTTAAGTGTCTATCCATTTGGAACTAAGATGCATAGAGTGTTTGCCTTTCCAAATCTTGAACAATCTACGTATGTAGATGGGTGAAGCACGATTTCCCAAGATCGAGACCTACAACTTCAAGCGGTTGTACTTGTGTCTCGTTGATGCACATAGCTAAACTGAAACAAACGTGGAAATGCACATTTCCTCACTAAAACGGAATATACGGAGGAATGATTTAAATCCGAGGAATGAATACTACTTTCCCGCGGCATGTCCAGTCATGATGGTGTCTTCACGTCCTTACCTGCATAAAGGTTCGTCTACGAATACGCCTACGTTGAAATATTTCAGATCACGGCGTACCGTACATATGGCTGGGCATCGCACAAATCCACACCGACAAACTCTTCCGGATATTATGGACTGAACATTGCGTCTCGTGTCGGCAACCGAAAATAGCTTCCTGCGCCATGGATTTAAAATGGCTCCTTGACTTGTATTTCCTATCTTATCTACGTTACCTAGCGACAGTGTATCTATACAATATTTTAATCCTGATGATAGCACGTTGCATTGTCATATCCTAACACCGCGTTTTGCGACGATTTTTCATTCGTAACATACCAACGAATGCGATAATTAAAGGTTCGGCTTCGAGGTGCATTTGGCCCCGCTGCCAGCTAGCTATGTTAAAAATGTCAGATCTCTCCGTACCATAGACTAGGATGGGCATCGCGTATATGCAAACACTTCTTCTTCTTCTTCTTCTTCTTCTTCTTCTTGAAGATTATCTGGGATTTTAAAACGAGCGTGATTTTTATAATAGACAGCGGTTATTGGGTAGGTTGTTCTCGGTGGATGAACACGTTTCGTTAATTAACCCAGTTATCCCTCACTACATACACAACGGTATGGTGACAAATAAAAAAATGGAACATGATATACATTTATTTTTTCTTGAATTATCAGCGGGGGCCGTTCTCTAAATATGATGTTAAACCATTAGGTAACCAATGTACATGTTACTTCATATAGAACTTTTTAAAAATTTATTTTCAACAATAATTGGATATCTACCGTAGCTTAAGGTCTATTATTCATGTTAAGAGATGTAAATCATTTTTATAAACCATCTATAAATAACGCTAACGCTGCAATGCATACTGTTTAATATATGAATTGTACGATTTTCTAGCTTACTGCTTTAACCTGTTACTGTAATTTTACGGTATCCATGGTACACCTTCAACTGTACATCCAATCCAACGCATACAGCAGTGATGCATTGTTTCCTTTTTTTTTACATAACAGACGACAAAACAGCCCTAAAACCTAAGATACTCCTTCCACTCCCTCAACATCCCCGCGTACCAATCACCGGATTATTTTCTTGGGCCCTCCCCATCACATTACCACAGGCTTCTTGCAATACGTACCCATGGCCAGTAGGCAATAATGATCGGTCTTTAAATGTTAAAAATTTAGCGGAAATTTGCGAAATATCGTATATATATTGCATTGTGACAAACCACATCACATAGCAGTGTTAAGGAATTAGCCCCACTTAAGAACTGATGGCAATTTGAAACTTAAAGCTTGACATATTCGTCACCAAACGGAAATAAAAAAAAACAATTCATGCAGTAAACGGTTGAACGGTGCACCTGAACAATAACAGGATTTGCGGGAATATGGAAATAGTAAGGAGTAGTGTATTATAAAGAAAGTTAATAATTGATAAGTTGACATGAATGAGTTACGAATATGGAAATAATAAGGAGTAGTGTACTATAAAGAAAGTTACTTATTGATAATTTAACATGAATGGATTACACGCTTATGATCGGAAAGCAAACCTATTATGTGCAAAAAATATTTCGCCTTTTTGACTGAGAAATATATTTTGTAATTAATAAGAATTGTTTTGAAAAATAAATAAAACAATGTCCGCAGATTAAGACACTGTTCGTTAATGAATTAAAATTGCCGCATATTGAACGATCACAACCGTCCATTCAGTTAATAAAATAATCATTTCACTAATTATCATACATTTCTACAGGAAAATGTGGCGGCGCCATAGGTAGGCTATTTCACTTTTCTTCATGCACACAAGTTTGTAAGTACTCTGGATCACCTGACTTCGTTCCGCTGCACTCCAGTACATTTGTTTTGGATTTATATATGTTCACCTTGTACACCTTCTCCCGGACTATGTCCATAACATTCAGGAATTTCTCCAGAGCTTCTGCAAAGTCAGATAAAATATCATCCGCATATCTCAGAATTTTGATTTCCTCTCCTTGAATTGTGATTCTTTTTTCGAATTATTCTTTTCCTTCCTTTTACCGCGTGTTATATATAAAGATTGAAAAGTAGAGGGCACAAATACTAGCCTTGCTTCAATCGATTCTGGATTGTTGCTTTTTTCCATTGCCTCCGATTCTTTTGACTGCAGACTGATTTTTGAATAGATTATAGATAATTCTTCTTTCTCGGTATCTGATTCCGATCACCTTCAGAATCTCAAATAGCTTGGTCCAATGTGTCCGAACCATTCAGCAATTTATCCAGATCGTCTGCAGTCTCAGGTAAAATAACAATATCATCAGCAAATCTCAGAGTTCTTATTTCCTCTCCATGGATTATCATTTTCCAAATTCCTCGTTTACTTGCTTTAACACCTCTTCTATACAAACACTGAAAATGAGATGGGACAAACTCAATCCTTGCCTCACTTCATTCCGGATTTCTGCTTTTTTTATATAGCCTTCCATTCTTAAAACTACAGACTGATTTTTGAACAGATTGTAGATAATTTTTTTCTCCGTATCTGATTCTGATCACTTTCAGAATCTCGAATAGCTTGGTTTAATGAGTATTATCGAATGCCTTTCCCCAATCTTCGAATGCCATGTACATAGGCTTCTGAGTTCGATCCTCTAAAATCAGACGTAAATATATTGCATTCATGATCTTAGAAAAAAATTGGTTTGGACTTACGGATGGCCAACGTTATCGTAGGGGATATTCCAAGAAGGATCCTTTATGTCACTAGAAGTCACGCACAAGTGACATTCTAAGAAACTTTAGTGCTACACACACGCGCGCACGCACACACACAGATGCGCCTTCCAGTAGGATGACTATTTGGAATTTATTTCGCAGGCAGGCTCTAAAACAGCGAGGACAATGCGCAATTTTCTACTACTCTGCATGTAAATTGTTTTCTATTGTTATAAGCTCTCAGATACAACCTCCTCACCAGCGCACATCAAACGGTCTGACTGGAACAGATTTTGCTCGAAGAGCGTGCTTAAAGAGAATGTCTCCAAATTATAAATATGTAGAGTTGGAAATTATTTACTTGTTTATTTATGTCATTATTTCTTTATTTATTAACGAAATGCAAGATAAATTTATGCTGATATATCCCCGCCTGTACTGTCAGCTGATGAATTAACAAATTTAAACATTTATAATAAATGATAGCATACAAAAAATGGGTTTATTTTAACAACAGTAAAAATCGGAAACCATGGGGATGTCCAGATTTTGTTCGAAGAGCGTGCTTAAAGGGGATATTTTCAAATTATATGTAGAAGTGATTTATTTATTTATTTATTTATTTATTTATTTATTTATTTATTTATTTATGAAACACAAGATACATCTACAATGAGAACTTACCTGTACTGGCAACTGATGAATTAATTCAAGCTCTACGTTTGTTTGTAGTCCTTTACATTGCTGCGTAGTTACCCATTCCGGTATCTTCGTGGATTTGCTTGAGATATGCATATCCTGGTCTTCTTTGAAGTCGCTTTTAGTTTATGGACCCTTCCACAATAAATGTCATTAGCTAAGAATAGCGTAAGATGTGGCCACACTTAGAAAGACGTCTTTTACGAATTAGCTCTATCAAAGATCTCTTCTGATGCACTCTGTGCCTTAACCAGGTTATTGTCACCTTTACTATGCGAGGAACCTGATCCTGCGGAAACACTACATTTCGAGTGACTTAATGTCATGATAAAATATAACACACGAATAAGGTCAGGTACAGTACATATAAAATACCACAGTCCAAATCGAAAACAATGGAGATGAATATGTTCTTAACCAAATCGTCCTCTAGTGCATATGCGTAGAATTATCACTCGTTATAGATCTGTTTTCTGTGTAGTGAGTAGGATGATTTACTTTTTCATTTTATAACCATCGTCAGTAAAAGTGACTTGCATCACAATATTTCTCCACGTGGCACCAACTGTTCCACAAGTATGTTTGGTAGTTGATACGATAATGAGATCCAGTATCATAGTTTCTTGTTTTGACAAATATACTGGCAAGTACGTGTATACATAAAACAGGTTAGTATTTATGCACCAACACTTCAACTACTTCCGTGTGAAAATTTACCATAAGAGCCATTTATTTTCTCATCCAGTGATATTTCAATCACTTTGTTTTTATTTTCTCTGAAATCCCTTTTTTCTGTTTTATGTTGTGCACCTTTGGTCTCGCTGGCGTCTGATGTTCATAGCAGAAGTTGGTGATGGCTTCCATTCGATGGACTGGAAGACTTTAAGTTTTCTCACATACCCCACGTAGAACTCACCCAGAGCACTCACGCTACTAAGCTGAAGTTTATTCCTAATTAAAAAACAAAATTTTGGACACCTATTCGAAATAACACTTTGATGCCTCGCTTTTGGATTTTGAGTCTTCCCTTTTGTGCACGTATGTAGCAGTGCATGTGATGCAAGTTTCTAACATGTTTGGAATTACTTTAGGCCTACATCATCACACAGTATACAACTCATTTTGCTGTAGATTTCGACTTTTCTTCCCTCCTCCAACTGTCCATTATAGAAACACCATGAAGTACAGTAGAGCATGGAGCAATTAAATGCCAGTTCAGTTCATTTAAAGGAGGTGCTCTGAACTTTAATAATAGTGACATTCAAAAATTAAAACGTTTTTGATACAACACACATCAGGGGTTTTCGGTGTTCTAAACCCAATTTCGATTTGTTCCTTGAAACTCATGTAAATTAGCTAGTGTGTCCCATTAAGAATTTTCGTGATAACTGGTCCCAGTTCACTGACTTGGCTGTGAAGGATCATGAACACAGAAGTGGAACGCCCACTATAGCCCAGCTCAATCATCTACGTCTAGACATATATATGGTAAGTGTTTGAGAGGAGAAGATGTTAGAATAGTTCAGAAGGATAAACTCCCACAGCCGTATATCCATGGCGTGAGACGCTTGTATATTGGGAGCTCTTCGCCACTCGCCAGACTTGACAAACTCCGTCAAGTGATTCTCGGCGCCAGGGTTTTCGTATACATAGACTCGCTAAGTCTCTCCAAACATTTCTCTAATGTTATCGTGAAAGGTTAGGTTAGACTATTCGGCATATACCACGCACAATGCATATGAAACTGGAGAATTATTGCACATGGTGATTAACGAAGAGTTCCATCACTTCGAAGCTAATGTATGAAGACATTTTGAACAATCTAAACTGCAGAACTTTATTTTGAAAATTTACTGTGTAACATAAATTTGAGGTTTGTTAAATATTTAGTTAAGATGCTTGAACAGTAAATTAAATGTAGAAAATAATGCATTACGCTCTTTGCCAAAAAAATGCGCACCATGAAGGAGCAATCGCAGGGACACTTAAGTTGGTTTATTTATTTAGCGTATGACACATAAAACACAAAACAGTGGGGAATAAACAAAGAAAATTTAAAAAAAGATCATGACGGACATTTTGCAGCGGTCCTTATAAATTACTATTCAGGTTCTTCAGCCACTCAACTGCATCAGGTGTCGAATCAACAAAATGTTATCTCTGGGCTGGGTTACACCAGAAAGGACACTCAAGGACGATGTGTAGATTGTCTGACTGTCATTGCCACAATCGCAGGCAGGTGATGGTTTCCAACCCATTTATATTCCAAGGCAGCGCTATGCCCATGATCAGTGCGTATCCGGTTTAGTCGGGCCAATAACTGACGGGCTAGCTGGAATCTCGGGTGCCTTTTTGACTCGTTGCCATGGTGGAGGTGCCTTGGTGGACCATTCTTCATTCCATTCCCGTTGTAGCTTGAAATTGTTTACTGAGTGAATCAATTCTGATGATATTTGTGGACTTCTTGAAGCTATTTGGTGATGTAATATCATATGGTCTGTAAAATCAGCATTGATTGGTAACTGTGGATTGGACAAGAGTTTATTTTTATTCTCGAATTACGTGGTTTTGTCTCTTAAGATGAAAAAGAGCAAAAACACAGGGTTGATAACCAGTAAACTGGGATGGATTTAATGATCTCACGTATCAGCCTCACAGTATGGTTTAACTGGATGTCAGTCTTATTACCATGCCGGCTGTTGAACCAAACTGGTGCACAATATTCAGCCACGGAGTAAGCAGACCAAGTGCACTCGTCCGGAGTACATTTGCTCGAGTGACCCATGAACTTGCCGTCAATTTGCAATGTATGTTGTTTCTTGCTCCTAGTTTAGTTGAAGTCTAAAAAAGGTGTTGATTTAGGGTGTTTATTGTGGTGTTGTGCGCCATTAAATGTGTGTTAAACGAGCTAACACATATTCGGCCTATTTGTAATAATTACGTAGATATGTACGAAAATGCTACATTCTTCACAGAATATGTAAAAATATATAATATAACTAAGAATTTGTAAAATTCTGTAAAATTAATGACTGGTATAACAATAGTATTGTTGTTGTTGTTGTTGTTGTAAGTCGTAGTGTAAAATTTTGAAATACTTAAAGTACGTGTCCCGGCCCCGTGGTGTAGGGGTAGCGTGCCTGCCTCTTACCCGGAGACCCCGGGTTCGATTCCCGGCCAGGTCAGGGATTTTTACCTGGACCTGAGGGCTGGTTCGAAGTCCACTCAGCCTATGTAATCAGGATTGAGGAGCTATCTGACGGAGAGATAGCGGCCCCGGTCTCGAAAGATAAGAATAACGGCCGAGAGGATTCGTCGTGCTGACCACACGACACCTCGTAATCTGCAGGCCTTCGAGATGAGCAGCGGTCGTTTGGTAGGCCAAGGCCCTTCAAGGGCTGTAGTGCCATGGGGTTTGGTTTAAGGTACGTGTGAATTTGTATATGATGATGCTGCATTTAGAATGTTAAAGTAGTATTCTTTCTTGTAATATTTTGTTTCCATGGAATTGGTTGTTGTAGTATTGTTGTTGTTTTTGTTGTTGCAAGTCATAGTGTAAAATTTTGAAGTACTTAAGGTACGTGTGAATTTGTATATGGCAGTGTTGTAATGTTAAGGTAGTAGTAAGGTCAACCTGTTGTATTCAAAGCCGTAGTGTTAAGCAAACGACATACTTAAGTTGCATGTGAATGTGTATATGATGATGCTGAAGTTATAATTTTAAACACCGGGCGAGTTGGCCGTGCGGTTAGGGGCGCGCGGCTGTGAGCTTGCATCCGGGAGATAGTGGGTTCGAATCCCACTGTCGGCAGCCCTAAAGATGGTTTCACGTGGTTTTCCATTTTCACACCAGGCACTTAAGGCCACGACCGCTTCCTTCCAACTCCTAGACCTTTCCTATACCACCGAGCTTGATAGCTGCAGTCGCTTAAGTGCGGCCAGTATCCAGTATTCGGGAGATAGTAGGTTCGAACCCCACTGTCGGCAGCCCTGAAAATGTTTTTCCGTGGTTTCACAAAAAATTCCTCCGTGCGTGTAGAGGCGCGCGGCTGTGAGCTTGCATCCGGGAGATCGTGGGTTCGAGCCCCACTGTCGGCAGCCCTGAAGATGGTTTTCCGTGGTTTCCCATTTTCACACCAGGCAAATGCTGGGGCTGTACCTTAAATAAGGCCACGGCCGCTTCCTTCCAACTCCTAGGCCTTTCCCATCCCATCGTCGCCATAAGACCTATCTGTGTCGGTGCGACGTAAAGCAAATAGCAAAAAAAAAAAAAAAATTCCTATACCATCGTCGCCATAAGACATATCTCTGTCGGTGCGACGTTAAACCACTAAAATGATACTGGTTGCATTTCTTATAATATTTTCTTTCCATACAATTGTTTGTTGTACTCTTGTTGTTGTTGTTGTTGAATAATTATGTTTTAATTTAGTTTTATTATGTCACTACTGTAAGTGATAATAACCACCGGGATATTGCCCAATCGCGACGTATTTGTTAATAATAATAATAATAATAATAATAATAATAATAACAATAATAATATCAGAACCACAAATCGCCGAGACCGGGCGAGTTGGCCGTGCGGTTAGGGCTGTGAAGATGAGAGCTTGCATCCGGGAGATAGTGGGGTCGAACCCGACTGTCGGCAGCCCTGGAGATGGTTTTCAGTGGTTTACCATTTTCACACCTGGCAAATGCCAGGCCAAGGCCACGGCCGCTTCCTTCCCGCTCCTAGGCCTTCTCTGTACCCTAGACCTATCTGTGTCGGGGCTACGTAAAGCAAATAGTAAAAAAAAAAAAAAAAAAAAAAAAAAACGCTGTTATTTTTCGCTTTCAGTTATCTACAGGTAAAGGAATGAAATATGTAATTACACAGGAACCCGCCCCCTAGTTTACAGGAACCTGGATAAAGCAGTCCACTTACTGTACGTCTCCTAACAGTGACACTGATGTATTTTCTAGGCCTAATAGCGGTTAGCACCGATGAAAATACCGACGAAGTGAAGAATATTTTAGCAAGGGAAATCATGTTTACATTGGATTTAATTCATTCTCGCTTGTCTCAAACAGATTTATTAGTTTCTTGCTAACAATAAATGTCTGAATTCCACTATCAAGGCCACATATATTTAGCGGCAAACTATAACCTAGTTAACGGAGTAATTTATTAATGCCGTATTTAATTTTTAACTACAATTTCCATTTTATATTTCCCGTCCTGTCAGATGCCGGCTCATATACCAGAGAATAATAAAGCCGAAAGCCCCTGGAGAGACTAACCTGAAATACTGTAATGAAACTGTTTATTAGCCTCACAATATTTGATGCTCAGCTCCATATTGTGAATGTTCGTTCCTCTCTGACAGTAAAATGTTTTATCTACTGAAAAGAAAATGCACTTTACTGCTTGAAATATGGAAAAAAGAACGTTACATTAAACTCGCTTGGAAGAGATTGGCTTCGTTTACTTTGCGGCCAGATGCGATAAAATAAACATTAACTTTTAGTTGTTAAATGGAAATGTTTCCATGACGAGCATGGGACATGACATGTATTGCCATTGGCTTTCATTGTGTGCGGGAGTTTTAAAACTCTATCTGGTTCGGGTTCGCAATAAAACTGTCTGTGATCACAGTATCAACACGCACGCAAGACTCTAAGCTAATTGTCTTCTACCTAATGACCAACATATGAAATCCACTATATTCCAGGTCAGAAATTTTACTTGGAGAATAATGTGACGCCAGGAATGGCACATGGCCTTAATTTTATGTACAGGACGCAAGGACGGCTCTAGAAATCCAAGAAATACGTGAGATAATTTGACGAATTTAAGAATGATATATATGAGACAGAGTATAACTTTCACCTTTCAAGTTTAGCATCGATTACACTGCCAGCATAATGATGCACAGTATTTCATTTTGGCACTATCACAACGCTATATTATATTATTTCAGAACACAGAATATACGCCCCTGAAACTTATTTTCATCATAGAACTCACTAGAACATTAACATTTTTTCCACAGATCAAACAAATAAACTTGTTTCCTCTCCTTTATTATCTTTTAAACATTTTTTTCGTCGCACCGACACAGAGAGGTCTTTTCACAACGATGGGATACGAAAGGCCTAGAAATGGAAAGGAAGCGGCCGTCGCCTTAATTAAGGTACAGCCCCAGGATATGCCTTATGCAAAAATGGGAAACCACGGAAAACCATCTTCAGGGCTGCCGACAGTGGGGCTCGAACCCACTATCTCCCAGATGCAAACTCACAGCTGCGCGCCCCTAACTGCACGGCAAACTCGCCCGGTAATTACGAGATCCAGATAATTTCTTATATATATTCTATCAAAATACGATATCTCCACAATATTGATATATCAATTATATACAAGCGGCTAAGGGATGTTCATGCTGAATACACCTTTACTCGCCCAATCACTGCAGTTATGCAGCATTGGTCATTGTCAGTACTTCAACTGACGTTTACTTACGAACATTAAGTGACATTGATTTTTTTTACATCGTGTAACACAGACGGGTCTTATAGCGACGGTGGGATACGAAAGGATTACGATTGTAAAGGAAGTGAGCGTGATTTTAATTACTGTACAGTCCCGGCATTCGCTCGGTGTGAAAATGGGAAACCACGGCCTGACATTGATTCATTTTATTTTCGAACGTAGAGTAGAATGAAAGATATAACAGATATCGTCGTAGGGCCTGCAAATACCGCTATGTGAAATATTTCAGCTCAAAACATTGGCCGGTAAGGTTCTGTCATTTAAGGCTCGGTATTGTATAAACAGTTTCAAGGATTTCTCACTTTTAAGATACCTGTATTGTGGGTCAGTATTTCTCCCACAACATTATCACATAGCAGTTTTCGCCGGCGTAACGTCGATATTTAGAAATGAAAAGTTTAACGCACAATGGAGTAGCATGGAGAGCTTAGTCAAATCAATGAATAAACTGATGAACTAAACAAGAACTAATAGTTATATTATTATTGTTGTTATTATTATACACCTTTCGCCTAAGATATTATAAGCAATATTTTAACGGCATTTAGCCTGCCGGAGTTTCAATTTTCAAGTTCTACTTCCTATTATCAAGCATCTTAGAAGCCAGTATTCATTTTTGGGTGATCTGTGGATGAGTTTTGATGTCTCATCAGGGATTCGGCAATTTTAGTCGCGTCGCGTCTGATTTTCTGTGACTCAACACACACATCTGCAAATAAAAACAGCATACCACACTATACCGCTAGCTACCGTAAGATACGAAATTGTTATAACATCCTTCCATACATACTTGGAGTCAGAAAGGTCATCCGGTCGTAAAACTGAGCCATATCCATATGTGAAAAATGTGTTGGAAGAAGTAGCTTATTATTCATATCAATTATAAGAATAATATTTCGGAAAGTGCTAGGGGAGGAAAAATGTGTGTCTTTTTACAGTCGTAGATGTACAATTTCAGTCCTGAATTATTCAGACCTTATTCCTTGCTACACACTTTGTCGATACACACAGTTCAGTACAAGGAAAACATGAGAAAGGCGAGCTCTCTTCTCGATTGGAAACAGGCATCGTATTTCCTTTTTATCTTTTGTACGCTGCTTGTGTATATATTGGACTTCCCTAGTGAAGAAGACTGGTGATATTTCCCTAAAGGGAAGAAAGGATTTAATAAAATATAAGACGAGATCGAAAACACACAAAATCAACTCATGTCCGTGCACAAAGCGGACATCCTTGATAAAGTGTTCTTCAGTTTATTTACCGAGCGAGTGGCCGCGTGGTTTGAGGCACGAAGCTTTCAGTTTGCACTCGGGAGATAGTGGGTTCGAATCCCACTGCCCGCAGCCCTGAAGATGGTTTTTCACCATAAACCTTCAATGTGTTAGTGCAATTTTAAACCAATGGATTCTTCCGAAACTGGCCTATAATTTTGTCTGTCCTATTATATGTTACTAATCACATTCCTATCATTGCCAGTCTCATCAAGAGTGCGTCCATCAACTATCATTGTGAAGCCGTCTTGATGTAGTGAAGATGCAGAGATTGATTTTCTCTTTCGTGTTACCACATTCGTTCTTGTCCCGTATTTCTATTGCTCTCTCTCTCTCTGTCTCTTCGCCCACACTGTTTTCCACCATGTTTAAACTATTACGAGTTCGTTTTCACACTCCTATCTTTCTACATATGATTTATTATTACAAGATATTTTTATTCATTACTGACGTTTTACACTTAACAACAAGAAATCTTTTATTACTACCCCTATTCAATACCTATATCCATCTTTGGATGGAATGCTTTTTAGTTAAACATGTTTCAGATCATCTTTGAGTCATCTTCAATGAAATATATTAACAAATTTACATGAATTAATGTTGTGTAAGTAATACTAAAAGCAATGTGAAGGAGCATGTAAGATCCGACTAAAACATGATTAATATATCTAAAATAAACAGGGTTACAGCGAGGTAAGAAACCTCTATGTCTAGTCAATCAATCAATACTGATCTACATTTAGGGCAGTCGCTCAGGTGGCAGATTCCTTATCTGTTGTTTTCCTAGACTTTTCCTAAATGTCTGTTTTATATCAGTCTAAAACGAAGGTAAAATCTTCTGGATAAAGTTGGAATTCTCCATCTTCAATATGTCACGTATGCATATGATCTGGAAGTCAGTGAACGGAGAATATGTGAAACAATGTCTGGTAGAGTGTCGTGTAACTCAATTAGGGGAAACCGTCAATATGTTGATGTTATAGTCCAGATGTGGTTTGCCATTTCTTGCCGTTACTTGTACTGTCACCCCCTTTAGCAACCTCAACTCTATCGTGTCTTCTTGCTACACATGGGTCGGACGCTGCCACAATAAAAGTCTCGATGCTTAGTGCCCATAAAGTGCTGGTTGATGGTCGCACGTATACATCATCAGATGAGGCTGTCCTGACGTTTAATAGCACGTGATCTAGCGCGCCGAATGAAAATCACCCGAGGACACACATGAACCAATATAGCATTAAATTATTCTAGCAGTTATACTCATCTTTACCAACATCTTCATCATCATCGTCACGAATTAACTTAGAAGCACCCAGCTGCCTGTTCATTGATACTGATAGGAATACGCCAACTTTCTAGTGTGCAGCGTTGGTGTTATAGACTGGAATCAAAATGCCTTCAGCAGGACTCTTCCGAAATGCCACGAACAAGTCCGAAATTGCCTTATCTGCAAACAATGAGGTATTGTAATAATAATAATAAGAAGGATAAGAAGAAAAGGGAAAGAAGCCATATTTGATGGAGTTATCCCTCAACAACTCTTCCTTTTTTTCCTTCCTCCTCCACTTCCTTTCCTAAACAAGCAACCAGAAGAAGAAAAAAGAAAAGCAAGGAGCTATATTTGATCGAGTAAGCCCTCATCAACTGTTCTTCTTCTGTCTTTCTCCACCGCTTTTCCTAAATAAGAAGAGGAATAAGAAGGAAAACTAATAGGATATATTTTATTCAGTAATCCCTCAGCCATTGTTCTTTTCATTTCCTCTCGCTTATCTTAAAAGGAAAGATGAAGAATGGAAGAAGGAACGAGTAAGCCCTCAGCACCTGTTATTTTTCTTTCTTCCTTCCTTTCTTTCTCCACAGCTTTTCCTAAAGAAGGAGAAGGAAGAAAAAGAAAAATGAGAGGAAGAAAATAAGAAGCCATATTTGATCGAGTAAGCCACCAGCAACTGTTCTTTTTCTTCCTTTCTCCACTGCTTTTTCTAAAGGAGAAGGCATTGGATTGAATATGAATTGAATTTGAATTTATTGATGATTTACATGCCACTGAGGCTGAAAAGCCCCTTTATGTACCCTTTATGAAATGTCTTCGTATAATACAATACAGGTTTATGAACACAAAAAATTACTTTTTTATAATACTAGCAAATATACCCGTGCTTCGCTACGGTATTCTACATTATATACGGATTTCTTCGTAAATTACTGCAAATGCAGTGAGTAAGACTATATTAAATTGCATCTACAAACGGACTTCACCATCAGACGACCCGTACAGTGTTCTACACCGCTGGTCCTATGACATTTTCCCATATCTAATATATTTATGGGTTCCATTCAGTTATTAATTGAATGGGGGTGAAATTGGGTACAGTTTTCACATACTACTTTATATTTTTGGTACTCATGTGACAGATAGAGTCATAAAACGTGGCTATCACATGGACACCGGTCAACTCAATGTGCGTGCCGAATGTCATGAATCTATCTTTCCTGTAAGTGTGCCAAATAATAACATAAATACGTGTAAAAGTACAAAATTAACTTTAAATCACGAAATACGGCTCTATTTAACGTATAAGGGATAGAAGTACGATAAAAAGTCATAGGACCAAAGCTGTAGATTTCTCCAAAATGAAACGCGATTGTGCTTTCTGATTTGTGATACGACTTACCGATTAGCCACCAATTATCCCGAAACGAAGGTCTGCACCGTCGTTAAAATTGCATCCATATTTCGATATTTTCCGGGGCCAGAAGTTATACATTTGAATAGCTTAGAATATTTTCTCAAAGAGTGTCCAGCTTTCGGGATTAGCACTCGTATATATACGGAGTAAATAAGGAAGAAAATAATGCAGCTAACAAAGCTGACATTAATAGAAAATGTATTATAACTGAGGATAGCCGGATGACGACAAATATGTAAATAACAAGTGAATGTGTTGGAAAATCAAATGCCCTTCAATAATTTATACTGTGTGAGTTACTGATATACGAAAGCAGTAACAGAGGAAAAATTTATGCGCAGGGATTCTTAGATAAACAGATAAGAATATTACTAATGGTGTTATTACTTAAGCTATTCGAGGACGGTTATAACCTCCAACGTTATTTCGCTAATATCCCGCAGAATGGCCGATTGACGCCCTCTCTTGCCTTCTACCCAGGGAACAACCACGAATTTAAAGGCATGATGAGGAAAATGGCAAGACGTTACTTCCCTGCTGGTATGCAGTCAGGGACGTTGCCATGGTAACCTGTAGGTTCGTTGTCGGTCTGTCGGTCACTCAATGCAGAGCATGATACCCGCAGAAAATAGTAAATTTCTCCGTCATTTGAAGAGTAAGGTAAATTATGAACATAACGAAAGTTGTTTATAATGAAGATGCATTTCATATACGGTGCACGGAGTTCACAAAAAATCAATGGTATAAGAGAAAATGGAGGAAAGCCGTTCTGGTTTTTCTACAAATCTCCGTTTTTCAAAGATTTTAATATGATATACATATTGAAACCTTCCTCGGGATGAGTATAATCTAAATATGAAGTTTGGTTGAGATCTCTCCGGCCGTTTTGCCGTGATGATGGAACAAACAAACAGACACGAAAAGTAAAGAACCACCGATTCGTCCTTGAGTTGACCTAAAACGGATAAATATCTGAAAAATTGGCAAAACAAACGAAATTACAGACATCGGACCACCTACAACTTTATTTATACAGATTTAAATATTAAATTGAACATTAAACTTAAAATTTGTAAATACAGATACCAAATCCAGTAAAACTAATACATACGTTATATGATAAGTGAAGCCTCCGTGGAAAAGACGGCAACGCACCGGCCCCTTACCGCTGAGTTCCGTGGTTCAAATCGCGGTCGCTCCATCTGAGATTTATGCTGGACAAAGCGGAGGCTGGACAAGTTTTTCTCCGGGTACTCCGGTTTTCTCTGTAATCTTTCATTCCAGCAACACACTCCAGCATCATTTCATCTGTCAGTCATTAATCATTGCCCCAGAGGAGTGCGACAGGCCTCGGGCGCCGGTACACTTGCTATCCTCGCGGCTAGATGGGGCTTCATTCATTCCATTCCGCACCCGGTCAAATGACTGGAAACATGCTGCAGATTTTAATTTTCATTATGTAATAAGTGAGAAAGTAAATCATTAAGCTTATACATTTATTTCTTTTACATCGTTATGCTCTACTCAGTAGCACGGTAGAACTTGCCTAGCTGATGTGTTGGCCTTGTTTCCCCCCCAAAATCTCTTCATCCTCTCGCTGAGCTTCTTCCTTCGTTCTTCTGTCCAAGTTATAGTAGCTCTGGTGTTGGGTTTGTCTTCAAAATGGTGATTGTTGATTTTGGTTCTGAATTTACATCTGTCCTCTACAAGGTCTTCTGAGATGTTGATTTCCTGGAGATCTGTTTAAATTTCACGAAACCAGCTGTTCTTGGTTTTAGACTACAATAATATAAAGAATATAAAGCTAAAAGAGAGAAACAATTTTCTTAGAAAGATACATATTTCTTATTGTTAGACACAAGAATGCCTGATCTCAGCCCCTTGCGTACTCCTCAAGGAAGATAGATGTAAGGACTGTTTTAGTTAGTGTTATTTGCGAAACGGTGAAGATTAGAGATTAGAGATTAGAGATGTTAAAGTCACGTGATACAGTGCAAACAAAAGATTCGTTAAATTTATTGATACTATGAAGGGGAATTTGACGGGTAGTTTTAGTAAAGAAGAGGAAGAAGGAGAGGAAGAAAATAAGAAGGAAAAGAATAATAATGAGCTATAATTGATCAAGTTTGCCCTCAGCAGCCATTATTTTTCTTTCTTCGTCCTCTGATTTTCGTAATGCAGAAGAAGAAGAAGAATAAGATGAAAGATGATAAAAGAAGGAAAAATCCATACTTGATCGAGTAAGCTCTCGGCAACTCTTTTATCTATTTCCTCCTCCACTACTTTTCCTAAAGCAGAAGAAGAAGAAGGGAAGAAGGGGAGGAAGAAGAAGAAAGGACGAGCCATATGAGATCGAGTAAGCCGTCAGCCATTGTTTCTTTTTCGTTCTTTCTCCATCAATTTTCCAATACTCTAACGGGGTTACGGGTGCGGACGAGTAATTTTATGGATATTTACAGGGTTAAGATAAAGCGTGTAACTATCTGCTTACGGGTGCATTTGAGTTAAAGGCTACGCCTTTTCGCTGCAAATATTATTTACCACCCCTCACCGCTATCTTTATGATCTTTATGTCATCCATGTACTTCCTCCTTCCTTTTCTTCCTTCCTATCGCAGGATTTTTCTTTTAATTATCTCATATATAAATTGGCTCCCTCTCAATGCGAGGCCTACGAAATTAAATTTCCCCTTCCTCATTTTTCCAAAACTTCTCTCGCTTTCTTCACTTCCTTTAAAACTTGTATGTTTGTTTTCTTCGCTGTTTAACTTGATTCAGTCATCTTCCTCCATATATATGGAGCAGCCATCCATACCAAACAGGACTCATTAATGAACTTGAGATGGTACAGCGAAAGGCTACAAAATTCGTGCTTAATGATTTCAATCCTAGAAGTAGCGAGACAAGTTTGATAGAAAATCTTGGGTGGGAGACACTATGGACTAGAAGGAAACGAACACAGTTATGTACTATGTATGATACCTACACGAATAAGCAAGCTTGCGGAGAGTTGAACAGTCGACTAAAAATCCCTGTTACATAAGTAGGACAGATCATCAGCATAAAGTAAAAAGTAGATCGCAGAAAACTAACTGTGGTAAATATTCGTTCGAAAATCGGGGAATTGATGACTGGAATGCACTACCTGCAGCTGTCTTTGAGTCTTTTCCCAAAAATGTAAGATGATTCAAGAAATGTTTTTGCTAGTGGCTTTACGTCGCACAGACACAGATAGATCTTATGGCGACGATGGGATAGGAAAGGCCTAGGAGTTGGAAGGAAACGGCCATGCCCTTAATTAAGGTACATCCCCAGCATTTTCCTGGTGTGAAAATGGGAAACCACAGAAAACCAACTTCAGGGCTGCCGACAGTGGGATTCAAACCCACTATCTTCCGGATGCAAGCTCACAGCCGCGCGCCTCTAACCGCACGACCAACTCGCCTGGTGATTAAAGAATAGACTCCAGAATTCTGTAACTTGTGTGTACATTTCTATGTGATGGTGTCGTATTTTAATGAACTTTAAATTGTAGTATTAAGGCATCCGAATTAATTAAGGTATATGTGAGTTTGTATATGAACTTGCTGTATTTACAATACTAAGGTAACTGTTAGTAATTGGGCCGCTCCATCTACTGTAAGTCATAGTGTACAATTTTGAAATACTTAAGGCACGTGTGAATTTTTTACATGACTGTGTTATCATGTTAAGCTACAGTCGTAGTAAGCTCAACCTATAATACCGTAAGCTGTAGTATTAAGCACTGGAAATACTTAAGCTGTATATAATGGCGCTGGATTTAGAATGTTAAACTAATAGTATTTCTTGTAATATTTCCTTACCAGGGAATTGCTTCTTGTACTCTTCTTGTTGTTGTAAGTCATAGTGCACAATTTTGAAATACTTAAGGTACGTCTGAATTTGTGTATGACTGTTGTAAAGTTAAGCTACTACAGTAGTAAGCTCAACGTGTAGTATTGTAAGTCGTAGTGTTAAGCACTGGAAATACTTAAGTTGTATGTTAATTTGTATATGTAGGTGTTGTAATATTAAGCTAGTAGTAAGCTCAAGCTATACTATTGTAAGCCGTGGTGTTAAACACTGGAAATACTTAAGTTGTATGTGAATTTTTATATGATGCTGGATTTTAAATATTACACTAGTAGTATTTCTTGTAATATTTTCTTTCCAGTAAGTGCGTATTGTACTCTTGTTGTTGTTGTTGTGTAATTATGTTTTAACTTGCCTTTATTACGGTACCACACTACTGTAAGTACTGTAAGTGATCAGTGCCATCGGGATATTTCCCAAATGCGATGTAGGCTATTTATTAATAACAATAACAATAACAACGTGGAGGGAGTAACATCGAAGTTCCATATCCTATAGTCCCAACTCTGTTCACTTATTATTCAACTCTTGCGGCCGTAAAATCAAGTACTCCAAACAAATAAATTATAAATCGATTGGCTAATTTCGATCTTGTTCTCGATCTCGACTTGCCGGTAACATGCACGTATGGTATGTAAATCTAGTGAATCAATTGTTTACTGTAGCACCGACAAAATTCATTTCGGATTGCTACTGATTCACACTGGGAAAGGTAGATTAGACGGAAAGCATTTCGATTCATGTCACGTTTTCACTTTAAAGTACTTGCCGAAAGCGGTACGTTTACGGAATAACATACCATCTAGCAGTGCTGACTTTCAGGTATTCATGGTAACATAATGAATATTGAATTTTCACGACCGCATTGTAATCAAAATCGACGTTCAATCTGTTAGATCGTGTTACGTCAGGTGTTGAAGAGATGTTGAAGAGTAATACTAAATGTACGTAACATGACATAATAGGGTTGATTTTGATTTCAAAGTAACTTAGTTTTGCGTGACCATTTATCTTGAGAAAGTTAGCCACAAGGTCTATTGGGAATAGGATTGTCATTTAACTTTGAATTGCTAAGATTAATTATTCTATGTTGTGTTTGATTTTCGTAAGAATTTTTTGACTTATTTATTTACAAAACTTACCTCTGTTTAAGTTTGCACAATGGACAAAACGTAACGAAGCAGATGAAATATATAATTTCGACTTACTATAATTTTGTTTATTATATTATTCTTACAATGCCCTTAATTAAAAAGTTGTATCATGTCTCAATGGTTTCTGAGCAATGAAGTGGAACCTAGTAAAGCTAACAAATAAATAGTTGCAGTTCAGAAACGTCTTAATTAAACTGCTCCCAAAAATTCACAATTAAACGAGGAGTAGTCCCTCAAGCGCGTATCATTAATCCTATCATTCTGATGTCCCTCATTCCAAATTTATCCTTATGATAGATTAGTGTCGGTTCACTTATCAATTTCCTATCCCTATCAACTTCTTCTGGCTGGTCTGTGGCGATTTCGAAGGGAAATGTGAGGTCTATTATATATCCCACACCCTCTGATTCCTTGTGGGCTTTGATGTCAATTCTCCTACCTTTATGAGGAAATTTGCTATCAAGGACAGAATCTTTTTATGCCTGGCGCTCCACAGAAACTCTTCAGGTTCGACTTATCCTCCCATATTTCTTTCAGTCCATTTTCTTTGGTATAACGAACGTATTACAACCAGTAATAAATTAGCATTCGAATGAAATGAATCTTCGTTAACGATCCCCTAATAAGAGACATTTATATCCACAACATTATTTACAGACATATATATTTTGGTAATTATGGTTTACACAAGAAACACTGAAATAAAAGTCCGGGTCCATGGCTAAATAGGTTAGCGTGTTGGTCTTTGGCCACAGGAGTCCCGGGTTCGATTCTCGGCAGCGTCGGGAATTTTAACCTTAATTGGTTAATTTCGCTGGCACGGGGGCTGGGTGTATGTGTCGTCTTCTTCATCATTTCATCCTCATCACGACGCGCAGGTCGGCTACGGGAGTCAAATAAAAAACCTGCATCTGGCGAGCCGAACTTGTCCTCGGACACTCCCGACACTTAAAAGCCATACGCCAATTCATTTTTTTTTTTCACTGAAATAATATATCCAAGCAGACCTATGTGGTAAACTAAAGAAACCCCTTGATCATGAAGATAAATTATAATTCATGTAGTTTATGTACCTCTCTTAAAACTTCTTAATTACCGAGCTCGATAGTTGCAGTCGCTTAAGTGCGGCCAGTATCCAGTATTCGGGAGATAGTAGGTTCGAATCCCACTGTCGGCAGCCCTGAAAATGGTTTTCCGTGGTTTCCCACTTTCACACCAGGAAAATGCTGGGGCTGTACCTTAATTAAGGCCACGGCCGCTTCCTTCACACTCCTAGCCCTGCCCTGTCCCGTCGTCGCCATAAGACCTATCTGTGTCGGTGCGACGTAAAACAACTAGCAAAAAAAGAAACTTCTTAATTAACCACCTAGGCCTGTATGAAGAATATCCCTTTTTCAATATAGGAACATATAACAATTTTGAAAGTAAAAGTCGGTTTACATGTGGAAATTGGTAGTAATTACCGAATTCCTTTGAGCCTGCTTACAAAGGTGTGACAAATGAGTCATGCACCTTATTATGGGATTGAAGCATATTTCGATATGTATATGGATAGAGGCATTATTTATTCGTATTAATTCATGTTCTATTTCGCAAAATGGAAACATTTTTTCTCATTATTTCGCTAAATACTGGTGACTCCATTGCTTTAATTTCGCTTTAATCATTCCCTAAAGTTATTCACAAAATGTTTTATTCGTTGTATTTGTGAATTATTTATGTGAAAGGCAGATAAATAAAGAGAAGCGATATTTATAATCATGTATTATTCCTTATGTAATCATTTTGGAACTCTAATATAGTCCTAACCAAGACTAAAAAGCGAATTACCCTTTCACCCTATATGGGATTGGGGGATTTTATAGAATTACGAAGAGATACTTCTGTCGAAATGAGGAATCATTATTCTGTCTTCTGCTTTCCTTCACATACTTGATATTGAAATACAATTTCAATTTTGTAATTTTCCATTAATTTCGCTTCATTATCGCATAATAAGTAAGCTTCGCTTTAAATTGGCCTTGCCGCTTTTATTTCGCGAAAACAAAAGCACTAAAGTCGTGACACGAAACAAGGTCGCTTTGCTGATAAGGCAAATATGACTACTCTCAGTTCTCATACTCTCACTTTGTGAGTTTCCTTTCAGGACGATGCATGAGTCTTCATTCCTACACAATAAACCCAATGTATGAACCAAACCAAAACCAAACCCCATGGCACTACAGCCCTTGAAGGGCCTTTGCCTACCAAGCGACCGATGCTCAGCCCGAAGGCCTACAGATTACGAGGTGTCGTGTGGTCAGCACGACGAATCCTCTCGGCCGTTATTCTTGGCCTTCTAGACCGGGGCCGCTATCTCACCGTCAGATAGCCCCTCAATTCTAATCACGTAGGCTGAGTGGACCTCGAACCAGCCCTCAGGTCCAGGTAAAAATCCCTGACCTGGCCGGGAATCGAACCCGGGGCCTCCAGGTAAGAGGCAGGCACGCTACCCCTACACCATGGGGCCGGCACACAAATTATGAGGGCATAGAAAATGGAAAAAATTAGTTTGAAAGAGCTGGAACACAACATCAACACTGTGACGGTTACATAATATTAATAAAAAGGTGAATAATAGATCTTATACTTGAAAATCATTAGCTCGTACAGTTATAGTGCTTTATGGATACTTGCTAAAATTAAATAAATTTTCCATCTTGCAAAGTGTTGAGGAATGTTTATGTTGATTTAGAATGTGTCGTCTCCGACATTTGAGACTTACTCAACCGAGCTGAAAAATTTTGCAAAGAGGTCTCTAAGAAATTTTCAAAACAACAGATGAATTTAAAATTTACTTAGGGCCTGCTTGCGAATCTTTGACAAATATGTTATAAGCCTCTTTATGCGCTTAACCTATGAGCGGTATCACTGTCTATAGTGATAAGATCTGTCGCGCGTATATATTTTATCTAATCCGGTTATTTTGTTAAATATAATTCAGTATAGTTTTGGTATTTTCATTCTTTTAAAGAAAGTAAGCCTATGGCTGTTCTCTGATTATTTATAACATTTGATTTCTTCAACAGGCCCTTATTATAAATAAAACGATACACGTTCTGGAAAGAATTTACTAGACATTCTATAGTCTAATCCTTCATTTTTATTCATACAGTTAACACATCCTATTAATGAAATAAACTCCCCATAGTGGTATATAGTATAATTCTTTACAAATCGAAACCAGTTTACAGTCTTCACTTTGATAGTCCTGAATAATAAAAAGTAAATGTCGTTTGACATAAATTGGTGGTAATTAACTTACTGATAAATGAAGTGCATTTCAAAGAAATCTTTAGAGCCTGCTTAAAATTCTGTTACAAATATTTCACGCACCTCATTATGCATTTAAAGAATTTAACAGCATGCACAAGTCGTGACGCAAACCAAGATCGCCTTGGTGATAAGGCAAATATGATTATTCTTAGCTGTCGTGCTGTCACTTTGTGAGTTTCCTTTCAGGGAGATTCATGAATTTTCATTTAGACATAGTAAACGCAAAGTATGGGGGCAGAGAGATTCTGCAACGTGTAGAAATTTCTTCTCATCAGAACTCAATGTCCGGTTAATAATATGCCACTTACATCGCCATCGTCAACGATATCCCCAGCAGGAATAACACTCTCATCATCTTCTTGCATTCCATTTATAACTATATCCTCTTCTGCCTTCGTGGTTTAGATATACACCCCACATTTATACTTCCGTCACTACAACGTAAATAGCATAAATTTAGATACCTTAGGTCGCCTCCTTAGAAATATTCTAACACAGCACGAACATGAGCAGTCCCGTGGCTAGCGGCCAAATAGCATGTGGGTGGTGTCCACTTAAGAATGTTCTTCAAAGTCACGTGTAACCCTTATATCACCGAAACTAACAACTTGACTTCGCTAAAGAAGGGGGGAAAGTAATCTTGCGAGATCTACATTATGATCTAAGCCTAGACAATACAGCGACAAAAAGCTACCGATGTTAGATATTTCTGACAGTGGGACTGGTCTCAAGTTAATCAGATATTTTTAAGACATTTACTGTATTGAGATTCCTCGAAAATAATTCTCGCCCAAGCGAGTCCACACGACAATCAAGGTACTATTTACAGACATGGATATCTCGAACGTAATTTCATCTACTGGCTTCCCAATGGAGCGCGTTGTACAGTTCATTACATTTTATCATTTTCAATAATCTTTGTCATTTCAGTAATTTTTAAAAGCCATAGCCGTGTGGAATAAAATAGGGGCCCAATAATCATAACCTCGGTACTAAATAGGATAGAGCCGTTAACTTCCCGGAGGTATTAACCTGGTTCAGGCTGAGTGAACAGCAAGTCGCCTCTTCTGAAGAGGAAACTTCGTTTCAAAAATTTACGTCTTCCTGATGGGGAAATGAACCCACGTTCTTCCTGATAAACCGAGCTCGTCTTTACTTCCTGGACTAGAAAGTGAGAACTCCTTGTTATTACAAGAGAGAAATACGTGTTTTTTGTTTCCACAACCATTTGTGGAGTGACACCAAAAATACTTTGATATTGTTTCCAGTCCTATTGAATGACTTCTTTCTACATTCTTTTGATAACTTTTGGCTGAAATTTTGTGAAAGGTTTTTTTTTAATCTGTGAATTGAGTTTGAGCATTCTAAGATAAGAATTCTTTCATTATAAATTCTTCCTCCACTTCGAGCCGTCCCGAAGTCAAGAAATACGCAATACAGTGAATATTGACTTGAAAAGAAATAGTTTTGGATGAACACGAAAAAATAAAAAAAATATTGTAAGCAATTCTGAAAAACTATTACTGGATTTAAAAGCTACAAAAACAGTATTTAGCAAATTTAATAAGTTATAAAAGCAACTTGAGAAATAATTCCTACAATACTTAAATTGTAAGTATGATTTGGACTTGAGGCCACTTGGAATTTTCTACCCCTTTCGTGCATTGCATGTTGAATGAACTAGTATAAAATGAGACAATGTTTTAGGCACTTAAATGTATAAGAATCATTTGAATATATGAAGAAAGAGAGATATGATCGGAGAAAGAGAGAGCGTGTAATCCACCATACACTTACAGAATATGAAATACTTACTAAGAATGCAAGATACATCATGTGTACACTTTATAATGACTACAGCCTGGATTTTTAGTCATTAATAGGTTATAATACAAACTCACTGATGTGCGTAACGAGTATACTCTTATATTATCAAGTTATTAATTTTGTACAATTATTTCAATCGTACATATTTGGGGAGCCCCCACTTCCTTCTTCAGTGATTTCTACCTCATAAAGCAAGATTCCCCATATCTTAAGATCTAACGTCATTCAGCTATACATAAAACAGCATCAATATCTAACCTTATTTTAACATATCGTCGTTGCCGGGACAAAACCTCCTATGTGATAATATTCTTGGATATATACTGACCCGCAGCACAATACATCATGAAGAGCGAAAATGCCTTGACAATGTGCACACAAAATTGCCCCTTAGATGACAGAACCTTATCGGTCAAAGTTCTAAGCTAAAATTTTTCACATAGGAGGTTTTGTCCCGGCAACGACGATATACACACAAAAACATTTCTTGATAAAGTTTGTCATATACCAAGACACTTTAAAACACTTATTAAAAGTTCAGGTGGTTGTTCCTAAGTTATGTAACGCTTTAAAATACGTATTAAAATGTCAGCTGGTTTTCTTGGAAAAATCAGACAAAGATAAATTGTTTCTTACTACTGTTTGTTAGTAAGCGTATTAAAATGTCAACTCGTATACTATCAAAGTTAAAATCTTCTCCTTGTTGCTGTTGTCGGAACACTTCCTGGAATGAACTCAAACACCTTTCAATTATTAGACTTCTTAAAATCTAGATGCGTAATTGATTACATCTGGTCGAATGGAATCGTGCTATGTTGGTGTTGGGCTGGAATTTAGTCCTTGAATTTGTGCCTAGTATTTGCTCTTCTTATTGTACAATGTCGGAGGGGAGGAAGCCTACTCGCTCACCAGCGTAACATGTTTGAGTGTAATACAGAACTTGATAAATACATTGGTGGGGCGGACCAAACTATCACCGGTAGTATACTTACAGTATGTGAACTTAGTTGATACGGACCAACTAAGGGCCGAAAACGGTCAAATTTGTCAAAGTATGCTCTTGCCTGCACAACGGTGTTTACATAAACACCAGGGGTACAGCCCATCAGAGCCTCTAGAATATAATATGCTACTCTTGCTACATTCTGGAATAGCAGGCTAGTCAACAGCTGCAACCACATTAGTTTGTATTCTAACTTACAACTACATAATAATCCAAGTTCTATTCATTACAGTCGACTGCTAGGGTTACTCTTGTGGATTTGGCCCTGGTTTATGGCCGGATGCCCTTCCTGATGCCAACCGAATATGGAGGGATGTAATCACTATTGCATGTTTCTGAGGTGGTTGGTAGTGACTGCTTGGACTTTGGTTGTATGAATATGAATAGTCAAGTGTCAACTCCACAAATTACTGTTGAAATAAACACACGAATTTCTCCCTCGTAATAACAAGGGATTCTTACTTATTTAGGGCCTACCTAGCCGAAGAGGTAAAGGCGAGATCGGTTCACCAGGATGAGCGTGTGTTCGATACCCCGACAGAAAGTCGAAAAAATTTAGAAACGAAGTTCCTTCAATCTGAGAACCACATGGCCATGAGATTCACTCAGACTTCACCAGGTTAATTCCTGGGGCAAACGTGGTCACGGAATTAACCGCTTTAACCCATTTAGTGTCGAGTTTATGAACCGGGGGGTACTTTCCCTTCCAAGGGCCTTACTTGTATGTACGGACGCGGCTTTGCGTTGCCTTGTATTAAACTTATTTATTCTCACGAGTCAGATGTCGAAGAAGAAGAAGAATAAGAAGACGTATTCTGGGATGATCCATGCAACCTTGTTTACACCTCCTGCGCTCCAAACTGCTTTCTGTATCGTTAAGATGGTGGCACAATAACTGCGTGATATAATCACTACCTTATCAGCAGGATGTCCGTTGTTCGAATCCCGGTTAATATACTGAATATTTTGAAGTGAATGCTCACGTTAGTATTTTTCGATTTGTATATAATATCGAAGGTACCGTGGCTATTATCCAAGTACAGTAATAATATCACGTGAACGGGCGAGTGGCTGCGCGGTTTGAGTCACGTAGCTGTCAGCTTGCTTTGCATTCGAACCCCACTGTTGACAGTCCTGAGTATGGTTTTCCGCAGTTTCCCACACTATAAGAAGGCTGGGGATTTACTTTAATCAAAGCCAAGGACCCTTCCTGCCAACATTTGACCCTTTCCTATCCCATCGTCGCCATAAGGCTTATCTGTGATGGCGTGGCGTAAATAAAGAAAAAGCCGCACTGAGTTGCTCAGACGGTTGAGGCGCTGGCCTTCTGACTCCATCTTGGCGGGTTCGATACTCGCTCAGTCCAGTGGTATTTGAAGGTGGTTATTTATGTCAGCCTGGTGTCGGTATATTCAGTATCGCCGGAAACAAATCCTGTAGGACAAAATTCCGGCCTTTCAGTGCCTCCGAAAATCATAAAAATATATTTAGTGCGACGTATAACCAATAACATTTTTTAAAGCTCTCATTTACTGTTGGAATAAACGACTATCACTAGAGCTAGGAATTTTTAGGTGCTGCAACTTAATAATTTTTTACTATTAGATTATTCAAGTTGACTTGTCTTACAAATAAATCGTGAGATAAACGATATTAACTGTATTTGGGTTGGAGAGTTTTGCATCTTTTTCAATGTCATCACGGGATAGTACTGTTTTCCACCTCACGTTTTTTGCTCCTATGACGCGTTTTATTCCCCAAAAATCCAACAAAAGAAACAGAACATGTGTGGTTTAATCTAATTTTCTCCCGTCGACTGTATTATAAACTGACAAATCTCCTATTTCCTTTATGCTCTTGTCAGAATTTAAGGTTTTCAAGGTGGTATCACATTACTTTATATTCAGCGCAGACATTTCAGGCGAAAGCTTTCAGATTATTTTGAGACTAAATGAACTCCCATTAGGAAAAATATTCCCAAATCAGTTTGCGTTTGAGCGCACTGCGGTTTTGCGAAAGCTTTTGAACAGGAAGGAAAAGGGGAAGGGTGAAGACAAATTCACTAATTGGCAATCGCAACTATTAGTGGTTTTGAATCCTATCTGTATCAGTGCAACGTAAAGCAAATTGTAAAAATAAATTCCTTTGGAACAGTTTTTAGGAGCCTTTAATACATTTGTAATTTTGTGTCCTAGTTTGTTTTGGTACGGTTTGTAATGAAATTTCCTTTTTCGCAACATTTCAAAACAAAACTTTTGCACACATATTGCACATGTTTGTCCCAAAATTTGCACCTAAAATTCCTCGCTCTAACTATCACTTAATTGATTGTCAGTACTTCATTCATTCACCACTGCTCTGCATTTAGTGCTGTCGCACAGGTGGCAGATTCACTATCAGTTGTTCACCCTGCCTTTCCTTATATAATTTCAAAGAAATTGAAAATTTGTCGAACATGTCCCTTTGTAAATTATTCCAATCAATAATTCATCTTATTATGAATTAATACTTAAGTTTAAAAAATTGTCCATTGTTTTTCCTGACATTGTCAGACTCACTCTGATTCAGGGTTCCGCCCTGAACTTTTACTCAGACCCTTCTTTGACCTACTTCTGTTTCTGTGCAAACTTCTAAATCAAATGGTGTTTATAAAACAAGCAAAGTTCACACCAGTTTACGAAAACTGCATTTACGTGACCTTGTGAAAATGAAAATCCTCCGCCTGTTTCCAGTCATTCGACCAAGTAAGATATAGATTAAATGATGACCGCACCTAGCGACGATTAGGGGGAGGGGGAGAGGGGCAGTGGCCCCACTACTTTGTGTAGATTTTTTAAAAGTTCCATTCTAGCCAACGGACTAAATTTTTATGTTTCGACAGACTGAAGAATCTGAGTTATTTAGCAATCGTCTCGAACTGTTAATGATTAAAAAAAACAATTTGCACAATCCCTATTGTTTTTCACCTAATTCCTTCTTTTAATTTTTTTTAAATTATTAAGACAGATACTTAGCAGAAATACTCACAAAATGTCTTTCGTTTCGGCTAACTGAATCGTACAGCGCAGGAGCGTGTAGCACGTGCTGCGGCGAAGGATAGCAGGAGTTCATATATTTGCCAACGTTATGGACATGTTTGATGCTGCCTTTTGCCGCTCGCATTCGTCATTCTGGCAGTCTTGCTCAGTAAATGTGTCTGTGTAGTTCTATCTAGTGTCTGTAACTGTGTTACTGTGTAATCAAATACTAACTGGCATGCTTTTTGTATAATCACGCCGAACCTCTATTTAATTGTAATACATGTGTTTTTATTGCCCCTTTGATTAAAGTTTTATTGTATTGCACTATTATTACCGCACATAAGTTGGTAGTCTCAACCTTTATGTCTCTATCGAAATTCGCTCAGAGAGCATTAACATTCCATTCCAATTTTTTAACCATAGTTTTTTTTCGATTTTACGGCCTCTCCCCTCCCTCTCCTCCTGCTCTAGCCTTTAAACCCGGAAACATTTTTCTGTCAATAAATTCATTGACCCCCACTTCTAGTTCCCAATTGCCGCTACAGTCTGTTTCCAGTCATTCGAACGGATCAGGAATGGATTGAATGAAGCCCCCATCTAGCGGCGAGGATAGGAAGTGTGCCGGCTGCCGAAGCCTGTCTCACTCCTCTGGGGCAATGGTTAATAACTGACAGATGAAATGATATTGGAGACTGCCACTGGAATGAAGGATGACAGGGGAAACCGGAGTACCCGGAATAAAACCTGTCCCACCTCCGCTTTGTCCAGCATTAATCTCACATGGAGTGGCCGGAATTTGAACCACGGAACCCAGCGGTGAGAGGCCGGCGCCACGGAGTCTCTTCCCTGTGACAATGTAGCTGTTTTCAAGTGTTTCACAAAATTGTTACTCACAGGGATACCGCACACCATTCGTTATTAAGACTTTTACTTGGACGCAGTATCAATGTCCTGAATAACACTAAATGACACAGTGCAGTGATCTTCCTACAAGTGATATAAAATTACACATTATAACTAACAGAAATGAAGATGAGACGTAATAAACACAAATGATGCTGTCATATATCGGCAGTGAATATTGATGAGACAGTTGACAGGTTTAAAGAGATAATGTGACAGACGCGCACCGCCGAGAGCAGATGGAGTTACAGATTTGACGTCCGCTCCGCACTGGATAATTCAACGGCGATAAATGAATGGACATGGTCAGTTCTCATAGAGTCGTTAAACGTAGTGCAAAAACTCGCCACACTGCAGATAAATTAATGCATAAGTCGGTAGACTGATCAATATAAAGCGAACTAATGAGATGTTATGACGTAGTTACTTATACAACAGCCACAAAAAAGTGATTGTTTACGTTACGAGTGAGATGTTTATAGCGGGCATGGAATTTTGAAGAGAGTAACCTAAATTTACCACTTTAGAGACTGTTGCATAGAGCAGTTGGTTTAATACCATGGTAAAAATACTTATTATAAACTATAATGGGCAGTCAAATGAAAACCCGCTACAACGTGACCATGGAATGGATTTATTTAAAATAATTACCAAAAGCGGTCATATATTTATCCCACTGGGAGACGAGACGATCAATTCCAGTCTTGTAGAAAGAGGTATGTCGCTGACGGATCTACAACCGCACTCACTTTTGCGCTTCCTCGTCCCTATGACACCGACGTCCACACATGTCTTCCTTCAGGTGGCCAAAAATGTGAATTTTTTTCTTCTCTTTTTTTTTACAATTTGCTTTAAGTCGCACCGGCACAGATAGATCTTATGGCAACGACGAGACAGGAAAGGCCTAGGAGTGGGAAGGAATCGGCTGTGGGCTTATTTAGGGTACAGCCCCAGCATTTGCATGGTGTGAATATGGGAAACCACAGAAAACCATCTTTAGGGCTGTCGACAGTGGGGATGGAACCCACTATCATCTGGATGTAAGCTCACAGCTTCGCGCCACTAACCGCACAGCCAACTCGTCCGGTAAAATGTGAAAATTACAAGGTGAAAGATCCGGGCTGTACGGAGAATGCTGAAGTGTCTCCCAACCAAATGGCTGAAACGTAGTCTTCGGCAGATTTTAAATATGGAGGCAGTGATGTGCGCCCTTCTCGGAATCTCCTATTCCACTCGTGCAAATGGACGTGCAGTGTTTGCCATACAAAACAGATATGCGACGGTGAGTTTCGCGTACTCTAGCACCCTCAGACACCAGAAAACGAACCATAACTTCTTCTTTGCTTGCCTTCATTTCTACAACTCGACAAACACACTAGACCAGTCCCGCCCCAACAAATACACAACCCAAGAACTGCGTGCACTTGTGAGTTGTCACTATGCAATTCTCCTACCACAATGATGGCAACGTCAATGCGTAGCAGCAGTGTTGCCACTTTCGCGCGGAATGTATGTTATTGCGGGTGTCCCTTTTTCATTTGATTGCCTCTTATAAATGAATTTAATTATAAATAAATTATAAATAATATATATTCACCCGCCAACGGCCGTAGCCGTGTTGAAACACCGGATCCCGTGAGATCTCCGAAGTTAAGCAACATTGGGCGTGGTCAGGAGTTGGATGGGTTGCCACGCGCTGTTGGTGGGGGGTAAGGGAATGGAGGAGCGGAAAGGAACCGGCCACCCTACCGCACGTAAACTCCGGCTCAGGAACACCTCTGCGGAGGTTCGGACCTGCCTTCGGGCATAATAAACCTTACCTTACCTATATTCACCCCGACGTGTATCGTCCATGATTGGTCCAGAAATTGACGTTTTCTTGTTTTCTTGTTCGTGTCTTGCTTTGAAAAATAAAAGAGGTGTTTACATAGGCTTATCTATAATGATGAAATGAAGTGCTTCTCTCTCTCTCTCTCTCTCTCTCTCTCTCTCTCTCTCTCTCTCTCTGTGTGTGTGTGTTTGTTTGTTTGTTTGTTTGTTTGTGTGTGTGTGTGTGTGTGTGTGTGTGTGTGTGTGTGTGTGTGTGTGTGTGTGTGTGTGTGTGTGTGTGTGTGTGTGTATTTCGTCGAGAGGTTATGTGAAAGAAGTTCTTACGGATTCGTATGGTACATGTTGGTAGAGGATCGTATTTGAAATGAATGTCGCAAGGTTAGGTCATGTTGAGATGAACGTGAGGGCAAGAGACCAGCTGATTCAATGTTGATATTTGACATAATGTAACAGAATGTGATAAGTTATTGGACTCCATATGCTTATTGGTGTAGATATAGGGATTTATGTTAAGAATTATCGTCTTATAGAGAATTGTTATCTCCCAAGTAAACAGTAGATTGATGAATTGAATTAAATTGAATTTTTTGGCAGAGCGGTATATGAAATAAGATTAATTATCACTGATGGTAGGACATATATGAATACTTGGCACAATTACTTACTTGATATGTAAGCGTAATATTTAATGAAAGGTTTAATTGACGTTTAGATGATTGCCACTGTTGCAAATATAGCAGTGATTAATAAATATTTTTAATTATAACGGTATGTTAGGGTGTGGCAATAATTATTAGCCATAATAAGGAATCTTATTGAATATCTCGCATCTCACAAGTCATGTATGACAACAAGAAAATGACCCCAATATGGAATATGCCCCATAGTCAAATAAATAAAGATAAAAACCTTGTTAGGGACAACCCCATGATCAATTATGAATTTTACTTGGAAATTAATTTATGAACATTAGATTTTCAATATGCATGTTGTTCACATGGCAAAACTTTAACTTTTCGTCAGTTGAGTTGAGTTATAAGTTTGGAAATTGTGTGATGATATTCATTGATTGAGTAAAGCGATTTTTGGCATCGAATGAATGTATAAGTAGGCGAATATCCCACTTCAGCTATGTTATCAACAGAATGCAATGTAAATATGTGTTGATTGATTATCAATCATCCCTTTTCTTTTCTCTAAGAACTAAAATTTCATTTCATTTCTGTTATCTGGATTAGCATGCTAATAAATTACTGTAAGAATTATTTTTGAGTTATTATTTTGAAAAATGGGATAAGATACGTAACAGTAAGGTAGTATAGTCATTGATGACAATTTATTCACGTCGTATGTCGAATGGAGACGTCCACCGGCAGAGTTTGGGAAATAAATAATATTTAGAGGACGTGCTTTTACTCTTCTGCGGAACCTGCGATATAATAACATATTAATGACGAGATGAACTTCTTAACCTGAGATGCTACCGGGGCTTTATCCAGACGCCTACTTGGACGCGGGTAGGGTAGAGTACCTAACCAAACAAAACGCCATGGAACAACAGCCCCAGAGAGCCATGGCCTACCAAGTGACCGCTGCTCAGCCCGAAGGCCTGCAGATTACGAAGTGCCGTGTGGTCATCACATCAAGACTAATCCTCTCAGTGGTTATTCTTGGCTTTCTGGAACGGGGCTGCCATGTCACCGTCGGATGGCTCCTCAATTGCAATCCTATAGGCTCAGTGGACCTCGAACCAGCCTTCAGATCCAGCTAAAATTCCCTGATCTGGCAGGGAATCGAACCCGGTGTATCCTCGGGGCTGGATGCAAACTTCAAATGGGGCTTTACGAACGAGAAAAATCGAAGAGTAAATTAAGTATGTAGCTTCTTATGAAGGCTAAACATTACCTCAAAAGCAATCTACCACCAAACCTAAAAGGTAAATTGTTCCAACAGTGTGCCCTTCTCGTAACATTATGCGGTAGTGAAACTTGGACCATGCTTGCTAAGAATATTCAAAAGCTCAGAGTATCCCAGAGAGCAATTGAAAGGGTCGTGTTTTTAGTTCCAGGTAGTATGGCATTAAGAGGAAGTAGAACCGGGGCAGGTCATACACGTATAACAGAAGGAAGGTGGACACATTAAATCTTACACTGGATTATTCTTGACCATAAACGAACTAGACGCAGACCTCATATGAGAAGGATCGTTTGATATGAATACAGTATTTGAGGGCACTAAATGTTTGCAGGTGACTAAGAACCGTAAAGTATGAAATAGTCAGTCATCCAGCAATGGATCGAGTATGGCTAACGATGATGATGATGATGATTATTATTATTATTTCCTGTCTCATATATATCATCTTGGTATTCACAAACATATGTATCCCGTACTTTCCAAAGGTAAACATTCCTTCAGGGGCTGCCTGGCCGAGGCGGTAAAGGCGTGCTCGGTTCGCCCGGAAGGACGTGGGTTCGAATCCCCGTCAGAAAGTCGTAAAATTTAAGACACGAGATTTCCACTTCCCGAGGTGCATATGGACCTAAGGTTCACTCAGCCTACACCAAAAATGAGTACCAGGTTAATTCCTGGGGGCAAAAGCTAACCACTCTACCCCATCACGTGCCGTGGTTAACAATGGTGGAAGCCTTTACCTTCCACTCCTACAAGGGCATTCATGGCCTGTACGGAGGTGACTTTGTCTTTGTAAACGTTCCTTCGTTTTACATTTGCACCAAATATAGCACACACATAAATCTGATATTGTGTGACGTTTGAAACGATGCCAGCAATATTCTGCATTCCCAACCCATACTTCGTCGGAGAATACAATGTAGGGCTTTTATAGTCGTATGCTGAATAATTATAGAAACTCGAGAACATCGTGCATCAAGTCTAGCAAAAGAAAAGGCAATTAGCTTCATTAGAAAATTAAGCCTCTAATTCTCCTCAGCTTACTTTCACAAGTAATATATTACAATCAACTTAATGGGCCATTTGGCTATTCATGATGTTAGTTACGTAACTGACCTCATGGGCGGACAGTCGGCAATAACGTCGCTGTGCTCTTCTTTTGCATTATTTTCTTTAAGGCTGGCCACGCCTCCCAGCCGGTGTTGTTCTCCAAATGTCATTACTCAGCACTTTTTTAAATAACCGACTAGCCATCTGGACTCACGCCAGAAACAGAAAACCGGTATTGCAACAACTTGCATTCTTTGCTAGAGTGGAGGGAAGTGAGAACTTCGTTAACATGAGTTCCAAGTTTTACGTTGTTGAGGATTTAATGCGACATTTCGAAGAAAAAAATCGATATTTCTATCATTTTGGTGAATTTTTTATGACTGAAATTGAAAGGATTGAGTTTCGTTTCTATTTTTACGAAGTTATTCCGCTGAATTCAGACAATTTATCGCTGTAATAATGCTAGGTTTGCCAATTGTAATTTTCCATTCAAATCCCATTTCTCCCGTAATATTCTGCCAGATGTAACAAAATTTGTATGGTATATGTATCACAGTCATATTAACAAACCTGCTTATGTAATTTTTTATTGAATAATTTTTTCAAGTAGTAGGAATTTTAAGTCCAACATTTTAGAACTTTAGTACGATATATCCCCTTGTATAAATTACGTACAGATAAATCGATACGTAGTGCTTTTAAAAAAGTATTATCTACCAAATTACGAATTTACAGAAGCATGTTAATTAAGTTTCATGAAAAAAATGGAATTAAAATTCAAAATTATTTCGGAAAAACTATTATTGTATATTCGTGATATCTCTACTTTTATGTAGGTGACATTCCCACAAAGTTTTGTGAAAATCCATGCATTAGGTAAAAATATTTTTATCTCCCGAGTGTCGCCTTAAACCGGAATACACATAAATGTTTATACGTACACTTCTAAATACTTTTGAGTGTGATTTGATAGAAACTGATGATGTTTTAAAAAATTTTCTTTGGCTACTTGTTTAAAGTTGAAATAACACCTCGAATGTTTTCGGCGAAGAGGGATAAGAAAGGGCTACACATGGGAAGGTAGCGGCCGTGGCCTTACTCAAAGTACAGCTCCAGTATTTTTCTGGTTCAAAAATGGAAAACCACGGAAAGTCACCTTGAGGGCTGCCCACGGTGGGATTCGAACCCATTATTTCATTTAAGTCGTATCTTGTACAGGTATTATTCTGTTACAATGTGTTTTGATTTTCAGGTAGTTTATAAATTTCTCCTTCTTCTTTTCCCACCGCTTTTCCCACACCTGTGGGGTCGCGGGTGCGAACTGCGCCACACATGGGGATTTGGTCTTGTTTTACGGCCGGATGCCCTTCCTGGCGCCAACCCTATCTGGTTGCGTGTTACTGTGGTGGTTGGTAGTGTGGTATGTTGTCTGAATATGAAGAGGAGAGTGCTGGGACGGACACCAGGACCCAGTCCCCGAGTCTGAAGAAATAGTCATAATAGATTAAAATCCCCTACCCAGCTGGGAATCGAACCCGGGACCCTCTGAACCGAAGGCCCGTACGCTGACCACTCAACCAACGAGTCTGACTTCAGGTAGTTTATAAATGTATTTACTCAAAATTAGCTTCAGCAGACTGAAGAACCTAATAGTTATAAATGAACAAAGTGGAAACTGAAAACAGATGGCTACAGATATCACAAATTGCTCAGTGCCACCCATACCAGCAGCTTACATATTGCCACAGCCATAAATGATACCAAGACTTCGATTAAAGCTACGAGATAGATGCCGAAAAATACTGCATCCATCAAGAAATGATGGCAGATGTTCATTCATTGTTCCACAGGTAATGAATGTTGCAAAATATTTGGTTTGTTAGTCGGGAGTGCATAGAATGTCCAAAATTAACAAACGCTGATACTAGCAAAATAATTACCAAGAACGGCCTGTACGATACTATAATAATAATAATAATAAAAATAATAATAATAATAATAATAATAATAATAATAATAATAATAATAATAATAATAATGGCGTATGGCCTCCGGAGAGGCCTGGTACAGATCTTTTTCTAGTAGACGCCCTATTAGGTGGCCTGCATGTCTGTGAATATGAGGGCCCTACCTAGGATGATTTCTGATGTTGAATACACCATTCATTTTTATTTTCACGAAGTTATTCCGCTGAATTCAGAAAATTTATCGCTGTAATAATGCTTGGTTTGCCAATTGTAATTTTTCATTTAAATCCCATTTTTCTCCCATAATATTCTGCAAGATGTAACAAAATTTGTATGGTGTATGTATCACAGTCATATTAACAAACCTGCTAATGCAATTTTTTATTGCAGAATTTCTTTAAGCAAGAGGGATTTTTAAGTCCAACATTTTAGAACGTAAAATTACACGAACTTTATTACGATATATCTCCTTGTATAAATTACGTACAGAAAAATCGATACGTAGTGCTTTTAAAATAAGTATTATCTACCTAATTGCGAATTTACCATAGCATGTTACAGAGCCTTTGGAATTAACCAATTAAGGTTAAAATCCCCAACCTGGCCTGGAATCGAACCCGGCACCCTCTGAACCGAAGGCCACTATGCTGACCATTCCGTGGACTGTACGATACTAAGAAGATCTGTCAAGAGCTACGAGATCGTGCGTTCACCTCCTGGTGTTCACTGCCGCAAAAAGGACTCGGAGTACAACTTTACAAAGAGTAAACACCAGCAAACTCTTGGGTGCGACTGTCTTGTAACGAGTGGAGAGAGGCTATAAAGATGACTGCTAATGTTTGTGCAGTTCGCTCGGTGCTAGGCAGATTCCTAATCAACAAATTCTGTCTGCATTGTCACAGAGAGAAAGAAACTCTTGGTCATGTCATGGGATTCTTCACACGCGGGAGCTCCTAAGAACCACGCGACTCTACAAAAGATTAAAAAATACAAACCCACAATCCCTTAATACAAATCTAAATACCACCTTTAGGGAATTGAAATAATAGGGATAATGGTCGAAACTTGCGGTACCATACCTCGTCACTCTGTCGCCACATGGAAGCGCTTCCAACGTCCAATGAAGCTCATCCCCGAAATTGGGACTCTCATCTTCCGTGGCTCCATCAAGGTCCTGAGATACCACTTCTACAGCTACAGCTCTGAAATGCCGCACTAAGTATACTGTTCCTTTATAATTTAGAGTTTTCCTCAATTAATGAAACTATACAGAAAATTTGAATAGTTTTAGCTTGTACTTATTGGCAGCCTGTAAATGCAGGAGGTTGTTTCTAAAAAAATATGAATGTATAAGTACCTGTGTAAGCAAAATACAGTAGACTTAATCCATCGTGTAGAGAGCTATGAATCGTATTACATCTGTGGGCGTAGGAATTATTTTCCTGGTATTGTAAATGTGAAGTGTCTCCACTCGAGTTCAGCGCCGTTGTACATCTTACCTTTCACAGGTACATAAGAGTGTATGAAGTTACTGAAAATGCGAGAGAAAATATAGGTGGGTGTTTTTCAGCCAGTGAGTTTTAATACCCAATCACAGCGTGGGTGTGATACTTCTCCAACGCAGCTCAGGATCCCAGAGTCGTAATTTAACTCTTAAAATATATCCACTTAGCCATTACATTTAATATCTCTGAATGTAATCTCCTTATTACTTAATGAATGCCGACATTGAATCTGCTTACGTCGCACCGACACAGATAGGTCTTACGGCGACGATGGGACAGGAAAGGGCTAGGAGTGGGAAGGAAGCGGCCGTGGCCTTAATTAATGTACAGCCCCAGAATTTGCCTGGTCTGAAAATGGGAAACCACGGAAAACCATCTTCAGGACTGCTGATAGTGGGGTTCGAACCTACTATCTCCCGAATACTGGATACTGGCCGCACTTAAGCGACTGCAGCTATCGAGCTCGGTAACGGATGGTCCAATTTGCATGAGTTTTGTATTCGAACATGTGTTAACGAGCTGGCTAAACGTATGGCTCGTTTCTACGGTTTCCCCTGTTTCAAAACAGAAAAATGCCGGAACTGTAACTTGACAAATGCTACGGTTGCTGCATTTTAGTGCCTCAAGATGGCAACACCATTGCGTCACCCAACACCGTCATTCCGAAGGCAGATATTTTTTTCTAGTGTCGTTGGTCCTTACCCTTTAAAATTAAATGTTAAAACCTTAACGTCGCAAATATGGTTAAATTATCATATTTTAAAACTTTTTGTATCAGTACGCTCCGAAACTATCGACGTATTTTACATGAAAAAACAATGACGCCTATTAGTAATGAATGTGACAAGGAGAAAAGGCTCCATGGATGATCAGTCAACGTCTTGGACTTCTTTTCCCAGGGCCCTGGGATCCATTATTGACAGAATCGATGAATTTTAATTTTAAATATTTAACTCTAGAGCAGTTGCATATTCTTTGGTGACATGAATGGTTACGTAGCAGACAGGTGATTCCCAAAGTTGTCACGGTATTTACATTACACGTACAATTTTCATCAGGGATAACCTGATTTATTGGCTATTTATGAAGAATTTAAACCAAAAATGTACTTACTTTATCACGTATTGAAAACACTAAAGTTGTAACAATTACTACATAATTTGACCTTACGTCGTACCCTTTTTATGGTGGGTATTCAGCCCGAAGGCTGGTTTCATCCTCTGCAGCTCCACCAACAGCTGTCATAAATAGCCTAGGCATGTTGTAGCTGTAGGCTGGAATATTAACGCGAGGTTTTCCTTCTCCACTTCTGTCCGTTCTTTTATGTACAAAATTATCGGTGGTTCATCCTGCCCCCTTCCGTCTGTCGTGTCTTCTTCATTCTTTCCACTACCTTTTTATCCCTTAAATGCGAAGTTTATTATTTCTTTCCAATATGATTGTTTACCATCCCAGAAGTAATATGTTACCAGAAAAAATACTTAATTTTTCGAAATATTTATTCATTTATTTATTCATTTATTTATTCATTTATTTATTTATTTATTTATTTATTTATTTATTTATTTATTTATTTATTTATAGCAGTCAAAATATTACGAGTGTTTAATGATTTACGTACCTGTATGTGCAAAGCTATGCCGGTCTAGAAGCCAAGAATAACGGCCGAGAGGATTCGTCGTGCTGACTGCACCTCGTGATCTGTAGGCCTTCGGGCTGAGCAGCGGTCGCTTGGTAGGCCAAGGCCCTTCAAGGGCTGTAGTGCCATGGGGTTTGGTTTGGTTTATATGCAAAGCTATACGACCACTGTATATACTGCCACACTGCAGTCTTAGCGATGTCCTCGCTCACGAATTCTCTGAGGCAATCGACATTTTACTGGCTTCATCTTCACTGGTTTTTGTTTTCTTTGCTATTTGCTTCATGTCGCACCGACACAGATAGGTCTTATGGCGACGATACAGGAAAGGCCTAGGAATTGGAAGGAAGCGGCCGTGGCCTTGATTAAGGTACAGCCCCGGAATTTGCCTGATGTGAAAATGGGAAACCACGGAAAAACATCTTCAGGGCTGCCGACAGTGGGGTTCGAACCCACTATCTCCCGATTACTGGATACTGGCCGCACTTAAGCGACTACCTTAACTGTTTAAAGTTTACTCTTCACTCCAGCTGATTAGCAAGAATAATCATAAAAAATATATGTTTATAATTTTTAAAATACTAGCAACATATGGCGAGTTCATCTGCAAGGCAAAAGTAAATGCACACTTATAAATTCATAATGCATATATCAGAAGCAAGTACATTCTCCATTGAACATACGCAATGCTCTGCATTTAAGGGTTAGATTTCGTTCCATGGGCAAGAGTCTTAACTCTGTCTTCCTTTTCACAGTCAAATTTCTTCACCTTCAAAGGAAATTTCATCCTCACCGAAAGGTAATTCCTTATGACCAAGGGATCCATAATGATCGGAATTATCTTCTCCTTACGGCTCTGACTTGATGATAATTAGAAATTGCTGATACCGCTGCGACGATTATAAGGTTATCAATGTCTGAATAACAATCAAGCAATATAAATTGAGGAGTATGGGGTGAATACGTAAGTATTTTCTTAGATTTAGGTTGTTGTTGTTGTTTGAGTCATCAGTCCATAGACTGATTTGATGCAGCTCTCCATGCCACCCTTTTCCTTTCTACATATCTGCTGCATCCTAAATCTGCTCGAATCTACTTGTCATTTTCATACCTTGGTCTACCTCTACCGTTCTTACCCTCTAGAAACCAAAACCAAACCCCACGGCACTTAACGCCCTTGAAAGGGCTTTGGCCTGCATAGCGACCACTGCTCAGTCCGAAGGCCTGCAAAGTATGATGGGTCGTGTGGTCTGCACGACGCATCCTCTCGAGCGTTATTCTGTGCTTTCGAAACCGGAGACGCCATCTCAACGTCAGATAGCTCCTCAATTCTAGTCACGTAGGCTGAGTGGACCTCGAACCAGCCCACAGGTCGAGAGAAAATTCTCTCAACTGACCGGGAATCGAACCTAAAGCCTCCGGGCGAAAGTCAGGCATGCTACCCCTACACCATGGGGTCTTCTTACCCTCCCCCCTACTTTCCTAAAAAATGAACTGCACAAGTCCTGGGTGTCTCAAGATGTGCCCTATCATTCTATCTCACCTTCTCGTCAAATTTAGCCACAACAAACTCCTCTCACCAATTCGATTTGGGTATGAAGAGAAATATCAATAAATCTTAATTTGATGGAAAAGGAAAGCTGTTGCACGAACGGGCGCGTGGTGGACACCCGTCACTCAAAGATGTTTAGTGGCATCTTGTTCAGATTCGAACGCAACAATGAAGAGATTGGTCACCAGATATTATCGGTGACAATGTCCTTGAAAGGCACCCTTTTTCTAAGACTTGCTTTACGTCGCACCGACATAGATAAGTCTTATGGCGACGATAAGATATGAAAGGGCTAGGAGTGGGAAGGAAGCAGCAGTGGCCTTAATTAAGGTAGGCCTACAGCCCCAGCATTTGCCTGGTGTGAAAATGGGAAAGCACCGAAAACAATCTTAAGGCCTGCAGACAGTAGATTTTGAATCCACTATCTCTCGAATGTTAGCTCACAGTTGCGCACCCCTACCCGCACGGCCAACTCGCTCAGTGTTGAAAGGTACTAAAAGACCCACGAACTAGTAATGAAATAAAGAACAAATACGTGGGTGTCATCTGTCCTCCATGTGCCTGTTTTAGGGTTAATTCCCTTTCTCAAAGACTGCGTGCTTGTGCTATCTCCAACATTCCTGCAACCCGCACACCAATATTCACTTTTCACTAATACGCAGTTTCACATAAATAGTAGATACTATCCACCCTCATGGGGGGGGGGGTCTGGCTTAGAAGGGCTAAAGCTGGCTAGCAATTGTCACGTTAAAATTACTATTATTATCTCCCTGTTCAAAGGAAGGTAGTTGACGCACAGCCCATCGTTCTCTGGACTAGGTTATCTTCGTTAGCAACGAAATCAGGCTTCATGTGACAGACTTAAATATATCAACATTGAACGTTCCAAATAATTAATTGAGTCGGATTTCTACAAGCAACTGTTGGTCTCATGGTTAGAAATAAAATAAGAAGAAATATAATTTTAAGTCGGATATACAATGGACTTCCTTGTTTGGTTACAAAATTCTCAATGTTGTCCCCGCAGGAAGTTTTGGTGTATATTAAGACTAAAATAATATTTTGTTTATTTCAATTTCTTTCTGCCAATGCAAGTTTCCATATGACATAGAATACAGTTCCCAATAAAAATAAGTAATATTATAATGTATATTCTAAATTACTTTATAAATCAACTCCTACTTATTAATTATTAACATTGTAAATGATTCCACAGAATTTGCACTGAACTTTTCAGTGCGAGAACAGCCTATTATTGGCTTAATTGTTTAGAAATGGAAAACAACGAGCAGAAATTTAGAAACCTTTCTATCCTCTTTCGAAATTTTGTCTGTACTCTAAATTTACCGATTACTGCTCGTTTGTGCAGAAGCAACGTTAGTTGTGGGATGGTGAACATTTATCACATAAAGGAAGCGTCTGCTTTCAAGTTCTGTAATAAATCAGTCGTGTGCATAGACATCGCTGCATGAAACGAAGTAAATAATGAGTTGTCTATTAATCTACTCCACACGCCCGCCATTCAATACTTTCCCTCCTATAAACTAAATAAGAATTAATTGTATGACTTTTTACTTTATATACACCTCATTCACCGTTCGCTCCTTATTTTAAGATATTCCACAGCCATGACGTGGTCGTTAGTAGATAAGATTCCCACTTTGTAACCCTGCGTCGAATTCCTGGTTCCGATAGTAAATTAATGTTGGTTTGAAGGACTAGTATGAGGTGTGCCGAGACTCACGTAACATCCTTGACTCCTTCAATAGGTTCGGCGTGAAACAAAGTGTCCCGTATAAACTAAGACCGTCCATGAGCCGTTTTTACTCTCGGATACGTAAGCTGCAGTATGGGAGGCGCGCGCATTGTCCTTGACCTTACAAGCAGGTTGCACATGTTCGACTTGGCAAGCATCAGTCACCAGTCTGAATGTCTTCTTTTTTTTGCAATTTGTTTTACGTCGCACCGACACAGAGAGATATTATTGTGACGATGGGATAGAAAAGGGCTAGGAGTAGGAAGAAAGCGACCGTGGCCTTAATTAACTCTGAATCTTAGCTGTTAACATGGTGAGGCGGTTTTCATCGCGACACTGTATTGTCGTAAAAGTTCTAGTTTCATCTTAATAGTCGTGATAATAGTCATATCTCTGGCCACGGGTGTGCGGAAAATCTCAGTGGTGTTTATGGAGTCCTTCATTATTATAGTAAGATTTGTGTACTGTTAGTGCAAAACAAATAACTAGGACTAATTTTTTCGAGACGGCGGTAAATGCAGAGAGGCACTAAGATGATATTTTGAAGCCGTTTTTCCATAAGATAACGAAAGAAGAAAATTCACGTGGGAGGTTTCAACAATATTCAACGTCTGCTAACAGAGCAGAAGATTCCCTTCTTACAATCTCGGAAGTACTTCGTATTTGCAGACAGAGTGGACAGCGCTGGTCTCCTTCCACCTCTTTCTCCAGATCTAACAGTGTGTGATTTTTACTTATGGGGTAATCTGAAAGCAAAGGAGTATCGAATAAATCCTCACGCATTAAAGGAAGTGAAAGAAAACATTACCAATGAAATCAGAAACATTACACTGGCAGAACTTATTCGCGTCAGCTAGAATGTGGATACCAGATACAATGCCTGTATAACCCGAGAAGCATGACACTTCCAGCATATTTTATAAGGTAAGATTTCACATAATATTGTATACACGCTTAAAGCAGGTCGGCCGCGCGCAACGTAAGTTCGTTCGGCTGAGGTAGTTGCCATAGCAGAGAACAAACACCGTCCGTTCGGTTTTAATTTATATCAGAGACTCCGTGTGTGTATTGTGAACTTGATATCTACATTTCACGTACATCATTGTCAATTAACTCGCTGACTTATATCATTACACAAATTATCTCATACTTAGGATTCGTACACCATCAGTTTGAAGTGCAGCAAGTGAAATAGAAACAAGATATTGTAAAAACAAATACAGTGAGAATCAGCTCCATTTAATGGTATTTTGCAAATGAGAAATCAATTTTTAGGCGAAAATATATTTGACTCAGTCTCTTTCTTTTCAGGTCAAATTTAGTATGAATAATAATAATAAATAACAATAATAATAATAATAATAATGACAATAATAACAAATTAGAACCTCTGTTAACCGGAACAATGTGGGGAAGAAGGTGGTTTCGGGTAAAGAAGATTTCGGATAATAATTAAAATATACTGTTTGTACTTAATACCCAATTTTTGACGTTTTATTAAAGTAAACGAAGACAATGCATATACAATGTTAACACAGCATTTTAATAAACCCAAACTATTGTACATGTTTAGAACAAGCATAGATCGTATTAGAGCATATACTTTTTGATAAACTTACTTTCCTTTGTTCTTCTTTCCACATCGTTTATAGCAGCTATGTCACACCACCGTTTCACTAGTAGAACGTTAGAAGGCTTTAATTCGTCACATCACAAACTGAGTTTACAACAGAGAAGTCAAGGTAAGAATATAAGCATTCCGTTTTTTCATAACACGATCCGACATGACATGACATGATATGACATGACATGACATAACAAAAACATTTCTTCATTTCGCTTTTTACAGAATATTTCGGTCGTTTCGGTTAAATGGCATTTCGGTTAAAAGTGTTCCGTATAACAAATGTTTTACTGTAATGTTATTAGCTTTACATTACACTAACTATTTGACTGTTTTCGGGAACGCCGAGGTGGCAGAATTCAGTCCCGAAGGAGTTCTCTTACGTGCCAGTAAATACACCGACACGAGGCTGATTTATTTGAGCATCTTCAAATACCACCGGACTGAGTCAGGATGAAACATGTCAAGCTGGGGTCAGAAGGCCAGTGCCTCAACCGTGTGAGCCATTCAACCCGGTAATTTTATATGCACGAGTGAATTCTGGGTGAACTCAGAGAATCTTATTCGTATGTTAGAAGGAATTGATATATAGTGATGAATGATTAGTGATATAAGCGAATTGATACAATCGCAGTAAAGTACTCGGAATGAGGAGATGACGACAAAGTTAGGAAAAATTTCAACAGATGAAGCGGGAAGTATAATTACACCGGCTCCCTCCATCATATTGAATATTGTCTAGCGGGAAAATTAGAACTAGAGATATATTTCCTAATGAAAAGCGAATTTTTACAACATTATCTTCTACGACATGGGTATGCACTTCAGTATCTTTAAATATTTACTAACTTTGTTCGTTACTGAGGCTTTTATCTTGAATTAAAAGACGGTACTTGTTGATATCTTAACCCCAGCACCTAAATGTAATAATAAAAATAACGTTAACGGTTTAAAGTCATCCTAACTACTTTAATGGTTTTCGGAGACGCCTAAGTATCGGAATTATGCCTGTGGAGGTTTCTTACGTTTCGGTATTCCACAGAAACGAGGCTGGCTTATTTGTACACCTTCAAATATAACCAGATTACGCAAGGATTGAACCCGCCAACCTGCGCTCAGAAGGCCGTCGCTCCTCAGCACGGCAGCAATGAAATGTTCAGAAGAGTTGTCGCTAGTAGGAAATAGGGAGAATTCCGCCCGATCTTCACTGGGCGTGGATCAGTAAAATTAAATTGAGGACAGGAAGGAAACCTCTATCTCTCGATTTTCATCTATAGTCGACCAGGGAATTGTAAGGTAGCCCAGTGTTTCAACCATAATTTATCAGGTGGGTGTCTGCATGCCCCTTCAGTTTGGTCTGAGTTCGATTTATTTCCTTTTGAACAACGCTGTAAGTGAAGGGAGCATTGTACTGCATTTGTACAAAGTTTCAACTTCTGGATTTTGAGAGATCCTGAAGTTTCATGGCCACAAAGAATAAAAATAGTTGGTCTCGCAACGTAACTGTGATTTAAGAGATCATGGAGACTCCTTTATAGGCTTTTGGGCTGCAGGCTGGAGTACTGTATGACCATGAAATAGCTTGACGCCCGGCTGTACAGTATAGGCAAACCACCAAACATTCGTGTGAAACAGTAGGTGTATTGCTACCGAATATGAACATTCCGGGTGTCATTCCATTCCGTCCATGTGAAACGTGTCACTTCTGGTTTCACATATTTGCCGTAGAATAGTACGACCACCATCACAGACATCGGCAATAATGCAATCATACGGTATGGTGTGCTTTTTCCTGTTTTAATTACCAATATGAGTTAGATAATAATTTTGTTTCACTGAATCCACACTAATCATTAATTTATAACATTATGTTTATTAACACAATGAGAAAACTGGGAGAATGCAGAATATGCAATGTTTAAATAATTTAGAACAAATATAATTCCCCGGCTTATAGCATTCATCTCAAAATTATGAGATACGAATGACAAATTCTTGCGCACACGATCTAATGGGTGCTTCGTTTATGATGGAACAGGATTTCGGAGTGCTGGGGAAGGGCACATGTATCAATATGAGGTAAGGATCACCGGTCTGGGAACGTATCAGTGACTCCTTATACACCGACGCCCTTTATCATAGGTTGCATGTATTTTAACGCATGAGAGTTTAATATATGATGCGGCCGCAGCTCACTTTTCACATGATTCTTGACAATTTTTTATTAAACTTTCCCTAAAAGTGGCCTCCTCGTTTGCCTGATCTGATCCCACTTTAATATTTCCTGTGGAGTTATGGGAAGAGTCTGCCATATTGTCGAACATAAGGGACTCTTTTAACTGAAAACTGGTTTGGGAACCTATACAGTGTTACCACGAAACTTGGCGATATCAAGTCGGAAAACTTGGGGGGGGGGGGGTTAATTACCTAATCTTCACCACCATATACAGGATGTAAGTGAGATAGGTACAATTTTTTTTCTGCCGGATATAGGTAGGAACGGCAATAATATTAACGTCAAAGCATGTCTTATTTACAGAATTTATAAAATGAATTTGAAAATGTTCGATATTGAAGGACTTAGTACTTTGCTGACCATTAAAGTGTTTCCCAGTGTGAAAAGGTTCCCTTCTTTTAGGTAGAAACTTGTCGTACAAATTACGCGTGCATGCGTCCTGAAGCGGCAGTGAAGTGGTGTACAAGGAATTATTCCTTACACTTTACACGAGCTGCAGTGAAGTGATGTAATTACACTTTATACATGCATGATAAATCCTGAAGCCTCAGTGAAGTGATGTGTACAGCTGCAGTGCAGTGATGCACTTAGAATTACTTCTTAAACATCACGCATGCATTCTGCTTGAAACATGATATGGCGGGTGGTCGAAGCCGAGGGGTGAACGATACTACTACCTACCTTACAAACATCGCACTACATTATTCAAACTCCACCCTCGAACAAAGCATTCGTTTAAAAAAAGTGATATTCTACGAACCGCTGACATTTATCTCCCAAACACTCTGTGTATACTGTACTTCCGTGCTCCCCACTTCATTGCTGAATAAAATTCTGAGAGAAACTACAATCTCTTCGTTCTTAATTCTAGCCCAAATCCCCTCCTTCTGTCTATATATTTCGAATTATTGGTATTTTCACTTTTGGATTCATTTCGGTATGTTTGGAATTATCACGCCAAATCTACTGAAATTATTGGCAAGAAAATAAGTACATCCGTAAACGGCATACTTTATGGAAATATAGGCTAGCATTTACTGCAATATTCCTAACTAGAGGAAACAAACATTTCTGTACATATTTGAAAACCTTTTCCTTTTTAGAAAAATATGTATAGAACAGAAATTTAAGTAAAAATGTATTGAACGCATTTTGTTCAATTTATTTAGTAATAGAGTAGAACGAGGTGTCACTGCTATACATATAGAAAATATGATTTTTCGCGTTTTAAGTACAATACGAATAATCATATTTAATGACCGGGAGTGCCACTTTTCCAGAGTATTCTATACTCTCCGGGATAATGCTAAGCTAGTACTTATATCAGGTCCCAGTATATATTCCCAAATCTTAGCCATAATAAGTTATGTACACACATTACTAAGCCAACGGCCGTAACCGTGTTGAAACACCGGATCCCGTGAGATCTCCGAAGTTAAGCAACATTGGGCGTGGTCAGGAGTTGGATGGGTTGCCATACGCTGTTGGTGGGGGGTAAGGGAATGGAGGAGCGGAAAGGAACTGGCCACCCTACCGCACGCAAACTCCGGCTCAGGAACACCTCTGCGGAGGTTCGGACCTGCCTTCGGGCAGAATATCCCTTACCCTTCCCCTTACACATTACTATAACCCCTACAATACGATCGGTCACCAGACACGCTCCGACTCACACACACACACACACACACACACACACACAAACAACAACAACAACTTGGGGGTAATTTCCTACAATGTCTTTAGTCCCAAAATTAAAACTAACATAACAGGTACATTTGTTGATAACCGATGAACTCTATTTTTTTTGCTGGTCATTTAACGTCGCATTAACACACCAAAGATTTCCGATGACGGAACGATGGGCAAGGGCTTTTATTCGAAATATAGTGGCCGTAGCTTTTGTACCAGGATACACCGTCCCCGACTATTTAAACTGGGCGCGTTCACTAGGACCATCTATGTCAGTGAACATGTACTTGTAAAATTTCCTAACACTTTCCTCTCCGTTGGCAAGATGACTCATCATCTATTTTCTAGCGACATCTGGTGGTCTAAGTCCCAGTTAATCGCCAGAGACAATTAATTTGTGATCGTTTAATGTGTAAACTGACTGTCACATTATGATAAAAATCTATCCATGCTAGCTGATTCAGAGTGGTGACATTTTGTAATACATATTGCAGGAAGCAAATATATCAGTCACACAAATAAACCCAAAATGAAATCAGCTGCAAGCCACACTGGTGAGCAAATAAAGCGCAGTTGACTCTCAACATATTGACGCTCACAACCGGCAATAACCACAAATAAACGATAGTAGAACAACATTCCAGATATCATTCCGTATAATTTGAAATTTTTAGGCAATATGTAATAATGTGTGCGTAATATTTCCGCGTGCAATTAATTACTATTTCTCACTGAAAAAAGAAATTGATCCAGAAATTTTAAAACAGCAAAACTGAACAGTATAGAGATACCTCCATCTCATATCCGGGCTCACTGGTGTCCACTGGATCAAGTAGGATTTTAAGGATAGACAACCACTCTATACTTTGAATTCTCAGCCCGAAGGCTAGTGGGATCCCACAAATATCCACCATCATCTGCCATGGATATCCTAGGCATCACTGAAGAGAATTACTACAGAAATTAGGAGTCATTTTCATTTGTTTTCCTCACTGAGCCAGTAAGTGCAATTGCAAATCAGTTCCCAAAGTTCAACAATGTCCACGCACCAACCAGCCTTATGAGTGACATTTTCTCACACCATTCATAGCAGGTTATGGGTGTGGAAGTACTGGCATTGATAATGTTATTCTTGCCTCAGTTACTATCACATTGTCAATTCGGCTCAATGGCGAAGTGACCAGCGTACATCTCTTCTATTCAGAAGGCCTCAGGCTATATTCCCGTATAGATAAGTCCTTATTCTTTAGGACTTCTAGCGATGTTTCAACTAGAAGGAAACTTCTTGTTCTTTTTCGTCAGCGTTTGTCCCTCCTGCTGGCGGGGTCCGCTGCATGGATTCGTTGATTCCATTGAGTTCGGCCCTGAGCCATGTCAGGGTGCAGATTGACGCTCCTCAGCTCTTTGTGAACGGTATCGTCCCATCGCGTTTTGGTCGCATTTTTGGTCTCCTGCCGGCGATTTCCATCATGTAACCCGTCTTCGCGATAGTGTCAGCGTCTGCCCTTAGTACTATCTATACATGTCTAAACCATCGTTGACTACTGTCGTGCCTTTTTTGAATCGGTGCAACGCCAAATCTCTCTCTGTTGGATTCATTGAAGAAGCGATTGAATCAGTCATAGACGATCAACATCCACAACCATATAGTGCAACAGGTTGGATGACAGTACGATAGATTATTTTTACTTGAGGTTACCTTTCATCCTCCGATCACAAGTGGCACTGGTGGTTGTTCTACTTTTCATCCAGGCTGCGGGTATCCTTGCAATGACCTCTTCGACAAGTCGGCCATCATCAGTTAACTGAAATATTTCATCTTCACATTCTGTTATTGATGCCAGTATCTCTTAAAATGTTCAATGTTATCAGTCAGTTCTGAAACCAGTGCCATCGGCATGGGCTGACGTGGCATGATATACAAGGGGCGTACTATATTGTTTTACACTTTATTTTTGTACGTTCGGATATAGTTTACATTTCACTTTAGAAGTTGGCGACATGTAACTAGTGTCTTGTTCCACCGTTAGATAGCACACACACACAGGGGCCAAGAATGCGCTCGTCATAGCCATATCATAACAACATGACAGCAGCGAAATTAAGCAAGTCGGTCTGGAGCGGTGTATATATAAATATATAAAAATGAAAATAGACGTGAATTAATGAGGCACTTCCAGAAATCTCAAAAATGTGAAATTTGGTACCGGAGAAGTCAATGATCCCAGGATCCTAGGAAAATAAAAAATTCTCGAAATTACCCGAAGGGGGCACGCTGGGGTGGTTTCAAATTGTGGAATCAGCATAAGACCGCAGTCGTATACTTTATCCAAAGCGACAACCTATAGGTTTCGTGGGTTTAATTTTTTTTAGGAATTTCCTAATTTTTAACCCCCTTCCCCCAAATCAAGATGGCGGCACAATCTGCCGGAAGAGCTAGGAAATTGAAATTTTGCGACATTATAGCTTTTAGCCTCTAACCGACGGAAGAATTCCAAAATGTTCAAAATCACTTTTTACCTCCAAATATATCCAAATATGGAGGCAATTTTAATGGCTGTGCAGACATTCCTTTTGTGGTAGTTGTTGGCTAAACGGTAAGTCGTATCTCAAAACGGATAGCACAATATTTGGAGTGATCTACAACTTTGGTTCCATGACGTTTTGTCGTATCTCTATCGCTTATACGTTAAATTGGGCTCTATTTCTGGATTGTACCTATATTTTGCACTTTGTACACGTATAATTGATGGATTGAATCACTTATATGAAATACAGGATCATCAAATTCTACACGAATATTGCCCCACCAAGTAGCCATATGTGAGCCATATTCTGTGGTTGAAGCTGTCACGTAAGTATCCGAAAAGTAATTCAATGTGTGAAAAGCTTTCACCAATTTTACCCCATTTAACGTTTTTAATTCAATCTTACCTTTAAATAAATGAGATACTTGAACATATCATAGGACGAGCCATTTAGATCTCTAAATGAATCCAGAGGCGTCTTATCCTTCAATCCATTTTTCGATAAGATGTACCGTTTAGCAGAAGTTATTCTGTAAATGAAGGTGGACATCCATATATTTCCATATACCGATCTACATTTATTCATTGCAGTCGAATTTTAGTGATCTAGTAAGGGTGTGTCTGGCATCGTAATTAATACTTTACTAATCGATAGTGACTGTCAGCAGGAGGGCGTCTGCTGTCATAATCAGTACTCCCCACATCGACTTTGCCTGGCAGTAAGAATGGGGTCCTCCTCCAACTCGTGTGCGTCATTCTAATGAATAATTTCCTTCTCGATTTGACTAGCAGAAGGCAAGGGAGCGTGCAAGTTTCTCAAAACACCTTTACCCGATTCTGTTTGTCAGTAGGCAAGGGTGCCTCCCATTATAAACAAATTTACCCATCTAAAATGTGACTGACGTTAGGCATAGTGGCCTGCTATTATAATGGAAACTCACCAACTCAGTATGACTGGCAGTAAGCTGACTGGCATTAGAAACAGCGTCTGCCATTGTAATGATAACAACAAAACTCGATTTTGACTGGCAGTAGGGAGGGTGCCTGCAAATATAATAAAGCTTCCTCAGCTGTAATCTATCTGAAAGTAGGGAATTGGGCCTATCATTGTAACAAAAACTCCCCAGATCGATTGTTGCCATGCAGTAGGCAATGGGGCCTGCCGTTAAATGAAAATTACCAACTCCTTTGTGAATTGCAGTAGACAAATGGATCAGCCGTTATCATTGTAACAACGCAAGTCGCAATTTACATTGGAAGCAACATTTGTGGACTTCTCAATGCTGTTTCTCAGATAACGCCAAGAGACATGCAATTTAAAGAATCTAATTCACTTCATGTACGTTAATTTACTTCGATGTCCGTATACAATGTAGGGTACCGTAGCGAAGCACGGCTACATTTACTAGTCTACACTATATCAAAAATAGCTAACATGTTACAAAATACATGAAAATTGGCATTTGGAATCTCTTTTAAAGATAAAAATTACAATCTTTTTATTTTCAGAAAATTCACTTAAGTGGCGAGTGTGGGGGTGGGGGTGGGGGTGGGGTTGAAAGAAGTGAGGAAAGAGTTGAATTCTTTATATGAGGACACATGTTTCAGAAACTGAGGATGTTAGAGACGTTCAAATTGGTACACACTTCTATTTTTGGAAAATTAACTTAAGGGGTGAAAAGAATAAAAAATGTGGGTGAATTTTTAAAATGAGTATCTTCTTCTTCTACCATTTTTCCACACCTATGAGGTGAGAACTGTGTCGCACATGTGGATTTGACTCTGTTTTACGGTTGGATGCCCTTCCTGATGGCAACCGTATATGTTGGGATGTAATTACTATTGCGTGTTCCTGTTATTGTTGGTAATGTGGTGTGTTGAGTGAATATGAAGAGGAGAATGTTGGAACTAACACAAACAACCTGTCCCCGAACCAGAAGAATAATTAATCACACGCGATTGAAAACCCCGACCCTGCCCGGAATCGAAGCCGGAACCCTGTGAACCGAAGACCTCAATGCTGACCACTCAGCCAAGGAGTGGGGCAGTTTTTAAAATGAGTATATCTACAGAATATATCATAAACTTAACATCTTACAGACGTGAAAATTTGTATTTGAAGCCGCCTTTAAAAAGGAGCACGTACATTTTTTTTCGGAGAATCAACTTAAGCTGGAGATCGAAAATAAGTGAAGAAAGAGTTGAATTCTCTGTATGAGGATACATATATATAACAAAAACTAAGATGTTACGGACGTTAAAATTGGTACATGAATCTCCTTTAGAAATAAGGAAAACTTTCTTTGACATAAAAGAGGACTGTTTCTCACATATAGAGTTCCATGTCGCATGTTCCCAATTTAGCTCTGCCAGTGCCCTGGTTACCTTAGCCCCAAAAGGCATTACCACAAATGTAGTTTACAAAGAGGTTCTGGGGTAAATGAAATACAATTTTTGGTGAGTTTTTATGCTTTAGGGATTTAGTGCAGTACCGAAGAACAAGTAATTTTTATCAAATTACGAAATCCTCGCGAGCGAAGCCGTGGGTAACAGCTAGTATCAATTATTTTGAAGCATTCCTTCTCTGAGGTGTTGACACTTGGGTTAGATCCAAAGAGTAATTCGAAGGAGTCTGGCATCTGTAGATGACATTTTGCATGATGTTTGTACTTTTATGCCCTGTTGTTAAATATGAAATATTTTAAAATATTTCAGCTTCATGGTTGTTTATCTTTCTTGCTATTTGCTTTACGTCGCACCGATACAGATAGGTCTTATGGGGACGATGGTATAGGAATAGGAAGGAAGTGGCCGTGGCCTTAATTAAGATACAGTGCCAGTATTTGCCTCGTGTGAAAATGGGAAACCACGGAAATCCTTGTTCAGGGCTGCCGACAGTGGGGTTCGAACCCAGTACTTCCCGAATGCAAGCTCACATCTGCACGCCCCTAACTGCACGGTCACCTCGCAAAGTAGTTCATGGTATTGAAGAGGATTAGTTCCACAAGGAAATAAAAGTTCAATCCCTTGAAACTGTTTGTCGTACGGAGCTGAAACTTCTTACTATGTTTGCTATTTTCTGTCTTAGATATTGCAAAAGAGTTTGCATTAAAGCTTTCCATCCCTAAGGAGTTTGAATGATGTTTAGATCCATAAAGAGTAAATTCATTTCTCCGAAAGCATTTGACATACGCAGTTCGGATTTCACATGAAGTATTAAATGTAAACATCGATGCTTTCACGGCCCGTACTTGTAGACATAATATGGGCTTTTGAGCTTATGCAGTGTCTAGAAAATAAGGTGAAACTCTTTACGTTTCACAGACAAATTTGCCCCGTGTTTTCCGAATAAAATCTCGACTGTTTAAGAGAAAGTCTTCTACAACAATGAAGGTTTGAATTTAAGATTGTTTTACCATTAGAGCTGTAGTGGTACTCCCGTTCGTCACCAGGTGGCTCGCTGTATGCTGGCACAGCGCTCCACCCGGGAGCTGACGACAACCAATTAAGATGTTCTATCACACCGTGTGTGAGTGAGAAGTACCAGAGAGAACATCCGACGAATCAGAAACTAATAAAAAAAGAAAATGAACCTTAAATACATCATACTCTAGGAGAGGGTAAATATGTCATGCAAACATACATTGGTACAGAACTGTTCAGTAAAGTTCCTTTACACGTCAGCATAGTAAAATGAACTCAACGAAATTTGTTCTGATGGACTGCGTATCAATATGTGGTTGGGAAGCGAGGATAGGAAGACCATTGTCACATTCGCAGTTTTGGCATAGGAGCGACGATATCATAAACGAGGTATGATCTTAAGATATTCTACCAGTAATAGGGCTTGAAAGCGGGTTAGATTTGATAACAAGAATGTCATTTCTATTCTTGTACAAAGTTGCAATTGCATATCCATTTCTTTCCTAAGACTGGTCATGCCTCCCAACCACACATGGAAATTCAGTCCATCAGAACAACATTCGTTGTGTTCATTTTCCTATACGACAGTGTAAAGGAGAAAGAAAAGTACAGTATACGGTAGAGTGCATACGCCACTCTAACACATATATTCCTAAAGCACGGTACAGTAAGGTTCATTTTATTTGACACTTATGCATAGGAAAATGAACACCACAAAATTGTTCTGATGAGCTACATTTTTAAGACAAATAATGGATAAGAAGTAAATTTTGGCATATGAGGATTTTTTCTTCAAGGCCGATATTCTTTTCCGTTATCATCTAGATGTTAAATAAGTTATATTTTTAAAACTTTCACTCTGCAGGGGATAAAAGGCTGCTAATATGGAAATAGTAATGTAGTCATTATCCCCGAAATCATTTCATCATCATCATCATCATCATCATCATCATCTGTTTACCCTCCAGGTTCGGTTTTTCCCTCGGACTCAACGAGGGATCCCACCTCTACCGCCTCAAGGGCAGTGCCCTGGAGCTTCAGACACTTGGTCGTGGGATACAACTGGGGAGAATGACCAGTACCTCGCCCAAGCGGCCTCACCTGCTATGCTGAACAGGGGCCTTGTGGAGGGATGGGAAGATCGGATGAGACAGGCAAGGAAGAGGGAAGGAAGCGGCCGTGGCCTTAAGTTAGGTACCATCCCGGCATTCGCCTGGAGGAGAAGTGGAAAACCATGGAAAACCACTTCGAGGATGGCTGAGGTGGGAATCGAACCCACCTCTACTCAGTTGACCTCCCGAGGCTGAGTGGACCCCGTTCCAGCCCTCGTACCACTTTTCAAATTTCGTGGCAGAGCCGGGAATCGAACTCGGACCTCCGGAGGTGGCAGCTAATCATGCTAACCACTACACCACAGAGGCGGACCTCGAAATCATTTAATGTACAAAATATATATTTCACATGATGGTTGCTTTGTTACGTACTAGATATTAAATTCATTTAACGGTTTGTGAATTCCGAATGCAAAAAAATATTAATTCCCTCAAAAAACTGTTTGAGGTATGAATTCAAAACTTCACATAGTCGTCTTATCTATGTCCTGGATGTTAAATGAAAAAGGGTTTCTAAACATTTCAGTTCTAAGGGTGTCAAATGAGGGATAGATACGAAACAACAAAATTGTTTCTTAACGTACGATCTGAGGGTGTATGTCTACAAGCTCTAACGGCAGTGCAATCTTCAAAATATAAAACATTGAAGGTGATAATTCATTAGAAAACCGAAGCAGAATACGAGTATCTTCCTATTTAAATCCTAAAATAAGTTAAGAACTGAACGTGAGCTTCATAATCTTAAGTAATTAAGAATGGATTACCGTAACTAATTAATTATGCGTTAAGTTTTAAGTAGCATTTTGGTGAGCCTACAAATGGATTGAGGTCAGAGCAAGTTAATTATCAGCTTATGCGGCCCACTTCGGTAAATATACTCTGGCATTACGCGGGCAATTCCCCAGTGCCTTGAGCCGCAGGCAACTAAACTCTCTTTTCAAACATATTGACAGAGTTAATCCGCAGTTGTTAATATCCGGCCACCATCCGCAACTGTACAAAAATATAGCTGGGGGATTACAGAGCGTGGTTGAGAGTGGTACGAAAACGAGGGGACTGGATTGATGATTGATCTACCCCAGAGAGTTCTCAAGCAGAAGGCAGTGTTACTAGAGAAGAATAAATAGATAGGTAGCAGACAAACAAAGGGAATGGCATACAAGGAAGATTGGTCTCAGACACAAGTAAACAGAAGGGAATTGTAATCGATTTTGTTTGTGGTAATGTTAGGACTCGTTGTGATAAGACATGTTCCCATGGAATCAACGGTGTGTACAAGGCTGGAGAAGCGTGAACGAACATTGGTAACATGGGGATGTAGAAGACAGTATATATATGCGTTGTGTCTTCGTGGTATTTCAATACTGTAATTTCAAATAAATCAATAATCAAATACACATCCTTGAAACAAATTCCATGGCGCTGTAGCACTGATGGACGCCGGTCGTTTAAGTGATCAATTCTCAGCTCGAATTACGAGGAAACAAGTGGTTAGCACAAAGATTTCTTTCGGCCATTCTTCTTGGATTTCTAGACCGGGGTCGCTATTTCACCATTAGATAGCTCCTAAAATTGTTTTCAGGTAGGCTAACTAGCCCCCCAGATCCAGGCAAAAAGTTATTAACCTGGTCGAGAATCGAACCTTGGGCCTCCAGGTAAGAAGACAGACTGGCTATCCTTACACCGCAGGATAATCTAAATGAATTATCACTTAAAATACATGTGCTCAGCCAATAACACGGACCACCTACCGGACGTTGCTGTAAGGGTCGTCAGTCCATTGACTGCTTCGACACAGTTCCACATGATATAGTGTTACACACTACATAGGTGCCATCATTTTTCTCATCTGAAGTAAATCTGCTCCCTCTTCTTCATTTCTTCCACGCAGTAAAGAAAATATGTATGCAAATAGAAACCCATGTGTGATGGATATATAATTGTATAAATTAGAATTTCAGGAATAATGTGTTGAAGTACAGTTGAATGTAGGGGAATCAGTATGCGTGCGTGTATGAGTGTTTGTGAATAAGTTTGTATACAACGGTATGAGTGAGGGTAAAATATTACTGGGTCTTCTTACTTTAATATGTACAGCATAAATCTAAGATAATAATTATTCTAAGAGTACAGTGTTTGGAGTGTAAATATGTGAATCTGAAACCGTCCACACCTATGTAAATATTCACTAGAGTTTATGTAAACAACATGCGGGGATGGAGGCACATCCGTGGTATGTGGAACGTGCCCTTTCTCAATCCACCACCCCTAGATTGTACATCTACAGTTTAAGGTAAGCAAAGCAAAGCAAAGTCATCTCTGTACAGGCAATGAAGGCCCAAGGAGGAGTGGAAGGTAAAGGCTTCCACCATTGTTAACCTCGGCACGTGATGGGGTAGAGTGGTTAACTCTACGCCCGGCCGTCTTTGCCCCCAGGAACTAACCTGGTACTCATTTTTGGTGTAGGATGAGTGAACCTCAGGGTCATATGCACCTCCGGAAGTGGAAATCTCGTTTCTTAAATTGTACGACTTTCTGACGGGGATTCAAACCCACGTCCTTCCGGGCGAACAGTGCACGCATTTACCGCCTCGCCCAGGCAGCCCCTACAATTTAAGGTAAATAAATATATAAGTAAAGCAATAAAAAATTAAATAAACTAATAATAATAATAATAATAATAATAATAATAATAATAATAATAATAATGTTACCAATATTTACTTATGAGCACCAGGTTTAGACTACTTATGGTGAACATGCAAAATTCTTGGAAAAATACCGCCATCGCTGTATATAATGCACGCCTCTTGATTCGATACCGTATTAGGGTCGGTGAACATCGCAAAAACATACCAGTGTTCAAACCGAAAACACGTGAGAAACAGGGCTGCCATTGAAATGTTACAACATAAGAACGTCTGAGACCGACTTCTCCTTGGCCATGGTCTAATGCCTAATACAAGCTGACAGCTACGTGTTCCAAACCACGTGGCCTGTCGCTCGGTACACTGGTTCTCGTATCTAGTAATCGAGAATTCCAGGAATAATCGGTGATCATTTTCGAATTCGGCTCATAAAAAAAACACCATAAGAATCAGATAAACTTATGATAACAGTTTAGATTCACACAAAGTTCGAAGTAGCCGAAGTTTGGTAGTGTTTTAACTTAACGTCGCAATTGCAATTGGCGTATGTACATTTAAAATAGTCAATTACGAAACTTTCGAAACTAAATGTTGTCGTGTAACCTAGTGTTTACTTACAGTAGAGAAATGCATTTCGTTTCAGTTTTTACTATAATCGTAAAACATACATCTGTATTTTATAATATCCAACTGTGAACTACTGACTTCACATATATCATATACAAGGTAGCGTAACGAGCAGCATATCGTCTAAGGTTAACTAATCCGTACTCTCAACAATGCAGAGCGAGGGAGTCCAGCAGTCTGGAAGGATTTCTGGGTGAGTAACTTTCTCGGAGTAAACAAGGTTCTCCTTGTGGGAGGCCTGTGAAGAGCTTAAATCATTCTCTCTTCCGTTCAGTCTCTCCCTCAGAGAAACTCTTGCAAGGAGTTTGTGACTAGACAGATAATACAATTCAAGTAACACCCTACAGAAGGAAGACGCAGACAGCGTTAAGGGAGGGAGAAACGAAGCAATGGAGCTTGGATGACAACAGTGGGAGAGAGAAAGAATGGAACAAAATTAAGAAAAAGAGAAATCTGATAATATTAATGTATGGGATGAAAGAAAGAAAGGTGTTAGCATAAGAGCAACGAAATGTCAAAGGAAAGGAAGATGTAGGGAAAAGTATAAAGGGGAAATAAAACTCCAACAAATGGGAAAGAAGAAGGAGAGATTAAAAAAAGATACGAAGAAACGTAGAAAAGAGTGGAAGGAACGTACTACTACTAAAACAACTACTTTAAAAAAATGATATCTGTTCGTGGCGTCGGTAGATATTTTGCCACTACTTTCACAATATGATAGAAACCTGCGTGTATATGTGATTGTGGAAGTGTAGAGTGTTGAATGTGAGGAAAGGAATGTTAAGGACGACACAAAAAGCCAGTCCACAGGCCAGGGACATTAATCATTTACAATTAAAAAACCCTGACCCAGCCGGGAATCGAATCCGGGGCCGCCGGGTGACAGAAAGAATGGAACAAAATTAATAAAAAGAGAAATCTGATCAAATTAATGTATGGGATGAAAGAAAGAAAGGTGTTAGAATAAGAGCGACGAAATGTCAAATGCCCCCTACGCCGCAAGGCTGGACACAACTGCTACTACTTCTACTACTAAATGTTTCCATTTCTCCCCTGAAGGAGGAGGCGGGCCTCCCGGACGGTGACGCCGTCTCTCGGGCCAGGAGATTTGTATCGGAGAAGGAGATGTTCGGAGAAGGTGGGAGGGTTGGCGGCCGTGGCCTACACTAGGAACTGTCCCGGCATTCGCCTTAGTGTAGGAGAACGGAAAACCAAGGAAAACCAATCTGAGGACAGCCGACGGTGGAAAAAAGCCCCTCCCCGTCTCCCGAATGCAGAGGTGTAGAGCCACGGTAGAGCCGTGTTCACCCCTCTACTGCTCGCTTGTCGGTCGGAGTGCAGAACTGTCCGACCGCGGACCAGCAGTGGCCACTTGTGAGTCAAGACCCACTCTGCATCCGCCGACGTAGAAATAAAAGAAGGAAATGTAATGAAGTGATTAGAAAAGAAAAGTATAAAACTTGAGAGTTGGTTTAACAAGGAAAAATACTTTTGACTTGCAGGGAAATGAGAAACTAATTGTGACCCTTTGTTTGCAAAGTTAGCCTAAGTCGGCAATAGAAAGTTTACAGCAGAGCTGAACAAAAGTTTCTGTTGTGTAATAGTTTAAGTTCTATGTTTTGACTTCTTGCGCTCTTTATGAGTCTTCTTAACGAACTAAATCACTCAGCAGTTCGAGTCTTCACTACTCTATGCCATGAATACTTTGTACAATTGGTAAGAAATTTAATGAAAGCTGTAACTGCGATTTTCTCGAAATACAATTTTCTCAATAGCAACAGTCAATAATTAATATCTTACGAAGTATTGCAACCGGAAGCATGAACTATCTTCTTTAAAATTCTCAGTATCTTATGCCAATTTTAGAACAAAAAATTCTCAAAAATGAAAAGTCCGACTTAAGGACCCTGCCCGCGAAGCCCGTCACAATTGGAATAGTTAGTGATTGTGGGGAAGAAAGGTCCTAGATTGGAGAATACGCAAGTACAGATCGAATAATAAATAATACAGTTTACAAGAAATATCTTCCATTGAAAACCCTCTGAACGTGCCGAATACTTTCTGCAGTTGATTGATGCGATAAATTATATTCCAGTACCTCAGTGCATTTTAAACACATGTCATGTAGTCTATCCTTTCGGAGTCGACTGAGATGAGCTCGCTACGTAATGAAGTTTACCTTCGCCGTTTCTCCGGCAGGACTTGTCAAATGCTTCCGTGCTGTCATAATTGCACAGCAGAACAAACAGCACGTAACTGCCTCTCATGTTTCCTGTTACCAACCTTTACAAGGACACGTGTTCTGTTTGTGTAATACATCGTATTGTATTTATTTAACGTAGAGAGCACGGAATCGTGTCGATGAATCCAGTCTCCAATAGTGTTGTCCCTTACTTAATGCTGACAGAATCTCCATAACATTTTTGTTGGCCTCACCAGCTCATTCATGAGCCAGGCTATTATTGATCTGAAGCACATTTTGGCACACAGACACTAGTCGGTAGATAAAGGTCAGTTCTATGGGTGGAGAGTAGTAAAGAAAAAGTGAATTGAGATATTGAAATACACTGTTTGGTAATACAATAATAATAATTCCTCCTGCAGTTGGCACTGGGTGGTTTGAGTAGCTTAGTTGTTGCTCTTGCCGGTCCCAATCCCGGATAAAGGAGGAGGGTTGGCTTAAAGCCGTAAAATAACAGCCAGAAAACATCTTGAGGCAACCTCTAAGGCTCAATACCTCAGTTGTATCCCTAAGACCGACTTCGATCGATCTCCCCGCTATTTTCAACTTGTTAGCAAGATGGAAATGCCTGTTGACAAAATTACCCCAGGCCTTAGTACAAGTACTAGTTTATCTCAGTCATCGGATCCTGGGGGACCGAAAACATCATGCGGGAATGAATCGGAGCTTCCCAAATTTCTTCCACCGAAGCTAAAATACATCATAGATACTTTAAGCATCGACACATTACTTAAAACTGGCAAATTAAAACAACTAACAGACATATTAGACAAATTTGACATACAAATATTGCAAAACAAGAAACTCAATATGCGGGCGAAAATCACATACTACATAATTTATAAAGGGAAGCCAGCAATATCTTTCCCCAAAACTCCATTACAGTTCGGTCCAGCCTTTGCAGTCAAGAAAAGCTTTTCCATTATCGTATTCAGTTTCACGTCTCCTTCTGAAATAAACCCACTCCTTTCGATCAAATCAAGAAACAAAACGTACACATTAATCAATGCCCATGCTTCCACAAATAACCACAATTGGAAAGATCCACGTAAAGTAGAAGAATTCTGGGAACTGCTGGAGGAAGTTTCAAATAAGATACAAAAGCACCATATCAAAATATTGTTAGGAGACTTCAACGCACAAATTGGTAAATAAAATGTATTTAGGAGCATAGTAGGGTTATATCCAGCACATAACACAACAAATATAAATCGAGAAAGATGAATAGTCTTCTGCAAAATCTCATATTTAAAACTAATGTCATCACACTTTTTGGCCCTACCCAGAAAGAAAATAACATGGTGATCCCCCAATCAATATCAAGGCGAATTTCAAATTGATCATGTAGCCATCACCAGCCGAAACAAAAAAGCCGTGAATGTTAAGGTCAAAAAAGCAATTACAGATTCTGATAATTACTTTTTCCTTAGTAAAAGTAAAGTTTCAGCCTAACAGGTCCAAAATGAGAACACTGAAAAGGTCAAAAATTGACCCAGAATTTTTCAAATTAAATTCCGATATTTGCCTTGCTAATTTACCATCAAATGCCCCCTCAGACTGAAATAATCTAAAAAATATTGTATGAAAGGCGTCCTAGCAAATGGGTACACCGCCTAGAAAACGGAAACACAGATGGTGGAATGAAACATGTGACAAAGCAATAGAATTAGAACATGGCAAATATGAAACAGTCATAAATCTGAAATCAAATTGCAAGAATTCTTAATGTACAGAAGGAAACATCCAAAATTTTTAGAGCAGAAAAACGAAAAGAAGACCAAACCATTCTGAAGGAAATAGAACACGTCTTCCAGAAAACAACTCTAGAAACTATTATGAGAATTTTAAAGAAGAACTCCAATATTACCAAGCGCCCAGTCTTTGTTTCAAACTTCCAGACGGATCATTAGAAACAAATAACAAAGAAAACTGCAAACTTCTTTCAGACTACTTTAAAAGTCTATTAAATTGCGGAAGTCCACATAGAAATTAACAATTGAGAAACCTACACCAAATCCAGACTTAGAACCTCCCACTCTAGAAGAAATAAAGCAAATAATTCAAGAACTGAAAGATAATACAGCACTAGGAAAAGATGGGGTAATTGCTTAAATGTGAAAAACAGGTGGTGAGAAAATGGCTTATGTAATTCAAGAAATCATACAGAACATTTGGAAAACTGAGAAAATTCCAGAAGACTGGAAATGTGCACTAATTCACCCACTCCACCAGAAAGGGGATAAATCAGATGTAAAGAATTGCAGGGGGATTTCCTTACTATCAGTAATCTACAAAATTTTCTCTAAAGCCCTATTGAATAGATTAGAAAAACAAACTCACCACCTCATTGGTGAATATCAGGCAGGGTTTGGAAAAGGAATACCATGCCCAGAACAAATCTTAAACCTAAGAACTATTTTACAAATTCGTAAACATAACTAACAATAATTACCTTTGTTGACATCAATAAAGCTTATGATTCAATAGACAGACAGACTCTATTCAACATACTACTTGAGTAATGACAAATCCATATAAAACAAGGGAATTGTTAAAAAATATCTTACAGGCACAACAGCGAAAGTTAAATTTTTAGGAGAAATTTCATAGCCATTCGAAATTACAACAGAGGTCAGACAAAGGGTTGGATTATCACCACTACAATTAAACGTAGTTCTGGAAAAACTGGTTCGAGAATGGAAAAATGGAACAAAAGGGATCAATATTGGTAGACTTCTCAAAATCAAAATTCACCGTCTTTGCCTCGCCTTTGCAGATGACTTGGCAATCCTCTCCATCAACAAACAAGAAGCACTCCAGTCCGTAGAAAAACTTAATGAAACAGAAGAAGAGGTCTGCAAATTTCATGTGAAAAGACTAAGTATATTGAAGGTACAAAATCAGGATTTAACAACCACCCTCTATTTAGTAGATATGGGAAAATCTCCCTTCAAATAGCTAGGCGAAATTGTACAACCAAGCGGGATAAATCAGCAAGCAAACAAAGAAAGCATTACAAACATCACAAAAAGCATACAAAATTGTCTGGAGCAGATACATCAAAATATCTATATCCCAAAACGTAAAATTAAGACACTACAACTCAGTTATCAAATCAGAAGCCCTTTATGCATCAGAATCTCTGATAATTGGTGGCAGATCACAAATAAGAAACATCGAGAAACAAGAGAGGAAATGTATCAGGAAAATTCTAGGACCTACATGCAAAAATTTAATTTGGATGAAAAGGAAATTACAGGAAATCTATCAAGTAACAAAAAATCACAGACACCATTAGAAAAAATAAGATTAAAATTCTATGGCCTCCAGGTCAGGATGAATAGCAATAGGCTAACAAAGACAATACTAAATCTCGCAGTATGTCTTAAAAATTACAACTGGCTTAAAGAAGTAAGCAAAGATATTAAAGAAATTGGTGGGAATGAAGAAATCTTGAAAGACAGAAAAAATTCAACAATCGCATAAACAAAGACAAATTTGCTGTTCAATCTAAAGGACAAGCTACAGGATGGACGGAAGAAGGCGAAAAGAAGCACAGCGAAAGGATGAAGATATTTTAGAAAGGCAAGAAAAACGTTATGCTAAGTAAGTTTACACGCGCTGCTTAGTTGGACATGACGAATCCAATAATAACAATAAATAATAATAATAATAATAATAGTAATAATAATAATAATAATAATAATAATAATAATAATAATAATAATAATAAACGCTGGTATTCAACACAAAAGGGAATCTAGAGAACATTCTGAAGGAAGAACGAAAGATCCCGAGTGAAATTCTTCGTCCAGAAGAAACTGAAGACGGATACAGACTGAAATTCTGTAAAGCAACGAGGAAACGACCAACCTGGCAGTAGATGTTAGAAAACGAAGATTGAAATTTTATGGACACGTTCAAAGACTTCCAACAACAACGCTTATATGAAAGATCATGACATAGAGCACAAAACTGAAGAGTCTACCATGGATCCAAGAAGTCAGAAAGAACCTGAAGAAAGCCCAGATAGGTACATCAGAAATAATTAGACAGAAATCTGTTCCGTAAAAAAGTGAACAGATGGGTAGTACAGCCAGAGAATGAAGTTCCAAGGAGACCAGGAACCAAGTGGACTGAAGGATGGTAGGAAGGAAGAGAGCCAACGTAAAAAAAAGAGAAAGCTATATGGAAGTCCAGAAAGGCGAATCATAAAAGCGCTGCGTTATCCAACAGGGTCCATAGGCCATTAATAATAATAATAATAATAATAATAATAATAATAATAATAATAATAGGAGCATCCGTGGCTCAGACGGCAGCGCGTCGGCCTCTCACCGCTGGATACCGTGGTTCAAATCCCGGTGACTCTATGTGAGATTTGTGCTGGACGAAGCGGAAGCGGGACAGGTTTTTCTCGAGGTACTGCGGTTTCCCCTGTCATCTTTCATTCCAGCAACACTCTCCAATATCATTTCATAGCATTTATCACTCATTAATAAATCACCTTGGGAGTGGCGACCCCATTGTAATAACAGCCCATATATGTTTCATTCACTACATCCCTGACCCGATCTATGACTGGAAAACAGGTTGTAGGTTTTCATTTTCAATAATAATAATAATAATAATAATAATAATAATAATAATAATAATAATAATAATAATAATAATAATAATAATAATAATAATAATAATAATGCTAGTTGCTTTACGTCGCACCGACACAGAAAGGTCTTATGGCGAATAATAATAATAATAATAATAATAATAATAATAATAATAATAATAACAATAACATGTGGCCACCGGAGAAGTCCTGATGCAGGTCTTTCGAAGTAACACCCATGGGTGACCTACGCTTCTATGAGAATAGGGCCATGTACAGGATGAAATCTGAAGTAAGACGACGATTCAAACCCTCAGATCTCAAACCAGAAACATTAATCAATAAAAATGAAAATCCCTGAACCAGTTGGAAATCGAATCCAGGAAACTTCCCCCCATCGCCCCCCCCCCCAAAAGGAAGGCCAGCATTCCGGAGCCACACATCGACTGATTATTAACTAATGAACGAGCAAGATGAACAGGTAGTACAAACCAAGTTTTGGATTGAAAATAAAGGAACAAAAACGTTTACCCAAAAAATACTACATTCACGACCAGACTCGTAATTCCTTCTTTACCACAAACTCATTCCATCATACCTCTAAACCCAGCGCATTTTCCGTTGGAGAATGAGCATTACTCTTTGCTGTAGGTAGACCCCAATCCTACCCTGCAAGAGGAAAACAAAATTACGCAGTTAAATATAAACAGCTCTGTGACTACCGCTGTTTTATAAAACTCCATGACAGGTTTCATACTAATTATACTTCCAGTCCAGTGAACAGTTACTTTATTCTCATAATTATTAGTTCCCATTTTAATGACGGTAATACTTCATTCCATAAAGGATGGAATGAGAGAAATTTACTTCAGTTATTATTTTCTATGTTAACTCTTCTGTAAATTTCCAGCTCCTCAACAGTGTCTATCATAAAATTAATTAGCCTCAGCTTATAAAAGAATGTAATATTTCAGCCGAATGATATGATTTAATTGAAGGAAGACCCAAAGTCTATTTTGTAGCTCGCTGGTTATGACGCTTCTCCTCATAATGGAGGAGAGTATTCCTTACTTTTATTTTATTTTTAACATTCTTCTTTTCGTTGTTATTTGTTCTCCAATAAAGCATTATAATTAAAAGTGGTGAAGTTTAAGAGAGGACCGTAAAACCTAACCTGATCACAAATTAAATTCAGGAATAAATAAATAAATAAATAAGTAAATAAATAAATAAATAAATAAATAAATTAATTAATTAATTAATTAAACATTAATTAATACTTATAATGATAATAATAATCCGAGGTAGTTTGCCGTGCAGTTAGGATCGTGCGGCTATGAGCATGTACTGGGGAGGTAGTGGGTTATAACCCTACTCTCTGCGGCCCCGAAGAGCGTTTTCGGTGGTTTTCCATTTTAATACCTGACAAATGCTGGGGCTGTACTTAATTAAGTCCACAGCCGCTTCCTTCCCTCTCTTCGTCCTTTTCTATCCCATCGCCGCTCTAAGACAAATCTGTGTCGGTGCGACGTAAAGCAACTTGTAAATAATCACACTAATAATAGTAATACTTTCAGAAAACCTAGAGGAAGCAGCCATACAAATCAACCTCCTAGAAAATACTGCTAACAATACGGAACTTAAGATCTAGAAAGAGAAGACCAAGTTCATGATGAATGACAAGCATGGACCACAACTCCTTGGTAGAGATTTGGACGGATTCAGAGGGTTAACAAGTTTAAATGCCTCGGTGAAATCATACAAGAGAATGGACTAGACAAATCTGCTGTAGACGATCGTATCTCAAAATGGAGAGAGCTTATAGACTAACGGAAAATATTTACAACAAGAAATGCATCTCATGGTATGACAAAATAAGGCATTACAGCACTGTAGTAAAAACAGATGACTGCATGCCAGCGAACGCCTCTCGATGAATTACAAGTAGGAGAAGCTGGAGATCCTAGAAAGAAGAATACTATAGAAAATCTTGGGCCCAACTAAGAATGAAACCACCAGCAAACTTCGGAACAACATGAAGTCTACGGAAGTTTGTAAAGTTCTAGAGAAGTTCAGATGTTAGACATTAAAATATTTCGGACCATCATTCAAAATTTGGAAGGGTTTCAAATCGAAAGAACTGCAAAGACGGGAATAGCCTGGACGGATGAACAGAAGAAACAGCATAGCGCCCATATCAAGGATTACTGGAGGAAGAGGAAACTTGAGACAAAGAAAAATGAAATTGCAGACTGATCCTAAGCGGTCAGTTCTCAAATGAAAGAAAACATAAAAACTAATAACATATTTATGTATTTAATTTATTTATTTAACATATAGTGTGGTAACTACTACGGCATTGTTGCGTACTTCAGTACCAGAAACAAGGCACCCGGAATTTATGACACGCCTTCAGAATTACTGGATGCCTGAGGAGAAAACGGTGTACCGAGGTTATTCCATTTAGTGTGCAAGATGAATGATACAGGAAATGTGCTACCGGATTTTAAAAACAATACTGTTCTGTCTATTCCCAGGAAAGTTCATGCTGGTAAATATGATGACTACCACACCATTAGTTTAGTACATTCACATTTATAGAATAATGGAAAGGAAATTTGGATATGATTTGGAAGAAGATCAGTTTGCCTTCAGAAATATATAGGAACACGTGAAGCAATCCCAACTTTAAGTCTGATCATGAAATAATAATATTATTTGCTTTACGTCCCACTAACTACTCTTACGGTTTTCAGAGACGCCGAGGTGCCGGAATTTAGCCCCACAAAGTTCTTTTATGTGCCAGTAAGTCTACTGACTCGATGCTGACGTATTTGAGCACCTTCAAATACCACCAACTGAGCCAGGGTCGAACCTGACAAGTTGGGGTCAGAAGGCCAGCGCCTCAACCGTCTGAGCCACTCAGCCCGGCCGTCTGATCCTAGAGGCTCGAATTAAGGACAACTAGTCTACATATATGACATCCAAATTTCTAGAAGACACGTTTTATAACGTTGATTGCACCATACTATTTGAGATTATGAAGGTAATTGAATTACATACAAACAAAGGAGGAATATTTACATTCTGTACATAAATCTATCTGCAGTGCTAAGAAAAATCCAAACCCAAACCCCCATGGCTCAACAGCCCTCATGGACCATGGCCTACCAAGCGACCGCTGCTAAACCCGAAGGTCTGCAGATTACGAGGTGTCGTGAGGTCAGCACGACGAATCTTCTCGGCCGTTATTCTTGCCTTTCTAGACCAGGGCTAAGAATCAAGGGCTATGAAAAGGAAGCAGCAATCCAGAAAACAATGAAGCAAGGCTGCAGTTTGTCCGATCTCGTTTTTCCAACGATTGTTAAGAACAGAAGGAAATCAAAGAGGAATTTGGAAATTGAATCACAATCCAATGAGTGGAAATCAAAACTTTGAAGGCTTTCAACGACATACCACACCGTCTAATTTGGTATGCATTGCGATATCATGGCATTCTGGATCAACTCATTAATTGGGTTAAAATGCTCTATTTAACGCCAGTAATAGAGTACGATGTGCTGCTGGTATATCAGACAGCTTTCTAAACAAATTTGGTGTTCATCAAGGTTCAGCCTTGTCACCTCTACTCTTTGTTTGTTCATTGGACACGATCGCTTGAGACCTACACCGTGAAGTCTCATGGAACTTACTCTGTGCAGATGATGCCATGCTTGCCAGTACTACCAAACATTATCTGCTACACGAGATCCAAGCCTGGCATGACACCCTCAGCAGTTATGGTCTCCATATTAAAATCAAGAATACCTAAAAAACCAGAGTGAATGTGAAATTGAAGTCAAAGGTAAAAGCCTACCAAAGACCGATACATTCCGTTACTTAGGGTATAATTTATGTACTAAGACCAACATTATAATGCTGAAAGGTGAGCAAGGATAAATTGAATAGATGCGATGCAGGGAGGTAACGGGAATGCTTTACGATAGGCAAGTCATGGTCACGAGGTGACTGACATATTTGCGTGCATGAGAAACAGTTGTTACGAGCGCTAGTCCAGGACGTTATCAGATAGCGCAAGCCTGGAGGAATGTTACAGAACCCAGCACACATTGTCTTGTTGCTTGTGATGCTGTACAAGTCCATTCTGCTCTGTAGACATTCTTCCTGAAGCACGATGGGCATCTCAACCAGGTGCGACTCATCTGTCGTCTTCGAACCCAGCTCACCGCGACCCCAGCCCACCACCTGTACAAAGTAACATGTTAGGATCTAGTTCCATATACCTACATCATACCGTTAACGCTGCTTGTCTGTGGTAGAATGAAAGGAGGAGTGACAATGTGCCTGTTTATACACAGCACTGCTAGAAAATACAATACACGTTAATAACTACGGCACTCCACCAATACATGTACATATTGTCCCCTTCAAATTTGGCCTATGATGAATATTTTATTGTAAGTGGTAAATGAATGGTATCAGTCTGTCATTGAGTATAATACAGTAATTCACAAGTTTATTCTGACCCAGTCGTGTCTTCTACAAGAGAACCGGTTTGAACAGGTAGGGTGGACAGTGTATTGATTTTTCAATCGACCGGCTCGTCGTAGTCATGTTATCAGCCCGGAATTTCTCAAGGCCGCTCCAATTGATAGTTCGTGGCGAATGTTCTTGCAGTAGTACTTATTCGAATTATGAGAACCTATCAGGTGAAAGTACGATGTCCAATTAAGAGGCAATGTAAGACCACACCTCCAAGTGTAAATGCATAAATACATCAGCTTTAAGAATAAACGCTCTCTGCTTCTTCGACGTATTTTGCTTCTACTTCGACGCTCTATCATCGCTTTGACTCCGTCGTGACTTTCTATCGCGACGTTCTCCGAGTGAAGCAGATATTTTAGGACAGGTTACGTATTATTCTACGATGATTTCCACGCGGTCGTACGTGTGATCACATTCTAAAACTTTTGTGTCAGTTCCAGCTCTCATCGAGGCAAGAAAGAAGAGGAGCTTTACATACTCAATTATCTCCACCACGATGTTTCATCCATCTTCTGAAAGAGCGATCTACGTGAATATGGGAATGGACTTTGCTGCCAACATGCAGTGCTAAAAATGTAGGCACCGTCTGTCATGGGGGACATAACGACTGGACGCAGATCGCCATGTAAGCGGATCACCATGTGGGCAGATTCCTTCATCGACGGCGAGATCCAATTTCATCAGAAAATTAAGTACCTTTTTATAAACATTCCTATGTTCATCTTTGTAGAAGTAGTACGATCCTATATATTGATGGTAGTATTTCTGTTAGAATTAGAGTCTTTTGGTAATATTGCCATTCTTCTTTCTGGTGGGGTAATGGTAGTAGTGTTACATTGTGTGTGAATGATTTGTTGGACTCTATTAGCGTAGTTAGTCAGTGAATGTCTTCTAATATTGTTCTAAATGTCCCTCCGAATGCTTAGAATGATATTTAAAATCCTAGACCTCTCCAATAAAAGATAACTTTATGTGAGATTAATTTCAAATGTTTGAACTCGTGTGGGACAAAATTACGTCGTATCTGATATGTTCAATTTCAGAGTATATTTCACGTTACGCATTTCGTTGGATTTATGCAAGGTAGTGTCATCAGTTTCAGTGATGATTTCAGATTTTTGGAAGAATTAATAATCAGCACTAATAATAATAATAATAAAGTTGAAGGTCAGGTTAAACTGAAATTTAATGGTCATGAGTGGTAAATGTTATTTGCTATTATTGTGTTATGTTTGATGTGTGCTCTATTAGTGGATTGTGAGCCTGGAATACGGCAGTACCTAAGGAATTAATTGTGTAATTTTATTTGGTGAAGCATGTGTCTAGAGAACCATGCCTTCTGTGAATTTGGAGTACGTGTTAAATAATATGGATGAGATTCAGGAGTAATAATAGTTAATCGCAACTCATGAACCATGTGTCCGATCACATTAACGTTTGACCAATATTTATATGCGTGGTATTTGTCGACCAATTCTTCTGAATATTGAATCGCTGATTTTCTAGATGATCAACGTTGTGATAACCCTGCTATTTTTCTATCCAAGTGAATGCCCAGATTCAATCACATTTCGATGACTGTCGAGTGTTACGATTTATCAGATACCGTCATCTGAATATTCCATGGTAGGAAAATAAAATAAAAACTTAAATTTAAATTCCAGAATCCGATTGTAAAGTATGTAAATAATAACCGTGTATCATTTGTGTGAGTGTGACATGAGTGCAGTAGTTCGTGATATATTTCTGTGATTTATTGAAATGTGGTTCTGACCATGCCACGTGTTCATAATGTTTGGCCCAGGTTATTTCAACGTTGTTTGTGATGACTTATTTTGATAGGATTAACACTTTAATAAATTTTATTTGAATTTTACCTAAAGTTGACATTAACGTACCGGTACCAGTCAAAAAAGAATAAGTACGTATTATTTCAAAATTGTGTGAGCATAGTACCAAAATTGTAAATGCTGTAAAATTCATTTTCAAGGTGTAGGGTAACAAATTAATTAACGTTACACATTATTCAAAGCAGTTTAGAAGGATTTTCGTGGAAATAATAACTCTTGTAAGCGTAATTAATTTTGTAAGGTCTTGAATAGACATGATTAAATAAAATTACGTTAATGGAAATATTTTCAAGAGTGCAGTTCAGTGAAATTCACACCAGAAGTACGAAATAATAATAATGAAATTTGTCCAGGAAGAAGAAAGATAATGATGTGATATTCATGATAATATTTGCAAAGTTTAATGACGCCATTATCAATTAATTTTCTACATTAAATTAAAATTTATGAATTTTCTTGTGTAAAGGTAGATGCTATTGCGATAGCCTAGGATAGTTTAAGATAACATTGGATAGCTTATTGTTATTTAATTTTTTAATTTGCTGATAATCCAACCGATGTTAGGAGGAGGTTCTCCCACAAAAATATTTTTTTTCAAGCCAGATGTGGGCTAATTGTTATTTCATTTACATTGCAGTAAAATGCAGGCTTCGTTTTGGTTAGAGAAGGAAGTTGTAGTGTATCATGTAACCTTTGGAGAGGAAATCAGAACCAGTATCAGCAAGATTAAATTGCTAAATTTTGTTATTTTATGTTATATGATGTGATAGTTGTAATAAATGTCAAACCTATTGTTGTAAGTGTTTGTTTTTCAATTGTCGTCAGTCCTAAAATCTTACATGCCATTTTAAAGTCTGGCAGCGAACGGTCCACGACTGTGACTCTCGCTCTCCGGCTGAGCCAATCGGGAATATAGGGGGCAATGTATTATTTTATATAGGGACATTGATAATTAAATATATTCAACACGGCGTTTGCATAAAATGGGTGAAACACCGTGTACTAGGGAAATAAATAATACCTCAAAGTTGCCATAAAGTATGAAGTTTCCTTGTTTTGGCTTAACATGCTATGAACAATTTTATTACGAAGCAGAATAATGCCGAATACTATACTGCTTCTGCGGCAAAACATCATGTTTTTATAAAGTTAAACAAAGAACACTAGGCTTCAATAAAATTGACGATCATGATACTTGTTGTTTAAAGGGGCCTAACATCTAGATCATCGGCCCCTAAAAGTACGAAATGAGATGAAATGCAATGACAATAATTTAAAAGTTCAAAATTCATCCACTGACTAGAATTTAAAACGTTATGATAAAGAATGAAAGGATAAATATGAATTTAAAATAATCAGCGGAGCGATCTCACAATACTGAAAGTTAAAAATAGGCACAAAATTGATCCAGTGGCTAGAATTGAAAACTATGACAATGAACAATGTTTATGAACTTAAAACAATCCGTGGATTCGACCCGCAATTCCTCACCTTCCCAGAAAATATATAGAAAAATTTGTATTACTGACCAAGGGAGTGCTTAGAAAGCACAAATCTGAATCGATGTTTCTTGTTGTCCAAAGGGGTCCAAAATCCAGGTCAACGGCCCCTCATAATATCGCTAGTAAAGTAGAACTATGGTATTTCTCAAGTTGCGGTAATAATAAAGAGTAGCGTAGACTCACGGTGTTCCAAACTTTACGGTACTACGTATTGTACGTCGCACAGGTAACGCAGACCCATGGTGTTTCTCACGTAATGGCGCCACTTGTAGTCAACGCAAACCCATAGTGTTCCTCACATAGGTGTACTAATAACAGGCAACGCAGACCCACGGTATCGCTCATATAGTGCTACTAATCACAGGCAACGCTCAGACCCGTATTGTTTCTCATAGTGGTACTAATCACAGGCAACGTAAGTCCGTGGTGTTCTGCATATAGTGCTACTAATCACAGGTACTGTAAATCCGTAGTGGCCCACCCACTATTGCTATGAATCAAAAACCTATTGAGTACCTAACATAGTGGTACTACTCGCAAGTAAGGGTGACCCATGGTTTTCCCCGCGTGATGGTACAAATAACAAGCAGTTCCATGGTTCTAATTCATTCATCCCTTGGCCACTCCTTTTAGTCGCCTCTTACGACAGGCAGGGGATACCGTGCGTGTATTCTTCATCTGGGCCCCACCCAGAGTGGATGCTTCAGTAAAAGTAGCATCTCCTCAAAAAACAGTACTGATACAAAAGTACACAAATACAAACTCACAACAACAAATTGTTGTGCCAGTCCTTATGCCACAGCCTATGTAACTGTATGTTTCAACCATTACTTGTAGACCAATTCATGTACCTGGAGCCTATCAGCGGTACGCGTGCGCAGCCCTGAGTCAGCAACGTGGTGAAGTACAAGCCGACTGAGTGTGAAGAGACTTGCAGTCTCGTGCACAGGGCACTGAGCTTACGGCACCAAGCTTTGACACCCGTGCTCTACGAGAAGACAAAAGCGAACGCCTGAAGTTGTTCATCAATCTACGAAGCTGAGCACTGGCCAATTACGATGCGAGTAGAGCACCAACTTCACGCTATGGAGAAGCGTATGTTGCACTGGTCGACGGGAATCTTTCGCCCTGACCTCATTACAAACGACGCTATTCGGAGGAAGATTGGCATCACCAAAATAAATGAGAAAATGCGTGAGACGTCTCCAATGGTGTGACCACATCACGCGCCGAGGACCTCACACCGTCAACAATACTGCCTACTACTTGAAAGTCTGCAGAACTCGACCAGTTGGAAGGCCAAAACCCTCGACCTTCAATGAAATGATGATTTTTGTCGCGGGAAATGGCTTTCTTGATCCTTCAGGTGGACCCTTTACCAGTAGGATATAGTATAAGAAGAAGATAATAGTCATTTTATCTGAATTAGCAGACGATCTGGAGAAATCACTGGATGGTATGAACATAGTCCTGAAACAGGAGTACAAGGTAAAATAAATAAATACAAAACAAAAGTAATATAGTGCAGTGGAATGAAGACAGGTGCCGCAGGAGGTATTAGATTAGGAAATGAAGTCTTACAATAAACAGATGAATTTTTTTACTTGCCTAGTAGAATAACTACGGAAGTAAGGACTAACACACCGAAGGAAGACCGGTTTTAATAAGAGGAAATTGCTGATTCAAAACAATGACATGTATACAAAACAGAAAAATATTTTGAAGACTTTCATCTGAAACGTGACACTGTAGGGAAGTGAAACATGCACAATAACTGGCTCAGAACGAACGAGAATAGGAGATGTTGGAATGTGGTTCTGCAGAATAATATTGAAGGCGTGAGGAGTATACTGAATCAGAATGAAGAGATATTGAACAGAATTGGTAACAGGAGAATGATTTGGTGAAATTTGACCAGAAGAAGAGATAGAATGATAGGACACATCCTAAAACACTCAGGACTTGCTTGAGGGAATGTAAGAATGGTATGGGTAGACCATGAAATGAATATGACAAAACAATTACATTAGATGTAGGGTCCAGTAATTTGGTAAAAATGAAAAGGTTATCACAGTATAGGGTAGCATGGAGGGCTGCATCAAACTAGTCTGAAGGCTGATGACCCGAACAACAGCAATACCAGTTAGTGAGAAGAGTAAATATCGCACGCCTTGAAATTACTCTTGCTACTCCTACTCATCGTAGCAGAGCACGTACAACTTTTTTTCTTTCAATTTATGTTTTGTGAACAATCCCATTTAGGACTCCGCAAAGTATTTAGGAGCTTACGTTTGTCTCGCTTTGTAACCATGTTTCTTTTGCTCTCCTGCTGTAAGCTTCTTTCTTCTCTATTGTCCATATTGTTCCATTCGCCTTCATCGGCTTTTTTTCTCCTGCTCGGCTTGCCATTTGGAAATTTTAGATTTGAAAATCTCCCTGTCCTGGATTTCTTATGCGACTTCTGCACATTTACGGTCGTTTCTGATTTCAAAGCTTCTACTTCAACTTTATTCTTGTTATTCGGCTAATTGTATAGTGAACCTGTTAGGCTTCATTACTTTCATGTGTCCGTAAACCAGTAGTCTGCATTTTCTGATGTTGATATGAATGTGAATGTTTTATTTCTTACTGCGAAAACCACTGAGTGAAATATTTCTGCATAGAACTTTCCGTGGAAAGGATCTGTCTAAGGATTAATATCGTGTTAGTAATTTTCCACAGTTATCGCCCGTATGAAACATGTGATGCAGGTTAGTATTTCTCCCACAATACAGCCATACAGCCATATACCGGTTTTCACAGGTGTAATGACTATATGCTTCTGAGATATTATTATTATTATTATTATTATTATTATTATTATTATTATTATTATTATTATTATTATTACTATTCATTTTATTAGCATTATTCTTTTAACTTCTAGGGTTAGTTTTCCCCTCGGACTCAGCCTCAAGGGCAGTGTCCTGGAGTGTGAGACTTTGGGTCGGGGATACAACCCGGAAGGAGGACCAGTACCTCACCCAGGGGGCCTTCCCGATATGCTGAACAGGGGCCTGGTGGAGGAATGGGAATATTGGAAGGGATAGCAAGGAAGAGAGAATTGTCCGTTCTCTTAACTTAGGTACCATCTCGGCATTTGCCTGGAGGAGAAGTGGAATATCACGGAAAACCACTTCGAGTACGGCTGAGGTAGGAATCGAACCTCCCTCTACTCAGGTGACCTCCCGAGGCTGAGTGGACCCAGTTCCATTTCTCGTACAACTTTTAATATTTGTGGCAGAGCCGGGAATCGAACTCGCTTCCCCGAGGGTGGCAGCTTATCACACTAACCACTATACCACAAAGGCGGACTTCTTCTTCTTATCCTTCTGATTCTTCTTATATTTATTCATTAGCGTTATCATCCTCTTCAAAAATATGGCACCACTAATATTTTCCTTCATTCTAGGAATGCTCATATTCTTTTCTTTTTCCCTATTGGTTGCTACTGTTCCATTCCAGATGGAGTATATTATCCATTCAAAATAAATGGTGAAACAGCCTTTTTCTAATCAGTTATGGTTCTATTTATATACATTTATTACAAACCTTCATTATTTTTTTTTATCGCACGTCTTTTAGTGTTGGGTGTGTCTGAGGACATGTTCGGTTCGCCTTGTGCAGTTCTTCCTGTTTGAATCCCACGGGCGACCTGCGCGTGTTGATGTAGGCTGATGACAATGAGGCTTATATTCCCCAACCGATGGACCAATCGTCTTCAACAAATGTTGAGATTCATAGAAGGGAGTGATTCGGAATCCATGAAAACTGCTATGCGTGAAACACAAAATAAAGAAAAATTACTTCATGACGGTTGCCAATCTTCTGGAAAGACGGCACCATAAGAAGAAAAATAAGAAGCTTATGGGTGTCCTAATATTGCCAATCCGGAGGAAAACAACATAGAAGTTAGTAAAATTCTCAACAATGACCTTGGTAGAGGTGCGGTCTATCTCTTCAACCGCTACTAACCTCCACTAGATGGCATAGCTGCTACAGTTGTTCAATGTCACTCCCGTCAATGATGCGTACAACAGCCAGTTTTTTTAAATGACATGGGCCCAACACCTGTAACAAGTGATAATGCCAGGCTGATGAAAATGAGGTACAATATACAGCACTGGGAATGAGAATAGTATCGGTTGACCTGCCTCTTTACTTTTCACCAACCCTTCTTAACAACCATTTTTGAGTGAGATCGCGTGAATTTGTTCTACTGTACGAGTTCATACTAAACGCCTACACCATGCTCAAATTTCAGAGATTTGACTTATTTCATTGTTATTTGGCTGATCATTTCGAACGATATTGGACAACAAGATGGACTAAAATATACGAACTAACAATTTTTTTTTAATTTCTGAGAAAGTCTACCAACGAAGCAAATTATTGAGATTGCTGATTGCCATTTTAAGCACTTGTCTAATCAGCGAACTTCAGCTTGTACAGAACAGAATACCTGAAACACGAACACTGATTTCACATCGGAATTCTACTTACGTCACTTTGAAATTCGCTAATCTAAATTGCATAGTTCATTGTTCTATTCCTTTCGATTTTTGCCATCGAAGGACCATGGAAAGTAACACTGTGCATTCGCCCTGATACTGTCCTGCTCCATGGCTGAATGGTTAGCGTGCTGGTCTTTGGTAACTCGGGCCGCGGGCTCGATTTCCGTCAGGGTCGGGAACTTTTACCGTAATTGGTTAATTCCGCTGGCACAGGGACGAGTTCAGTTGCCGTCTTCATCTTCATTTCATCCTCATCACGACGCTCAGGTCGCCTACGGGTGTTAAATCAAAAGACCTACAACTGTTGAGCCGAACTTGTCCTCGGACACTCCCGCCACTAAAAGCCATACGCCATTTCATCTCGATCCTTCTTTTCTTGATTTCCAATACTTCTTCATCCCTTCACTTTGATTTTCCTCTTCTCATGTGTCCAGGAAACCCTTGAAATTTTCTATTTGAAAGATTCTGCCTTGTATTCTATAGTATCGTTTGTTATTCCAATCTATAACATACATTTCTTTTTATCCTTGGACCCACTGTTTACCATTCTTGCTCTTGTAAACCTGGTTAAACAATCTTTTTGTCAATCTGCTCTAATACTTCCTCATGTAACCAAAACTTATTTCTCCTCTTTCAGATCGTGTCTGACATTCATTGATTTTCATCTATGTTTTTAATAAATATAATGTTATTGGGTTTAAGTCCCATAATGTCAAGCTGCCGGAATTTTGTCAGAAAGTAGTTATTTTACGAGCTGCTAGTTCTATGAATAGGGTCTGCCATATGGACCGTCAAAATGGACTTAGGAGGCCGACACTGTACCCTCTCAGACAGTCGAAATGGCTTTTAACTAAACCAAGAATCTCTACGCTCTTCTGTTGTAAGTAGCATTGATCCTTATCCAGAAGAGGCTTTGCATTTATACAGATTTCAAACCTCTGTTATTTTACAAGTTGCTAAAAGGAGAATAACTAGTTTGTGCAGATACATGGTGCGTGCTGATTGATACGATAGTTTGGTCTACAGTAGTTTAAAGGTATCTGTGTGTCTTTAATAATCGGATATAGTCAGATACTAAGCCATCAATTAAATATGAAATTAATATAATAATAAAGTAACGTGTAAGGGGTGATCAAAGAATTTCCGTTGATGGCCGTACATTCCTGGATCAGGATTCCAATCAGGCAAAATTACCGTGAGCATTGAGACTCTCCTCCCACCAGCACACCAAGTTGAAGGGCAAAACACTGCGTCCTGCTGCGTGAACAAGTCCGTAATTGCATGCCACACGTCCTTCTCCGCCGACCGTTCAAGGCCTTTTTGAGGAGACCGACGGCGTGATAATCGTATGGAGAGAGATCAGGACTATAGAGCGGGTACTCGAGTGTCTCCTACTTGAGTTGTTGTTGTCCGGAATGGATGAGGTTGGCCTCGCAGATCGACCGGCATCTTGTGTCGATAAGCGACCCGCTCCGAACTTGGTACACCATTCCACAAGGTTGGTTTTCGACAGAAAAGCTTCTCCACACTCAGCCTTCATTCTCCGATGGATGTCCATCGGTGTTTGTCCTTCGGCAGCCAGGAAAAGGTTAACAGCACGTTGGTCCTGTTTGGGCGCATTTGGTAATAGCCTCGCCATAGCTCACGTGGCCGCATTTAACGCACACATCTCAGCAAGACACGAGAGCCACACTAAAAATTTGTCATTCATACAATTTTGTCCGTGCTTATATGCCCGCAACAGAGTCGCGCTACCCTGCATGTCCGCTGCAGCAACGCTCTCAAACGGAAACTTCTTGATCACGCCTTATATTTAATATTTAAAAAAGGTACTTCGGAAACACAGTCCGAACCGATTGTGTCCGTCAGGTGTAAAGTGTTACCATTTCCCATGAACGTGTAACAAGACTGCTCAAAGAATCGTGAGCCTTTGGAAGAGGATATTAGATTTATATATTACCTTCATCTTGCACTCCTCACTTGCGACATTCCTTTAAAAACCAGATTTCAAATTCTTATTTTCTGTACTACTTACCGATCATTTTTTTAGTTTCATGCTATGTTGCGCGTCACACAAACATTCTCAACGACATATACTGTATAATATATATACAAGTAGGCTAATTTATCTCTCTTAATCAGGTAGCACACTGCTTCCGTTCCGTTGACCTTGGACATTAAGTTAACGTGTAACCAAATGTCCAGCCGCCCACTGCTTCAGTTCCATACCCTTCAGCACTTCCCTCCGACCATCCGTTCAGCCGATCTTGCCCTCACAAGATAAGTTGACGGAAGACGGTAGGTAGACGCCTGACGAGCCTCCTGCGAAGTGTTTTATACACTGACTGACAGAGCAAATGCAACACCAAGAAGGAGTGGTCAGAACTTTATGCCAATTGCAGGGTAGACTGACGTCACTGAGGTATGCTCATGATGTGAAATGCGCCGCTGTGCTGCGCACGTAGCGAACGATAAATGGGAAACGGCGTTGGCGAATGGCCCACTCCGTACCGTGATTTCTCAGCCAACAGTCATTGTAGAACGTGTTGTCGTGTGCCACAGGACACGTGTATAGCTAAGAATGCCAGGCCGCCGTCAACGGAGGCATTTCCAGCAGACAGACGACTTTACGAGGGGTATGGTGATCGGGCTGAGAAGGGCAGGTTGGTCGCTTCGTCAAATCGCAGCCGATACCCATAGGCATGTGTCCACGGTGCAGCGCCTGTGGCGAAGATGGTTGGCGCAGGGACATGTGGCACGTGCGAGGGGTCGTCAGCACGCGAGGATCGGCGCATCCGCCGCCAAGCGGTGGCAGCCCCGCACGCCACGTCAGCCGCCATTCTTCAGCATGTGAAAGACACCCTGGCTGTTCCAATATCGACCAGAACAATTTCCCGTCGATTGGTTGAAGGAGGCCTGCACTCCCGGCGTCCGCTCAGAAGACTACCATTGACTCCACAGCATAGACGTGCACGCCTGGCATGGTGCCGGGCTAGAGCGACTTGGATGAGGGAATGGCGGAACGTCGTGTTCTCCGATGAGTCACGTTTCTGTTCTGTCAGTGATAGTCACCGCAGACGAGTGTGGCGTCGGCGTGGAGAAAGGTCAAATCCGGCAGTAACTGTGGAGCGCCCTACCGCTAGACAACGCGGCATCATGGTTTGGGGCGCTATTGCGTATGATTCCACGTCACCTCTAGTGCGTATTCAAGGCACGTTAAATGCCCACCGCTACGTGCAGCGTGTGCTGCGGCCCGTACCTTCAGGGGCTGCCCAATGCTCTGTTTCAGCAGGATAATGCCCACCCACACACTGCTCGCATCTCCCAACAGGCTCTACGAGGTGTACAGATGCTTCCGTGGCCAGCGTACTCTCCGGATCTCTCACCAATCGAACACGTGTGGGATCTCATTGGACGCCGTTTGCAAACTCTGCCCCAGCCTCGTACGGACGACCAACTGTGGCAAATGGTTGACAGAGAATGGAGAACCATCCCTCAGGACACCATCCACACTCTTATTGACTCTGTACCTCGACGTGTTTCTGCGTGCATCGCCGCTCGCGGTGGTCCTACATCCTACTGAGTCGATGCCGTGCGCATTGTGTAACCTGCATATCGGTTTGAAATAAACATCAATTATTCGTCCGTGCCGTGTCTGTTTTTTCCCCAACTTTCATCCCTTTCGAACCACTCCTTCTTGGTGTTGCATTTGCTCAGTCAGTGTATCATCTGAATGAGTGCGATCAACGAAGAACTACGGACTGAAGTCGTAAAAGGACATCCTGATATCATGATGTAGCAAGGACAAGATCAAGTGAATCGACAAGAAGTGATAGTGAGGCAGCAACTCCGTCGACAGCTTCTGTGTGAAGTAAGAGGTCAAATACCACTGTGGCTGATGTGCTGGAGGCTTTCTTAAATGCCAAATATGAAAAAGTGGATGGAAAACCCGTGGATTCCCAAAAAATGTTGTTATGAAGCCGAAAGGAACAGATCTTTTATTCCTCTGTTGCAAATTGAATTTAAATTTGAAATTAACGTTCTAGTGATTTAATATTGATTGGAAATATTGACTGCTCTCACAGTCGGTACATTGATTTATAATATTGTGCCATTATAACTACTGTTCTTTTGCATGTAGGCGTAATATTGTTAAATAAAATATCAGAGGAAATCACTAGTTACTTCATTGTTACTGCTAGTCGCTCACCAGGTGATATTGGTTTTCTGAAATTTATTTTCTTGGATGTGTGAATGCTTAAAAAATAAAAAATGAGCTAAGCATTCTGATGATGCTTGTTGTTTAAAGGGGCCTAACATCTAGGTCATTAGCCCTTGGCATTCAATTTGTCCTCATCAGTGAAGGTAATATTCACCATATTGTTCCCTTTTTATATTTATTTAATGTATCCGAAATCTTCCTTCTATTCCCTCTACCTCTTCATCTTCTTCTCTTCACAGTTTGTATTTTCGCTGTCCTCGAAATGCATGCACTGTTCTAAGCCGGGTTCACTGACTGCTTCCGAAAGGGACGGAATGTATGTGCGGCAGACGAACTGATGGGAACGGATACGAAGAAAACCGAACTGAACTGAACCGAGCGGGGCGGATGCAGTGTGCTCCCTGCTTTATTGGAGGGAGGGAACGGGGCTATACGCCGAGTGATATCGACATTCGCTTCTCACTAAGGTGGCTTTATGCCGCTGTACAGTAAGTTGGATTTATCCAGAAGAAGACTTGGACTCTAACCACAGGTCGATGGGTACGAATTGCAGTGTGTTTAAAAATTGACGAATGTAAGGTATGCAAAGAGATGGAATGTAGACAATTTGTAAAAAAACAAAAAACAAAGAGAGTTGGACAATTCTTCAAGGAACATGTTGCACAAGAACTAAATAAAGAGGATGAAAGAAACACAATTGATTAAGAGTGAACAATCTTGAAGAATGAGATGAGCATGGTTGCTGAATAAAAGCTATGAAGAATGTCAAGATCAAGCAGGAATCAATAACTCAAGAGATACTACTAGATCTGACTGATGAACGGCGTAAAAATATGAAATTCCAGCATAAAAATCAAAAGCACAGACAGACGTTCCGATTTTATTTTTGACTGCAATAAAGGCTTCCAGAAAAGCCTTATAGTTACTTCACGTGGTCTCTTATGGGTCGAGAACTTTATTTTATACTCAGTAGGGATAATTCATATTGCTAATATTTTCTATGCCGATCACACATAAAAGAATTTGCATTCATGACGACCAAGGTTAAAAGAAATCTTCTGTTAGCTCCACGGAAGGAGATTATTCTTATTTATGTCCTTCCTGAGTAATACATATTTTCCAATTCGCTGGCTGAGATATTAACTAGAGCCCCATATTCGCTGATTATCGCATGTATTACATAAGAAGAAGTTGAAAATGATATCTACAAACTAAAACACAAAAATTATTGCCGCCTGTTCCTCAGTATCCGAATTAACCCTGTTGCGAATATTTAAAACACGCGTTAAGTCTCCTGCTCAATCTCATTCTTAAGAGTAGCAAGTTAACTGATTTCTAAAGTGTGCCCTACTTTCAGAACTGAAGATCAATAGGAGTCATGTCTCTAAGCCTTTTATGAAAGTATTCTGAGTCATGAAGGCCGTGGATCAACTGCTACAAACTTATGTAATATTCTGTACAGTATATTTCAACTGCCTTAGACAGCTGAGGTACGAATGATTCTATTTACATTGATTTTTCCAAGGTATTTGAGAACATATATCATACCATACTGTTGCAAAATCTGTAGATTCTTGGTTTCTCAAATAAAATGACGGAATTACATCACACTAATGCAATAGGAATCAATATGCACTTTATCATAATTTTGAATCGTACTCTTAAACTGCAATATCAAATGTACCTCAAGTTTCTAATGTAAGTCCCATTCTTTTTATAATATTAATTAATAATTTGCCTAACTGCACAACAAACGCCAGATATCTAACGTACGCAGATAATTTTTAAATATTTTTAATTATTAAAAATGAGTAATATTACCCAGAAACTCCAGGGTGATACTGACAGTATACTGTATACGGTAGGTGGCATGTAGATCGGAAGACAGTCCCAAAATTTCAGTTTTCTCCACTAGGCCTTTGTCAAATGAAATCTATAGCCTACTATAGATTATGACAGCCACACCTGCTAACTAACTGCTTTATGTATGACTACATCAAAATCAGCCAAAAGAGCTGACGGTTCGAAACTAAATATTATCACAGGTATTTACGGTTTTGACCTACACCTCCTTTTATGTGACCGCTGTTATAATTGGAAATAATCGAACAACTATGTAAACTTATCATTATTGGATACATGATCAGTAAAACATTAAGAAAAATGAACAGAAGAAATCGAAACTACCATCTAGAACAATTTTATTGTTCTCACATAGCAGTTGTACTTTTCGTCACAAATCAAACAATTTTAATTTACTGTTATTAACCACAAGCTTTACAATCTCCAGATTTCAAATTTTCATTTACTGCAAAGCTCTATGTACTACTTATTTTTTATCAACTTGCTTTACGTCAGACCGACACAGATAGATCTTAAGGCGACGATGCGATAGGAAAGGGCTAGGATGGAGAAAGAAGCATCCGTAGCTTTACTTAAGATACAGGGCCTGCATTTGCACGAATTGAAAATGGCAAACTACAGAAAAACATTTTCATGGTTGCCGACAGTAGGGTACGAACCCACTATCTCCCTAGAGCGAGCTCACAGCTGTGAGACCCGAGCAGCACAGGTAACTCGCTTGGTCTGATGTTTCCGAAATGGTGGAATAATTGACCATCTAATGCGATAAATACATTTCCTCAGGTAAGTCGTTCTTTTTCTATTTTTGGTTTGAAATATCAACCCTTTCACAGGCAACTTCTTTCTCAGTAAAATTTAATGGTCCTTCAAACAATTGAGCTTTTCGCTTTACACTTTTGCATAAGACTTGCCTATCCAAACTATCAACGGTTATGACTCACATTGTTACTAAATTAAATAGGAACAGTAGCATCATTTAAATAAATACGTGACTAACATGTGTCAGCATTGCACCACTCGCTGTGTTTCCTTATCTCTGCGAAATTTATATCCACCTATAATAAGCTTGCTTTGAATATAATATGAAATGTTTTAATTTATAAATAATTGTATTGTCGTGTCATTAACTTTCCCTTAATTTAATTAGTATGTGCGGGTGAATTGAACGATGGCATTCTTGCAACCATTCACTACTTCGTTCATTCATTCATTCATGAAAATCTCTCCCATTGTTGTGGTTAACCGTGACTGCGAGAGAAGATTTGATATCCAGTCTAGTCATTCATTCATTTTGGCATTCAGTATTTCATTCATACATAATGTAATGTTTAAGTCATTTAATCAGTTCATCACAGATACAATCAGGACTCAATCATTAGTGAACGCTCTCTCCCCAGTTGCTAGGGGCTTTACGTCGCACCGACACAGATAGGTCTTATGGCGACGATGGGATAGGAAAGGCCTAGGAGTTGGAAGGAAGCGGCCGTGGCCTTAATTAAGGTACAGCCCCAGCATTTGCCTGGTGTGAAAATGGGAAACCACGGAAAACCATCTTCAGGGCTGCCGATAGTGGGATTCGAACCTACTATCTCCCGGATGCAAGCTCACAGCCGCGCGCCTCTACGCGCACGGCCAACTCGCCCGGTTCTCCCCAGTTGGTGACAATCCGCGACTCTGAGAGATAACTGGGAATATAGTGCATTCATCAACTCACTGTGTCACTCATTAATTTAAGTAGTCACGATGATGATGCTTGTTGTTTAAAGGGGCCTAACATCGAGGTCATCGGCCCCTAATGGTACGAAATGAGATGAAATGAAATGGCAAATTAAAAGTCCAAAATTCTCCACTGACCAGAATTCATAATGTGAGGACGAAAATGAATGGATGGAGATGAATTTAAAACAATCAGTGGATGCGACCCGAAATGCCTTACATTCACAGAAACTGACGTAAAACAATAGTATTACTGACCAAGGGACTGCTGATATAGCATAACACTGAATCGATGGTGCTTGCAGTCTAAAGGGGGTCCAAAATCCAGGTTATCGGCCCCTCATGACGGTACTTATCGCTAGGAATGTAGAACCATGGTATTTGTCATGTCGCGGTACTAATCAAAAGTAGCAGAGACTCGCGATATTCCACACATTATGGTACTACTCACAGGTTATCAAATTCGACATATGATACAGACCTATGGCTTTTCTCACATTGCGGTGCCATTCATAGGCAACGCAAACCTATGGTGTTCATTACATAAGAGTACTAACCTCAGGGACCTTGCCCTATCCCGTGGTGTTCCTCATATAGTGGGTACTAATCATAGGTAAGACAGAACCATGGTAGCTATCATCCCATGGTCCCGCTCATGTGGTACTAATCACAGGAACTGTAAACGCCGACCGCACGGTGCTCCTGTGTGCTACTAATCACAAACCTATTTGGTATCTAATATGGTGGTACTAGGCGCAAGTAAAAGCGACCCATGATGTTCTCCGCGTGGTGGTACTAACCACAAGTAGTTTCATGGTTGCAAGACAATCATCCCTTGGTCGCCCCTTTTAGTCGCCTCTTACGACAGACAGGGGATACCGTAGGTGTATTATTCGTCTGCGTCCCCCACCCACAGGGGGTTGTGTGTTTGGTCCACGAGAGGTATTTTATTACCCTCAAGTCCGCCGGGAAGCCGGTTAGGACCCCCCTATCTGCTACCTGGGATGTGCCACGTGGGAGTAGCACCTCTCCCCCTGCTACGCCAGCGTAGTAGGTTCGTGGATTTAGGTAGTCAGTAATTCATTTATTCATAATGGAATGTTCAAGTCATTCACTCATTCAATCCAACACCCATTCATTAATGCTCTCTTCCCAGTTAGTGGCTATTCGTGCCGGGTGTGAAGAATGATATTCCACCATGTAATTAACTAGTGACCAATTTATAGAGTCATACATTCATTCAGTTCAGTCATAATGTGCGTGGTAATTGTAGGATCAATGACACTTGTGACACAAACATAAGCACTAAAAAAGCTAAGTAACGAGAAGATTCATGTTCTCCTAGACTATATCTCATTGTTAATTTCTAGGACAAAATAATATTTAGTGTTGCAATAGTCAAACTGTTGTAAGAAGGAGAATGTAATGCATGTATCGAATCTATTGAATTGTAATAAATGATTACTCCCTCTCCAGTTTCAGGCGAAGCGGAACTAGGTGATGGGAGTATTCTATTCTAATAACCTTGCTTTGTGCTCTTTGGATTTTCATAACTTGCTGAGAATTGTTGGATTCCGTTGCTCCATAGAAACACCCACAAGGAGTACGTCGTTGTATACGGAGCGTGTTACTATATACACTCAGAAAAATGACAGTTGTTAACTGTGCTACTATCCCTACAGACACAGCTATTCTTGAAATAAATTAGTAACATTATTTACTAGCAGTTCTGCCACACATATTCTGTAGCAGGGTGCATTTGTAAACAAGCCTAATATGCAGAAAATAAAGTTGAATATCTAATGTATTTACACACTGAACCAAAACATTGCTTTCATGTGTCTTGAACGATCCATAAGCTCTGAATTGCGACGCTGTTCGGCGTGTATAGAAGACAGGTGGCTATTTGGAAACTTCCACGCATACCGTCTGCGAGTTTCAGCTGCATTCCGACCAGATTCGTCATAGATTAAAATGATATCTGTGTAGTATATTCATCGTTGCTGAATAAACCAGCCAGCGTCCAACTGTATTGCTGCTGTACCAAATACCAGTCCACTACTCTGCGTTAGAACGCTAGGCCTACTAGCGCAAGGAGGCGCATTAGACGGTTAGCGCTGAGGAACAAGCAGCGACTGGCCGTCCGGCTGTCATCTCTTCGTATTAAGTCGTAACCTGCCTGTAGGCAGTAATACCCCTGTAAAAATCGGTTATTGGACATCCCATTCATCGTTAGTCCATGCGGGACACTTGCAGTGTAAGTAGAAAGTATGGCGCAGTATATCAGGAAGAAGGGACTGTGTTTATGTCATATATACGAGTATTATGGGCATTGTTTTAATAAAATACTGATTTTTTCTGGTTGTTGCTTTTTATCTCACTTTTTACTTGAAATTTCACTTGAAAATTGGAAATTCACATAAACGGTGCACGCTCACCATGGTCATTACCCGTGTGCTCATTTCAAGACATTCCACAGCGATTCGGCTTTCCCATAGCAGATAGCTTCCTTGTCAGTATTAGTCAAGTTCAACTATTCAACATGCATTCCTCGAAATATCTAATACAAAGAAACATCCGTGCTAAAAGATGGTCTAGAAGTTACACTAAATAATTTGTGAAAATTAGAGTTGAGTGCTACTGTTGAAAGATGGGATAGCTAATAACGGTGAGGCATCAATAACTACGGAATGTTTAGCTTGTAAAACCTGGCAAAAGAATGTCACATGTCAAGCCCCACTCGTAAACCGTGACGAGTCGTTGACAGGCCTCTGGCACCATTAATAACAACCAGCTATTTTATTGTTTGCGCTCAGTCCATTAGTGATTACTACAGTTCAATGGAAAAACTCCAGTCTGCATTAAATCATGACATGAATGAGTATTGCACCCTTCAGTAAGGAACTAAAAGCCAAAAAACAAATATTTTGTTTGAATCAAAAGCAATCAAGCTGATGATTGCCTGACAGATTACTTCTATGTATAATGGGCTGTTGGCAATAAATTTTTATGATTATCATTTATTTGGGAACAAGGCCGCTTCTCATTCGATTTTTGGTAGGGCAACGTATTGTGTGAAAAAATGTGCTTTGTGTTAATACGGGATGTGCATCGATCCAGTAGCATGGATTATTTCCAGTACAAAATTTTCATTTATGAATAGGCTTTGTCCAGTTTGAAATATGTGTGGCATTACAGCAGCTTCTATGGTAGGCACGAAATAATCTTCACAAAAATGTAAAGTCACAGAAATGACTTGATGTACAAAGCTTAGATTGTCAGAGGTCTGCTGTTTGGAGAAAGAGGCACCCTCACCAGTTAGACACCAAACTTACTGCAAAGTTTGAAAATTCCATTCTGCTAAATAGAAAAAAAATCAACTCACAGATGATTCATTCCCATTTACACCTGAGAACACGATTAACACTCTTACCCAAAAGGGGAAGACAATAAGACCATCAATAATTATAAATTTTCTCTTTTTGATGTTTGTGAAATACATTGAAATTTTGACCTGATTTTATTCCGGTTCTAATGGTCGTGCTTATTGGAAGATTTATTTATTTATTTATGTAATAAATCTCTCCATCTCTCTCTAATCTTTTTTCATCACATGCCCGAGTTAATTTGGGTGCTAACATGTCTCCCGCTGTCCCAGACACGAGTTAACTCGAATTTCAAGCAATGCGCTCTTCCTGAGTACCGAGTTCAATCTGACGCTGTAGATTGATTGTTCTTCACATGCTGTGTTCAGACGACAGATGATTCATAAATCGCCTTACCTTATTTTGGTGGTAATTATGTTCATCGTGTGTTTCTTTTATAGCTGTCTTCTGAGATGAGTGCGCAGAAGGGTAAAGAAAACATAAAGGGAGATTATATTTTATAAATTGAAGGGAATGATGATGGGCCTGACTTTTACGTAGTAGAGTCATTAATTTCGTAGACTGGCCGTCTAGTGTCGCTGTGGTGCACTACAACGGAGAGTTTGCACCACAAAATGTTGCCATGACAGGTCTTCGCTAGACCCTGCAAGAGGCAGTTGCGTGCATACAGTATAAACAGAACTACGGTCTCTGCTCAGAAGGGCAGTTTAATGTCAGCGGGGGAAACTTGGGAATGTCGCGGTTCACCAACGGGCAAAGTTTAAGTCCTGCAAAAAATTAGGCAAATCCGCTAGCTAAACGCTTGCGATTATCAAGTCGAAATCACCCAGATCACCACGAGACAGGAAAAAGACCCGAATAGACAGGTAAAAAGACTATGCGATCCTTGAACCGTTAGCGCCAGTCCACGAACATATGGACTGTAGTACGTACATATGTGTACACTGCGTTGCCTACACTGTAGGCGCCAGTCCACGAACTTATTGACTGTAGTAGTATGAGTATACTGAAGGCAAGCTGCGGTGAGAACAAGCTGTAGACATTCATCGCTCCATTCTCAATTTCTGTGAAAAGGGCAAGGAGGAAGCTGTCGTTCCATGTCTGTTCAGCAGCTGTTTCAAGGTTTGACCCTCAGAAAGAGTCGTGAGGACCGTGGTACCGCCCATAGATTTTTTTGTTTGTTCTGTGCCATTCGTTTCGCGCAGGTGTGCTTGGCAGTCCCAGTACCTTCACACGATTCAGTTAGTCTCAAGGAGTCGTTGCGATAAAATCGTAATCTATTCGGTTGTATTAACTACATGACTCGAGTGGTCCAGTTGAGTAAATTTTCTGTTCTGGTGCGACTTTATTTCCACTGTTGTACGAAAATGGTCTTGAAGTTATAACTATGGCTAAGCCCGGACCATCAATGTTGTATATCGGTTGTGCTTTTTTCCTCAAGATGTATTAGCGATATTGGATCAATGCAGCAGTAGCGTAGAGGATTCAGAGAAGAATGATCATGATTACATACAAAGTGATCACATCTAAAGGCCAGACTTATAGATGATCTTCGCATTAAAGGATATTTTAGCTTTCAATTGAAGTGACTGAGGAAAGAACAGATTTACACATTTCATCTTAGTTTTATGAGTAGTATATTTACATTTTTCAAGTGATTGCATGAATGGTGCCTAAATATAGGTTCTGCCGTATTCCAGATAACTGTGTTTTTGAATATGTAATTTCATGATTTAATTGTTGGGACATTTATTGATATTGCAATTACACAATTAGAAATATTTTGTACGCTTTTAATCAGTTAATTTAAATATTTTGACATGCTTTATTGAAGTAGACATTAGCTACATGATATTTCAAAACCGTATTATTAACTGCACATCCATACGTAACTGGGAGGCGTGACAAGTCTGAAAAGTTTATCGATAGGAAGAACATTTTCAGATATGTGATATTGTTTGTACACCAAAGATATATCATATCACATCCTGTAATACCATATCATATATAATAATATGACAAATTTTAAGCAAAAATTATGAAATATTTTGAATTCTATGCAATTTTTTAGCTCAAGAAGCTATAATAAACTTAATATTACGTGGAGCTATATATCATATACGTACTTACTTAAATGTTACGTTGGACGTAAACGTATGTTATACTCATGAAAGTAGTTTCCTAACAATATTGTATTCATAAATTTCAATATCTAATATATTCTAATCAGTCCGGCTCCAATTTTAGAGCAATGTTGCTTTATATGCACCAGTTTGTTACGGTAGAGAGACCTTTCATGTGCCGTTAGCCTTAAGATGCTCACATGCAGTTTCGTCGAAGTTTGAACGGACTTTGAAAGCGAGTTTACTCTTATAGCTAGAAGCTAACAAAATACACGCCGCCATGTCATACGATATATGAGACTTATCTTGTTAGAAAGCGATACCGTGAGTCTCTTTCCTCCGAAGGATTTACGAGAAAATTTGTCGTTAAGAAACCCTCAGTCTCTGTCAATTGATAGCTATCTCGAGGAATATTTCATCTAGCCTTGTGTACTGTAAACGTAACCAAGAAAAATATTTATTTTCATACCCCTATTATTAGATGACTTTATACCTCATGATGAAGTTAGTGCTTTTGGCCTTCTCTTATAATTAACCACATCGGGTAAAATATAAATGTGTTCGTAACTCTACAGCAGCTAAAATAGAAAAAAAATCAATACACATTAACTGTATAAACTTATACTTAAATAAGATTATTACTACTGATAATACAAGCAAGATTATATTATAAAGCTATATTTATGGAAAATATTATTATTTAAGTTTAATATGTAAAATGAGAGTACGAAAATTCACAGCCTGTTTCCAAGTTTAACCGGGTTATGAATTAATGAATGAATGATGTTGGAGATTGTTGCTGGAATGAAGGATGAAAAGGAAAACCGGAGTAATCGCAGAAAAACCTATCCCACCTCCGCTTTTTCCAGCATAAATTTCATATGGAGTGACCAGGATTTGAACCGCGGAATCCAGTGGTGAGAGGCCGGGGCGCCGAGTATTATTATTATTACTACTATTACTACTATTACTATTATTATTATTATTATTATTATTATTATTATTATTATTATTATTATTATTATTAACTGCTAAACAACTTTATCAACTTGAGAAACAGTGAAATGTTTCGAATTGCACGTTTAATCAGTATTGTAGAAGACCATACTCGCAGAACACTTGAAATTTATCGTCAAACGAAGTTGAGGACGAAATACTGTGTGATCATTCTTCCGTAAAAAAAGTTCTACATTCAGCGCTACACATGTGTTGCTAATCCACAGTATTCTACAAACATTACGCCCCCGACCACTCTGCTAGTATCCGGCACGCAATAAACATGAGAATTGTGTATTCCAACAACAGCGGCAAGGAGAGCCATAATCTCTCCCTATGGGTAAACTTACCGATTTAACTAGAATTTTATTTCTATTCAACTTATAAAGTAAGTTTTCTGATTCATGAATTGAATCTAATGAATTATTTATTTTACTGTAAATGGTCAAATAGAGCTATTGGGTCGCCAATTGGTTTGTTGCATTTGACGTCTTTTAACGAGAAAATTTATCACTTTAATTTAGCGACGTGTATAACTGGTGGCAGTTCGGGTGTGATATTTCGTAACACAGCTGGTCTAACAGTCATCTCCTGCTACTTCAACGCATTGTCTCCCGTTCAATGCCAAACAGCGACTGTGGATTATTTCTCTCTTTTTTTTCCTATAACTTTGATATGTATTTCATTTTCTATGTGAAACAGGAGACGTATAGAATAAATATAAGCTATATCATATACTTCCTTAATATTATTCCGCCTCGCCACTCTTGGTTTGAGAAATCTTCGTTTTATTCTGTTTTTTAATAACCACTGCTACAGCTGTGATAAAGAATGGAAAGTCATTCGAAATATTGACGTTCTTCAATAAAAATTCAACCTAGCCCAAACGCGGGCACAATTCAGCTCAACGAGCAACTCTCCAACTCAAGCAAGTAAAGGAGCAGAGTATGCGCTCTGACGGAAGGTACAGCCTAGCAACTGCTTGCACGGTGCTCAATTACTACTAGTGAAGGGCCGCGTATCTAAGATTTTAACTTTCAATAGTTTCATTGTGTCTCGTTCTATTTAGTACATTAGATTACGGTGAGGAAACAAAATATGTTATTTTGTATACAAACGGTTTTTGCTAAATATGTTTAATTTAATTAGGTCATGCATAGAAAAGAATAAATTATTTAAATATTTTTACATGTGATAATTAAAAACCCCTTTCTCTGCTACCTGTATTTATAGAAATACAGCAGTCCAACATGAAAGCGAAATGTGTGATTGTATTGCGTAAACATAGTATACTCATCCAGGTACATTGCTTGCGCCTTGACTCCGTATATCACCGTCTACAGGAGTGTATCTGTAATGATGTTACAAACTTTCAGGAATGATGCAGGACGGCAAGTGAATCAATTTGAGATAACGAACCGTAGTCCGGAATCTTTCGAGTCCAAAGTGTTTAATAATCCAATGTTATTTAACGTCCGTCCGTTCTTAACATAGCCGATGCGCTTCTTACCCGATTCTTCACCTAATCTCACCCCACTTGATTTCTTCTTGTGGGGCCATGTGGAAAGCCTTGTGTATGAGACACCTTTGGAAACTGAAAAGGATCTCTTGGCAAGAATTCTCGCTTCCTTCGACGCTGTTCAAACGACACCGGGGATATTCGAACGGGTACGACAGTTTTGTGCGACAATGCCTTGCCAGCACTGACTCAGGGGGACGCCATTTCGAACATTTGTTGTAAATGGAGCAGCTTGTAAAACTTGTGCAGGTAAATGGGCTTAAATGAATAGAATTTTGTATAACTTTTGACTCGATCTTTTCCGGAATACGGTTCCTGGTCTCAAATAGATCAATTTGCCGTCCTCCATCATTCCTGGGAGTTTGTAACACCCTGTATAATCGTAATATTGAAAGATGCGTTCTGAGGGAGATCCGTTTACTGCCTGGCTAGGTGTGGAGAAGTGAGTAGCGGTTATGGTTGCAATGTAAACGTGGGCGTACCCACTGCGGTTCCATGGAGATGAGCCTGCTGGCCGACTCGTGCTGCTTGAAGTTTCCAAACCTCTCTCTTCTTAGCTACGTACAACAGAACACAGCGGTCTGAACGAATTAGCAACTGATCCGGAAGCGAAGGGAAGGACGAAGGAATGCAGGAATGTGGAAACATAGTGCAATAGCCCTATCTGTCAAAACTCTTCTTGTAATATTACGAGTACAGTCTCTAGAGCACAAAGTATTAGAAGTCAGTTGCTCTCGGCTCTTCCCCCGCTCATGACGTTAACTCAAGGAGCAGGGCTCTCTCATTGCCTACCCATGACCTAGACCAACAGTGATCGTGTTTACGGTACCGGTTGTATTTAACATGCCCAATACCCAGTAGTATGTCGGCATGAACAAATAGAAGTCAGATATTAGTCAGATACGCTGATCATTAGACTAGCCGCGCTACAGATACACACACCCAAATTGCCAACATGTATGCGTGAAGTTGAATTCAAAAGGTCATTTTCTCGTTAGTGGCGCACCTCCTGCACACGTATCTTTTGTATTTTAGACGTAGATCAGCCTCCCAATGTTTTAAAGAAATCTTTGACTCGACAGCTATAGCTCCCCTTATCCGTTTCTATCGATATTGAATTATATTTTATTTCGCAAAACGGCCTCCAATGAAGGTAACCCCATACGACTCAGTAGAGTCACTAATAGCTATAGCAAATAACACTCAACTATTAGGATTGAGATAGTGATTAAACCTACCGTAGGTCGACGTATAATTCAGTGCCTTGGTTCTAAAAGGGTCAATGTCAAAAAACCTGTTTTTGAGCTATGACCATTTGAAGTTTTGCTTATAGTTTTCCAACTATTTTCTTCAACAACTAACTTTAAATAAATTTATACTTTCTTTGTGGAAGTCACCTGATCAAACGCTCATTTTTACTATCGTATTCTTTAAAAAAATTAAGAGGTCTCTAATCTTTATTGGTAATGTAACATTAACTGTTCGTTTGGTACTTAACAGAGACATTGGCCCTTTTTAACATGTTGCAAGCCAGGATAAAACGCGTTTGTATCAGTTAATATCTCAATTTCGATAAAAAAAAAACATTGTCCTTTTAGAACCAAGCCACAGAATTGTGCCACGCCATCGGCCAACTTGTGAGCGCAGTGCTCGACTTCGATTTATTACGTCCTTCAGGATGTGTTTATTATTAATTTTATTAAGTTTTTGTTAAACTGGTTAGAGGCAGTGTATTGAGATACGCACTTCAGTTTAATTTTATAAAATATATAAAGATATAATATGAGAATATCTTCTAACACACAAGGAAACACGCCAATTACCTCTAAAATGTTACATTTTTCATAAGTAAAACTACTTATGCTTATATGAAGGAAGTCTCACTTTTATGCACATTTTCGATCCCGTCTCTACAATGGGCAACCTACATAAAATGACTGAACTAAAGGCCAGAATCACCACGGAGTCTCACTTTCAGCCTGTTTCCTTGGCATGGATGACAGTTACACACCAGGCAAATGCTGGGGCTGTATGTTAATTAAGGCCACGGCCACTTCCTTCCCACGTCTAGCCTTTCTTGTCCCGGCGTCTCCATATTACCTATCTCTGTAGGTGCGTCGTAAAGTCAGTAGTAAAATGAAAATTTCTCCTTTCAGTCTACATATTTTCTAAAATCACCCGACTCTGAGAAATGAAGACTATAAAATTTATGAATTCTCAAGTGACAGGCACTAAACTCACAGGTCAGTAATATATTCAGCATGTAGTTAATATGCAAGACATTATTGTGGAGTGTAAGTTACCAATGAAGAAGAGAGCAAGACACAACATATTGCGTATTCCAGTATATGTAGATAAATTCATATTGAATTATAAGTTTAATCTAATACATTTCATGTTTCAGGTAATTTTGTTTGTCGTGCTTTAATGTACAGTACTTATACTGCACCACACCAGTGTGGTGTAATTTATTTTCCACCCGTTAACGTACTGTTTCACACATATTTCTTTAAGTCATTTATTGACCGTTAACACTTTTGATATTTATTTATTCCAAAGCTTTTCCTACCTAATTTGCCAATAGGTGTTTTCCACATTTCTACCATTTACTCATGTCATTCTATTTTTCTTTGTACAATCTACTTTACGTAGCACCAACAGTGTTGACTCTTATGGTGACGGTGGGGTAGGAGTGAGAAGGAAGTGAATGCACAGCCTCAGAATTTGCTTGGTGTGAAAATTGTAAACTTACGGGGAAACATTTTCAGGGCTGCAGACAGTGGGGTTTGAAGCCACTGTCTCCCGAATTCAAGCTGATAGCTACTGCACTGCCACTTCCTCGGTCAATATTATTTCATTGTGGATCCCACAATGACTGGTACCGTTGTAAATATTCCTGAACTCCAGTACGTTCCCCATAGATCTGAATATTTTTCTTCTTTCCTATGCTAGGGATTTAACGTGGCAACAACTCGGACAGTATTTTATGGCAAAAATTGTATAGGAAAGGTCGAGGACTGAATGAGGAATCCCGAACTCCACAACCATCACGGCAAATTCCTCCAACTATTGTGTTAATTCCATAACAACATCTCAATAAGTATAGTGTTAACTCTGTCGCATATAAATAACAAAGATATAGAACCGACTACGAAATCATAATCTGGACACCCATTTACATTTCACCGAACACGAGGTTCCTATCATCAAAATGAAATCTCGGCAGCTTTAGTGATCTTCGAGAAACCTAGAACGCAGTCCAATCTTTCCATTTTTATTCAATTCTTACTTCTACAATATAATAGGTATCCAAAAATTTCTTTCATCAGAGACTCTCTTCTGGGTTTCCAAATACAAGCGCACATCAAAATTCACAACTACCGAATTGTCGTTGAAGAAACAGAAATTCATGTCACAATTTTCCTTAAGAAGCTTCCCAGCCACATATTGAACCATTTAACTTAAGAATTATGGATTCAATATGGATATGCAGTCCATCAGAATAATAATTTTCGTTGTATTCGTTTTCCTATGCACGTCTCATGCTTTTTAATACTACTAATAAAACCGTTTGCATTTCTCCCCTGAAGGGGTAAGCGAGCCTCTTAGAGGGTAACGCCATCTCTCAGACCGGAAAATTTGTTACGGCGAAGGAGATGCACGGAGGAGGTTAAGGAGTTGGCGGCCGTGGCCTCTACTAGGAACTGCCCTGGCGTACGCCTTAGTGCAGGAGAATGGCAAACTACGGTAAACCATTCTCAGGACAGCCGACGGTTGAGGCCAGACGTGAGGGCCAGTCCTGCCCCGTCTCACGAATGCAGAGGCGTAGAGCAACGATCGAGCCGTAGCCACTCCTCCTCTGCTCGGTTGGCCGGTCGGAGTGCAGAGCTGTTAGACCACAGACCAGCCGTGGCCACGTGCGGGCTGAAACCCACTCTGCATCCACCGACCGTGTGCATTTTCCTATGTAAAATATAATTAACCTTAACGTAACGTACTCTAGGAATGAGTGTTTGCATGACGTATTTACGCCTTTCTACAGTATACTGTATTTAATGTACATCCTCCTTTACACTTTCGCATAGGGAAATGAACACAACAAACGTTGTTCCGTAGGACTGCATATCCATATGACGCTTGGAGGCGTGACCACTCTTAAGGGCTTTAAGGCCTTCAAGTACATGATGTTCAAAAACCATTTCCTAACTTTTGAACATTTTTGTGTATTACACATCATGTTGATTTGTATACTTTTTTGTACTAGGAAGAGCACAGTAACATAAAAGGTATTGTATATTCACCAACAATATGGGAGCAATCGATATAAAAGCCAGAAAGTTCAATGACAAATACTCGAGCATTGCACAATTCTATGATAGTAAAGAAATATTCTGGTGTGATATGAAAATGAAGCTTAATAGGAAAGCAAAACATTGATCGAAATATAAAATGTTATAACTTAAGCTCAACAGATAATATATTTAAAAAGAATTCGTGATTACCTTTAAGGGGCCGGGCTGAGAGGCTCAGAAGGTTGAGATTCTGTCCTTCAGACCCCAATTTCCCAGGTTCGATCCCTGCTCAGTCCAGGGGTATTTGAAGGTGGTCAAATACGTCAGCCTCATAGTCGGTAGATTTACTGGCACGTAAAAGAACTCCTGCGGAACTAAATTTTGGCAACTCGGCACCTTCCAATATCGTAAACGTAGTTAGTGGGACGTAAAAACCATTATTATTATTATTATTATTATTATTATTATTATTATTATTATTATTATTATTATTATTATTATTATTATTATTATTCACGGACACTCAATTATTTTTGTTCTTTTATGCGGTGTATTAGCGTACAGTCCTTTCAAGTCACACATTCATTTGGCCATTTTGAATTTGGATTATGCTATTTTCTATCTCATTCTGTTCTTAAATTATTTGTTCTAAAAGTCTTCAAAAACATATTGTTCAGAAATCAGTTTCTGAATTTCGATCATTTTTATGCATTACACATCATGTTGATTTGTGTACATTTTTGTGTACTAGGCATTTTTACTTGTCAGTTTTTGCCTATTTGCCTAGACTTTTTCGGTGGACATTAAAAAAAAAAAGTAAGTGGAAGCTGCCTCTGTGGATCAGCGGTAGAGTGTCGGCCTCCGGATCCCAAGATAGTGGGTTCAAACCCGGCAGAGGTAGTCGGATTTTTGAAGGGCGGAAAAAAAATCCATTCGACACTCCATGTCGTACGATGTCGGCATGTAAAAGATCTCTGGTGACACATTTGGTGTTTACCCGACAAAATTAATTAAATCTCAGCCATAGACGCCCAAGAGAGTTTCGGTTTACTCGGTCTGCCATCTAGTGGGGGCCTAGAGTGAAACGGAACGTCGAAATTGACGAGCAGACAGCCAGATGGCGTCAAATTGAAATGTCTGCACACGGTAGCTGAGACCATACGATTATAATATTATAATAATTTGTAAGTGGATTTCCTCCACACTGGACATTGTGCTGCGGATCAGTTAACATGGAATTATTCCACCACCCTTCTCACTTGGGGAGAAAACAGCATATCGTATTTGCTGCTAGAGAAACTGCTTATTTGATGATATTTCAGCTTAGTACTCTGACCAGAAAGGGTTCAGACCAGAAGGTTCAGTATTGCATGAAATATATCAACTAATATACGTGATACAGGTGCGGCGGGTCAGTATTTCTCCCCTCAACATTGTCTCATAATGGTATTTCAAACCGTAACGACGATCTACATCATAAGTTTATTAATCACGGGAAATATGATATCCTTTCTAACAGAATTTATGTTGGAATTAAATTCCTAGAATCTATTAAAGAGAAAGACATACAGAACACATTCCCTATATGCGTCTCGCATTTCAGTTAATAGCACATACACTTGGAGTTCCAGAGGTCTTCAAAGTGATGGGTTCCGTTTTAAGTGCAAGACCTAAACCTACATACTGACGTTAATGTAGGTGCTTTAAAGTTACCACTCACGAGAATGTCTACCTATAAATGGTAATAGTACTGTTCTATAGTTCTCTCTCAAGCGTCTGCAATTTACAGAACGAGGAGGCGGAAAACTATAAACAAACTGAAGTAAATCCGAAATAGAGCTGTCGAGAAATTACGAATTTAATATCCCTCGATGTATTGTCGTACATTATTTATATGCGTACACTTCTTTATGATATCAGCAAATATATTCGTCTACAATGTTTCAAAAATAAAAATTCCATTACTTTAAAGGAGACAATTAATTTTTTATGAGTAGAGAGGGGGAGGCAGGAATTTGGAAACAAACACATTACATATTATCGTCCGTACAACTCACAATATCTGATTTCATATTAAATAGTACGTATGCCTACTTGCTTCGTGCCATTTCCCGATACAGGGTCGAGGAGGAGTTGATGTGAAATTATACGGCATGTTTGTATGGCCGAATGCCCATCCTGACACCAACCTCATCTGAGGAGCTAATGAAAGTGAAATGAAACAGGTAGGAGGTCTCGGTTGTGACCTATGAATAAGAATTTTACCGGCATTTGGCTGTAAGTTAAAAATGATAAGTGGCAGAAAGTCCATTCTCAGGATATCCGAGAGTGCGGTTCGAACCACTCGTCTCCCTGATGCAGAATTTGGCTCCATATTCGTAGCGAGTTAAGACCACTCCTCTTGGTCCATTTCATATTATATTGAGATATTTTGTAAAACAATTAAGATCAACACAGTATGCTCAGTTCTAGACAGATTTCAAATATCGACGTCATCCATGAATATATCGATATTATTAAAGAAATCACTCGGCAGGTGAACGTCTTCGGCGACGCGAGGATGTGAAAGGATTAGCATTAGACAACTAGTGGCCGTGGCTCTAATTAAGGTACAGCCCCAGCATTTTCCTGGTGTGGAAATAAGAAACCACGCAAAACAATCTTCAGGGCTGCAGACGGTGAGATTCGAACCCACTATCATCCGAATAGAAGCTGATAGCTACGTGCCCAAAACGCTCAGCCACTTGCTGAGCCTTGGCTCCCTAGTGCTGAATCGGTAGACCTCGGTTATCTTCGAGATTCTTATTGGCAAACTTTGACACACAAACTATGAATCGATTATCCATCGCCGTGAGACATCTGGCGTACACTTTACGTACTAATACTGATGTTCTTTACATAGCAAATCCGAAATATAGAATTCATGCTAGGAACAAGATTCTCATCGAGAAATGTTATATAATGGTATATAATGTGTGTGTGACACAGTTGTGGGCTTAAGATAATAAAGGTTTAGAAAAATTCATATCGATCGATCATATTATCGATTCAATTCAGATTTCATTTTCATTCAGTTGACAGTATTACCAGAACAGGGAGAGCTCCCTACTTACTCCTCCACCCCGTAAAACCAGGTATCACTGAAAGTTTCGCGTACTGTAAATCTTTCGTTACTGTTTGACGCACATATGCAGTTGCACCGGCCGCAACGTGGGAAAGGTGGAGAAGGAGGGGAACCGTGACAATGAGTGCAGCGCTGATACACCCCCGTGCGAGTTGGAAAGACTCCCCTTACACGGACCTTTTACATTTCTTGATCAATGATTATCCAGTGGTGTCATATATGTCTCTCTATATATAAAGCAGAATGTCTGTCCGTCTGTTCGTTCCTTATACAAATCCATACCGTTCTACTAATTTCAAATTTTGTTTAATTACATTCTTGGCCCTGCGGATAACCATGTCTACAAGACATTTCAACAGCCATCTCAATTTCCTACATTTAGGTCCTTTGGTACATTGACATAGGCTAATACAGGCGAAATTGTGAACTTGGTAAGACCCTACAACAAACAGTTATGAATAGACTATACTTGCACTACACTAGGAATCGGATTAAGAAATGACCGACCGTAACCATGGCAACGTCAGCTCAATGATTCTACAGCAGTGAGGTGATGGATGTGTGTTCCAGCATAGCTGTCAACCAAAATTGGTACACATATGACTTACGATTTGTTAAAAAAATGTACTGTGGGGTAAGAGACCCATAGAACCCCTTTTGGGCGGGAATGAAAAGGGGTTGAAATATACAAATAATAGAAAACAACCAATATTAATGTATAACCATAGTTTTGTGGATCGGTGTAGTGAGAAAACTTGGTGGACACATGACTTACTATCTGTAAAATAATACTGTGGTGGTAAGGCATCCCTAACATACCTAGGGAGGGGGTAATGACATGTAACAATAATCGAAAACGACCGATATTAATGTCGAATTCATAGTTTTAAGGGTCGCTAAGATGAACTGTTACACTCTGGATGCCGTTTAAGTCCAAGTTCAATTTTTATCGGCATGGGGGTTTCAGAAGGGGTTAAAAAGAAAATGTATAAAATGAAAGAAGAGAGTAGTGTTGATTACATCATTTTTGTGGTGCCTTAGCTGATTGGATACAGTCCAGCGACAGTTGAAATGATAAACATGTATAACTTACTTGTATTAGTTGCTTGAAAGGATCAACTACTTTCCAGACAATTTGGCGTGACATAAGGAAATACTTTAACGCAAAAGTAAATAAATTCGAATTGAAATTAAAATTAAAACGTGGCAATAAAGAAATATGTATAAATCACTAGAAACAGATATCATAAAATCTAAGAGTAATCATTAAAAACAGTACCCGAGCAGAACCGGGCACTACAGATATTAATTTATAAAATTTACAATATAAAAAATTCCCAGAGAAGGCACAGCCCATGCGTTCGATCAATAACCCTGAGAGTATGTTACCGACAAAGGAGGGACAGTATTCATTCATATCAACACTCGTCAGTGAAATATTCCCTAATCCTGTGGTGTTCAACCAACGAAACGTATCAAACAGAAAGCGAGTGAGATTGCACAGCAAATAATTCATAGGCTTGTTGCCGCAGCGAGTTCAGAAATGTATAGAAGTGATTTATTTGTGTAACAAACATAGGAACCCCAACAACCGAGCATCCCCGTTTCTATGAGTTCCATTTAATCTCAATTATCCCACCCCTTTTCATGCTGGAGTTGATAATTCCAGTTAGGGTTGAATACATAGTCATTTTGGTGAAGGATTTATTGGAATCAACAATTTTCATTATAGCACGTGTAGCATTCAGGGTTGCCGACATTGGGATCCGAACCCACTATCTGCCGTATGCAAGCTCACAGCTGCGCAGCACTAACCGCACGGCCAACTTGCTCGGTGTGTGTGTGTGTGTGTGTGTGTGTGTGTGTGTGTGTGTGTGTGTGTGTGTGTGTGTGTGTGTGTGTGTGTGTGTGTGTGTGATAGAGAGAGAGTACAGAGTAAATTATTTCTTTCACATGAAGAGTCCGAGTTTGATCACATCGCTCATTACTGGCAAATGTCCGATTCGTTGGCTGAACGGTCAGTGTACTGGCCTTCGGTTCAGAGGGTCCCGGCTTCGATTCTCGGCCGGGTCATAGATTTTAACCTTAATTGGTTAATTCCAATGGCACGGGGGCTGGGTGTATGTGTTGTCTTCATCATAATTTCATCCTCACTACGACGCGCAGGTCGCTACGGGCGTCAAATAGAATAGAATTGAATTGAATTGAATTGAATTGAATTTATTGATCATGATTTACATGCCACTGAGACTGAAAAGCCCCTTTATGCAGCGTGTTCTTATAATACAATGCAGATTTATGAAAACAGTAACTACATTTTTATAATATTAAAGTATTAAACTAAACAAGAAACTTAAAAAAAATGAAAATACAGATACCAAATCCAGTAAGGTTAAGACATACATTATATAATAAGTAAGAAAGTAAATCATTAAGCCCTTCTGTTATTCTGGACTACATGGGTTTAAAGAATATAAAGCTAAAGCAGAGAAACAATTTGCTTCGAAATATACATATTCCTGATTGTTCGACACAAGAATGCCTGATCTCAGCCTCTTGCGTACTCCTCCAGAAAGACAGATGTTAAGAACTGCTTTATTTGGGTACAGTTAGTGTTACTTGCGAAACGGTGAAGATTAAAGACGTTAAAGATACGTGATGCAGTGCAAACAAAGGATTTGTTAAATTTAGTGGTACGATGAAGGGGAATTTGAAGGGTGGTTTTTGTAAACCTATTATCCCTGTTATGTACCGACTACATAGCTTTAAATGCATTATAAAGGTAGGATGGTGTCTTCAGTTTGAGAATTTTCTGCGTAGCAACAGCTACTGAGATTTCCCGACGTTCATGGAGTTTCAACCATTGTAGCTGTATGTAATAGGGTGTTATGTGTTCATCACGCCTGGCATTTGTAACGTAACGAACACATGCGTTTTGTACCCTCTGTAGTTTTATGTTCAAAGTTTCTGATAAGTCGTTGTATACGACTGAACCATAGTCAATTATTGGAAATATAAGACTTTGAACAAGTAGTTTTCGCATGAAAGGTGGTGTACATGACACGTTACGTTTCAAAATATGCATGGATGACACAACTTTTCGGATTACATTTGACGTATGATCAGACCAGGTTAAGGTTCTGTCGAAAACTAGACCTAGATTGTTAACGGTGTCACTATAATGAATATCTGTCTCTAGAATTTTTATTGCTGGGAGGGATTTGAGGTCAACAGTTTTCAGGAGTTTCGTGTAACCTATGCAAATAAGCTGGGTCTTAGCCACATTTAATTGGAGGTTATGATTTGTGCTCCATTCAATCAATCGAGAGATGTCATGGTTAAAATGCGTTATAGAAGAAGATGCGTTAGTGGGACAAAAGTGGAAGTAAGCTTGTAAGTCATCCGCATACATGTGAAAGCTACTGCTTTTAAAGACTTCAGATATGTCATTAATATAAATAGAAAAACATAAAGGACCGAGGACTGATCCTTGTGGTACGCCACAGTTTACTGATTCCCAGCTAGAGAATCGACCGTCAACGAACGTGACTCTTTGTGATCTATTTGACAGATATGATTCAAACCACGACAGAGCACTCTGGGAGAAGCCAATTGACTTCAGCTTAGCAAGAAACAACTCATGATTAACAGAGTCAAATGCCTTAGAGAAATCAAAGAGACATAAGATAGTAAGCTGCCTGTTATCGGTGGCCGCGCGTATATCATCTGTAACCTTCAGAAGAGCAGTAGTAGTACTATGGCCCTTCTTGAAGCCAGATTGGTAGGGATTTAGAATGTTGTATTTAGACAAATATTCACATATCTGCTCATGAACAATTTTTCTAGTGCCTTACTAAGTGCACAGAGGATGTTGATAGGCCTAAAATCACTACAGACTGTTGGTATTTTCTTTTTGGGCACAGGACGTACATTAGCACGCTTCCACTCTGAGGGATAAACTCCATTCTGTAGAGAGAAGTTAAATAAGTGCACAAGGGCAGGAAGAAATATGTCCATGCAGGTAGAAATCATGGATATTGGAATATTATCTGGACCTTTAGCTTTAGTTCGTATTGATCTGACTGCTTTCTCTACCTGTGAAGGGTGTACGTACATGAAATAGAATTTATCTCTGTTACTTGGAGTGAGATGTCTATAATGTTTGGCATTCTCTGATACTTTCGGAGTGTTGGAGTTGGAGACTGATGTCATATAATATTCACTTAATTCAGATGGAGTAACAGGCATCTGGCTATCTAGAGAGTGACTGACTCCAATACCAAGAGATTTTGCAGCACGCCAAGAAGCTGAGGTGCTCTTACAATTACGGAAGATGTTGTACGTATACTTCACTTTAGTGTTCCTAATTACTTGTTTTGTCTCGTTACGTAAGATCCTGAATTGCTCGTAATCATATGGAAGTTTAGTTTTAATAAATTTCTTCCTAGCTCTGTCCCGTTTCCTTATCAATTCCTTAATACGCTTATTGAACCATGGTGATGACCAGTGTTTTACGAGAATTCTTTTTTGTGGCGCATGCTTGTCATAGAGTAAAAGTAGAAAGCTGTTGAAGAGAGATACTTTTTGATCTACGTCATTAGACTGAAAAAGCATATACCAGGGTAGTAATTCAGCGTCAGCACGAAAATTGTTCACGTCAAATTTACTGAAGTCTCGAACAAGAATAGTTTTAGGAATTTGTTTTGGCGTGGATAAAGTGAATACAGCATACAGCAAGTCATGACCAGAAAAACCGGCAGCTGGTTCCTGTCCGTATTCTACTACCAACTCATTGCAGTTCAATGAGATTATGTCGAGAGTGCTATCGGAAGTGGCAGTATGAAAGGTTGGATTGAATGGAAGGCAGTCGAGGTTACAAGCGTTGAGCACATCACGTATTTTTTCGCCTTCAAACGCCCCAGTTCCGAACCGAGCATTAACATCGCCCACAACGAATATATATTTATAATTCATAACATGAGAATACATATCATTCAGGAATGTATCCATGAACCCTACTTTTGGTGGACGATATATACAAGCGAAAAGAATTTTAGTATCTGAAAGGGCTATATCAAGGATTATGTACTCAGGTTTCTTACTGTACTCTCCAGGAGATTTACTAAGTACACTACATGTTATGCTATTCTTCAAATAAACTGCAACACCACCAGCGGCTCTGTTTAATCTGTCGTTACGGAAAATATTATACCCATCGAGACAGACGGCAGAATCTGGTACTGAAGGTTTAAGAAATGTTTCACTGACTGCAATAATATCAAACGAACTCTTGCCAAAAATGTGCCGGAACACAGATATATGGGAGGAGTCGACAAGAGACTGAGAATTGATATGAATGACCTTAAGATTTCTTGTGTTTCTCACACTAACACCGTGTAGTAAGTCAGATAAGACACACTCATTACTTGTCATGTGTACAATATGGTACAAAGGGTTCAATAGTTCAATAGCAAATCGTACAAGGAAGTACGATGATTTTAGTAGCCTATACAAATATAAAATAACTTAAGGATTTAGAAATTATGTGATGAAGTGAGAAAAATAAATGAGTAGAAAATTGGTATAAAATGAATCGCGTTAGTAGATATTTCTAAGTATTAAAAAATTATAACTAATATACTACGCTAAATAGAATGGTTGCGAAAGAGAGACTTTTGTATCGTTAGCCTCGCCAGAATTATCTCTACTTCTCGTCCTAAGTATTTCCAGTAATAGAGTGATACACAGGAATACGAATTATCTCACCGCATCATTTCAGTGGAGCTGGGTAGCGTTTCTTCAGTTCCTCAAGGTCACGTTCAGTCTTCACTCGATGTTTCACATCACCAGCGCGCACCATTATAACACCATCCATAGTCCACACTGAATTTAGTCCGAAATGGCTCACAGCACGTTTGAGAATATCAGTACGGGTCTTAGTTAGGTCCTCCCGTATAGTTATACCGCTGTTCTTTAAAAGCCTCTTTGATTTGAAGACTGCATTTCGGTAGGCGTATGAAACAAATTTCACAATGATGGGCCTGGTTTTGTTGTGACTTCTGGTACCAACTCTGTGTGAACGGTCGATCATCGCTGGATCAAGTGGAACATTGATCCGAGTGGCAATCTCCTGAATGCGCTTGTCCGTGTCTTCCCCTGCAATTTCAGGTACTCCAAATATGCGTAAACTGTTCCGACGTTGATAACTTTCCAACTCATCTGTCCTATCGTCTAACTGCCGTTGAAGTTCAGTTATTGCCTCGTCTCGTCTGCTGAGTTCACATTTTAATTCTCTTATAACATCAGTATTAAAATAAATACTTTCCTTAAGTTTTTGTATGACCTTATCGGCTACTCTGTCTACAAGTTCGTCGAGGAGTGAACTGTTCTTAATGAGGTTATCCAACGTTAGCGACACCGCAGTATCTATAACCTCCTTGCTTGCACTGGTTCGCAAAGTGTCCGATGGAGTGCACTGATCATCACAGGCCAAGATGTTGGCAGCGCTGTTCTGTGAATTTACAGAACGGTTGGTGTTCTTCACTTGTTCCCGCGTAGTTTCAGCAGTTGCCACATCAGAGCGTGGGCTGTCACTGTTTATTTCGTTGCCGTTAGAGAGTGGGGTGGCACTCCTGCTCGCGGGCTGAGCGATGCGGGCTTTAGCCTTCACTTGTTTCCGTGAGTTACCCATTGTAATTCGATAAACTTTTGCAAATTACTTACGAATCACGATACCTTCTTCCAATTAAAGTACCACTGCACATGCACAAGTTAAAACACCGCTGAATGCACACTTTAAATACACTTAACACCGTCTTATGACACCTTCGCAATGATAAATACTGGAGAGGCTCTCACTCGCGTCTATACCACCCAGACCTGCACCTGGCGAGCCGAACCCGTCCTGGATATCCCGGCACTAAAAGCCATACGAAATTTCATTTCATTACTGGCAAAGGTGTCTCGACCCTGTTTAACATGCCTGTTTCACTGGAACATCTTACCATCGTCGTAGACTCACTGTAGACTGTCATTAGAATTGTAAAACTGTCGGAATAAGTTTCTCTCCAGAAGGTGATTAAATTATGTTCGATCGCTGTGTTTGAAAATCCGTGTTTGTTACATCTCTGCACAAATACGACTAACTATTTAGAAGGCTCCATCTTCGAGCACTGTTGTCGCTGTTCATGGACGACATCGTAATTACGAGGGCTGAAATAAAGTACTAGCAACGTAGTCCAGACATTACCAGGAGATCGGACTTCAGCAAATAGGATATGAGAGCGATTACGTGGCGCTGTTGTCGATGATTTGTGTGCATTGGACTGTCATGTAGTTGGGATGTTGTTGCTGTGTGGCGGTGAAGTGAAGAGTGTAAATTTCAGCGCTGTATAGCAAGTTTTCGAAAGGTGATCAGCGTTCGTGTATTAAAATCAAGGTTGCCTGTGGAAAAATTCATCAGAAAGTTATCGAAGATTACATGAAGTCTGTGGGAAGAATGCATTACGGTATAGGACGATGGAACAATGGGTCAAGGTGTTTCATGCGGGTAGGAATGAGACTGCGGATTTGCAAGGCACATTATCCGTAGAGGATGATCTCAGTCATCAAACGGTGTGGCACATACTGACGAAATGGCGTCCCGTTGGTTTTCACATCAACGCACCGACGTACGGAAATGGTACCGGTATGCACTGGCTGGCAGCCCCTGGACAGATACCGCAACGAAGGAGACGCATTTCTGCAGCGTATTGTCGCCATTGATGAGACGTGGGCACGAGTCTACGAGCCTGAATTAAAGCGTCAATCAGATGAATGGCATCACCTGCGTTCGCCACGTCCATAGAAATGCCGACAGGAACCCAGTCGGGTGAAGCTTATGCTGATTATGGCATACGACTACGAGGCTGTTAATCATATGCATGCTGTGCCTGAGGGACAAACCGTCAACAGTGACTACTATGCGCTCCAAACGTCCATGTTTATTACGTAAACCGAGCTCGATAGCTGCAGTCGTTTAAGTGCGGCCAGTATCCAGTATTCGGGAAATAGTAGGTTCGAACCCCACTGTCGGCAGCCCTGAAAATGTTTTTCCGTGGTTTCCCATTTTCACACCAGGCAAATGCTGGGGATGTACCTTAATTAAGGCCACGGCCGCTTACTTCCCACTCCTAGCCTATTCCTGTCCCATCGTCGCCATAAAACCTATCTGTGTCGGTGCGACGTAAAGCAACTAGAAAAAAAAAATTACGTAACGATCACCCTAACGTGTTGCATTACAATGCACTGTCAAGCTCTTATTACATCGGTGGCACTGAGAGCTCTTAGAACAGCCGCCATACTGACCTGACATGGGCCTTTATGACTTCGATCTCTTTCCGAAGTTGAAGGAACCCCTTTGTGGCCTAATCTCAGTCGCTGTCATCAACAGAGAACTCCTTGCCAACGGCCCCAGTGGCTTCCCGACGTTTGGCAAGAGGTAATAGGCTTTGCTGGTGAATGCATTGAAGTAACGCAATTGTACTTGTTAGTTCATTAAATGTTGCGTTCTATCAATATTGCCGCTACTTTATTTACAGACCTCGTATTATAGGTGTAAATATGATAATATTGTGTAGTTAGGAGCTTTATTCGTGCTGAATAAAATATTTGAATGTACCAGGTAAACCTCCAGCCCCGTTCTTTATTTCCTTCTTCTTAGAATTCCAACGACCGTAGCCGTGTTGAAACACCGGATCCCGTGAGATCTCCGAAGTTAAGCAACATTGGGCGTGGTCAGGAGTTGGATGGGTTGCCACGCGCTGTTCGTGGGGCGTAAGGGAATGGAGGAGCGGCAAGGAACTGGCCACCCTACCGCACGTAAACTCCAGCTCAGGAACACCTCTGCGGAAGTTCGGACCTGCCTTCGGGCAGAATAACCCTTACCTTACCTAACTTAGAACTGTTCCGCATGCACTAATTATGAATGAGATGCCCAATCGCTGATTTACAAAGAAGCGCTACCACCCGCTATATTTCGGATATGAAATAAATAGCAGCCATTTTACTACAAACGGTATGTAACAAGGCGCATTTGTAAAAATGCCAAAGTTGCAGAAATTAAATTTTCATGACTCATTAATTTATACATGTACAGACAATCCACTTTGCCGAAGAGTTTCATGTATGTGGTATGAGCTTTAAACGATCCATTAGCTCTAAATTGCAAATCAGTTCGGCGATAGGAGGCAAGCAACTATTTGGGAACTCTGCGATCTTCGGCCGCATTCCGACCAGATTCTCCATACATTAAAATGATATCAGTGTGTTCGTCTTTGTTGAACACACCAGCCATTGTCCATATGTTGACAGCAACTGTAGTAATGATGTACAAATTCCAGCCATTCGAGGACGAGGCTTACTAACACAAGGGGATGTAGCGCTGAGGAATATGCAGCGAGTGGCCGTCCAGCTGTTATCGCTTCGTATTCTGATGTTATCTTCCTGCAGGCTGCAATACCCCTGTGAAAATAAGCTATTAGACATCCCATTCATCATTAGTACATGTGGGATACATAAGTAGTATGTATAGTACTGCTAGGACACCTGGTATAGACGTCGTTCCATGCATAACATTACAAATTGTAAGGAGGTTAGAACTAGCAGAATTCTTCCCTTGTAATCTAAAGAATGGCAATGTCAAATCAAGGCCAAAAGAGCGAAGGAGAGCCTTTGTTGCGGTCCGCTTCTGAAAGTAATGAAACTGTACCTTAAATGCTGTCTGTCTTCAGTGCTGTTGTAAATGCCAACATGAAATTGCTGTTTCTTGCACAATAGTTTGCGACTTGATGAGGTTGAAAAGAGGTTGAAGTGTTTACGCATTGAAGTACTTATTGCATAGACTTCTATATTAATTCTTTAATTTAATTATTATTATAGCTTCATGTCCGCCTCTCTGGTGTAGCGGTTAGTGTGATTAGTTGCCATCCCCGGAAGCCCGAGTTCAATTCACGGCTCTGCCACGAAATTTGAAAAGTGGTACGAGGACTGGACCGTGGTCTACTCAGCCTCTGGAGATCAACTGAGTAGAGGGTGTTCGATTCCCACTTCAGCCATCCTCGAAGTGGCTTTCCATGTTTTCCCACATCTCCAAGCAAATAGCAGGATGGTACCTAACTTGAAGCTACGGCCACTTCTTTCCCTCTTCCTTGCCTATCCCTTCCAACCCTTCCAGTCCCCACAGGTCCCCTGTTCAGCATAGCAGGTGGGGCCGCTGGTCGAGGTACTGGTCATCCTACACAGTTGTATCCCAGACCAAACGTCTCACGCTCCTGGACACTGCCCTTGAGGCGGTAAATGTGGGAACCCTCGCTGAGTCTAAGGAAAAAACAACCCTGGAGGGTAAACGTATTAAATAAATAAAAAATATAGATTCCAAGTTAAGGAAAGAACGTCTAAGAAAAGAAACAATCCCATATATCAATTTAAAACCCCCGAGAGAGTTGACCACGTGGTTCGGTTAGCATAGATATGTACTTGCGTTCGTTAGTAGGTATGAAGGATTTCCTTGGTTTTCCGTGGTTCTATATTTTCACCAGGCATATGCTGGGGGTGTGCATTACTTAAAACTAGGGGCAATGGCTTCTCAGTCCTATCCATTTCGCATCCTTGAGTCACCCCACTAGTGTATACCTGGTATACGTAATAAAATGTGTCTCCTATGTTCGTTTAATATACTTCTATCAACTTTGCATTTCTCGTTGAAAAGTCCTGTTACGTTAGGAAAGTGAAGTAAAATTTAGGGTATATTTAGCGAACGTTATGATTTAAACTATTTCTAAGATCATGGAAGTGCACCCTTCTTTCTAGACAAAATTATTTGGTGAACTGGGGAAGTATATATATTTGGAGCTACAAGTTCTGTCAATATACATTGCGGCCCACTTGTTATATTACTGCATAACTTTAGGTCGTGTTTGAAGACTTGGGCATTCTTGTCCTATCACTCATTGTGTCAGGAATACAGAAGTTCTTTATGATCGATACCACAATTTTGTCGTACTCGTGTTGTAAATTTATTTTTTATCGCACCAGCACGCATTTGTTTTTATACAAATTCATCAGAATAGTGCACTGGAATATCATTTGACCACAGAACGCAAAATGAACAGAATATAACTGTATTATTCTGATGTAGCCGCCGTATTAATAGATGAGGGAATTCCATTATTTCAAAATTTCAAAAATTAGACATAAAGATTTCAGTCATTTGCTCTATAAAACTAGCGTTTCATCACCCCATTAGGAACTGCTAGGCGGGCAGTAATGCTATGGCGGAGATTTATCTCCTGTATCCAGTTATCAGTTTGTGGCTCTACTAATGGGCTTCTGATAAATTCACCTGCACACACCCCAGCGTGAGTAAGTATTGCTGACTCATCCCACTGTAATGGATCTAGTGTCAGGTCTGGGACGAAACGCTGGTTGTATAGTGAAAACGCCTGAAAAGCGTTACATCTAAATTTTATTATCATTACTCATTGAATTTAATTATTGTTTGGTGAACTGTGGAAGTATATATATTTGGAGCTACAAGTTCTGTCAATATACATTGCGGCCCACTTGTTATATTACTGCAGAACTTTAGGTCGTGTTTGAAGACTTGGGCATTCTTGTCCTATCACTCATTGTGTCAGGAGTACAGAAGTTCTTTATGATCGATACTTTGGCCTGTTCGGGTATTGACAACTCCTTTGAAGAAGACCGTATATATAAAAAAGCACTACGGATATGTAATACTAAACAACTCGTTAAAGTGTCTCCAGAATATCATCAGAGCGTTTAAAAACTAGGCCATGTCTCCTAGCGAGACAAATGTTAGCTTCAACACAACCGCCCATTATTGTTCATTACTCTGTCTGAAATTTCTTGCTAGACAAGACAATTTTATTTGCCTTTACTTGCACTCACTGCATTTACGTGAAACCATTTATTTAGTTCCAAGACCTGTCTCATTTCTTCCTTGCATCTGAGAGCATGGACTTCTTGTCTTCTACATTCAGAATAACCATGCTTCGATTTTCTTTACTTAACCCAATTCCCGATGTTGAATACATTTATTCAGCTATTGCAGACGCAATTATTTATTCACAAGCTACTCAAGTCTGAATACACATTATAGGAATTCAAATGGAACCCTCGTTCCAACAAATATTTCCATCATTTAAGCTGTACGGCTCTCTGTTACAACTAGTGAAGAGACGCGTATCTAAACAGATTTGAACGTTGAGAGTTTTATTGTGCCTAATATCTCGATCTATTCAGTGCATTGGATTACTGCAAGGAAACAGAATTAGTTTGTATACAAACGCCATGTACTAAGATAATACGTTTAATTATGTTCATTTCATTAGGTTATGAGTTGGAAAATAAAATTCCACATCCTGTTTCCATTCACTGGACTGGATCAGGAATGGAATAAATGAAGCCCCCATCTAGTGGCGGGGACAGGAATTTTGCCGGCTGCCGTAGCCTAGCACTCCTATGGGGCAATGATTAATGACTGATAGATGAAATGAAATGATGAAGGAGGGTGCTGCTGGAATGAACGATGACAGGGAATACCGGATTAGCTGGTGAAAAACTTGTCTCGCCTTCGCTTTTTCCAGCACAAATCCCACATGGAGTGTCCGGGATTTGAACCACGGAACACAGCGTAGGAGAAAAGTAATTATTTTGACAAGTGATAACTAAATACTACTTCGATTACTATATGTATACAACTTTAAAACGTTTAGGAATACAACAAAAACAATGAACGACAAACTAACTGTATTGCATAAACGTAATATAATCAGACAAATACACTGACTGACAGAGCAAATGCAACACCAAGAAGGAGTGGTCAGAACTTTATGCCAATTGCAGGGTAGACTGACGTCACTGAGGTATGCTCATCATGTGAAATGCGCCGCTGTGCTGCGCACGTAGCGAACGATAAATGGGACACGGCGTTGGCGAATGGCCCACTTCGTACCGTGATTTCTCAGCCGACAGTCATTGTAGAACGTGTTGTCGTGTGCCACAGGACACGTGTATAGCTAAGAATGCCAGGCCGCCGTCAACGGAGGCATTTCCAGCAGACAGACGACTTTACGAGGGGTATGGTGATCGGGCTGAGAAGGGCAGGTTGGTCGCTTCGTCAAATCGCAGCCGATACCCATAGGGATGTGTCCACGGTGCAGCGCCTGTGGCGAAGATGGTTGGCGCAGGGACATGTGGCACGTGCGAGGGGTCCAGGCGCAGCCCGAGTGACGTCATCACGCGAGGATCGGCGCATCCGCCGCCAAGCAGTGGCAGCCCCGCACGCCACGTCAACCGCCATTCTTCAGCATGTGCAAGACACCCTGGCTGTTCTAATATCGACCAGAACAATTTCCCGTCGATTGGTTGAAGGAGGCCTGCACTCCCGGCGTCCGCTCAGAAGACTACCATTGACTCCACAGCATAGACGTGCACGCCTGGCATGGTGCCGGGCTAGAGCGACTTGGATGAGGGAATGGCGGAACGTCGTGTTCTCCGATGAGTCACGCTTCTGTTCTGTCAGTGATAGTCACCGCAGACGAGTGTGGCGTCGGCGTGGAGAAAGGTCAAATCCGGCAGTAACTGTGGAGCGCCCTACCGCTAGACAACGCGGCATCATGGTTTGGGGCGCTATTGCGTATGATTCCATGTCACCTCTAGTGCGTATTCAAGGCACGTTAAATGCCCACCGCTACGTGCAGCATGTGCTGCGGCCGGTGGCACTCCCGTACCTTCAGGGGCTGCCCAATGCTCTGTTTCAGCAGGATAATGCCCGCCCACACACTGCTCGCATCTCCCAACAGGCTCTACGAGGTGTACAGATGCTTCCGTGGCCAGCGTACTCTCCGGATCTCTCACCAATCGAACACGTGTGGGATCTCATTGGACGCCGTTTGCAAACTCTGCCCCAGCCTCATACGGACGACCAACTGTGGCAAATGGTTGACAGAGAATGGAGAACCATCCCTCAGGACACCATCCGCACTCTTATTGACTCTGTACCTCGACGTGTTTCTGCGTGCATCGCCGCTCGCGGTGGTCCTACATCCTACTGAGTCGATGCCGTGCGCATTGTGTAACCTGCATATCGGTTTGAAATAAACATCAATTATTCTTCCGTGCCGACTCTGTTTTTTCCTCAACTTTCATCCCTTTCGAACCACTCCTCCTTGGTGTTGCATTTGCTCTGTCAGTCATTGTACATTGCTGTGGCTTTGCTTTCCTCTTAACTCCGCATATCAACAGTTAGCTGTTCTCGTGCCGTTAGCTCAAGTAGTGGATCTCTCTCATTGCCCACCTCCAATTCAAGCTTTCAATTCACTTGCGTTTTGATTGAAATTTATGTTGGGTGATTCAAATTACATCAGGCTACATTAGGAAGGTAATTTTAACTAACAACCGAACAAATCCTGGCATTTACAGTATAGACCATTAAGGGCCCTAGCCTGCCAAGATGACTACTGCCCAGCCAGATCAGATTACCCGAATATATCGGAGCCCCACGTGGTATGCGGGACGGGATCCTCAGCTACATTACTCGATTGCTCCATGCAGTGCCCCATTTCAGACAGTTTCTTAATTATTATTCTCACGATAATATGTGATCCCCTCCCCAATACTCTGTCGAGAATTGAAATCTTTGCTCCGGCCGAGATTCGAGCATGGGTACTATGGATAAGAGACAAAAATGTTATCGCTAGACCATGGTACTTTTTAATTATAACACAAATGCTTAATATAAATCATTTTATATTTACTAAACATCTTGTAATTGTAACTTTGTAAATTATTATTCTGTCCCCCTGTGGTTGAGGGTGATGGAATACATGCACGGAATCCTCTGCCTGACGTAAGAGTTGACTGAAAGAGGGATTGAAGGCTCACATTTTGGCAGCATTCATTGGCGACCACGGTTCCCATAGCTGAACCTGGTATTGCTCACACTTACTTGTGTAATGCTCTTCACTTTCATCTTTCCTATCACACCCCACATGGTCAAATCTTGTTCTTTTCTGACCTTGACGGTATTAAGTTTTTGATACCTGGGTAGTCTTTCATTTTGCCAGGCTGGGTAGCTCAGACGCTTGAGGCGCTGGCCTTCTGACCCCAACTCGGCTCAGTCCGGTGGTATTTGAAGGTGCTCAAGTACGTCAGCCTCGTGTCGCTAGATTTACCGGAAAGTAATAGAACTCCTGCGGGACTAAATTCAGGCACCTCGGCGTCTCCGAAAACCGTAAAAGTAGTTAGTGGGACGTAAAGCCAATAACACTATTAGACATTCATTTCCAGGTCCTTCGCGGCGCTTCCCTTCCTTTTCCGATAATTCCATTCTTCGAAGTGTCGGACTTCTTCCATTTTCCTCCTGATTACTGCTACAAAAAGATGGTTACCCCGTGGTACTTCATTTTTTAAACATTTTTTTCTTTTATAATCTGCTTTACGTCGCACCGACACAGATAGGTCTTATGACGACCATGGGATAGGAAAAGGCTAGGTGCGGGAAGGGACTGGTCGTGGCCTTCATTAAGGTATAGTCCCAGTATGTTAGTGGTGTGAAAATGAGAAACCACGGAAAACCATCTTTAGAGCTGCGGGTGGTGGGGCTCGAACCCACTACCTCCATCATGCAAACTCACAGCTTCGTGCCCCTAACCGCACGGCCAACTCGCTCGGTTGGAGTGTGTACAATGGGAAGGTATCAGTAGTGCACCCCACCTTTTCCGGCATTTTGTTGAGCCACTTATCTCTAATTCAAATGCTGCTGCTCCTGCTGCTGCTGTTGATGATGCTGATAGTTGTTGGTTAAGGAACCTAACATCTAAATCATCGGCTAAACGGAATGATAAAATAAAATTCCAAATTTTCCTACTGACTAGAACTGAAATGATAACGATGAAAATCTATGAATCAAATTCACAATGCATTATGTATATAAATAAAGTTGTAGGGGATCCGCTATCCGTAATTTCGTTTAATTTTTTTGCCAATTTTTCAGGTACTCATCCGTTTTAGGTTAACTCAAGACCGAATAAGTGGTTTTTAGTTTTTGTGCCTGTTTGTCTGTTCCACCATCACTGCGAAACGGCCAGGTACATCTCCACCAAACTTCATATTTAGTGTGCACTCATCGAGTAAAAGGTTTATATATGCCTATCGTGTAAGAATCTTTGAGTAGAATGAGGATTTACAGGAAAACCAGAACAGTTTACTTCAATTTTCTCTTATTTATCGATTTTCTGTAACATTAGTGGACTATATGTGAAACGCCTGTTCATTTCAAAACAACTTTTGTTACGAACATAATTTCTCTTACTCTTGAAATGACAGAGAAAATTGCTATTTTCTGCGGTTTTCAATGCTCTACATTGAGTTACCATGGCCACTCACCTGGCTATTTGCCAGTAGGGAAGTAACTTAATTCCATTTTCGTCAACATTCCTGTAAACTCGTGGTTGTTTCATGGGTACAAGGTGACAGAGATGTCAAGCTGCAATTCTGATGGATATTTGAGGGAAACACTTGGAAGTTACAATCGTCTCCGAATAGCATTAAGAGGGGCTGTTAATATTTCAACGGTGCCTCTGAGTGTAATATTATTTCACACCATAAGGTGTTTCATAGCATTTGCTATAATATTTACTGTATTTCTCTTATACTTCTGTTTCCTTATTTAATTTCTTGCCTCCGCTTTGCCTCTTTAGGCTTAATTAATAACACCATAAGTCATTTTATCTGTTTACCTAAGAGTACCTGCACTTAAATTTCTCCTTTGTTACCGCTTTATTAAATCCGTAACTCATATCGTCACAATTTAGTGCGGGACATTTCATTTTACAGTACATTCACATGTTTGTCCTTTTCGGCTGTCTTCAGTTATAATCCTATTTTCAATGAATATCGACCTTCTTAACTGTATTGTTTTCTTCCTTAATTTCTAGATATGTATGCGAGTGCTAATCCCGAAACCTGGACACACTTTCCTTTGAGGAAAAATTCTAAGCTGTTGAAATGTGTAACATTTTGGCCCCGAAAAATATCTAAATATGGAGGAAAGTTTAATGACGGTACATACCTTCGTTTCGGGGTAACTGTTGGTTAAACGTTAAGTCGTATCACAAAACAGATAGCACAATCGCCATTCAATTCGGAGAGATCTACCTACATCTTTGGTTTTATGACTTTTTGTCGTATCTAGATCCCTTATAAGTTAGATAGAGTTGCATTTCTCGACTATAATAAAATCTCTCCAACTCCTTTATGACTGGCATTAGGAAGTTGGCCCTGTCGTTGTAATAAAAACTCCCCATCTCTATTGTGAATGGCAGTTGGTAAGTGAGCCTGTCGTTATAGTAGAAACTCCAAAAACTATATTGTGAATGGCAGTAGGAAATGTTGCCAGTCTTTATTGTCAAAAATCCACAACGCACACCTTACATCAGGAAACCCGTTTGGGGTCTTGACCGTTTTGTTTCTCGGATAGCGCTAAGAGGCATGCAATGTAATGTACAGTAATTTACGTAGAAATCCGCATGAAAAGTAGAACACCGCAGCGATGTACCGGTACATTTGCTAGTCAATAACATTATTGAAACATAAATTAGAAGATAATGAAACTAAATAAGGCACTGACTCAATAGAAAATCATGCCAAATATTCAACTTAAATTTTAAAATCATATTAAAATGAACAAGAAACGGATATAAACATAGTCAAAGGTATAAAAGTGCAGTTTGCAATAAAATTAACGTTCTGTTGCAAAGTAAACTCGGGTCCCCGTTTCGAGACAGTGCAGACATATTTAGGCAAACCCTCAATAGAGGTGAGCTGCGTGTACAATTTCAACCACATACCAGCCAACCTGACTTTCTTAAATTTCTGGCAGTACCCGAAATCGAACCCGCGCCCCAAAGGACGGCAGGTAATAACATTAATCATTACGCTACAAAGGCTGACTAAATTAAAACTACATACCGTAAACTGAAATATAATCTTCGCCGTTAAAAGGGATAAAGAATGCCACATTTTCTCGTAAATTGAATGACGAGGTCTGCAGACTGCTCGTCATCTTGTAGAATGAAGGAGATGGTATTCTGGCGCAGATCGGCCAGGTCAGCACTCTCCCTAAGGATGCGTACTACAGTCATATGGCCACCACAAGTATACACCAGGGGTGGGGGTTTCTCCCTTCAGTAAGTAGGAGTGCGTTGCTCTATCACAGCCGATACAGAGACGGCACAGTATCACTACTTCTCCCCGGATAACTCGAAGGGATGTCTTCCATACCTTCGTTGTTCCTTTTATTTTTCTCAACTTATTGGAACAGGGGTGGCCTGCTACTCTCCCTTCCAGTGCGACATTAACAGATGTCTCATCTGAGAACGTATATCCCTGGCTGGAACCTTGTAAGTCAAGCGTAGGGGGCGGATTCATATGCTTTAAAAACGGCAAAATATTGCATGTTCTGTGCACTAAAAGAAACAGCAATGTATGCACTCATATATGTGCACTGTCGCATACTCTGCAAATACTTGCTTTTCCTCTATCTACAAAGTTCGTTCTCCAAATATCAACTGCAGAAGCAGATTATTTTTAGCTACTTTTTCTTCTGGCATGATTTCTAGTAGTTACTGATCTTCATACAACGAAAACTTGAAGTATAGGTAATAGATCAAGCACAGCGGCGACTCCGGCGAGCTCGCAATGCACTAAACGGGCTTGCTAACGTCCGCGCATTATGCACAAATACTGAATAACACGAAAGATAAACGTTAAATATAGGCTAGAGCAGGGCCTCTCAAACGCCCAAAATCTCACGCGTGCAGCTAGAGGCGCAAGAGCTCCGTGCACTGTGCATCGCTGCCGCTCGGCATGGCTCGGATCAACGCTTCGTCTCTGGGCTACTCGGCTAAGCTCGGCTCAACTCGCCTATACTCGGCTCAAGTCAGCCCGGATTTGGAGCGCTACAGCGCAAGTGGGGCAGAGGGAGACAGGCGGAGCGAGTGAGAGAGGCGTGAGGAAAGAGAGAGTAAGCGCTATTGCTCCAAATCGAGGAGTGGGGGGTCTGCACTCTGTTCAACCAAGCCAAGTCGTCTTTTGCACCGTGCACAGTGCATGCACCACGCGCATGCACCCTGAGAGGCCCTGGGCTAGAGCAACAAAATATTCGTCTAGATAAGACAACGTGTATGGACTGATTAGGTCCCGCTAGTGACAAGAGCACAGGATCAATGAAAATGGTGGCATTATTTAGTTTCGGCCTGTTTCTGTTTTAATTCTTATATATATATATAATTTTGGGATGGGTAGGTTGGTCCCTGCCAAGTATGGAGGAAGGAGCTCTCTTGCTCCTTCACTTCTCTATGGTTCCAACATCCGAATCGAATACCAAAACGCCACCGAAAGCAATGTACCCTTGTCAACCTTTTGTTAATATTGTCGATTCTCATACGCCATAAGGCTTCCAGCGGCGAACGGAATTTTTACATATTAATTTATTTTCTTTGTTGTACCGATTAGAATATCAATATATTACATGTTTTTATACAAAATAATAATAATAACTGAAATTATGCAATTATATGCACTAAGTCTTGAATATGCACGTATTCCTTATATATGCATTTATATGGACTATAAAACTTAGCCATTCGATTTCAAATGGTATGCATCGCCTTTATTTCTTATGGGTATATTATATCTTGAAACAAATAAAACATGCAAATACGCCAAAATACGCCCTCTAGGCCATCGTGAAGAAGTAACTGACTCTTTGACTGCCTGATAAGTTACGTAATTCCCCGCTATTCCCTCGTAGCTTGGAAGCCACAAAAAATGCAATTGCTCATCAGTCTACATTCATTTCTGGAGTTCGTACTAATAAAATGTTGGCGATTGTCATTCTGTCTAGACAAATCATTCTGAGAACGCCTACCGATGATCTTATACTTGTAACCACACTGTTATATTCAACATCTGTTTTCTAATTCGTAATTACTTTCCTCTCAACAAAAAACTGGGCTAAGTTTGTAGTTTTTACGGTCGAGGGTACTTTTGGCGTGACAACGCCTGCCTACGACTAGCGAAATGAAACTCAGTTTATAATGCAATTAGAGTGATAACAAGTTCCTCAATGTTCTTATGTTTGAAAGGCGTTTGACGTAAAAGGAAGGAAAAACTGTACATTAAGTCTATTTTAATCAAACCTTTGCTTCTTCTTGCATGTTAAATACTGCCTTTCTGGCTCAGTAACCCTCTCTCGCGGCGCTCATTGACACTAAAGACCTGACATCCAGCTCTCTGTGTCAGGGATGAGTGAGATAACGCATATACTCGTTTTCAAATCTCACCAACCTCAGTCGAAGTTGAAACCCGTATCTTGATAATAGGACAACGCATTACTGACATCGGCTCTAATATTACCTCATCCTGTATTATCAGTATACAATGTACCAAAAGTCATGGGATAGGGGTCTAATATCCTGTAGGGCCTCCTCTAGTTGTATCAAGTGCAGAAACTCCACAAGTGGAAGAAGCACCTGGGGAGTAATTCTGACACATGCCCTCTGGTATGAATGGACCTCACCACCACGTCCCGTAAATGCACGACAATGTTCATATAAGGCAAACGAGGGGTTTGCAACAGTCGTTGAAATTCTCCATAACGCTCCTCGAACCAGTTCAAGATAACTTGAGCCCGATGAAGCGTTGCATTGCCCTGTTGGAATATTTCACCGTTGTACCGCTACATGAATTTCATGAAGTGATCTCCAAACAGTTCAAAGTAGCAGTCATGGTCAACGACCTGTTCGGAAGGATCAGTTGATTTAGCCCAGGCCACGTGAACCCAACCGACACCATTATGGAGCTACCACCAGATTATTATTACACTCGGAAACATACACATTTTCAGTTAATGTACAACTCAGTTAGTTTGAAGTACATAAAACATAACGTGTTACACATGCCCAGTGTTTTTCAATGCCGATTTCACTCGGAGTGGCTTGTAAGAGATCATCCTCTGTGCAAGATTTTGAGCACAGAGGGTACCGAAGCATGTGGCTCGTGGTTTCTTCTTGTCCACTCTCACATCTTGATCCCCCTCTTGATCGTAGCTTGTTCAGGGACTTCCACACCAGCCGGCTTTTATGAAGTCCATTTGGTAGCTATTCAGTGTTGGCATCCATCCGCGAAGGTGAGGGGTCCTCTTCACCCACAGCCCCAGCCTTGACTTCTCTGGTGGGACGGTAAGCACCTCATATTATATGGTACCTTGTTGAAAACTGGGATTTATGTCTTCAAGAGACCTGTGCCATATCTGAACCATACCGTCAGCTTGAAACAAGTGGAAAAGTGACTCACAGGGCCAATTGGATAATCGTCTAGTACCTCCTGCATTAAATGCGGATGTGACTTGAGCCTATGTAACTTGTCTATTACCTCGGACACAGCTAGACGCCGCTAATCGCGATCATTAATCATCCTTGGTCGGTCACTGCGATATTCACTGTGCGTGGTGTGTGGTATGAGGTCTTCTCGATGCACACGTGACACCGTCGATGGAGGAATTTTAACGTCCGCACAACTTCGACAATGGAGTGTTACATTTATCTGGTCCCCACTATCATACACCGTTCGAAACGCAATAATTCACGTCGCCTTGCCACGGTTAGCACAGGCGGTATTTAACTCACTCTCAAGATATCAGATCAAACCTGATACTTCCAAGACGGCACGGTGCGGCGGCTATACCATGCCAATGTACACATACTGCTTTATCTTTTCCTGTACTTTCAGGTATTTTCGTGCAGTCCCTAGTAACGCAGCGAAAGCTTTACGAAATACTACTAATGTTTGCCTCTCTCAAGAATTAACTCGCCTCCCTTCATGCCCATGGTCTTCATTATATCAAAGTAAATCTCTCAGACAAATTCTTCCGGAATTTAATTCCTGCACGTTCGCTCTGATTCCCAGATCCTTCAGTGGCGTTGTCTTTGTGCTCTTCAGAGTAGATAAATGGGATGTCGTGACGTTCTCGTCGTCTGTCTTCCAGAAAGTCGTTGAGATTCAAAAATTAAGCTAATAAATAATGTTCATTGACAAATTACTCAATTGAAGAACTAGTTACGTAAACACTCAGGAAGTATGGAGGTAGATTATATAATAATTAAGAATATACAAATTATAAGGAAAATATTAGGTCCTCCAAGAATTGCAGAGTTTTGGAAATTAAGAAGTAACAATGAAATTTACCAGAATGTAGAAAACATATCAGAAACAATAATAAAAAGGAGATTGCTATTTCTTGGACACATCTACAGAATGGATGGCAATAGACTAACTAAACGAATCTTCAAGTACCTTTGGGAAAAGAAATCAACTACCACCTGGATTCAAGAAGTCAAGAAAGACCTGGAAAGGAACAACATACGAGAAGAAGAATTATTGGAAAGAAAGATTTTTAGGAAGAAAGTCTTACAAATGGAAGGATTCCAAGGGAGGAAGGAAAAGAAAACAGGCACAAAGTGGACTGAAGACAGGAAAAAGAAACACAGTGAAACAATGAAAGAATACTGGAAGGAAAGGAAAGAACAACTAAGGAGGAACAATTGAAATTGTAACGTGGTCCTTAGAAGGCCGGAACGCAAGAAGAAGAAGAATATACAAATGCGAAGAAAAGTTTTGGGATGCTTCAGTTGGAAAGACATTTGTCTCCTCAAAATGAAACAACTACGACCACGCTGAGTCACTCAAATTGTAGAGCACTTCCTTTCTGAGCCCAAGTTAATGGTTTAATCCTAACTCAGTGCGGTAGCATTTGAACGGACTCAAATACACCAGCCTCATGTCGGTAGATTTACGAGCAGGAAAATGAACTCCTGCAGGACGAATATCCTGCACATTGCTTCTCTAAAAGAAAGGAATGTTCTTAGCAGTAAACAAAACAAAAAAATTACATTATTGTAATTATCAATTTTAGTTATTCTTTGTTCGTATCGGTCTACTAGGTAAGGGTTGTTCTGCCCGAAGGCAGGTCCGAACCTCCGCAAAGGTATTCCTGAGCCCGTCTTCAACTGTTTTTTTGTTTTTGTTTTGCTATTTGCTTTATGTCGCACCGACACAGATAGGTCTTATGGCGACGATGGGATAGGAAAGGCCTAGGAATTGGAAGGAAGCGAGCGTGGCCTTAAAATTAAGGTACAGCTCCTCCATTCCCTTACCCCCACCAACAGCGCGTGGCAACCCATCCAACTCCTGACCACGCCCAATGTTGCTTAACTTCGGAGATCTCACGGGATCCGGTGTTTCAACACGGCTACGGCCGCTGGCTATCGGTCTACTAAGGACCACATTATTTCAGCTATCTTCTCTGGGTTCTGATTTTTGGCCAGTGCTCCTTCCATTCGTTGCTGGTGTTGCTCCTTTCTTTCCTCCATCCATGTCTTTCCCGTCTTCAACTGTTCTTTGTTTTTTTTTTGTTTTTTTGTGGCTATTTGCTTTACGTTGCACCGACACAGGTAGGTCTTATGGCGACGATGGGATGGGAAAGGCCTAGGAATTGGAAGGAAGCGACCGTGGCCTTAATTAAGGTACAGCCCCGACATTTGCCTGGTGTGAAAATGGGAAACCACGGAAAACCATCTTCAGGGCTGCCGACAGTGGGGCTCGAACCCACGATCACCCGATTACTGGATACTGACCGCACTTAAGCGACTGCAGCTATCGAGCTCGGTCGTCTTCAACTTTAGCCTTTCTTCGAAACCCTGGTGGTCTTTTAGTTTCTTTCTTATTGGGTTATTTTCTTATATATCTTCATAAGTGATCTCCATCTCCTGTAGGTCCCTTTCCGCATCTTTGAACCAAGTTGACCGGGTCTTCCTATCTTTAAAACAGGTGACGATCTGGCTCGATAATCATGCTGATTTCCTTGTTAGCAAGTGGCCATGAAATGCAATTCTACTCTTCCGCACGACATATAGTATCACACAAAAGGAACACGTGAAAACATTTTTGGAGCGCTTCACACCCTTGGACGGTAGAGGGATGTTTTTCCGTAAGAGCGTACGACCTAATAGCCGTACTAATAAATACACTGGTTCTCTCTGTGATTGATCGTTATGACGTTGTTTAGTTGACGTGAATCTGGAACAGACACTTAAACGTCAACGAGCACTGAACTCTTGCCTGCGATTTATTTACAATATCGGGTATGATGTTCGTATCACCCTATACTGTCAAGCTCCCTTGCTGCTGGTAAAAGTCGGCAGCTATACATTGTAACGATGGTATTAAGATTGTTAGCCGAAAACCAGCCATTGTATATTTCTCCTAAACTCACCTCTATATCAACACTTCACGACGTAAATACCCGTTCGAGATTCTTTATATTCCACTGCAACGCACAAATAAACAGATCATTTGCGCTAATAGTAAAAGTAATTAATATTAAGAACTTTTAAAACGAATTAATCCCCACATGCGGGCACATTCATACTTCTACCATTCGGTCAGCAGTTCTCAGCTGGTAGTCTCAGCAGGCGACCTCAAATCTTGATAAAGAGCTAGTTCCTATGACCTAAGCTGGAAGAAAATTCCATAATCTGGCGCCGGTCAGCGCAAGGTGCAAAAGATGACTTCGCTAGGTAAATCACAGTCCAGACTCCCACTCCTCGATTTCGAGTAATACATCTATCTCTTTCTTCACCTCCGCCTGTCTCACTCACTCCGCCTCTCCCCCTCTCCCTCACTTGCTCTCCAGTGTTCTATCAGCCGAGCAGAGTCGAGCCGAGCCTAGCCAAGTCACCCCGAGACAAAACTCTTGTCCGAATCGAGCCGAAACAGAATCTCTGCGCCTCGATTCGCACGCGTGAGATTTTGGACATTTAAGAGGCCCTGTCGTAACTTGTAAGAATACGGGTGACGCACAATATAAATTCCGAAGGCATATTTACAATGAGGGAAAAAATTTCACATAGAAATTCAGAAATAATATAGAAAACTGTTAGTTTTGAGGCAGACCTGCTGTATTGAGGGTAGCATGACTGACTCTCACTCGGCGTCCCCGCATTCGATTCCCGACAGAGGAACGAATTAAGAAGGGCAAGTCCACGTGCATGGCATTTATAGATATAGGAAAGGTATTTTATAACGTTAACAATAATAATAAAAGGAATAATAATGTTTATATAAATTTGAGGACTGATTCCAAGTCTTCACAACTTCTTTGATTACAATTGAGGAGCTATCTGGCGGTGAGATAGCGGGCCCGGTCGGTACTATCGCACTAACCACACGTCATTTCGTAATCTTCAGACTGAGCAGAGGTCGCTTGGTACACCAAAGCCCATTAGGGCGGCAGCAACACAGAGTTAGGACACCTGTTTTAGCTCATTTTGGGAGACAATGTTACAAGTGTGTTTTTGTTTTTTGTTTTAAGAATGATCAACAAGACATAGCCTAAATCAGCGTACCGAGCAAGTCCGCCATGGGTTTGAATCCCACCGCCGGCAGCCCTGAATATGGTTTTCCATGGTTTCCCAATTGCACACCAGGAAAATGCTGGGGCTGTATCTTTAACTAAGGCCGTGGCCGCTACCTTCCCAATTTTAATCATTTCTTATCCTTCCCTCGTCGAAATCTTTGATGTGTTAGTGCGACGTTAACATTAATACCAACAATATTCACGAGTAAACTTTTTTTCTTTGCTATTTGTTTTACGTCGCACCGACACAGACAGGTCTTATGGCTACGATGTGATAGGAAAGGTCTAGGAATGGGAAGGAAGCGGCCGTGGCCTTAATTAAGGTACAGCCGCAGCATTTGCCTGGTGTGAAAATGGGAAACCACGGAAAACCATCTTCAGGGCTGCCGACAGTGGGGTTCGAACCCACTATCTCCCGGATGCGAGCTCGCAGCTGCGCAATCCTAACCGCACGGCCAACTCGTCCGGTCACAAGTAAACTTACCGACGCGAGGTTAGCATATTTGGGCACCTACAATGTACTCCAAGACTAAGCTGGGATCGAATCTGTCAACTTGGGTTCATATTGCCAGCACTTCTATCGTCTGTACCACTCAGCCTACGAATTATTATTCTTATTATTATTATTATTATTATTATTATTATTATTATTATTATTATCATTGCCTCCGTGGCTCAGACGGCATCGCGTCGGCCTCTCACCGCTGGATACCGTGGTTCAAATCCCGGTGACTCCATGTGAGATTTGTGCTGGACAAAGCGGAGGCGGGACAGGTTTTTCTCCGGGTACTCCGGTTTTCCCTGTCATCTTTCATTCCAGCAACACTCTCCATTATCATTTCATAGCATTTATCACTCATTAATATAAATCACCTTGGGAGTGGCGACCCCATTGTAATAACAGCCTATAAATGTTTCATTCATTACATCCCTGACCCGGTCAATGACTGGAAAACAGGTTGTAGGTTTTCATTTTAATTATTATTATTATTATTATTATTATTATTATTATTATTATTATTATTATTATTATTATTATTATTATTATTATTATACAGTGTATTAAATGAGACACTCAACGAATTTCTAGACATTCTGGATTGCCGCATGGACATCAAGAAAGCAATAAAATTAAATTCGAACATTTACATCATATGATGAATATCTCTAAAACTTGAAGGATTAATACCACATCATCAAACACTTGAAAAATAGAAACAATATATTCCTCTTAGGACATTGACGAGAATATTGTTAGTATTTCTAAAATGATAATCCACAGCCAGTTTCAATTCATTCAACCGGGTCAAGAATGGAATGAATGAATCAGGGGCGAGAATAGGAATTGTGCCGGCTGCCGAAGCCTGTCGCACTACTCTGGGGAAATGATTAATGACTGGCGAATGAAATGAAATGATATTGGAGAGTGTTGCTGTAATGGAAGAAAACTGGAAAACCGGAGTACGCGGATAAAATCCTGTCCCGCCACCGCTTTGTCCAGCACAAATCTCACATGGAGTGACCGAGATTTGAACCAAGGAACCCAACGGCGAGAGCAGGATGCGCTGCCATCTGAGCCACAGAGGTTCTTGTTAGCTTTTCTATAAGGTTATAATTATACTATCGGAAGTACATATTATTTATTACATGTTTTATATATGTCTGATCTATATAACTTCACGTGTTTTAATTACCGCAATACGACAACCGGTCGTAACGTTAAAAGCAAAAAGTCATAACACATACAATTCTATCTCGTAGCTTGATGTTGTTTCTATTCGACTAGTGGTTAATCCCACACAGGTGTAACGCTACCAGAATGACCAGTCTGGCATTGTGTCCTGGAACAAGTGTGCGTGTGTTTCATTGTGTTTTCGGGTAACCGTTCATTGTTATCTCTAATACAATGCAGTTTATTTTTAATGCTTTGAATGTAATAGGCCAATTTATGAATTGGCAGATATTAAAGTGCGTCAAGAGGTCACAGAAATTTTACAGATTTCTCTGAAGTAGTATTGTAGTGGGATTCTTAATTCTTGCCTTAAGGGTACGGAAAGGACTTGTAGGTACTGACAGGTTAGAATGCAAAAGTATTTGAGCAAGGCGCAAGTATCATCTAGTCGCTCTACAGTTATGTAGGCGAGTTGCATACATTCTAGGGGTTCCGATAGTTCAGTTCGCTAAGAGTTATGCAAATATCACTGCAGTACCATTGCGCGGGTAAAGGACAATAACTTTCATTCTGAACTATTAGTGACTAAAATTCTTTTCCGTACTGGTGGTTTACTTTGGTGAAAGGGGAAATTAGTTCGTCAGATAAATTGCGTTACGAGTAAAACTTTCTAGCTAGTTTCTTTATGACCGGGCTAGATAGCTGCAGTCGCTTAAGTGCGGTCAGCATCCAGTAATCGGGAGATAGTGGGTTCGAGCCCCACTGTCGGCAGCCCTGAAGATGGTTTTTCTTGGTTTCCCAATTTCACACCAGGCAAATGCTGGGGCTGTACCTTAATTAAGGCCATGGCCGCTTCCTTCCACTTCCTAGGCCTTTCCTATCCCATCGTTGCCATAAGACCTAACTGTGTCAGTGCGACGTAAAGCAAAATAGCATTAAAAAGTTTCTTTATGCAGATAAAAATTATCAGCCTCTCAGTGGACGATGAAGAAGAACGATGTCCATATAGGTCTCGGAGATAAATCCATCTGATTCCAAGTATTTCAATTACTTCGTTAACGCATCCGATAATAATAATAATAATAATAATAATAATAATAATAATAATAATAATAATAATAATAATAATTGTTTACGATGGGGTCAATAAATACTGAAGATCACCGATGACATCATCAATAAAGGGTGGCCCTTCCGGCGACAGATCATTTCTGTGGAGTTTTCGCGTTTACAAATTCGATGTTAGCCTCGAAGAGTGTTATCGGAGGAAAAGGAGTGGGCGATTAGCCGACGTGTGAAGGAGTTCTGGGAAGAGGAGAAAAAAAATACTGAACCATAGTCCTAGCTTTTAAGCGTTCTATAATTAACCGAAATCTTTAATTAAAAAATAATCGTTTTTAACTACTCTTCAATTGCTATGGATTTTAAGAGAAGGCAGAGTGTCAGAATTTTGTTAACGCTGGACTCCTTTAACGTGTTGAAAACCAATGACACGAAACTCTCACATTCAAAAAGCTCTAAAACTATCAGTGCTCTCATCGAGAATGGCACCCCTAACTTCGAGAAAGGAGGACAAAGCCACTGAGATCTTCTGAAAATATTAAGGCAGTCATAGTCAGCCAGATGTCAATAAAATTGTACAAATAACGAGCCTAATGTTACACTACGGTGAAACGCTGCTACTTTTACGACTGAAAACGATGATCGAGCTTGAATATCGAGATATTTGCAATTGGTGAAATAAAATGTTGGTTCCCTTTCACGAATTTCATTTTCAATATTAAGGCCAGAGGCAGGCATTTATACAAGTAGAAGAACACACCTCACCTAGCGCACTGTCACTGCTTCTCTTACGAAGGAGGCTTGTAGTGCTGTCTCAGTTGCGCGATAACCTACGGAGGTGAAAAATTACAGCTTTTGTTACCAATTTGTACTTAGCTTGAAGCTTGAAGAGTCCGATTTTAGAGTACGTTGGTAAATTAGACTGTTGTAAGTAAGCCTCATAACTGGCAGCAACGTGACCCTTAACTTGAGGATTTGTACAGTACAATGAGTGTCCTTCTGGGCAAATATTCAATGTAAACTAGTAACGCAATCTCTTTTGTGTCCTTAAAAGTAAACTAGGCAAATAAATGCCAATTTTATGAATAAAATATGAGCTCTTGAAACTGCCACCGATATTGATTGGCTTTATTAGAACATCTTATTAGAGTCGAATTCGAGGGAGTAGTAACCCACGATGCCATTCTTAATTTAATATTTATTTACCATCCAGGGCTTGTTTTTCCTCGGACTCAGCGAGGGTTTCCACCATTACCACCCGAAGGGCAATGTCCCGGGGCGTGATACATTTGGTCGGGGAAGTGCAGTAAATCGTCCAGGCTGCCTCAACTGCTATGCTAAATAGGGGCCTTGTCAGGGTATGAGATGATTGGAAGGGATATACGAAGAACAGGGAAGGAAGCGACCGTGGCCTTAAATAGGTACCATCCCTGCATTTGCCTGGAGAAGAAGTAGGAAACCACTGAAAACCACTTCGAGGATGGCTGAGGTGGGAATCGAATCCTTTCTACTCAGTTGACCTCCCGTGGTTGAGTGAACTCCGTTCCAGTCCTCGTACCACTTTTCAAACTTTGTGGCAAAGCCGGGAATCGAACCCGGGGCCTTCGGGGCTGGCAACTAATCGCACTAACCACTACACCACAAAGGCGGACTCCTGTTGTAGGTCTTTCGAGTTGACACCTTAGAGGCGACCTGGTCGTCTGTGAGGATGGGGCCCTACTGCTGAAGACGGGACATACCCCAGCCCCCGAGCCATCAGAATTAACCAATGGAATTTAAAATCCCCAACCCGGTCGGGATTTGAACGCAGGTCCGCTTGGAACAAACGCCAGCGAGCTAACCATTTAGCTATGGAGCCCAACGCCGTTCCTAGTACGTGTGTTTATTCACCATTTGTTTTGATCTTTTGCTATCACTGTAGCTGCATGACACGGTGGATTTTTTGGTTTTAAATATGTGGATGACGGTGTAACATTAAAGATGTAACGAAATTGCTCTTTTTTCTAATGTTGAAACCACTGTTCAATATTTTTTAAATTACTCTTCAAATGAGATCTTGTTACTTCTGAAATTATTCATTTTTCAGACTGGATGTCGTAAATTGGACTATATATTGCATGTTGCTATTCTCTTGACGAACGTATGTAATCTCGTCATCGATACCTATTTTGCACAACTTAATTCCGACACTCCTTGAAAAGTACTTACGACTTAAAAATATTGTTGTAACATGCAATTACATTTCCGCACGTCTACATTTTTTACAGATGCTATTGCTCCGGTGTGAAAAGTTTTGATTCAAATTCAAGATGTAAATTGTACGTTTGAATGTGATTAGATCACCCAAAAATTCCTTAAACAGAAAAGGTGTCCAGCAATAATAAAAAAGTGACCAAAACGCTGTAATTCATTTCAGTACAGTCTGTGAAATAATTTGAAATGTTCCGATTTCAATACTGTGAGACTTTCAGTAAATGTGTATGTAACATTACAAAGAAACACGTAGTGTACTTGAGGTAATAGGGCAGGCCATTAATATAAGATCTACTACGACATTGTGAAATGTTTCTTCTTCATTATTATTATTATTATTATTATTTTGCTAGGGGCTTTACGTCGCGCAGACACAGATATGTCTTATGGCGACGATGGGATAGGAAAGGCATATGAGTTGGAAGGAAGCGGCCGTGGCCTTAATTAAGGTACAGCCACAGCATTTGCCTGGTGTGAAAATGGGAAACCACGGAAAACCATTTTCAGGGCTGCCGATAGTGGGATTCGAACCTACTATCTCCCGGATGCAAGCTCACAGCCGCGCGCCTCTACGCGCATGGCCAACTCGCCCGGTATTATTATTATTATTACTAATATTATTTTAATGTTTGTCTCAATATTTTGATCCTGTTTTCCTTCACCTGCCTTCCTGCAAACATGCGTTCCCTCTTGGGTGATATGCTGAAAATGAAATGATTCACTTGAATACATCTGTGTATATTTTCTACAATTTTTATTTTAATTTTAAATTTTTGGGTGTTGTGTGATCTGATATTTGAATAATTATATGATACTCTTTACTACATATGTGGAATCTCACTGCCAGTATTTTAATAAGACATACTATTTCTCATAGTATGTTATGTTAATGTTTTAATTGTTCATTTTAATTTTTTTGTTGTATGAGGTTTGGTTTGAGGTTATGCTCTCAACATAAAAGCGATCTATAAAAATACGGTGTATCAGATCATTATATAAAGCGTAGTAACTACTTGAAAATGAAAATATACCATCGCTGCCGGGACAAAACCTCCTATAAAGATATACTGACCCACAGCACATGCATTATGCGGAGCCAGAATGCCTTGACGATATGCATTCAATATTGCACCTTAGCTGACAAAACCTTACCAGCCGAAGTCCTAAGCTAAAATATTTCTCATAGGAGGTTTTATATCGGCAGCGACGATATGAATTATACTGCTAATGAAAACAATGCTATACACAATAATATACAGCCTGGCTAAGTGGCTCAGATAGTTGAGGCGCTGGCCTATTGACCCCTTCTTGGCAGGTTCGATCCTGGCTCAGTCCAGTGGTATTTGAAGGTACTCGTGTCGGTAGATTTATTGGCATCTGCAAGAACTCCTGCGCGACTAAATTCCGACACTTCGGCGAATCTGAAAACCTTAAAGTATTCCCTTCATCAGCTAGTCAAAATTAAAATTCCTGTACACAAAAAGACCTAATTAAAAGAGGGACCCCTATTAAGAAATCCGAAACTATAGCTAATACAATTTGACATTTAAAAAATCGAAGAGTGGATGCATTGAATTTAATTCCATCCAGTCGACTCTTAAAGTAGTTAGTGGGACGAAAAGCCAATGTCATTACTAATAATATTCACTCTAATCGCAGGAGGATGGTTGAAGGTATGATAAAGAGAAGGTAGAGCCAATGGTAGAATGACCGGATGTACCTAACAAGGTCGAAAACGCAGTGAGCTACCTGAAATATCTGATCCGCAATCTTGGATTGTACAGAAGTTTATTGCTAGAGTTTCAGCTATATCCTCTTGCACTTGCCGCCAGCATCTTGAAAGGGTGTGGAATTATAATGTTTCTTCTACGAGCGTACATTTTATATATTTCAAAAGTCAAAAGCAGAGTGGGTATACACATTTCCCTAGTGCATTGTCCTAGAAAGAAGGTTGGCAGTGATATCCTAACAGCGCACTGGACGTCAGCGTGTTTGTGGTAACCTACCTGCCGAGACCACTGCCACACTGGGATTGACAATGCCCGAAGAGCTTGAATATCTTAATAAAAATAACCGATAAGTACTCAACGTAAATCATGAGCTTGGATTTTATGTTTGAAGCTTTGTTTTTGCATTGTTTAGGGAAGTTTAATGCAACGTTTAGTTACTTCGTATACAATTTTCATGGAGTATTTTCCTTGCTCTACATGTTCCCGCATTCAGATTTTATCCATCTGTAAATTGTGGCATTAAAATAATATCTTGAAAGGGAGCGGTTAAAACAAATCGTATATTGTCCATGTGGGTGACTGAATCAGAACATATGATGGCAATGGCATGTTTCATTTTACTTTACTTTTATAAAATGCATAAAATATTATAAACGTAGCCTATTCTAGACAATAATTTTATGCCTATAAGAAATTATTGTACCAAACCGGTTTTTAGAAATTAATTTTAGTCTTTGTTGAATTCATTCAGGCAGATATTCATTTTATGATCTTCTAAGTAGGAACTGTACATTTCAAGTCATTGAAAGTATAATTTTGTAGGTTATAATGACCAATGATGATTAAAAAATTGTAAACTCGTTGAAACGTACAATGTTCGATAAAATAGATCAAAACGTATATTGTCCAAAAAGTAAGTTAACTTTATAACATACCCAATAAATTGTCAGTCTCGTGCAATATGACACACAATTCTGTATCCCAATAAGAAACTGTGATAATTGCGTTATATTTCATTTTATACTCGAGGAGATATCAGTTTTTCGCTTCTCCTTAAACATTTGTATTAATGGACTTTGCACATTTTTATTGGTTACTCCTTATAATATTCTCACTTCTTCACTATTATGGTTCGCAGAATGTCAGGACAATATCATTCGTGATAACACTACAATATAGACATTACGTTAGCAGTAAAGCAGCAGAGTGGAGGGAAGGACTCACTAGGGGTAGTAATACCATTGCAATCAAAGAGCTGGGCTACCCGGAGATTTACAGTGGATTTGGTGCAATAATAAGATATCGAGAGAAATATGAGGATCTTCAAAGGAGGTGAAGGACAACATTAGGAGATATCAGTGATCCAATATTGCCCAACAACTTTTGTATTAACAATAATAACATACAGGGATTTGTTAACATTTACATTTTAGACTATACAATTTGACCATTTTCAAGGGCCAATGAAGGAAACCAAGCGTAATATTGCTTCTCAGACATGACATAGAATGATATTCCCAAGATTGGAATAAAGAATGAAAATGATAACAAATATAAGATAATTATCCGTAATCTAGTACAGAGCAATAACTTTCCATAAAGCATGAAAATGTTGCAGACTTATGTTTTAAGGATCAATAAATCAGCGAGATTGTAACAATGAGGAATATTTCGAAAAGTTACTCATTGATGCTCAGATATAAATTTGGGTACATTAGTCATACTTTGTAATGGCCGGTGATAAGAAAAGTACGAAACGTAATGTTTGGTTGATATGTGCTTTATGTGGAGGCTGAATGCATCATCGGTAAATGTACTACTTGTCGTAGTGGAAGTAGCGGGGTCATAGATTAATTCGAGGGCGAACGTATCACGCATGAAGGAGAGAAAATTTGAATTAAGTGCTGCCTCCAGATTGATGTTCAGATCATCACCAAGTACGATAGGTAGTAAATAGTACTTGTTCTCACGAAGCCTGCGTTCATTTAGAAATGCCAGTTGCTTTACGTCGCACCGACACAGATATGTCATATGGCGACGATGGGACAGGAAAGGCCTAGGAATGGAAAGGAAGCGGCCGTGGTCTAAATCAAAGTACAGCCCCAGCATTTTCCTGGTATGAAAACGGGAAACCACGGAAAACCATCTTCAGGGATGCTGACAGTAGGGTTCGAACCCACTGTCTCCCGATTACTGGATGCTGGCCGCACTTTAGCGACTGCAGCTATCGATCTCGGTCATATAGAAATAGATAGATTAGATAGACAATGTCTTTATTAGTGGCGAAATTAGGGCTCAAGGCCCTCTCTTACACTTAACCACTAGGAGAGTATACATTTACATAATCGGAGATAAAAAATAATATTAATAGCAACAATACAACTACTAATAATAATTAAAAAAACACAAAATAAAGTACACTTAAATGACGTAACTACAGTAAGCCATTCATTCACCTCATTCATTCCTTCATTCACTCAACAATTACCCAAAAGTCAGAGGGATCTACACAGCAAATTATTCCGGCAAGCCACTTTAAACTTGCGATGAGGGGGTTTGTCTGTGATGTTCACAGGCAGCGAATTCCATGACCTGGCACAGAGATTATGAAGGAGCGGTTATGAACAGCAGTACGGCTTACAGGTATGGCAAGAGAGAAGCCAGATCTTGTATTGTGGTCATGATAGGACGAGAGGTAAGAAAAAGATAAAGATGGCTATTTCGTAGTATTAGTGGGAAGTATTTTGCTCATATGTGGTAACATGTGACGTTCACGGTGCTGGTGCAATGGACGCCACGACAGCTCGTTATAATAACGTGATGTATGAACATAATATCGCAGATTAAAGATATATCTTACGCAACTTTTCAGGCTCCAGTCAAGTTTCTGGTTACTGTTGCAGGTTATTTCAGTCAATACAGTATCACAATAGTCAAATATAGGTAGTATAGGAGAGTGAATCAGTTGTACTTTAAGTCGAACAGAGAATACATTACAGAACCGTTTCAATGGATATAAGCATTTATGTACTTACATGTGCTTATCACCTGTTGAGTCCAGTTTAGGGTCTGAGTCGTAATCATTCCTAAGATAGTTACTGAAATAGAATAGGGCATGATTTTATTGTTTAAAATTATTGGGTAATTGTCATGTTGCTTGAGGGAATATAGGTTTTTACTGGTACCGATATGCCTTTGCTGGCAGGACCTAGTGTTTACTCCCCCTGTGGGTGGGAGCGGTAGAATAACACCCACAGTATTCCCTACCTGTCGTAAGAGGCGACTACAAGAGACCCCAGGGTCTCTGGACTTAAGAGCGTGGGTTGGCGGCCACGGGGCCCTTAGCTGAGTCCTGGCATTGCTTCCACTTACTTGTGCCAGGCTCCTCACTTTCATCGATTCTATCCGACCTCTCTTGGTCAACTCTTGTTCTTTACCGACCCCGACGGTATTACGTATGGAGGCCTAGGGAGTCTTTCATTTTCACGCCCTTCGTGGCCCTTGTCTGCCTTTGGCCGATATCTTCATTTTTCGAAGTGTCGCGTCCCTTCCATTTCGTCCCTCTGATTAGTGTTATATAGAGGATGGTTGCCTAGTTGTACTTCCTCTTAAAACAATAATCACGACCACCACCACCTAGTGTTTACCGTGCACTATGTCTTCTGGTATAGGATAGAGCAATTTTGTTACTTTCATAGATATGTCCCTGTCTTACCCTTGGGTTTGCGTGATGCTAGTAATGCCAATCCTTATGCAGCCAGTCCCTGCTATGAATGGTGTGAAAATTTTGCTCATAGGGTCGGTTGGTGTATGCATTTCAGCGGGCTTGGCAGACTGATACGTAATAGCAACTCTGGTTCGGTGAGGAAAGCAACGGGAAACTACCTTGCTCCTCATTTCCCTAGTACGCCTCTTCAGTGATGCCTAGGCCATCTATGACAGCTGATGGCAGAGCTGTTGAGGATCCCACCAGCGGCATCGCTGACGGACTGAACATACATACTGGTACCGATAATCATAACTGGATTTTTATTTGGGTTTATTTATTATTCATTTATTAATACAGTATTTGTCTTTCTTTCTCTGCCACTTTTCCCACAACTTGGTGGGGATGTCTTACGATCCGCGTTATGCAAGGCAATTTGTTCCAGTTTTACGGGGAGATGCCCTCAATCAATCAATCAATCAATCAATCAATCAATCAATCAATCAATCAATCAATCAATCAATCAATCAATCAATCAATCAATCAATCAATCAATACTGATCTGCATTTAGGGCAGTCACCCAGGTGGCAGATTCCCTATCTGTTGTTTCCCTAGCCTTTTCCTAAAATATTTCAAAAAAATTGGAAATTTATTGAACATCTCCCTTGATAAGTCATTCCAATGCCTAACTCCCCTTCCTATAAATGAATATTTGTCCCAGTTTGTCCTCTTGAATTCCAACTTTATCTTCATATTGTAATCTTTCCTACTTTTATAAACGCCACTTAAACTTATTCGTCTACTAATGTCATTTCACGCCATCTCTCCGCTGATAGCTCGGAACAAACCGCTTAGTCGAGCAGCTCTCCTTTCTCTCAATTCTTCCCAGTCCAAACTTTGCAACATTTTTGAAACGCTACTCTTTTGTCGGAAATCACCCTGAACAAATCGAGCAGCTTTTTTTTATAGTTTTTATATCGGGTAATACTGGTGAGGGTCCCATACACTGGAGCCATACTCTAGTTGGGGTCTTACCAGAGACTTGTATGCCCTCTCCTTTACATCCTTACTACAACCCCTAAACACCCTCATAACCATGTGCAGAGATCTGTACCCTTTATTCACAATCCCATTTATGTGATTACCCCAATGAAATCTTTCCTTATATTAACACCTAGATACTTACAATGATCCCCAAAAGGAACTTTCACCCCATCAACGCAATAATTAAAACTGAGAGGACCTTTCTTATTTGTGAAACTCACAACCTGACTTTTAACCCCATTTATCGTCTGCTGTCCATCTCACAACATTTTCAAGGTCACAGTGCAGTTGCACACAATCTTGAAACTTATTTATTACTCTATAGAGAATAACATCATCCGCAAAAAGCCTTACCTCTGATTCCACTCCTTTACTCATATCATTTATATACATAAGAAAAAATAAAGGTCCGATAATACTGCCTTGAGGAATTTCCCCCTTAATCATTACAGGGTCAAATAAAGCTTCAAAGCAAAGCAAAGTCACCTCCGTACAGGCCATTAAGGCCCTTGGAGGAATGGAAGGTAAAGGCTTCCACCATTGTTAACCTCGGCACGTGATGGGGTGGAGTGGTTAGCTCTACGCCCGGCCGCCTTTGCCCCCAGGAATTAACCTGGTACTCATTTTTGGTGTAGGCTGAGTGAACCTCAGGGCCATATGCACCTCCGGAAGTGGAAATCTCGTTTCTTAAATTTTACGACTTCCTGACGGGGATTCGAACCCTTCCGGGCGAACCGAGCACGCCTTTACTGCCTCGGCCAGGCAGCCCCTCAAATAAAGCTTCAGCTACTCTAATTCTCTGAGATCTATTTTCTAAAAATATAGCAACCCATTCGGTCACTCTTTTGTCTAGTCCAATTGCACTCATTTTTGCCAGTAGTCTCCCATGATCCACCCTATCAAATGCTTTAGACAGGTCAATCACGACACAGTCCATTTGACCTCCTGAATCCAAGATATCTGCTATATCTTGCTGGAATCCTACAAGTTGAGTTTCAGTGGAATAACCTTTCCTAAAACCGAACTGCCTTCTATCGAACCAGTTATTAATTTCACAAACATGTCTAATATAATCAGAAAGAATGCCTTCCCAAAGATTACATACAATGCATGTCAAGCTTACTGGCCTGTAAATTTCAGCTTTATGTCTATCACCCTTTACTTTATACACAGGGGCTACTATAGCAACTCTCCATTTATCTGGTATAGCTCCTCTGACCAAACAATAACCAAATAAGTACTTCAGATATAGTACTAAATCCCAACCCATTGTTTTTAGTATATCCCCAGAACTATTATCAACACCAGCCGCTTTTCTAGTTTTCTACTTTTGTATCTTTAGATGTCATTGTTATCATATGTAAATTTTAATACTTCTTTAGCCTTACGAGGGAACGGTACGAAGTCAGACGGCGAATTTCGATTCGATTTTTACATATTCGTGAAGTTCTTTCTAAGCTAAAACAGGTAGTGGAAGTCTAATTTTTCGCTAGTCTTTTTAAGGGGGCATTTGGGGGCTTAAATTTGGCCGTGCACGCCCTGAATTGTACAGTACATGCTGGCACACGTCAGCGCTCACGGCCGATTTGAGTACGAAATGGCAACACAGAGAAGTTATGATTTTCGAGTTGTGAAAGACGTTCTTGCTACGCTTGTTTGCCGAAATAGTTTTACGCACTCACACACAGTGCAATATCACATTTCTAAAGCCGGAGAAATGAGACATTTGTTCTTGATCGTTTTCCAAGAAATTAATGGAAAGTTTGGACCTAGAGTACAAGAAAGTATCAAAGACTACATGGATGCCTTTAAATATGTCGTAATTGATTGTTCATCTTCCGAGAAAATGGGGAAAGGGCATGTACGTGACTGGTTTCAAAACGTTTTCCATCCGCAATTACAGGAAGACGGAAGAAATCTTCTTCTCATAGATTCATTAAGTGGCCAAGGAAAAAATGCACAACTTGAATCCCTGACGAACAAACATGTACAAATTGAATACATACCGAAAGAAAATACGCATCTTTGCCAGCCGTGTGATCTTGGACTCTTCCGGAAACTAAAATGTTTAGTCCGTCGAATGGACAACATTTGCTGGGTAAGGAATTTACACGGCCAGTCAAAATTAACCCCCCCCCCAAAAAAGACTTTCATTACAACTAGTCAAATACTAACGCATAACCAATTACAAGCTGATTGTTTTGTACGAATGCTGAAATATGCTTGGAAAGCAGGTGGTTATTCCATTAATGATAATATACAACAATTTCAAACTGTCTCGCAAATGAATTTTCATGATTTGGCTCATACAAAGTGTGCTGGAATGGATTGTACCAATTTTTCGTTTATAAGGTGCGCACATTGCTGTCTTGTGTTTTGTTATTCACATTTTGTGTTAGAATTTCACTATCATGCCATGAACAATGGACCAATGCCAGACTGTGTTAGAATAAAGCAATTTCTTGAACACTTTGAATGTCATGATGATGCAGATGATATTTGATTATGTATTATTTGTATGTTAAGTAGTGATTTGTAAACAATTTTATTGTTTATTTATTCCATAATGAATTCATCTTTGTAAATAAAATGTCCGAACTAACGTCAGTCTTCACTCGCAATCCCCTGTACACAACTGTAGGCAGCCCTATGTTGTGGGGGAGAGAGGAGAACCGAAGGAGTGGAGAGGCAAGACAGCCGCTGACTGTAAGCGCTGACGTGTGCCGGCATGTACTGTACAATTCATTGCGCGCACCGCCAACTTTGAGCTCCCAAATGGCCCCTTAAAAAGGACCAGCGAAAAATTAGACTTCCACTACCTGTTTCAGCTTAAAAGGACCTTCACGAATATGTAAAAATCAAATCGAAATTCGCCGTCCGACTTCGTATCGTTTCCTCGTTAGTCTGCTCCTCTATCTGGATATTATCTTTGTAACCAACAATCTTTACTTACTGCTGACTGAATACTTCTGCCTTTTGAAGATCCTTACATACACACTCCCCTTGTCCATTAATTATTCCTGGAATGTCCTTCTTGGAACCTGTTTCTGCCTTAAAATACCTATACATACCCTTCCATTTTTCACTAAAATTTGTATGACTGCCAATTATGCTTGCCACCATGTCATCCTTAGTTGTCCTCTTTGCTAGATTCAATTTTCTAGTAAGTTCCTTCTATTTCTCCTTACTTCCACAGCCATTTCTAACTATTTCTTTCCAGTCTGCACCTCCTTCTTAATCTCTTTATTTCTCTATTATAATAAGGTGGGTCTTTACCATTCCTTACCTCCCTTAAAGGTACAAACCTGTTTTTGCATTCCTCAACAATTTCTTTAAACCCATCCCAGAGTCTGTTTACATTTTTATTTACCGTTTTCCACCGATCATAGTTACTTTTTAGAAACTGCCTCATGCCTGCTTTATCAGCCATATGGTACTGCCTAATAGTCCCACTTTTACGACCTTCCTTTCTATCACATTTATTTTTAACTACGACAAAAACAGCTTCATGATCACTAATGCCATATATTACTTCAGTTTCTCTATAGAGCTCATCTGGTTTTATCAGCACCACATATAGGATATTTTTCCCTCTGGTTGGTTCCATCACTTTCTCAATCAGTTGTCCTTCTCATATTAACCTACTTGCCATTTGTTGGTCATGCTTCCTGTCGTTCGCATTTCCTTCCCAATTGATACATGGTAAATTCAGATCTCCCGCTATATTCACATCTCTTTGTCGTTTCCTACATAGCTGATTATCTCATCAAATAATTCTGAATACGTGTCAGTGCTACCATTTCCCGGTCTGTACACTCCAAATGTATCAAGTTGCCTATTATCTTTAGAAATGAGCCTTACACCTAGAATTTCATGTGTCTCATCTTTAACTTTTTCGTAGCTTACAAATTCTTCTTTCACCAGAATGAATACTCCCCCTCCCACCATTCCTACCCTATCTCTACGATACACACTCCAGTTCCGTGAGAAAATTTCTGCATCCATTATATAATTTCTCAGCCATGATTCAACTCCTATTACAATATCTGGTAAATATATTTCTATTAAATTACTCAATGCTATTCCTTTCTTTACAATACTTCTACAGTTCAAGACTAACAATTTTATGTCATCCCTACTTGATTTCCAGTTCCCTGTTCCCTTATCACCGCTCCCTAGTCCATCCCGTTTCCCTGAATATACCTCCCTATTACCCTTCCAAACAAATTTCTTAACTTATACGTACCACTGCAGTTTAAGTGAAGGCCATCTGAGCGCAGATGCCTATCTCCTACCCACCCATTAGGATCTAGAAATTTCACTCCCAGTTTCCCACATACCCACTCCATAGTCTCATATAAATCCCCAATCACCCTCCAGTCAGTATCCCTCCTACACAGTATTCCACTAATAACAATCTCCGCTTTCTTAAACTTCACCCGTGCTGCATTTACCAGATCCCACACATCTCCAACTATGTTGGTACTTATATCAGCTTGCCTTACGTTGTTGGTACCAACGTGGAACACTACCACCTTCTTCTTCCCTTCCTCTCTCTCTTCTACTTTCCTCAACATCTGCCTCAACCTAATTCCTGGATAACATTCTATCCTGGTTCCCTTTCCTCCTCCACACACTTTCCCCACGTGTCTCACGATGGAATCCCCCATGACCAGAGCCTCAATCCTACCCACCTCATTTGATCCCCGCCCCTCCTGGTCAGTCCTATCTTTCCTGATAGCTGCAGAAGCTACTTCCTCCTCCTTTTTCTCTTTCCCATGAACCTGTTCCACCTGTCTTTTCCTATCCTCTACTCTACATTTCCCTTTCCTACCTTTTCCCTTCCTCCTACTTCCACACATCTCAGCAACAGTTCCCTGTCCCCCATCTTCCCTCTGTTGTTCTACCTGGAGGGACTAGTACCGATTCCGCACAGACACATGTCCTGACTTCTGATCCTGAATAGAGCCCTTAGCCTGCAATCTCCTTACCCTTAGAATATTACACCACCTGTCTTCTACAACTCCCCTCTTTCCTTCCCCTCCCTGTTGTACACCTACTGTAACCTGTTGTAGGTCGGAATTTATCTTGGTAATTGCAGTATAGGTATCACTCGATTTTGAATGATAGTCAATCTGTATGTCTTCCGCGTACACTTGCAATTTTCAGAATTTAAGAGCTTTAGGTATATCATTATTTTGGATGTTAAAAACAGTGCTCCGAGGACCGATTCCTGAGGGACACCTAGGGTTTTACTTTGCCATCCTGAACTCACATCTCCAACTGTCACACGTTGCCAGAGATTTTCAAGTTAAGAGGAAACAAACAGAAGTGGCACACTATTAAAATTTAGCTCTCGAAGTTTCCGCAATATTAATTGAGGGTTGACAGTGTCGAACGAACTACTGAGATCTAATAATGTTAGTACAGTCACGTTCCGTTGGTCCATTGTACGTCTGATATCATCTGTCACTTGTAGTAAAGCTGTCGCAGTGCTATGTCCTTTCTTGAAGCCGGATTGAAAAGGTTGAGGAGAAAATGCTTGATAAGGCATTCAGTAAATCGTGTATGAAATAGACGTCCTAGCACCTTGGATAAGGGTGGTAGGATGGATACTGGAAGGAGAATCTAACTTGGAGCTCTTCGGATTGAGTCTAGTTAGTGCATCTTTACAAACAGCTCCTAAGGTATCCTTAATCAGCGATATAGGAATGTCATCATTACCTATGGCATTAGGTGTAATAAGAGTATATCACACCTTTAACTTCATTCGAGCTGATATTTTCCAAAGAGAATTGCCCATACACAAACTGCTGCTGTAACAAGCTAGTGCATTTTTAAGGAAGGAGGTAGAGGCTATTCTTGACCGTGCGAAATGATCATTTAAAGCCTCTAGTGATATGCTTGGTACATGTTTCTCTACGGCTTTACCTATACCTGACGTGCGTAATTTACTCCATTTTTGTCTCGGGCTGTTGTTGATCATCAGTTCCAGAAACTATTTATATTTAGAATTCCTAATTAATTGCTTGGTTCTGTTTCTCTGAATCTTGTACCGCTCGAAATCATCTGTATCATGCGTCTGTCTGTATAGTCTGTACAGTTTTTCACGACTGGCCATAACAGATATTATCTCGGTCGTTAGCCACGCGGAAGAATGGAGGGTGATTCCTACCTGTTCCATTGGTGCGTGCTTGTCAAATATTTCCAGTACCAGTGAATTGAATTTGTTTAGTTTAGAGTTAATTTTCTGAAAATTACGTATACTCTCCCAAGGCAAGTTATATGCATCGTGGCGTAGTTTATTCCGGTTCATATGTCGTAAGTCTCGTATTGTAATGTAGCGTGGTTTGTACTTAGGTATTCGTGTAGAATAACACACTGAATCTTACCGCACCGCTCTCTGCACTCCTTATTTACGCAATATTACAGTATAATGTTCTTAATATTCATTTTCCTTTACACGTTAGCATACTAAAAAGAACACAACAAAATTGTTCCAATGGACAGAATATCAATATGTGACTGGGAGGCGTGCTCAGTCTTAAGGAAAGTAATGGGTAGGAAGAGCATTGTGAGATATGACCTTTTGTCCGAACAGCGACGATATATTCAATAGTTATTGAGGGAAGAAACACACACACCAGAATGAAACATGCTGATTGCACGGGCCTGTTTACCAAGTCTCACAGGATTATTATACGAATCGACTGTAACAAACACTAATCCACTTCAAAGGCACATGAACTGTAAAACATGGTATGTGCCTGTGAGTGTGTCATAATTTTGTTGAGCTCTGTATTATTCGGTGAGGTAATGGCATTCTCGCTTCTAGTAATTTCCTTCTCTTTAATGTTAACAATTATTACCCTACTTTATGGTGCTATTCTGCATTCCACTCCTAACTCACAAGGTGGATTACGTCTGAATATCGACTGTGCGTTGCGATCGTGCATACTAACACTAGGCCGGCATTCTGGTATTAAGTTGTAACACTCGAATTTCCCCTATATCTGTTTAACTCCTCCTTGGTGTCCTAGTCTGCTTCAGGCACTGGGGAATATGCTATTTAATATCATGTTCACTCACGACCACTTGCATTGCTTTTCATGTTATTTGGAATTCAACACAGAGGAAACGTGCACTGGGCTCAAAGTAACACATGTTGCACACTTTCTAGACTGACGATAACTTATTCAGGAATGTCCTAATACGTGAACAAACAGTATGAAGCCAGCAGTGTAAATCCTGGCGCTGTTCCAACACAGACTCATCACATTCTTGTCTACATATTTTGGAATGCTCTTTAAGGGGTTTTAGAGTGCCTTAACTCTCCAATGTTAAAGCTATTGTAGATGTGCTAGTCCGGCCCCGCGGTGTAGGAGGCAACGCGTCCGCCTGTCACCCGGCGACCAAGGGTTCGATTCCCGGCCGGGTCAGGGTTTTTTAATTGTAAATGATTAATATCCCTGACCTGGAGGCCGGGTGTTTGTATGGTCCTTAATGTTCCTTTCCTCACATTGAACACTCTTTACTTCCGCCATTTCCAAATACACGCAGGTTCAAAGTAGGGGCAAAAGATCTTAAGTCGACGCGCCGAATAAATAGCATTAAAAATTGTATATGTGTCCAGTGAAGTATAATGTCACAGTGTTATTGAAGGTATTACATGAAACCAGCATTTTAAACCGTAAAGAACTTGCAGTCTATCGCTGCCAGACGAGGTAAACACACCGGAGGGAGACAGAAAATTAGAAGGAGCGAGAGAATTTCATACCCCACAAATAAGTAATTGCCCTCCTTGTTTTCTCTTTAGTTATCATTAAATAGAAATAGTAAGCATAAAACATATTATTCTCGATGATTTATTTTTACAATTTGCTTTACGTCGCACCAATACAGAGAGGTCTAGGGGATAGGAAAATGCTAGGAGTGGGAAGGAAGCTACCATGGCCTTAATTAAGGTACAGCTCCAGCAATTGCCTGGTGTGAAAATGAAAAACCACTGAAAACTATATATAGGGCTGCCGACAGTGGGTTTCGAGCCCTGGATACTGGATACTGAGAGAACTTATGCAATTGAAGCTAGCGCTCTCGGTTATTCTCGATTTTATTAATAGAAATTAAGCTAGGTTTACTTCAATCAATCAATCAATCAATCAATCAATCAATCAATCAATCAATCAATCAATCAATCAATCAATCAATCAATCAATGTTCTTCATTTAGGGCAGTCGTCCAGGTGGAAGATCCTCTATGTTTTCATAGTCTTTTATTAAAATATTACAAAGGAATTGGAAACTTATTGAACATTTCCCTTGGTAAGTTATTCCAATCCCTAACTCCCCTCCCTATAAACGTATATTTTCCCCAATTTGTCCTCTTACTTAAACTTATACGTGTTAATGAAGAATCTCCTTACGATATCTGTAAGAATCGGAGGTTCAGTCTCACAATCGGAAGAGCTCCGTGTCACAAAATATTCAGAGGGAGTAAGACCGACCATGTCAAGACATTCTGAGTACGGTATTGTGAATTACTCGTGCTCCCGTGAAGACATTCAAGCTTACTGAAGAGCAGGGTATCATTTTCGTAGTATGATGTGCAGTCATCTCCAGTGTGGACTTGTTTCCTTTACAGTATACATACAGTATTTATCGTACTGGTAATTATAAAGCTGTGATAATTTGCACGCAATGGCTGAGCCCGGACCTCCTATAAATTAGTACCAGAATGGAAAACAACTGACCGGTGGTGAGAAGAAATGTGCGTTGAATACACAGCGTGGTCAGAAACAACGTGAACCTTGAATATGAGCGTTAGAGGCTTGGTCCTGCTGATAAATATTTAGAAGGAATAATTCGATATGTATCTCTCACCGCCATCATTTTATCAACTGCTTGAGTTAGCCAATCAGATCGCTTCGGAGGCGAATTAAAATGGGCTTAGCGAGGCGGTGTTGCTAAATCTGCACGTGGCTAATGACCGGCTTGAGAGCGCCAATAGAAGAAATAAACTTCTCCAGGACATGGACTTAAACAAGGGCCTCCCTGCTGATAGGCTCGGCCCATAACAAGCACGCTACGGTGGCACTGGCTGAAACTCACGGTGTGTTAGTGTTTGATGCTCATTTCTCGGCATGACTCTCAAGCTCGACCAAGCCACGTGCAGATTCAGCAACACCGCCTCGTAAAACTCATTTGAATTCGCCCACAAAGAGATCTGATTGTCTAACTTCAGCAACTGACAAAATGACAACAGCGTGGGATGTATTGGCGTGTTTTCTTTTCCAATTAGGTAGGTACTCGTCAGTATGATCAACGCTCTAACGCTCACGTTGTTTCCAGACACACTGTATATTTACGAACTTTTGTGAATACTTCCCAGAACATACCCTTGATGAACAGCTTTATCTGCAAGAGCTTCTGGTATTTTTAAGGCCAGTACCTATCACGCAAGGAGTGACGCCGCTCACTAAAATGTACGAAGTTTTCACAAAGAATGGAATTCACCAAAATTTTTACGATTATTTTTGTTTTCCTTTTTTGAAAAACAAAATTCTTACATTGAACGGTCATTGCACTGCAGGCACGCCTGGACTGAACTGAGGGAACAGAGGAATCAAACAGCACTGGTGCCGTCTCATGGTCAAGCAGACCTGCCAACTGCATAGGAGCCAAACTTGGTGAGTTGATGAATCACACACCACAAACTAGAATAGTGTTTGTCACTTTGTACAGATTCTAGGACACGATAAAACTAGGGAGCTCTTATTCAGAGACCCCATACTGTCCGACAGACTTCCACAATGCGCGCACACAGAGTTGGCTCATCATGATCATGAATAACAGTAGCCAAATGCACAGCAGCATTTGCGTGCCCCAAGAGATAAACGTTCAGGAGGTTGACGTCGGGAAAGAATGATGGCTAAGCTCGCCAAGGAATGGTCGGATAACTCTACAATAACACATGTTGTCATTCTCATTTTCCCTCTTCTCTCCACACAGGATGAGTAAAATAAAACTGGTCCGGAATATATTTATAAGACTGACGCGGAATGGAACCTTCTTAATGAATATTAGAGCTGCCCATCACAGGAATGGCTGGAAACCGTGAATTCGATGCACCAATCGGTGCTGTCATATATATGCGCGTGCGCTTATCCCACATCTCCCGAGTGCGTCATTGTCCCATTACATGTGAGTGAGAGGAGAAGACACGTTTAGTGACCTGTTGAATGCAACACAAAATTATGCTCAAGATAAAACAGTGCGTGTTCATTGCCGAGAGTTATGCGAAGCACGGTCCATGGAATAACTGTGTGGAAATGCTTGCGCAAGAGTTTAAAACTGGAATTGTTGTGATAAAACCTGCATCAAAGTCTGCTATTCAAAACTTAGTTGCAAAATGCCGTAAAATTGGCTCTGTAGTGAATATAAATCGTAACTATCTGAAAAATGTTCGTGTACCAGAAAAAACTGCTCGAGTGAAGGAAAGCCAAAGAAATCTCAACGCCGTCTACCTGTGTACGTGGGAATTAAGAGATATTCGTGTCAAAACATTGTCAAAAAGGACCTGTATCAGTTTCCTTACAAATTTACTGTTGTGCATGCCTTAATGCGTCAAGACGAAGATTTGCGCGTTGAGTTCTGCACGTTGATTTCTGAGTGAAGTGGATTCAGGACTTTTGGATCCTCAGTTTTTCACTTCTTTGGAATGAGGCCATTCCCAGCATCTTCTGTGATGATTAACGAGAGTCAACCCCGCTTCGCTCCTATTATAAATATTTTCCGGGCTACTTTTATTTTGCCCACACGGTATGAGGAATCCATACCTGAAGTTTTGCCGTTGATTCACCTTGTACTTTACGAGGTACCGTATGCATACCTTTCATTTTTGACTTTGTGCCCGAGAAATGAACAAGAAAGAAAGTAAAAATGTGCCTTGAGTCGTAAATTCGTTTCGACAAATAATAACAAATACAAATTCCTCAGTATGAAACGAAGTATGTCAGGGAGCCTTGTGGCAGCTGCGCGGGTAGAAACATTGCGTTGAACTGGCAGTGTGACAACTGAGAACAGAGATAGGTTTAAATATAACAAGCGAGCTGCTTTTTTTACTAAATATCAATAAACTGATTCCTCATTGCTAGGATAAATGTGGATGTTACCGTACTCGGTGTGTATCATTTATCAGAAGGAATTTTTACGCATTCCCTGGACATTTGTCCTTGCGCTGCAGGACTAAACAAAAAATAAAATAAAAAATACATTGTGACTTACTCTCAGTCTCTACAAATAGAAACATAGAAAGAAACTCAAATCAGTATTGGGTCTGCCGGCCATCGTGTTCTAGGACCACTCGAAATCGACGGGTACATAAGCAGTGAGGTTCTGCCAGTTCTTCCTAAATGTCGAGTACTGAGCTCTCCTTCTGAACTCGGGTGACGACGACACTCCCGCAGAGGCCTATTCTTTCGTAGCCAGACCTTCTCAGTGAAGTTCAGGTCAATACAAACTGGAGGCCTTTTATGAGCTTGATTACTTTCTGCGAAACAAACCATAGCTGAACCCCCTTTGAGGTACGTACTGGGTGATTATCCTGCTGGAAGCTAACCCACTGTACTTCGGGGCATATTTCTGCATGTCCAATGCTGGAATCAACCAAAGACTCAACTGCTGTTCGTAAATTACGGCAATGAGAATTACAAAAATTTTCAACAGAATCCTAGCACCGTGTTACGTAAACCAACCTCAGCAATAAATGCTAAAACGAAAACCTCTGTGAGAAGTCGCAACGTATTAGCAGCATACCTAGCGTTTGGTTCGAGGTATAGTGAATCTGCAACATATCACCTTGGGAGAATGCGCCTTCATCACTGAAGGCTACATCTTCCCACACAAAGAATGTTCAAGCATACACGAGGCTATCAAATGGACCTTCGTAGCGGCGACGTAATTTTGGCGTCCCGCACCGCTAGGCCTAATTCGGTTATGTGCAGTCTGCAACGCACCAGGAAAATAAGACAAATCAGTCAATGAAACAGGAGAGTGGAAGGCATACAGGCTACTACACCTGATGTTACAAGGCAAGAGAGAGATAAAGTGAGGAGCTGGCAGACCAGCGATAACATACCTCCAAAGCATCGAAGACTGGACAGGAATTAACAACACCGAACAACTCTTCACTTTAGCTAAAGATAGGGATGCTTTCTCGAGACTGATATCCAACGTCTAGGGGACTGGACATGGCACATTAAAAAGAAGGAGAAGGAGAAGAAGAGCATCGAGAGGTGACTTTCACGTTGCTAAAAGCCCAGCCGAACACACGTGCTGTCCCAATGGTGGAAATGTGAAACGCATTTCAATCTAAATCACCTGCCCACCGAAACTCCCAGGACTCAGCTGTAGAAGATTTAATTTCTACCCGTAAAATAGAAGTCGAAATCCGCCTCTGTGGTTTGTGTGATTGGCTGCCATCCCCGCAGGATGTGTTCGATTCCCGGCTTTGCCACGAAATTTGAAAAGTACGAGGGGTGGAACGGGATCCACTCAGCCTCCGGATGTCAACTAAGTAGACAGGGATTCGATTCCCTACTCAGTCATCCTCGAAGTGGGTTTCCATGACTTCCCACTTCTCCTCCAGGCAAATGCTAGGATGGTACGTAACTGAAGGCCACGGAGACTTCCTTCCTCTCCCTTGTCTATCACTTCCAATCTCCCCATCTCTCACAAGATCCCTGTTCAGCATAGCAGGTGAAGTCGCCTGAGCGAGTTACTTGTTTTCTTCCCAGTTGTATTCCCGACCAAATATCTCACGCTCCAGGACACTGAATAATAAAGATCGATATCTTTCCATACGTGTGTTAATTCTTGTATCATACGCTCATTTTGTTTCACTTTTATGTTCAGTACGTGTAATTTTGTTCTGAAATAAGAAATAAAACCTCAACACAATATTTCAAATTCTTATTTACTAAATATCTTATATCGTCAATGCCTGTATCGTGGTCCGTACTCTACGTGAAAATATGTTGTTGTGATCCCAATACAGCCCCGCTATAACTAATTTTTAATTAGACGGAAGGTTCCTTTTTACTTGTTTTTACAAATATGTCTTATCGCTGGACGTGATCTGAAAATTTGCGTTACGGTAGTTAGTGTCGCAACATGTGCAATGTAATCGTAACCCTAGCAATTACACGGGCTGTGATATAAAGCAAGGATGGATTAGCCAGACAGTGTTACTTATAGAACATTCTATGTTAAGAAAACAGTACCGCTCTCATGGACCTAGAATGAGTGAACGCACCCCTTCTTAGACACCCATAATTCCTCGTGATTAAAGAATATTATAGTGTATTATGAAAGAAAGGAAGTGGATGTAGAAAGGAAAGGGATGAGACTTTCTTTGTTCGTGTGTTAATAAAATTACTAATTCATATTTTTTACTTAATAAATACATTCGAGGGGACGAAGCACGATGGCAGCAATAGCTATCCCTTTGTAGGCTCCCTTCATAATCGGATACGCTGTGATCCCAAAACAAAACCCCACGGCACTTAACGCCATTGAAAGGGCCTTGGTCTGCCCAGCGACCGCTGCTCAGCCCGAAGGCCTGCAGATTACGAGGGGCCGTGTGGTCAACACGACGCATCATCTCGGCCATTGTTCTGGGCTTTCGAGACCGGGGCCGCCATCTCACCGTCAGAAAGCTTCTCAATTCTAATCACGTAGGCTGAATGGGCCTCGAACCATCCCTCAGGTCGAGAGAAAACTAAATTAAAACATTAAATTTTGGCTAGTTCCTTTACATAAATTGACATTTAATAAATTTCTTACACTTTTATGTTGACCTGGCCGGGAATCGAACTCGGGGCCTCCGGGCGAGATGCTGGCACGCTGCCCCTACACCACGGGGCCGGCATTACGCTGTGATCCGCCGGCAGATTATTACTGTTGAAGAGAAGTCATCTATTTATTTGTGTGTGTGATCTAATATTCTTGTACTGTATAGCAGTTCTTACCGAAGAGTTTGATTCTGTGGTGTGCAGTGATACATCACGGCATGACTTGTATTTATACACAAATTTGCTTTGGTTTTTATCTCTGCTTTGCTTTGTTATTTAACGGTCGATACTTAAGCGCATTTTATTTTTGCAACCATTTTCCCTCATAGCTGTCAAAGCCAAACCAGCAGGCCCTTCGAGTTCCTAAAAATAATGTTCTGCTTAGCTTCCTCTTCCCCTTTTAAGTTAAACAGTGAGTTTCAAAATTGTATGTGCTACCATTTTCCCGTAATTCTGTTGAGCAGAACCGTTCGATATGGAAACGCTGCTGTCATGACAACAATGTTGTTTTCTTAACTTGGTAGGATCTATAGCAACCGTGCATAATATGTTTCATGGCTGATTGTCATCTTAAATTAGCAGCCGTTGAAGGAAGACCATGGCCGAGACACATCATTAGCATCATTCGATTTTCACAAAGGGAATTGTTTTTGTCCATTGAAGAAGCCTTATTTAATAAGAAAATATATCATAATTCTTACTTTTCAGAACACTAGCCACCGCAGGACTATACTAGCACAATAAACGACGGTAAAGTTATGGTATCTACAGTATATACCATGCGATAGCACGGGCTCAATACTCTGGACATCTCATATTTCTTGGAAAGAATTAAACGACCCAATATATTCCTTTTGATACAATACACCTGAGGGAGTAAAATTGGGTAGTTTAGTAGGGCAACGCTGCTTTATGAAAGTGCCATATTCTTCTACAACCTTCATACTTTGTAAATTAATTTGCATGTCGTATAATTGCTATCCATCCTGATTTACAACATGGTGGGTGAATACTCACATTCGATGTTTCACGCTACGTTGAGAACCTTTCAGTTTCACGTGTATTACGTCTTACAATTAATGGCGTAGCATCTTGGAGGGCGGCGGAGAGCCTGTGTTCAGGAAACTGGAAATTAGCTCACACACTCTAACCATACTAATTGTAATTTACCTCCCGTATACAGGTTTATTAGCTATTCGAACTACGTCCTCCTCCTTTCAATCAAACCAACCAACTGCGATGTTCTCCTGATTAAGGAAAAGTATCGCTCGCTAGAAGAGAAAGTGTCGGAAACACCAAAATTACCCACATTAGTTATGAAGCCCGCAATAGACATAATGACAGCCAGAATATCTTGGAAAAGCGCCAAAGAAATTCATTACCGCACTTAAACCCTTAAATGAACAATTTGAAATATGATGTTTTTTATTCCAAAAGTAATGCATTATTATCAGAAAAATGTCAATTCACCTGCGAAGCGATCCAATTGGCCAACTTCAGCAGGTGATAAAATGTACAGTATATGGCACGAGATATCGAATGTTCTTTTGAAACTACGAAGGTTGATCAAACAGGAAAGTTACAAAGCCTGCAGTGAAACGTGTGCATTTTATTTCACACTACCAATACAGCCAACTGATAGTACATGCAATAGGTTATTTTTTCACATCGACTCTGTAGCGGTTTAGGCACTTGTCTCTTCGTAGGATTAGTCTGAATATTCCTTCCTGGTAAAAATCCTTTCCTTGCCACGTTGTCTACGTTTTTCACCTCCTCGTCATATCCCGTAACGTGATCCTCATGTTGCCCTAAATCAGATCCTCCATGCGAGCTCTGTTCAAATATCTTGATGCCGTCCTGGCTCGGCCACTGCGATCCTCGTCGATAAACTTTTATCTACCGGCCACAAAACTTTCGACACAATTCTACGACATGCTGATGAGACATAACAGTATCTCTATAAACCTCTGCAAGCTGCGGGTGAATTTCAGCTGCAGTTGCATGTTTCGCCTACAAAAATCGAATAACTGAACGGATTTCTTCGAGAGACCAGTTTTCCAAACGAGTCGCTATTTGTGTTTACCTACAACTAGCGCTGTTGGTGGCGGGTGGCCGAAACTGTGTACAGTTACTAACGGCATGTATTAGAAATACCGCACACTACTAATTTCTCTGTAAGACAAGAAACTCCAGGAATATGGACTTTTTAACCTCTGTTTTTGATCATCACTCGTAATTGTCAGTATGACTAGCCCTCTAAGGATCATATACCCGGTTCACGTTGTTTCCGACCACTCTGTATATACTCCATACATAGCGTGTTCCCAAAAGGTGGGAAATTATAGGGAGATAAACGGGGTTCAAATTCTTCGTACACATCAAAACAACACAAAAGTTCTCAATGCACATATGCCCTATGGTCAGTCGTTCATAAGTTATAGACTTCCCAAAAATATTACGGAAAGTACTGGTAATAGTAAGCCTCAGTGATGTAGTGGTTAATGTAATTATCTGAAACCTCCGAAGGCGCGGGTTTGATTTCCAGCACTGCCACGAAATTTGAAGAGTGGCACGAGGTCTGTTACGGCCTTCACTCAGCCTCCGAAGGTCAACTGAACAGAGTTTGTTCGGCTGCTACCTCAGATATCCTCGGAATGGTTTTAGGTGGTTTCCCCACTTCTACTCCAGGAAAATGCTGGGATGGTACCAAATTTAAGGCTACGGCCGCTTCCTTCCCTCTTCCTTGTCTATATCTTCCAATTTTTCCATCCTTCACGAGGCACCTGTTTAGCATAGTAGGTTGGGCTACATGGGCGAGGTACTGGTCTCTCTCCTCAGTTTTATTCACGTCCAAATATCTCAGGCTCCGATACACTGCTCATGTGGCTGTAGAGGTGGGATCCCTTACTGAATCCGAGGAGAAAACCAACCCGGGACGTAAAAAGATCTAGAAAGAAAGGAAGTATTGGTAATTGCCTCCCCTTGCACGTCCTATATTGACATGACGGTTTCCTGTCAATCACCACTGGTGTCAATTGCTTCCACCTTAAATGTGTGACGATCGCTCCCAGAAAAGGCCATTTTGATTAATGAATATTCCTGAGAGTCTTCCCCACCACTTCTCTTTACTTTTAAAATCCAGCAGTGTTCGGCAGACCTGATACGTACGAGGAAATTTTTATACTGACTCTCCGAGTCCATCAGATGTGTTCATGTTAGGTTAGCGCTTCCCGTGATGTTCGTTGAAACTTCCATATCAACCACAACTGGAATGCAATGCATAATTATAACCAGAACACTATGACACTCGGAGCGAAAATGAGAAGTGGAGCTAGCAGGCAAATGAAATTCCTGTGGAATTTTCCGTAGTTGTTCCAGCTGTCAGTGTCTCACGGGAGGGAGCCGGGCAGTGAGGCACGCACGGATGTAAGCAGCTAATGGACTGGGAGCGAATGTCAGTGGTGGCGAATGATATATATTCGACTTTTCGAGTAGTTGTCGACAGGCTGGTGTACTAGGATGGATATTTCAATCTAAAAGGTGGGGGCTCATATTTCGTCCCCTTAGCAGATTTGGACTTGTAGAAATTTAGAAATATTATAGATAAGGCTGGAAATTGATATATATATTATTGAATATATTCTCCGCATGTGGACAAGTTGCATTGAAACTGTTATGACGTAAAGTAGTCAATATTTGATCACTACAAAAACTAAACTACCAAAAATATGTTCGTAATTTCGTCCCCCTTCCAAATTTATGAAAAGTAAAATTAATGTTAATATATTTTTCCTTTATAACCTTACCAAACACTTTCCCTATAGCTAATGAATTACTTGAAGGTCATTTATGAAAAAAATATTTTATTGGTATTATTTTTAACATTTTCAGTGTTACTCGTGGTAGGCTATGTCAAACGCTTTACTTGTCCGTTCCTAATCCATTATCTCGTCCCTCACTGCCTTAATAGCCATTTTCATAGCCTTCGTATCTCAATGCTTGCGTTTTCCCATCTGAAAATAATAATAAACTTGATAAATAACAAATAAAAGCAGGGAGACGAAGTTACGAAGTCCTCAGAAGAAATCTCACTGTCTTCGAGAAAGGCTTTTTAAGTATCAATGGCAACATTCCCTGATTTATATAATGGCCGGTATAGTAACTCACGCCAACCAACTCACTGTAGCGATTACATGCCAGGAATTATCCCAAACGACTGAAATGCAGTCCAGTATTTCACACACATATCAGTACTCTCTCTGCGATTAAGAGGCTCTTAATTTGAATGCAGCACTAGCTCAGCTCAGTATGAAAAGTGAATCCTCCTTGTAGACGGAAACTGAAGGTGGTGCACACAACCAACTCTCATAACAAAACAACGGGATGAGGCTTCGCGTGTGTGCGCGGCTAAACATTATTTATCAACCGTGCAAACTGGAAATCCCTAGGGGGACGAAATTAGGTGCGGGGACTGAATTCCTCCCCCCCCCCACCTACCTTACAGGAAGTGCTCAAAATTTCCATCCTGCACCTGAATGCACGCCTGAGTACGGCACCTTAGCTATTGTTGGGGATGTTCGAACACTTCAGGTGTTGCACATATTCCATTCCAACCTTATTTCACATGCTGTGGAAGTACTGAAATGTCCGTAACGGTATGCCTGACTCCAAACGTAATCAAAAATGGATCGGTTATTTGAGAAACCGTACATGACAATTTTCAGACAAAGGTTTAATGCATACAGGTATATGTTGAAATTTTATGTATTCCCATCTTTCAGAGAGAAAACATACATGTCCATCTCATTATAAGGGTTTTACTGAGACTTAGAAAATTTTCTCCTGGCCTACGGTTGATAGGGAGGACATATCTGGGGAACTTGATTGACAGGCATGGCAAAACAATCACTTGGCATTGTTGTTTAAAGGGAGGACGTCCGTGAGTAACTGTAATACGTGATATTATTAAGACGGACAATGTTGGAAAACGTTCCAAATTTTGTCTTTAATGTTGTTGTATGAAGGAAAATTTAAGGACGAAATTTAATTACATAATAGACGTGTGATATGTAGAGTTCTTAAAAGTTTGTGTGCATTAAATAACCACATTCTAATGTTTTTGATATCAATATATTTATTTAAGAAATCACACATGTCCAGTGTATTGTTCAAAATTGATCAAAATTATTACAAAAGATCTAGGACACAATTGGTATAACCACCAAACCGAAATTCCTAATATTACAAACTCTTGGCAGTCATTTTTTTCACTTTCCTCAAAACTATTAACAGCGAGCAAAATGGTTCCGTTCGACAGTCGTGAATCAGGATGCCAATCATGCAAAATCGCCGTGAGCATTGAGGCAATCATCCTACCGATTCACCAGGTTGAGGATCCCCGTGCTGAAAATAACTGTGTCCTGCTGCGTGAATAAGTCCTTAACCGCCTGCTGCACATCCTCGTCCGACAGGAAACGTCGAATCTTCAAGGTTTTTGAGGGTACCACAAGCGTGATTATCGCATGGACGGAGAACAGGACTATGAGCTGGTCCACCCTAAACGCCTCATCCACCGCCCACTTGTTGTTGTCCGTAATGTATGAGGCTGGGCTCCTAGATCGAACGGCGTTTTGAGTCGAAACGCGACCTGCACGAAACATGGTGCACTATTCCATAACGGTAGTTTTCAACAGACATTCTTCATTCTCCGGTGGACGTCCACCGGTGTTTTTACTTCGGCGACCAAGAACAAAATAACAGCATATTGGTCCTGTTTGGACGCATTTGGTAATAACGTATACACCTCGGCCGGGACTCGACTGCTACACCAATCCCTTTGCCTACAAGTCCGTGCCTATATACCCGTATCGGAGCCACGCTACGTTGCTCGTCCGTTGCAGCAACGCCCTCAAGCGGAAACCTTTCGATAACGCCTTACTTTACAGTAGTAGTGGACATGTTTGCTTTCTAAAATAACCGAATCAAATACGAACTATCGTGAAAAGTGTTTGGGAATACCCTGTTTAAATCTTACGGTATGATTTTGGCCTCATCATTCGAAGAATGCGATGGACCTGCTTTACTGGATTGTTAATATTTGTGTGTAACACAGTTCATTTCATTGTTGCCATGTGTTTATCGTCTAACTTTTTCTCGAAACTCATTCGGATTTCTTCTTTATAGCGAAGGGCATGGGAACCACTGATTTTCAATATTCATATTGCGAACCAGTGTGGGTGTTTCAATTAATACCTAGACATATCAGTGGATTGTGGCATTTATGTTCCCAGTGCAACACAATGCGTGTTGAAAATCACGTGTACTACTCAACAGAGTAAACAAATCAATAGCAATTTCATGAAAAAAGCTCTTCACGGACTTGGAATATTTCAGTTGTGCAATTAAAGCCAACAGTGGCATACAGTGGCTGGTTAAAGTAGTGGAAACACTGTCAATTAGCCATGCAGATTGTTAATGTGGTTGTTCGCCATGGAATTGTTCACATTACAGCACTGTTTCCTTTTCTCTAAACAGTTCAATTGTTTGCCAATTTTAGCTAAACTGTGGACCCTGCGGGCGTCATTCAATTTTGTCTCTAGTGCGAGATAATCCGATTGTATGGATTTACCAAAAAATACTGAACCTGTTAATACAATTGACTGTAACTAATGCCAGAACTGTATGGGCAAGGAAGCATAAGCAACCGGCTGTTAAACAAAATATAAAATGCATTTCCCTACCAAATGATCATATTCATGCAGTAATTTCAACTTGTACAAGGTGTAATAATTTTTCCTTTTGTGTCAAGTGGATGGAGGTTTTGGGATTAAAACTTACATTGTATGAATGCATCTGCACCATTTTAAAAAGCACAGCCTATCATGTCATTCCTTGTTGTCATTCGGCAAGAACACGTCTTACACCGGCCAAAAAATTAGTTGGATTTGAGGAAAGTGCGGAAAATGTATCATATCGAACGAGAAAAAGATTTTTTTAAACGCGCAATATTTTAACGAACCCATTCATATAAGTATTTGCAAGTTTTTTTCTAATCAAGCCTGAAATTAAGTGTCAAGGTTGTTATAAATGCAAGAGCTATTTTCTCAGAACATTGAAGTTTGTTAAAGAGAACGATAATCTTATCCAAAATGCAACTTGCTGTTAATATGAGGTTTCCCGATTTAAAAAATTACAGTTTTTTTAAGTTTTACTGTAAGGAAACGTGGGTGGAGGGATGAAATATTTCATTCCGTACCCGGAAAGGGTAGGGCGGGCCTCTAAAACGATGGCTCCGTCCTTCAGGCCAGGAAGATTTGATAGAGTGGTGTGGAGTTTGGAAAAGTTAAGGGAGGCGCGGCTGTGGCCTTAAAGAGGAATTGTCCCGTCATTCACCTTTGTGCAGAAGAACGGTAACCACGGAAAACCATTCTTAGAACAGCCTACGCTGGGGAGCAGTCCCTCTCCGTGCACAGGTGAAGGCACGGTGACCGATACCCTGCTCGGTTGTTTGGTCGTAGTGCAGAGCAGTTGGACCACGGTCCAACTGTAGCCACTTGTTGGCTACAACCACCATTAACACTACTAAATTGTTTTCATTCCTCCCCTGAATGGGGAAGGCGAGTCATTTAGACGGTGACGCCGTCCCTCAGGTCGGGAGATTTATGATGGTGAAGGAGACGGATCCGAGGGGTGGTTCGAGGTTCATTCAGCATATGTCTGTACACAAAATCTGTGATGAGAAAACAATCCTTCTGCGCAGGTAGCGCCATAGATGGTGGTCCAATGAGTAATCAGGATAAAAGTAATAGAGTGGAAGAGGGAACATATACTTCGACACATCTGGATGTTTATCTTGAAGCAGAGAATACGCTAAATTTGAGAATGAAATATGTTTCATACTGAAAATAAAATTGTACGTACTAATTTTTTAACAATGGTATTCTAAGAGAAAAGTGGCTGAAAACAAAAGAAAATCCATAATTATAGCCCTTCAGGCAAGCAACACAGTGTTGAAAATATCCTAGGGATGTGAACTACCAATCTTAGGTAAATCAAATAGAATAAAGTATGATAATATATTGTTTGTTTATACCGAAAAGTTACAATCCTTAATCATCGTTATCCGGTCGATTAGATTAGCGGTTTACCTTTTTTCTACCACTGCGAACGCCAATGTGACTCAATGCAGAGTTTAAATTAAGCCCTTATAACTACATTCGGTGTGGAAATCCTTTCAAATAATGAACAAATGCGTGAGGGTATTGAACCAAGGAACATATTACAGCTAATTACATATTACAGTTTAGCTAGGATTTGAATAAAAAATAAAACGAGTACAGAAACAAGTGATTTTAGGCTGTTTTTTCAAAACTGCATTAAGGTCGGAAGTGATTTAATAATTTTTTTAAGTTTGATAGAGCTATCAAAGACCCACCAGTTGAAACATTCCCTGTCCCTTTAACTCTTCAACTTTCGGCTCAATTGAGGAAATTGCTTAATTCTACGATTTCGTAGTATGATGACCCCTACTTTGTCTGCTAAGACGTGTTTTCAAATTAACATTTAATTATTCTTAATTAACGTCAATGGTGATAAACATACAAAAACTCCTCCAAGTTTTAAAACTACAATCTTTGATGAAAATGAGATTTGCAATGTTTTAGAAGGAATCCCATGAAGGAAAAGAACACTTCCAGGAGAATTGAGAACTGTCGACAATTGAATACAATGAAAGATTAAGGTGGCAACGACGTGTTAACACTATGTTCACAATGTCAGTTGGGAACAAAATAAGCGGTGTTACGTAACAGCTTCCAGTTATTAGCATTCTTCTCTTGTAGGTACGTACTTATGTATTCCATGTAAGAGTAAATTCATTAGAAACCTCAGAACGTCGTATTTAAATACGTTGAATTTAACGCTTCAGTTTGTTTGCATTTGCTGTTGGGGAATAATGCCTTGTACAGCTTTTAATTTTCTTTCACTAGAAAAGGTTAAAAGTTAATACGAGAGTCTGTGAAGTTAGTAACATGAAAACGTGTCTGTTGTGCTATGAGAAATGTGTGGCACAACATCGTCCATTGAGATACTTAGCTACGTCTAAATTTCAGTGCGGACAATATATTTTTTCTTCATCTTCATATTATTTTTTCATGTGCTTACTTCTAAGCCGAAGACTTATTTATTTACAAAAAATTACAGAATGTCATTCCATCTCTGCCACCATTTACCAGCTCTTCTCTTCCCCTTTGTTTTCCTCCTCTTGCTCTTCATACAGCTATTCCATCATGCATTCTATTCCTATGCTGATTCCACTCTTCCATTTGTGAAATCAACCGAATGAATTGTTTAATTAGGCAAGATTCACGAATGTTCTCTTTCCTCTTCCAGGGTGATCCGGTATTATCTATGATTTTTCTCTGGACCGCCATTTCTGCGACTTCCAACTGATGTGGGGTACGTCAGTTTTGAACACAGTAACGATATTGGAAGCTAAATGCTTTCTATATACATTCCGTTCTTTTTCCAAAGACCTTAACTTACTTTAGGGAATATGGAATTTGTTTCGGAAGATTTCTTCACTGTACTCAAAAGGAAAGACACACTGAATTATGCTGTGCTTGACCTACAGGTTTTCTATCTTATTCTATAACAGAAATTTGTTCAATACACATTTCATTAATGTTATAAATCATATACAATCGTATCAGCACAAAATGTTTTAATAAATAACCGGTTTTCGGACACTAAGGTCAATCATCAGTGTTAAAATTTAAATATTTGATTCCACATGAGTGTGTCGTTAAAATTAGTTGACATCAAATGTAAGAAAAGAAAAAACAAATGTAAAAGTATGCAAATAATACATATAAAATTACAATGATGTTGTAGAAGCTGTGAACATACCACAGTAAGAGCAGGATTTTCCTCGTGTTCAGGCTGTTGCTCTAGTACTAAACAAATGTTCAGCTTTAAGTAAGGAACGTGCTGCATTTTGTTACGTCACCTCAATATTACGGTGAAAGCACATGATGTTACGTCAACTCAAGATTGTAAACAAAATAATGCTCGCGACTGTTTCATTTAAATTTTCATCAGGTTCCCTTGTCTGCACTAAGAATACCTCAAAAGTTTTCACGGGTATTTAATTCAAATCCATAATTACCTTTAAAAATTAATTTCATATCATTTTTGATCCCTAAAAAGCTGTGGTTATTTTTGTAATTGTGTGCCGCAAAAGCTGAATATTTGTTGTTCTTTATTGCCTTAAAATGTTCTTGATAGCCCAGTTCTTCCTATATAAAACATTTTACCGTCGATACAAGTGAGCCTTTATACTCCAGAATCGGTGTACTGTTTATGTCCTTTTTGTTGATACTAGGTGCATTATACTGTATATGTGTTCTGCTATCTTATTTCTGGTTCTAAATGCTGTTTTGATTTGAAATTTCTTAAATATATTACCGATTTTAAAAACCTGATTTCCAAAATTCGTAAATGTTACGAATTGACTACGTTCAAGGATTTTCCATCATTTCTCATGGTTTTTCTTTTCTCTCTGTTTTCCTTTCTCACGTATAATTTTTTTATCATTTCGGGACTGTAGCAATTTTCTTTAGCAATTTGTTTTATTATTCTAAATTATTTCAATTTGTTCTCATTACTCATAGGAATTTTTAATAATCAATTAATATAGCTGTTGTAAGCTGTTTGTTTTCGAGTTCCTGGGTGGTTGGAGTTTTTGTTTATGGTGGTGATGGACTGTGTGCGTTTCCAAAATATATAGAAATCTATACTATTGTTGTTTTTTGTTAATGTGAGGTCCAAGAAATTTAACTTTTTATCCTTTTCTTTTTCCATAGTAAATTTGATGTTGCTGTCAAGCAAATTTAAGCAACTCAGGTGTTTTGGGAGTAATGAGGTCTCAATTCAAAGATATTAACGTGTCGTCAACATAACGGACCCATACATTTATTTCCTTCTGATGTGTATCTCAGATAGTTTTCTCAAGGTTATTTTAATAACTATTTTCTAAAAAACCTGATATCGGACCCCCCATTGGTGAATCTGAGTTTTGTTGGTAGTACTTCTCATTGAAGGTGAAGTAATTATGGTCTCATATTAGACTTAATAAATTTATCGTTTTATTAATTTCTATGTCACTTTGTCTTGTTTCTTTAAGTTTTCTTCTATTAAGTCTATGGTCTCTTCAATAGGACTGTCGTAATACACACTGGTCACATCATATGATACCATTATGGTCTCCTCGTTTATTTCTGTTGATTGTATTTTGGAAATGGCTTATAAAGAGTTCCATATTGAATTACAGTTTTCAAATTTTGATGTGCTTTTGTTGGTGTTTAAGTAAAAGTTTACATAGTTGAAATGTGGGACTATTTCGAAAATGTATTATAGGTCTAGCACGGTAATTCTCTTTGTGGATTTTTGGGAGATACTTTAAAGTTGGGCATCTGGGGTTCATCGGGACTAATTTTTGTCTGTCTTTTTCGTTTATTAAGAACCGTGTGTCCTTCACGCTTTCTTTAATTTTTGTGTTTACATTCCTGGTGGGGTCCTTCTTTTCTTCCTTTACGTTGTTTGTTTCTACGAAATCAATTGATTTTTGGATGTAGTCATCTTTATTTATGATAACTGTGATGTTTCATTTTCGTGCACTTCTCTTCACCTACACATTACACACCACACTTCCAACCACCACAAAATCGTAGAGATGAATACGTCTCTCCACAGATTGTTTGTGTTAGGAAGGGTACCCAGCCGTACAACAGGGTCAAATCAATCTCAATTGATGACCCCAATAAACTAAGGAATAAGCCAGGAAAGAGTTATTTTTTGCAACTTCTTTAACGTAGCACTAACACATCGAATATTTTCGACGACGGTAGGTTGGGAAATTACTAGGATTGGGAAAGTAGCGGCCATGGCGTTAGTTAAGGTACAGCTCCAGAATTCACCTGGTGTGAAAAATTGGAAACGACCGAAAACCATCTTCAGGGCTATCGGCGCAGGGATTCGAACCCAACATCTCCCGATTGCAAACTCGCAGCTATGTGACCTTAACTGCACGGCCAAATCTCTTGGTGGAAATAGAAGAATATTTATTTATGTTTATTTATTTATTTATTTATTTATTTATTTATTTATTAAGCGTCTTAATAAAAAGGAAATACGGAAGAAAGAGTGAACAAATTTGACAACGCTGACGCATATGACGAATTTATTCCAGCGGAATTTCAAGAAACGACATAGCCTATAGAAGAATAAGCTGTTGATCGCAAGAATGGTGCAACTAAGTAGTACTTAATGGAACACATCGTACAGCGGGATCAAGAAACGTAAACGCTCAGTCAGGTACTATTGCAGGCATAACCGACAGTAATTTTCTAGTGGGTGTAGACACCAATATGATTTCCAGTGAACAGTCCATGGTCAGCCACACTCACATTTACATGACATATTCACGTCAAAAACTTTCAGCCATGTGCGGACATAGCCTGCCCCATACTTTTCACGAAAAGTTTCCGTTTCTTGAATTTTTTCACACTCCCTGTAGATTTACGTACTTCAGTCATCAAATTCGTGGACTAATCACGTAGTGTCCCTGTGGTGCACTAAAGGGGATAAGTTGCATCACAGGATGGTGCCCTGAAAGTTCTTCGATAGTCCCAGCAATTTGTAGTTGGGTGCATAGAGTGCTCTCCGTTATGAAGGGTATTTCTTAGTGAGCGGCGGTACTTGAGAATATCTTACATTGAGCTCTGGGAAAATTTTAAGTTCTGCCGAAAAACTTAGGCAAATCCACTAGCGAAATATTTGAGATGATAAAGGCGAAATCGATCGTTAACCCCACGGTGGGCAAGAGTGGTCTAAAGTCACGTCAAAGTACTAGGTAGTGTTTGAACTGTGGGGACAAATACTAGAACTGATCCACAGTAGTATACAGTTGTACGCTGTGTTGCCTATACTGTAGGCCCTGGTCCACGAACCTATCGACTGCAGTACGTAAGTGTACTAATTGTCCCCGTACTTAATGATTTTATTGGTATATTCCCAAATTATGAGTACAGAATTTCAAGCGAGTGCAGAACTATGATGATACAAACTGTCCGTATCCATGGCTAAATGGTTAGCGTGCTGGCCTTTGGTCACAGGGGTCCCGGGTTTGGTTGCCGGCAGGATCGGGATTTTAACCCCCGTGTCAGCGAAATTAACCAATGATGGTTAACCATGTATGTGTCGTCTTCAACATCATGATGATGATCATCATCACCATGACACGCAGGTCACGTACGAACGTCAAATCGAAAGACCTGCTCCTGGCGCAGCCAAAGTCCTCGGACACCTCCCGGCACTAAAAGCCATACGCCATATCATTATTTATTTTCATGATAAGAAATAAATAACATGAAGTTAGTATTGGTCTTTGAGTGGATGGTCATTTTAGCGGATCCATTTCAGGAGGTCTACGGTTCGTTCCCAGGCACAATGCGCGAGTTAGTCGTATTTGGTTTATTTCTTGAGTCCAGAGACTGAGTTTTAGTGTATGTCTTAATATACACTTCTTCATTTACGTGCAACACTGCCTACTTTCACAGAAACACTCAATATTAGAGTACACACTTCCACATAGTGTTGATATCAGGAAGGATACTTGATGGTAAACTGAAAGCGCACATTTTGAAGCAATAAAGCGTATAGTTTTACGTGAGTGTTATCACCGTGACTGCAGCCATATTTATGTGGAATACGAATCACAGAGCCATAACTTTTAATTTGAAAACTAAGATGCCCTGTCGATCATCGGTAAAGTGCCGGCCTTCGAAGCCAAAGATAGCGAGTTCATACCCAGCAGAGGTAGTCGGAGTTTTGAAGGACGGAAGAAAGTCCATTCGACACTCCATATCGTAAGATGTCGGCATGTAGAGGACCTCCGGTAACGGATTCGATGTATACCTGGCAACATTCATTAAAACTGTCCGGCTCCATGTCTAAATGGTTAGCGTGCTGGCCTTTGGTCACAGGGGACTCGGGTTCGATTCCCGACAAGGTCACGAATTTTAACCTTAATTGGTTCATTTGACTGGCAAGGGGACTGAGTGTATGTATCGTCTTCATCATCATTTCATCCTCATCACGACGCGCAGGTCGCCTACAGGAGTCAAATCAACAGACCTGCATCTAGCGAGCCAAACATGTCCTCGGACACTCTCGGCACTTAATGCCATACACCATTCCATTCCATTCCTTAAAACTCAGCCAGAGACGCCCAAGAGAGATTCGGTTCACTCTGTCATATAGTAATAATGCTACTTGCTTTACGTACCACTAACTACTTTTACGGTTTTCGGAGACACCGAGGTGCCGGAATTTTGTCCCGCAGGAGTTCTTTTACGTGCCAGTAAATCTGCCGACACGAGGCTGACATATTTGAGCACCTTCAAATATCACCGGACTGAACCAGTATCGATCTTGCCAACGTGGGGTCAGATGGCCAGCGCCTCAACCGTCTGAGCCACTCAGCCCGGCTGTCATCTAGTAGGAACGTCGAAATGTCACAGACTGCCAGATGGCATCATATTAAAATATGTGCATGCGGTAGCTGAGGCCGTGCGTTAATATTAATAAATATTTAACAACTCGCACACACATGTATTGGCCGAGATTAAAACCGCAATAGTCTTGGTGAGGAACCAATATGTACACCATTTGACTATCATGACTTGGTTCACACGTCAGACTTCGCAACCGTGACCGGAGTGTTGGAAAGCAGGGTAAAATCAGCAGAGTGGATGATGCTGGACGAAATTAATAATAATAATAATAATAATAATAATAATAATAATAATAATAATAATAATAATAATAAATAATTTACAGCCTGTTTCCAGTCATTCGACTGGGTCAAGGTTGGAATGAATGAATAACATAAGCCGGCATTTAGTGGCGAGGATAGAAATTAGGCGGCCGCCGAAGCCTGTCGCACTCCTCTGGGGCAATGATCAATAACTGTCAGATGAAATGAAATGATATTAGAGAGTGCTGCTTTAATGAATGATGACAGGGTAAACCGGAGTACCCGGGGAAAAACCTGTCCTTCCTATGCTTTGTCCAGCACAAACCTCACATGAAGTGATCGGGATTCGAACCATGGATCACAGCGGTGAGAGGCGGGCACGGTGCCACCTAACGCACGGAGGCTCTAATATAATATTATGAAACACAAAGTTTTTAATAATATAAGCTTGCGAATATTAGTAAAGTTATAAAAGTGCACATTTTTTTCTAAAGTTTTCAATAAATATTGACGAGTTATTATGGGACGACAGTGTTGCAGGCTAACGGGACCGAAGTGTGTTTCCAGTATTACTGAAACAATAGTAATACGAGAGAGGTGCCAGATTTAATTAAAGTCTCAGCTTGTGCGTCTTGCTTCACTTCCAGGCGCTCATCTCTCTGTAGGCAATTAAATAGCGATACAAAGAAAGACAAAGCACGAATATCTGCAAATAAAGCACCACCCAGCACATTTAATTCCTTTCTCATACTGTACGAGTAATTCTCGCTTTATTTAGAACTTTGAAACGTCCTGGAAATAAGTGTTGTTCCCTTGTGTGTACGTAACTTCCGTTAAAACTAGCGTTATTTGTCAATAACATACAATTTAGCTTATAACTTTACGTGACTGTTGATATCATGGTCATAACATGGGACCTCCAGTTTCTCGTGGAATCCGTACCACAGGGATGTGACTTCAGTTTCAGAAATCCCACTTGCATTGGTCGGGAGATGGGAATATGCTACCACGGTGACTGCTCTAAATGCAGATCAGTATAGATTTATTCGAACTGCGACAAATTTGGTGAGAAATGTATGATAATACCACTCGGCTCCTTATTTTGCCAGTGGTAAAAATATCTTCAATTGGTTTCATTGCAATGAGGGCTGCGGGAATTTGCTGCACGATGCAGATTGCATAGCTGAGATCTTAAATTCGGGAGATAGTAAGTTCGAATCCCCCGTCGGCGGACCTGACGATTATTTTCCTTGGTTTCCAGTTTTCATACCAGACTCATTATAGAGTTGTACCTTAATTTAGACAGCAGACTCAATCTTCACCCCTAGCATTCTCCTCTTCACCACCGATTTTAAACGCCTAGAAAAGCCTACTAAAACATTTTTTGATGGGACACAGTATTTGAAATAAATGTATATTTTCTTTTTCAAGTTGTTTTACGTCGCACCGACACAGATAGATCTTACGGCAGCGATGGGGAAGGAAAGGTCTATGAGTGGGGAGGAAGCGGCCGTGGCCTTAATTAAGGTACATCCCCAGCATTTGCTGCTGTGAAAATGAGAAAATACGGAAACCCATCTTCAGGGCTGCCGGCAGTTCGTTCGAAACCACTATCTGCCGAATACTGGCCGTACTTAAGGTAAATGTATCTTCCGAATATCTTTTGCCTGGGGATCTAATGAAAGTTACAGAAAAGTCTCAGGCTATTTAAGTCATAATTGCAGCTCAGATCTACAAAATTGGTGACGATGATGATTATTTTCTTAACAGGAAGTACGTACAACAGGTCAACCATACCCTCGTAACACTAATCCACGGAACATATGGAAGGCGACTGACACTTCGAAGAATGAGATTTCGGCAAAAGAAAGGGAAGGACGCGAAGTCCATGAGAATGGAAGACATCCTGGACCTCATAAACATGACTACCATTGGAATCGAAAGACAGTAAGGTTTGACAAAGGAAGTCGGTCAGGAAATATTAAAGTGAGAGATCAGGCTCAGCTGCAGGCTCCTTGGTTGAAAATACATGCTATCACACGTTAAGACTACCTTCAGTTTAAAAATGTTGCCTGTCTGATTCAGCTGACGGAATAGATTTCTCTCTCAATTCTAACATTCTCTTTGATTATTGTTCTACTTCTACTTGGCTGGACACCGTCAGTTTAATTGTGGACACCCAAAATATAGCTGCACTTATGGCTCTTTAATGTGGTCACGATATAAGGATACCATTTAAGTAGATATTATTATAATTTATAGTTATTCATTGCAGTCAATGAGTGAACTTTAATATAATTTCTTCCCTTACCATCAAGCACTGATGGAACTTAACACCATAAATATTTCAGAAAGACTTAATGCTATTTTCTTTACGTCCCACTAATGACTTTTACGATTTTCTGAGACGCCTGGTGCCGGAATTTTGTTCCGCAGGAGTTCTAATACGTGCCAGTAAATCTCTGCCATGTTGGGGTCAGAAGGCCAGCGTCTCAAGTGTCTGAGCCACTCAGTCCGGCTCAGAAAGATTTGATCATTATTCTCGTACCTAATACTTGCTGCATGCTTGTGGTGAACAATTTGTATAATACATTGGTAACAGTGATTTTCGTTAATATATTCAGTACTTTCACGCAAAGAACATAATATTCTTGTCTATAACCTAACCGATTAAATGTTTCAGGTGCTGATGTCTACATCGACAGCTTCATAGTTACTCTTGGAAGCACATATTCCATGATTATGGCTGAAAACTATTTTTGTGATCAACAATTGATTCGTAACCATAGAAACAGTTATGTGATTAAACAGGAAAACTTTCAGTCGTCAGGCTTCTTCTGCTACCGTTAGGTAAGCAATATTAATACTATCTTAAGATAAAGTCATGTATAATGTGCACGTTTCTAATGCTAAACGCATTAGCCAGTTAGAGGAAGTACAAAAAAAGTTGTCCAGATAATGCTCTTACAGACAATTACGTTAGTGACCCATGTACTAAAGATTCTACAGTTCAGAAATATATCAATTAACTATTTATAATTCATAATACTACAGACTAGATCGTAATAGGTTTATAAAATATATTAAATATGTACAGCGATATGTCGAACGATCGTTTGAAGCAAAACTTCATTTGGACATATGCCTTATTCCGAATGGTTTCCGAAATATTCATTTAATGTACATTTTTTTTCGCGGTAGTGGCGCGCACGCTTGGTCTTACTCACCCAACCTCCTTAATGATTTTTAGCAATATTACAGAGCAGAAATGGCTGAGGACTAAACGTAAAAACATTCAACAAGTATGCCTATGTTCTGGAAAACGCAGAATTACATTTAGATATGCATTCATGACTTTGCTTGCCTCCTTCTGTTCACAAAATTCTAATTCATAGTGCAAAAGTAATACAGGCTTCTATATTGCCAAATAGAATGCCATATCAAGAAATCGTAGAAGCAAGGATAAATAACTTTCGAAGGTACAAGTTAGATCCTTACGAGAAACTTCTCGCAAAATTCTACTGTACTACATATCATGTTTTTCATCTCTTACTACTAAGATCCGATCCAATAATTTCACAGCTGACTGAAGTATCAAGTAGAAAGAAGAAGGAGAAATCATTACCATTAGACGTCCGACTCGTTGGCTGAATGGTCAACGTACTGGCCTTCGGTTCAGAGAGTTCCGGGTTCGATTCCCGGCCGGGGATTTTAACTTTCAGTGGTTAATTCCAATGGCCCGGGGGCTGGGTGTTTGTGCTGTGCCCAACATCCCTGCAACTCACACACCACACATAACACTATCCTCCACCACAATAACACGCAATTACCTACAAATGGCAGATGCCGGCCACCCTCATCGTAGGGTCTGCCCTACAAGGGCTGCACTCTGCTAGAAATAGCCACACGAAATTATTTATTATTATTACCATTAGACGTTCGTTGTTTGCTGAGGGAACGAAGAGTAACCAGTGACACACCTGTCTGTGAGCAGGAAGGTGACAAGCTCAGTGACGGTGATTTTGATGATGATGATGATGATGATGATGACGATGATGAAAGTGACCAGGAAAATGATGAAGGAGGAAAAATCTTCCTACAGATGACTAATTTAACAGATGTCTACCACAGTTCTAAACACGTATAAGTTCGGTCGCTTCTAAAATGTAACATTTTCGAGGGGCGACCACTGTGCTCAGGGGAATTTGTTTCTTTTTTCTCTTATTTTGTGTGAATTTTGTGTTATTTGACCTCCTTTAATCAGGCCATACTATATTGAATCATTATAGTATCTATTCAAACTGTATTTTTAGGATAAGTAATTTTGTCCCGCTAGAGCTGAATTCTGACCCTCTGTGCAAGGTTCAAAGAAACAGCAACTGAGAAGTAGGGAGAATTTTGCATAACTTGGGACCAGGAACAGTATCGTACAATGCATTCGGTTATCATCCTCATTCTGTCTCTACGTTGTACAGCTTCATAATACTTGGCGGTACTGCCACGCACTTTCAGAAAAAAATATAAGTTTAACACGTCGTCTTGGACGTATGAATAGAGCCATGTAACATCGAATAAGCGGACGAAAACAACACGTAATCCATTACAAATTCCCCTTTGAACAACGGGTATATCTTACTTAATATACACATTCTTCTTGCGACAGTCGGTTGTATAATTGAAGATTACTAGGTCAACACTCGTTAACAAGTATGATTATCTTCCAAAGGTAAAGTTCAAATCACATGAGTTCTTTGACGGATGTATAATACAATTCTGAAACCACAGACTCTTCCGTAATGTTGGCACACGGTGCCTTGGGTATGATTAGCAACAGACGAAACAGAAATATTTAATATCAACGTAATATTTTTAAAAATACGAATATTATAGTATTTTAAAAAGTTTAGTAAGTAGGATCAATGTCTGACCGAGAGATAGGGGGTCTACCAAGCGACCGCTGCTCAGCCGGAAAGCCTGCAGAATATAAGGTGTCGTGTGGTCAGCACGACGAATACTCTCGACCGTTATTCTTGGCTTTCTAGACCGGGATAGCCATCTCACCGTCGGATACTTCCTCAGTTGTAATCACGTAGGCTAAGTGAACCTTGAACCAGCCCTCACATCCAGGTAAAAATCCCTCGCCTGGCCGGGAATCGAACCCGGGGCGTCCGGTTAAGAGACAGGCACGCTATACCTACACCGCACAGTGTGTCGAATCCCAGTTCTAGGTGGAAAGAATTAATAACGCCATTAATAGTGCTGGGATCCTATTAAAAGTTGGCAATATACCGTTTTGGATGTCGCTAAATTCATGTCTGGTATCGTCTAAAATGTACGATATACGGGGGTAAATAGACTATGTAGGGATAAATAGACTATATAGGGGTGAGGGGAAAGATGGAGTTTAAAAATGACCGAAAGCAACAAAAGAATCGTCCATTTACGGGAGTAAAAATACCATTGGATGTGTATGTTATAGTTTATCACAGTGATAAACATACTATTTAAAACTGGATAAAATATGAACAACAATGAGAATTTCAGTCCGGTATTCTTGTTACACCTTATTTGAGGGTATAGGCGAAGGTACTATATTTAAATTCTTCCAGACTGAAAACGTATTTTAAATTACTATTAAAAATAGAACAACGAAATATGAACAAAACAGAACATTAATTTTTTTAATAATAATATATTCGTCAAAATCATAACAAGACTTCTTTATAACAAAATTTCATTTTCCAGTCCTGTTAATGACGTAGTTTTAGTAAACACACCTTACACACGAAAACAATATTATTATACACATTATATTGTATTTCCGCATAATAAGTCAAGATTGCACGCAGAAACATTTCATAAAGGACGTGAAAGAATCATATTACAGTATTTACAAGTAATTGTTTCATCCCGTTCATAATAACAACATGTCCAACGTTCATTAGTCCCCTGATTCGTATGTTGAGTCCAGAGAATCGTAGTCATTGCTATACTGGTCTCCTTCATTTGATGTGAAAGGATCTTTGGAGTCAGTAAGTAACTCAATAGCTTCCATTGATAGATTACTAGGAGTTTTACGTGGCACTGTTCGGTAGTTGTTCATTAAGGGATTTGATGTATTCAACAATATGTTAAGCAAGTCTCTATTCGTAGAATCTCTGCTACATTTTGGAGTATGAAATTCACGAAACCTCCGACAATATTTCTAGCTTCTTGAGCTTCTTCAGATAAAATTCCTATTGGCACAAGATAATGATTAATTACTTGAGTACTGTGTACTAAAATTTAATGCACAGTTACGGGCATATACTACCATGGATATAGTTTAACATACAAAGCCGCAGTTTGCGCACCAAATTCTTTGAATTTATTTCAGAGCCAGAAGAAAGAGCAGCTAGTAGTACATGAAATCTTTTTATTAAGCCTTCATCTTTTCCCGCTTGATCTAAAAGAATCTTCAGCAGCAAACGCGACTTCCTCCAAACTACGCGATTCGGTAATATCACAAATTTTATGCTTCTTCGTCTTTACGGAAGTCCTTAAATTCCTTAGGCCTTGTTAGGGACACAACTTGTTTACGGATCACACGCTGGATCAACGTCGTCTTGTTCACTTAACACGATGAAATCCGTCCCATTAACCAATCACCGAATTTTTCCGAGAATCGTCGTTCTCTTCCTCCTGCACTCTCCCGTTTTTTGTTAATATTACGGGAAATCAACATAATTTTGTTTCTTAGCTCCTGAAACTGAGTGTCAGTAAGATTTGTAGGCTCTAATTTATTCATAACATATTGAAATATGACTTCTTAACGCCCCTCTTTACGACACGACCGCCACATAGTCACTGAAAATAAACCATCATGCATATTCGTGCGCAACCAAAGCGCTACAGATCCTGAATCTACATTAAATTTCCTATCGAATGACGTTTAAAGTAAAGTGGCACTATGAGGCACTCATAAAGTTTTTTTTTCTAAGTCTAAAAACAATCTAATTTTCTACAACTGCTTCCTTTTACAGCGCATAGTAAATAATTTATTTAGTGCAGAATGCTTGTATTATGCATAAACGTGAGGACACATACCTCTTTTTCACTATTCCATGAGCCACAGAATACAACACCTGGTTGAAATCACTAGAAACACAACGTTCGGTTCACTCCGACACGTCTAATCAACTGAGCTGATAACTGCCAGGAAGACGTTTCAGCACCTGTCCCCTCCCTCGTACGCATCAGAAAGTGGAAGCCGGGCTGAGTGGCTCAGACTGTTAAGGCGCTGGCCTTCTAACCCCAACTTGGCAGGTTCGATCCTGGCTCAGTCCGGTGGTATTTGAAGGTGCTCAAATACGACAGCCTCGTGTCGGTAGATTTACTGGCACGTAAAAGAACTCCTGCGGGAATAAATTCCGGCACCTCGGCGTCTCCGAAGACCGTAAAAGTAGTTAGTGGGACGTAAAGCAAATAACATCATTATTATTAGAAAGTGGAAAGGAAGACCGAAGGTCACCGTCTGGTTTGTTCACCTTCGAATGAGCCAGGTTTCGTTTTGATTTGCGGCAGTGAATTTTTTCCACCTAGATATGGGATTCGACACACTGTGCACCGCGGGGCTGACTATACTTCTTTTTCTGTTTGCTAGTTGCTTTACGTCGCACCGACACAGATAGGTCTTATGGCGACGATGGGACAGGAAAGGGCTAGGAGTGGGAAGGAAGCGGCCGTGGCCTTGATTAAGGCAGAGCCTGGTGTGAAAATGGGAACCAACGGAAAACCATTTTCAGAGCTGCCGACTGTGGGGTTCGAACCTACTATCTCCCGAATACTGGATACTGGCCGTGCTTAAGCGACTGCAGCTATCGAGCTCGGTTGACTATACTTAAACTCAGTATAAGTTAAATAGCTAATTAGGGAAAACCGTATTTGTTTAACCATAGACTGAGTGCAGTGGTGAATTTCCTACACTAGCCTGCATATATCATTTCCAGTTGCTAGTTCCTAAGAATGGCGGCCATGTCGCTGCTAATACCTTACGGCGAAATCTTATCGTTATTCTGACTGTTCCCGTTGTTTCGAATTTGACTCGCACTTGTTGCCAATTGGTGAACGTTTTTTTCACTACGCACCCGGATATGTAATATCATACCTTGTAACTTTCTTGGAGTTTAAATATTTTAAAATATAGACGATATGCGAAAAAAGTGACTACCTATTTTTAATGTAGGGCAATTTTTTTAAAGGACGGAGATATACGAACGCAGTAACAGGAATTAACCTATGAGGAGGAAGGTACTGAGCAGGGCTGATGTTTATGATTTTTATGATAGTGAAAATGAAGTGATAAATTATTCATATATTGATCATAACAGTGAGAGTGAGGTGGCGGTGGCGGTGGCGGTGGCGGTGGCGGTGGCGGTGGCGGTGGCGGTGATTATTGTTTTAAGAGGAAGTACAACTAGCCAAACATCCTCTATATAACACTAATAAGAGAGAAAAATGGAAGGGATCCGACACTTCGAAAAATGAAGGTAACGGTCAAGGAAAGAAAAGGGCCACGAAGGGCGTGAAGATGAAAAATTCCCTAGCCTTCGCAAACCTAATAGCGTCGGGGTCGGAAAATAAGAGCGTTGACCAAAGGAAGGTGGGAAAGGATAAATAAAAGTGAAGAGCCTAACTCAAGTAAGTGGAGGCAATGTCAGGACTCAGCTAAGGGCCCCGTGTTCGCCGATCCACACTCACAAGTTAAAAGCATCTGGGGCCCGCTTCAGTCGCTCTTACGACAGGGAGGGGATACCGTGGATGTTGTTCTACCGCCCCCACGCACATGAGGAACAGTGAGAGTGAAGAAGAAAGTGATATAGTTGATAACTACGAAGAAGATACTCTAGAAAGGGATTTTCTCTTCGGCAAAGACGAAGGAACAATATGGTGCTCCACTAGCTTTCCAAATTCTGCTTCTAGGAGTACATTTAAAAATGGCTGTAGGCTGTAACTATTGTAACGGCCGCAGTGTTTTGAGGGTTTAGTCGACTTTTTCTTCCAGTGGCTTTACGTAGCACCGACACAGATAGGTCTTATGGCGACGAGATTTACTTATTAGAAACTGACCACGATGTTTACACAACGACAGCTAACCTCCAACTGAGCGCACGATACGTTTTTCTCGGTGATGTGAGAAGCGCACCCCCCACGTGGCGATCAGCTCAAAACTACATCGCCTCTGAAATGCTATTAGTTCTAAGAAGAAAGAGATAGCAGGGAGGATTGGGAAGTGATACTACAGGAGTATCGGCATCTTTCCACGGCGGACTGTGTGTTAGTAAGGTGGCAGCAAGGCGTGTTATTAAGGGCCAGGACAAAACCACATAGGCGGAAAGGGAAAGATGCTTACATGTAAAATCTGACTTGAGCACGCGAGTCATCACAGTGCCATCTTATAACAGAATATGTGTATGACGTCATAAAATTTTGCCTTAATTTGAAGCGCTATTTCATGAAAGCTGTGTTTCTGATTTTCATTATTTTTCAACAGGTAACCTCTTCCTTTATTTTCTAACTGAGACATTAAACATAATCGCAAGTTAAATACTTTTGGCGATATACGCGTTCTACGCAAACACTTAATGCGTATATTTTTTCTGTCTATGTACCTGACGGAAGTCTGCGTTACAAAATAGTAAAAATTTTTCCTATTCTGAAAGGAGATAAAAAGGTGTCGTGTGAAGTACATGCTTTCTTACATATTATTTTTTTTTAATTTACAATTTGCTTTACGTCGCACCGACACAAATAGGTCTTATGGCGACGATGGGATAGGAAGAATATGGCCGTGGCCTTAATTAATGTACATCCCCAGCATATGCTTGGTGTGAAAATGGGAAATCACGGAAAGGCATCGTCGGGGCTGCCGACAGTGGGTTTCGAATCCTCTATCTCCCGGATGCAAACTCACCCAGTACATATTATTGACTATGAAATGTTTGATAAACTAATTTAGTAAAGAATTTATATTACTCAGCTGATGAAACAAGTTTATATCTTTTGTTATACAGATTGGAGTGTGTGTGATGGGTCCATAGGAAGGAACAATGTGACGGACAGCAGCAGCGGGCACACTATCACAGGTCATCATGTGTGATAGGTCAATGAGCATTTACAATCTGCCAGCAGCAGGGAAAACCATCATTCCCGCCGAAATAATACGGCAGGGCTTGTAAGTACGAAATATAAGACAACTCATTGTTTAACCCTATTAGTGCGACGTGATTCTACGACAGATACATACAGACTTGTACACGATTTAATAAATGATACTATTGTAATTGAATTGATAGCTTGTGTCGTGAGTGAGATATAGTTATCGGTGGTTGTCTTGAGTGATCTTCTAGCGAGGTACCTCCGTGGTTAGGTCAGCTACCGGATTTCCGGTTAGATCTACTCCGTAGACCCAAGGTGAACACGGATGCCTCTGTTTATCGAAGGTATTTCCAGGCTCTTCGTTCACCAGTATCCGGCCGCAAAACATGTCTTCGCAGATAGTTCTAAGATCGTAAAATGATGGTTATTTTTTAGCACCGATAAAGTAAGCATGAAGATCTCGCTTCCTAGTGTATGCAGCGTGTGCACTGCGGGGCTTTACGCCATCCTAGAAGCTCTACATTTTGCACTGTGTGACGATAGAAATCATTTTCCCATGTGTACCAACTCATTCTTTGCAATCTATTGATACCTGTTTCTTGCAACACACACTGGTGCAGCATGTCCATGACTTCCTAGCCAGGTTATGTGATGTTGGCACCAGAATCATTTTCCCGTGGCTCCAAGCCACGTTTTGATTGCGGAAAATGAACTTGCCGGTAAAGGTCCTCCAGGACCTATGAATATACTTGCTAAACATACTTGTTCTCAGCTACTTCGAACTATCTTGGCGCCCTGGGAATAGGAGTGGCTACCTATCCGAAATCCCGAAAAGATGAGAGCAATTAAGAATACAACTATCGTGTACGGTCCTCTTTCCGGCCTTCACGTGGAGAGGCCATAGTATTGTGTAGGCTGAGAATAGGCCACGGACGATTTACGCACTCTTATCTACTAAAGAAGAAAGACTCCCCAATGTGTTCTTGTAGTGCCGACTTAACCGCGGTTCACACATCCTCACAGAGTGCAGCGACCTCTTTGGCCTAAGATCGTAAAATGATGGTTATTTTTTGGCACCAATAAAGTGAGCATGAAGATCTCGCTTCCTAGTGTATGCAGCGTGTGCACTGCGGGGCTTTACGCCATCCTCGGCCTGTAGGAAACACTCGCATATTAGCCGATGACGCGACTACCGCTGATCTCGTCATCCGCTTTATGCACGACAGTGGATTAATCAAGACTACACAAATTGCAATTGTCCCATTATTCAAGGAACTCACGTTCCCTTTTGATTCGTTAGTGAACATTTCGGCTTAATACAATACATTTTTGGTTTTATTTTGCACTTCGTTTCGAAATTCTATGGCTGAATAAATAATTTTGCTAATTTTCAATTTCCTTTCCAATTTCGTTCAGAGAGGATGATTATCTTGTTGTACTTCCTCTTGAAACAAAAATCACTACCACCACCACATTATTGATTATTAATAACCCACTGCTGATGAGGGGACGCAGACGAAGGATACACCCACGCTATCCCCTGGCTGCATGAAATGGCGTATGGCTTTTAGTGCCGGGAGTGTCCGAGGACAATTTCGGCCCGCCAGATTCAGGCTTTTCGATTTGACACCCGTAGGCGACCTGCGCATCGTGATGCGGATGAAATGATGATGAAGGCGACACATAGCCTACATCCAGCCCCCGTTCCAGCGAAATTAACCAGTTATGGTTAAAATTCCCTACCCTGCCGGGAATCGAACCCGGGACCCTTGTGACCAAAGGCCAGCACACTAACTATTTAGCATGGAGCCGGACATCCCCAGACTGTCATAAGATGCGACTAAATGCGGTGACAGAGCGGTGGAAAGGATTGTTGCCTTGGAACCTTAAATTGTACCCCTGTGGATGGGAGGGCTCGAATACATCCAGAGATAATACCTGCCTGTGTTAGAAGGCGACTACAAGAGTCATGTGGCCATCGGTCCCGTCTCGTGGATCTTTTGATGACTGATTAAAACTTGAAGTGAATGCTTCCTACGTGTGCTCAGGAGGTATCTCTAAGACTTAGGGTGGGAGCGCCAAGTACCCTGAATTGTTATCACGCTCCGTATACGCTATCGGGTTCATGCTATTGTTACGTGATGGCTGGATAAATAAATGAAAAGAGAATCTGGTACCTTTTCAATTCTAAAATGTATTAGCTAATTACTAAAGCTGCACATCGCGCGCGCGCGCACACACACACACACATAGGATAACCGACGTCACTACTTACACAAGTTCACAGGACATACACAGTTCGCGCACTCTCACTTTGTTCTCACCGTTTATTCACAGTGATACACACAGAGTCATCGATCACTTAAACTACACTCAGCCGCTCAGTCACACTCGGTATTGTTACAGTCCACCATTCACAGCCCACGCACGACAGTCTCGTACCTCAGGATGAGGTTCGCTCTCGCACTCCGAGGGAACTCCGTTCGCAGCCTACACACATCGACATCCAGTGTCCCCTTTAAGCTGCACCAAAACACCCAATGTCCTTCTACAGCAGCTGCCCCCCTAACCCCCCCCACACACACACACAACGTCAGGCGACAGCCCAAACAAGAAAACACTCCACAGGCTGGCACACTCAGACTGACTGCATTCTTCGCCCTCTTCGCTCACTCACTGACGTCCCCTACTCCAACTCTCTCTCGGCTGAACTACAACTGAGCTCTTCGCTAAGTCAGTCCTCCGTAGGAACTCTTGCCTTATATAGACGAGGCCAATGTTTACGTCGGCCAACGGAACCCCGTGGAAATCTCCAGAATGGAAGGCTCTCGATCCGCGGCGTTGTTTCTATTGTCCTTTCACGGCTTCACCACGGAACGTGCCCGCCCTAGCACCTAAGCCCCGACATGTCTGGTGTAGCTAGAATGGATGAACGGGCCGAAGGTGACATCGTCCGCTAGCCAACCCACCCCCCCTCTGAAGGATGACATGCCGGACCTAAGAGTGCACGCACACAACGCTATTGTGGATGATTCGAGGAAGAGAGCCCTGGTGCTCATTGCCTCAGTCATCGTTCAACCCTGGGCAATACCTGCTATGACCAGGTTAGTATTGCCTTGGATGCTTGGTTCGGCTAGCGAGGTCACTAATCGGAGTGGGTGGTATTCGGGGAGGATGTTTTCGGACATGGCAAACAGCCTGTACGTTGTAGTCCACCCCACAAGTCTAAGGGTGGAAATTCCCTGCGAACAAACGCTGCATGAAAGTGTGGGGTCCAGCTACCCTAGGTTTCTGGTTGCTACCAGAACCAATGGGCAAGTTTTCAAGGTGTAGAGTCTATTTTGTTCAGTAGACGCACCGAAAGTGCCTACGGTGAAATTGAATAATTAAAGAAATAGAGAAAAGGTATTTTATTGTTGAAGACACGTGCTGCAGTTCAGGCTGATCAGTTGTTTAAGTGCAACCACATTGGCGAATCCTCGTCAAAGTGGAAGAGCACAAATCTTTGAATCTGGTTTACTTAGTTACCTTCGGCCGCAAAATCTTATTGAACACTGACGATAAGCTAATATAAGATATGAAGAACCGTGGCGTGACGCACGTCCAGTCCATTACGCGCACAGTCATCGATGAAAACATCGCCAATGGTATCTTTGTTGTCTCCTACAAGCTGTCAGTGTTCACAGAAAAGTTCAAGGTAACAACCTATCGTTGCGATGTAAGACCGTACATCTCGTCTCCCATGCTATGCTATCAATGCCAAAGGTTTGGACATATGGTATTTTGTTGTTCGAGATCGTATCATTTCGGTATATAGTATATGTGGAAGAGAAGTTCATGGCGAGGAACTGTGCACACCTCCGAGCAGGTGCACTAACCGCCCTGGTGTTCATTCTCCTCGAGACGGAATCTGTCCTGTCGCAGTTAGAAAATTATCCAAGAGATGAAGACATTGTATGGTTTCTCCTACCAAGAAGCACACCATAAGTTTAATAATGCCATGAATGCCAATAGATTTCACTGTCATAGTACCAGGTCTTCCAAGTTCGTCGTTTCTTCCAGTAAGACCTGTGAAGATCGCAGACGATAATATAACATCATTAAAGTCATTCTTGCTGCTGCTGGGGAGTCCATTGCATGATTTACTAAAACTCCTCGATGAAACCTCATTCCTTGGTGGAACAAAAATTTATAGCAGCTATAATTGTACGACACCGCACTCACAAACGCTATTGTGGGCAGCTTCCTGTGGCTAACTTTGTATCATTTAAAACTCCGCGCGCATTTCTATTCGATAGAGTAAGAAAGCTTTACGGAAAATATATGTGTCTTCCATAGCGTTACATACACCAACATCTCACGTGTGGACGATATTCGACACATTTTGGGCGCATAAGGAACATGTGTGTCTCTTTCCAAGAATTACCATCCTAAGTTTCTTGCTTTGAAGCGACAGGCAGAACGCTAGCAACAATCACGCTTCAGGGGATTATAACGTGCTATTTACGGAGTGGGAACTAAGCATTGCCTTGGCACATTGCAAGGATACGGCTCACGGACGAAGTAGTGCCAATAACGAGATATTGACACACCTTACAGAGGTTAGCCTAATATCCCTCTACTGCCCAAATTTATTTGACCGAAGAAAATATTTTTCTTAAAAATCCCCTTCAAATTGGAATGAATAAAGTTTGTGTGAAAAAATCCTTGCATATTTTGGAAAATTAAGGAACACTCCGTATGTACGCGAGTGCTAGAATCTACTGGACATATTTCCACCAAACTTCATATTTAGAATCCACCTGTCCTTGCGTAGGTTTTTGGGTAAATATTGTTTCTAAATCCCTGAACTGACTGGGGGTTTATGCGAAACCTAAACCGTGATTTTGCACTCCCACAAAATATACCCAACCAAACTTAATGGAAATTAACCTCTAAACCTTTTTTCTCATGTGCATCATTTCGATACGAGGATTAATAAGGGAGATATCATTAACGGGCCGTTTTTCGGTACAAGTCCCATCGGACTTAAGAGCGGGTGCGTGTAAAGCGTACTTCTTACAACTTGAAAACTACTGAAGATATTCGAACCAAACTTTATATTTAGCATCCTCCTGTCCAAAGGTAGGTTTTAAAGGTCAATAACATTCCATTTTCCCGGAATGGACTGGTGGTTTATAGGGGATCGAAATTGGGATTTTACTCTTCCACAATATATACAGTACAAGACCAACCTGACTGGAAATCGACCAAACGTGATGGAATTCCATCCCTAAAACTCTTTTTTCATACGCATTTTTTGTCAGGATGATTAATAAGGGGAGATACCATGAATGGTCAGTTTTTCAGGTTAAGTCCAGCGGACATAGCCTAAAAGGTGTTGTACGTGGAGCAGATTTCTTATCTATCTATGTAAATAAAATCGTAACAACTATGGGCCTCCACATTGACTATTTTGGCGAAATTTTTGCACAGCTACCCGTTTAAGGGGTAATAATGACCATCTGCATATTTTTTTGGTTTAGTTTCCTGAAAGTCCCAATTTTTATCCTCCTCGCCCAAAATCCAGATAGCGGCATAATCTGCCAGGCGAAAAAGAAAATGGAAATTTGACAAAATTATACGTTTTAGCCTGTAACGGACGGAAAACTTCCAGGATCTATAATTTTTTTACTTTTTATCCCCGAATAATATCGAAATATGGAGGCAATTTTAATCATGGTGCAGACATTCGGGAATTATACACATAACGGATTGCACAATCTCCGTTCAATTTGGAATGATCTACAACCTTGGTCTTATAACTTTTTGCCGTATATGTATCCCTTTTACGTTCGATTTTTCTCTATTAATCGACGTTAAGTGAATTTGGAATTTTTACGTGCATAATTCATACTATCAATCACTTATAGGAAGTACAGAATCATCAAACTCTTCGCGAAAATTGGTCCACCCAGTAGCCATATGTGAGCCAAATGCTATGTATGTAGCTGTCACATAATTATCCGAAAGGTAATGCGATGTGAGATAATCTTACAAAACCTTTACCCTGTTCATCGTTTCTAACTCAATCTGACCCAATAATAGATAAGATATCATACGACCAGCCATTTAGGCCACTAAATCCGCCTTCTTATGGTACAATCCTTTGTCGATATGACGTACGTTTCGCAGCAGTTAATCTGTAAATGAAGGTCAGCAATATTGTAAACACGCATATACTTTCGTATGTCGATCTATGTATAATCACTGATGTCGATTTGTAGCGATCGAGTAAGGATGTGTCTGCTATTGTAATCAGTACTCCCCACACCGACTTCGACTGGCAGTAATGATGGGGTCCTTCTCCAACTCCTGTGTACCTGGCATTAGTAAGGAAGGCCTACCATTTCAATGAATAGTTCACTTCTCGATTTGACTTGCAGAAGGTAAGGGAGCATGCAGTTATGTTTAAAACTCCCCTACCCGATTGTGTTTGACAGTAGGCAAGGGTTCCCGCAATTATAAACAAATGTCCTCATCTAATATGTGACTGGCATTAGGCATAGTGGCCTGCTATTTTGATGGAAATTCACCAACTTGGTGTGACTGGCAGTAAGCTGGCTGGCAGTAGGAAAATAGGAATGTCATTATAATGATAACTTCTCAACTCAATTTCGACTGATAGTAGGGTAGTTACCTGCTATTATAATAAAAACTCCTCAACTGTTATCTGTTTTGAAGTAGGAAAGGGGGTCTGCCATTGTAACGAAAACTCCCCAATTGATTGTGACCGCGCAGTAGGCAATGGGGCCTGCAATTATAATGTAAACTTCCCAACTCGATTGTGAATGGCAGTAGGCAAGTGATTCTCCCGTTATATCACAAATCCGTAACAAACACTTTACATTGGAAACAGCATATGGGAACCTCCCCATGCTGTTTCTCAGATAACGCTAAGAGACATGCAATTTTAAAACAATCTTATTTACTGCATGTACAGTATTTATTTCGATATTCGAATACAATGTAGAATACCGTAGCGAAGAACGGGTACATTTGCTAGTATGTAAATATTTTTCCAGCTTCATAGGGATAATATATTAACTGTAGAAGAAGTGTATAATATCACAAATGAAGAAGCTGTAGATTCCTTGACAGAGCACACCATTCACTGCTATTACACACAAATGCTTGTGCATATCGTCCTGACAGCTTGACCCATCTCTGCACATGAAGCCAAAGCTTCCAAGGAATTAAATATATGTTGCAAAGAGTTAGTTTGTAAAATCACACAAAATATGAAATTTAGTGATTCCAGTTGGAATCATCGGCCTGGAGAGGGTTATATCCTGTTGGGGGTGTTCAACCAAATCTCGACATAGAATGAGTCTACGTCACAGTGGCGAAAGGAAATAATCATCCCCCTGTTCAAGCCTGACAAAAATCTTAAGTATGCAGGAGATTACAGACCTACTTGTCTCACTAACTGCATTTATAAACTATTTGAAACGATGTTGATTCGACGACTTCTGTGGAATTGGAGAAAATATTACTTTTGTCCGAGTACCAGTGAGATTTCCGAACTGCTTACTCCAAGATTGACCACTAGGTACGCTAGAGGAGTTCTATACGGGACGCTTTTATCCGAAAACAGCATTTTGTTGCTGTTATCTTCGATTAATAAAAAGCCTGTAACGTAGGGCTTACCCAAAGTGCATTGTTCAAAATGTGGAAAAAGTACCTTGAGACAATTGATGTGACTGACAGATCAAGGAAAGGTCGACCTAAGGTGATAACGCCACGTCAAGATAGATATATCCGCGTAACAGCACAGAGGACACCAACTGCTCAACAGTTACGGGACAATTCCTTGAGGACAACTGGGGTTCGTGTATCTGTGCACAAACTGTATACAGTTGGCTGCATATTGCGCAATTAAGAAAATATCTACAATTCGACGTATTCCACCACAGAATCATCATCCTGTTGCCAGGAGTAGATTGGCCATCATAAATCTTCATTGAGGTAAGATGAATGGAGCAATGTCACGCTTGCACGTGAAGCATGGGTATAAATTAGGCCAGATACAGAACGACATATTGTATGGAAAAATGAATGACGCGGTGGAAAGTAAAAGCATGTCCAAGAGGTGCATGCATTTGGATTGGTAGGGTAATATTTTTTGCTGGTATTATGCATGGCCGTCGTAGGTACATCTTTGGTAGCAATTCGAGGGACGTTAACTGCCGAACGGTATACCAATAAAATTCTTCCACCATTTTTTCAACCCTTTATGGATGCGTATGGAGCTGAATTCATATTAGTAGAGTCTCATTACCAAGTTATACTTCCTTTCAAAACAAAACCCACCACCAAAACCATCACCACCACCACCATTCATATTCGTATTCATATTAAGGAACTTCATGAGAGAGGTGGTATCAAATATATGAACTGGCCACCTAATTCACCGGATATGAACTGCATTTAACATTCATGGTATAGGTCGTAAACTGCTGTTTTGTTCGTCACAGAACCTTGAGAACTCATTAGAATTTCACAGATGTATGGGGAACTACTTTCTCAAGATGACGTCATTGTGCTAATTGCAAGCATGTCACAGCGCATCAGAGACATGAACTACGCCAGAGGAGGCCGTTTGTAGTAATAAATCAGAGTGAAGAAGAGGCTAAATTCATTATAACATGCCTCGGACTGTAAATTTTGCATTTTAAATATTTATTTGCGTTAAATATTGTAAGACAAATATTTGTGCTTGTAAAAATTTATATTCCCAGTTTGTGAGTTCTCATAGTTCAGTACACAGCACCGTGTACATTTATTATTGCATTGCATCCTTTTTGCGGTGTATAAGGAACATGATTTTACTTTTAAGAACAATTCATTGCTTATTTTGATTGTATTTAACTTTTGTTTTATTAAATTTGTCATAATGGATCTTTGTGAACTGCATCCTCTGACTATTTTAACTCCATAATCATCATCATTTTAAAGTTTATCGTAGTTTTAAATATTAAGTTATGATTCCATTTCATCCTATACCATCAGGGGACAATCAATTAGATGTCAGACACCTTTAAGGAACACCAGTTATTACTAATGTGATATTGTTTCGGTGAATATGTCTCAGAATAGAGGAGAGATGAAATTGTTCTTTATCGTGAGCTATTTAACTTGAAAACTTTGACTTTCAGTCGTACTTATCCTTCCTCGTTCGTTTATTACAGCACCCCTCCTCCTAACGGAGATATCATAGCAGTGTACACCAGGATGCCTCTAATCCCGCGCTGCTGCTGTCCAAGATCCTGTGTGTCAACTTATTGTTGTCTAGGACGTCCCTGCTGCTACCCAAAATTAAGCTAAAGACATTTTCTGTATAATAATGTAAATAAACACCTATATGAAAAAGTACTTCCTTTTCTTTAGTAGTTGCTAGCAGTAGCTGGACCAGAGTTATTAAAGTAATACTACTACAGTACAGTCAATAAGTTAGTGGACTGGCACCTACAGTGCGGGCAATACGGTGTACACTTATGTACTACAGCCAACATGTTCGTGGACTGGCGCTTGCAGTGTAGGTAGGCAACACACTGTACGTCGTTGTACGTACTACAATCAATATTTTTTTGGACTGGTGCTTACAGTTCAAGGATCACATACTCTTTTGACATTCCTTCTCGCGTATTTTTTCCCATCGTGTTGATCCAAGCGATTTCGACTTAATCATCCCAAACGTTTCGCTAGCAGTTTTGCCTAACTTTTAGCAGAACTTAAAATTTGCTCGTTGCTCAAACTACGATATTCTCAATTTTCGCTGCAGACATTCAACTTCCCTTAACAACAGAGACCGTAGTTCTGTTTATTGTGTATGCTCTCAACTGCCCCTTGCTGGAACTAGAGAAAATTGTCATGGCAACGTCGTGAAGTGCAAACTCACCGTTATAGTGCACCACAGCGACATTAGACTCTACTACATAATATTGAATGTGAGAGCGAATTTTTACCATTTTCATCCACTGAAGATGGAGGGAAATTGCTATATCTTTTACTAAAAATAATATTGTGTAAGTGATTTTTTGATTAATTTAGTCTCAAAAAATTAGTTACGAAAAAAGTAGAAGAAAGCACTCTGTTAGCTCTGCTAAATTTTGTCAGAACAACTACAAATCGGTGTATTTTACTGAAAATGAACTGAATCTTAATTATATAATTTCATATCATCTTAAAATATGTCTGTACCCTTCAACTCCGGTTTTAACAAGTGCCCAAAATAACTTTAGTATGCTACTATGGAATGTAGTGTATTATTTGTTATGTATGAACCAGTATTCCATCAATTAATATTATTTTCATTTCAGTTTCAAAACGGTTCATTTCATTAATGCATTGCACATGAAGTATTATAGCCGACCTAAATCGTTAAGCCACAGTATTCATTAGCAAACCAGTGTCACATTTTTTATATACACATACATTTAGTAAACAATAATTCCGCTAAGGAACAATTCAAGTTCATAGCGGTGAACGCACAGTGTCCTTACGCTTCTATACACATATTTATCCAGATTAGACTATGGCAGCGCAGCCTATGAGTGAGAAATGTATATTTTTAAAATTTATTTCGTCCACCACATCGGAGTTAGTTTAGCAAAGGGAGCTTACCGTACAAGTTCTACTGATAGCCAGCTCGCTGAATCTGGCGTGCCGCCTTTACACCTGAAGCGCCAGCAAAATCTGTTTTCCTATGGTGACTGTTTATGGCGGATGCCAGTTCACTCAAGCTATCCTTGCGTACTCAACGATGAAAATTATCGGCTGTATTCTGCTAATCCACGAGCAAGGCAGCCGGTTGTTATACGCGTCATTATTTGACATATCTTCAGTTCATTGTCTTGTTTGACCACTAAGTAAACACGGAGCATTCTATTCATCAAAGTCTCTTCATGTCGGTTAATAATCGGTATACTGGGTCAGTAGATATTTCCACGGATGGTTCGAGGGCAAGAGTGAATATAGGCTATACATTCATCGTTGATAAGAAAGGTTGATTTATTTTTCCTCTACCTGAAACCTGCAGTGTGGACACTGCAAGAGCTCTATGTTATACTTGAAGCTCTGCGCTTCGCGCTGTCTAGTGAGCTTCTGCTCTTTCCTGTGTGTACTGAATACATGAGTGCGTTTCACTCTATCGATATATCTAGGCTGCGGGGAAAACCGAGTAAGTGAGAAAAGGACTTTTACTCTTCACCACAACACCGGGCGAGTTGGCCGTACGGTTAAGGGCGCGTGGCTGTGAGCTTGCATCCGGAAGATAGTGGGTTCGAACCCCACTGTCGACAGCCCTGAAAATGGCTTTCCGTGTTTTCCCATTTTCACTCTAGGCAAATGATGGGGCTGTACCTAATTAAGGCCACGGTCGCTTCCTTTCCACCGCCATAAGACCCATCTATGTCGGTGCGACGTAAAGCAAATTGTAAAAAAACTCTTCACCACTAGATAGATATTAACATGTTTACTTGACTGTTAGGACCAAATTAAATACTGCACATATAGTTTACTTCTGGTTTACGCTACTTCTACCAAAGATCGAATACCTTCCAGGATCACACCGTTGAATTATCTTACTGTGCATATTTTCTGACATACTCGTTTTTGCTTGCAGTAACACTCAGATCAACTGATCAAGGACCTGTAGGCAGGTTTTTGGAGGGTTAGCACCAAAATTATATATATCTGTCTTCTAGCTGCATGGGATTATCGCAAAACGACTTAGATTATAAGGACTTCCTGTGTTCGGAACGCACAGACGAAGAATGCGCCCAAAGTATCCCCTGCCTTTCATAACAGTGAATAAAAGGGCGACCGAGACGCGGAAGTGGATTCCGGTATTGGAATATTGAATTCGACCCTCTGTGGGTGGGAGATTTTAAATACATCCACAGGAAACCCCTGCCTGTCGTAGATCGTGACTATAAGTGACTTGTCGCCATCGGTTCCCTCTCAAGTGTTATTAGTAGACCGATAAAAATTTACGTGCGTAATTGGAGAAGGGCCCGCTACGTTTGCGAACTAGGCTTAAAATCCCAGATGGCATCCACAAACAGTCGGGTGGGAGCATCATTTACCCTGCAGTTAAATCCGCCGACAACACAGACCCCCACCCTCGCGCCACAGCCTAGTGACAGAGAATATCGCATTATCATTTTTTATGTTTCCTTATTTTTACCAAGCTCTGTATACGCTGTGGGGTACATGCTATTATGGGTGATATGAGGAAGAAAGCCTCCATGGCTCACGCGGCAGCGAGCTAGCCTCCCACTGCTGGGTTCCGTGATTCAAATCTCGGTCACTCCATGTGAGATTTGTGATGAACAAAGCGGAGGCGGGACTGGTTTTTCTCCGGGTATTCTGGATTTCCCTGTCATCTTTCATTCCAGAAATTTTCTCCAATAATTTTTCACTTCATCTGTTAATCATTAATCATTGCCCCAGATGAGTGCGACAGTTTTCGGCAGCCGGCAAGGTCGGGCTTCATTAATTATATTCTTGACCTGGTCGAATGACTGGAATCAGGTTGTGGATTTTCATTTTCATTAGGAAGAAAGGCCTGATATTCACTGACAGTCAGCCCATACTAGGCATCGTTCAACATCTGAACCCCAGCAGTAGCTCCTATGACCAGGCTGGTATTGCCTTGACCGCATGGTTTGCCTGTAGAGGCCCCTGATCGGAATGGGGGCATTTGGGGAGGCTGTTTTCAGAAATGGCTTGGAGGTGACCGAATCATATCCAGGGCGATGCTCCGGACAAATTTTTAACATTTGGTTCCCTGAGTGGGGGGTGGGGAGATTGGGCCTGGAACCCTCTGGGAACAATCGCAACGTGGATAATATGTAATCCAGGTTCACTATATTCCTGGTTGCTACTAGAACCAATGATCAATTTTATTAAGTAGGTACATCGAGAGTGTCTACGGCGAATCTGAAGACTTAAAGTTTGTTGTTGAAGACGTGCATTGCAGTTTAGGTTGATAAGTTGCTCAAGTACGACCAAATCCTCGTCAAAGTGGAAGAGCATAAATCCTTTAATCATGCTCGTGGAGTCAGCTTATACGGGGACCTGATCCTGAACACTGACGATTAGCTGATGGAATTCATGAAGAACGGTGACGTCATACACGTCCAGCACATTACGCGCAAAGTCAACGATGAACACGTTGCCAACGGTTCTTTCATTGTCTGATTCAAGTTGCCAGAGAAAAACACGCTGGTACATGCCGCCTCCAGTTCAGTCCTATTAATGTTGAAGGTTCGGACACATGGTATCTCGTTGTTCCAATCAACCCCTGTGTCGTACTTGTGGAAAAGAAGCTCATGACGCGGAACAATGCACACATCCGAACACGCGCAAACTGCCCTGGTCTACATCCTCCTCGAGAGAGAAACTGTCCTGCCTATCTCAGTGAAAAGATGATCCAGGAGATCAAGGTACTGGATGATCGTTCCTATCAGGAAGCGAGCCGTAAATTTAATTCCATTAATACACCTGCAAAGCCACTTGAGTTCAGTGCGATAGTACACAGTCTACCAAGTGTGTCGTTTCTTCCATTAACACCTATGAAGATCACTGCGCCAGAGGTGACAGTTGCTCCTGTGAGCAACGACGCAAAGAATAAGAGCTTGAAGGCGGGATCATCCCAGCCTTCGACCTAAAATACGCCTGTGCTGGCAAAGAAATATAAGTCGACACAGCAGGAAAGGAAGGCAATACATTCATGCCCCCCAAAAAACTCGGCGAAAGCCGCGCTCAGTCGACCTGGGTTGACCATCACACTTCCACTTCGTTTAAATATTAAAAGAAGGTGGGGAAGAAGGGAGAACTTCTCAGGTGCTGCTTCACCCCCTTCTAAAATGGGGACACATGCCCTTCGTCGGAAAGGTATGTGCCAGCGCCAGCAAATACACCTTTTTGTAAAATCCGTGCGCTTCCCTCGTAGGAAGATAATAAAACTCTCCGGTGACGAGCGATTGTACCTCGAAACTTCGTCTTCATCTTCGGATGGAGACTTTGATATTGGTGTTCAGGATAGGAAGAATATCACCGTTTATAACCTAAACAAATTCACACTATGGCAGTGTTACTGTGGAATTGGTAAAGTTATGGCCGGCAACATACTGATCCGTGGCAGGTAATCTCCGAGTTCACAGCGAGTGTAGTCTGTGTTGAAGGAACTAATCTCAGATCAGATCATTATAAGAACTTGAGCAATATTCTAGACTACACTCAACAGAACGTGATTATGCTAACTAGGATTCCGGTGGTGTAGGTACTTTTACTCTGTCCGACATCAAACAGAAGCGGTCCACTGAGAACCCAGCTGGAGGCAGTAGTGGCATGTGTTTCTTTGACTGTTACAACTAAATTACTGACGTTTATTTCCCACCATGCCAGCCTCTTAATATTAGTAATGCAATTGACCTTGCAGATCATATCCCAACCCTTTTCTCCTTATTGGGTGATTTTAGCGCCGGGCCGATGACCTTCGATGTTAGGCCCCTTAAAACAACAAGCAAGCAGATTTTAGCGCCCATCACACAATATGGGCGTCCAAATTTCCTTGATCCGGAGGAAGAGAGTTGGAGAAGTTGGTAGAAGAGGTCGATTTATGCATTTTGAATACAGGCTAACCACCACACTTAGTGTAGCGCACGGTACCTTCTCCCTCATTGACGTTAGTCTGTGCAGCCGAGCACTCGTTCCCCTGCTTCGATGTTAAGTCCCCGATGAGCTCTGTGACAGATATTAATTCCTCAATGTACTTACTTTGTTGAAAGAGAAATCCATCGAGGATCCTCCCCGATCGATTCTAAAACGCTCTGATTGGCCAAAGTTCACATCATTACCTGTCTTTAACGATCCGAATAGCCGGAGCGTAGACGAAAATACAGCCGGGATGAGTGGCTCAGACGGTTGAGGCGTTGGCCTTCTGACCCCAACTTGGCAGATTTGATCCTGGCTCAGTTCGGTGGTATTTGAAGATGCTGTAATGCGTCAGCCTAGTGTCGGTAGGTTTACTGGCACGTAAAAGAACTCTTGCGGAACTAAATTACGACACCTCGTCGTCTTCGGAAACCGTGGAAGTAGTTAATGGGAAGTATAGCCAATAACATTATTTATTGACGATGATATAACTTATACTACACAAGTTATTATTGCTGCTGTGGAGGAGTTCATTCCATCAATAGCTAGGACTCGTTCGTTCCTCGGTCGAAGAAAGAAATTACAGCAGCCATAAAGGAAAACGCCACGCTCATAAAAGCTATCGTGGGCAGCCTTCTGTGGCCAACTTGGTAACATTTAAAATAACTCCGCGCTAAGACGCGAGTTCCTATTCAACAGAGTAAGAAAGTTTTATGGGAAAGATATATGTCGTCCATTACGTCACTCACATAGTCATGTCAGGTCTGGACTAAACTTAGATGCATTTCGGGTACAAAAGGACAATCCTTAGAAACGGGAATTTCATTGCAGTCAGTATCTTCAAAGATTCACCTACGATCGTTTATCACGTAGAACGTAATTTCGCAGAACGCAGAACGTGAAAAAATTAATGCATTTTGTAAAATGTACGTATCCTAAGGGAGGCTGGAGGCGATGATCCTATCTGCCATTTTATGTTTTTATGTTCGTTCTTTCTTTCTTGTCTCGACTTGAAAACTTTTACGTGGGAGGCTGGACGCGAAGACCCGGCTTTCGTTTTCTACATGTCCGCACCCCCCCCCCCCGTGTTCGTTCTTGTGGGGACGTCATATATTTTTACGTGTAGGGATGGACACTGTGAAATTCCAGTCGTTTATGTCGTTCCACTTCACGCCCGTTTGCCGATGAGTTGAAATATATCTGGCTGAGTTTTACGGCCGGATTCCCTTCCCGTCTCCACGTGAGTGAGGGAGCGAGTGGGTGGGTTTGCGGCTGGCGCACGCGCCCTTCCCGTTTCTAACGCGGTAGACGTGAGGCAGCGAGCTTGCGAGTGAATTCGTCATGCGATAGATCGAGTTTGATAGATAGAATTAAATTATTAATTCAAAATTATATAATATATACATTTAATACTTAAGCCATGAGCACATGAGCTGCATTCAAGAAAAAAATTAGCTTCGTCAAACGAGAACTTCAACGCATGCGATGCTTTTTATTAGAACACGTTTTACGAATAAAAATTGCAATAATGCCAGAACTAATACAAATACAAAGCTGTACATTGTTACCATGTATACCAACAACTCCATATACGTATGTAAAAAATTTGGTTATGATGCAGCTAAAACTGTGGAAGATGAAATTATAAGTCGTACCACCCGTTGAGAAAAAACTGCATGACAAGGATGCTGACGTATTCTCAGGATCATGCACCCTTACAAATTAGAAGTTAGTAAAAGGAAAATTTCAATTTATGAAGATGAACACGAAGAAGATGAAAAAAAGTATTTGCCGGACTGCCTAATCTCTATTGGCAGGTTGCCTAGCCTGTTATCCCGGTAGCCTTAATGTACCGCTGAAGGGCCGAAGTGTAGATTACAACCGTTTTGGACATTGTACGATTTAATGGTATTGTGTTTACGGTAGTTACCACAATAAGGAACACCTGTCCCAAATTTAAGCCACCTTTATTCTTGGGAAGGGAGTAATTTAGTGATTTTTTCAGAGAAGTTTACTTTACCCCATTTAGCGCAAAAACGTCGGAATCTCATCTTCTTTATGTTTGTTGTATTTTATCATGAAGGTTTACATTTTTTAATTAGTCTGTTGACAGTACAAGTAAAATGTGCTCAGTGTAGTTGTATCTTGTTCTTCGTGAATAAATAAATAAATAAATAAATAAATAAATAAATAAATAAATAAATAAATAAATAGGTAAGTAAATCAATGAATAAATAAAACAGACTCACGTTCCCTAATTAGCTTATGAGACACACCTGTGTGTATTTTCAGTGTTCTATCATCTTGGGAAGTGCAAGTATTATTATTATTATTATTATTATTATTATTATTATTATTATTATTATTATTAACGTAGGGGACAACCAACTAATTGCTCCTTGGAACCCGCTCTGGAGGGTGATGGTTTATAATACGGTTTTATAAGTCGCACCGACACAGATAGGTCTTCTGGCGACGATGGGATAGCAAAGTGATAGTGGTGGGAAGGAAACAGCCATGACCTAAATTAAGGTACAGCCCCAGCATTTGCCTGGTGCGAAAATGGCAATCCACAGAAAACCATCTTCAGGGCTGCCGACAGTGGGGTCCGGACGCACTATCTACCGAATACTGGATACTGGTCGTACTTAAGCGACTGCAGCTATCTAGCTTGGTTAAGAGTGTTGAAAACTAGCTATTGTCCCTAATTCTGGCTTACCGGTGTTGAGTACTGGGTCCGAACTCCGCGAAGAAACTGCAGAGTATCGTAAAGTTGGATATATCGGCTCAATAATTGAGCTTTGCGAACCAGAATAGCATTAATCACACATCGAAAGTAATAGTAATAATAATAATAATAATAATAATAATAATAATAATAATAATAATAATAATAATAATAATAATGTTAACATTAATAACAATGACAACAATAATATTGTAACTGAAAGATTTATTTTATTTTCCGGTATGCGGACTACAGGATCGTAATATACTTTTAACTCAAGCACTCCCAATGGCTACAACAATATACACTACGAAGTGTCCAAGGATTGCTCGCTGTAGTACAAGTTGTTTGAAAAAATTCACAATGCAATTCCCATATTTACGACGTTTGTACTTGCCCATAATTTTGTCTGGCACTTTTCACTTGTCACTAATAGACACACGCGCCGTGAAACAAAAACATCGATGGAACGTATCCGATCAAACTCTTGTCAGTTCCACGGAATAGCAGAAGTGAGTCAACAATTAAAAGCTGTCGCGTTCATTAAGGTGATTGAAAAAGTACTTTCCCACCGGATAAAACTATTTCATTATGTTGATGAATCACTTGAGATAATTTCATTGAACGATCAATTTAATAGGAAGCAAGGATCGGTTGCAATAAGAGGGGGAGTTAAATTGATTATCTGTCACTTTACACTCTGGTAACTTAAAGTAGATAGGCCCTATGCTTTAAAGACAGCGTTAATCAACAGCGCAACAGGATATAATTTAAATCACTCTATCTTAGCTTATTTCCCTATAGTGATGGATATTGTTTATTCCAGTTCCCTGATACTGGTCATCATTTCAGAAAGCCCCGAGATCGCTTCCAGGCCAGGTCGAGTATTTTCTTGCGTATTGTTAATTCCCTCGGGCACTGGGTGTTTGCGTCCGTCTCAATACAATTCTCTTCATTTACACTCAACATGTACCACTACCAACTACAGTAGAAACACGCAATTGTGAATACATCCCTTCACATAGTGTTTGTGCAGGAAGAGCATCCGGCCATAAAACTGGGACAAACACACTTCAATTGCCGAAACGCATACATGAGTAAAATGGCAGGTATAAGAAGAAGAAGAAGAAGAAGAAGAAGAAGAAGAAGAAGAAGAAGAAGAAGAAGAAGAAGAAGACGAGTGTTGTCTGTTAAGTTTTCTGCTCGGGGATAAGTTGGATCCTCAAGAACCACCCCATAGGTTTATGAGGTTATAGGGAAAACGCAAAAACCGATAGAAATGCCATAATGACATGTTCAAGACATGATGAAAATTGAATTCATTTGCCTTTGCTTTCCTGAATGTGCTAGCAAATGTTATAGCAGCACGGGTAACACCTTCCGTAACAGCCAGATGCACTAACTGTGCTCGGCATGTCGTCATTTAGCACCAGTCATACCTTAGCACCTACCCCCTGTGGGTGGGGGCGGTAGAATAACACCCACGGTATCCCTTGCCTCTCGTAAGTGGCGACTTGGGAGTGTGGGTTGGTGACATATGGACCCTTAGCTGAGTCCTGACATTCCTTCCACTTACTTTTGCAAGGCTCTTCACTTTTAATCAAATCAAAGCCAATCAAAATACTTTATTTGCAAATGAGGTGTCTACCTCGGTGGCAAATGATACACAAAAATCCATTGTTCTCAAGAACTAAATTTTATATTGAAAATAAAAGAAAACAACTTCCTAAAATACAGCATTATACAGTTTACATTAACAAGTTTTCTATTAAACACACAGCTCATCCTGAATAAATTTATATTATTTACAGTACTCTAATAATATCTTCTGTACTTACACACATAATCAATTCATATATACAGTGTGTGGAATCACTTTACATTTTTTTACACAACTGCCGTAAAATTTAAATGTGCATTGCTTTCTTAACCCATTTTGGTACCTAACGTGCATAACGACCTGCTGCGTCTTAACCAGAGCCCCTTTTGCCACTGCTTTTCAGAGTTCCTAAATGGCCTTCACAGCTACCGTAGCGGTCCCAGGGCCCTGGAAGTCCCCACTGTACTTCACCCTTACAGGCAGTCCCCTAGTTCAGCTGCCTATCTCCAGACAAGTGGGAGGGGGGAATTAATTTATTCATAAATATTCTTTATTTACAACGTACGCAGGTCGAACGCCCTCGAACAAATATTTTCTCTGTTGCTGTTTATTCTTTTCTTAAATATCTGTACAGATTTTTGAAAAGGATCAAACACATCCCGTGGTAAACTGTTCCACTCCCGTCCCAATGAATGAAAATTTACCTCAATAGTTTCTGCTAAAATCCAGTCAAATTTCATACTTGTGGTCAGCCCTGGCGATATATTTACTTACCAACCGAAGTCTCTCACGGATTTTCCCCCATGCTTTCTCTCCTGTATACGCTCCATATAATCCTATAAGTCTAGTTTTCTCCCTTCTCTTACTTAAAGCTGTCCGACTCGTTGGCTGAACGGTCAGCGTACTGGCCTTCGGTTCAGAGGGTCCCGGGTTCGATTCCCGGCCGGGTCGGGGATTTTAACCTTAATTGGTTAATTCCAATGGCACGGGGGCTGGGTGTATGTGCTGTCTTCATCATCATTTCATCCTCATCACGACGCGCAGGTCACCTACGGGTGTCGAATAGAAAGACCTGCACCTGGCGAGCCGAACTTGTCTTCGGACACTCCCGGCACTAAAAGCCATACGCCATTTCATTTTTTCATTACTTAAAGCTTCCCACCCAAGTTTCCCTAACATTTTTGATGTAGGCCTACTAGTGTTTCTTCTGAAATCCCCTGTTACAAATCTTGCTGCCTTCCTCTGCACACCATCTATTTCTTTTATTAGATATTGCTGGTGAGGATCCCAAACACTATTTGCATATTCCAATAATGGAATCCTATCCGACCTCCCTTGTTCAACCCTTGTTCTTTTCCGAACCCGACGATATTTGAGCATTGGAGGCCTGGAGAGTATTCAATTTCACGCTCTTCGTGCTCATTGTTTTTCTTTCGCCGATACCTTCATTTCTCGAGGTGTTGGATACTTTCCATTTTGCCCTCTGATCAGTGTTAACAGAGTTGCCTAGTTGTACTGCGTCTTAAAACAATAATCACCAACTTCACCTTAACTGCTTCTACAATGCCACAGGCATAAATGAGACAGATTTCGGTGGAAGGTGTATTTCATTCTTAACAGCGCCAACGGGCAGATGCAGAAATGCTACTACATCTATCAATAAATAGCTGCATGTTACAGGATGGGTATGGCTGTCAACATATACTTACATTCGAAATGCAGCACTATGACTATTAAATTGAATTGTGGTTTTGTATATCTTACATTCCCACGTAACACTAATGTATTTAAGGTCTCCAGTATCATCCGGAAGCATCTTCTCCAAAGTATAGAGCCTATCACGATCTTATGAAATAGGCCAAATGTTCTACAGGAATTTAATTTTGGAACACCGATTCTCAAATTGAATTAGACTGTTAAGAAATCGTACGAATGTTATTGAATATATAAATTAACAGGACCCCTTATTGCGTACTTTTATTTCAAGTTGCTTTACGTCACACCGACACAGATGTGTCTTACGGCAATGACAGGATAGAGAAGGGCTAGGAGTGTGAAGAAAGTAGCCGTGGCCTTAATAAAGGTACAGCCACAGCATTTGCCTGGTGTGAAAATGGGAAACCACGGCACCCACCATCTTCAGGGCTGCCGACAGTGGAATTCGAACCCACTATCTCCCGACTGCAAGCTCACAGCTGCGCGCCCGTAACCGCACGTCCAACTCGCTCGGTATTGCGTAAATACATATAACTCTTCCATAAATGCGAAGAACATAATACGGAGTTTGTCCCTATTCCTCTGACACATTCTCCTTACATATATTTAGGAGTTTGTACTTGCTTGTGCGGTCTAACAAGACATGGAAGAAACTAGAATCAAATACGACGATTCACTGAACATCACTGTCGGATCCTAGATGTTTCTACAAAGTTCCACGAGAATGTATATCAGTCGATGCCATGTCTGGACAGGATGGTCAACTACCTCCTAGGGGCAGTGCCGTAGGAAGTCACGTGTGCAGTTGACAGACTGTGGCCTAGTATTGTCGTGCACGTCATTTTCCACGTGTCGATGTATTACGTGATTTGAGATGGAGAAACAGGATCTCATAATGGAGCTAAACGTTTGACCAAATTCCGTAAGTCCCACCATATAACAACTGTTCATCGATATACGATAACTGTTATGTACGTAAGAGGAAGCAGTGATATGCCTGCTTTACTTTAATGTGTCATTTTGTACGGTTGTGCTTTAATTTACATGTGAAAATCAATTTTGTGAGAAATGTGTTTTTTGTAATGTTGGCAGAACGCTGAAAGGGCTATATTGACAGAATATTTTTAATTTGATGAGAGGGATAACAAGTTGTTTCTTCAAAGATATTGTTTTCTTTTGTGCGTATTTCAGTGTTTTTCAGTTCTGGCATGTATGTTATATCATTGCTTGTGGATTGCTGGCTCATTAGAGCCCAAACCGAAAAATTAAATTAAATAATTTGGTATGAATCTGGAGTTAAGTAAAGCAAGCTTGTACTTTTACGAGACTATTGATATCACGATCACACCCACAGGGCCTCAGTTTTAGAGGGATTCCGAATCACAGATACGGGGCATTAATTTCAAAAATCCCACATGCATCGGTCAGAATTCGAATCCCAGACGCTTTAGTGAGGAAGTAGTGACCATGTGATTCAGCTATCATCTTTGCAAAATTGCAATGAAATATAGACTAGTTTACATGTGAGAGTGTTTATCATCTTACTGAATCACATACATAATATTATTGAACATCCACAGTCTGTTTACAGTCATTCGACTCGAATGAATGAAGCCCCATCTAGCGGCGAGGATAGGAATTGTGGTGGCTGACAAAGCCTGTCATACTGCTTTGGGGAAATGATTAATTACTGTGATGCGATGCGATGCGATGCGATGCGATGCGATGCGATGCGATGCGATGTGATGTATTGGAGAGTGTTGCTGGAATGAAAGACGACGGGCAAAACCGGAGTATCCGGAGAAAATCCTGTCCCACATCCGCTTAGTCCAGAACAAATCTCACATGGACTGCCTGGGATTTCAACCTTGGAACCCAATGGTGAGATACCGGCGCGCTGCCACCTGAGCAACGGAGCCTCCACAATAATATTATTAATAATAGTAATTCTATTGATTTTAAGAACCTCTAATTACGTTTATGGTTTTTGTTACTATTATTATTATTATTATTATTATTATTATTAACAAATACATTGGAAATGGGAAACATCCCGGTGGCAATGGTCATCTTCAGTAGTGTAATAATAAAGTAACGTTAACATAATTACCCGACAACAGCCAACAAACAAACAAACAAACAAACAAACAAACAAACAACAAGAGTACAACAAGTTATTCCATGGAAAGAAAATTCAGTACTAAAAGAAATACTACTAGTTCCACATTCTAAATCCAGCATCATCATATAAAAATTCACACACAACTTAATTATTTCCAGTACATAACACTACGGCTTACAGTACTATAGGTACGTTGAGCTTACTACTAGCTTAACACTACAAGTGATAATAAAGTAAGGTTAAAAACATAACTACACAACAACTGAGAATAAGACGAGTACAAAATGCAATTCCGTGGATAAAAATATTACACCTTATACTACTAGTTCAACTTTCTAAATCAAGTATCATCATATACAAATTCACCCACAACTTAAGTACTTCCAGTACACTACAATACTAAGACTTACAATACTATAGGTTGAGCTTACTATTAGCTTAACACTATAAGTAATAAAAAAGTAAACTTAAAACATAGCTACCCAACACCAACAACAGCAACAACAACAACAACAACTGGAGTACAACAATCAATTCAACGCAAAAAGATATTACAACAAATACTACTAATTTAACATTCTAAATCCAGAATCATCGTATAAAATTCCACACACAGCTCAAGTATTTCCAGTGCTTAACACTACGGCTCACAATACTATAGGATGAGCTTAAAACTAGCCTAATATTCCAATGATAATAAAGTAAAGTTAAAAACATAATTACCCTACAACAACAACAACAGGAGTACAACAAGCAAATCCCTGGAAAGAAAATATTACAAGAAATACTTACTAGTTTAAGCTTAAAAGTCTAAGTCTGTCATCATGATACAGTAATTCACACACAACTTAAGTATTTCCAGTACACAACACTATAGCTTACAGTACTATAGGTGAAAATAATGTGAAGTTAAAAACATAGGTAATTACACAACAACTACAACAACATGAGTACAACAGACAATTGCCTGGAAAGAGATTACGACAAGAAAAATTACTAGTATCATAATCTAAACCAAGCAGAAAATCACAAATTCAGTGTCCGTGATTTACAACATTTCACTTTACAGTAGCACTAGTGGTCTTCTTAAATGACTTGATACCGAAAGGGAATCAATCAAAGACTGCTGCAGGTAATTTTAGGACGCAGAGGTCCAAGAACTTTTTTCTCAGGAGTTATTTTATTCCACGTATCCGTGGTGTAGTGGTTAGCGTTATTAACTTCCACCCCCCCCCACGAGGCCCGGGTTCGATTCTCGGCTCTGCCACGAAATTTGAAAAGCGGTACGAGGGCTGGAACGGGGTCCACTCAGCCTTGGGAGGTCAACTGAGTAAAGGTGGGTTCTATTTCCACCTCAGACATTCTCGAAGTGGTTTTGCGTGGTTTTCCATTTCTCCTCCAGGCAAAGGCCGAGATGGTACCTAATTGAAGGCCACGGCCGCTTCCTTCCCTCTTCCTTGTCTATCCCTTCCAACTTTCCCATATTCCTACAAGGCCCCTGTTCAGCATAGCAGGTGAGGCTGCCTGAGTGAATTACTGGTCCTCCTTCACAGTTGTATCCCCGACCCAGAATCTGAAGCTCCATGACACTGCGCTTGAGGCGGAAGAGGTGTAATTCCTCGCTGAGTCCGAGGGAATAGTCAAACTTGGAGGGTAAACAGACAAAAATAGAAAGGAAGAAGGGAGTTAGATTACGTAGCTGTACTGAAAAGAGGTTGGTTTATATGAGCACCTTAAAATACCCGTCGACAAGCCAGGATCGAACCCCTCAACTTGTGTCCAGAAGACCAACGCTATAGCGTCTGAGCCACTTAGCCCAGCTATTTATTTTGCCTCGATGCCATATACCCTTGAGACCATTAGTTTAAAGAAACTATTACTAAAAGCGTATATTGTCCCCCCCCCCATTTACATTGAAGAAAGTATTGCATTGTCTTATATAGTCCGACTCCTTGGATGAATGGTTAGCATTGAGGCCTTCGGTTTAGAGGTTCCGGGGTCCCATTCCAAGCCGGCTTGGGGTTTTTAATTGCGTCTGATTAATTCTTCTGGCTCGGGGACTGGGTGTTTGTGTTCGTTCCAACACTTTCCTCTACATATTCAGATAATACACTACACTAACAAACACTAAGAAAACACACAAAAGTGATAAATTCCGTCCATATAGGGTTGGCGTCAGGAAAGGCATCTCAACGAAAAACAGGGCCAAATCCACAGGTGTGACACAGTTTGCATCCGCGACCCCACAGGTGTGAGAAAAGCGGTAGAAGAAGAATTGCATTGTCTCATTTATCTCGCCTGGTTACCATGATCGCTGAGGCGTCATGTCTATATCGCCTGACCTCGTAGTTAGCCAGTTCGAACCCCGATGGTCGAAAACATTCTCACCACCTGAATACAATATATAATCTCCAGATTGAGTGACAAAAGCCTGGATTCAATTCCAAAAATCTCCGCAGTGCTCATATTAAGTGACAACACATGATGTTGATGATGATTCGTCCGTCGGACGGCGACGTTAAGCCCTGAATAGACCGCTTGGTGCTATACGACAGGAGTAGGCTATGTGCCTGCACCGAGTTTCACCCTCTCCCTATCATCATAAATGACGTCGTTCATTTCATATCATTAACTGAACTGATGTGGCTGACGTCAGGAAGGGCATCCGATATCAGTCATAAAAACTCGCTACGAAGATTCATCTCGCTTCATACCCAACCCCGTAGAGAAAATAAAGAAGGGTTGGGCATATTTGAATTACTGTGATATAGTTCATAACAGTCTTAGTGTGGATGTATTTTTTACATGCTTAACGTCGCACTAATGCCTGAATATTTTCGACGGTGGTGGGGAAAATGGTAGCAGCCGTAGTCTTAATTAAATCTCCTTCTCCGTGTCTGTCTGGTAAGAAAACAGAAAAACAAGAAAATCGATTCCAGGGCTTGAATAAATCGCTCCAGAAATGAAAGCTTATGATATGACCTGTACCATACCATTTGTGAGTGGGGGTAATATAATACTTTCATGGCACCTCCTCCCTGTCGTAGGAGCCGACTAAAAGGGCCATTCAACTTCGCAGCGTTACTTACCGACCGCGAGTCCCCTACCTGACAAGGGGAGGTCACGATGTCCGCATCACTGATTTTGTTCAAACTTCGTAGGTTAGTAGTACTACATCACAGAAACACACTGACAAAGTAGTAGCGTGCAACTGTCAAAAGTTTTCCGAAAAAAACGATTTTGAAAATGTCAAAAAGAGTTACGATATGTTTAGCATGCCAGGTACCATCAAGCGAGAGACTGTGGTGCGGTGGTCGAGTTGTTAAGGTTCTCCACTTAAGTATTGAAGAAGGCGAGTTCGAGTCACGCTGCTACCAGCTTTTTTACCCCCTCGCCTTTCTCCCTTTTGTTTCTTCGCCCTTTATGAGTTTCACGGTGCTTCGCAATAATATTTCGATTATTAAATGTCAAAAATGAATTAATTATTTAACAAAAAAACAGTCAGATAATTTTTTTGAGGGGAGAGGCATGTAATAATTGATGTCACAATACATGTGTTATTGTTACGCATTTCCTTCATGTTATGGACTGAGAAGGCAATTGTAAAGTTTTCAAAATATATGAAATAACGCTAGCCTAGCTCACATTGCTATTATCAAAATCAGTTTTGAACAACATAAATTGTTCACTGTTAAACCAAGACAGTAACTTTCATTAACTTACAAGAGCTTTCTAAGCGTCTGTGCTTGATCTGGTGTGAATCTTGTCGTAAAACAAGAGAAACGCAATGGAGCGCGGTATCTCGCACAAATGATAAATTCGGAATTTTTACAACTGCACGGATTCTTCAAGAGATCTTGTGTGAAACATACTTGGGTAACATTAAGGAAACTTTCTCGTGTATCAGTCAATGTCGCGGCATACCGCGGGTATAACATTTTTTTGAACGTGGGAGCAGAACGTTTATGATGGACTCTAGAGTAAATTTTTATACATACTTCGAGGGAATTAATCTCGTGATTTTCCGCAATCAAACAAGATGCATTTTGCATACTCTTAATTAGTAGTTTAACCTGTCTATAAAAATAGATATCACAGGGTTGAACCTTCGGTGTGCATTTCGTAGGGATAAATTTTAGAGTGAAGTTTGGTAACCCTTCAACATCTTGAAATATCTCGTCTTAAATAGTGGGATTGGTTTGTCCACCCCATGACTCCAAAATGAATCCCTTTTTCCAACACATCGCTTCAACATTTTAAGGTACTCTTTGTACAAGTGTGTCGAAAGCTTTCCCGATTTTGAGCATGAAATGACTACATTAGGGTATTCTTTGAGAAACTCATCAATTGATTTTTGAACATGTCCAAAAGAGCCTTTAGGTTCTTGCAAACAAACAAAATCAGAGGGAACAACTCTCCTGACATTGGGAGAGTGTACTGGGCCGTGTATGAATAAGTGACCTTGTTGGTTTTTTTGTTTACGAACACAGCCTTCGAACCATGGATATGCAATGAATGTTCTGTCAATTTTAGACTAATATTGACAGCCTGAAATATAAATTATTATCCATTTGCTATATTGAACGGTAAAAGTGAACTTGTGTATTTATATTTATAAAAGTTACCTTTTGATCAGTATTTGTGACTTGTGTAATGTCCAAACTTAAGAACCGTGCTCGAGCCTGCGTCCGAAAGTTCGCTCCAGAAGATAAAACATCTTCCATCTTTGCGGAGTCATTTCCGGAAGTGTATCCGGTAATTTTTCTTTGGAGGATTTTGTACCTTTTTTTTAAATTTATTAACCTATGAATCTGAATCCTTGTATTGAAATCCTTCAAACTAGGCCGCCACAGCTAGTGCCCCCTCTTTCAAATTACTCGTCTTCACTCGTTGTTGTTTGTTCTCATGTGCCTCTTTAAAGCGATCGTAAGTCCATTCGTTGATGGTTTTACATATGTCCCTCGATTTTCTTCCCTTATGACATCTTCTTCCCATATTTCCAAATCCCGTATTAAGCAAACTTCATTTAGGGTGCGCTCTATCCATGTTTGCAAACATTTAACTTGCAATCTAGAGGAATATATTCCAGAAGCTTACCTTTTATTTCTTCGGGTTCATAGTCTTCGTCTGCAGAATCACTTTTATTTTAGAAGGCACCTTGGTCTTCACTGCCATCGCAGTTGAATACTTCTTCATCTTTTAGAAATTTATTTTCTTCTATTATATTGTCAAAATAGAGATAAAAATTTTCCTTTCCAATAATTCGGCCTCTTCTGTAATCTCTACAGAGTCGCCGGGATTCAGCAAGCGATTTATATAAAGGTGCTCGACGGAAGCCATGGCCCTTTTCAACTGTTTATTTGTTGCTTGCTCTCCCGGGAACTCGTTTACACTTCGTGCAGCTTCACATTCAAAAACACTTTCGTTCGAACATATTTCAACATGCGAGATCTCCATTCCGATCGCACTTATGATGAGCTCGTCTGGTTACATCGCACACAACCCTTTCACGACACAACGCGGTCAGACAGTGACTAACTGCTGCTCTCATTCGCAACAAGTGGAAAAAGGGGATTAGAAAATATCAGGGGGAATAATAATAATAATAATAATAATAATAATAATAATAATAATAATAATAATAATAATCGTATGGCCTCAGCTACCGTGTGCAGACATTTCAATTTGACGCCATCTGGCTGTCTGCTCGTCAATTTCGACGTTCCGTTTTACTGTAGGTCCCCACTAGATGGCAGACCGAGAAAACCGAAACTCTCTTGGGCGTCTATGGCTGAGATTTAATTAATTTTGTCGGGTAAACACCAAATGTGTCACCAGAGATCTTTTACATGCCGACATCGTACGACATGGAGTGTCGAATGGACTTTTTTTCCGCCCTTCAAAAATCCGACTCCCTCTGCCGGGTTTGAACCCGCTATCTTGGGATCGGGAGGCCGACACTCTACCGCTGATCCACAGAGGCAGAAATGAAATGAATTGATACGAGCGTGACTCCAACTCGCCACTTTCATAACTGAAGGGGAGAACCTTAAACACTCGAGCACCGCGCCACAGTCTCTCGCTAGAAGGTACCTGGCATGCTAAAACCTCTCGTAACTTTTTTCGACAATTTCAAAATCGCTTTCTTCGAAAAATTTTGAGAGTTGCGCGCTACTATTTAGCCAGTGTATTTTTTGTGATGTACTACTACCAACCTACAAAGTTTGAACAACATCGGTGGGAGGGACATCGTGACCTCCCCTTATGAATATCACATTATTCTCACGTGTATCAGACTCCTCACTTTCATAATTTCTTATTTGACATCTCATGGTCAACTCTCCTGTTGTCTTCGAACTCCGACAGTATTAGGTTTACGAGACTTAAGAAATCTTTCATTTTCACGCTTTTCCTTGTGTTTCGTTCTCTTTCACCCACACATTAATTCATAAAAGGTCAATTCTTCCTTTAGCATTAAACGAGGATGACTGCCCAGTTGTACTCCCTCTTAAAACAATAATCATCAGCACCATCGATCCGTACGGCATGCCATCAACGTTGGAGTAGAATGGCTAAAATGTTAGTGCCAGATGAATCTGCAGGTTATGACACGAACCTAATGTCTAATTCCTATAATCAACTAGCCTTCAACAACACCATGGCCTACATTTAAAAACACTAACATCTCAACCAGTCCATGTACGGTCTCATTTCAAACTACTATCCACAGAGCGTGAAACTGTAACAAAATTGTGTTTATCCCTGGCTGTCAACAGAACAGTTTGCACAAGCCATTTACTGCTACCGCAGTCTGACACTGGAATTTCCTGCCAGTGAATGTCAGAAGCATGTCTACGAGCAATAGCTTTCAGACATGAATGCACAGAAATGTTAGGACCAAAGGAACGTCGCCTCTTTTCCTTTCCTTCCAAACATGGGCATGTCCGTATTAATATGAAGTAGTTCTTTGTTTCTTCACAATTCAATAATTTATTGAATGTGTCTGCTATAATTTGTGTATTATCCTTGTTATTATGTACCATATTTCCGTTCTTATCTTTTGGCATACATTATTATTATTATTATTATTATTATTATTATTATTATTATTATTATTATTATTATTATTATTATTATTATTATTATTTTTATTATTATTATTGTTGTTGACTAGCTAATACTGGCCAAGCTTCACTGTGGTTCAGTCTGAAATGAAATGAAATGAAATGAAATGAAATGAAATGAAATTAAATGTGTGGACATGTAAACGTATTCTAGCGAATATAGGTTCACCGAGAAAACACATCCTTCCATTCAGCACTCTGCCTTACTTTGTTGTGGCTATGGTGTGGAATGAAATAAAATTAAGGAAAATGTTTTTCATATAAAATCAGTTTTTATTTAAAGGCAGTAGGTTGACTACAGTTTTGTACGTTTTTTGCATAAACATAAAGATCAGACGGTTTACCAATTAACTACGTATAATTTTCATAACTTGAGACGTTTGAGAGAAGCAATTGCGCTATCTAAATTCAAACCGCACACTTGCAAGATTGCCCTTGCTCTTTATGGATAGTCATAGCGATCGTAAGGCGTATTGGAAATTGAAGTCGTTTGGACTCGAACTGAAACTAGTAAGTCTTCACCTGTATGAGGTCCAATTGCTTCAATTAGATGTTCATCATTTCTAACTCGTAATCGTGAGTGCCATTGCACAACTTTGACTGAATAACGTTTCGAATACAGTGGCATACAAATCCATTGCCTCCGTGATGGACCAAAGTGAAGTAGTGAATATTTAAACGGAGTTTCTTAATTCTCTCGATGTTCCCGCATTACCGTTACATATTCTGAATTTGAAAATTGGAGTGACAGTTATATTACTGTTGTATGATTGCCCTCTGCGCAGTTCTCTGCCGTATGTCGGGCCGATTTGGTGCTGCCATTCCCAATTGTGTCAACAACTTGCCGCATATTGCCAGGCGAATATCCTCAATGAAGATTAGCGGTTCATTGTACATTTCTTCTGCAAAATCCAAGCTATGATTTTGTGTTTCTTCACACATTCTATGCAGAATATCTTCGGCCATCTAGTCTTTGTATTTCTTCCACAATTGTACCGGTTGTGGCCGGAAACATGTGCAGTTGCTTTCCTTTTCTTCTATATCTTCTCCTTCTTATTCTACTTCCCGATTAAACTCATAAAACTCGCACTATGGCTGGCGAAAACACAGATGACGATTGACAACTTTTAGAGTTTCGCGAGCACAGGATTCATTTATTCATGTTTATTCACATTTATTTACATTTACTCTAACATGTAATGAGTTGCCTAGTTACATGAAAGTACATCTCGATCACGGCATGTTGGATTCCTGTTTCTAAATAACAGAAAATGAGTTGCCTAATCCTATGAACCATCTAGCAAAAAAGGTCCTTCATAAAACATGGCGACGTATTCCCCATCCTCTTATATACAGCCACGGTCGTGAACCTCCTCGCAAGAAAGGTACCTCATAAACATGGTGACAGGTTCCCATCCTGCTATATACAGCAATTCTTACCGTACTATAATGATACACAGTAATTTGTTGTCGCCTAGCGACAATTTGTCCATCAAGGTCGATCCAGTCTTCGTGGGACTTTGTAATTAAATTAATTTCATAAAATTACTCACTGTAAAAGTACTACCTATCACATTTCGTTCAAACCACTTCCTAAACACGCGCGTATTCAAAAGAATTCTTTTGTCAGAATTTCAATTCATTCGACTGACTACGTTTAGAGTTTTGCGATCACAAACATACACAGGCTATTTTTTTTATATAAAGATTAATATTGCACAGTTTCTTGGTAATAATAGTAGTATAATTGGATGGTTCGGCCGCCGCCTCCGCCTCAGGGCTCCCAAGGGGCCCCTCCGCCTTTGCCTCACGGGAGGCCATCCCAGAGGCACCCTCCGCCACCGCCTCACGGGTGGCCCTCCCAGAGGCCTCCTCCGCCTCCGCCTCCCGAGGGGCCTTCCCAGAGGCCTCCTACGCCTCGCGCGGGAAATTTGAATTGGTAAACAAAGCCACGTGCTTTTTGACAGCTGTCATCGACAACAACGCATCCCTAACCTCACTGCTGCCATCTTGACGGGCCTAAACCTCAGTGGTACCAACTTAACCTAACTAGCGCGAGATTTGAATAGGTAAACAAAGCCACGTGCTTTTTTGACAACCACGTGCTTTTGACAGACAACAACGCATCGCTAATTTCAGCGTTACCATCTTGACGGACCTAAACCTTAGTGGTACCAACTTAACCTAACTAGCGCGAGATTTGAATCGGTAAACAAAGCCACGTGCTTTTTTGACAACCACGTGCTTTTTGACAGAAAACAACGCATCGCTAATTTCAGCGTTACCATCTTGACGGACCTAAACCTTAGTGGTACCAACTTAACCTAACTAGCGCGAGATTTGAATCGGTAAACAAATCCACGTGCTTTTTGACAGCTGACATCCGCCATCTTTTATCAACAGAGCACAGTGCTGCACTCTTTAGCTACTTACCTTTGAAATGTGGTGGCGGATAATTTGAAAAATGCTTTTTGATAGCAGCCATCTTTAATCGACAGAGCACCGTGCTGCACTCTGGTGACAGACAATTACACGTGACAGCAGCCGTCTTTAATCAAGAGAGCACAGGGCTGCACTCTATGTGGTGGCGGCAATTTGAAAAAATTCACATGCTCTTGTTTGGAAACAAAGCCACGTGCTTTTTTGACAGCTACCATCCGCCATCTTTAATCAAGAGAGCACCGTGCTGCACTCTCTAGTTGAAATGTGGTGGCGTCAATTTGAAAAATTCCACGTGCTCTTGTTTGGACACAATGCCACATGCTTATTTGACAGCTACCATCCGCCATCTTTAATCTATAGAGCACAGTGCTGCCCTATTTAGCTGAAATGTGGTGGCGGATAATTTGAAAAATGCTTTTTGACAGCAGCCATCTTTAATCCAGAGAGCACCGTGCTGCCCTCTTCAGCTAGATACCTGCGGTGGCAGGCAATTCCACGTGACAGCAGCCATCTTTAATCAAGAGAGCACCGTGCTGCCCTCTTTGTGGCGGTGGCAAATTCCACGTGCTTTACAAACTCTCGTGCTTTTTTCTGACAGCTGTCATCCACCATCTTGCATCACAAACCTCAGTGCTGCACTCTTTTGCTAGATACCTTTGAAATGTGGTGGCGGCAATTTGAAAAATTCTATGTGCTCTTCTTTGGAAACAAAGCCACGTGCTTTTCTGACAGCTGTCATCCACTATCTTTAATCAATAGAGCACCGTGTTGTTATGCGGGCAATTTCGTCAGCTGTCATCCACCATCTTTAATCTACAGAGCACCGTGCTGCCCTCTGTAGTAGCGGGCAATTTGAAAAGTTGTGCTAGCTGCCATCCGCCATCTTTAATCAAGATAGCACCGTGCTGCCCTCTTTAGCTAGATACCTTTGAAATGTGGTGGCGGCAAATTGAAAAATTCCACGTGCTCTTGTTTAGTAAACAAACTCACGCGCTTTTGGTCAGCTGTCATCCGCCATCCTACATCGCAAACCTCAGTGCTGCGCTCTTTAGGTACATACCTTTGAAATATGGTGGCGGATAATTTAAAAACAAAAATTCTACAGCAGCCATCTCTCGACACTAATTGCACAAGATGGCTGCTATACATGACTCCTTAAAGTTCCTTATGCAAGATGGCCGCTATACATAGATCCTTATGAGACGCCCTTGTGATGCTTGCGCAAGATGGCGGTTATAAAAGGCTCTTTATGAGAAGCCCTAGGGATGCTTGCGCAAGATGGCGGTTGCTCTTATGAGGCGGCTTAAGGGTCCTTGCACAAGATGGCTAGAGACGCCCTAAGGATGCTTGCACAAGATGGCGGACACAAGATGGTTGCTATACACGACTCCTTACGAGACGCATTAAGGGTGCTTGCGCAAGATGGCTGCTGCTCTTATGAAGAAAGATAGCTTAGGGTCTAACGTGTCGTGCTAGTTCGATTCATTAAATTTAGGGCTTATATGCAAAATTATAAATATCTCGAAAACGGTGCATCGTAGAGCAAAACAGACAAAATTTTTCCGCCTAGTACGTAGGTTCGCAGTATGAGGAACAAGAAAAACATACTCTAATGATGGGTTCAACGGTTCGGTTGCTACTTAGGTCCTTTGGGATTTACTCTGTTTTAGCTTGTATTGAAGCGAGTCTTCGTAACATGATCAGGTCTAGCTATGGTAGAGAGTATAACGTACCGTGCTGGTTCGATTCATTAAATTTGGGGCTTAAATGCAAAATGTTAAATATCTCGAAAACGGTGCATCGTAGAGCAAAACGGACAAAATTTTTCCGCCTAATACTTAGGTTCGCAGTATCAGGAACAAGAGAAACATAGTCTAAAGATGAGATCAACGGTTCGATTCCTACTTATGCCCTTTGGCATTGGCAGCTATCTAATTCTACAAGATGGTGGCTGCTCTTATGAGACAAGATGGCTTGAGACGTCCTAGGGATGCTTACGCAAGATGGTGGACACAAAATTGTGACTATACATAGCTCCTTGTGAGACAGCCTAGGGGTGCTCGCACAAGATGGCGGCTAGTCTTATGAAGAAAGCTAGCTTAGAGGCTACTGCGCAAGATAACGGCTGTTGTTATGCATGCGGTGTAGGGCAATTTGAAATTCTATGTGCAAAATCAACAGAGCACCCTGCTTCCCTCTTTAGCTGAAATGTGGTGGCGGATAATTTGAAAAATTCTTTTAACAGCTGTCATCTTTAAACAATGGTGACTATACATAGGCTGTTAAAGCCTTATCGTTCTCCTCTTCCTCCTCCTCCTCCTCCTCCTCCTTTTCTACCTCCTCTTCCTCCCCTCCTCCGCCTGTTATGTCAAGGCATAGTTTTATATCGAACAATTTTAAACCTGCATCGCGAAGGCAAGCGTGTGCAGCGATAACATTATTGTGCATCTTTAGACTTGCGAAACATTAGAATAGTAGAATCAAACGCTGTACTCGATACAACATGTGATCAGAATATTGATGTGTTCAGAACACAAAATAAGTGATCAAGACTAGAATCGAACAGTGTACTCAATACATCATGTGTTTAGAACATGTCAGGGGATACCCTTGTTCTAAGAAGATCAGATTGAAACATAACAAGACTAGAATCGAAAACTGTAATCGATGTTGTTAATTTCAACATATGATCAGAACATTGTTTGATGTGTTCAGAGCAAAAGTACAATTTTAATGATTTGCTTAGTGTAAAATCAAAAACTATGGAAACACACTGTGCACATATCGCATAGCTAACTCGCTCAGTTAACGATATTGCAAAACTACAACTTCAATGATCCCAGGGGTTGCGTCTTATCAGAAGGGCAAAAAAGGATGAAAGGACTCTTCCGCCTCCTTACTGCACAATCCTTGGCTAACGTGCTAATGGGCAAAAGGCTAATGGGCTAAAGGGCTAATAGGCAAAAGGGCTAAAGGGCTAAAGGAGCAACAACCTCATCGATCGCTATCAGCAAGAACGCTTGTACTTTCTTAAGTGTAGAAAATTAATCTTTATTTGTAAATGGTTTCATGTTGAGAACAAGGAATGGAACCTAGGGGTTACGTCTTACCTAATAAACTCCCCGAGGTGCGATGAGTTACGTTTTTCGAACTAGTGTTTGGAACACTGAACTTTTCAAGATGATAGCAGAGTGTTTAGCAATGTTCTGTTGTTGGATTATAAATTCCGCACTACAACATGCATAAGGTGGCAGCCTTGAGGTTTACCGCCGTAAAGATGGCAAGAGTGAGGTTAGCAATGTTCCGTTGTTGGATTTTAAATTCCGCGCTATGACATTCATAAGGTGGCAGCCTTGAGGCTTACCGCCGTAAAAATGGCAGCAGTGAGGTTAGCGACGCTCAGTTGTCCTTCAAAGTGAGGTTAGGGTTCGTCAAGAAGACAGCTGTCAAAAGAGCACGTGGCTATGTTTACCAAACAAGAGCACGTGGTCGTGACATCACGGTCACGTAGTATGCTGCTTCAGCATGCAAAGTTCAATGTCTAAACCTACGTAGTAAACACTCTGCTATGTTCACAAAATTTTTACTCATAACTATTTTTATGCTTTAAGTTCGTGCACATAGGTTATGTTAAGATAGCAGCACACGTACAAGCGATGGCCGCACGCTCGCGTAGAAGTTGTTTAGTACGATAGTTGATGTCTGCATTATCAAAAGGTGATATGCACTCTTTTAAACCTTTTTATTCTTACTGCTACTATGTTCGCAAGATTTTCAAACATCGCTATTCTTTGTGCTTTAATTTCGTTCGCATAGGTCATGCTAAGGTAGCAGCACAAACACATGTGAACGTTGTACATTCTAGCGTTATGTGTTTAGTGCGAAAGTTGATGCATGCAAAATCGATAGGTTATGTGTATACGCTTTGAAACTTAACTATTCTTCGTGCTTTAAATTCGTGCACATGGGTTATAGTAAGATAGCAGTACACTCTAGCGGGAGAAGTTTGGTACTCTAGTTGATGCGTGTATAATCGATAGGCAATGCGAACACGCTTTTAAAACATTGCTATTCTTACTGCTGCTGCTATGTTCACAAGATTTTTATACATCGCTATTCTTTATGCTTTATGTTCATGCGTATAAGTTATACTAAGTTAGCAGCATGCTTATAAGGTTGTTGCATGCTCTAGTGGAAAACGTTTAGTACGAAAGACGATGCATGCAAAATCGATAGGTGATGTGTACACGCTTTGAACTTGGCTATTCTTTGTGCTTTAAGTTCGTGCACATAGGTTATATTAAGATTGCAGCAAACACAAGCAACGATCGCACGCTCTAGTAGAAGAAGTTTAGTACAAGAGTTAATGCGTGCAAAATTGACAGGTGTTGTGTACACGCTATTCTTTGTGCTTTAAGTTCACGCACATAGGTAGCAGCACACAATTGCGAACGTTGTACACTCTAGCGGCAGAAGTTTAGTACGATAGTCGATGCATGCAAAATCGATAGGTGATGTGTACGCGCTTTGGAACATAGCTATTCTTTGTGCTTTAACTTTATACACATACGTTAGCAATAAACATATGCGATCGTTGTACACTCTGGCGCTAAAAATAGTCGATGCATGCAAAATCAATAGGTGATGTGTACACGCTGTTAAACATCGTTATTTTTTGTGCTTTATGTTCGTGCGTATAGGCTATGCTAAGATAGGAGTACAATCTAGCGGAAGAAGTTCAGGGTGATGTGTACACGCTTTGAAACATGGTTATTCTTTCTACTTTATGTTCATGCACTTAGGTTATGCTAAGATAGCATCACAATCTATCGGAAGAAGTTTAGTACGATAGCTGATGCATGCAAAATCGATAGATGATGTGTACACGCTGTGAAACATGGCTATTCTTTGTACTTTAAGGTCATGCGTATAGGTTATGCTAAGATAGCAGCACAATCTAGCGGAAGAAGCTTAGTACGAGAGTCGATGCATGCAAAATCGATAGGTAATGTGTACACGCTTTGAAACATGGCTATTCATACTGCTGCTCTGTTCCCAAGATTCTTAAACATAGCTAATCCTAATGCTGCTCTTAACGACGTAGAGCTAAGGATTGATTACGTGACCGTGACGTCACGACCACGTGCTCTTGTTTGGTAAACATAGCCACGTGCTTTTTTGACAGCTGTCTTCTTGACGAACCCTAACCTCACTTTGAAGGACAATAAAGCGACGCTAACCTCACACTTGCCATCTTTACGGCGGTAAACCTCAAGGCTGCCACCTTATGCATGTTGTAGCGCGGAATTTATAATCCAACAACAGAACATTACTAAACTCTCTGCTATCATCTTGAAAAGTTCAGTGTTCCAAACACTAGTTCGAAAAACGTAACACATCGCACCTCGGGGAGTTTATTAGGTAAGACGTAACCCCCAGGTTTCATTCCTTGTTCTGAACATGAAACCATTTACAAATAAAGATTAATTTTCTACACTTAAGAAAGTACAAGCGTTCTTGCTGATAGCGATCGATGAGGTTGTTGCTCCTTTAGCCCTTTAGCCCTTTTGCCTATTAGCCCTTTAGCCCTTTTGCCCATTAGCCCTTTAGCCAAGGAATGTGCAGTAAGGAGGCGGAAGAGTCCTTTCATCCTTTTTTGCCCTTCTGATAAGACGCAACCCCTGGGATCATTGAAGTTGTAGTTTTGCAATATCGTTTACTGAGCGAGTTAGCTATGCGATATGTGCACAGTGTGTTTCCATAGTTTTTGATTCTAATGTTTCGCAAGTCTAAAGATGCACAATAATGTTATCGCTGCACACGCTTGCCTTCGCGATGCAGGTTTAAACTTGTTCGATATAAAACAATTCTTTGACATAAGAGGCGGAGGAGGGGGAGGAGGAGGAGGTAGAGAAGGAGGAGGAGGAGGAGAATGATAAGGCTTTAACAGCCTATGTATAGTCACCATTGTTTAAAGATGACAGCTGTCAAAAGAATTTTTCAAATTATCCGCCACCACATTTCAGCTAAAGAGGGCAGCAGGGTGCTCTGTTGATTTTGCACATAGAATTTCAAATTGCCCTACACCGCATGCATAACAGCAGCCGTTATCTTGCGCAGTAGCCTCTAAGCTAGCTTTCTTCATAAGACTAGCCGCCATCTTGTGCGAGCACCCCTGGGCTGTCTCACAAGGAGCTATGTATAGTCACCATTTTGTGTCCACCATCTTGCGTAAGAATCCCTAGGACGTCTCAAGCCACATTGTGTATCATAAGAGCAGCCACCATCTTGTAGAATTAGATAGCTGCCAATGCCAAAGGGCTTAAGTAGGAATCGAACCGTTGATCTCATCATTAGACTATGTTTCTCTTGTTCCTGTTACTGCGAACCTAAGAATTAGGCGGAAAAATTTTGCCCGTTTTGCTCTACGATGCACCGTTTTCGAGATATTTAACATTTTGCATTTAAACCTTAAATTTAATGAATCGAACCAGCACGGTACGTTATACTCTCTACCATAGCTAGACCTGATCATGTTACGAAGACTCGCTTCAATACAAGCTAAAACAGAGCAAATCCCAAAGGACCTATGTGGGAACCGAACCGTTGATCTCATCATTAGACTATGTTTTTCTTGTTCCTCATACTGCGAACCCACGTACTAGGCGGAAAAATTTTGTCTGTTTTGCTCTACGATGCACCGTTTTCGAGATATTTATAATTTTGCATTTAAGCCCTAAATTTAATGAATCGAACTAGCACGACAAGTTAGCCCCTAAGCTATCTTTCTTCATAAGAGCAGCAGCCATCTTGCGCAAGCACCCTTAATGCGTCTCGTAAGGAGTCGTGTATCGCAACCATCTTGTGTCCGCCATCTTGTTCAAGCATCCTTAGGGCGTCTCAAGCCATCTTGTGCAAGGACCCTTAAGCCGCCTCATAAGAGCAACCGCCATCTTGCGCAAGCATCCCTAGGGCTTCTCATAAGGAGCCTTTTATAACCGCCATCTTGCGCAAGCATCCCAAGGGTGTCTCATAAGTATCTATGTATAGCGGCCATCTTGCATAAGGAACTTTAAGGAGTCATGTATAGCAGCCATCTTGTGCAATTAGCGTCGAGAGATGGCTGCTGTAGAATTTTTGTTTTTAAATTATCCGCCACCATATTTCAAAGGTATGTACCTAAAGAGCGCAGCACTGAGGTTTGCGATGTAAGATGGCGGATGACAGCTGACAAAGAGCGCGTGAGTTTGTTTACTAAACAAGAGCACGTGGAATTTTTCAATTTGCCGCCACCACATTTCAAAGGTATCTAGCTAAAGAGGGCAGCACGGTGCTATCTTAATTAAAGATGGCGGATGACAGCTAGCACAACTTTTCAAATTGCCCGCTACTACAGAGGGCAGCACGGTGCTCTGTAGATTAAAGATGGTGGATGACAGCTGACGAAATTGCCCGCATGATAGCAGCACGGTGCTCTATTGATTAAAGATAGTGGATGACAGCTGTCAGAAAAGCACGTGGCTTTGTTTCCAAAGAAGAGCACACAGAATTTTTCAATTTGCCGCCACCACATTTCAAAGGTATCTAGCAAAAGAGTGCAGCACTGAGGTTTGTGATGCAAGATGGTGGATGACAGCTGTCAGAAAAAAGCACGAGAGTTTGTAAAGCACGTGGAATTTGCCACCGCCACAAAGAGGGCAGCACGGTGCTCTCTTGATTAAAGATGGCTGCTGTCACGTGGAATAGCCTGCCACCACAGGTATCTAGCTGAAGAGGGCAGCACGGTGCTCTCTGGATTAAAGATGGCTGCTGTCAAAAAGCATTTTTCAAATTATCCGCCACCACATTTCAGCTAAATATGGCAGCACTGTGCTCTATAGATTAAAGATGGCGGATGGTAGCTGTCAAATAAGCATGTGGCATCGTTTCCAAACAAGAGCACGTGGAATTTTTCAAATTGCCGCCACCACATTTCAACTAGAGTGTGCAGCACGGTGCTCTCTTGATTAAAGATGGCGGATGGTAGCTGTCAAAAAAGCACGTGGCTTTGTTTCCAAACAAGAGCCTGTGAAATTTTTCAAATTGCCGCCGCCACCACCACATAGAGTGCAGCCCTGTGCTCTCTTGTGTAAAGACGGCTGCTGTCACGTGTAATTGTCCGTGACCAGAGTGCAGCACGGTGCTCTGTCGATTAAAGATGGCTGCTATCAAAAAGCATTTTTCAAATTATCCGCCACCACATTTCAAAGGTAAGTAGCTAAAGAGGGCAGCACTGTGCTCTGTTGATAAAAGATGGCGGATGTCAGCTGTCAAAAAGCACGTGGATTTGTTTACCGATTCAAATCTCGCGCTAGTTAGGTTAAGTTGGTACCACTAAGGTTTAAGTCCGTCAAGATGGTAACGCTGAAATTAGCGATGCGTTGTTGTCTGTCAAAAGCACGTGGTTGTCAAAAAAGCACGTGGCTTTGTTTACCGATTCAAATCTCGCGCTAGTTAGGTTAAGTTGGCACTACTGAGGTTTAGGCCCGTCAAGATGGCAGTACTGAGGTTAGCGATGTGTTGTTGTCTGTCAAAAAGCACGTGGCTGTCAAAAAGCACGTGGCCTTGTGTACCTATTCAAATCTCGCGCTAGTTAGGTTAAGTTGGTACCACTGAGGTTTAGGCCCGTCAAGATGGCAGCAGTGAGGTTAGCGATGCGTTGTTGTCGATGTCAGCTGTCAAAAAGCACGTGGCTTTGTTTACCAATTCAAATTTCCCGCGGGAGGCGGAGGAGGCCTCTGGGAAGGCCCCTCGGGAGGCGGAGGCGGAGGAGGCCTCTGGGAGGGCCACCCGTGAGGCGGAGGCGGAGGGGGCCTCTGGGAGGGCCTCCCGTGAGGCGGAGGCGGAGGGGCCCCTGGGAGCCCTGAGGCGGAGGCGGCGGCCGAACCATCCAATTATACTACTAATAATATTCAAGGAATTGTACAGATTTTAGGAATTCAAAGCGCAATAAACCTTAATTTACACTAAAATTTTACATAGAATATGAACCCATACATTTCCGAACAATTCCAGTAGTGGCACATTGACTACCGTCTTCTGCATGGTCTTGTAGATATTAGTACTGACATCCAACTTCTTTAGTCCTTCCTTGAGAGTTTCATGTACAGCTACTGTACTCAAAAAGATGATTGGTACAATTAGCAGCTCTCCATAGTGCCATGGTCTTTGAATATGTTCTGCCAGTGGTGTATATTTGTTGATTCTCTCCATACATTTTTCATGGAGGTCCTCGATGTTAGAGACAGCCATGTCGATCAGAGAGGCACGTTTTATTTCCTTCTCTAACACCACTATATCCGGTCTGATGTGGATAGTCATCTTATTCGTGATAATTGTTCGGTCCCACTACATTTTAATCTCGTCATTTTCGACTACAGTTTGGGGGCTGTACTAAAAATAGGGAAGTCTTTCATCAACCAGTCTGTATTTCATAGCAAATTCTTGGTACAATATCTTGGCAACCGAGTCGTTGCGTTCCTTATACTCCGTTCCTGAGAAATGTGAGCATCAGAAGGTAACGTGATGAATGGTTTATTCCGTTTGCCAGCCATACCGGCACGAATACATCATGATTGTTGGGTCTCTCACCACGTTTTTCAGGTAGCTTCTGGTTGGAATGACTTGGTCTTGTATTGCCAACAAAAAAACTTCTGTTTCGGTGAACATTTGCCCTGCAGTCAACCAAAAGTTTGAAGCTTCTAAATAGACATTTTCTTGTTCAACTAAGTAAGAGATTCTTCACATGTAGCGGTTTTGCTAGCCATGCATCCAACTTTAACAAATCCGTTCTTACTTTTCGCTCTAGTTCTTTGATGGTTAAGAAGTAACGGAGTTATATCATCCACTTCACGTATATTATAGCGTTCTAAGTGTTACATTTCGTGTTTCCACAGACGAATACGCCTCTAAGTTCTTTTTTACATTTTTCGACAAAACAAAGGCTTTCTTCTTTAAAATAAAAATATCCCTCGATTTTTTTCAAAAATCCAAGTTAGTATTTGGATGATACTTACATAAAATCGTTAAGGAAGGTGCTATAAAATGTTCTCAATATGAATATAAAGTTGGAATTCAAGTGGAAAAAGGGGAGTTAGGAATTGGAACAATTTACCAAAGGAAATGTCCAATAACTTTCCAATTTCTTTGCAATAATTTGAGAAAAGGCTAGGAAAACAACAGATAAGGAATCTGCCACCTGTGCGACTGCCCTAAATGCAGATAGTAGTGATTAATGATGTTTGCTATTCGGTTCGTATAATAAAGATAATGCTATAAATGTTTCATAGGCGATTCTTCTCATGCCAGAACATACGAGACTAACAGTTATGTCTTTCAGAATGGGAAGATGCCATTCAGGGTTACAGAAAATGAACTAAAAATCTTCCTCAGAATGAATATTATAATGACTTACATTACATATCTGCTATCAAGACTGTATTGCTCAAGATCTCTCTGCTTACATTCAAGGGTGCTGTTGCTACATCTCTTATTATAATAGGGACCACTCCTCAAAGCTGAAAAAGTGGTCGCCCTTCAACTGACGGGAAGGATGAACCAGTTGCCAAGATGAGGCAACCAGTGAAAAGAACTGACGTACAGGTACGGTATGGTGGCAGAGGACACTATTCAAAGAATGTAACAGCAAAACAAGCGCCAAGATGCCATGATAAATTCTGCAAGAAACGTACCAGATACATCTGTAAGGAATGTGAAGAACCTGTGCGCCCAGAATGTATAGAAAATTTTCATTTTAAATGAAAAATTTTGTTTGTTGACCTTGGATTATAAATATTGAGAAATACTAGTGTAGTAATGTGATAAGTGGATTAAGGAAATACCCTTACATATAAATATCATACCTATTTAATATTTTTAAAATTTCAATAATTTTGCACATTTGATACCTTCATTGTTAACTCAGATATTGGCATACGGGCGGTCAGGAGGCGCTGTTGTCGATGTGTAATGAGCAGTTGACGGGCATCAGGTTGGGAGTGTTGTTTTTGTTGTGTGGCGTTGAAGTGAAGAGTGTCGATTTCGGCGCTCTAAAGCATGTTTTCAAAACGTGATCAGCGTTCGTGGATTAAAATCAAGGTTGCCTGTGGAAGAATGCATCAGACTGTTATCGAGGATTACGTGAAGCCTGTCGCGAGAATGCATTACGGCATAGGATGGCTGCATGATGGGCCAGGGCGTTTCGTGCGGGTCGCAAACAATGGCGGGCTCGTATTGCAACGGTGGCATTGGGAGGTCTCCGAACAGCCTCCGTATTTACCAGGTATGAGTTTTATGAATTTTACCTGTTTCCGAGGCCACCCCTTACCTGCTGTGGTATCTGTATTCCGCGCAGTAAGACGCTCCGTCGCTGTCACCAACAGTAAACGCCTTGCCAGTGGTCCTCTACGGCTTCCTGACACTTGGCAAAAGTTAATAGACTTTTCGGGTGACTACATCGAAGTAATGCAATTGTACTTGTTAGTTAATTAAATATTGCCTTCTATCAATATTACAGCTCTCGTAACATAATTTTATTCATACCCCGAAGGAACTCCAGCAGTCTTTCCCACTCGTAGTGTTATTAATTCACTTGGCTGTTTAAATCATACTGCTCTTCGTCTGACAAGACCTGCCATTCACACGGTTATTGCTCTGTTTACCATGTGAACTGGGTCAGGCAGTAATTTATAGAGTGACAGATGGATGACTGTTCCATATTTATCACGCTCCCTTTTCTGCGAGGTCGATTGTGTGCGGGGTTTATGAAAATGTACTGGAATTAGAATGGTACTTTTTTATATTTTATAGGTCCTTAGTGAATGCCTATATAAAATTCAGTTCGTGATCAATAGCTCAGTAACAGACTTTATTGCTGGTTTAGGGCACACATGTGAAATCTCGCAGCTAACATGCAACATAAAAATTCTCTGCCTCGTATAAAACAGAAAGAGGGTCATTTAAATAATTTATGTTGTATTTGTTACATTCAGATATTAATAAATACATCTACATATTACATTTTCGACTGAATAACGGTTTTTATTTCTAATCCGTTTAAGCCCCAGGTTTGGTTTTTCCCTCGTACCCAGCGAGGGATCCCACCTCTACCTCCTCAAGGGCAGTGTCCTGGAGGGTGAGACTTTGAGTCCGGGGATACAACCGGGGAGAAGGACCAGTACATCGCGCAGGCGGCCTCACCTACTATTCTGAACAGAGACCTTGTAGGAGGGGTGGGAGGATTGAAAGGGATAGACAAGGAAGAGGGACGGAAGCGGCCGTGGTCTCAAATTAGATACCATCCTGGCATTTGCCTGAAGGAGAAGTGTAAAACCACTTCGAGGATGGCTGAGATGGGAATCGAACCCACCTCTACTCAGTTGACGTCTCGAGGCTAAGTGGACCCCGTTCCAGCCCTCGAACCAATTTTCAAATTACGTGGCAGAGCCGGGAATCGAACCCGGTCCTCCGGGGGTGGCAGCTAATCACGCTAACCACTACACCACAGAGGCGGAATAATAATAATAATAATAATAATAATAATAATAATAATAATAATAATAATAATAATACATTCTTCGCAAGATTATGGGTCCAAACATTGTAAGTGGACAATATACAGTACGTTTAAGTGACATGAAGAATTGCAAGTTGCTTTACGTCGCACCGACACAGATACGTCTTATGGTGGCGATGAGACAGGAAAGGGCTAGAAGTGGGAAGGAAGCGTCCGTGGCATTTGCCTGGTGTGAAAATGGGAAAACACGGAAAACCATCTTCAGGGTTGCAGACAGTGGGGTTCGAACACACTATCTCCCGATTACTGGATACTGGCCGCACTTAAGCGACTGCATCTATCGAGCTCGATATGAAGAGCAGTACCGGGAAAATGAACGAATGATGGATGCTATTAGAAAATGGAAAAAGAGTGAAGTTCTATGGAAACCTCTTCAGAATGTATGGAAGGCGATTGACAAAACGAATCCTTCAGATGTTGATAAACTTAGTTTCTTACAAGTGATTCCAGGAGATAAGAAAGGACTTCAACAAGGCTGGACTAAGGCGCGCGGACATCTCCAATCGAGCACAGTTCCGATTATAAATCAACAAGTTCAAGGATTTCCGTGAAGGACAAAAACAGAATACAGGTTGCACGATGGAAAAACGGCAGGATGCCAGGGAAAGAATGCAGCGATTCTGGGCTGTAAAAAAGACTACCTAGTATCTGTAACAGTTATATAACGTGATCTTTATTATTGTACCGGAAGGTACACTCGCCCCGTACATTTAAATGAAGCGCCTTGGAATGCCTTCTAAAATATAAAACTCGCAACAACCAATAAAAGAAGTTTGGACATTTCTCTACAGATGTCTCTAATATTAACTTATGTTATGCCCTCTGGTGTGAAGATTGACTATTAAAATTTAAAGTCCATTTTTATTGTAACGTTTCATAAACTGAATTGATTATTCCTTGTTTTTGGTGTGTTAAAGTGTACAACACTTCTATCCCATCCCGCCAACTTAAGATGTTGGTCAATAGAAAATTATGTATATTTATTTTTCATCCAGTCAACAATGTCTAGTATTTATTTAATTACCCAATAAGAATTGGGGGTGTGTCGGGCCTTATCCCAGAGTTTTCTGGAACTTTCTCCTCTGGTATAAAAGCTGGCATATTTTCGGACCAGGTTGTCTTATTCATCGTTCCAGTCTACAGAGTATGTATTTATAAAGAAGGCGGGGGCGCCTCGTCCATCTTCATGAAGTCCATCAGCTCAAGGTAATGGCAGTTCTGGCTTAACTAAGTGATAATCTTTGAAAGCTGATTCGAGTGGAAGGTTTCCAATAGGTAATAATGTAACATTAATATTCTAAAATGTAAACTTCATACTTTAAAGGTTGATTTGAAATAAGCTGAAGGAACTTAACCGAAATCTGGGAATAGGGAGTGAGCTACCCTCTCGTGTTCCTTATCAACTTGATTTTGAGGTAATTATGATTTTGTAACCTTTTCAGTTTGTAATCTTTGTAACTTAAATATTTTCTCCATCTAGTCACTTCAGTAGTATAGGCTTAGCCTCTGTAACTTCGGCCCATAAGCCCGAATAGGGTTTTAAGCTTTTCATTTCAATTTTCAAGGAGCGCAAATGTCCACCTCCCCACCATTTCGATTTTTGGCCAGTAACTTTAACCTGTTGTTTTTCACAAAAGCCTGGAAGAATGGTTACTCGATACTCCTGTTAAACTCTTTATTTTCATGCAAAGTTGTTAGACTGTTGAGCTTCTAAAATAGTGAATACTGTTCTATTTTGTTAACTGTATATTATGCCTTTGATAGGCCTGGACATTTCTGGAAATAGGTTCCTAAGCGTAAATTTTATAGATCAAAGACGCTCTTTCTATTAATGTGAAGGTTGAATGGTGCCTTTGGAAGGCTGTAATGTTATAAGGTTCGGGAGTAGTCTCCTAGATAAGTTTCCTGGAACAAAGGTGCTCTATTCATTTATTATATTCTATATCTCATTGTTGGACCTGAAATCTTGTTTAGGCTTAGCGAATTGTTTGTTAAATTTTAACTTAAAAAAAAGATAGCAGAGAAAGAAGAGTAGCTTAATTTTAAAGTTCTAAATTAATCTTCTGACTGTCTTATATCGACACCTTCTTTCACCTCCGTCCACCACAGAATCCCCGTAACAATAATAATAACTTGAGGACGAAAACAGCTCCGAAGCACTCGTTATACGTAAGTCAGTTAACTCGTCATTGTAATGCCTGTCGTAGTCATTTTGTTTTGCCTGCCCTTTTCAGTGGTTTTGTGAAAGTTTAATAAGAAGCGCATTATGGTATGCCGCAGTTTGTAGTCAGAATTAATCCATTAAGACGTCATAATACCCGCTCTTCTTGATGTAAATTATTGTATCATGTCGTAGAAGGCAATGGTACTTTATTCACAGTTCCTCTATGTAGGACGATTGCCTTGTGAGCTCATAGGTTAGTCTCAAAGGAGCGTTTCTTGCCAGTCAGTGAACTTCAAGATACATCGCCTTATTCTTTCAAATGCAGCTAGGATATCCTTCGATAGCTATTCCGAGATAATGTCTAAGGCGTATGTCATGATGGGGTCTTCTCTTAGCAACACGTAAGTTATTAGAAACGCTCTGCCATCTGTTGAATATGTCTGGAAGCAGGGAAAGGTTACAGCATCGAAGAGTATCTATCAGGGAATAGTATTCTTCCGTAATGAGAGTAAGTACATACCCTCTGGCTTGGGAGGTAGTAATGAAACATGGCTGCATGCAGTGACATTACGAAGCATGAAAATCATCTATCAGAATATTAATTAAACCGTGTTAGTCGCTTAGCAACCTGCTAAGTGCAGAAAGTTTTGCGGGTTAGAATAAGCTTTCACCTGCAATTATTGGAGTGATCATTCAATAATTAGATTTTATGATTATTTAAATTCGGATGAACTTAGAGGTCAATCAAATCTCATGATTAACCGGCAGGTAATTCCGGAGAGAATAAAATAAAAATGAAGCAAATGGGTCCGGTAGAAGAGACGGACGGATTTGCCAAAACTGTTTTAGTAAACTCTTTTAATTTATATAAGAATAAGGAACACAATCACAATCTAATTAAAAAAATAAAATTTAAATTTAAAATTTAAAAATAAAATGTAAAATTTAAAATTTAAAAATAAAAATAAAAATAAAAATAAAAATAAAAATAAAAATAAAAATAAAAATAAAAATAAAAATAAAAATAAAAATAAAAATAAAAATAAAAATAAAAATAAAAATAAAAATAAAGTGGACCGGTACTGCTCTGCACCTGCAACCCCACAGATGAGGGGAAAAACAGAAATAATTTGATCAACCCAAAGTAACTGCATGCAGAAAGCCTAACACGTTACTAGAAGGTAGTAGCTGTAAGTTTTAACGGTTTGCAAGGTGGTGATAATAATATCTAGAATCTATCAGCATCTTGATATAGATAGATCAAATATTTCCAGCACAAGTCAATATCGTATTCCTGGGATAAATATAAAGAGTAATGAGTAACATTTCATTTTAAAATGTACTTTTAACTTTCACTGGTATTTAAGACAATAATGTGTTGCCAAAGTAATTCTTTTCTTCCTTCTTTGTGTACATTTGGCTTACCATCGCACCGACACCGTTAGATCTTACGGCGACGATGGGATAGGAATGGGCTAGGAGTGGGAATAAAGCGAACGTGGCGTTAATTAATTGCTTGATATGAAAATGAAAAACATGGAAAATAATGTCCAGGGCTGCTAACAGTGGGGTTCGAACCCACTATCTCCCGAATGCAATCCCACTGCTGCGCGCCCAATAACCGAATTATATTTTTTATTGTGAAAAGAATAATCTATATTTTGGTCATATATATTAGCATTCTTTTTATGCTCAGCAAGTGTGAGTGAAAGTACATTTTAGACAAGTGTGTTGGAAATATTATTTTAAATGTAATTTTACGGTGTTTTCCCATTTTATATATGTACATTGAAAATGTCACATTTAATAAGACTATTCTTCTAATTGAGAACAATATTGTGGTTTGAAAGGGTTAATCGGGTACCTAAAAAGAAAACTAGCGCTGCTGTTCACTTCACTTTGTCGAGAAATCCTCTGTAAATTCTAAGGCCCGCAGCTGTCTGGAACATCAATATTGTTACTCGCTTCGCTACTGCGGGAGGTTGTGGTTACATTGAAGAGGACGAGGAAATCTCGTTATATCATCCTTAACGGAAATGAAGAAAAGGCGACGAAACTTTTGCCGAGTACAAGCAAGTCGTACTCTTAATATTAAAAAATGCTTTAAAGTTTTGTAATATATATTGCATTTAATTAGTCTTGAAAGAACTATAACACATTAAAAGAATTTGTTGGTTTGCTTGACTTACACACGACAAAAGAACACGCTCAAGATAGCTTCTTACGGTGTCGGATTTTGCAGAGGAAAATCTCAAGATTTGTAACTTTCCACTACTATCTTAAATATTATTATTATTATTATTATTATTATTATTATTATTATTATTATTGGATTCCGAGAGAGGTGAAATGAAAGGGGTACGTTTTAGCGAATCCCTGACATATTTGAACGAAATTCATTAGAAGTTTTCTCATTATGCACAATATTACGTTTTAATATTTTTAATACTAGTACAACGTACCGATCATTGACAGGCTGACAATAGGCAAAGTTCCCTATATTTTTTGTACAGAGAGACAGATCAAGATGATACAAATGGGTCAACGAAAAATGGAGAAATGAATTTTGGGAGTTTACCTTACTGGCAAAGACCTACAAAGAAGTGATATGGAGGATGCACACATCAACGCGAGGTCTCTTAAATGGACTTGGGGTGGACTCGAGGCCAAGATGCATGAAGATACGTGAGCTTACACTGCAACAATATGAGTCCTCAGGATAGGAGAAAGAGACTACAGAGATTGCCTCAAGAATTGGGGAAAGTGGCTCGTGGTCAGTGGTAAAGGACAGGAAGGGACAAAGTGAAGTGGAAAGAATAATTATTAGTTTTAAAGTAATTGGAATAGGGACGAGTTATAATTTAGAAACATAAAATTAGCAGTCAGAACTTTTTTAGTGCTGAGATTATTAGAATAAGGACAAAGGATAATTAGTGAATATTAATATGTGTTATTTGCTTGGAATCTACCACAATAGCTATACGAACTCACTGAGACTAGCTCACCCAGTGAGTTCAGCTGATTTACCCCCACCGGGCGGTAGAAGGCCCTTGCCCTACATGGATGTAACGGGCTTTGTAAATTGTAAATAAATTTATAGGTAATTTTTGAGCATCAAACTTCGCACTCTCTGTATTCTGTTTTAACTACCAGGACCTACCAAGAACGGGCCAAATACTCAGTCGGACATCGTTCGGCTGAGGATGCTGTGGAACACATGAAATCCATTTTAAAACTGCATTTCGTGGATAAATTTTACAGTTACAAAAAATCAGATGGATTTTTCTTTATAGAATTGAATTTCAAGTCCAATTGCTAACAATTTTCCCATAATTTCAAGTTTTAGCGGATAAACACACACATATTCAGTAAATACCTTCAAATTTAGGAAAAAGTTAATTGTAGAAGAAATATAATAAATTTAATAAATAATATAAACTATCATCATTCACAAGTTTTAAGAATTTATTTAATCCAGTACGCCTTTCGGAGACTTTGATCCGTCGTCAGGTGGTGAAATGATTATGTATAATTGAATCGTACAGTCGAGAAAGGAACTCGGTCAAAATCAGCGATTTCCATTTTACTGCCTCTCTCAACTTTTATAACCAAGCCCTATCGTTTGTTAAAGGGAAGAAATAGGTATACTTTCTCCTTTCAGAGGAAACAGTGTATAGACATCATGCATAATATGAAGAAACGTACTAAGTCAATGCCTTAGTCGCTTACATCGCTACTTACAATTCATGACTTAGTTCCGTATCAATTGAAACGTTGAAAAAAAGTAACACTCGTGCAAGAAATATTTAAATTGCTCCTTCTTCTTTTAAAGAATACCGATACAGTGCAGATTAACCAGGATATTTTGTAGCATTTCCTTCCATAAACAGTGCTGAGTAACCTACTTTTCATCTTGCGAAAGGTAATTTTCACACATTTTCCTTGCAACTAAAGGCAGCATGTCCAGAGGGAAGAGTTCCAATAAAATCAGAGGAGGTTGGAAACTGTAGAAGTATGTTGTAAATGTAAATACTTTAACATTTTATTCTGTCATTATTCCACAGCCAGTCAATAATCGTTAGGTTAACGATCTCATATGTGAGAGCTATTAAGAATCTTCTACTGAACGGTAAGGTAGTCATAACATTGGGCATTGTGTGTGCATTTTCCAACTATAATAAACATCCACACTCTTAGTTTAGTAGTCTCGGGTGCATTACTGCGGTTAGTTGGTGCTTCATTGTAATTTGGTACTTGTTTCCAATGTTTATTTATGGGATGTTCCGTAAACAGTTGCTTTGTATTGCAATAAGATATGTTTAATGCTATTACTGTCAGCAAATTCATAGAATGGCGCCTACTGTGCAGGCAACACGGTGTACATTTATGTACTGCAGTCAATACGTTCGTGGTCTGGAGCTAGCAGTTCAGGGAACACACAGTCTTTTGACCTGCCTTCTCGCGACTCTTTCCCGTCATGGTGATACAGATGAACTCAGCGTCATAATCTCAAAAGTTTCGCTAAGGGAATAGCATAATTTTTTGGCAGAACTTGAAATTTTCCCGTGGTTCAAACTACAACATTCTCAAATTCCGCTACTCACATTCATGTATCCCTCACAACAGAGACCATGGTGCTGCTTACACTGTAAGCACGCAACTGTCTCTTGCTGCGACTAGCAAAGAACTGTCACGGCACGATCCTGTTATGCAAACTCTCAGCTGTAGTGCACCATAGAGACATTAGACGGTCAGTCCACGAAATTGACTCTCTTACAAATATCAAAAGTTGGAATAGTTTGTATGAGAGATGACTTCCCATACATCAACGTTGTTATAGGTTTTATTGGAGTAGGGAACTAAGTCCAAAAAGTTTAAAAGGGCATAACATTTATAAATCGCTAGTACAGTACATAAGCCTCCCATCGACAGTCGAAATTACTAACTATAAAGTGATTGGAAATTCTAAATGGACTGCTAATATGTCTTATGGATAGAAGTTACACTAACCAGCTTCTATACGGCTTTCGAATGGAATCAAAACAAGTATTGTAGTATTATCTTACAAACAATATTGAGTGCAGTTGTAGTTCGGAGTTGCACTTTGGCGTCTGTAGATCTGCGTACTCTTGAGAAAGCTACATACAACTGTCCAAAACGAATCACCATCAACAGCATCTTATGCCCTCACTGCATATGAGCAATACGTAGCGGCTTGGAATTCATCCCAGGCTTTTGGCACACCATCTATTGATGAGAAATCCTATACCTCTCCCATACCTTGCCGGCCAACATTCTGGTAGTAAAAATATTTTCAATGAATGGGTCTCGATCCAGATAAGCTCGCTGTCAGATGATATAGAGTTGACGCGTTAACGATTATGGCCACTAGGCATGGTGCAGTATTTCGTGCTTATCGACACAGATAAATCCCATAATGGATAAAATTGTTCATTCACTACACTGAAAGTATTTTTTCACTGAACACTTCAAGTACGATGGTCATCTTTGTATTGTTCTTTTAATCCATGTCTGGTACCAATTTCAACGTATCTCTGAAGTCAACAGAAGCCAGGATGAACGCAGTTCTTCATCGTGGCAATAGATATAGCTTTGTACATACGTCATCATGGCGAATAAGTGGCAATAATATTGCTGATAGAAAAGTTCTTAAAAAAGTACAAAAGTCATGGACGTGAAGGGTTCATTGCATTTTTTTGTAAAGAAGACATAACAGTCTATACGAAAAAGCAAAGTCATCTCCGTACAGGTCATTAAGGCCCTTGGAGTGGTGGAAGGTAAAGGCTACCACTATTCGTAACCTCGGCACTTGATGGGGTGGAGTGGTTAGCTCGACGCCCAGCCGCCATTGCCCACAGGAATTAACCTGGTACTCATTTTTGGTGTAGGCTGAGTGAACCTAAGGGCCAAATGCACCTCCGGAAGTGGAAATCTCGTTTCATAAATTTTACGACTTCCTGGCGGAGATTCGAACCCACATCCTTCCGGGCGAACCGAGCACGCCTTTACCGCCTCGGCCATGCAGCCCCTGTAACAGTCTATAACTGGTACCAATAATCCTTCTTCCTCTTCTCCTTAATCTGTTTACCATCCAGGGTCGTTTTTTCCCTCGGTCTCAGCGAGGGACACCACCTCTACCGCCTCTAGGGCAGTGTCCTGGAGCTTCAGACTCTGGGTCGGTGGATACAACTGGGGAGGATGACCAGTACCTCTCCCAGGCGGCCTAACTTGCTATGTTGAACAGGGGCCTTGCGGGGGGATGGGAAGATTGGAAGGGATAGACAAGGAAGAGGGAAGGAAGCGGCCGTGGCCTTAAGTTAGATCGCGGCATTTGCCTGGAAGAGAAGTGGGAAACCACGGAAAACCACATCCAGGATGGCTGAGGTGGGAATAGAATCCACCTCTACTCAGTTGATCTCACGAGGAAGAGTGCACCCCGTTCCAGTCCTCGTACCATTTTTTCAAATTTCGTGGCAGAGCCGGGAATCGAACCCGGGACTCCGGGAGAGCTAGCTAATCACGCTAACCACTACAACTAATCGTTTACTCAATATCGTTGTGAATGACAAAGAAAATTATTGACTTTACATAGATGGATTCTGAAACATGTTCCTGTTACGACTGTTTCATATCTATCACTGATGTAAATATAATATCAGAAAGTGATAATTATTCTTCGAAGCGTGTCGAAATAAAGGAGTTCGTTTACTCTCCTGAAAAGTAGCAATTTTTTACTTAAGTCCTTTCTCGACTGCACATGTCAATTGTTGCTCTACTTGGTACACAATAGTTTTCAAAATATATTATACCATGGCATTTATGTGAAGAAGCTATGCACATTATGAATTTATTCTATTTATGTTGGGTGAACTAAAGTGGTTTTTTTTTTTGCTAGGGGCTTTACGTCGCGCCGACACAGATAGGTCTTATGGCGACGATGGGATAGGAAAGGCCTAGGAGTTGGAAGGAAGCGGCCGTGGCCTTAATTAAGGTACAGCCCCAGCATTTGCCTGGTGTGAAAATGGGAAACCACGGAAAACCATTTTCAGGGCTGCCGATAGTGGGATTCGAACCTACTATCTCCCGGATGCAAGCTCACAGCCGCGCGCCTCTACGCGCACGGCCAACTCACCCGGTAACTAAAGTGTGTGTCATGTTAGAAATACATAGTGGAGCAAATGATTGAATAAAACTTGTGACTGGTAACGGTTTATATTACCTAATAAATTCACAGATAAGGACATGTGCTGCATATAAACATGGATACGTTGTACCGGGTGGTCAAAATAAAACTGTCCCGAAAACTATTTACAGTAAGTCTAACGCGGGATTGACCCTTGTTAATGAACATCACAGAAGAAGCTGGAAATTGCCTCATCTGAAGAAATGAAAATCTGAGGATCCAAAAGCCCTGACTCCACTTCACTCAGAAACATCCGGCAGAACTCAACACGTGAAGTTTGTTTTTGACGCTTTAACGCATGCAAGGATACAAATGCAGGTCTTTTTTAAAATGTTTCAACACGATGAACTCTTAATTCCCACTTGCACAGATAAACTGCGTTGAGATTTCTTCGGAGTTCGTTCCAGGCTTTCCATCACTCGAGCTATGTTTTCTTTCGAATCTTTTTCGGATGGTTGCGGTTTCTGTTCGCTACAGAGCCCGTTTCATTCCATTTTGCTACTAAGTTTTGCATTGCACACTTTGCTGGAGGTTTTACCAAAACACTTCCAGTCCTAAACACTTGCTTAATCAGTTCCGCCCGGCAATCCTGCTTTATACATCACTCGACAATGAACACGCGGTGTTTTATCGTGAGCAGCATTTTGTGTTGCATTCAGCTGGTCAATACACATGTCCGCTCCTCTCACTCACTCACACGTAATGACACAGCGACATACACAGGGCAGAGTATGCGGGAGATGTGCACGAGCAGACATGTGACAGCAACCGATTGGTGCATCGAAATCACGGTTTCCAGCATTTCCTGCGATGGGCATTAAAAAGGGTCAATTCTACGCCAGTCTTGTAAATATTCCTGGCAAGTTTTACTTTATCCTCTCTGTAATTGAAACGATTATCTCTGATATATCCATGCCGAATTTCACCTCCATTTGTCCACTAATTTAAGCGTGATTGAACAATAAATGAAAAAAGAAAATGAAGTCTAGGATTAAGACGAAAGCAACTGTAGCCTTAACTACGGTACATACCAAGCATTTTCGAGGCGTGAAAATGGGAATCTACGGAAAAACATCCTCAGTGCTGCCGACAATAGGATACGAACCCACAATCTCCTCAATGCAAGGTAATAGATATATGAACTAAACCACGTAGCCAACTCACTTGATGCACTGCAATGACATACTTTAATAATAATAATATAATAATAATAATAATAATAATAATACCGGTAATTATACCGGTGGTACACCTCCGTTCATTTGAACTGAGCGCTTTTTAGAAGGTCATCTGTGTTGTAAACCCTGAATTGTCAAGTGAAAGAAGTTTGGGAGTTTAACCTTCAGATGTCTCTACTGTCGACGTATGTTTCCCCTCTGGTTGGAGGACGGACAATTAATTTCCCAAGTTTCTTAAACTGAACTGTTTGTTGATTACCCGGTATATCCTTCCTTTTTAAATTATTAACCAATCAGAAATATTGTCACAAATGTTTGTAGCCAATCAGAATTGGGGATGTGTACATGCCATCGGCCTATAGATTTCTGGAACTTTCCCCTCCGCTAAAAATGCTGGCAGCTTCAGGGCCATGTTGTCTTCTTCATCGCTCCAGTCTAGGGCGGGCAGGGGAGAGCCATGCCCGCCGTCGGAAGGCCAACCAGCCACAAGGTAATAGCAGACATCATTTAAATATGTGATAGCTCCAGATAGCTGACTTGAGGGGAAGGTTTCAAGATTCATTTTCAATGTAAATGTCTAAAGTTTAACACCACCGTTTAAATATAAATTTCTAAGCAAACCTAAGAACTCTATTCTGATCCCTGCTGGGGAAGATGTAACTTAGGGAATAAAGAGTCTTCACGCACTTTCAAATCTCATTCAGTTTGGTATAGGGGTGACTGTTTTTCTAAATTTATAAATTGTTAACACTATTTTAGAACTTAATATTTTCGCCATTTAGTCACCCTCTGTAGTAAAGGCTTTGCCTCTCTAACTTGTGGCCATAAGACCAGGTAGGGTCTTAAGGATTTTCAAGTGTTTTTTTTTCTTTTTTGCTATTTGCTTTACGTCGCACCGACACATATGTCCTATGGCGACGATTGGATAGGAAAGGCCTAGAAGTGGGAACGAAGCGGCCGTGGCCTTAATTATGGTACAGCCCCAGCATTTGCCCGGTATGAAAGTGGGAAAACCACGGAAAACCATCTTTAGGGCTGCCGACAGTGGGGTTCGAACCCACTATCTCCCGGATGCAAGCTCATAGCTGCGCGCCCCTAACCGCACGGCCAACTCGCTCTGTCAAGTGTATTTCTAAAGGCGTGCATGTGTTTCGCCTTCTAGCATTTTTGTTTAAGGCCTATATCTTCAACCTTCTCTTTTGACCCCTAAGGCCATCTGGAATGGCCACTTATTGCCTCTGTTTAAAGTATAAGTAATTATGGATGAGTATGTAATATACTGTTGAGCTGAGATGACAGTGAACTCTGTTTTCAAGGTTTATCTAGTGTCTGGATAAGAAAATTGTGCCTTGGAGAGGCTATATTGTAGTATGTTTTATGACTCAGTCCCCTAGAGTGTAAACAGAGTGGAGCAAAGGTGCTCCATTGAAAATAGTGTAACTTTGAGCTACAAGCTCATGTTGTAAATTAATGTAACTAAATTATCACAATGAGTCAATGATGTGATCAGAGCTGACGAACTCACCGTTTGTCTATTCAACTGTGATCTGTTGTTGTTCATCAAATTTTAAAGTCAGAAGGAAAAAGAAAGGAAAGGAATAACATTTCAAATTTTAGTGTTGTAAATTATGCTCTCACCTTTTCTCTGTAAACCCATTCAAGCTCAGACCTCCTTACACCTCTGCTACCAATGATATCCCCGTAATAATAATAATAATAATAATAATAATAATAATAATAATAATAATAATAATAATAATAATAATAATAATAAAAAGAAGAAGAACAATAGTAATAATAATATGTTCTCTATCTCAATATAAGGCAACAATACAATTACAACCACCTCGTATGCCTTAGTTATCATATGTGGGAATTTTCATTTTATGTAGTTTAGGCAGCCCGTGTGTCAGTTTCCATATTCTGTTTTACACTGGAGGCCCGAGAAACCGTTAACTTCACTGTGTGAATTATTGCTACGTTTTAATTAATGTTATCGGTTAAACAGTGAACGAGTCCAGAGATCCTTTTAACACAATGGCGTGCCCTATAAAAATCCGACCACCTTTTCTGGGTTTCAACATGCGATCGTGCAAACCAGCGCTCTGAAATGAAATGGCGTATGGCTTTTAGTGCCGGGAGTGTCCGAGGACATGTTCGGCTCGCCAGATGCAGGTCTTTTGATTTGACACCCGTAGGTGACCTGCGCGTCATGATGAGGATGAAATGATGATGAAGACGACACATACACCCAACCCCCGTGCCAGCGAAATTAACCAATTAAGGTTAAAATTCCCGACCCTGCCGGGAATCGAACCCGGGACCCCTGTGACCAAAGGCCAGCACGCTAACCATTTAGCCATGGAGCCGGACACCAGCGCTCTACTTCTGATTTACTGAATGCGCTAACAATGCAAAAAATCAAATGAATGAATGAATGAATCAAACAGCAAGTTTTGCACATTTACGTACTTGTTGATATCATTATCATAGCCATGGACAACCAGTTTGACGTATACATCAAGCCACGGTGATGTGAACTTTAATTATAAAAATCCCAATTATATTCGCCGGGTTTCGAAGCACGACTGCCTTGGTGAGAAGCTAGCAACGACTTCACTTAGCTTTTACTCCCTCTGTAACTCAATGTATGACTGAGTGAATGAAATCAGACTAATTTCATTAATATATTGCGTTCCTGCTTCGATAAAACAAATTCCCGGAAGTTTCTCCTACACATATTATTTCCATATAAAATTTAGTAGCAAAATATTAATTTTGAGGGGAAATCCACAAATTTGGGGACCCCACACCGTAAATCCACTTAGAAATTCGTTGTTAAGGCAAATCAGTAAATTAAGTGGAAATCATATCAACTCGGAATAATAATAATAATAATAATAATAATAATAATAATAATAATAATAATAATAATAATAGCTTTATGTTCCACGAACTACTATTACTGTTTTTCGAAGACGCCGAGGTTGCGGAATTTAGTCTAGCAGGAGTTATTTTACGTGCCAGTAAATCTACCAAAACGAGGCTGACGTATTTGAGCACCAACAAATACTACGGAACTGAGCCAGGTTCGAATCTCCAAAGTTGCGGTGAGAAGGCCAGCGCCTCAACCATTTGAACCACTCATCCCCGCTTAACTCGGAACCAATCACCGTAAGGGACTGCTTCAAAACTCTTTGTGTTGTGTCACGATCGGTCCAAGAGGGACAGTCCCTAAGAACAGGATGGAGATGATGAAGACCTGCAGCATCAGCACCGAGGAGTTCATCGACTTGGGGCTGAAGGCGATGAGAGATTCTCTCATGATGCTTAAGATACCATTTGTATTCGCCAGACTGAGAGTATGAACTTATAATGTACTGCACCCATAAGCGAATTTGCCTAATTTAATTCATAAATTAAATTGAATATTTCACATATGAGATACCACAGTGAGGCTGTGAAACCAGCAGTCACAAAGGAAATTTCTGGCGCCAGCCTGACGGCGAGAGAATCCATGGAACTCTTCACTAGACACGACCAGATTGTAAACCACCCTTCAAATAAATTTTATGACACCGCCGGGGAGTGGTCACTTGTTGTCCGCTCTCTCGAGAAAAGCACGCGGTGAAGCCTGACCTATTTAGCTAGGACAATAGAGGACCAACGACTGTAACCGCCAATTCGTGGGAGGAAGCGGAGGTACCACGTTTTGGAAGAGCGCGAAAGTCTCAGCCAATCAGAATATTCTAAATTTGAATGAGCTGTCATACCGGGAGATCTACAAGCAGTATCTCGCGATCTGAAGCCCGAGGTGGTAGTGGAAAACAGTGTCCTAACTGCTTCATAATATTTGGTGAATTATCAGTGTCAATCTGGGGTTAATCAGTGCCTAATTAATAAAATTCAACTTCAAACGGAGGAGGAATAGGACCCAGAATGAGGAGCCATCATGGCCGAACGTGGACATCCACCGAAAGAAAATAACGCCAGTGACGCGCATCATCGTGTGGATTATCCTATGATCATTTCCCGCGGCGCAATATCACATGTGAGTCGGACAGAATTTAGGAAGTTTTGAGTATAAAATTTGAAGACCATAACCTACGGATGTACGAGAAAGCGCTCCCAAGGACTAGATTATTACGCCACATCCCTTCCACGGAACTATTTTCCTGGTGGTGGGAGAAATTTTTATAAAAACCCAGCGACCAGAGGGTCGAACTCTCAGTGTGTTTTGAGTAACTCTCAGTGAATTCTCAGTGTTTGAGGATCAGTTACTCTCAGTTATTATCAGTTATTCTCAGTCATTCCAAGTTATCAGTGTTTTTGAGTCAGTTCTAGAATTCTCAGTGTGTTTTGAGTAACTCTCAGTCATTCCAAGTTATCAGTGTTTTGAATCGTGTATTCTAGAATTCTCAGTGTTTGAGTCACTCTCAAGTGTTTCTAAAGTTCTCAGTTCACAGTTGTTTTGAATACTCTCAGTTATTGTCTTGAGTACTTTTAGTGTTACTTCAGTATTCTCAGTGAATCTACGTTTTGACTGAGTGACAGACTGTTCAGCAAAATGCATTTAGTCAGTTTTATTTTGGCTGGTAAGAAGGCGATTAGACACTTGTAGGCATTTAGAAAGCCTTGTTGTATTTACGTGAGAGAATAGCATTTCAGGATATGAACACTTTCACAGACTTTTACTGGAAATGCAGGGAGTGTAGGGAAGAATTACACTTTCAACTTAAATGAACTCACATTACTAGTCGAGGGAAACAAGTCCATGTTTCCAGCAGGTTTACATAAAAACATTTCTAACCAGTGGGGAGTGTTACATGTGAGATCAGTATAAGATTTTCTCCACAACATAAATTGCATTTTTAGCTTGTTTCTACCATTCTACAAACTGTTTGGCAAGCGAGATGTTTATGGGCAGAGACTAGTAATACAGACGGGAAGGTGATTGACTTTATTCAATGGATGCCGCAATGGCAAACCTTGAGGGGAAAGTTGTGTCCCAGTAAGGTGAACGTACTATAAGCTGAAGGTAAACAAAGCTGAGGGAGCGAAGGAAGGCCAGCAGGGTTTGCAGGTAGGAAGCGAGGCGACCTTCATCTACACAGCAAGCAGGAGGCTGCAGCGGCATCTTCTAAACTTTCACGGGAGTGAGAGAAATGCGAGTGTGTTTTATGCTAATATAATCGTGTGTCACGGCATGGCAAGAATGTGTCAAATTTGCGTGTGTAATAAAAATCTGGAATACCACATCAACCTGAAGATGGAATTCTAATTTCCACCATGACGGAGGCCAGTGGGTGAACTGACCTGCTTCCACCATACAGGTATGAGCATAATTAAATCATGTAAATAATCTGTAGGACCGTGGCAAAATCGATGATCAGTGTAGTTTAGAGTACTAGGTAGAGTTGTAAATAATTCACAGTTTATAATACTACTAGGAATAATAATAATAATAATAATAATAATAATAATAATAATAATAATAATAATAATAATAATAATAATAATTATGTTTATGTTGCACTTTCAGATAGGCTTATTTTTGTGCTCTTTGTTTTAAGTAGATGTTTGTTTGCGTGTTTATGGTTGATTTTCTGTAGGATGTCATTTTGACAGTTAGGCAGCTATTGTTTTGATCTACGAGTGTAATACCAGTTGATTTTTTTTATTGTTCATTATGATTTTAGATCGATTGTTTTGTGAGTCATATTTTCTTTTGTTGGAGTTTTTGATGTTACGGACACCGCCGCGATGTTTTTATTTCAATGTTTATTTTGCTACTTTGCGCATTTCAGTTTGTTTTATGTGGCGGAATCATCCTTTAGATGACCGGTTTCGATTTGTATTTATCCCGCGTATTTTGCGACGATTTTTGGGTAGACGCGAATATTTATTTTTGTAGTTGCGGTTGCGCACGTTTCGACATTTGTGTTTTGAGAGGCAATCTCGTCATTTCCTTTTATAGTAACAATGAGCGCCATTGATGAGTCAGCTCTGTGATTTTTGTGATGTGTTAACAGTGAATGATCGAGAGTTTGAGCTAGATTTGATATCCCTGATGATCTACGTTGATGATGGAAATATGATATTTGAACCATGTCTTGAATTTACATGAGAAGTCGTAATGTGCACGACAGATATTTTTGCCCGCCGGGTACGAGCGAGGCCGTACTGTGAGAATATGAATAATAATGACGTCGCGAATAAATGAATAAATAAGAATTGTGGAATGAAGAATTTAACCACGTGCGTTAAATGTGTTACGACATGGGTTATGATACTACAGGCAGGAGCCTGCATTTGTTAAATAATTCCAGGGAGAATAGATGCTCGATAAATAATGCTAGCCAGTGTACAATGTGAACGGAGCGACGAGTCAATGTGTTTTGAATACTTATGTAGTCACGGATGACGTGAAATTTCAGTAAAAATTTCCATCAAGGTTAAATGATATTATGTCCAGACATTTGTCGTCTGAAAATTTGAGATTGCCGTCAAATTCGCAATATTTTGCTACTCGCAGCGGGGTATATTTTTCTGGTAACGCCGAGTTTGTTTTGCGCATTTCTATCCTGATTTATTTTCCAGTAGGCCGCGATGGTGGGATCCAGTTGTTTTTGTCTTCCTTTCTGTAGGTAACTTTTACCGTATTTGAAGGACGCAAGCGCATGTGAATTATTTATATTTGATTTGTTGTAAATAGATAAGTGCAGCTAGGCTAGTTTGTTTTGATTTCTGTATTTTTTGATCGGAGCTGTGTTTCTCCATTAATTAAGGTAATGATGTAAATAAGATGTTAGATGTTAGATCTAGAGGTCATCGATTATGTCACAGTCGAGATAGTAGTGGTATGCTCATACCAGGCATATAAGTAATTACCAACCTTTTTTTTAAAAATCCACTACATTTTTATTTTGGAATGAAGCGATCTTTAAATAAACCAATTGTATAAAATTGCCGCAAGAAATGGTAAATAAGATGGTATCTGCCTCCATCTAGTGGGTATACCACAAATATGAATTAATAATGAAATGCAGTTAGCGGCAAAGTCAATAGAAATTTTAATGTACAAGGATCGCTATCATTCGATAATGTTAACATCAGGCACTTGGCCTAATTTTGGTATTTTAGGAAGTCCAGTCTATCACAGACACGTAAATGAAGAGTAAAATTTAAACGAGTGGTTGGATACACTCAGAGTGATGTGTCGATAATTGATTTTGTTTAATCAGGAGGTATTTGTATAAGACAACGGTCATGTAGGAAATGAAGTGATGTTCATGGTTGTTTTGTTCTGTTTTCTAAGAACTATTTCCTTAAGTGATACACTTGTTTAGTGCAGTCCATGATTATTTAAATTTGGGTATTTTTCCCAAATGAGCAACATGTGTTAAACATTTTATAACTCTTATAAGTCAGTGGATTGATCGACGTAACAGAATTTATTTACTTTGTTGTGAGTCAACTATTTCATTAATTTGAATATTTGAGAGACAGTTTCTCTGTTATATAATTTTGTATTTCAAGAAGGTGGTCGTTCTGACCAGAATTTTATACAGAGTCATTTGTATAACTTGAAGACAATGTCATGACAGTCTGGCATATTTAATTTAGGTGTTTGACCTTCAGTCAGTTCTTTTAGGCAGATTATGTTTGTTTTGGAAGGCAGACCTTCAACCTTTATGTATTTTATTAGTCACATTTATTTGTTTGTTTACACATTTCACTAGTTCAATTTACGTTCATTTCAGCACTTTGCATTTTATTTGAATAATTTAGTCTTTCATTTTAAACTTTAATTCAGTCTTGGGTACCGTCATTTTAGTTAGTTTACCCCCTTCTTTTCATTCCCTCACTCCTCAATCAGCGGATGGCCTCTCCGGGGATATCGAACGGGCACGACTGAGGATGAAGAGTCTACATGCAGCGGTGAGTATGTGTTATATGTCATTTATTACAGGAGCAGCCGGCGCATAGAAGAGAGAAGAGATCACCGCATTTTGGTGCCTTAAAAGGGCACAGGGGCCGGAGTGAGGAGTAAAAAGCGTGTCGCCCACCTTTAGGGGCTAGATTTGCTTATCCCCGGGACTGTGCGTTTTACATTTTATTTATTTTGTACCCAGACTAACAGCCATGAACATAGATTTACTGAATGTTGATAAATATGAATGCTGTGATAGTACTGTTTGACAAGTAGTGGTATTAATTATAAATGATATGTTTTGTATAATTTTATCCAAGTTTAGGATAAAATTGTTTTGTATTGGTGATTACTGTGTCTTGCATGTGATGGAAGTATGTTGGGGAACCTGAAGGTCTCTGTCGTATTCTCTCAGCATATAGAATGTCGATTAGCCAGGAGCAGTGGGACAGGTTGATTAAAACCATTAACGATTTAAGTGTAACAACCAGTGAGTTGAAATCAAGTCAGGCCGAACTATCGAATAAGATAGAAACTAGCCAAACAGAATTAGCTATGGAATTTAAAACCAGTCAGGATGAGTTGAAATCAAGTCAGGCCGAACTATCGAATAAGATCGAAAGTAGCCAAACAGAATTAGCTGCTGAACTTGTAAACAAAGTAGAAAGCAGCCAGGCAGAATTAGCTACGGTACTTGTGAACAAGGTAGAAAGGAGCCAAACAGGATTAGCTGACGAATTGAAATCCATCCAGGTGGAACTTGTAAATAAGATTGAGAGTAGCCAAGCCGAACTTGTGAATAAAGTAGAGGCAGTACACGGGCAGGTCTTGGAAGAATTTAAACAGTATGAAATAAAACTCGAGGAGAAGTTCATCAAAAGCCAGGTCGAATTGAAAAAGGAGTTACGGGAAAACCAGGACAAACTCATGCAGGCGTGTAATGCAAACAGGCAGGAGACGATGGAAGAAATAAAGAAGTTAGCCGATGCACAAGTACAAATACAAGAGCAGTTAGACAGCCACAGCGCGACTGTTGAGGAAAGTATGAGGGAAACCAGGGTAATGGTGCAAGATCAAGGCAAGGACTTAGCTCGAGGTATGATACTCTTGGAGGAGCGGATAGATAAAATTGAGGACGAGACTAGGAACGAAATGAATAAAGTATGCGTACAGATTGGAGAGACGCAGGAGAAAACGAGCCACGAGATCATGACCTTAAAGTCGGAGACCCAGGATATTACCAAGAGGTTAACCGCACTGTCAGAAAAGATCGCAGAAACTGAGGGTGCGATTACACTCAGCGAGCAGTCAGTAAGACAGGAAGTTAACGAGGTCATAGAGGGAAAAATCCAGGCAATTAAGACCCAGAGCGAAAACTTGTCGACCTTGGTCAAGATGTTAGTTGACAAACAGGCCGAGTCCCAAGTGGCCAGAGAAATTAGGATACAGCCGCATGAACCGACACAGAGCGAGCCTATAACCCAAATATTTAACATGGAAAGGACAATGCCCGAAAGTACGCAAAGAACTGAAGCTTCCACGCAAATCATAAACATCGTGCGCACGAGTGACGATCAGCCGAAGAAATTCAGTGGAACGTCACAAATAACACCAAAAGTCTATCTTAGGGAATTGAAACAATATTTCCAAGACATTAAAGCCCCTGAAGAAAAGAAACTACGCATAGTAGAAAAATATCTCGAAGGACAGGCAAAGACCTGGTACTACGGTTTCGTAGATACTTTTAAGACGTTCGCAGATTTCGAGAAGGCTTTTCTCGAAAGGTACTGGTCCTTATCCACACAACAGGCACTCAGAATGGACTTGTACACTCGCAAGTACATGTCGACGCAGCCCACACGATACTTAGACTTCTTCCTAACGCAGCTCGTCAAACTTAGGCAATTAGATTCTCCAGTGTCAGACGCAGAGATCGTGCAGACGATAATCAAACAATTTCCGTCGGACGTGCAGAGAATGCTCATTACAGCGAGGGTCGAAGATCCAGCCCAAGTTGAGGCTATATTAAGGGAGCTAGACGCTACATCCACTAACAGTGTACCGCAGAGAGTGACCAGGCAAACGCAGGAACATAGGGCTTACCTAGCTAATGCCACCAATGAAAATGTACGAGGCAATGCGCAGGTAAACGGCCCGAATTCAGGTGTTGTACCGCGGCGAGAGACGAACACGAGACGCCAGGAGGAAGAAATCCAACGTCCGTGGTTTAGAAAACCTAACTACCCAGACAGGCGACCGCGCTACCAAGACAGGCAGCCGTACCAAAGGAGGTACCTCTCACGTGACAGAAGGCGATGGGAAGAGCGAGGAAGAGACAGGCCTTACTATCGCGACCCTGAAAGGAGATGGAATGAGAGAAGGAATTACCAGCGAGATAGGAACTCGGACCCGAGGTACCAAGAGGGGCGCCGATACATCAATGACCTGAGTAACAAACAGCAGCGCGATCCGTGGAAGCAGGCGATCGAATCCCAAGACATGAACCCGGACATCACGGGGGCCGAAAGCCTCGAGTTCCAGCAAACAAGAAGGAGAGGAAGCGAGGACCGCAGACCGCTCAATCCGAATGCACCGACGTACAAGGGGACCGGTGCTAGAAAAAAAAAACTTCAATTTCGAATTAGTAGCTCCATTAGACACTGACTCAGCCACAAATTTTACCATTGAGAATGAAGAGTGGGAAGTAGCGAAGGTAGACTCATGGATAGCGCAGCCTGAGGACTTATTAAGTGATGAATTCAAGCAGGAGAGCCCACAAATTTTACCTCTACCTGTGATTAAAATCAAAATTAATGAAACAAGCATTTTAGGACTTTTAGATACTGGTGCGAGTATCAGCATTATTTCGAGGAATCTGTTTAATGATTTGAAAGAGAGAATGAGCCTACCTGAGATCCCGGTCTCGACAGTAAAAATAAAAGGGATTGTGCCAGACAGGGTGACTACCTGTAAGTCCCAGACATACCTGGAGATGACAATAGGGAGCTCAACCTACAGTCATACATTTATCATAATGGCCAGGGTTAATTACAACGTAATTCTTGGAGCTGATTTTCTAAGGGATACACATGCCGTTATTGACCTTGCAGGGGGCGTGGTGAGATTCCGAAGGAATGGAGGCCATGACAAGGTGGCAATAAATCCGGAAACTGATGAGGACGAAGCAGATGACAGTACTGACGGAGACTTCCACGATATCTTAGGAGCCGAGCATGCGGATGAACAGTTAAATATTTTGGACCATGAGGGGATTTTTACCGACATTTTTATGGTTGATACTGCAGAAGATATTGAAAATTTAATCAATGACAAAGTTGCAGAGTTTAAAGGAACGAAGGAACAGAAAGATCAATTAAGAGCCTTCTTAATTGAACATCAGGCCGTGTTCGATTCCAAAGTAGGCCTCATCCCTAATTTTACATATGTTTTCAATGTTTTGGACTGGGAACCATACAAACGTAAGCCGTATCCAGTGCCAGAGAAATACCACGAGGAAGTCAAACAAATTATCAAACAAATGGAAGAAAACGGGATCATCTCAAAGCGACCTACTCCGTACGTGAACAGCCTTGTCATAGTAAAGAAAGCCGACAATTCCCTCAGGCTGTGCCTCGACGCTCGTCAATTAAACTCCAAATTAATCCCGGAGAATGATCAAGCCATGCCTATTAAGGACGCAATTCGTCGATTTAGAGACATGGAAGTTTTCACAGGTGTAGACCTGACCAGTTCTTTTCACCATATCCTTCTGCATGATAAGTCGAAGTTACTAACAGGGTTTATGTTTGATCAACAGACCTATGTCTTTGAAAGACTTCCGTTCGGGACACGCAACTCTTCCAGCGCTCTCATACGGGCACTTGACAGGAACCTAACAGACGAAGTCAAAGCAGTTACTACTTTGTACATCGATGACATGATAATTGGAACTAAAACCTTTGAAGAAAACCTCCAAAATTTAAGTAAACTGTTTAAAAACCTGATAGAAACTGGATTCAAGGTGAATATCAAGAAATCACACTTCTGTCAGCCGGAAATCCTATTCCTAGGACACGTGATAGACGGCAAGGGAATCCGACCAAATCCGGTAAAGTTAGAAGCGATAAGTAACTTCCCTAGGCCTACCAAGGTGAAACATATTCGACAATTCCTTGGTATGTGTCAATTCTTTAGAGAACACTGTAAAAATTTCACCGAGGTCGTAGCACCACTACAAGACCTGCTATGTAAGAATAACAGATGGAAATGGACACAGGAAGCAGAGACAGCGTTCACATGTACTAAAGAACTGTTAGCCAGGAGCATACAATTAGCGTATCCTGATTTTAACAGACCATTTATCCTTCAGACAGACGCATCTAAAGTGGGCATAGGTGCAGTCTTATTCCAGGAACAGGACAATGAGTGTATAACCAAGGACTATTTAGGCTTTTATAGTAGGAAATTGAGGTCGCACGAACGGAACTACACAACTACAGAGCTGGAAATGCTAGCTATAGTCCAAGCCCTACAGCACTGGCGGAAAGTTATTTATGGATTTCCAATCGTCATAAGAACTGACCATAAAGCTTTAACGTTCATGTTAAAATCAGCTGTTTCATCTGACAGAATTACTAGATGGTCACTGTTCGTGCAGCAATTTAATTTTACCATTGAACACTGTACTGGCAAGGCAAACATTCTAGCAGACGCCTTAAGTAGGAACCCAAATAAACGTGAAGAGCAGGTAAATTATGTGGACTTAACCCAGGAAGACCGAAATGTACTGCTCCGACTGAGCCAGTTACCAACCTTTCAACAGGCTGATCCAATCTTACAGCCGCTTATCCAGTATTTCCAAGGAGCAATTCAACAAGGAGACCCTCGTTATGACGAAATTCACAAGGCCGCACAAGAATACAGATTGTTAAATAATCAATTGTTAAAATATGCAGATAAGGATCATACTAAATTAAAGATTGTCGTACCGAAAGAATTACAAGAAGAGCTAATATGGCATGTACACCGTGTTATTGGGCACGGAGGCATTGATAAGACCGTCGCCACAATTCAAGAAACTTTCACCTGGAAAGACCTAAGGAAAACTGTCAGGGATGCAATAGTTACATGCGACACTTGCCAGCGTGTCAAGGCGAACTCCTACCTTTTAAAACAGAAACCAATTCCCATTCTACCGTCAAAGCCCCGTGAGTTATTCGCGATGGATATTTATGGAAAAATCCCGAAATCACGGAGAGGAAACCAGTTCATATTAGTCACCATGGATGTATTTTCCAAATTTACAAACCTTTCTCCAATGCAAAAGGCAAATACTAGGTCAGTTTTAAGGTGCATTAATAGAGAAATAATTCCGGCCATGGGAAAACCGGAGAAATTATTGACAGATCACGGAACACAGTTCACCTCCGCAGAGTTTAAAACAGGTTTAAGGCAGTTAGGAATACAGCATGTTCTGAGTTCAACACGTCACCCAGAGTCGAACCCGGCAGAAAGAGTAATGAAAGTCATCGCAAAATTCAGCAGAATTTATATACCAGAACAACATTGGCGATGGGTCGATATTCTCCCATTGATCACTGACTGCATAAATAATACGGTCCATGAAGCAACAGCGAAAATTCCAGCCACAGTGCACAATGGCTTACAACCAGCCAGGACGTGGAGCCCGGTCGTTAATTGTCCGCCTGAACCCCAATTATCTCCGGAACTATGTATACAACAGGTACGAGAGCGCTTAAGAGAGCAAGCTGACCGCAGGCTAAGGAGAGTTCGTAGAAAAAAATTCCACAAGCCATTAAGGGAAGGTGAAATGGTATTAATCCGTAGACCAGCCATCTCCGATCCTGAAAGGAAGTATTATGCAAAATTCGCACCATTGTACATCGGTCCTTACCGCATTGTCCAGGATATGCAAAACAATGCATATAAAATTAGTAGTTTAGATGGGGAGAATGAAGTGATTATGAATGCAGCAAATCTTCGAACATATAATATAGCACCAGGCGCAGCTCAAGTAAATCTCGTGGAGAAACCAAGGAGCTCAAACGCAGGAGAAGACACAAGTTCCGGCACGGAAGAAGAAGATGATGATGATGACCCGTGTACCGAAGCAGAAGAAGAAGATGACGATGATGACCCGTGTACCGAAGCAGAAGAAGAAGATGATGATGATGACCCGTGTACCGAAGCAGAAGAAGAAGATGACCAGGAAACCCTATCAACGAACCCAGGAGACGACAGTCATTTCGAGATTAAGACAGGTCAACAGACAGAAGAGAATTGTCCGGAATGCGAACAGAACTCAGCCGAGATACTAGCAGTCATGAAACAGATTGCAGATGACCTCGAGAAAGAGAACAAACTTTTAGAGAGAGAAATCAGAGAAAAACTCAGACATAAGCAGAGGTATACTATATAGTCAGAAGTATACATTCGCTTATGGCTGCAAGTATGTCTAAAATATCATTGGTTGAATTTAGAAATCTTCCACTCTCGCGTAAGATTTCTAACGGCGTAAGGGGGCATTGCACCCATAAGCGAATTTGCCTAATTTAATTCATAAATTAAATTGAATATTTCACATATGAGATACCACAGTGAGGCTGTGAAACCAGCAGTCACAAAGGAAATTTCTGGCGCCAGCCTGACGGCGAGAGAATCCATGGAACTCTTCACTAGACACGACCAGATTGTAAACCACCCTTCAAATAAATTTTATGACACCGCCGGGGAGTGGTCACTTGTTGTCCGCTCTCTCGAGAAAAGCACGCGGTGAAGCCTGACCTATTTAGCTAGGACAATAGAGGACCAACGACTGTAACCGCCAATTCGTGGGAGGAAGCGGAGGTACCACGTTTTGGAAGAGCGCGAAAGTCTCAGCCAATCAGAATATTCTAAATTTGAATGAGCTGTCATACCGGGAGATCTACAAGCAGTATCTCGCGATCTGAAGCCCGAGGTGGTAGTGGAAAACAGTGTCCTAACTGCTTCATAATATTTGGTGAATTATCAGTGTCAATCTGGGGTTAATCAGTGCCTAATTAATAAAATTCAACTTCAAACGGAGGAGGAATAGGACCCAGAATGAGGAGCCATCATGGCCGAACGTGGACATCCACCGAAAGAAAATAACGCCAGTGACGCGCATCATCGTGTGGATTATCCTATGATCATTTCCCGCGGCGCAATATCACATGTGAGTCGGACAGAATTTAGGAAGTTTTGAGTATAAAATTTGAAGACCATAACCTACGGATGTACGAGAAAGCGCTCCCAAGGACTAGATTATTACGCCACATCCCTTCCACGGAACTATTTTCCTGGTGGTGGGAGAAATTTTTATAAAAACCCAGCGACCAGAGGGTCGAACTCTCAGTGTGTTTTGAGTAACTCTCAGTGAATTCTCAGTGTTTGAGGATCAGTTACTCTCAGTTATTATCAGTTATTCTCAGTCATTCCAAGTTATCAGTGTTTTTGAGTCAGTTCTAGAATTCTCAGTGTGTTTTGAGTAACTCTCAGTCATTCCAAGTTATCAGTGTTTTGAATCGTGTATTCTAGAATTCTCAGTGTTTGAGTCACTCTCAAGTGTTTCTAAAGTTCTCAGTTCACAGTTGTTTTGAATACTCTCAGTTATTGTCTTGAGTACTTTTAGTGTTACTTCAGTATTCTCAGTGAATCTACGTTTTGACTGAGTGACAGACTGTTCAGCAAAATGCATTTAGTCAGTTTTATTTTGGCTGGTAAGAAGGCGATTAGACACTTGTAGGCATTTAGAAAGCCTTGTTGTATTTACGTGAGAGAATAGCATTTCAGGATATGAACACTTTCACAGACTTTTACTGGAAATGCAGGGAGTGTAGGGAAGAATTACACTTTCAACTTAAATGAACTCACATTACTAGTCGAGGGAAACAAGTCCATGTTTCCAGCAGGTTTACATAAAAACATTTCTAACCAGTGGGGAGTGTTACATGTGAGATCAGTATAAGATTTTCTCCACAACATAAATTGCATTTTTAGCTTGTTTCTACCATTCTACAAACTGTTTGGCAAGCGAGATGTTTATGGGCAGAGACTAGTAATACAGACGGGAAGGTGATTGACTTTATTCAATGGATGCCGCAATGGCAAACCTTGAGGGGAAAGTTGTGTCCCAGTAAGGTGAACGTACTATAAGCTGAAGGTAAACAAAGCTGAGGGAGCGAAGGAAGGCCAGCAGGGTTTGCAGGTAGGAAGCGAGGCGACCTTCATCTACACAGCAAGCAGGAGGCTGCAGCGGCATCTTCTAAACTTTCACGGGAGTGAGAGAAATGCGAGTGTGTTTTATGCTAATATAATCGTGTGTCACGGCATGGCAAGAATGTGTCAAATTTGCGTGTGTAATAAAAATCTGGAATACCACATCAACCTGAAGATGGAATTCTAATTTCCACCATGACGGAGGCCAGTGGGTGAACTGACCTGCTTCCACCATACAGGTATGAGCATAATTAAATCATGTAAATAATCTGTAGGACCGTGGCAAAATCGATGATCAGTGTAGTTTAGAGTACTAGGTAGAGTTGTAAATAATTCACAGTTTATAATACTACTAGGAATAATAATAATAATAATAATAATAATAATAATAATAATAATAATAATAATAATAATAATTATGTTTATGTTGCACTTTCAGATAGGCTTATTTTTGTGCTCTTTGTTTTAAGTAGATGTTTGTTTGCGTGTTTATGGTTGATTTTCTGTAGGATGTCATTTTGACAGTTAGGCAGCTATTGTTTTGATCTACGAGTGTAATACCAGTTGATTTTTTTTATTGTTCATTATGATTTTAGATCGATTGTTTTGTGAGTCATATTTTCTTTTGTTGGAGTTTTTGATGTTACGGACACCGCCGCGATGTTTTTATTTCAATGTTTATTTTGCTACTTTGCGCATTTCAGTTTGTTTTATGTGGCGGAATCATCCTTTAGATGACCGGTTTCGATTTGTATTTATCCCGCGTATTTTGCGACGATTTTTGGGTAGACGCGAATATTTATTTTTGTAGTTGCGGTTGCGCACGTTTCGACATTTGTGTTTTGAGAGGCAATCTCGTCATTTCCTTTTATAGTAACAATGAGCGCCATTGATGAGTCAGCTCTGTGATTTTTGTGATGTGTTAACAGTGAATGATCGAGAGTTTGAGCTAGATTTGATATCCCTGATGATCTACGTTGATGATGGAAATATGATATTTGAACCATGTCTTGAATTTACATGAGAAGTCGTAATGTGCACGACAGATATTTTTGCCCGCCGGGTACGAGCGAGGCCGTACTGTGAGAATATGAATAATAATGACGTCGCGAATAAATGAATAAATAAGAATTGTGGAATGAAGAATTTAACCACGTGCGTTAAATGTGTTACGACATGGGTTATGATACTACAGGCAGGAGCCTGCATTTGTTAAATAATTCCAGGGAGAATAGATGCTCGATAAATAATGCTAGCCAGTGTACAATGTGAACGGAGCGACGAGTCAATGTGTTTTGAATACTTATGTAGTCACGGATGACGTGAAATTTCAGTAAAAATTTCCATCAAGGTTAAATGATATTATGTCCAGACATTTGTCGTCTGAAAATTTGAGATTGCCGTCAAATTCGCAATATTTTGCTACTCGCAGCGGGGTATATTTTTCTGGTAACGCCGAGTTTGTTTTGCGCATTTCTATCCTGATTTATTTTCCAGTAGGCCGCGATGGTGGGATCCAGTTGTTTTTGTCTTCCTTTCTGTAGGTAACTTTTACCGTATTTGAAGGACGCAAGCGCATGTGAATTATTTATATTTGATTTGTTGTAAATAGATAAGTGCAGCTAGGCTAGTTTGTTTTGATTTCTGTATTTTTTGATCGGAGCTGTGTTTCTCCATTAATTAAGGTAATGATGTAAATAAGATGTTAGATGTTAGATCTAGAGGTCATCGATTATGTCACAGTCGAGATAGTAGTGGTATGCTCATACCAGGCATATAAGTAATTACCAACCTTTTTTTTAAAAATCCACTACATTTTTATTTTGGAATGAAGCGATCTTTAAATAAACCAATTGTATAAAATTGCCGCAAGAAATGGTAAATAAGATGGTATCTGCCTCCATCTAGTGGGTATACCACAAATATGAATTAATAATGAAATGCAGTTAGCGGCAAAGTCAATAGAAATTTTAATGTACAAGGATCGCTATCATTCGATAATGTTAACATCAGGCACTTGGCCTAATTTTGGTATTTTAGGAAGTCCAGTCTATCACAGACACGTAAATGAAGAGTAAAATTTAAACGAGTGGTTGGATACACTCAGAGTGATGTGTCGATAATTGATTTTGTTTAATCAGGAGGTATTTGTATAAGACAACGGTCATGTAGGAAATGAAGTGATGTTCATGGTTGTTTTGTTCTGTTTTCTAAGAACTATTTCCTTAAGTGATACACTTGTTTAGTGCAGTCCATGATTATTTAAATTTGGGTATTTTTCCCAAATGAGCAACATGTGTTAAACATTTTATAACTCTTATAAGTCAGTGGATTGATCGACGTAACAGAATTTATTTACTTTGTTGTGAGTCAACTATTTCATTAATTTGAATATTTGAGAGACAGTTTCTCTGTTATATAATTTTGTATTTCAAGAAGGTGGTCGTTCTGACCAGAATTTTATACAGAGTCATTTGTATAACTTGAAGACAATGTCATGACAGTCTGGCATATTTAATTTAGGTGTTTGACCTTCAGTCAGTTCTTTTAGGCAGATTATGTTTGTTTTGGAAGGCAGACCTTCAACCTTTATGTATTTTATTAGTCACATTTATTTGTTTGTTTACACATTTCACTAGTTCAATTTACGTTCATTTCAGCACTTTGCATTTTATTTGAATAATTTAGTCTTTCATTTTAAACTTTAATTCAGTCTTGGGTACCGTCATTTTAGTTAGTTTACCCCCTTCTTTTCATTCCCTCACTCCTCAATCAGCGGATGGCCTCTCCGGGGATATCGAACGGGCACGACTGAGGATGAAGAGTCTACATGCAGCGGTGAGTATGTGTTATATGTCATTTATTACAGGAGCAGCCGGCGCATAGAAGAGAGAAGAGATCACCGCATTTTGGTGCCTTAAAAGGGCACAGTACTTACTTCAATAAAGTTGTTTTAGTGTTTTAGGCAGCCTCCAAGTGGAGGAATATTTAGAAAATAAAAACATTTAAAAATCTGCACCTTGCAATGAAACTATGTACTTCAATTCTAAAACATAACATATTTGTAATAAAAATAATAATGTTTGTTACCGTGTTTTTTTGCGGTAGGTAGAGGTGAAAGAAGGTGCGGGTGTGAACGGGTCTCAAGCTACAAAATTAGAGTTCATGTAGAATTAACAAGGTTATATTTTCTTTTCAAAATAACGAAATAACAAGCATGGCAGGTACAGAGTAGCAAGGCAACAAAATGTAGTTACAATATTTACCGGATTTGGGCTTCGCGCCCCGACTTTACAATTCTTGGGCAATCAGACCAACCTTACTCCAAAATAAGTTTTAACAGAGGGGCAGAAAACCCCATTCATGCTTAGGAGCATTTGCTCCAAATTACACAGAAAAGCCTCCTCGAGGCATACAGCACTCAATTTTCAAGAAAGAGCCACTCGCTCTCAAACTTTAAGCCTCTCAAAGGCCACACCAAACTCCGCCTTCAAGTTGTCCTCTCAGGACATAGACACAGGGGTAAAATACCCAATCTACTGAGGTCTATTAAGTGAGAAAAGGATTAATTACATGACCTCTAAAATAACATTTTGAGAGGAGGCGACCTGCACTCCTAACACATTTGTTTTAAAAACTACTTGGCACTAGCCATTAATGCAGGGGCTAATCCCATACTAAAGAGGTGACTTTAGAAAGGAACAATTTACATTACGTTAAAGAAGAATAGGTTGAGAAAAAAAAATAAGTTCACCTCAAAACGATATGAGTGGGAGCTCGAGAGGGTTAAGCACTCTCTATCCCGATATGCAGTTTAAAGATAGAATAGATACCAAGTGTCTTTACATTTTAAGGAAGGTTACATTATGGAAAAACTTCGGACCCGCCCCGAGAGTTAAACTGCTGAGCTAGCAAAGAAAGAAGTTATTAATCGGCCATTACCTTGTTGTTGACCGCTGCCGAAGAAAGAGGCGCTTCCCGCCCCCTGCTAATGTACTTTACACACTAAAAGATGGAACAGAAGTGGCGCAGAGACCCAAAAATCAGCAGTTTATATACTCTCGCGGAAAGTTCGAGGCGTTTTTGGAATGAGAACACCCTCCCACCAAAACTTTATTGGTTAGGGATAAGCAGCATATTCAAGTTGGGGGAAGATACATCAGATTGGTCAGAAATTAATTAAAGAAATTCGGGATTGGCTAAATACAAACAAGGGGAAAGAGAGGGGTATACAGCCAACTTAAACAATAACAGAAAGAAATTTAACAAGAAACAAACTTTTGAAATAAAAATTTCTCCAAAAAAACAGTTCTTTCACATCGCACTAGGGTGCAACATTGCAGTTTTTCAGTAGTGTTCTCTAGAAGAGAAAGTTCACACTTCTTACTACCGGTAAAACTAAGATACATCAAAAGTGGCACAGTTCAAAAACTCCAAACTTTCCAAGTAGTGACATCTTCTGAGAAACTTGAAAATTAATACCGTCGATAAAGTTCAGACTTCCTCCAGCAGAGGAGTTTCAACTGGCGCAAATTTTAAATTAGCGGCGTGGAGGTGTACCGCCCGGCACAGACCTCCCCCCCAAAAGTTCCTCCAGGGGTGACACATGCAATTTGTTTGGAAACAAGGTCCAAGTTTTGATGTTGATATGGAGGTTAATTGCAGAAGTCTTTATAAGATTTTCTTAAATTTGGTTTGATCCAGTTTCAAAACACTTGTTGTACAGTTGACGTAATGACTTTATGTTTGTAGGAATTGAATTCAGAAGAAAAACTTTTAATACTTGAAAGTGAAGAAAAATTTTCTAAGTCCACCAAATATTGCAGTAGAATACGCAAGAAAAGGTAGTAAAGTGAAACTGGAATGTCCATATAGCTGGATATATACTTCAAACGTTAATGATTTTAACGGCCAGACCAGCCGCCACTGCTTGCGTTCAGAGGAGGCCGCCCGGGCCCCTCAAGTACCCTGAGATACCGCTCGCCCGCACTATGAGGGGAGCAGAGGTGTAGAAGCACGCCGCGCCCGCGGTGAACATATACAGGCTGCGGGCCAGTAGCAGGTCGTGCGCCGCACATCAGCCTTGGCCGGGAGGAGAGCTCCGGCTCGCCGTGCACATGTCGTCCTCGCTGGGGTCGAGGGGGCCCTTCCTGTATCCCAGTCGCGGCACAGTGCCGCGCGGCTGCGGGGGCACTGAAACATTAAAGCTAGGCGGCAGAATTTGTTGGACCATCATCTTTTTTTGAGGGCACGGGCTTTGTGGAGAGGTTGAGGGGCCAGCGGCGTGCAGATATCCATGGCATTAAATAAGCCACTGTGTAGGGTGGAGCAGGAGACGGGAGCGTGGTAATGGCCGTGGCAAGGACAGGATGGCAGTTTAACGGTTCGGGGCAGGTTTTACAAAAATGCTTACATATAAAACAAAATATTATAGAAGGGGCAGAAAGCCTTAAAAGTGAAACTCCAAAAAGATATAACCTTCATATTCCTTTCAAGATTATATGAAGCAAGTTAGCACAGAAATTATATAGGTTTCACCTGCGACAGGTGAACCCTAAATATCCTCTCGGTGGCTGGATTGCTTAATAACAACGTAACCGGTGTAAGGAAATCGAGAATTATGCACGGCCCATGAAATCTGGGGGCAAGCTTGCCCGCGGGAACAAAATTCTTGACCATCACTTGGTCGCCTACCTTCAAATTGGTGGGTCTCCGTCCACGATCATACCTTTCCCTAACCTTTTCATGAGACACTTTAAGATTGGCTTTAGCCTTCTTCCAAAGATCTTTAATGTTGTCCGGATCTATTGTCTCAGGTAGAATGTCACTCAGAGACCAGAGGTTAGAGAGCGGCGTGTTGGGAGCGAACTTGAACATCAAAGAAGCTGGAGTAAACTTGTGAGATTCATGAACCGCCGAATTCAAAGCAAAAGCTAACCAATGCAGGGACGTGTCCCATCTAGAATGATCTTCATGATGATATGCAATAAGCGCGGACCTGAGATTACGGTTAACCCGTTCAGCCAGAGATGGTTGAGGGTAATAAGCAGAAGTCGTCACATGAGAGATGGACAGGTCAAAGCAGAATTTACGAAATAGATTAGATGTAAAAGCCTTAGCATTATCAGATACAATATATTGGCACGGACCAAAAGAAGCAAAAATAGAATTTAAGCAAGTAATGGTGGACTGAGTGGTAGCCAGCTTAGTCGGAAATAACCAGGAAAATCTTGTGAAACCATCTACGCATACAAAGATGAACTTGTTGGCATTTCCCTTTGACTGGGGGAAGGGTCCTACATAATCAATATACAGGCGTTCCATGGGGCGCGACGCTTGATGCGAAGACAAAAGGCCTACCTTGGTGGCATGGTGGGTTTACTGAGCAAACAAGATTTACAGGCTTTTACTAGTTCACGGATTTCACCGTCCATACCCTTCCAGATGAACCTTTCACGAATCTTTTCACGAGTTTTAAAGATTCCAAGATGCCCCCCCAAAGGGGTCTCATGATAGTACTTGAAGATCATAGGCACAAGAACAGCTGGAACGACAACCTTCATCATCTTATCATGCCTCGAAGGGCAACATAGAACACCATTCCTCAGAACATAAGGGACAACATGTTCCCCAGAAGAAAGGGTTTCCATTATCGGAGCCAGCGTCGGATCTTCACGTTGGTATTTCTCGATATCCCTAAAGAGCATGGGAGCATCTGTTAAGATGGCATTAACACCAGATAGTATGGACTCGGGAGGTGATGAACTGTCGACCGGTTCGTGGGTCTCGACGTCGTTGGAAAACATACGGCTGAGTCCATCAGCAACAACATTTTCGGTACCTTTGATATGCCGGACATCGAATTGGAAGGCAGAAATACGGATGGCCCAACGGGCTATACGACCAGTACGACGCGGCCTACCTAAGACCCAGCGTAAGGCTTGATTATCTGTCTCCAGGTCGAATTTGACATGTTCCAAATAGAGACGGAACTTCTCTAAGGCAAATAAGACTGCCAACCCTTCGAGCTCATAGATAGAATACTTGGCTTCTTGAGCCGATAGAGTCCTAGATGCATAGGCGATGGGTCGCCTCCCTAGTTCAGTCTCTTGAAGAAGGACTGCAGCAACTGCTGACGACGACGCGTCAGCTTGGACGATGAATTTCTTCGCGAAATCAGGCATAGCAAGTACAGGGGCATTACAGAGAGCTAATTTAAGATCTTCAAAAGCGGCTTGTTGAGAAGGTCCCCACTCGAATTTGATGCCTTTCCTACGAAGAAGGTTCAAGGGCGCCGCTCTATTAGCGAAGTTAGGAATAAATTTCCTGAAGAAATTCACCATACCAATAAACCTGGCGATACCTTTGATATCCTTAGGGGGTTTAAAATCACGGATGGCCTGTGTTCTCGAATGATCGACTGCAACACCATCAGGTGACACAATATGCCCTAGGAATGACATAGAGTGCTTAGCAAAGGCAACCTTGGATAACTTAACAGTTAACCCAGCCTTACGAAGGCGATTGAGGACTTCTTGCAGATGATCTAGATGTTCTTCAAAGGTCTCCGAAAATACGACGACATCATCCAAGTAGTGATACAAGTACTCAAATTTGATGTCGGAGAAGACCCTATCTAGCAGCCTAGTGAGTACAGCTGCTCCCGTGGGGAGCCCGAAAGGCACGCGGTTGTATTCGTATAAATTCCAGTCCGTGGCAAACGCTGTAAGATGTTTAGACTCTTCCGCAAGTTGAATTTGATTGTAGGCTTGATTCAAATCCAAGATGGTGAAGAACTTGGCCTTACGGAACCATGAAAAACAAGAATAAAGGTCGGGAAAGGGCACAGATTGTAACACCACCTTCCGATTGAGAGCCCTATAATCAATGACAGGCCTGAAGCCCCCTTGGGGTTTCGGGACTAGAAAAATAGGTGACGAATACGCCGACTTAGAGGGCCTAATAATACCATCCTTCAACATATGATCGATGATTTCTTTCAGAGCCTTCATTTTAGGTGGAGATAGCCTATAAGGTGGAAAACGGACAGGAATTGAATCCGTGACCTCAATTTTGTATTCAATAAGGTCAGTAACACCAAGAGTATCAGAGAACACCTCTGGAAATGACTGACATAATTTACAAATACTATCAGCCTGCTCCTCAGGTAGATGTCTAAGGTCTAACAACATCTCATCCTGCGTAGGCGAAATAGATGAACATGATACTGAATTACACCTTAACAAGGGAATTTTACAATTGGACGCAAATTTGAATGTGCACGACTTACTCTGAAGATCGAGCACAAGACCAGTGTGAGAAATGAAGTCAGCTCCCAATATGATGGGGCAAGACAGGTGCTTAGCCACAAACAATTTGATTTTCCATGTAAATTTAAAAATACGAATTTTGACATTTACAGAACCTAGGATTTCCAATGGAGATGAATTAGCCGAAACATATTGAACAGGAGATGAGACATAGTCAGGTAGTTTACAAACAGATTTCAATTTAGAATACCATTCAGCCGAAATAATCGAACAAACACTGCCTGAATCTAAAAGAGCTGTTACAGGTTCATTATTTAACTCAAGTTTGAGAAAAGGGACCGGTGCGGGGGTATCCGCCGCAATCCTAAGACACTCTTTGGGGCATTCAAAAGATAAATTTGCAGATTGAACATTCCCTGAATTTACGACCTGTTTGCCAGGGGCTGAGCCTCGGGAAGATGGATTAGTCGACTCAGCCGAAGCCACTAGTCACTTTTGATTGTTGTTGGAAGTTGCACCTGAAGTTGAGCAGGAGGGGGTGCTATTCGAATTGGGACAATTCTTGGCGATATGTGAGAAAGCCCCACATTTAAAACAGCCTTGTGATGAACCAGTTCCATTCCTTGTCCCACTAGACTTGAGCAATGGGCACTTGTTCCGACGATGGTCGGGCGACCCGCAAGCATAGCATTTACGAGGTGTGACTGGTCGGCGAGGAGGGGGAGGCCGAGGATTACCAAAAGAAGGAGGGGGTTCTTTCGCGACACGCAAAGAATCGCCGTATCTAACTCCTTCCGCTGAGACGGCCAATGCTTCAAGTTCAGAGAAGGTTTGCGGGCACGCCGCGAAACACAAATATGACCTATAGGATGGTGAAATTCCTTCTACGATAGCCTGTACAATCTGATCTTCAGGAAAATGAAGGGCAAACACCCTAGTATAGAATTTAATATCTTGGATGAAGTCTGCTAAGTTTTCATCCAAACGCTGTATACTATAATAGTTCTTCTGAATAAGGGAGGACCTGGCCCTAGCCGGGATGAAGTTAGCTAGCAAGTGGGCGTGGAAATCCTCAATAGATGATTGCTCGGCAATGGCTCTTACTATTTTGTCTGAGAGAATACCAATTGCATAGGGATGGATGATTTGCAAAATCTGACATGGGGAAAGAGAAAACACAAGGGCATGATCCTGAAATTCAACTCAAAATCTTAAAAATGAAATTACGTCACTGGTGGTATTAACGGAAAACTTAAAGATACCTCTGAGCAACATTGCCAATGGATGAGGCAAGCTGCTAAACCCGGGTGACATAGTAGGTAAAGGTTTCAGTGGCAAGGAAGTTAATTCAGAACGTATATTATTCAACGATGCACGGCGTTCCGACTCGTTGTCCAATGGGGCAGAGATAGTTTGAGCAGCAACGGTTATCCTATTGACTTCTCCCTTAGGAGGCTCTTCCTCGCTACCTACATTCATCGTGGTGGGTTGATCAATTTTGGGAGGAACTTCCCCAGTTAACAATTGAGTGACCTTGCTAGATAATTCAGAAATTCTTTCAAGCAACGTACTAGCTTCCTTCCTCTGAACGTCATTCAACTTCAGAGACAACAGATCGTTAACTCTATTTGAAAAATGATATAGCCTGGCTTGCACACGCTTAATTTGATTAGGAGAAGGATCATTTTCGTCAAAAAAAACTAACTACCGATGCTAGCCCAGTAGTATTCTCGGTGATCGTGGAAAGAGAGTCGTCAATTGCTTTCTCTCCCAAATTGGGGATGGAAATGGGCAAATCAAGGGACTCTCTAAGCTTGTTGGTGTCTATTGCAACCGTGCCTCCAGATTGCACATTTCTGATAGTTAACTCATAGATCAACTCCTCCTTGCGCAAATAGTTAAGATGGAGAACATCGCGAGGGCCGGGCATGATGACAGAACAATTTTGAAACAGGAAAGATCAAAAATTCCAGCAACTGAGAAAATTGTTAGAGTTTGAATCAAAGCAATGTTTAGCCGTCAAAAGGGGCTAAATTAAGACCCATTCAACCACGCTCTGCTACCACTTGTTACCGTGTTTTTTGCGGTAGGTAGAAGTGAAAGAAGGTGCGGGTGTGAACGGGTCTCAAGCTACGAAATTAGAGTTCATGTAGAATTAACAAGGTTATATTTTCTTTTCAAAATAACGAAATAACAAGCATGGCAGGTACAGAGTAGCAAGGCAACAACATGTAGTTACAATATTTACCGGATTTGGGCTTCGCGCCCCGACTTTACAATTCTTGGGCAATCAGACCAACCTTACTCCAAAATAAGTTTTAACAGAGGGGCAGAAAACCCCATTCATGCTTAGGAGCACTTGCTCCAAATTACACAGAAAAGCCTCCTCGAGGCATACAACACTCAATTTTCAAGAAAGAGCCACTCGCTCTCAAACTTTAAGCCTCTCAAAGGCCACACCAAACTCCACCTTCAAGTTGTCCTCTAAGGACATAGACACAGGGGTAAAATACCCAATCTACTGATGTCTATTAAGTGAGAAAAGGATTAATTACATGACCTCTAAAATAACATTTTGAGAGGAGGCGACCTGCACTCCTAACACATTTGTTTTAAAACCTACTTGGCACTAGGCCATTAATGCAGGGGCTAATCCCATACTAAAGAGGTGACTTTAGAAAGGAACAATTTACATTACGTTAAAGAAGAATAGGTTGAGAAAAAAAATAAGTTCACCTCAAAACGATATGAGTGGGAGCTCGAGAGGGTTAAGCACTCTCTATCCCGATATGCAGTTTAAAGATAGAATAGATACCAAGTGTCTTTACATTTTAAGGAAGGTTACATTATGGAAAAACTTCGGACCCGCCCCGAGAGTTAAACTGCTGAGCTAGAAAAGAAAGAAGTTATTAATCGGCCATTACCTTGTTGTTGACCGCTGCCGAAGAAAGAGGCGCTTCCCGCCCCCTGCTAATGTACTTTACACACTAAAAGATGGAACAGAAGTGGCGCAGAGACCCAAAAATCAGCAGTGTATATACTCTCGCGGAAAGTTCGAGGCGTTTTTGGAATGAGAACACCCTCCCACCAAAACTTTATTGGTTAGGGATAAGCAGCATATTCAAGTTGGGGGAAGATACATCAGATTGGTCAGAAATTAATTAAAGAAATTCGGGATTGGCTAAATACAAACAAGGGGAAAGAGAGGGGTATACAGCCAACTTAAACAATAACAGAAAGAAATTTAACAAGAAACAAACTTTTGAAATAAAAATTTCTCCAAAAAACAGTTCTTTCACATCGCACTAGGGTGCACCATTGCAGTTTTTCAGTAGTGTTCTCTAGAAGAGGAAGTTCACACTTCTTACTACCGGTAAAACAAAGATACATCAAAAGTGGCACAGTTCAAAAACTCCAAACTTTCCAAGTAGTGACATCTTCTGAGAAACTTGAAAATTAATACCGTCGATAAAGTTCAGACTTCCTCCAGCAGAGGAGTTTCAACTGGCGCAAATTTTAAATTAGCGGCGTGGAGGTGTACCGCCCGGTACAATGTTAATGGATTTACGTTTCACTAACTACTTTCACGGTTTATGGAGACGCCGATGTGCCGAAATTTAGTCCCGCAAGGGGCTAGCGTATTTCAGCACCTTCAAATACCATCGGACTGAGCCATGATCGAGCCTGCCAAGTTGGGGTCACCCGTCTGAGCCACTCAGCTCGGCTAACATTCTTTAGTAGGATATATCGATTTTATTTAGTTTCTAGTGTAGGTTATGTACAACCACTGTCAGTCTGTTGAAGTATTATGAATATCTGCGTCTCGAGTGTGTTGAAAAGTAATGATTAGAATATTCAGACCTCTCCTCTCCTTTGCTGGGTGCTAGTGTGACTTCCCCTACCACGTCTCGTCCTCCTGCTGCACCGAGTGAAAACCTACGTCACGTCTGACGTTGACATATAATTTGTCACGGTTCCGGGCCCACAGAAACTTCAGTTTTCTGATTGATTTGATCCTTGGAACGCCAAATTTGCTGTCGTTCTATCACGAAATGTACTATCTCTCTCTCTCTCTCTCTCACACACACACACACACACACACACACACACACACACACTCACACACACACGAACAGACACACAACTTTATTGATCAATTTTCGCTCTCATTTATCTTTACCGACAAATCTACTGTTCTCCGAAGTAAACAATCCTGCTCCATTCACCCCACATGATCTGTCTCAAATGCACAGTTTCATTCCGCATGTTAACTGATATTTCATTGAGAAAGCATCTTCACCATTAATCTAATCTATTTGTACCTGCAATCATTCTCACTATTTTTATATAGACGTATCCCATCACTGCTAGCTTCCATATATTTTTCGATATATTATATTCATTGCTGTATCATATCACTCAGATTTATTCATAACTGTAGTACGTCATTATCACATTTGTCGCCCTAAGCAACTAAACATCACTGCTGAAGGCCCGCAAAACATTACAGTATCATTTGCCATTCCCCGTCACTTTCTGACTACCAATGATAACAGCTGTCACATACATGAATAAATGGTTATACGGATATTAAAGACCATTATATGGGTAATCGGCAGTATAATATACCAGGCGCTTCAAATACATACTCTTCTGAATGTTGGGTTGTCGCACTACGCAGGAGCATACTCTGCATGCTGCCGCACCGGTGTCATAGCGTGTCTTGTTCCGTCCGAATTCTAGGAATACGCAGCTTGGGGTTCCCCTTGCTAACTGACGGAGTAGCGTTTCGTACGGAGGCTACCATACTAATAGTGTTAAACAGAGCTTTTAAACTTATTGTTCATTGCTTAGGCTTATATTGCGACATGGTTCGCTGTTAATGTCAGCCACGACTGCGTGCCTACTTTAATTGACACCTCTAAGTAAACAGGACTGGACCTGCCGTATAGCTTCGCACTCGGCATACACAACTTGTCGGTAGATGCAGAGTGGGTCTCGGCCCATAAATGGCACGGCTGATCCGTGGTCCAACAGCTCTGCACTCTGACCGGCTAACCGAGCTGAGGAGGGGCGGCCACGGCTCTACCGTGGCTCTACGCCTCTGCATTCGGGAGACGGGACAGGTCTAGACCTCACGGCTTGCCCCAACCGTCGGCTGTCCTGAGAATAGTTTTCCGTAGTTTTCCACTCTCCTGTACTAAGGCGAATGCCGGGACAGTTTCTAGTATAGGCCACGGCCGCCAATCCCCTAACCTTCTGCGAGCATCTTCTTCACCGTAACAAATCTCCCGGCCTCTTAGAGACGGCGTCACCATCTAAGAGGCCCGCCTCCCCCTTCAGGGGAGGAATGAAACCCTTTTAGTAGCAGTATAATCCTATAGCTTTGTCAAATCATGTCCGCATCATTCCTAGGTATTCTACTTCAGTCATCCTAATCCACTTGGATGAAAAAGGAGATATTTGTTAAACATTTGTCTTTGTCTCATGAGTTTTCACCCCTTAAAACTTCAGCTTTATTATGATCTTACCGTCTGACTGTTCTTGTACTTCATTATAATACGTATTACATAATCGACTCTTTCACTTGCAGGTGTGGTTTGCCTATGTCTGAGTTTCATCAACGGTTTCATCCTTCAACCGCGTTATTTATCCTGTGTCTCCTATGGTGGCAGTTCCACCCGTCAATTGAAATCTGTGGATTTTCCAAACAATGATCCGAAAAGTAATCGAAAAATTTAGTCTGTTTTTCATTTTCCACTGCCTAACTGGGGATATGAATCCATCCTTCCTCCAGTTCCGTTGGCTTTAATAATGCTAAGGTAGAACACATCCTGACAGCGTTCCGAATTCCTTATTGCATATGTACGTACTTGTAAGCCCGATGCTCTGAATCTTCCTCCAAATAGTGATTAATTAAGCTGTAAAATCTGTCGCTTATCGCTTGGGTTTATAATGCAAGAAGGACCTTGAAAGCACTGATGCAAATGCCTTGCGCCCTCCCAGAACGCTATAAGAAGCACTAGTTGTTCAAGGTGTGAGTCATCAGCAGGAAATCACTAGGTCAGCGGCTAGACTGAGGTACCTGCGTTCCATCCCTGCCGGTCCTGTTGCGATGCCCCACGCTCGGCCAAAACGCAACTCATTATCCTGTTTACTTATCCGTAAAACCGTAGCGGAATTTCCGTACCGTTTTTCTACGAATTTAGCTCTCAGAAGAACTGCAACGCCTCCGACAAAACCCTACGTAACCACCTCACCAGGCAGGACCTTTCGTAGGAAAAGCATTATCAAATTATTTATGAATAATATTGCACGTTTCATCACAAGAAATGCAGAAAATAGGCCCTATCCCCGTTCCGCACACAATTCTAATCTTCTCATGTCGCTTACACGTACTTTTGATAATATTTCTGGTGTAATAATTGCTGTTACTACACTCGTAAGATCACGTCAGGTTGCAGGCAACATTTCATAAATCTGATCGCTCAAAAGAAGTCTTTAGGAATTACATCCGTCGATCTTAATGGTGTAAGTATTGGTAAACCGAAACAACACAAACATAAATCTAATAATGTATTTAAGAATGTAAGTTATGCCCCGGTATTCCCTACTCACATGTTCGCTGATTCACTCACAGAAAGCGTCCGCGACGGCCATGGATTCAGGCGATAAGTTGCATATCGTTCAAATGGGCGCCAGTGCAGATAATGTTGAATAATTCTTCTATGCACTTAAGCAATTTTATGTGCTTAACTATTTTCTTTACGTCACACCGATACAGATAGGTCTTATGGTGAAGATGGGGTGGGAAATGGCTAGGAGTGGGAAGGAAGCGGCCGTGGACATAAGCTATAGCCCCAGCATTTGCCTGGTATGAACATTGGAAACTACAGAAAACCGTCTTCAGAGCTGCTGACAGTGGGGGTTCGAACCTTGTTCTCCCGAGTGCAAGCTCATAGCTGCGCGCCCCTAACCACACAGCCAACTCGCTCGGTGATCTACTGTCCTGTCTTCATTTTGGAAAATACTGCTATCTGATAGTGTCTGCATGGATATTGCTGTGCATAAAGTTGAGTCCTTGTTATCATATCACCGCATCCGTATTATGACCTGTATCATGACCGGGCTGTTGAAACAGCGTTTTGTTCCAATGATACAATGATCGGATCGGGACTGTTCTCACCCAGAGTCGGTCTCTTATCGCTAAAACAGAGGGAAGATAATAGAAACACAGACAGTGTGGATGGAGAAGTTTCTCTGATCATCACTTTGGCGCCTGCTCAGAGTCACCCCATTCCATGTTTAATTGTACAACTTCACGCCGAATTTGCTTAACGTCAGTCAAGCTTTATATGAAAAGGGTCTCTGGAGTACCCTAAAACACTTACTGAGTTGCTTACCTGGTCCATATCACGCAGCTGTGAGCTTTCACTCGGGAGATGGTGGGTTCAAATCCCTCCGTCGGAAGCCCTGAAGATGATCTTCCATGGTTTCCCATTTTCACACCAAACAAGTGCTGGGCCCACAGTTTCTTCCTACCCTCCTATAGCTCTGTCCTATTCCACCGCCGACATAAAATCATCCTTGTTAATGGGACGTAAAACGAATACCAAAAGGAAAAAAAAAGTAATAAATTCTGAGCGTTCCAAAGGTAACGTGTAACGATTAATCGGTTATCGAACATATCGCTTGAAGTGGCGGGCAGGATTTGGAAATATTATTGCTGCTATAGTCTATAAAACTTATAACAAACTGCTTCATTGAAAACTTCATACATGATGTGCATATAGACTGAAAACAGTGCCTCATGTTACTTAACATCAAAAAAACCTACCATGATGCAGACATCCGATATGGTCATTTGATATATGTGTGAAAGCCTCTTTGAAATAAAACTGTTTGCCGTTCATCGCTCACACTTCCTAAATATATGAAGAAAGACCACAAGTTCATATAATGTGGCCGTTCTATTGCTATGCATTTGACTTGTCATTCTTTACACGCTAGAGAAGTTTGTACCCTGAGCATTGCACAGTGTCCCCAAGCAACGTTTCAACAAAATTGAATTTTTTCTGCAGCCCCTACAACTAGATATCTTTACTCGCTTCACGTTGTTGCGTGTAGCCGCTTCCTACATGACAATGAAGGTTAGATAGACCACCCATTCTACCGAATAGTATGTAGCTAAAGCTAGCGGTATATTGTGCAGGCGCGCTTCTTATACGTTCCTAGTTTTGGAATAAAATCCTGGCGCCATCAGCTGACAGTTTAGAATGATGAAAATGTGAGAGAACAAATCCGTATATTTATCGGGTCGTTAAAATGTCTATGTTGCATCCAGGAGATAGTGGGTTCGAATCCCACAGTCGGCAGCCCTGAAGTACGTTTTCCGTGGTTTCGTATTTTCACACCAGACAAATGCTGGGCTGTACCTTAATTAAGGCCACGGCTGCTTCCTTACAACTCCTAGGCCTTTCCTATCCCATCGTCGCCATAAAACCTATCTGTGTCGGTGCGACGTAAAGCCACTAGCAAAATGTCTACTTTCAGGACAAACTATCGTCCCATACTATTTAGCAATTGAAAGGACGTTCGTCACACATCTTTTAATTAGATTTCACTGCATTGTCGTAACAGAGGTGAAAGGTGGAATCAGTAGGGAAGAAACCGAAGAATATAAAATGTCAGATAGGAAATAGGAAACTGGAACTGGTGGATCATTTCAAATACATTCCGAGTCAAATCGAATCAAGCTGTGGCAAAGGTAACACAGTCAGCTCACAGTTGCGATCAACAGAAATGTTAAAGGAAAACGTCAGCTCTCACAAGTGTAACAAGTGTAAAAACCCGATATGCCAAAAACTTCACTCAGTGAAACAGGGGTCAAAATCAGCGATCACATGTTTCGGCTTATCCGTAGACGCTCAGCCCTTTTCGAGGAAATGACTGTCGAAGTTTCCGCAGTGAATTACGTGCCTATTAGCGCGTAGCAACATCAGCCATTGCCGTGGCGCAGTGGCTTTCGTTACGATCTCATGCTCTGCGCCTCGTGAGCAAATCCCGATGAGTTGTCTGTTTCCTTTATTACCTTTTGTCCATTGACGATTACTACATGAATATATTGTGTTCAATGTATTTTGAAATAGCCTTGTCTTTTTATCGTCTAATAATCTTCTGTCTGCTAAGTGAATGATCAAATATAATTCTTCACTCATGCACAGAAAAGGGATATCACGACTAGAACCAATGCAATAAGAAATCCACGTAGTGATTCATAATCATTTGCAAGCGCCAGGTTTTGGAAAACTGATCCGTTAGACGTGGTTTGCAGCAAACTTACTGCCAACCCGTGAAATCTTCCGTAATGTTAACGACGTTTATTTCATGAGTGAAATTTCCACCCAGAAATGTTACTGTGGCAAAACTACCTTCGCGCGATTTTCATGGCTTGTGAAATATCTATGTTTTGAATGTTTATACTATTGGTATCATCCAGGGGAATGCACCGTATCATTTTCTTGCTATTGGCTTTACGTCACATCGACACAGATAGGTCTTATGGCGACGATGGGACAGGAAAGGGCTGGGACTGGGAGGAAATCCGCTGTGGCCTTAATTAAGGTACAGCCCCGGCGTTTTCCTGGTGTGAAAATGGGAAACCACGGAAAACCATCTTCATGGCTGCCGACAGTGGGGTTCGAACCCACTATCTCCCGATTACTGGATACTGGTCGCATTTAAGCGACTGGAGCTATCGAGCTCGGTGCACCGTATCTCCCTGAAGCGTTAACTTAAGAATGAACTTACAGAAAACTGTAATCCCTGAAAACTACACCCATGTTCCTGAAAACCAGAGCACCTTACACGACTAGGGATAGGAATTTCATATTCACAAGACATGTGCATTAGTATATTCTGAAGAAGTGATTAGCATTTGGACCATGTCGCCCCTCAGGTTCAACGTCCACATCGATATCTCGGCGCACCACCACCGACTGGCAAACTGTGCCTGCGGCTCTCATTGTCGCTATAAACCGAAGGTAATGGATCAGAGAGACTTGAACATACGTGCAGAATGCGTCGCAGAGGTATGCGAGAACGGTACCATCAAATAAGTGAGTTTGAGAGAGAGCGCATTATTGGCATGAGAGAACGTGATGCATCCACCCGGAAAATTGCTGCTCGTGAGGGTTGAACTGTGTCGTCAGTGCAACGGTTGTGTACAGAATGGTTCACAGAAGGCCGTAGAACACGACGAGATGGGTCTGGTCGTACCACCCAGACCGGACCCTGAGAATATCGACACCTCATCCGAATGATATTGCAGGACAGATCTGCATCCCCCTCGGCTCTGGCGCAACACTAGAATATTGTAACAAATCATACACTATCAGGAGTGACAGTCCGGCACCGTTTATTACGGTCTGAGTTACCGGTGCGTCGTTCACTTCTCCGCCTACCTTTGACTATTGTGCATAAACATGCCAGACTAAAATGGTGTATGAATCGACGTCACCGGGGACGGGAATGGCAGCAGATAGTGCTTTCGGACGAATCCTGGTTCTATTTGTTTGAAAATGATGGCCGCATTTTTGTTCACCGCAGACAGGGGGAGAGGCATCACATTGACAGCATTCGCACAAGACATACAGCGCCAACTCAAGGCCTTAAGATATAGAGTACAACCACAAATCACAGTTGGTGAGTGTCCAGTTTAACCTACGTGAACGGCATCCTGCGACCCGTAGCCACACCCTTTCCGCACAACACCCCAGACGGCATATTTCAGCAGAACAATGCACGACCACATGTTGCTGCACGAACACGTATTTTCTTGTTGTCACAGGATGTCGGACTGTTGCCCTGGCCCACCCGATCACCGGGCTTGTCGCCAACCGAAAATGTGTGGTATATGGTAAAACGACGAGTGCAGCGCTGTGACCCAATGCCAACCACGAAAGATGACCTGTGGATCCAGGTGAATGAAAAATGGATAGCCATACCCCACTAAGCCATTCACGCCTTATATGCGTCTATTCCGTCATGCGTGGAACAACATATAAGTGCCAATGGAGGACATCAGTGCCTACTATGCAACAGGACACATGCTGAACTTAGGTGACTGAAATGCTAATCGTTTCTGCAGAGCATACTAATGAACATGTCCTGTGAATATGGATTTCCTAACTTTAGTCTTTCGAGGTGTTCTGTTTTTTTGGACTTACGTGTACTAAATACGAGACATAATAAATACATAACACTTATTGTTAAAACCAGTAGTAATTCTACGATCAACATAACGCCCTTGTATACATTAACTTAATAAGAAACATTCACCATCACGTCGGCTGAATTTGCTACATGCCAATAGCTACGTAAAGCACGTCGGAAACTTCCACCGTCATTTTCTTAGAAACGGTCTAGTGTCTACGGATAAGCCGAAAAAGTGTTGCTTATTTCGGCCCCTCTTTCGCTGAGCGAAGTTCTGGGAAATCATGTTGTTACACTTGACGGGTTTCCCTCGTTAGACGAAACTATCTTTACATGTACCTATCTTCAGAACGGCTTTACTGTACGGGAGTTAATGCTGGGTGGACACATAACATACTCGTACTTTTCTTAACTTGGAAGTAACGGACATGAAATTAGCGAGAATTAAAGCTGATACAAACAGATGTTATCAATGGCAGGAAGGTATTAGGAATGAAGGGATAAAAAATAAGTTATTAATGGACTCGGTGGATGAAGCTGTGCGCGTATACTGGCTTTTGTTGTGCGGTCATATGCGAATTATAGAGGGTAGGATACATAGGAGAATAATGGATTTCGAGACTTGGTTATATAAGAAGCAGAGAAAGACCAAGACGATGCTGTTTATAATCAAATTTTAATGATTTCGAGATGAGAGGTTTGCTGCTAAAGTAGACTTCAAAGCTAGCTGTGAACGGAAGACTGTACAGGTACATAATTAATTCTCATAAGCTTGCAGACTGACAGGAAATTACCTGAGTCTGTAATTAATATCGTTACTAGTTTTTCTAATGTTTTGGTGTCAGCTAAATCTGGTACAAATAGGTTTTAGCAATGATGGGGTAGGAAAGAGCTGGTTTTGGGAAGGAAGCAGGTGTGGCCTTAATTACTTTAGAGTTCCATCATTTTCTCGTTTCACTCGTAGGAAACCACTGAAAGCCATAACTTATTTGAGGTGTGCCTGTCCAAATGGTGCTATTTCGACTTCAAAGATATTTTTAGTATTTCGCCCACATGCATTGCAGTAGTTGCATATTGTCGATTGTCATGAGCAAACCAGGCCAGAAAGGTGTAATTTCACAGGGCGAGTTGGCCGTGCGGTTAGGGGCGCGCAGCTTTGAGCGTGCATCCGGGAGATAGTGGGCTCGAACCCACTGTCGGCAGACCTGAGGTGGTCTTCCATTTTCACACCAGCAAAACGTACCTTAATTAAGGCCACGGTTGCTTTCTTCCCAGTCCTATGCCTTTCCTATCCCATCGTCACCACAAGACCTATCTGTGTCGGTCCGATGTAAAGCAAGTTGAAAAAATTATGTACTTCCTTAAAAGTAGTACCATACCCCATCATTGGTACGTCCCAGGTGCCTCTTATTAGGCCTATACGTTTCCTTGTGTTTTTCCAAAAAATTCTCACAGCGGAAATAGTGCACTTGGAAGAGACACTTCTGATTTAGCCATGCCGATGGTGAGGTTTAAACCCAGTGCCTTCAAATTGCAGACTTATAACTACAAGGCCCGTACCTACTGTGCATTAACTCGGTATATTAAGATGGATGAATGAATGCATTATCACACAGTATATTTTTACTCTTTAAGTCACAAATATCATCATGTGGTCCTATTTAATCGTCTAGACTGGAGGTTCATTCCATAAAATTATCTTCATCTTCAACTTTGCAGCGCAATGTTTAAACGCCTCTGCACTTTTTGACATTAAAAGTTTCTATTCTTAAAGTATCTGAACTGTAATGTTAAGCCCTTCTGTTTCTCGTTAGTAATTTAAGTGGAGCATAATGATGGAAGGAACAAAGTGTAGGTGTCATAAATACGTAACTTAATTTCCAAGCATTTCAGAAATTGTCTTACTAAATATGAAGTAACTAATGTTTTGAAGTCAATTATTGTAACATTAAAATGTTTACGTTTAACTTCATTCCTTTCGTTTGTGCCTCATTTCGAAAACCTGGTTATTACTCCTGTAACTGATTGAGTATTATCAATAATAATCACTACTGATATGCATTTAGGGCAGTCGCCCAGGGGGCAGATTCCCTATCTGTTGTTTTCCTAGCCTTTTATTAAATGATTGCAAAGAAATTGGAAATTCATTGAACATCTCCCTTGGTAAGTTATTCCAATCCCTAACTCCCCTTCCTATAAACGAATATTTGCCCCAATTTGTCCTCTTGAATTCCAACTCTATCTTCATATTGTGTTCTTTCCTACCTTTAAAGACACCATCCAAACTTATTCGTCTAGTGATGTCCTCCCACGCCATATCTCCACTGACAGCTCGGAACATACCACTTAGTCGAGCAGCTCGTCTTCTTTCTCCCAAGTCTTCCCAGCCCAAACTTTGCAATATTTATGTAACGCTACTCTTTTGTCGGGAATCGCCCAGAACAAATCGAGCTGCTTTTCTTTGGATTTTTTCCAGATCCTGAATCAAGTAATCCTGGTAAGGGTCCCATACACTGGAACCATACTCTAGTTGGGGTCTCACCAGAGACGAATATGCTCTCTCCTTTACATCCTTACTACAACCCCAAAATACTCTCATAACCATGTGTAGAGATCTGTACCCTTTATTTACAATCGTATTTATGTGATTACCCCAATGAAGATCTTTAATTATATTAATACCTAGGTATTTACAATAATCCCTAAAGGGAACTTTCACCCCATCAACGCAGTAATTGAAACTGAGAGGACTTTTCCTATTTGTGAAACTCACAACCTGACTTTTATCCCCGTTTATCATCATACCATTGAATACTGTCCATCTCACAACATTATCGAGGTCATTTTGCAGTTGCTCACAATCTTGTAACTTATTTATTACTCTGTACAGAATAACATCATCTGCGAAAAGCTTTATCTCTGATTCCACTTATTTACACATATCATTGATATATATATATATAAGGAAACATAAAGGTCCAATAATACTACCTTGAGGAATGCCCCTCTTAATTTTTACAGAGACAGATAAAGCTTGCTATAGTAGCCCCTGTTTATAAAGGAAAGGGTGATAAACATAAAGCTGAAAATTAAAGGCCAGTCAGTTTGACATGCATTGTATGTAAGCTTTGGGAAAGCATTCTTTCTGATTATATTAGACACGTTTGCAAAATTAATAACTGGTTTGATAGAAGGCAGTTTAGGTTTAGGAAAGGTTATTCCACTGAAGCCCAACTTGTAGGATTCCAGCAAGATATAGCAGATATCCTGGATTCAGGAGGCCTATTGGACTGTATTGCGATTGACTTATGTAAGGCATTTGATGGGGTAGATCATGGGAGACTACTGGCAAAAATGAGTGCAATTGGACTATAAAAAAGAGTAACTGAATGGGTGGCTCTGTTTCTAGAAAATTTGTAATTGTAACCTGCCAATTGTCTGTTAGATCATCAGCGCAAATGTTGGTTGGATCCTCAAATACCACCACTATAAACTATGCCGTTATGGGAAAACCACAAAAATCAAATGGCAGCACCAAAATGAGGCGTACTAGACGAGATGAGGTGTGAGGTAGTTTACCATTGCTTTCGTCACTATGCCAGAAAGTACTATTGTAACACTACTGACGCTATAAGCAACACCTTTCATACCACTCAGGCGCGCTGGTTGTGCTCCGTACGTTATTACTCGGCATCACCCATACCCCAGCAGCTTCCATATTGCCACAGCCATGGATGAGACTGGGACTCTCTGGTCAAGAGATTGTTGCAATAGTACAGCACCCATCAAGAAATGACAGCAGCCAGGACCTGTCATTTATGCTTAGTACATAATGAAGTTTAACGATGCAATATTTATTCATTAAGTTTTCCTTTTTGCTATTTGCTTTACGTCGCACCGACACAGATAGGCCTTATGGCGACGATGGGATAGGAAAGGCCTGGGAGTGGGAAGGAAGCGGCTGTGGCCTTAATTAAGGTATAGCCCCAGCATTTGCCCGGTGTAAAAATTGGAAACCACAGAAAATCATCTTCAGGGCTGCCGATAGTGGGGCTCGAACCCACTATCTCCCGGATGCAAGCTCACGGCTGGGCGACTCTAACCGCACGGCCAACTCGCCCGGTATATTGAGTTTTTCTGCTAGTAGGGTTTCCCCAAAGGTTTCATAGGTTATAGTTAACGTCGTAGCCACTTTGAAACAACGGATTCCGTGAGATCTCCGAAATTACGAAATATTGGGCGTGGCCATCACTTGAATGGGCATTCCACGTAGACTTCTCGGTGAACAAGAAAGAACTGTCATGCCTATCGTAAGGACACTCGCTCAGAATGCCTCTCAGTGGACCGTGGCTTTGCTGGAAGCGGTGACTAGGTCACCCAAGTCCAGGTTTAGATATTTGTTTGTTTAGTACCAATAGCAATAATTGTAGTAGCATCAGCAGCAGAAGTCGATGATGGGAAAGGAAATATGATAATAATGCTACTGGACACATAACACGTATGAGCTCGCCGAGATTGACCAGTCGGATCTTTATCTACTTTGTAAATAAGAAAACGAAGGGAACCTGTTTCACCGAGGTTAAAAAAAAGTTCTTCGAGAAATAAGGATCACACATGAACACATGCAGAAACGCGCTCCAATCCAGAATAAATTTCGAGCATACCAGCGATTCCAAGAAATACCGAAGTTGAAAACAGGCATGGCTAAATGGTTAGCGTACTGGTCTTCGGTCACTGGGGTCCCAAGTTCAATTCTCAGCCGGGTCGGGGATTTTAACTTCGTCTGATTAATTTCTCCGGCTCAGGGGCTGGGTGTTTGTGTTCCTCTTAAATGTATAAGTTCAATTCATTTAAATCGATTCATAAGTAATAATCAGAAACATTAAAAAATTGTCAATTCATAATTAATGATCAGAAACATACGAAATTGTAACTCGCTAAATGGTCGTTAAGGTCTAAAGAAAAAAATGTATATACAAAAGGAAAAAACCGGCACGAAGCGGACTCATGAAATAAATGAGGCTCACAGAAAGCGAATGTGGGAGTACTGAGAAACAATTAAAGCTTGAGGCTGCAAATGTTTGAAATATCTTGGTCCACAGAGGGCTGAAACGAAGCAGAATAAGAATGCTACTGGTACTATGCCCCACTAATTACCTTTACGGAGACACATAAGTGCAGATCTTTTCTTTCCTTGCAGTTTTTTCTTCACGCGCCAATAAATCTACCTACTAGAAGCTGGCGAGGTTGAGCTCATTCGCTTAGCATCAGACTGCCCCGGGATCGAATCTATCAACTTTGACTCAGAGGGCCGGTGTTCTATCGTCAGACCTCGACAGACGTAGGAAAAGTGAGTGAAGAAGGTAGAGAAGTTTAATACCACATGAATGATATTGCATGTCCTAGGATTAAAATACAGTATAAATAATATATCCATATCCGAGAAATAGTTCTAACCAGTGAGTTATCTATGTATGCATAGAGAGGAGGGTGTAGAGAAATCATCCATACTGATAAGATATTCAATTACCGAGCTCGATAGCTGCAGTCGCTTAAGTGCGGCCAGTATCCAGTAATCGGGAGATAGTGGGTTCGAGCCCCACTGTCGGCAGCCCTGAAGATGGTTTTCCGTGGTTTCCCATTTTCACACCAGGCAAATGCCGGGGCTGTACCTTAATTAAGGCCACGGCCGCTTCCGTCCACTTCCTATACCTTTCCTATCCCATCGTCGCCATAAGACATATCTGCGTCGGTGCGACGTTAAACAAAATAGCAAAAAAAAAAAAAGATATTCAATTCAATGAATAAAATATGCTCACATAAAGGTCGAGGAACGTCTGAGACAGGCTGAGCGGCTATATTTTTAAAAGGGTCAGTTAAATGGAAACCGATCATCTGCCGAAGTAGAATATTTCGTATCTCAAAATTAATCGCAGAATTGTTAAGAAATTTATCCATCTGGTTGACGAAACTGTTAGTTGCTTTCTTGCAAAAATGTTGGAGAGTTGTAGACGGGAACGCACCTGTAGTCAATCACACACGCCCTCGTCCAACGGAAATCAAGTCTCTTTGGTTGGAAACAGTAATGCTTCCCCGACACTGCACTTTGCAAGAATTACAATTTGTTTCATTTTTAATAACCATCTTATATAACAACATTTCTCAGTTCTTAACGAAATGACAAACACACTGGACAAATGTTTCAGTTTCATTGACATCTAACATAATAGGATCCGCTGACAGTATTCCAGACCGCTTCATGGAAAGGTCAAACACAAACCGCCACATGGATTCACCTTGACACAACATATGCCACTCAATTAATAAAATGCCAAACGCGGACACATTTGACGAAGAGAGTGTCTTTTTAAGGTCAGTCAGACGGGAACTCACACATAGAGAAGAATTAAATGAAATAGAGTACCATACTTTTGTATCATGAATAGTTTTAGTCCTGAGATTAATTTAGATTAACAATGTATATTTTAGGGTAAATTAAAATATTAATTTGAGACACACACTTACCACTGACCATAGTTTATATTTTAATTTTTAACTATATTTATAAAATTAGAAATAAGAAATATTCTGTAAGTGGGCAGCAATAAATAACGACCACTGACGCTGATGGGGATAATTATAGACATATTTTACTCAATGGAATAATGTATCAGTGTTTAGGGATAAATTTTGATACCATTTTACTAATTACCTACAAACATGAATGTAGGCAAAGTGCTGATTTCAAACTATTATCCGTTATCTGTGGTGGGTTAAGAGCTTTCAACCATCTCCACTCTGAAATACAGTATCTACAGTACTCAAGTGCACACTGCACAATCTGTCTGCATCGCGGATCTGCGATACGGCTTAGTGCCCACAGTCCTGCCTGCACCCTCCCCCTCCCCAGCGCTTGTCTTCTAAATGAAATTCGCACCCAGTGATGACGACTGCAGTAAGCAAACGAAGAGAAAAATAATATACTGGGAAATAGATCAAGAGACAGATACTCGAATACTGCATTGGGCGCGTGTTATCTGAGAGATACATGGTCGTGAATACTTGGTGTAACTTCAGCTTGCGTGAGGCTAGAATCCCATCTTCCCTCCTAGCTTCCTGTCCCGGAAATGGTGACATCTAGTTGCGGTTGTGTCCTTCATGCAAGACGGTGCTAACTTTATCTGACATATATGTAATTATTCATGTTTATCTCTAAAATGCGTTTGATTTTATGGGAATTAACTCATTACTGTTTGTGCTAATGCATGCAGCTCGAGATTTTTCAAAATTGAAAATGCAAGTGCAGATGATTTGTAAACCTCTAGTGTGTTCAGTGAGTTGTTTGACTAATCACTAACATTACGATCTCAGGATCCTGAAGATTGTGAAAAAATCAATCAGATAATTATATTAATTGCTTCGAATACGCCAGGGTCTCTTCTCAATGTTTCAATGGATATGTGGTAAATAAATTCTAAATTTCATTTTATGTTGGTTTCTATCTTCCACAATTTATACAGGGGCTGTGAAGATGGACTGAATTTATGTATCTCTCAGATACAACGTGAGCAATTATGCTACTTTTAGGAGTGCCTAATACAGTGCTAATCAATAACCGATGAGCATAACTCTTCATAAGAGGACCACTTGGCCGAGGCGCTAAATGCGTTCTCAGTTCACTCGGAAGGACTTGGGCTCCAAACCCCATCAGGAAGATAAAACATTTTAAATAACGGGATTTCCACTCCCAGAGGTGCACGTGACCCTGAGGTTCACGCAGTCTACGCCAAAAATGAGTACCAGACGTAGATCTAACCACTCTACCCCAAAAAGTGCCGAAGTTATGGATAGTGGAAGCCTTTACTTTCCAACCCTCCGAGGGCTTTCTTCGCTTACACGTATACGACTTTGCTTTTGCGCGTATTACACTTTACTTCCAATATGTTAAGATCATTAGTAACCTTCTGTGAATTAAGCTTAGTAATTACGCCGGAGATTTTAACGTATTCTAAGGTTTAATTACAAGGTAATCACCGAACCTACCTTACGATGTGCAAATTAAGATCGCTTATGAAGTAAAATATGTAATACTGCTAAAGTAATTGGAATTTCCACACCACCATTAAAATTATCAAGTTATTACACGGAATTGCTTAATCAGGTGTGAAATTACTGCAGAATTAGTTTTAATACTGTAGTATCGTAGCATTTTCAGGAACAAATGTCATCCTTCATTACACTGCTTACAGTTCTTTACGAGTTTCACACAACATTTTCTATTTTCTCAGCTGGTTGTGGTGATTATTGTTCTAAGATGAAATTCAGCTAGGTAACAATCCTCTATTAACACTAATCAGAGAGAAAACTTTGATGGCGCCCGACATTTCGAAAAATGAAGTAATCGACTAAAGAAAGACGAAGGCCACGAAGAGTGTAAAAATCAGACTCCCTGGGCCTCGCACATTAATACCATCTGTGCCGGAAAAATAACAAAAGCTGACGAAGGGAGTTCCAAAAAAACCAACCAAACCCCACGGCACTTAACGCCCTTGAAAGCGCTTTGGCCTGCCCAGCGACCGCTGCTCAGCCGGAAGGCCTGCAGATTACGAGGGGCCGTGTGGTCAGCACGACGCATCCTCTCGGCCGTTATTCCGGGTTTTCGAGACCGGAGCCGCCTGACCTAGCTGGGAATCGAACCCGGGGCCTCCGAGCGAGAGACAGGCACGCTACCCCTACGCCACGGGACCGGCTCAAGGGGGTTTGGACACTATAAATAATAGTGAGAAGCCTGGCACAAATAAGTAGATGCAACACATGTATCAACACACGCTCTCCAGTTAGGAACCCCTGGCACCGCTCTTAGTCGCCTCTTACGACAGACAAGGGACACCGTTGATATTATTCTACCACCTCCACCCTTAGGCGGTTCCGTTCTCAGGGCCTTTGAATTACTAGTATATTCCATTAAGGAAAAGTGGGTGGCAACAGTGAGAAACAGTTTGCTCCGTATATGTTGAAATTGCATTTACTTGAAAAGGAAAGAAAGAGATGGGGTTGAGACCTTTCCTAACGAGGAAAAGGCGCGCAGGTGTGAGTTTTCATTCGGGCCCCACTGTCAAAAGCCCTGAAGATTGTTTTCTGTGATTTCCCATTTTCATAGCCAACGGGCGTAGCCGTGTTGAAACACCGGATCCCGTGAGATCTCCGAAGTTAAGCAACATTGGGCGTGGTCAGGAGTTAGATGGGTTGCCACGCGCTGTTGTGGGGAGTTAAGGGAATGGAGGAGCGGAAAGGAACTGGCCACCCTACCGCACGTAAACTCCGGCTCAGGAACACCTCTGCGGAGGTTCGGACCTGCCTTCGGGCAGAATAACCCTTACCTTACCATTTTCACACCAAGCAAATGCTGGGACTGTTAATTAAGGCCACGGCCGCTTCCTTCTCTTCTTCTTCTTCTTGCTATTTGCTTTACGTCGCACCGACACAGATAGGTCTTATGGCGACGATGGGATAGGAATGGCCTAGGAGTTGGAAGGAAGCGGCCGTGGCCTTAATTAAGGTACAGCCCCAGCATTTGCCTGGTGTGAAAATGGGAAACCACGAAAAACCATCTTCAGGGCTGCCGACAGTGGGATTCGAACCCCCTATCTCCCGGATTCAAGCTCAACTTCCTTCTCACGCCTAGCCCTTTCCTATCCCTTTGTCCCCATATGACCTATCTGCGTAGATGCGACGTAAAGCGAATGGAAAAAAATAAGGAGAATTGCTTCCCTCTGCGAGGTCAGAAAAGTGCATTTTCATTTCTTACATTATTGAAAGCGCCGCATGAGGTCGAGTTCGTATAATTTATACATGGTGTATCTAAGCTCGTCGTCTTCTTCTTCTGCTTCTTCTTCTCTTAAGTGCTTATTCTACTAGCGTGCGACTCGTTGGCTGAATGGTCAGCGTACTGGCCTTCAGTTCAGAGGGTCCCGGGTTCGATTCCCGGCTGGGTCTGGGATTTTAATCTACATTAGTTAATTCCAGTGGCCCGGAGGCTGGGTGTTTGTGCTGTCCCCAACATCCCTGCAACTCACACACCGCACAAAACACTATACACCTCCACAACAACACGCAGTTACCTACACATGGCAGATTCCGCCCACCCTCATCGGAGGGTCTGCCTTACAATGGCTGCACTCTGCTAGAAATAGCCACACGAAATTATTATTTCCTACTAGCGTAGAGTCCGATTATGGAATAAAGAGCAAACGGTACGGAATGGCTCGATAGGAGTTCAGTTAGTAAAATGTAACTTAAAAAAATTTCCCTTCATTATCTTTGCCATGGACGAAGCCATGACCTAGATGTCGGATTATCTTAGGAGTTTGCCGTTTATAATAATAAAACAAATTTACGGAAAATGCTATAGCCTGCTGTAACTGCGATTTTGTACGTTTTGAGTTGTGCCACGTCCGCCTCTGTGGTGTGGTGGTTAATGTGATTAGCTTCCATTTCCGGAGTTCCGGGTTCGATTCCCGGCTCTGCCACGAAATTTGAAGAGTGGTTGGAGGGCTGGAACTGGGTCCACTCAGCCTTGGGAGGTCAACTGAGTAGAGGTGTGTTCGATTCCCACCTCAGCCATCCTGGAAGTCGTTTTCTGTGGTTTGCCATTTCCCACTTACCTAACATAAGGCCACGGCCGATTTCTTCTCTCGTCCTTGTATATTCCTTCCAATCTTCTCATCCCCCTGCAAGACTCCTGTCAGCATAGCAGGTGAGGCCGTCTGGGCGAAGTGCTGGTCAACCTCCCCAGTTGTATCTTCCGACCCAGAGTCTCAAGCGCCAGGACACTGCCCTTGGGGCAGTAGAGGTGGGATCCCCCGCTGAGTCCGAGGGTAAAACCGATCCTGGAGGGTAACCAGATAAAGAAGAAGAAGAAGAAGAAGAAGAAGAAGAGTTTTGCCAGTAATACAGTCCATGAGCGATATGATAATAGCAAGAGAGAGGATGAAACTCACAAGGGGGCGTCACAATTCCGCATCACTGATTTTGTTCAAACTTTGTAGATTGGTATTACTAAATCAAAAAAACACACTGGCAAAGTAGTAGCGAGCAACTCTCAAAAATTTCCGAAAAAAGCTATTTTGAAAATGCCGAGAAAAGTTGCGAGATGTTTGGTATGCTACGTACCATCAAGCAATAGACTGTGGCGCGGTGGTCGAGTGGTTAAGGTTCTCCACTTCAGTTATGAATATTGCGAGTTCGAGTCACGCAAGTCTCAACTTTCTTTTCTCTGACATTTTCTGATCCCCTTTTTCCTCGTGTTGTGAATGAGAGCATCAGTTAGTCACTCACTGACCGCGTTATGTCGTGTAACGGTTGTGTGCGATGTAACCAGACGTGCTCATCGTAAGTTCGATCGGCATGGAGATCTCACATGTTGAATTATGTTCGAACGGAAGTGTTCTTGAATGTGAAGCTACTCAAAGGGCAAACGAGTTCCCGGGAGTGCAAGCAACATACAAAGAGTTGAAAAGGGCCATGGTTTACGTCGAGCACCTACTTTGTATAAATCACTTACTGGATCCCGGTGACTCTGTAGAGATTATAGAAGAGGCCGAATTATTGGGAAAGAAAATCTTTAAATCTATTTTGACAGTAATAGAAGAAAACAAATTTGTAATAGATGAAAAAGGGGGAGAAAGGGAAGGGGGTAGAAAGCCGGTAGCAGCGTAACTCGAACCTACCATCTTCATAACTGAAACGGAGAACCTTAACCACTCGACCACGTCGCCACAGCCTCTCGTTGGATGGTACCTGGCATGCTAAACCTCTCGTAACATTTTTCGACCTTTTCAAAATCGCTTTTTTTCGAAAAGTTTTAAGAGTTGCACGCTACTACTTTGCCAGTGTGTTTTTGTGATTTAGTACTATCAAACTACCAAATTTTAACAAAATCATTGATGCAGACATCGTGACCTCCCCTTGTCAGTGCCAGTACATAGCCTATTCCTGTCGAATAGCACCAAGGGGTTTGCTCAAACTTAACCTCCCCATCCTACGGATGAATCACCATGAAATTAATATTATAATTAAGATATCAATGACGAAATTTAAAGTATGATGGTTCGCCGAGATGCTGGTTTGCGGAAGTACAAGCAAAATCGCAATGAATACGATTTCTATAATTACTGTGTTCTGAGTAACAGAGTCAAGAAAGTCCTAAGAAACCAAAAATAAAAATACTTGAACTCCCTTTCAGGTAAACTAAACACAAGTAACGTTTGGAAACATCTTTGTTCACTGGATATTTTGGAAAGTCTACAACATCAGACAGAATAAATTTTTCCTCCTAATGAGCTTAATGTATACTTTTCTGAAGATACAATACCGCATAATCCAATCAACCAGCCAGTGCGTGCGAATCATTCACCCCCTCACATAGTCACTCGCGTTTTATTTTCCAAGCTGTTCCTTTTAACCAAGTTAAGAAAGTACTTTATGCTAACAAATCTGAAGCCGTAGGTGTAGATAACATCCCCATACATTTTATATATCATATTATGGGTGCCATCCTTCAAATTGTAACACATATTTTTAATTACTGTTTTAAGACCGGTACCTTTCCATCTTTCTGGAAGCGCGCAAATGTTATTCCAGTACACAAAAATCCTGATCCTAACTTTCTTCCGATTATCGTCGCGTCTCTACCCTCCCGGCTCTTGTTAAGGCTTTGGAACGACTTGTGTTCGAACAAGTATTGCAATATTTAAATGACCATTCTTTCCTCGACCCCCTACAGTCAGGCATTAAGATGGGGAACAATACTGCAACTCCTCTCCTGGAAGTGACAGAAGACATCAGACTCGCTATGGAACAACTTCAAGTGACTGTTCTTACGCTGTTGGATTTCAGTTCTGCTTTTGACACAGCAGACTTACAGCAGTTAGTTCATAAACTGGAATCTTACTGGTTCAGCTCCTTAAAGGCTAGAGATCTTTATATTTTTTGAAAGATCGTTGGCAGCGGGTAACAACTCATAACATCATTTCGGAATGGAGACCAAGGAAAATAATCACCTCTCAGGGTAGTGTTTGGGGACCACTACTTTTTACTGTATATCAGTGGCAGCTCGTCTACACTAAAATCATACAGGTACCAGTTATATGCAGATGACCTTCAAATGTTTGGCCACTGTAGGATAAGCGAATTATCAGATGCAGTGAAAAAATTAAATGCTAACTTGAAACAACTAAGCGAATACGCACGATCAAATAAGCTTCTCATAAACCCATCAAAAACACAAGCAATCATTATCGGTTCTCGGAAGTTGCTACGTGTGATCAAAAGTGCTCATACTCCACCTCTGCCAATCAGTGTAATAGTGAGAAACCTTGGCGTGACTATCACTAAAACCCTAAATTGGACGGAAAATACTAAAAATATATATCAGAAAGTTCTTGCTTCACTTCATCTATTGAAAAGAAACAAAGTCATCCTACCATTAGACATGCCTCCAAGACTAGTGCACCGGGTGAGTTGGCCGTGTTGTTAGGGGCGCGCAGCTGTGAGCTTACATCCGGGAGATAGTGGGTTCGAACCCCACTGTCGGCATCCCTGAAGATGGTTTTCATTTTTTCCCATTTTCACACCAGGCAAATCCTGGTGCTCAACCTTAATTAAGGCCGCGGCCTCTTCCTTCCCAATCCTAGACCTTTACTATCCTATCGTCGTCATGAAATCTATCTGTGCCGGTGCGACGTAAAGCCAATTGTAAAAAGAAACTCGCGCAGACTTTAATTCCTCCTATCCTTGACTACTATGACGTAATCCTTGTTTACGCAACTAAGGAACAAATGATGAAACTGCAGCGAGCTCTCAACTGTTGCCTAAGATTCATTTTTAACTTGAGCTGTGATATGCAGATAACTCCTTACTCTCAAAAACTTCACTGGCTAAAACCTGATAAAAGACATAAATATCACATACATGTTTTCTTCTTCTCCTTAATCTGTTTACACTCCAGGGTCGGTTTCTCCCTCGGATTCAGCGAAGGATCCCACCTCTACTGCCTCAAAGGCAGTGTCCTGGAGCTTCAGACTCTGGGTTGGGGATATAACTGGGAAGGATGACCAGTACCTCGCCCAGGCGACCTCACCTGCTATGCTGAACAGGGGCCCTGCTGGGGGGGGGGGTGGAATATTGGAAGAGATAGACAAGGAAGAGGGGGGGGGAAGAAATATGCCTGCGCATGCGCGATCCAGACACCTTCTTACGCTGAGGTCACTGTACGCGTAACATTTCTACACCGGGTGATTCAAAATTTTGCGCAGAAACTGAAGTAGCGCATAGTGGTGTCGAAGTATAACTTTAGAACAAGAATGTTTTTGAGTCGAGGACGAAACCCTGCGTCAGAGGAGCCTGGGTATAATAATTGACAAAAAGTTTAACTTGCATGAATATATAGAACAAGAAACACAAAAATGTACTAATCTGATGCACGCATTGCCTAAATCGGCAAAAATTAACTGGGGACTGAATCATGATGTAATAAGAATATTTACAAAGGTGTTATCCTACCAATTATTTCAAATGGAGTTCCGGTCTAGATTGAAGCCGTTAACAAGCTTGACATAATTAAACTTAAACAAGTTCAAAGATTAATCAACATCAGAACAGCAAAGTCATTACAAACCACATCAAATGAAGCATAATGTATTTTAACAAAAACCAGTCCTATGATTTTAGAACTTCAAAAGTTAGCAACTTTCTATGACATCCAAAACGTAATAAGGAAAAACTATGGATGTTCCAAAGCACTACTCGAAGAGGCCACATCATGCAGACATATGCACCATTAAAGGAAAAAAAAACAAACCCCATGGCACTACAGCCCTTGAAGGGCCTTGGACTACCAAGCGATCGCTGTTCAGCCCGAAGGCCTGCAGATTACGAGGCATCGCGTGGTCAGCACGACGACTATTAAAGGAAAGAAAGATAATATAGACTACGAATTTGAAATTTGACGGGGGTAAGGGGGACATTGGAGTAGAAGCTGGGGTCGCCATATTCATTGTCAAAGAACTAGTACATCAACTACAGTATATCCTACAAAACTACTGCTCGAATAACCAAGCGAAACAGTTAGCGATTTTAAAAGCGCTAGAGTATTTGCAGACTTGTCAAAAGTTCCCTAACCATCAGAAAACAGCTGCATTTCATACAGACAGTAGGATAACTATAGAATGACTAAAAAATCATCCTATCGAGCATAATCTAATAGCATTAATAAGAGAACAAAGACGAAAACTGGAAATTCAAAACTGTTTAATTCATTTCCTCTGGATTAAAGCACACAATGGGGATCCCGGTAATGACATAGTGGACACAGAGGCGAAGCAAGCAGCAAGGAACCGAGATATATGTGTGTCTTACGACCGTAAACCAGCCAGTGTAGTGTTTAAGTGAACTACAAAACAGTGAGAATAAATAAGTGAGAATACGAATGGAACAGCACCCTAAATGGAGCGGTGACAAAATCATTCATACCGAGCGTGAAGGACAGATTAAAGTTAAATTTGCCATTAACCGGAAAAGTAACGACTTTGTTAACAGGACATAGTAAAATAAATTCGCATTTCTTTTTGTTTTAAAATAAAAGACAGTCCTTTATGAACGTGTGGAAATGAAGAACAAACAGTGGATCATTTGTTATTTAGATGTGTAAAGCTAGATAGAGAAAGACAAATGTTTAAGGGCAATATGATAATGACATGTAGAAAATGGACATTCGACAAAGTGAAACTAAAGGAGTACTATAGAATAGAATTAACTTTATACTTAAGTTCGATAGATTCAGACAAACGTTAGAAGATTATTACGTGTTAATGAAATGTGCATAATATCAATTAACGTTACTCTAAGTGATTTGGACAGGTTCTAGAATAATACAGCAGAATATCTAATGCTAGTACACGGAAAATAAACTGAAACAGAATAATCATGAATGACATTCGAAAAATAGCCCTAAATAATAAGAAATATATGTACTCAATTTGTCATTATATTATGTAAAATTTATTATTACAGAGCATTACATTAATTTTAATGGAACATGCTGTTAAATAAATAAATATATATATATATACAAATTAAAGGGAAGCCTGATAACAGGGAAGGTGTTTGCACTTCTATAGCACCAAAAAAATGCACATTAGCGTTACCAATAAACCGACGAGCAATTGAATTAGAATTAGCTGCAATTTTGGTGATACGGCGCTGTGTTCAGCTCCAGTGAATATAATAAAACACATGACTGCGATGTCACCAGATATTACAATGGCCATGCCAGTAATAGTTAAGCACAAGATGGGTAGGAAAAGAGATCCATGGCATTTCGCATCATGCGACGTGAAGGGAGCCTCGAAAAGCACATTGTACTAGGAAATGTGGCAGAGAAGATTGAATATGAAAAATACCCTACAACGTTGGTCAGGCTGCACGAAACTTTCGCCCAAGATGTACCTCCTACAAGCAAGTCTTCCGACAAAATAGCGCCGAAAATAGCGATGGACACAAAGAAATAGCGTCAGAGAACACGATTTCCAGGATTGAGTGAACGATAGAGAGAGAGAGATAGAGAGAGAGAGAGGGACCAGAAACCTATCCACGTTAAAACGAAAACTTTTGCCAAAAGTGGCGTCAGTATACATGCCTCTCTACAGTTGCACTTGTAATCTTAATAATGAAAGATACGTTCTGACGGCTCTTAGAGGGAGGTCCGTTCTCTGTCTGGTTGGGTAGAAGGGTGTAGGGGTTATGGCTTCCATGGGAACGTGGATGGACACACTGCGATTGCCATGGAGATAAGCATGATCGCTGGCTTGCGTTTCTTGGAGTTGCCAAACCTCCCTCTTCTGAGTTACGTACAACAGCGATCACAAGATTTCCGGGTGGAGAAAGAAAAACAGGTAACGTTTGGGCGAATATTTTGGCCAAACCTGAGGATGAAGGGGAAGTCACCAAGACTACATCACATGTGTTCGTCTTCCAGGAGGTGTGGCATGCTACGTTGCGCACTCAGAGGTCACTCCAAACTCCATTTTCTCGGGAACTGATTAATATGTTTCTATGGTTAAATATTCCGGCAATACTAGCTTGTCCTAACCGAGGTAAACTATTATTTAACTGTAATGTAATTGCAATGGAGTGTGCACGATGTAATCCCACCCCAATATATGGCATTTAATTGTTTGATCAGCGCTGGCAATAACTTCATAGGAACGGTTTTGCAAACGCCCTTGCCTCTCTGATAATCATAATTCATTAATGCCAGGTTATTTTACATTGGTTTCTGAGGATAAAAATTATTATTACTACTACTAGTAGTAGTAATAGCAGTAGTACTAGCATTATTTAACGGTGCTTATATTGACGAAAATAAGGGCCAGTCTTTCTTACAGTGGTTGAGTGCGATGCCATTTGATAATGACGTCATAGTTTGGACTGCTAACATTTCAGGCAGACTTCGCACACAAGAATTACAAAGAAACTGGAGAATTTGACCTTCAATGAGTTGACATACACATTACGTCTCTTGCCTTGAAGTATCCATGTGGTTCCTTCCTTCATTTACCTCTAACTTCATTCTCGAGCCAGTGGGACGCGTGGGTGGGCGGCGAAGCAAGTACCTTCCCCTCTGAGTGTGTTTCGTTCCTGCTAGATATCCTCGTACTTAGTTTTCTCCGCCGCCCCTCACTCCTCAGATGTGTGCATATGTTAACGCGTCTAATGGATATGACCAATGAGAGAGAGTCTGTAACCAGGCACTGGGTTTTTCTGAGGGCTGTACTGATTTATTGCCTGAAATGAAAAATTCTGGCCACGGGATACTAAGGATTTCGAGTGTACAGCATAACACAGCGGCTTGAACGAACGAACAAACGAGCGAGCCAGAAGCGAAGGCAAGGAGAAATGATTGTAGGAATGTGCCAACAACGTACAATGGGACGTGTAATGCTCCTCTCCCCTGCCCAATATGCCAAAACGCTCCCGTTAATATTGCTGGTATGTATGTTGTTGTTGTTTAGTCCTCAGCCCGAAGGCTGGTTGCATCCTCAACAGCTCCGCCATCAGCTGTCATAAATGGCCTAGGCAACACTGAAGAGGCGTACTAGGGAAATGAGGAGTGAGGTAGTTTCCCGTTGCTTTCCTCACCGAGCCAGAAGTTATATAGCACTAAAATATCTCTACACAGTAATTGAAGCTTTAAGATATTATCTCATATTGCCTCCCTCATCAAAACACCTGCCCTGTTATCAGGCTTCCCTTTAATTTGTATATATATATTTATTTAACAGCATGTTCCATTAAAATTAATGTAATACCCTGTAATCATAAATTTTACATGATATAATGACAAATTGAGTACATATATTTCTTATTACTGTATTTAGGGCTATTTTTCGAATGTCATTCATGATTATCCTGTTTCAGTTTATTTTCCGTGTACTAGCATTAGATTTTCTGCTGTATTATTCTAGAACCTGTCCAAATCACATAGAGTAACTTACGTTAATTTATATTATGCACATTTCATTAACACGTAATTATCTTCTAACGTTTGTCTGAATCTATCGAAAATGGACATTCGACAAAGTCATATTGTCAAAGCCAAGGATAAAGCTGAGACAGATCAATGAAACTAACAATATTGCTCTAGCCCATACCAGAAGACATAGTGCACTGTAAACACTACGTCCTGCCAGCAAAGGCACATGACTGCGATGTCACCAGATATTACAATGGCCATGCCAGTAATAGTTAAGCACAACATGGGTAAGAAAAGAGATCCATGGTTTATCTTAAATCTGATACCAGAGAGCAGAACTTCAAAATTGATACGCAGCCAACCTAAATAGAATTAAATGCATATTAGCGTTTTCTTACCAATAAACCGACGAGCAATAGAATTAGAATTAGCTGCAATTTTGGTGATACGGCGCTGGTGTTTTATTATATTCACTGGGGATGAACACAGCTGGTATAGAACCCATAAATTCTGACGCAAAACGCATTTTCAGCTCCAGACGTTTGGGTCATACCATCTCTAAAATTATGCAAGCACTGGATTCCCACTATCAAGAGAGCATATTGAATACGCGGATTCCAGGAAAACCACCCCTATTGCTACAAGGTGTTGATTTCAGGAGTCGTCTTCGGCTGATTCGGATTTTAAAGACATATGTGCGAGCCACATTGGAGCAGGTCACAGGCGAAGTCAATGCTAGATAACAGTTAGGTGTGATTAGCCGTACTGTCCAGAATCGTTTCTTAAGTGGGGTACAGAAGCCACTGTCTCATTTGGGGACCTATCGTCATTGCACGTCATAAGGTATAAAGACTGGCATTGGCCAAGAGAACTCGCGATGCACGGTGGAAGTTCTCTTGGACGGATAGGTCGCGGTATCAGTTGGTATACGCCAAAGGCAGGGTGAGGACTGCGTAGCCAAGACCATGAGGCAATTTATTCCTCATTTTATCAGGATTTAGGTTGATGGCAGTGATATCATGAAGTGGAGAATGTTCATGTAAGAACATCAGCCAATATCTCATCGGCGAAAAATACAAGACCCTGCAGTCAGATCATCATCACAAGTCGTTGAACTCATTGCTAAGCGTGGTGACGCCATGAACCAAGCGCCGTCAACCAGAATGGATACCAGATCATATAAACTCATTTTGTCGCCTTCACATCTGCATGAAACCTACACACACAGCAAGATTTTTAATTCGCTGATCGCACCCAAACTCTGGTCGACTGCTTCGATTACCTCATCAGGAGAATTAAGGCGATTTCCTGGCCTCAAAGTTCACCTAACCTCAATCATCTTAAGCATATCTGGGATTCTGTCGCACTCTGGAAATTATTTCAACAAACCTGCAGCTGTAGAGTGATCGTGAATCAGGATACTTTCCTGAGACTTTGTGTTTTGTCAAGGCCATGGCATCGAGCATTACCGTCATCATGAGAGCGAAAGGAGGTCCTACACGCCAATATTCAATTGCTCATTGACATATATGCCTTTTAGTAAACACCAGTCGATGCATTAGATTCTACATTGTTCTATGTTACCTAGACTTTAACCCTCTGTGTGATTGAGAACAGCTGCCTCTGCCTGGGAATGCCAGGAACGACATAATGGAGACTATATTTATTTTTCCAAAATGTTCTATATCTCTCAACAGTGCAGAACTAAAAATCAAGAAAGTAACAGGCAATTTAAATCCAGGTTGTTTAATAGTAAAGGAAACAGTGTAGGGCTCATCAGTTTGAGACGGCATCTCTCCAAGACATTGGCCGTTGTGACACGATTTATTTAAGTTTACAGTCGGAAGCAATAAATTAAAGTTACGGTATGGGAACTTAATTTTTTGTTATGGAAGCCTAGGATGGCAAGCTGAGAGACATCTCTCTCCTAGATCTTCGGTAATGAATTGTGCTTATCACAGGATAGCTTACAGTAGTACCACACCGGGCAGCTATAGCTTGAATGAGAGCTCTGCATTAGAGAGGTGGTGTGCTGATTCCACCGTCGAAGACCCTGAGAATGATTTTCCGTTGTTTCCGATTCTCTTCAATGAGGAAAATGCAGAGACAGTTTCCTATTATAGGCCACGGTCGCTCCACGTTCATCTTTCTCAGCACCTCAAATCACTGCAATTCATACTTTGGTCTTCTAAAGGGCGTCACCATCTAGAAGGCCCATCGTACCCCATGAAGGTATTGAATGAAAGATTAAAAGAATAATGGTGTCACAACGATGTACTAGAGGTGCGGTTGCCAAGCGACAGTGCCCACACTGAAGTTAAATAATGGACACGGAACTGCTGTTTACCAAAGCTATTTGAACTGTCGCCCACCACCTTCAATGTAAGCATCACATCGACGCAAGTTTTCGTCCTAGAATAAACGTACAAAATTTACTATCGAGCGAGTTGGCCGTTGGGTTAGGGGAGCGAATCTGTGATATTCTATGGTTTCCTCATTTTCATACCAGGCAAATGCTGGAGCTGTGCCTTAATTTAGGTCACGGATGCTTCTTCGTCACTCCTAGCCCTTTCCTATTCCATTGACGCCATAAAATATATCTGTGTCGGTGTGACAGAAAGACAAATGTAATAAAGAAATCTAAATTTGTTACATTTGGGCCTCTCTATGGGCTACTTCAGCTTTTTGCGCAACCTTTTATATCAACCTAAATAGGCCTACCACCATTCAATTTCCAGTACCTCTCTTACATTTTAAATAATCCTCTAACCTACTGGGGGGAAAGGGAGATGCCATTGGCTTGCTTAATTTAAAGTAGGTCTACTAAGCTCTGCTGTGGATCAGTGATGGAATGTTGGCCTCAGGTTCACAAGATTGTAAGTTCAAACCCAAGGAGTTAGTCGGACTTTTCAAAGGCGCAAAAATGTCCATTCGTACTCCATGTCCCATGATGTTGGCATGTAAACAGCTCTATTGAAATATTAGGTGTATAACCGACAAAATAATTTAAAACTCATCTGTAGGTCACATAAACTGAGATATGGTTTATCTTAAATCTGATACCAGAGAGCAGAACTTCAAAATTGATACGCAGCCAACCTAAATAGAATTAAATCAAAATATCTCTACACAGTAATTGAAGCTTTACGATATTATGGCATAATGCCTCCCTCATCAAAACCACCAGTGTGACTGGTCACGGAGGCCAGGAACTAGCGGGAATTTACAGAAAACCCGTCGGCGCATGTACCTATATAATAAGCACGGTCGCAGACGAGGTGGCCGGAGGAGAGCTGGCAGGATGGTCTGGCCTTATCCTGGGATATGGTGATCTCGTAAGGGAGCGTATTATAGTATAATATTAGCCTATTGTAGCAAATATACTTACCGTATTTAAGAACTCACATAGGTAAGAATGACGACGTATTATATTCTTTTTCTCTTTTCTTTCTTTTTTCCGCCAGTCGTAAGGGTTATGCAGCACTAGATCATAATCGTTTGAAGCTGAAACAAGACTAACTGGACAAAGATATTCAGATTTCACAGACATGAAACTCAATATTTTTCTTTGTCAGCCCTAGTGGGATCGAATCCCGCCTTGCGTAGCACTGAAGATATTCTTCCGTGGATTCCCATTTTCAAACCGGACAAATGCTGGGGCTGTACATTTAACTAAGGCCACAGCCACTTGCTTTCCAATTTTAGTTCCTTCCCATCCTTACGTCGCCGAAAGTCTCCAATGTGTTAGTGCGACGTTAAACCACTAGAAAATACCAAATAAACCCAAAAAAGAAAAAATAAGTTCTAGAACTCAACACGCAACAAAAATTGACACATTCAAGCGCAGTGCCAGTGAAGAAACCTGTATGTGCGGCGAAATAGTCATGAATATGTGCAAATATACCGGGTGGATCACCAGCCCCTTGTTTTTCGGAGATAGGCAACCCAAATAACGCGTATAACCTAGAGATCCTTACAGTTTAGTTTTATAACTTGAAACGTCTCCTTATGGTCGATAAGGTTCTCCCCTACCTGTGTGTCATCACTGTAAATTGATCCATGGGCCTAGCAAAGGTAAAACTATTGTGCACAATTCCGCGCCAAATACTAAGGACCATTCTGAAAACATGTGATTTAATGCGCCTTGAAATAACACAGGTACTCATAATGCGATGGAATTAATAGGTTATACCACGCGCTCTGTAATGTAAAGAAGTTAAATGATCACTGTAAATCACCATTGAAGACTTTGACACTGATATTAACTTCCGAAGTGGAACGGCCGTCCTTAAGTAAAAACGTATAGCAAGTATCATGACATGTATGTTGACTTCGTGGCTGAATCGGTTAAGGGCTGGAGCACAGGGTGCGTGAGTATTGGCAGCCTCGTGGTTTGAATCCAGTGACAGAGGTGCTCCATTCTGGCGGGGATACAATAATCATGAACATTTTTCTATTGGTTTTAAGGTGTGCGCTCTGATTCGGAGTCTTTCCACTAAGGTTGGGTGGGGGATGTATTGAGAAGGAAATCTGCCTTGATTTTTTATTAAGGCACTCTGGGAGCACTTGTGGTGGTGGTGGTGATGGTGAAACGGGAAAGCGGGAAAAACCATTTTGAGGACGGCCAGCATGGAATTCGAATTCGCAACCTCCTGAGTCCAACGCACACAAATAATTATCCACACCTACCAGGTCACATCACAGCACTTATTCCTTTTCTCAGGATGTATTGCTATGAGAAGTACGTTGAACTGTTGCTAATATATGGAGAAAGTTTGGTCGAATTAATATGTACACTACGTGATCCGTAATGGTAAAAAGTTAAATGAACACTGTAAAGAATTTTTGATGACTTTGACACGGATGTTAACTTTCGATGTGGAACGGCCATACTTAAGTACAAATCCTTTAGCGAGCGTCTTGTACGTTGCCATTGTGGTTGAGTCGGTTAAGGGCTGGTGACACAAGGTGTCTGAATACCTGTAATGTAGTGGTTCGATTCCAACCGTAGGTATGATTTTGTTAAGTTTTGACTGACAGAGTGTGCCCCATTTTAACGAACACACAATGTTTATGCACACATACTAGGTCACACCGCAGTATATATTCATTCACTCACAATGTATTCCAGTGACGAGTACGTTGTTAAGTTGCCTATTTATAGGGAAACAAGGCAGGACGATGTCCGGTCGGAATGTCTCTCTCACGAGCGTTCTCCTGACAGAAGAACACCAATACGTTCAGAAAACTTGAATGAAGATTGCGGTCAACTTGGACACTGCGAGGGGCACCTTCCGTTAGAGGTACTCCTATAACATCCGGTTCAAATGAAGATGCTGTCCAGAATAACCCTCATATTAGAACACGGACACTTGCACAACAGCCCAACATCACCCGTTCATCACACAGGCGTATATTGTGTAAGAATACATTTCACCCATACCACCTGTAGTTTCACCACCAGCTCCACAGACGTGATTTCGATTCTAAACTGACATTTTGTCAATGGGAATTACACAATATGACCAATAATGCAGCGTATGTTTTGGCAAGAGTCCTGTTTTTAGACGAATTACCATTTTACAAGAGTGGCGTCGTGAATCGGCACTACTGGACTGCGGAGATTCTCCATTGGATAAGACAGGGCCCATTTAAAGTTCAGTGGGGAGTATATGTCTGGTGTGGGGTTTTGGGTGACTATTTCATCAGACCATATCTCTTCGACGGACATAAAATGGGAGCACGCTACCTTTATTTTCTTCTAAATTAACCCCCACAATTGCTGGAGAACATGCTACTGCACAAGCGATTATGAATGTGGTTTCAACAGGACGGAAACCTACCTCAGGGTCCAGCAGCCATCCAGAACCATCTTCGTACTTCATACTCGAATACATTGATAATAATGGGCGCTCACTAGCCCGCCAAATCACTTGATTAACGCCACTTCACTTTTTCCTGTGGGGTCGCTTAAAGCAGATAGGCATAAGAGCCTAACAATCTTGGTCACCTTTGATCACCGAGTTATACCAGGTTGTTACCTTTTCTTCTTCTTCTTAATCTGTTTACCCTTCAGGGTCGGTTTTTCCCTTGTACTCGGCGAGGTATCCCATCTATGCCGCCTCACGGGCAGTGTCCTGAAGCTTCAGACTCTGGGTCGGGGGAACAACTTGGGAGAATGACCACTACCTGGCCCTGGCGGTCTCACCTGCTATGCTGAACAGGGGCCTTGTGGAGGGATGGGAAGACTGTAATGGACAGGCATGGAGAGGGAAAGAAGCGGCCGTGGCCTTAAGTTAGGTACTATCCCAGATTTTGTCTGGAGGAGAAGTGGAAAGTCACGAAAACCACTTCCAGGATGGCTGAGGTGGAAATCGAACCCACCTCTACTCAGTTGACCTCCTCGTTTTAGCCCTCGTACCACTTCTGAAATTTCGAGGCAGAGCTGGGAAACGAACCCGGGCTTCCGGGCGTGGCAGCTAATCACACTAACCACTACACCACAGAGGCGGACACATGCATGTATTAATACATAATATCCTACATAGCAACTCACTTCTGTACACTTCCTCCGAATTTCATTTTCTCTCCTCATTTCATAACTCTAATCCTCGCGCTGGACCTACTCTTGCAATACTTCTTCACCATTCATATGCGTATAACAGTTCTTTTACTGTGACCATTTCTAGACTAGCTGCCACCTCCGGAGGCCCCAGTTCGATTCCCGGCTATGCCACGAGATTCTGACAGTCAGCCATGTAGAAGCTCACTCTAAGTAAATGAATGAGTCAGCGAATAACGGGATACAAGTGAAAATATAATGATGGTGAAATTTAGTTACAATGTGAGCACTTCAAAAATTTAAATTATAGCTGTTTGACACATTTTTGCTGATCTCCAAGTTGTACTAAATGTGGTCGCATCTTCTATGCAAGGATTGGTCTGTTGAACCTCGAAGTCACCTGCAGTGGACTAAATTTAAACTGCAGGTGAAAAACGTATACTCGGATGCAAGTAACGCCCGACGATGTTTTTTATTATTATTATTATTATTATTATTATTATTATTATTATTATTATTATTATTATTACTAGCAAATGTAAACGTGCTTCGCTACCGTATTCTACATCGTATACGAATATCGAAGTAAATTACTGTACATGCATTGAATAAGACTTTTTAAATTGCATGACTCTAAGCGTTATCCAGAAACAACAGGGGGAGGCCCCTATACGCTGTTTCCATTGTAAAGTGCGAGTTACGGAGTTGTGATGATAACGGCAAGCTCACTTGCCTACTGACTTTCAAAATCGATTAGGTAAGTTTTCGTTATAATGGGAGGCCCTATTACTTACTGCGCGGTCAAAATCGATTTGGGGAGGTTTCCTTACAATGTCAGGCCTTTTCCTACTTCCAGACAGATTACAGTTGGGAAGTTTTTATTATTGTTACGGGGATACCGTGGTGGACAGAGCTGAAAGAAACTGCGGCATGAATGGATCGATATACGGTAATCAGAAGATTAATTTAAAACTTTAAAATTATAGCTATGTTTCTTTCTCAGCTACCTTTTGGTTTATTTTCAAAGATAGACTATACAATTTCAGGTACCAAAATTGTGCTTACAAGTTAGGTAACAACCTTTAGAAAATCAGAACAATCAACTAATAACACATTGGCCAACCTGAGCTCGCAGCTCTCTAATTATACATTCTCCAAAAGCAATGCGGCTCCTTCTAAGACCAGCCGAGGAGACGAACCTCCCAGTTTATTTTAAATCACCAGGAGACAGAGTATTCAAAATACACACTCTTCGAAGAACACTTTTTTGCTCCACAAAATTTTCTAGGAGACCACTCTCCAAACATTACAATGTTAGAGTCTTCCAAAAGGCATCATTCAATAGTTACACTAACACCTCTACATAAATAGAAAGAGCAGTTCCTCTATATCTAGTCTGTGGCGACCATCGCCATGGCCACCCCTCTCATGATAGCGGAAGAGGTGTATTTGAGGGTACTTGGGGGGTCCGCGGGACCTCACCCGGGCATAGGCTGCGATGGCCGAACTTGCCGTCAAAAGTTGAACTATACATCCTGCACTTGTACGGTTGCAAGAAGACTTCAAGGTCTGTTTTCGACGTAATTTGTACAAATGAACTTTTATCAAAAAAATTATATCTGTAAAATCCAAATTATTTTTCTAACAAGCTAAAATTCAAATTGTCATCGCGAGGAAGGACGTTTGGAGGGGAAAGGTACACCAGCCCCGTTCATTTAAATGAAGCGCCTTGGAAAATGTCATCTTTAACCTAAAACTCGCAACAACTAGCGCAACAAGCTTGAACTTTTATCAAAAGTTGTTTCTACTACAAGCTATGCCATGCCCTCTGGTGTGAAGACGGACTATTAAAATTATTAAGTAATTTTGTTCTCCTGGGTTTCCGGAACTGAGTTGATTATTTTTTGCTTTCGGTGTGTTGAAGTTTACAACACTTCTGGTTGTTGTCGCCAAAGTTAGATGTAGGCCAATAGGAAATTGTGTATATGTATTTCTTCATCAATCACCTATGTTCCGTATTTATTTTATTACCTTAAAAAATTCGTGGCGTGTTGGGCCATAGCGCAGAGTTTTCTGGATCTTTCCTCTCGAGTATAAAAGCTGGCATATTTTTCGACTAGGTGGTCTATTCATCGCTTCAGTCTACTGTGCGTTTTTATAAAGGATACGGGAAGCCTCGTCCATCGCCGAGTAGTCCATCAGCTCAAGCTAATGGCAATCCTAACTAAGTGATAGTCTTTGACAGCTAGCTCGAGGGGAAACTTTCCAGTCTTTACTAGCGTAACTTTAATTTTCTAAAATGACTCCTTCAAACAAGTCAAAGGAACTTAGCCCAAATCAGGGAATAAAGAGTGTGATACCCTCTCGCGTTTCCTATCAACTTGATTTTGAGGTGACTATGATTTTGTAACATTTTTCAATTTTAAATCCTTGTAATTTAAATATTCTCTCTATCCAGTCACCTCGGTAGTATAGGCTTAGCCTCTATAACTTCGGGCCAGAAGCCGCTGTCCTCATTTAGGAAACGGCAACAGCAGAGGAAGAGGCATCTGTTTGGACTATGAATTTCTTAGAGAAATCGGGCATGGCCAACACAGGGGCGTTACAAGGAGCTAATTTAAGGTCTAACATCTTAACACAAAAGGAATGAAATAGAATTTCGCAGGAGTATCGAATACCCATTCTACCGCGCCTTTGTGGAAAACATCAGGTTAATGTTACTGGCCCAAAAAGTTAAATGATGTGGAGGCGGATACTTACACTCCTTGAAATTTGCAATTAAAAGCCTAAAACCCCATTTAAGGTCTTCAAAAGCGGCTTGCTGCGGCAGCCCCCATTCTAATTGGACACCTTAGCGAAGTTAGGAATAAATTTTTTGAAGAAATTCACCATGCCTAAGAACCTAGAAATTCCTGTGATGTCCTTAGAAGGCTTGAAGCTACGATTAGCCTGCGTTTTGGAGTGGTCTATATAAACACCATCAGGCGACACAATATGCCCTAAGAATGACGTATAAAACATAGCAACAGCTACAAAACATAATTTAACAGTCAACCCAGCCTTATGAAGACGATTGAGGACTTCCTTCAGATGACCTAAGTGTTATTCAAAGGTCTCTGAAAACACAACTACATCATCGAAATAATTATATAGATTTTCAAATTTCATGTCGGAGAACACCCTATCCTGCAGTTTAGTAAGGACAGCCGCACCTGTGGGGAGAACGAAAGGCACGCGGTTGTATTCATACAAATTCCAATCCGTGGCGAAAGCCGTTAGATGTTTCGATTATTCTGCCAGGTGTATTTGATAATATGCCTGGTTAATACCTAGGTTAGTAAAGAACTTAGCCTTGCGAAACCACGAAAAACTTTTTTTTTTTTTTTTTGCTAGTTGCTTTACGTCGCACCGACTCAGATAGGTCTTATGGCGACGATGGGACAGGATAGGGCTAGGAGTGGGAAGGAATCGTCCGTGGCCTTAATTAAGGTACAGCCCCAGCATTTGCCTGGTGTGAAAATGGGAAACCACGGAAAACCATTTTCAGGGCTGCCGATAGTGGGGTTCGAACCTACTATCTCCCGAATACTGGATACTGGCCGCAATTAAGCGACTACAGCTATCGAGCTCGGTCCACGAAAAAAAAAAAAAAAAAAAAAAAAAAAAAAAAAAAAAAACTAGAATGAAGATCCGGAAGGGGCACAGACTGCCGTACGACCTTACGGTTTAAAGTCCTATCATCAACAAATGGCATGAAACTGCATTCGGGTTTCGGTATAAGAAAAATGGGCGATGAATACGCCGACTTGGAAGGTCTAATAATACCATCCCTTAACATCTGATCAATGATTTCCATAAGAGCCTTCATTTAGGTGGAGATAGCCAAAAAGGGGGAACCTAACCTGAATATAATCTGTTAGCTCAATCTGATATTCAATAATGTCAGTGGTGCCTAGGGTTTCTGAAAATACGCCAGGAAAAGACTGACACAACCTTCTAATACTTTCAGCCGGGTCCTCAGGTAGATGCCTAAGATCTAACGACATCTCGCCCTGGGTAGGCGAAATAGATGAAAATGACACAGAATTACATTTCAAAAAGGGAATATAAATGTTACTAGCAGACTTGAATGTGCACGCCTTGATCTGAAGTTCAAGCACCAGACCGGAATGAGACATGAAATCGGCCCCCAATATTACAGGGCAAGAAAACTGTTTAGCCAAAAATAACTTAATTTTCCAAGTAAATTTTGAGATTCCAATTTTAGCGACAATGAAGCCTAAAATTTTCAAGGGTGGTGACGTTGACGGAAAATATTTAACAGAAGGCAACAATAGTCCGAAAATCTACAGCAAGATTTTAGTTTAGAGTACCACTTCTCGGAAATAATGGAGCTAACGCTCCCTGAATCTAATAACGGGTTCATTATTCACTTCAATTTTCAGAAATGGTACGAATCTTGGGGTCTCCGAAGCAATTCTAAGGCATTCCCTAGGGCCTTCAAATAATAAATTAGAGGAAGTCTATAACTTGAATAATTCGTTACTTGATTTAACGGCGGCTGAGCCTCGGAAAATTGAACATTTTGACTCAGCCTATGACGCTAGTCACTTCCTATCGCGTGGATTCGTGGAGGCAGCACCAGAAGTTGAACAAGGTAACAAGGTGTGCTGTTAAGTGAAGTGCAATTCTTGGCAAGATGGGAAAACGTCCCACACGTGAAACAGTGTTGGGACGGACCTGCTCCGTTCCTAGTTCCACTAGATTTTACCAAGGGGCATTTATTTCAAATGTGTTCAGGCGATCCGCACGCGTAACACTTGCGTCTGGGGAAGGTTTCGCGAGGTGGTGGCCGAGAACTGTCAGATGACGGAGGGGGCTCCCTGGCGACTTGTAAGGTGTCAGCGCACCTCACTCCTTCGGCTGACACTGACATTGCCTCGAGTTCCGAGAAGGTTTGGGGCCGAGAGGTGAAACATTGGTATGACCTATAGGGCGGAGAGGTTCCTTCTACAATGGTTTGCACAAATTGATCTTCTGGAAAATGGAGAGCGAATACCCTGGTATAACATTTTATATCTTGAATAATATAAGCCAGATGCTCATCTAAACTCTGTACCCTGAAGTAGTACTTCTGAATTAGAGATGACATTGCTCTAGTAGGGATAAATTTAGCCAGAAGATGGACTTGGAAATCCTCTACCGAAGATCAATCAGCTATTGCTTTTACTATCTTGTCCGAGAGACGCCTGTAGGATAGAGATAAATTATGTGTAGTATTTGGGAATGAGACAGAGCAAATAATAAAGCATGATCTTGAAATTCAATTAAAAATCTTAGAAAAGAAATGACCTCATTAGTTGAATTAATTGAAAATTTGGAGATGGCTTTAAGCAGCATGCCTAATAGGTGGGGCAAACTGCTAAAACCAGGCGACATAATAGGTGACGACGCTGCAGGTTGAGAAGGTTCAAACGCAGCATTACTCATAAAGAAAGGTGGAAGTTGTCTTAGATGATCAGATACTTGTTCCGATGGGGCAGATGTTCGTTGAGTAGCCACTGATTCACTACTCTCAATAGCCCTCCTAGAGTCCTCTTCCGCAGTCAAGTTTACCGTTTGAACAGGGTCAATTTTAGCACCAGCGGCCCCAGACAACAACTGACTAACCCTACTAGACATATCCGACAGACATTCGATCAAGTTACTAGACTCTTTCACATGATCATCCTTTAGTTTCAGAGACAATAGATCCCTAGCCCTATTATAAAAATGAAACCCTCTAGCTTGAACTCTTTTAAGTTGATTAGCTGAAGGATCGCTTACTTCAAAAAAGCTAACTACGCAAGTTAGCTCGATGGTATTATCCGTGATAGTGGACATAGCCTCATCAATATCTTTGTCCACAAATACCGGGATACAAATAGGAAGTTCTAAAGATATCTTAAGTTCAGCAATATCTGCGACAACCTCGCCGCCAGATTGGACCTTCCTAATTAGAAGTTCGTAAATCAATTTCTCCTTGCGCAAATACACGGGTGCAAGAACTTCGTGAGGACCAGACATATTGATAGAAAATCTAACGAATTTTAGAAATTTCCAGCAACCAAGAAAATGTTTAAAGTTCGGAGTTGATTTCTGTTAATAGACGTCAAAATGGACTTGATCCAGACCCATTCAACTTCGCTCTTCTAACATTTGTTACGGGGATAACGTGGTGAATAGAAGTGAAAGAAGGTGTGGGCATGAATGAATCGATACACGGTAGTCGGAAGATTAATTTAAAACTTCAAAATTACTGCTATATTTCTTAGCTACCATTTGCTTTCTTTTCAAAGTTAGATTTTACATTTTCAGGTACCAAAAGTTTGCTTACAAGTTAGAAAATAAGAACAATCAAGTAATAACACATTAATCAACCTGAGCTTGCAGCTCCCTAATTATATATTCTCCAAGGGCACTGCGGCTCCTTCTAAGAACAGTCTAGGGGACGAACCTCCCAATTTCTTTTACATCACCAGGAGACGGAGTATTTAAAGTAAACAGTCTTCCAAGAGCACTTCTTTGCTCCACAAAATTACCCAGGAGATTACTCTCCAAATATTACAACGTTAGAGCCTTCAAAAAGGCATCATTCACAATTTACACTAACACGTCTACATGAATAGAAATAGAATCTATGCTCTATAAAATTTACACTTTGGAATCTATTTCCCAGGTCTATCAAAGGCTCAAACTACATTTCACAAACTCCATCAGTATCCACTGTCTTCTCTGTTCAACAGTCTAACATCTTTACACAAAGGAATCAAATAGAATTTCACAGGGGTATCGAATACCCATTCTACCGGGCATTTGTGGAAAATAACAGGTGAATGTTACTGGCCCGAAAATCAAAATGATGTGGAGGTGGTCACTTGCACTCCTTGAAATTTGCAATTAAAAGCTTAAAACCCTATTTGGGTTTGTGGCCCGAAGTTACAGAAGATACCAAGGTGACTAGATGGAGAGAATATTTAAATTACAAGAATTTCAAACTGGAAGAGGTTACAAAATCATAGTCACATCAAAATCAAGTTCATAGGGAACGCGACAGGGTATCACACACTCTATTCCCTCGTTTCGGCTAAGTTCTTTGACTTATTTGAAGGAGTCATTTTAGAAAATTAAAGTTACATTAGTAAGGACTGGAAACTTTCCCCTCTAGCTAGCTGTCAAAGACTATCACTTAGTTACGACTGCCATTACCTTGAGCTGATGGACTACTCGGCAATGGACGTGGCTCCCCGCCTCCTTTATAACACACACACTAGACTGGAGCCATGAATAAGACCACCTGGACGACAAATGTGCCAGTTTTTATACCCGAGGGAAAAGATTCAGAAAAGTCTGGGCTAAGGCCTAACACACACCTAATTTTGATTGGGTAATAAAATAAATACAAGACATAGGTAATTGGTGAATAAATACATATACAAAATTTCCTTTTGGCCCACATCTTACTTTGGTGGGAATAGCTAGAAGTGTTGTAACATTAACACACGAAAAGCAACGAATAATCAACTCAGTTTAGGAAACCTAGGAGAACAAATTTACTTAATAATTTTAATAATCCATCTTCACACCAGAGGGCATAACATAGCTTGTAGTAGAAACATCTGTTGATAAAAGTGCAAGCTTGCTGCGCTAGTTGTCGCGAGTTTTTAATTCAAGATGGCTTTTACCAAGGCGCTTCATTTAAATGGAGTCGGCGGGTGTACCTGTCGGTTCAATTATTATAGCAGGACCTTTCCTACTGCCAGTCAAAATTGAGTTGTGCTGTTTTTCGTAATTGCAGGCCCATTTTATTAATGGAAGACACACCGAGTTGGTGAGTTTCCATTATAATGGCAAGGCGACTGTGCCTAACGCCAGTCACATTTTAGATGGGTACATTTGTTTATAATTGCGGGTGCACTTGCCTACTCCTAAACACAATCGTTTAGGAGGGTTTTGAACACAATTGCATGTTCCCTTTACTTCTGCCAGTCATATCGAGAAGGGAATTTTTAATTACAATGTTAGTCCCTCCTTACTAATGCTAGTTAAAAAGGAGTTTGAGAAGGAACACATTCCTACTGACAGTCAAAGTCGATGTGGAGAGTAATGATTACAATAGCAGAAGCCTTCCTGCTGAGAGTCACTATCGATATAAAATATTAATTATAATGGCAAACACACACTTTCTACATTGCTAAAATTCGACTTCAAAGAATATATTATATAGATCGATATATGAAGAATTTACAATATTGCAAACCTACATTTTCAGATTAACTGCTGCTAAACGATACATCATATCGACAAACGGATTGTACTATAAGACGCCTCATTTAGCGGTCTAAATAGCCGGTCTTTAGATATTTTCTCCTGTCTCAAGTATTAATGGGTAAAAATAAGTTAGATACGTTGAATTGAGTGTTTTTTTGGTAAAGGTTTCTTCACAGTGCATTACTTTTGGGTAGTAATGTGACAGCTAAAAACATTGAACTTGGCTCACGTATGGATACGGGGTGGACCAATTTTCGTGTAGAATTAGATGATTTTATGTTTCATATAAGTGATTCGAACAATGAATTATACGTTTGCAAAGATCAATATGTTGGTATAATCGAGAAATAGAGATAAATCTAATATAAAAGGAATACAGATAAGACGGAACCTCATAGGATCAAAGGTGTAGATCACTCCAAATTGAACGGATATTGTGCCATCCGTTGTGTGATACCACTTACAGTTTAGCCGCGAAATACCTCGAAACAAAGGTAAGCACCCGTCATTAAAATTTCCTCCATATTTCGATATTCTTGGGAGGGGGGGGGGGTGAAAAAATTAAAGATCTTGGAAGTTGTCCGTCTGTTACAGGCTAAAACTTATAATTTTGCATTATTTAAATTTTATCACTCGTCTGTCAGATTGTGCCGCAGTCTTGATTTTGGACGAGTGGGTAAAATTTTGGACTTCCAGGAAACATTAGCTAAACATATGCAGATGGTCATTATTAGCCCTTAAAGAGATAGCTGTACGAAAAATTTCGCGAAAATAGTCAATGCACAGACGGTTTTATTTATATAGATAAGGAATGTGCCCACGTACAACACCTCTTGGTCTAAGTCCGTTGGACCTAGCCTGCAGAAAGTACCGTTCATGATATATCCCTTACAAATCATCCTATCGAACAAATTCAGATGAGAAAAAATAGGTTTTAAAAAACGCTTTCCATCAAGATTGGTCGAGTTCCAGTCAGCTTGGTTCTGTATATATTGTGGGAGAATAAAATCACTGTTCCAGTTCCCTATAAGCCGCCAGTCCACTCCGGGAATTTGAAATGGTCATGGACCTTAAAACCTACCTTTGGACAGGTGGATGCTAAACATAAAGTTTGTTTGAAATATCTTCCGTAGTTTTCAAATTACAAGAAATACGCTTTACACGCACCCGCTCTTCAGTTAAGTCCGGTGGACTTGTAGGGAAAAACGGTCCGCTAATGAAATCCCCCATATTGATCCTCGTATCGAAATGATGTACATGAGAAGAAAGGTTTAGTAATTGATTTCCGTTAAGGCAAGTAGATTTTCATTAGGTTTGGTTGTGTATGTTCTGTGGGAGTGCAAAATCACGGTTTCGGTTTCTCATAAACCCCTAGTCAATTCAGTGATTTAGAAACAATATTGGCCCTAAAACATACCCAAGGACAGGTGGATTCTAAATACGAAGTTTGGTAGAAATATATCCAGAAGGTTTCAAGTTATAGACATACAGACATACAAACAAACAGACACCAAAGCTAGAAATAAGCGGATGGTCATTATTATACCTGAAACGGATAAATGTACGGAAATTTTGCCAAAATAGTCAATGTATAGTCACACGGTCATTACGATTTTAATTATATAGATATAAAAAGTCTGCTCTACGTACAACACCTTTTGGACTATGTCCGCTGAACTTAGTCTGCAAAACCGTCCGTTCATGATATCTCCCTTGTTAATCCTCCTATCGACAAAATGCACATGAGAAAAAAGTTTTAGAAATTGATTTCCATCAAGGTTGGTCGATTTCGAGTCAGGTTGGTTTTGTATATTTTGTGGGAGTGCAAAATCACGGTTTGGGTTTCGTATAAACCCCGAAGTAAATTCAGGAACTTAGAAACAATATTGGCCATGAAACCTACCCAAGAACAGGTGAATTCTAAGTACGAAGTTTGGTAGAAATATATCCAGTAGTTCTCAAGTTATAGACAAGCAAACAGACACCAAAGCTAAAAAATATGCAGACGGTCATTATTAAACTGAAACGGATAACTGTACGGAAATTTCGCCAAAATAGTTAATGTAGAGACACACGGTCGTTACAATTTAATTTTATAGATTATTATTATTATTATTATTATTATTATTATTATTATTATTATTATTATTATTAATGTCACATTACTTTTTTGACCCGGATGGCCCTTCTTTGTTCAGATAAAAAGAATTGGGTTAGTTTTCTCTGTTTATTTGTGCATGTTACTGTTTACACCTATGGATTCTATCGTGAAAGTCACAGTACATTCACTATCTGAGAGGCGCTCACAAAGCCTAATACTTATTTCATCAGGACTAAAATTAACTTTCACGTACGAATATGTTCTCATGAAACAACAATACAGGGCGCTTCAAAATGAACATCGGAGTTTTAAGGCTTCGTAATACTTACTAGCAAATGTACCCGTGCTTCGCTACGGTATCCTACACCGTATACGGATATCGAAGTAAATTACCATACATGCAGTGAATAATATATTATTTTAAATTGCATGTCTCTTAGCGTTATCCAGGAACAGCAGGGGGAGGTTCCCATACGCTGTTTCCAATGTAAAGTGCGGGTTGCAGAGTTGGGATCATAACGGCAGGCTCACTTGCCCACTGCCATTCACTTTCGAGTAGGTAAGTTTTCATTTTAATAGGATGCCCCATTATCTACTGCACGGTCACAATCGATTTGGGGAATTTTCATTACAATGGCAGGCGCCCTTTCCTAATTCCAGACATATTACAGTTGGGAAGTTTCTAATATTATAGCAGGCACTTTACCTACTGCCAGTTAAAATTGATTTGTGCTGTTATCTTTATAATGAAATACCCCTTTCCTTAATGACAGTCACACCGAGTAGGTGAGTTTCCATTATAATAGCAAGGCGACTATGCCCAATGCCAATCATATTTTAGATGGGTAAATTTGTTTATAATTGCAGGAATTATTAATTGCAATGTTAGTCCCTTCTTACTAATGCTAGTTACAAAGGAGTTGGAGAAGGATCCCATTTCTACTGCCCGTCAAAGTCCCCATTTCAGGAATTTAGAAACAATATTGGCCTTAAAACCTGCCCAAGGACAGGTGCATTCTAAATATGAAGTGTGGTTGAAATATCTCCAGTAGTTTTCAAGTTATAAGAAATAGGCTTAGCATGCACCCGCTCTTGAGTTAAGTCCGGTGGGACTTGTACCGAAAAACGTTCCGTTATTGACATATCCGTTATTAATCCTCGTATCGAAATGATGCATGTGAGAAAAAAGTTTAGAAATTGATCTCCACTAAGGCAGGTAGATTCCCATTAAGTTTGGTTGTGTATATTTTATGGAAGAGCAAAGTCACGGTTTCGGTTTCGTTTTCAAGTCATAGACAAACAGAAAGACACCAATGCTAAAAAATATGCGGATGGTCATTATTACACCTGAAACGGATATCTATACGGAAATTTCGCCAAAGTAGTCAATGTACAGACACGTTGCCGTTACAATTTTATTCATGTTGTAGATTACATTGAACTCTCAGTTATAAATAATACATCAAACGAAAGAGCAACTCAGACAGATTGTTCTACGGGTGTTCGTTCCTGTGCGCATGCAGTGGTCCCTATCTTCCTTTATAAAGCTCTTTCATACTTGCGCGCATGAATTGGTTCCTGTGTCTAGTAGCTAGTGCGCTAGTGGATGGCGACTTAATTTAAATTTTAATCCTCCAAGTGATAATAACATCCATAGATGGTATCATAAGTTATAAGACACCGGCTGTCTTCGCATAGGGAAGAGTGCTTCCACGTTCGCTAATTGTTTTACGTCGCACCGATACAGATAGGTCTTATGGCGACGATGGGATAGGAAAGGCCTAGAAGTGGGAAGGAAGCGTCCGTGGCCTTAATTAAGGTACAGCCCCAGCATTTGCCTGGTGTGAAAATGGGAAACGACGGAAAACCATCTTTAGGGCTGCCGATAGTGGGGTTCGAACCTACTATCTCCCGAATACTGGATACTGGCCGCACTTAAGCGACTGCAGCTATCGACCTCGGTGCCTTCACGTTCACCCGATTTTTTAATTTTGGGATTCGTCAAGGCTCGTGTCTTTGTACATCCGTGCCAGCTGTTCTAACCGATTTAAGAAACAGGATTGAAGTAGCTGTTGCATACTCCAGACACACTGAGTAAGGTGTGGGACGAACTCGGCTATCGACTCGATATGTGCCGTGTGACAAATGGTGCCCATGTTGAACCCTTGTAGGACACATTGAGTTGCTCTTTCACTTGATGTATTATTTAGATATGTAAGTTCAATATAATAAACTATACTGAGCCTTAAAGCCCCAATATTCATTTTGAAGCACCCCGTATCTTAAATTGTGATTTTATTTATAAACCATGGCTTTGTTAGTGACACCGTTACGATTTAAGATCAAGCGTGTTAATAGTAAGAAGCATGATTTGGTGTTGAAAAATAAAACAACAGGGCCATACTGTTCACTGATGGTCGTATCGTCAAAATAGCTAATAGGAATGTTTTCAATATCGTACAGAAAATGCCCCTTCAGTCTGGTAGTAGCGAATACCTCGAGAAATTGGTATGACATTGAGCAGAAGTAAATTCAGGAATGCTCTGTTCGTACAAGTGAGATTCGTATAAATTTTCTGTAAGCGTATAATCTCTTTCTTTCATTAAGGTGCTCCGTGACCTGGAAGTGAAATCTCCGGAACACACACAGCAATCCCAATCAATAATGTGTGTGCCACCTTCATTTAAATTTCGACTACAATAGTGAAACTGAGGTCTCCATCATACATTTAAAGAATAACAGCATTAATTGTGAGGTCTGCTTTTCTCCTGTCCGTCTTAAGCACGGGTTTATATTTAATTTGGCCATAATTTTTTTTAATGATTTTAGGACTGCATGGTGTAATATTCTGAAGTTGCCATACCACTGCTAAGAAACAAATGGGGCTCATGAATTAGCTGAGTGTCCCAGACGTTTGAGCTCAAGGTGACGGGCTCGATCCCAGTTCATTCCGGTTATATTTGAATGTACCCAAATACACCACCCCATGTTCTTCGATATACCGATATCGGTTTTTTAAAAATATTCCTGCGAGACAAAATTCCACGACCTCGGCGTCTACTGTAAAAGTAGTCAGTAACATTATTAACACACTTGATTACAGAAGGTAAATTTGAACGTGTTAATACTAAGCATTTAGCATTTTCATATTAAATTTAGCATCACTGCAACGAAAATTAAACCCTTTCCCATGTTATTGGTTTCTGCCGCAATGGGGATCTATTGAGAAACAATAGACATCACAGGGTTCGGAGGTGTATTTCTAGTTATCGCAAGTTTGAAGTATTTGATGAAGTACCATGTATTTGATCTGAGTGATCCTGTAAGTGTTCTGACATCATAGCACTCGACAGAAGGAAGAACAGCTGCGACCTTTCAAAGTATGAAACACACAGTAGAATATTTTTTAAAAATAAATCCTTCACGTCAGGTTTTCTCGTAACATTTTTATTTCGGGTGTACCTACGCTGAATATTTAATGGAACAAAAACATTTTTTTAATTCCTGATTTAATACTTCTCATTAAAATGATTTCTAAACTGAAACTGAGGAGTACAAAATGTAACTTTTGAACGTTATGAGTTAGTACTGTCGGATGTTGAAGCGGGAAACTGGAAATACCGGCAAATGGAAGTTCACCAGGATTAGTTGCTTGTCATGATGGTGATGCTTGTTGTTCAAATAGGCCTGACATCTAGGTCATCGTCTCACTAGGATTAGTATAAATGAGAATAATAAACGGTTTCGCAGGCTAAAGAGTGAACAATGAACAAAGATCAATCAATTGCATTCATGGATGAGAAATTTGCGATTTACATGATAAGAAAATGGCGACTTTTTGACCGACTAGTGTTGATTCAGTATATTCTCTCTTCTTTTGCCAGAAAATTATACGTGATTGGGGAATATGGAAGTCACTTTCAGATTCAGCACACTAAAATACATTAAATTACTGAAAAACGTCTATATTGTCAAGTGCCAGCCCTGTGGTAGCATCTTTCGGTACTTCCTGGAAGGGGCAAGTGTATCACACGATCGGGAAGGTTCAAGTCGGCCAGGAGGGCGGCCCGGATAATCCCGTGTATTGTTACCTTTGGCTGGTTTCCCCGTGAGTTCCTGGGAGAGCAACAAGTATGTTCCGTCTCTGGCCACATCGCGAATATTCCGGTACATATCACCCGAGCTATGTTAAGGAGGCTAGCCGTGGACAGTAAGTCAGTGTGGGGCTCCGTGTTGAAGTCAGTGTTGGCTATCGGCAGCGTCCCATCGAAGTCTGAACGAGGAGTGGTTATTGTGGCGTCGGAGTGTCGAATGATTAGCTGGCCTGAAGGCGGAATATGGGACAGAAGACTGTGCACTGCCTTAGAGTACTCTGTGTGTGTACTTCTGTGGATTGAGGGCCGTTGTAGAGTCAGCGATTGGAGCAGCTGTCGTGAGTGTATATGGAGCAGTGTTAATGGTCAGTGTTTTGAGGAGTATTGTCCTGCTGCTTAACTCTGTTGAGCTCTTGTTGATTAGTTGTTCACTGTATTGACGGTTTGAATTACTGGACTGTCTCTGGAGTCTAACTAAGGAACAGTCATCGTGTGTTGCGCGGCGCATACCTTTGTGTTCAAATCTCCCTACTGTGTGAAAAGAACGCAGGCTAGTAAGAAGACAGCAATTACTGTAGTAAGTGTGGCCATCCATTGTGGAATTGAATTGTGTATGTGCGTGTGTGCACGCACGCATTTACTGGGTCATCCTGAAATAAATTAGAGCAATAAATCAGACGGTGTTTTATTCGTAACCAAACATTTCTGCAGCCCCATGTACTTCGCCGTGGGGAATGGTGATTCAGGTACCTCAAGGTAACCGATCTCACACCGAGATGGGATTCTTGTTGCTAGGTTACAACGGTCCTCCCTATTTACAATGAGATATTGAAAACTGTCTTCTCACCTGTCGTCTAGATATAATTTCGTCACTGAGACTAAAATAACCGCGCAATTGTGAGAGCTGACGTGGGGGTGTGGAGACAGGTAAGAGCTTCGTGTTGTCAACTGATGGAAGTTTGTCGTTGAGCTAACGGAAGGCATTTGGAGCATTTTCTATGGAGGAATAGAACAGTAACTTTGGACGTTCAAGTACATGTTTGTCCGCCTCTATGGTGTAGTAGTTAGTGTAATTAGCTGCCACCCTCGGAAGACCGCGTTAAATTTCCGGCTAAGCCACGCAATTTGAAAAGTGGTACCAGGGCTGTAACGGTGTCATCTTAGCCTTGGGAAGTTTTGATTCCCACCTCAGCTATCCTCGAAGGATTTTCCGCGGTTTCTCACTTATTCTCGAGGCAAATACCGAGATGGTAGTTAACTTAAGGCCACGACCGCACTTCCTTCCCACTCCCAACTCTTCCCTATCCCGTCATTGCCGTAAGACCATCTGTATCGGTACGAGAGAAAACAATTTGTAAGTTCATGTTCCAGTAATTTCGAAGACATGTCCAAAGTTATAAGATAAATAATTCTGACTTGTTGACAGTTCACCATTTTCTTCAGTGTATTCTGTCAGATTTAGAGTTACACGTTTTGAGTATGGCGGTTAACTTTTATTTTAATAGTAGTAATAGAATAATAATAATAATAATAATAATAATAATAATAATAATAATAATAATAATAATAATAATAATAATAATAATAATAATAATAATAATAATGCTTCAGTCCCATTGGAGACGCAAGGTATCCGAATTTTGCGCGCAGGTATTCTTTAACGTGCCAGTAAATCTACCGAAAGGATACGGACGTGTCTGAGTACCTTCAAACAACACTGGACTGAGCCAGAATCGAGCCTGCTAAGTTGGGACCAGGAAACCAATGCTTTAACCGTCTGAGCCACTCAGACTGCCAGCTATTACTTTGATACGTTTATTAAACACCGCAAAAGCAACAGTAATTTTTAATGTTTTATTTTACCATTACGCATGTGCTTTTCGCTTGGAATCACGAAATAATAATGTTATTGTTTTTACGTCTCATTAAAAACATAACAGTTTTCGGAGACGCTGAGCTGTGGGAATTTTGTCTCGCAAGAGTTCTTTTACATGCCAGTAAATCTACCGACACTTGGCTGACGTTTTCGAGCACCTTCAAATACCACCGGACTGAGCCAGGATCGAACCTGCGAAGTTGGATTCAGAAAGCCAGCACCTCAATCGTCTGAGCCACTCAGCCCGGAAAGAAGAACAAATTGTAGGTACTTTTAATTTACTTAGTTCTATAAAATGCCCATTATATTTTGAAACAAGACGTTCGAAGTGCTTCGAAAATTCAATTCCGATACTGCTCATTTGGACATCCTGTCCCATGCATTCTTCCGTTGACGTAACGTACTATGTTTACGTACACGTTAACACGATTTTTCCCATTGTTCCTTCTACCTTTACTCACTCCAAAACGGGGATCGTACCATATTTTACGTCACCGACACAGGTTTTCAGGTCATTTCCGTACTCACTACGGCATGGGGCTGATGATCACAGACGTCCCAGTCCCCTAAAAGACGTAACAGCAAAAGTATCCGGTTTAACGTCGACCATTCGATACATCTCCAGTGCTCGAAACCAATGACCAAGGGTCTCTGAAGTCCCTAAGACGGAAATAAAATACTAATAACCAAAAAAACCAGTCTGGCGGGAATGTTACATAACATGGCATACACTAGCAGCAGTAGCCTTCAGCTATTATCGTAGTTCAGTTGTTCTTAAACATGAAACCAGCTTGTCAAGAACGTTCCATAACATCTCGTGGTATTGTAGCAGTAGCCTTCAGCTGTTATTGTAGTTCATTTGCTATTAAACATAAACATAAACTAGTTTGGCAAGAACGGTGCGTAAATTGCATGTTATCGAAGGAAAGCTATTCATTGACAAGAACATGGTATATTACCTATTCTAAAAACATAATATCCCTTTGCTCACAAAAGTAACGTCCGAGGATTACTAAAAGGTTGATATATTGCTTCAAGAAATATACGCACGTATACCCCTAACACCCTATATATTTGTACAGTGTTAGTTCCGTATTTAAAGGTTTTAGGACATATTGGAATTCCGACATTTTGCTCTAAGAAGAATTGTTTATCAAGCTAGTAACTCTCCTGTAATAACACGAATCTCTCGGATTTGTGCACTCAAAAATACCAACTGACTGCACCTGGATCGATCCAGCAAAATAGCCTATTTTCGGGTCGCAAGTTTACGTACTTACTTATCGTACGGCTTTTAGTGCCGGGAGGTTCGGCCCGCCTGGTGCATGTCATTCTATTTGACGTCCATGGGTGACCTGCGTGTTTATATGTGGGATGATTATGATCATGAGGTAGGGATAGGGCTAAATTCGGTGTCGGAATGTAGCTTTCTCCCATCGAATAGCACCAAGGAGTCTGCTCAAAGTTTTACGTCTCCATCCGCTGGACGAATCAACCATCAACAGCGTCATATGACATCACTCCATATGAACACTGCGAAAAGATTTGGAATTGAATCCAGACTTTTGGCGTGCATTCTAGTGATTAGAAATAGTATACCATGACCTCTTCTACTCTGTCAGTCAGCATTCTGATGGTGAAAATTTTGTCGAACAACGGGACTTGTACCTGCTAACCGTGGTGTCTGACCATATAGAACTTACGCCTTAACGATCATGGCCACCAGGTGGGCTGCTTTACATGTTGATATAATGTTGTGAAATGACCTACATTATGTGCATTATATTTTTTTGTGCTATGAATAAAATGAACAAATCTGTGATCTATATTAGCATATGCACGTTCATTTTTTTATCTTGACAGATTCAATGATGTAGATGAATATTATAAACCTTTGTTCTACAATTGAAAAATAAAGTCTTACTTTCGATATAAGAAACTTCCTCCACCGTCACTGCTTTCTTCTTCTGCTCCTTTGACAACAAGGTATAAATAGTACATTAAAAAAGCAAATTTTTAAAAATCTCACGCGACGCTTTATTTCATAACTTTATATTCCCGTACTTTATGGCTTTGATTTACTTCACAAAAGAGCTACTATGAAGGAGTGAGTTGGCATGTATATTAAAAACTTTTAATCTCCTTTCTTCCCGTCATCATCCCTTATAAACCAAAAATATGAACAAAATTCGTTTTCAGTACGTTTGATTAAGCCTCTATCTTCGAGTCGAAATGTTCTACACTACATTAAGAGTCGCATAAACCGTGTTGGTGATGAACTAAAATTATGTTATCAACAGCACGTTGGTGCATATAATATTAAATGCCGCATTATAAAACTACTACAATCTGAGGAGACGGTTAACAGAGGGAAAGTATCGACTGTCTACTTATAGTAACACATGGCTAATAAAATAAATAAATAAATAAATAAATAAATAAATAAATAAATAAATAAATAAATAAATAAATAAATAAATAAATAAATAAATAAATAAATTAATATCCTGACGATCTGGTGTAGTGGTTAGTGTGATTAGCCTCCACTCCCGGAGGCCCAGGCTCGATTTCCGGCTCTGCCACGATATTTGAAAAGTGTTACGTGGGCTGGAACGGCGTCCACTCAGACTCGGGAGGCCAACTATGTAGAGGGGGTTCATCATTCATCCTCAAAGTGTTTTTTCGTGGTTTCCCACTTCTCCAGGCAAATGCCGCGATTGTACCTAACTTAAGGCCACGGCCGTTACCTTCTCTCTTCCCTGTCTATCCCTTCCTACCTTCTCATACCCTCACAAGGCTCCTGTTCATCTTAGCAGGTGAGGCTAACTTGGCGAGAAACTGGTTCTCCTCCCCAGTTGTATCCCAGACCCAAAGTCTCACTCTGCAGGACACTGCCCTTGAGGCGGTAGAGGTGGGATCCCTTGCTGAACCCGAGGGACAAACCAATCCTGGACGGTAAACGGTTTAAGACAGAAAGAAGGAAATAAATAAAGAAAGAAAATAAATAACAACAAGAATTTTAAAACCATGAATGAGAGAATAAATAAAGAGACAAATACATAATTAACAAAACAATTTCCCATAGCTAAGGACAATATTCAATCATTAGGATTTTAATCATATTAAGAAGAAGAAAAGTAAGAAGACCGAGCAAGTTGGCCGTGCGGATAGGGTCGCGCAGCTCTGAGCTTGTATTTGGGAGTTGGTGGGTTCGAACCCCACTGTCGGTAGCTCTGAAGATGGTTTTCCGTTGTTTCCCATTTTCACACCAGGTAAATGCTGAGGTTATATCTTTATTAAGTCCACACTTCCTTTCCACACTTAGCCTTTTTTTATCCCATCCTCGCTATTAGACCAATCAGTGTCGGTGCGACATAGGCTAATTGTAAATAAAAAAAGAAAGGAAATATGCAGCGTGTTTAATACGTTGTTCATTAAAGTTCAATCGTGACTGAACGGCTTTCATGCTATGCTAGGGAGGAGAGCAGTGAGAACTTCATGAAAGAAAGTTCAAAAATTAATTTATTTAATGATGTAAATCGCAATAAACATTATTTATATACTTCTAAACATATTTGAGTGTAATTTGATAGAATCTGATTATGTTCTTGAATGAACGAAACATGTCATTTTATTTTGATTAAGTTGTACCATTTTCAGGTATAATTCTGTTACCATATGTTTTCTGTTTCAGTTTATAAATGTATTTTTTTTCAAAAGTAGTTTCGGGAGACTGAAGAACCCAACAGTTATACTGTAAATTAGAATGGAATAGAACAGCATATGGCTTTTAGTGCCGGGAGTGTCCGAGGACACGTTCGGGTCGCCAGATGCAGGGATTTTGATTTGACGTCCGTAGGCGACCTGCACGTCGTGATTAGGATGAAATGATGATGAAGACGACACATACACCCAGCCCCCGTGCCAGTGAAATTAACCAATTCAGGTTAAAATTCCCGACACTGCCAGGAATCGAACATGGGACCCCTGTGACCAAAGGCCAGCACGCTAACTATTTAGCCGTTGAGTGGGGCTGTAAATTAGAATAGAAGGCTCATATGGGACAGTTATGGGACATTCGTAATTATTGCTGCACCCTCGTATCTTTCTCACACTTTAGTTGTCCCTCCGGTCCACACCAGGCAGCAGACCAATGGGATGACGTGACCGTGCATTCATTGAGCAGTATGAAGGCAGAGTACACAGTACCAGACAGTGACCAAGCCCAAAACCAAACTTCTAAACGGCTAATTTTGTCTTCACTAAGTACTGGATTTTAAAAATTGCAATGTTATAATATAAAACGATAATTCTTGCAGGTCCAGGCAATGTTCTACCCTTACCACTTGTGGGATGATATTCCCGTTGATCGTGATTGTTAATTTGAGTGCAACATCCTAATTGAAGGATTTTTAGAACTTTTATATCCGTGTCTCTATTTAGATGGCAACATCTACCTGAGCCTCCCCTGCCAGAGGTGAAATATGTTAATAAATATCTACACGTGATCCTGGAAAAAGTGCCACTACAAAATCTGTTTCATGTAACATGCATTTACTATCAATATTCATACACAACTAATGGAAATATTGTGCGTGTTTATTGTACATAAAGTCCGGCTCCATGGCAAAACGTTAGCATGTTGACCTTTCGTCCAACGGGCGCTGGGTTTTTCCCAGTGGCGTCATGGATTTTAACCGTAACTGGTTAACACCTCTGATTCAGGTGATGGGTATTTGTGCCGTATTGAACATTATAGCTTTGTCTTAGGTAGATCTCAATCTTCACAGGGGGCGACTATTCGATAGAGTTACACCAAGCCTCTCCGGAGGCTGTACGCCATTATTATTGGGCGTAGTACACCATATTTAATGCCATTAGCTGGTGTGAATTCCATAAGCGATACAACATCCATGTGCAACAGTGTTCTTTTGGTATGTATAGAGTGAATCTAATATCAATATCTGTTCAGAAAAGGATCGTTGCCTCATCGAGATTTTTAATATTATTATCTATATATTAAAAGAGTTTATTAAAAACACTTTTGGAGAATCTCTCCGTCCGTTCTACTGGACCGATTTGCATCATTTCTTTTTCATTCTCTCCGGAATTACCTGTAGATGAATTACGAAGCATTGTTAGGTTTCTTAAGTTCAGCCAACTTTGAGTAATCATAAAATGAAATCATTAAATGATCACTCCATAAATGCAGCCGAAGGCTTGCCCTAACCCCCAATACATTATGTATTTATTACGTTGCTAAGCGACTAACATCTTTCATTAATATTCTCATGATATATGTGATTTTCATCGGTAGTAATGCCATTGCATACAGCCATGTTTGATTACTACGGAAGAATAATATTCTCTACTAGATACTCTTTTATTATCTGACCTTCCCCAACTTCTAAATACACTCAACAGATGGCAGAACGTTCCTAATAACGTACATGCTGTTAAAAGAAAGTAGTCTGCGTACGTACAGACGGGAAGGTTTCAAGTCGACCAGCCTTCTTAATAAAGCTTAATAAAGCGCAGGGGCGAACTCTTGAAAAATGTGGGTGTCTACTTACCCCAAACAGTATTCATCCACGGCCAATTGTATGTTGCACGTCTCGAACAAGATCGTTTGAAAAATAATGTTAAAATCCAGATACATACGGCCGAATGGTCGAAGCACAGAAAATATTGTATAGAAAGAAGTGTTATAAACTACGTATTGATAAGGAATATTGAGGCACAGTACGGGTCCACTAGTTTTTACAAATATATTGTTAAATAATTTGGCCAATTATAGATCGCTTGGAACCAGAGACTATTGCACAGTATTTTTCTTTTCCTTTTATTCCTAGAACTTATTCATACGTCAACTGATCGCCTGCCTTTGTTCTTCCGATAACACTCTCCCAGGTTGACGTCGAATTTTCAAAAGGAACGAACCATAGAAGTGATCTTTCGCCGGAAGTCCATCCTGTTATTTATTATGTCATCTGTGATTTTCAGTCTTTGTAGTTCCAATCGTATCTCTTCCAGCCAACCGGATGTGTGTTTTAATTCGGGGATGTAATCTAAAATCTTGTTAGTTAGCCTGGCGTTGCTCATTCTGTGAAGGTAATCATAAGATTAGTCCTCGTCTTTTGTGTCTGTAATTTTCTGTATAGTGTGGTAGAGGTCTTCATCTTTCTATTCATACAAATATCTTTATTCATTTTGGGGTTCCAAAATTATCCTAAGTATATTCCTTTCTTTCTTTGCCAGTTCCTCTTGTTCACATCTTTTGTTCAATGCTAAACATTCTGATCCATACAATACTTCTGGTTTCATTAATGTTGTCAAGTGCCTGATTTTTGCCTGGAACGATATCGATCAGTTGTTCTAACAGTGTTGAGTGAGTCTTCTTCAATCTCTCTTTGCAGATTTTGTTATCGAGTCCATTTTATTGAATCCATTCTCACAAATATTTAAATTTATCAACTCTTTGAATATGTCGAGGTTTTGTTATGAAGTACTTTCCTCCATTGTGTCTATGTTCAATACATTTAGCTTTTTCATATGAAAGTGGAAGACGAGTTTTAATGGTTATGCCATATAGAGTTTCTACCATTATTTGTGCTTGTAATTTGTTTGCTGAAATTACTGCCGTATCATTAGCAAAGGCAATACATTTCACCTCAATTGCTCCCTTTTCTTGCGACAAATAAAAGAGCTATTTTTAATGCATTCCCTCATGATATTTTAATATCAAATTAAAGAGAATTTGTGGAAGTCCATCACGTTGTCGAACTTCAGTCTTGATTTTGAATGAATAACTGCATTGAAACCCCTCTAAGTTGGACACCTATGTTCGTTAAATACGTGCAATGTAGTGGGGTGCCAAGTCTACAGGGTGAGTGTACAGTACTTCAAAACTACACTGACAGCGCAAGAAAAATTATATCTGAGCTAATCTATACTGCATATTCGCAATAAAAGAAGTGTTTCTTTGAATTTATATACAGTAAAGTACACTAAATTTCATGTCTACTAAAAATTTTTAAAAAGCACTGCAGTATAGTCTTTTGTTTCATTTCTCATATTGTACTGTTCAGTACTCACCCTTTAATCATTAGCGAAAAACTCAGTCACAAGACTGTTTTATTTTTCAACTATTATGTTCTCATTCTGATTCAGTTTTCCTACGTAATCCAAATAGAGTTTCAATAATTTCTGGTTGGTTGTACACAAGCGCTTAAGTTCCAACTCATTAACACACTACATAGATTTTTGATGAGGAGGTGATTCCTTGGGGTCAGAAATAGTTTCTTCTTCTTCATCATCTTCTTCTTCTGTTTAAGAGAGTCATTGTTCTGAAGAAATCACTGATCTAACAATCCATCAATTTTTCTACACATATCATCGTGGACTTCCAACACATTGTCGAAATCATTAAAAGCACCAACGTCTCACAATTCACCGCGAAGGACTTCAGGGAGACATCTCAATTTCTCAGTTAACACATTTCACAATTGTTCCATTAGATACGCCCATCCAAGTACCATTTATTCACCAAATTGCGTCGTGGGCCGTCACACTCCGTGTAAATTCGATTCCATTGTTACACTTGTCAACCAAATTACAGGAAGACACTCTGCCTTAACATTATTGTTTTAAAATTCTCTTGACCTGCATCATTTTCAGTGACAATGTTAAACTTGCTTGCACTAAACCATTACAAAACACAAAACAAAATGGTTTTGAACCTGTCCAAACTAACATTTAATAGCTATCAAATGTCCAGAGTTATTTAAATTTGATTTACGTCGCACCGATACAGATAGGTCTTATGGCGACGACGGGACAGGAAAGAGCTAGAAGTTAGAAGGAATTGGCCGTGGCCTTAGTTAACGTACGTCCTCAGCATTTGCCTGATGTGAAAATGGGAAAAACGGAAAACCATCATCAGTGCTGCCGACAAAGGGGTTCGAACCCACTATCTCCCGGATGCAAGCTCACAGCTGCGCGTCCCTGACCGCACGGCCGACTCGCCCCCACACAGGTATATCTAGCATGGGCACTGCGCTTACGGTGGGCAAGATCCCGTGACCCATACTACGAAAAACGTGAAATTAAGCAATTTGCTCAATTGTACCGACAGTTGAAGGGCTAAAGAGCTTAGAAAGGTTTCAAATTGTGATTCAAAAAGACAAATTTCGAAAATCACTCCCGGTCTAAATGCAGTTCCGAAAAAACTGCCTAAAATGGCTTGTTTCTTTACTCGTCTTCTTTTCTATTCAAATCCTAGCTAAATTAACTTATTTACATAATTCTTTCTGTAATGTGTTCCTTGCTTCAGTATCCTCAGGCGCTTTTTAATTCTCGAAAAATTTCCACACCTAATTTAGTTATAAGGGCTTAAGTGAAACTCTGCATTGATTCAGATGAGCGCTCGTAGTGGCGCTTAAGTGAAATAATGCATTGGCTCACATTAGGTCTCGTAATGGTAGAAAAAGGCAAACTGGTAATTTAATTGACCGTAGTTGGTCAGCACTTAATCATTATTCACTTATCTGCCGCTGTTCGAGATGGAACGTTCTTCTAAAAAAAAGTGGAGTTTTATCAACGTGAAGATCGTGCACGCAGGTACTGAATACTTTGCATTCTATGATTAAGAAAAGGATCGTAATTTTTAGGAAATGGTAAAGAATACACTGACTTAGCAAATGTCCTGGGATAGTCACCTAATAGCGTGCGGGACCTCTCCTGGCCCTGTGAACTGCAGTGAGACGCCGTGGAAGTGAGTCGACAAGTCCCTGGTGGTCCTATGGACGCAGCTAACACCAAATCGTTTGCAGAGCGGCCGCCAATGCTGGTCTGTTGGTCGGTGCAGGATCCATGGCATGGAGCCTGCGTTCCAGGACATCCCAGATATGCTCGATAGGGTTCATATCGGGGCTCATGGTTGGTCATGGCAGTCGTTGGACCTCCACTGCATGTTCCTGGAACCATTCCCGGGGACGTGGGAGCGATGTGGCGGCGCGTTATCATCTTGAAACACCGCAGAACCGTCTGGACGCTGGAAGGCCAAAAATGGGTGGAGATGGTCTCCGAGCAGCTCAATATACGGCGTACCATTCAAAGTCTCTTCCATAACAACTAGAGGGCCCATTCCGTACCAGGAAAATGCACCCCAGACCATAACAGAGACACCAGCGCCCTGGACCACACCTTCGAGGCAGGCGGGATTGGTGCATTTGAAATCGTGATTCGTCCGACAATATCACGTTACGCCATTGTTCCAGTGTCCATCCCTGGTGACTGGCGACAAATGCGCATCGTTGTGCCCGATGACGTTGGGTTAACAGTGACACCCTTGTGCGGCGCCGGCTCCCATACCCCATAGAACCCATGTTCTTACGGATTGTCCACTGGGAGACGTGTCTAGCACGGTCTATGTTGAATTGAACCGTGATTTTCTGCACGGTTGCCCGTCTGTCACTATTGACAATCCGTCTTAGATGTCACCGGTCATGGTCATCGAAGCCTGGACGGCCGGTCGTTTGTCTGTTGTGGACGGTGACACCCGCATTCAACCATTCATGGTACACCCTGGACACGGATGATCGTGTGATGCCGAATTCCCGCACCACTTCCGAAATGCACTTCCCATCCGTCAGGCACCGACCACCATACCCCGTTCGAACGATGTCACCTCACGACGACGTTCCATATTACACATGCACAGTCACTGCTCGCAAGGTCTCCTATACAACTGCCGCTGGCACAGGGGGCGTGTGGTGCGCAGACAATACACCTGCGCATCAGTGCTCCGCTATCCCATGACATTTGCTCAGTCACTGTATATTCTCATACTCTATTATATTTTATTTACCTGAAATTCGTAGCTCATATACCTAGGATGTTTTCAACAATGAGTTGCTTGCCTCAAGAGCTAGAACTGTGGATTTTTTCGACCAACGGGACTCGAACCGACTCACCACGATGTCAGACTATATAGACTTCACATCTTAACGGTCATGATCACCAGGCGGGCTATTATCATTATTATTATCATCATCATTGTTATTATACGGCTAGACAAATTCAGTACCGTTGCGCTAAATGTCAGTAGAAGAAGGAAACGATATTTTTGTGGTTTAAACGTTGAATGACATCTGTTTCAATAGTCTCGTTGTCAGGCAGCGAGTTTGTATTAATGCATTCCCCATTCTAAACCTCCACCTGGTGTAGCTCTTCATAGAAGAAACCTGCAGAGTTTCACTTAGACGATAACATTGAATTCATTACGGAAACTGTAAGTTAGGAACTACTGCTTGCTGTATTCATAAGTGAAAGTTTGAGAAGAGCAGTCGTCATAGAGGAATCTGGGAACAACACCAGGTGTATAAGATTCTTTTTATTTCCTAACTACCTGTGCTAAGCATGCAACTCACTTGCTAAGAACCTTTAAAACTAGTTATTCCACTTTGGCTAAACTAATTACTCAGTTATAAATTATTTTTGACTTTCTATTAACACACATTATTTTCATTGACATGTCACAGCCTCCTCCATGGCTTTGACAATATGAAATTGACTGAGGTATGAGCGATGCTAGTAATACCATTCCTTATGCAGCCAGTCCCTGTTATGAATGGTGTGAAAATATCGCTTATAGTGTCGGTTGGTGCACGCATTTCAGTGAGCTTGGCAGACTGATATGTAATAGCAACTTCTGGCTCAGTGAGGAAAGCAACGGGAAACTACCTCACTCCTCATTTCCCTAGTACGCCTCTTCAGTGACACCTAGGCTATCTATGACAGCTGTTGGTGAAGCTGTAGAGGATCAAACCAGCCTTCGGGATGAATACCCAACATACATACATTAACGAACCTAATACAAATAAAGCATATCGTCCATGAAACGGCAATATTTCGTAACCCTCAATTTAAGCGAAATTAAAATTTTGCCATTTTCAGGCTTGTGGGTTATGTTTATACCTTCAGTAAAAATGTCATATCCCTCCGAAAAATATTTCTATTTTATTTTCATGGAAAACAAAATGTCGTATCCCCGGTGATGTTTTCAATGAGTGACAAAATGTCGTATCCCACGCTGTTAGGGTTACGACATTTTGCTCTCAGCTTATCTTATACGTAGCCGCAATGGCATAATGTTGTATCCCTCAGGTGTGAGGGTTACGACAAATTGCAGGCAGCCGTTTTGTTTGTTTACGTACGTATTTTGTCGTAATCCGCTCGTTGTGATCACGTGTGAAACCACTTAAATCATAATGATAAGACTGATTGTGCACCTATATCAGTTCATGAAAACTTTAGGCCTGCGAATCAAGCACAGTGTAATATGCTTGTAGACCCTAAGAAAGTACTGGTTCGTTCACATATTACAAATGATGGTTTGGCTAGTAGCAGTAATACAATATCATATCCAGAAGATCGTGTTTACGTTCCGAAAGCAGATGACAGAGCTGCTTGATTTAATTCAGATGAGTGATATTTCAGTACTTGATTCCTCTAACAAAATGAATGAATTGATAGTTACTGTTCCAGAACAAACTGCAATTAACTGCAGTAATTCTAGCATTACTGCACATTCCCCTTTACCTGCTGATATTGCAGAGGCACTCATGGAATTGTAAGAACCTAGGTAAGAACAAAATTCTGCTAGAGACACCAACATTTCTGTCACAGCAGCTGCATAGTTTTGCGTAATTGATAACGCCCTCTTTGTATATCGACAATAATTATATATTTTCGTTGCGCCTATAAGCACCACTATGTGATAAAAATGAAATGAAATGGCGTATGGCTTTTAGTGCTGGGAGTGTCCGAGGACACGTTCGGCTCGCTAAGTGTAGGTCTTTTGATTTGACTCCCGTAGGCGACCTGAGCGTCGTGATAAGGATGAAATTATGATGAAGACGACACATACACCCAGCCGTCGTGCCAGTGAAATTAACCTATGATGGTTAAAATTCCCGACCCTGCCGGGAATTGAACCAGGGTCCCCTGAGACCAAAGGCAGCACGCTAACCATCTATCCATGGAGCCGGACACTATGAAATATTATTTCAGCTTAGGACTCCGACCAAAAAATGTTATGTCATCTAAGGTTCAGTATTCCATGGACACTATCAACGAATGTGTATTGCGGGTCAGTATTTCTTCCCTCAACATTGACGCATAGCGGTATTTCGAGGCGCAACGACATATTGATTCCACTTGTTCGCCAGTGATATGTTGCGAGGATCTTACTGCAGGGATACTTCTGTACTAATTCGTTGTGGAATTTACAGAGTCCCTAGTGGAGACGTAGAGAAGAAATTGATCCATTAGCTAATTTCCCTTGAGTATCGCCTAAGAATTGCGTGCAGGAGTTTAGAGCCGAGACATTCCTTTCCTAGATTAATGACAAGGAATCTGAGTGCGACCAATAGATCTTACATGAAATTTTGACCCGAGTTACTGAAGAGCTGTTCGTCTGCATATTCACTTTAACAGATTCTAGGATAGCCTATTTCAGAAGCAGTATTGACTGTATTTGTAACATAGAAATTTAGACGAAGGTATTTTCTCTTTCTTCTATAGGTTCAATAATAATAAAAATAATAATAATAATAATAATAATAATAATAATAATAATAATAATAATAATGTTACTGTTTTAAGTCCCACTAACTACTTTTTACCGATCTCGGAGACGCCGAGTTGCCGGAATTTTGCCCCACAGGAGTTCTTTTACATGTTAGTAAATCTACCGACAAGAGGCCGACGTATTTGAGCACCTTCAAATACCACCGGACAAAGCGAGGATCGAACCTACCAAGTTGGGCTCAGAAGGCCAGTGTCTCAACAGTCTGAGCCACTCAGCCCAGCTTTTAGAGGTTAAAAGTCGCAATTACTCGTATATGTTTTCGGCGAAGATGGGATAGGAAATGGCTAGGACTGGAAATAAAGTGGTAGCTGCCTTAATAAAAGTAAAAATGGATACAACAGGAAATCATTCTCAGGGTGTGGTTCGAGCTGTGACCACCCGTGGCCTCCGCCACTTGCCGACTTACGGTCGCTGTCGTGGGAGCTCCTTTTTATAGTGTTTGTCGATAGTGATCCGATGAAAACACGACTTAAGGTCGAGCTTTCAAGCGAGATGATGGGGAGGAATAGAAGATAACGCCTGCGCTGGGCCGCGAATAGAGCAGGAAGACGGGGATTTCCAGAAATCTCACAGCCTGTTTCCATTCATTCGACCGGGTCAGGAATGAAATTAATGAAGTCCCCATCTAGTGGCGAGGATAGGAATTGTGCCGGCTGCCGAAACCTGTCGCACTCCTCTCGGGCAATGATTAATGAGTGTCGGGTGAAATGAAATGATATTGGAGAGTGTTGCTGGAATGAAAAATGAGAAGGAAAACCGGAGTACCCGGAGAAAAACCGGTCTCTCCTCCGGTTTGTGCAGCACAATCTCACATGGAGTGACCAGGATTTGAACAACGGAACCTAGCGGTGAGAGACCGCCGTGCTCCCTTCTGAGCTACGAAGGCTCTGGATTGCCAGAAAAAAATTAAAATATATTATTAAAACAGATTAACATTTCATAACATAAAACTGGTCCCCTTGAAACTGAAAGGCACAGAACAAATATATAGTAAAAATCACTGACAATTTAAAAATATTTCATTTATTTTCGAGCTATAAAACTGTATTCAACTGAACATTACATATCTTCCCAACAAATGGAAAGAATCTCAGAATTGCATCCACATTCCTTTCCATTTACTGAAAACTTGCTGACGTTACTGGCGGGACCAGTGTTTGCAGCGTCTTCTAATAAGGGCTAGAACAAATTTGTTACTTCCATTTACCTGTTGCAGCCCCATTCACGTCCGCCTCCGTAGCGTAACGGTTAGTGCTATTAGCTGCCGTCCTCGGAGGCGCGGGTTCGAATCCCAGTACTGCCAGAAATTGGGGGTATGCCTGGAAGGATCTGCCCCACCTCAGTATGAGGACAGGAATATACTTTTTAGCTTCATTCTTGACTTTCACCGAAATATGAGCGATGCGTGCCTGCCAGTGCACGGGCTGGGTCTATGAGACCTATATGCTTCTGTTTCCTTGCTTCTCTCAGATAATGCAGTGGTTGGTTCATTGTGATTTCTGCTACCTTCCTGTCCTTACATGTTTATTAATGCAACGGACTTGTGACGAAGTGCTTGCTTTTTCTTGTGGTCTGTGGGATAATGTAATACTCTATGGACCTCTCAGATCCAACCCGTGCAGTTCTATATTGAAGCTACCTTCATAAAGAGCATTTTATGTTAGTTCTTATTGCGAATCTGGGGTGCAGGAAGAATAAGAATAAAAAGAGGAGGAGTAGGAGGAGGAGCATGAAAATATTGTAAATAAAAGAGAGTGGTATTGAAAAGAGAGAAAGATCCACTACTACCAGTGCAAAAATTGCATGTGTATGGAGCAGACTGTATTTCTGTGATATGACCATAAAGATGACTTGTACCATATGCTGCTGGATTAAACTGACAAAAATGCATAGTAAAATAGTGCCATTCTGATAAAATTTTTTTGCTTTGTGTTAAAAACATGATGATAATGCTGAATTTATAGTAGGATACGGTTGATGAGAATAAAGTAATTCTTGTAAACAAATATTAAGGACGTATTTCAGAATGGGTCTGTGAGAGATTACCTGTGCCCTCACGTAACATATCGTCACCCGTTCACTGCCGGCTAGTATCGCTATTTCTTACGTATCCGATGACGGTTATAAATCGTGTGAAAATATCCGCCACAAGGTCAAGTGGTGGTTGCATTTCATTGGGCTTGGCAGACTGATATGTAATAGCAACATCTGGCTTAGTGAGGAAAGCAATGGGAAACGACCTCATTTCTCGTTTCCCTCGTATTCCTCTTCAGTGACACCTAGGATGTCAATGACAGCTGTTGAGGAAGGCTGGATACTGAATATATAAGGAGTGATCAAAAAGTTTCCGTTTGAGGGCGTTACTGCAGCGAATGCTGGTTACAAGCGCGGACATTTAGACAAAGGGATTAGTGTGGCAGTCGTGTCGTGCCGAGGTGCGTGTATTAAATGTGACCACGTGAACTGTGGCGACGTTATTGCCAAATGCGTCCAAACAGGACCAACGCGCTGTTATTCTGTTCTTGGCTGCCGAAGGACAAACACCGATGGACATCCATCGTTGAATGAATATTGTGTATGGAGCAGCATGTCTGTCGAAAACCACCGTTGTGGAATGGTGTACCAAGTTCCGTGCGGGTAGCGTTTCGACACAAGACGCCGGTCGATTTGGGAGCCAGTCTCATCCATTACGGATAACAGCAAGTGGATGGTGGATGAAACGATTGGAGTGGACCGGTGCATAACCATTCGCTTTCTGTCGGACGAGGATGTGGAGCAGGAGGTTACGGATTTCTTCTCGCAGCAGGACACGGTGTTTTATCAAATGGGGATCTTCAACCTGGTGGGCCGGTGGAACGAGTACCTCACTGTTCACGGCGATTTGGCCTGATTGGCATCCCGATTCAGGACTGTACGGCCGTCGAGCTCCTTATACAACAACAACAACAACAACAACAACAACAAAACTTGCCGATCTTCACTTACCAGTTACCTAAAGAAATTGAAGAAATCATATTTTTTCGTGGCACCTGTTGTATTTCTCCACGCAGCGGGTTTTATTTCGTGTACGCCACTAAATGTATCAGTCTACCTCCGTAGTGTACTGATTAGCGATATTAATTGGCGCCCTTGCAGGCCAGAATTCGATTCTCGGTACTGCTAGAGAATGACAAGAGGGCTGGGGAGTAGTTAAAATTGTACTCACACCTCACCTCCATTGGGGGTGTGCCTGAGATTAGATGCACTACCTCATGTCGAAGACACGAGATTACATTAATTTACTCAATTTATGACTTTCAGTAACTAAACATTATTTGCAGATTAAGAACAAATTTCAATATTATTTATATATGAATTATTTTAAAAAATGCATTTTTAATCCACTGATCTTTTACTGAAGGAATGTGAAGTTTTGATATGTCTCTCTTCATAGGATATCATCCAAGACTCCTCGATGCTTGGCAACATACCTGTTTACAGATTGTTTTCAGTTCAAAGACTCCGTGTGTTAGCATATTGAAGTTACAACGTTACAGGTTAGACACGAACAGTTTCGATGAACTGATAACAGTGATGACAGCCAGCTGTTATCGTAATGTTGTGCAGAAGAATTTCTTAAACCTTCAGGAAACCGATGATATTCAGTTGTCTGATTTTACAACGTTAAATACCGTCGTATTCAGCTGGGTTCAAACCTACTGTCCGGAGAACAGAAGACTTACAGGGTGCGAGGTTACTAGGAACGGAAGCGGGCACATGGTGATTTTTTACCTCCCCAATGAAATAAATGAAGATCATCTTTATAGTACAGTTCAAGATTTATTTCTTTAATTAAAGCTTTCTGTGGGTATATTGGTTTTTTTTTTTTTTTTGCAAGTTGCTTTACGTCGCACCGACACAGACAGGTATTATGGCGACGATGGGGCAGGAAAGGGCTAGAAGTGGGAAGGAAGTTGCCATGGTCTTAATTAAGGTACAGCCCAAGCATTTGCCTGGTGTGAAAATGAGAAACCACGGAAAACCATCTTCAGGGCTGCCGACAGTAGGGCTCGAAGCCACTATCTCCCGAATACTGGATACTGGCCGCACTTAAGCGACTGCACCTATCGAGCTCGGTCTGTATTTTTTTTCATAAATTAATATTTTACTTGAAAATGTAGGACATTCGATCTTTGTTCCTTTTTTAATCTACTTACCCTCCAGGGTTGGATTTTCCCTCGGACTCAGCGAGGGATCCCACCTCTACTGCCAAGAGGGCAGTGTCCTGGAGCTTGAGACATTGGGACGGGGGGTACAACTGTGGAGGATGACAAGTACCTCGCCCAGGTGGCCTCAACTGCTATGCTGAACAGGGGCCTTGTGTGGGGGGATGGGAAGATTGGAAGGGATAGACAAGAAAGACGGAAGGAAGCGGTCGTGGCCTTAAGTTAGGTACCATCCCGGCATTTCTTTGGAGGAGAAATAGGAAACCACGAAAAACCACTTCCAGGATGGCTGAGGTGGGAATCGATCCAACCTCCACTCAGTTAACCTCCGGAGGCTGAGTGGACCCCGTTCCAACCCTCGTACAGCTTTTCAAATTTCGTGGCAGTGCAGGGAATTGAACCCGGGCCTCCGGAGGTGGCAGCTAATCACACTAACCACTACACCACAGAGGTGGACGTAGGTTATTCTACCTTTCTTAACCAGTATCACGAACATCTCCTTGAAGTATGACTTTTTTACGGATTTCTACGAATTTGAGACTTGTATAATGCACAATTGGTTTTATAGTGTCTTCAGGGAAAAATAAATGCCATGCTTCCAATTGCCGAGTTTACATTTCGTGCTTGACCTCAGGCACGTGGTAGATGTCTCACGAGATTCATATTCCTAGTTTTATGTTTCGTATTTCTGCAGTGTATAAGGGACAGTCAAATGAAAAACGAACACCCGCTACAACTTGACCATGGAATGTTTTTATTTAAAAATAATTACCAAAAGCGTTAATACATTTATTCCAATGGGATACAAGACGATCAATTCCAGTTTTGTAGAAAGAGGCAGGTCCTTAGCGGATCCACAACTTGCACTTCCTCGTCCGAATGAAACCGACGTTCAAGAATGTCTTTTTTTAGGTCGTCAAAAATGTGAAAATCACAAGGTGAAAGTTCCGGGCTTTACGGAGGATGTTGACGTGTTTCCCAAACAAATCACTGAAGCAATCATTATCATGCAACAGGATGACTCCATCCGACAGTACTCCAGGGCGTTTTGATTTTATGGCGCGTCGCAGATTCTGCAAAGTGTCTTCATAGCACTGCGCCATCAGAAAACGAACCACACATCTCAGCTCTTCTTTGTTTGTCTCAATTTCTACAGCTGGACGAACACACTAGACCATTCCATTCACCAACATCCACCAACTGCGTGCACCTGTGAGTTGTCACTATGCAGTTTTTCTAGCATAGCGGCAGCAGTATCGATACGTAACAACAATGTTGCCACATTTCGCACGGAATGTGTGTTATATCGGGTGTTCATTTTTCATTTATACACCCCGCGTGGTAATTCCATCTTCCCTGCGTATATGGGGCAATTTCGTTCCACGTGATCAGAATTTGCAACGACAGGTTCCTTTTCAATTCCAAGAAACTCACTTTCGCTATTTTGTTCAATTCGTTCAATATTATCTAGTTCATTATCACTGCAACTGTCAAGTACATTATCTGAATCTTCGCATGCTTCTGCCTCCCTGTCCATCTCGTTTTCCACTACAGCTATTCATTTTAACACTTTTGTGCAGTCTCAGTCATCCATAATTCAATTGTCCGGCTCTGTGACTAAATGGTTAGCGTGCTGGCCTTTGGTTCAAAGGACCCCAGTTCGATTCCCAGATAGGCCGGGGATTTTGTCCTTAATTTGTTATTTCCACTGGCTCGGGAATCGGGGTTGTGTGTCGTCCTTAAATAGAAAATTAAAGGAAAAGTAGCAAATAAGGAGAAAATAAGAACATCAGTAATTTAAAAACGTTTTAAAGACTATTCACATGTAATCAGTATATTTAAAGTATTCAAAAATGCCAGAAATACTAACATAAGACAAAAGGTGAGGAAAAATCTCACTGATCTGCAAAAAATTACAAGAATTCACCGCAAACGAAAAGAACGAACCTTCACCAACAAGCAACAGTTACAGACTCATTCGGAAAATAATGAATTTGGAATACCTACAAGGATAGATATGTGCGCAAAAGCATTGACCAGTGGGACATGATGAAATCAAGGAACGTATTTGACAAGACCTGTTCTCTAAATTTATGAAATTCATTTATTCTACTTTACAGCAGTAAAAACCCTGTGCCAGCCCTCTGGGAATGGAAAGATGTCATGTTCTTAAAGGTTAATGATGTAATGGATTCAGTACACTCGCATGATGAGAAGGAAGCTGTCCATTAGTAAATTGCTGTTCTTATTGTACGCTAGAGTTACCCTTGACCTTGCCTCTATATTAGTGTCCGAGTTCTTTAACAGTCAGCTGCCATGAGATGAACCACTCTCATGTTCCTGGCACCCTACAGGAGAAAGCTGTCTGCACGCTAAATATTCGCCAGTTTCATGCTGTATATCTATCGGACACAATGTACAGCTCCATGGCTAAATGGTTAGCGTGCTGGCCTTTGATCACAGGGGTCTCGGGTTCGATTCCCGGCAGGGTCGGGAATTTTAATCATCATTGGTTAATTTCACTGGCACGGGGGCTGGGTGTATGTGTCATCTTCATCATCATTTCATCCTCATTTCAGCGCGCAGGTCACCTACGGGAGTCAAACTGAAAGACCTGCACCTGGCGAACCGAACATGTCCTCGGACACTCCCGGCACTAAAAGCCATACGCCATTTCATTTCATTTTTCATCAGACACAATCTTCGTAAGTTTTTTTAATTTTTATTTTTGGTAGTTGCTTTACGTCGCACCGACACAGATAGGTCTTATGGAGACGATGGGGCAGGAAAGGGGTAGAAGTGGTAAGGAAGCGGCCGTGGCCTTAATTAAGGTACAGCCCTAGCATTTGCCTGGTGTGAAAATGGGAAACCACGGAAAACCATTTTCAGGGCTGCCGACAGTGGGGTTCGAACCTACCATCTCCCGAATACTGGATACTGGCCGCACTTAAGCGACTGCAGCTATCGAGCTCGGTCTTCTTAAGTTTAACACACCATCACCTCACATCCAACTCAAGTAATGCATACATTAGTCACTAAGACGAAGTCAGGTAGCTGCTCCAAGTTGTCCAGATAATAACACATTTTTGCCGACCCTCTTTTCCGGAAAGGAACGTTGGAAATTCCTTTCATACTTCTAGTGGCATGGAATTGAGGAGAAAGATAGAACATATACGTTATGACATTGATTTAATAATCATAGAGCGAAAACTGTGCACGCCAAACACTTGTCCGATTTCTCTACAGGGTCGGGGATGAAATGAGATGAATCTTCGTAGCGGTTTTTTACGACCGGATGCCCTCCCCGACGTCAACCTCATCAGAGGAGTCAATAAAATGAACGACGTGATATATAATAATGAGAAAGGAGAGGGTGAAATCCGGTTTCCGCACACAGCCTATACCTGTCGAATAGCACCAAGAGGTCTGCTCAAGGCTGTACGTCTCCATCAGACGGACCAATTACCATCAACAGCGTCATATGCCCTCACTCCATATGAACACTACAGAGAGGTTTGGAATTGAATCCAGGCTATTGAATCTATTGATTAGAAATTGTATACCACGAGCTCCTAACCTGCTAGCCAACATTCTGACGGTGGTTTTTTCTGCCAATGGGACTCGAACCGGCAACCCACCGTGTCAGACTTGACGCATTTACGATCATGGGCGACCATGACGGCTATAGACAGAGGCCTGCACGGATGCTGATATCCGCAGATTTAACCGCGAATATCCGCGAAGTTAGTGTCTTGGAGGATACAAAATGTATGGCAGTGCGGATAATTTTGCTGATAATTTCTAAATAATTAGGTTCATTGACGCTCACTCAGGTATACTCTTATTTTTGCTTGTGGTTAGGCGACCCTTGACATTGGTATGGGAGAATAGTGATGTACAAAGAGCCCTGAGACCATTCAGCCGTAAATGTGACCTAAGCCTGACTGGCTCATGTCCGCAATTTATGGAAGGAAGGAACAAAGGTTAATACGTCGGTAGTTGTCGCACGAGGAAAACCCTCTTAACTCTCTGACTGTAGGGGTTCTAGTGCCACGTGTCAGGCCTGTTGCGTTATGTTAATAGGTCCGTCTGTTTCAATACCTTGGGTGTAATATGCTGTAGTTAGATAATTACAATATCCGCGGATAACCATTTTGCGCATGCGGATAACCATTCGCGGATGTGGATGAAGATGTTATTTTGTATACCCGCGTAGGCTCTGGCTATAGAGCGTAAAGCTACTGAAAGTTACGAAAATAATTAAATAGATCGGTTAGTGGAGTTTTAAAGGGCTTAAATAATTTAAACTCAAGACAGAGTAAAGTTCCATATTATACGTGAGAATTTCTGTGCTTTAAAAACTATAGTTGCAGTTTCATATCCTTAATGTTTTGTTTTTTAAATAATACCCCGCAGAATTCCGACTTGGAAGCGTGATGTGGTGATCGTGGCCATCTGATCTGAGGACTGTATTGATGCAAGGCCCTTTACCTACAATTATCCTGCACCACCTCTCTTGGTTAGTTCATATTCTCTTTTGACCCCGATAGCATTAGGTTTCTGAGACCTAGTAGTATTTTACTTTCACGCCTTTCATCACCTTTATTTTCCCCAAGCTTTCATTCACCGTTTGAGTTGGCCGTACGGTTAGCGGTGCGCGGCTGTGAGCTTGCATCTTGGAGATAGTGGGTTCGAATCCCACTGTAGGCAGCCCTGAATATGGTTTTCCGTGGTTTCCATTTTCACACCAGGTAAATGCTGAGGCTGTACCTTAATTAAGGCCACGGCGGCTTCCTTCCAACTCCTAGGCCTTTCCTATCCCATCGTCGTCATAAGATCTATCTGTGCCGGTGCGACGTAAAGCCACTAGCAGAAAAAAAACCCATGGCGCTACAGCCCTTGAAGGGCTTTGGCCTACCAAGCGATCGCTGCTCAGCCCGAAGGCCTGCAGATTACGAGGCGTCGTGTAGTCAGCACGACGAATCCTCTCGGGCGTTATTCTTGACTTTTTAGACCGGGAGCAGAAAAAAGATGATGCTCTTCATTTTTTCCCATGATGGAATTCTTATCACGTTTTAGTGCGAAAAGTGAAAGTCGCCCCCACCACACTTCGTTAAAAGCGTCTCATAGGCAGCATGTAAAATTTATATGCTAAATATGAAGACTACGAAGAGGCCTATGGGCACTACGAAGATGTATACGAGCTCTGAATTTCGCAACAATTTTATACATTTTAATAATAATGTTATTTGATTTACGTCCCACTAACTACTTTTAGGTCTTCGGAGACGCCGAGGTGCCGGAATTTAGTCCCGCAGGAGTTCTTTTACGTGCCAGTAAATCTACTGACACAAGGCTGACGTATTTGAGCACCTTCAAATACCACCCGACTGAACCAGAATCGAACCTGCCAAGATGGGGTCAGAAAACCAGTGCCTCAAACGTCTGCGCCTCTCAGCCTGGCACTCTACATTTCCACAAATTATTTTGTCATAACATTTCAATGCGGATACAGTTGCAAGAGCTTCCTTTGTTTACTTTTTACTACTGAGACCCCTGAAAGTATTTTTTGACACGTCATCATGCATGAAAAGTTACGTACAACGACGGTGTATGCAACGTACTTTATTTACAGTACAAACCACGGTTACTAGACTAGACGGTAGGGGTCATCAGTTGGGTGCGCAGTAGCAAGCCACGCCTCCTGACGTCACGCGTTCCCCATGTTCGCTAAACGAAGCAGAACACCATTAGTCTAGTGATGGTGTTTACCTTCTCAACAGTGTAAGAGTTTTATTTTTCTGTGCTGTGCTGTGCCATGGTGTGTTGTGCTGCCGCTGGTTGCTCTAACCACGATAGACATCAGAAGGACTTAGACATTAAATTGCATCGTTTTCCAAAGAACAGTGAAACTTTAAAATTTGACGTGATTTACGGCCTGACATTTAAATTTGCCACTGAGTAGTAATGATTTAGCGAGTCAGTTCTGTAAAGATCGTGATATAAGCGCACAAAAGCGAAATCATCGTAAGGAGATATGGCAAATTTTACAATCGCAGGCGCCAATTGAAGCAGAAAATGTCAATAATGCAATCTTGAGGAAGAAATTAGATAACAAACGTAAATATCAGTCCGCCTCTGTGGTGTAGTGGTTAGTGTGATTAGGTGCCATCCCCGGAGGCCCGGGTTCGATTCCTGGCTCTGCCACGAAATTTGAAAAGTGATACGAGGGATGGAACGGGGTCCACTCAGCCTCCGTACGTCGAATGAGTAGAGGTGTGTTCTATTCCCACCTGAGTCATCCTGGAAGTGGTTTTCCGTGGTTTCCCGCTTCTCCTCCAGGCAAATGCCGGGATGGTACCTAACCTAAGGCCACGGCCAATTCCTTCCCTCTTTCTTGTCTGTCCCTTTCAATCTTCCCATCCCCCCACAAGGCCCCTGTTCAGCATAGCAGATGAGGCCGCCTGGGCGAGTTACTGGTCATTCTCCCCAGTTGTATCCCCCGACCTAATGTCTCACGTTCCAGGACACTGCCCTTGAGGTGGTAGAAGTGGGATCCCTCGCTGAGTCCGAGGGAAAAACCAACCCTGGAGGGTAAATAGATTAAGAAGAAGAAAATTGAAAATGAATTTAGTGCCTTCCATGGAAACTACATTAAGAAATGTCCAGGATATTTTAGGTTTTTTAATGAAAAAAGGAAAGGAAAAATACTGATATAAATTACAATATAATTACCTAGGCAAAACAACTGGCAATTATATTTGACAAAACTGAAAAAGATTTAGCAAGTGGTTAAATAAAAACAAGCAAATCATTAATAGAAACGCACAATTACAACGGGTCGTGTTCACTGCAAGCCCGACAGTGGGGATCAGATGACGTCGCCAGCCAAAGCGAGCCTGCGCGTGACCCCTACCGTCTAGTCTACTAACCGTGGTACAAACAATGTTTTAAACATATAAGCGTATATACAGTAGGGAGATGAAATCACCGAGTGTACGAAACAACAGATTTCTAAATAAATAGAATTCAAATTCAGTACAAAACTGGGTCGCCCGGGCGAGTTTGCCGTGCAATTAGGAGCGCGCAGCTGTGAGCTTGCATTCGGGAGATAGTGGGTTCGAACCCCACTGCCGGCAGCCCTGAAGATGGTTTTCCGTGGTTTCCCATTTTTATACTAGGCAATTCCTGAGGCTGTACCGTAATTAAGGGCACGGCCGCTTCCTTCCCACTCGTAGACCTTTCCTATCCCGTCGTCGCCATAAGACCTATCTGTATCGGTGCTACGTAAAACAAATTGTAAAGAAAGAAAAAACTGGGTCGTAGGTTTCCAGCAAGTTAAGGAAGGAGACACTCCACAGCGGTTGAACCAATCTCCGCTTCTCAAGTATTATTTTTATTGTAGAGTATATTTTCGTCTTTAATGTGGTGAGAATATTTAATTATCTCCACTACTTCTAGAGATGTGTTTGCATATGATCATGTATTTCACTTGTAACGGCACACACTGCTGTATGTTTGTTATTCATTTTCAACGTTGAAATTTACAGAAATCTTTTTAATGTTGATGTAGTAAATTGATGTCAGGTCAATCGAGGTGTAATATGATATAAAACCGGTCGTATGTGCGTCCAGCCGGGTTAAATTTGCTGTTATCTTGAAAAATCGGGGTATCTATAGCATACTCATCATGCAGATGTTGACTTAAAGGCAACACTTAATGATCCAAAATGTTTAAATAAATAGGCCTATCTCTAGTTCGAACCTGACCTTGCACAAATACAGGACGAAATGCTTCATCTCCACTACTTCTAGAGATGTGTTTGCATATGATCATGTATTTCACTTGTAACGGCACACACTGCTGTATGTTTGTTATTCATTTTCAACGTTGAAATTTACAGAAATCTTTTTAATGTTGATGTAGTAAATTGATGTCAGGTCAATCGAGGTGTAATATGATATAAAACCGGTCGTATGTGCGTCCAGCCGGGTTAAATTTGCTGTTATCTTGAAAAATCGGGGTATCTATAGCATACTCATCATGCAGATGTTGACTTAAAGGCAACACTTAATGATCCAAAATGTTTAAATAAATAGGCCTATCTCTAGTTCGAACCTGACCTTGCACAAATACAGGACGAAATGCTTCATTTGGCCTTCGGCGCACTCGACGACGTGCGTCATTGGAACACCGGCAAAACCGTGATTCGTCAGACTACATTACGTTCCGCCAGTTAGCTACTATCCACGTTCGATGATTTTGAAGACGAGCAAATTTATGCGCCTGCGTGAAACATTGCCTCTTGCGAAGTGACAGACTCCAAATGTTCATTGCTTGCACTTCCCGCCGCAATTTTCTCTCGCTAACTCGTTACGATGGATCTTAATTCACTGAATGCAACAATTCCCATCAGGTGTGGAAGTGAGTTTAATTCACAAGCCGTAAAACGCGTCTCTGTTCCCTCTCAGTAGTCAGGATCTTTCTTCGACCACAATTCTGACGTCGTGTTTCGTGGTCACTACTTGGAGACACGTTGATCAGTCCGCTGCGAAACGCCTACAAATCCAGCAACTTCATGCACCGTCCATGGGTACGGCCAAACACGATTTCTCCTTTTTGCCACTGTCACATCCTTACATCTACCCATGTGAAGGTATACTGTCCGCTTGAAACATCAAAGTCTCATTGATTGCTATTGCCTTATGCTCAAGTACAGGCAGTGCACGTGTGCTTGAGCACGGGACTCATTTACTCTGCTATCTGTACAGGCTTAACGATCCATCTGTGCATGTGCACTAGGGCGACTAACTTTTTGTCCGGTGAGCTTACTACTACTACAACATTTGTTGCTATTTTGCTTTACGTCGCACCGACACAGATAGGTCTTATGGCGGCGATGGGACAGGAAAGGCCTACAAATGGGAAGGAACCGGCCGTGGCCTTAATTAAGGTACAGCCCCAGCATTTGCCTGGTGTGAAAATGGAAAACCACGGAAAACCATCTTCAGGGCTGCTGGCAGTGGGATTCGAACCTACTATCTCCCGGATGCGAGCCCACAGCTGCGCGCTTCTAACCGCACGGCCAACTTGCCCGGTCTACTACTACTACTACTACTACTACCACCACAACAACCACTTTTTTGCTATTTGTTTTACATCGCACCGACACAGATAGGTCTTATGGCGGCGATGGGACAGGAAAGGCCTAGGAATGGGAAGGAAGCGGCCATGGGCTTAATTAAGGTACACCCCAGCATTTGCACGGTGTGAAAATGGAAAATCACGGAAAACCATCTTCAGGGCTGCCGACAGGGGTGTTCGAACCCACTATCTCCCGGATGCGAGCTCACAGTTGCGCGCTCCTAACCGCACGGCCAATTCGCCCGATACTACTACTACTACTAAACTGTTCACATCCTTCCACTGAAGACCGGGAGATTGGTGGTGAAGGTGAGGGGTATGGTGGCAGTGGCATATACTAGGAAACGTCCCGACATTCGTCTTAGTGTAGGAGAAACGAAAACCGAGGAACACCATTGTAAGGGCAGCCCACGGTGGGGGCATGCCCCTCTCAGTCTCCCGAATGCAGAGGAATAGAGCCACGGCAGAGCCGTGGTCACGAGTCCTCTGCTCGGTTGGTCGGACGGAATGCAGAATTGTCAGACCACGGACCCGCCGTGCCCACTTGTAGGCCGTAAACTTATCTGTATCCGCCGATCACCTATTGCAAAAATATGAATAGTGGATACATTTCTCGAATGTACAGGACTTCACCTAAACATTAACACCGTTATCGAAACCTACGGCGTAAGACAAGCACACACTCTACATTTGTAGCTCAGAACCTTTCCAACAAAACGAATATGATATAGCGGCGGCGACCAAAACAAATTCAAAGTGTCTAAATCAGCACAGGTGTACACTGTGAAGTAGTGTCAACAATGGAGGGGTAGAGAGAGTGTTGAGGAAGGAGTAGGTGCGAGCGAGACAGACGCTCTGGCGATAAAGGTGAAAGTGCGCGCGCACAAATGATGGACATAAGCTGCATCTCTCATTCTTTTCTATCTACCACAAAACCACTCGCTCTCGATCCGGGAAGGGTCAAAGGATTATCCAATAAATTATGGCTCCTTCGTATATAAGTGATTATTTTCAGTATTAAAACTACATGAACCAAAGTTGCAAGCAGGCATTTGAGATTAAATGTTTTCATAACACTTTCTTTAAATTGCTTCACGTCGCATCGACACAGATAGGTCTCATGGCGACAATGGGACAGGTAAGACCTAGAAGTGAGAAGGAAGCGGCCTTGGCTTTAATTAAGGTACTGCCCCAGCATTTGCCTGGTGTGAAAATGTGAAACCATGGAAAAACATCTTCAGGCCTGTCGACTGTGGGGTTCAAACTCACTATCTCCCGGATGCAAGCTCACAGCTACGCGCCTTTAACCGTACGGCCAACTCGTCCAATTTTAAGACGATTGTTTACTCGCGAAAACAAGACATTAAAAAGAAAAACTGACATATAAGTTTTGTATATGAGGAAACATGTGCTTGTTTCATTGTTGTGTAAAGGAATACGTACGTTTGCCACTATAGAAACATACGAATGGTCATTGTATTCAGTCTATTAGTCCGCTTATTGTTGTATGCTACGTAGCACAATTAATTATACTTTTCTCCTTTTGTACACACACACATACACACACATACACACACACAAGAAACTGTTAGGAGTTTGCTGTGCAGAACAGTTCAAAATTACAACAACCATAAAGTTGACGTCAAGTTATTTGCCCAGGATGGTAATAGAGTAAGTGAGATTGAATCAAGGTGCAGTAAAGCTAATACAGTGTGCTCGCAGTTGCGATCAACAGTGTTCTGTAAGAAGGAAGTTAGCTCCCAGACGAAACTCGGTCTGTTTTCAGACCAACTTTGCTTTACGGGAGCGAAAGCTTGGTGGACTCAGGATATCTTATTCATAATTTAGAAGTAACAGACATGAAAGTAGCGAGAATGATTGCTGGTACAAACAGGTGGGAACAATGGCAGGAGGGTACTCGTAATGAGAAGATAAAGGCTAATTTAGGAATGAACTCGATGGATGAAGCAGTACGCATAAACCGGCTTCGGTGGTGGGGTCATGTGAGGCGAATGGAGGAGGATAGGTTACCTAGGAGAATAATGGACTCTGTTATGAAGGGTAAGAGAAGTAGAGGGAGACCAAGACGACGATGGTTAGACTCAGTTTCTAACGATTTAAAGATAAGAAGTATAGAACTAAATGAGGCCATAGCACTAGTTGCAAATAGAGGATTGTGGTGACATTTATTAAATTTACAGGGGCTTGCAGACTGAACGCTGAAAGGCATAACGGTCTATAATGATGGTGTATGTATGTAGTTATTTGTTGTTCTTTCGTAGCCCCTCTACGTGGCACACAATTTAATTGTTGAATGTGAAGCTTAATATTTTATGAACAATGATTTTATTTTTCTCGTAATTTTTACCGAAAAATTAATGATACCTGTCTTGTAGAGTTGTGATGGGCGAGGGGACTTCCCGTCACGCGAAAAGATGGAGAAAGCAAGAAGGGAAGTGGAGGGCCAGTGATTCCAACTCACATACAGTGGAGGATTCTGGATGCCGCTGTGATATCGGTCACTATAGCTCGAGCAGTTGAGCATCCAACGCGAAATTGGATGCTTATGGGTTCGGGTCGAACTGATACTCCTTGTCCATATTTATTCTGTATTTAACATCTATTCGCCATGTATAGGAACATTGTGCACTCAACAAGACCGAATATGATAAAGGCTTATTCAAAATGCTATATATGTCATATTTAACTTTTATTCTCAATATTATTGCTGTTGCGTGTTGGTGAAAATGGGACCTTACCTAAGATGAATTCTAATGAATGAAGACGTTACAAATAGGGGAACCCGGGGTAATTAGCACATGGGGTAATTAGAACAATATCATATAAATACCAAAAAGTGCTGCCTCTGTGGATCCGTGGTAGAGTGTCGGCCTCCGGATCCCAAGATAGCGGGTTCAAACCTGGCAGAGGTAGTCAGATTTTTGAAGGGCGGAAAAAAGTCCATTCGACACTCCATGTCGTACGATGTCGGCATGTAAAAGAACTCTGGTGATACATTTGGTATTTACCCGACAAAATTAATTAAATCTCAGCCATAGACGCCCAAGAGAGATCCGGTTTACTCTAGGTCCGCTAGATGGCAGACAGAGTAAACCGGAACGTCGAAATTGACGAGCAGACAGCCAGATGGCGTCAAATCGAAATGTCTGCAAACGGTAGCTGAGGCCATACGATTATTATTATTATTATTATTATTACCAAAAAGTAACTAATAATATTTCTGCATTCCCACACATTATAGAGTATTACTCAATTTGTACAAGATTTCCTTTCTAAATACTCTATCCATTTTGTATTTTATTTTCCTACATATGGTATTAACATGTTAACCACCGGGCGAGTTGGCCGTGCGCGTAGAGGCGCGCGGCTGTGAGCTTGCATCCGGGAGATAGTAGGTTCGAATCCCACTATCGGCAGCCCTGAAGATGGTTTTCCGTGGTTTCCCATTTTCACACCAGGTAAATGCTGGGGCTGTACCTTAATTAAGGCCACGGCCACTTCCTTCCACCTCCTAGGCCTTTCCTATCCCATCGTCGCCATAAGACCTATCTGTGTCGGTGCGACGTAATGCCCCTAGCAAAAAAAAAACATGTTAACCATTTAGCCACGGAGCCGAACATTGCTAAGTGGAATATACTTCGCACACACACACACACACATATATATATACACACGCACACACACACACACACACCATGTCTTTTTTTACAATTTTCTTTACGTCGCTCCAACACAGATAGGTCTTATGATAGCGAAAACGTAGGAAAGAGATGGGGATGGAAAATAACAGCCGCGGCCATAGTAAGGTACATCTCCAGCATTTGCCTGCTGTGAAAATGAGAAAAAACGGATAACCAACTTCAGGGGTAACGACAGTGGGGTTAGAACCCACTCTCTCCCGAATGCAAGCACACACTGTGCGGCCCTAACTACACGGCCAACTCACTCGATCCTGTAGAATTTAAGTATAACCAGAAAACTTTTCTAACATTCGCATCTAAATCAACCGAGATTTCTTCTTCTTCTTCTTCTTCTTCTTCTTCTTCTTTTTCTTCTTCTTCTTCCGCTAAATTTCTCCCACACTGGTGGGGTTGCAAAAGTAGACTTGACCCTGTTCTGCGGCGGAATGCCCTTTTTGACGCTCAACTCTATGTTGAGAGATGTTTCGTATTTCTGAGGTGATTGGTAGTGTATTAATTAGTGTAATTAGTGTATTAATAATGTTATAATGTTAATGTTATTTGTTTTCACGTCCCAGTAACTACTTTCACGGTTTTTGGAGACATTGAGGTGCCGAAATTTTTGTTCCGCAGGAGTTCATGTGCGAAGTTGTGCTCAGTAGAAGAGGCAGGATCGCTGCCCTTAGAGTATGGGGTCAATGAAGGATAAGAATAGGAACATTTGCTTGAATATCCCGACTGTATATCAGCAAAACAGTCAGCGTCAGTAACATTTCAGCGCTGAAACTTTAACAGTCTGTAATACGAGTTCTTTATCTTATGTCAGTTCACATCGTTGATGAAAGGAACTATTGTTATTAAGAAAACCAAACTCCAAGGCACCATTGTTCGGTGTGATTGGTAACGTGTCATAGGTTGTGTGACTGTGGTAGGTAGGCTAGTAAAATTGGCATTTTACTGTACAGCTGAAGAACACACTTGTTCTTATAATTAATATTAGGTTAATATTATATTGTATTGTTATAGTGTAAATGTACATAGTATTTAGCTTTTAACTCATGTACATAGATCCCTGCTTACGGTCATATTTGTATTTTCGTTACTTTACTATGTGTTCTGTTTTGTTTATTCCTTGCTTATATTTTTCAGTTTGTATGCAACTTTGTCACTAAGAGTTGTTCTCATTCGTTTTTACATTTATGCTCCGGATTTACTTTTATATAGTTTTTATTTGTTGAGATTTCCCTTTCATTCTTCGTTATATGTTATCCATATGTGTTATTTAGCTTAGTTATCCTTGATTTTATAATAGAGTAGTACATCTCTTTGATATATGTATTAACTTGTTACTTACATGGTTAAGTGTGAGAGAGGGCCACGGGCCCTAACTTCGCCACTGCTAAAGTCAAATAAATAAATTAAATAAATACATCCCCGAAAGTCAACGGCCCAACATGTGACCACTGTTCAGCCCACAGGCCTGCAGATTAGGAGGTGTCGTGTGGTCAGCACGACGAATCCCCTCGTTCGTTATTCTTGGCTTTCTAGAATAGTGCTGCTATCTCACCGTCAGATGGCTACTCAATTGTAATCACGTAGACTTAGGGACCTCGAACCAGCAATCAGATGCAGGTAAAAATTCCTGACCTGATCGGGAATTGAAACCAGGGCCTCCGGGTGAGAGGCAGGCACTCTACGCTTCCAGCGCGAGGCAGGCTCTTCTTTGTAGGTGACAGAGTTATGATTTAGGGGCCGTTCTATCCTAAAACGAAGAAACGGTGGAGCAACAGCCCTTTATGTCCTTGGCCTGCCAAGACGACTCCTGAAGTCACGTGGTCAGCGTGGCGGCGACATCCTTCTAACCGAGTCAGCAGCCTCTCATATCAACATCCCCTCAGTTCTCACTCGCCTGTGTGTGCCCTATTCTATCCCGGAGTCAAGAATTAAAATATTTGGACCAGCAATGAATCGAACCGTAAACTCCAGGTAAGAGGGAAACACGTTATCCCTACACCATTGGACTGGCCCGTTTTACAATATATCTCCTTTTTCTTATTTTCCTACATCTGTGGGGTCGCACATGCGAACTGTATTGCACATATGGATTTGGTTCTGTTTTACGGCCGGATGTCCTTCCTGACACCAACCTCACGAGGAGGAATGTAATCACTATTGCGTATTATTTCAGTAGTGGTTGGTAGTATGGTGAGTTGTCTGAATATGAAGCGGAGAGTGTTGGGAAAACACTAACACCCAGTCACAGAAACAGAAGAATTACACGAGATTAAAATCCCCAAATCTCCCGGGAATCGAACTGAGGACCCTCTGAAACCAAGGCCTCAACGCTGACCATTCAGCCAATGAGTCGGGGCTGCGACTGAATCTAATTCAGTAAAAAGTATGATTAATCCTCTCTCCAGTAAATGCAAAACAGGTTGTAAAATTATTATAGCCGGCAAAGTGCCAACATAGGGATATGGAGACGTAAATTTCATATACCATTCAATAGCCAGTCGTTTATAGCTTTCTTTATGACTTAGCAGTAAAGATTTTAGTTGGTGATCATAGACAATTGTTATTCATGTAACGTGTCCTTTCAAACTGTGACTTCTAGAATGTAATAAACACGATAAGTATAGTGCCCTCCCGATAGTTCAAAGCACGGAATTTCGCAGTTTATCGGAAATCGTCAATTAACTACAAATATTTGTGACATATGTCTTAAGCCGGAGGGTCATCTAAACATTTGCGATACTAAATTAAAGACAAGGGAGTATTCTTCCCGAAGGCAGGTCTGAACCTCCGCAGAGGCATGCCTGAGCCGGAGTTTACGTACGGTAGGGTGGCCAGTTCCTTTCCGCTCTTCCATTCCCTTACCCCACCAACAGCGCTTGGTAACCCATCCAAATCTTGACCACGTCCAAAGTTGCATAACTCCGGAGATCTCACGAGATTGCGTTACTAAATTAGCGATACAATATGTACAATGCGATGTTACCTAGCATCCGTGCTGGCTGTGATGATAAGTTTTGATGGATAGTCAGGGCTGCGATATATATACAGAGTGCGGAAAATTAAACTGGCCCGGAAAATATTGAAGACTGAAGCGGAATTGACCCTTGTTCACTCAGCCTACACCAAGAATGAGAACCGGGTTAATTCCTGCGGATAAGTGTGGCTGAGCGTAGAACTAACCACTCTACCTCATTAAGTGCTGAGGTTTGGAATAGTGGAAGCCTTTGCCTTCCTCCCCTCCAAGGGCCTTCATGGCCTCTACGGAGATTACTTTGCTTGACATTGCTTTGCTAATGAGAGGTACTCTCGAGAGTTCAATGAGGAAGATGTGCTGAATAAATAGCACGGTATATAATTACATACATCATTTTTTCTTCCTTTCTTAATCTGCTTATCCTCCAGGGTTCGCTTTTCTCTCGGACTCAGCGAGGGGTCCCACCTCTACCGCCTCAAGGGCAGTGTCCTGGAGCTTTAGACTCTGGGTCGGGGAATACAACTGAGGAGGATGACCAGTGCCTCACCCAGGCGGCCTCACCTGCTATGCTGAACAGGGGCTTTGGTGGGGAATGGGAAGATTGGAAGGGATAGACTAGAAAGAGGGAAGAAAGCGGCCGTGGCCTTAAGTTAGGTACCATTCCGGCATTTTGCCTGGAGAAGAAGTGGGAAACCACGGAAAACCACTTCCAGGATGGCTGAGGTGGGAATCGAACCCACCTCTAGTCAGTTAACCTCCCGAGGCTGAGTGAACCCCGTTCCAGCCCTCGTACCGCTTTTCAAATTTCGTGGCAGAGCCGGGAATCGAACCCGGGCCTCCGAGTGTGGCACCTAATCACAGTAACCACTACACACAGAGGCGAACCGTAATTTTTACGGTATGTTATAAATTACTGTCATGAAATATAATTAATGACAAAAATAAAATGTAATAAAAATGCGTAAATCTAGTGGCCTGTATGAGCTATTGCAGCTTGTCTTATCGACAGCCCTGAAAATGGTTTTCCGTGGTTTCCCGTTTTCACACCAGGCAAATGCTGGGGCTGTACCTTAATTAAGGCCACGGCCGCTTCCTTCCCACTCCTAGCCCTTTCCTGTTCCATCGTCGCCATAAGACCTATCTGTGTCGGTGCGACGTAAAGCAAGTAGCAAAAAAAAAAAAAATAAGCTTGTCTTATATTGAATCAATCCATCAATCAACCATTGTTATTAAAATAATAACGACAGTACAAATAGTGAGAAAATGATGGAAAACGATGTTGCAGCGATCTCTTAGCTTCTTGGAGTCTTTATCAGGATTTGGATGCGCAATTTCGTGGAAAAGCCGATTCTATTCATAACTGTGTATGAATATTTTATTATAAAGTACTTGTTAGTATAATACCAGTCATGACCTGCAAACTGTTCCTAGTGTAATGTTGGAACAATGCAAACTTGTATACCTGTTGCTCTTTCCACTCTGCTGAATGCAACGTATAATTAATTACTCATGACTAGAAACACAGCAGGATAAATGAAATCAACTTTTATGCAATGTTTCTCCCTGATATTTGTTTACATTCATGGCAAAGGCACGATGTGTAGGATATTTGCGCCTTTTTGAATGAGAAGGAAGAGTTAGTTAATATTAAATCAATTCTGGACAGAACATTTATTTCACCTCGAATTCCCCTTTAACTAATTTCAGGTTTAGTTTCGTATTATCTCTTACGCCAACTTGGCAGATTCGATTCCGCCTCACTCCGGTGGTATTTGAAGGTGCTCAAATACGCCAGCGTCGTGTCAGTAGATTTACTGGCACGTAAAAGAAGTCATTCGGGACTAAATTCAGACACCTTGGCGCCTCCGAGAACCGTAAAAGTAGTCAGTGGGGCGTGAAATCAATATTATTATTATTATTATTATTATTATTATTATTATTATTATTATTATTATTATTATTATTATTATTCACACTTTAATTTCAGAATCATTTAAACTCTATTTATCAGTTCAAAACCATGCTCGTTTTGGAAATAGGTTTAACAATAGCACTAACACTAATTCTTAAGTGCAGCACATGAGGACACATACCAGATGGTGTACGAGAAAGCAAGTATTCCAATGGTATAGGATTAATTCAATTGAAAATGAAAATATTCAGCCCGTTTCCAGTCATTCAACACGGTCAGGGATATAATGAATGAAGCCTCCATCTGGGGGCGAGGATAGGAATTGTGCAGGCTGCCGAAGCCTGTCACACTTCTCTTGGACAATGATTAATGAATGACAGATGAAATGAAATGATTTTGGAGAGTCTTGCTGGAATGAAGTATGACAAGAAAAACCGGAATACCCGGGAAAAAACCTGTCCCGCGTCCGCTTTGTTCAGCACAAATCTCACATGTAGTGACCGGGATTTGAACCTGAAACCCAGCGGTGAGAGGCCGGCGCGCTGCCGCCTGAGCCACGGAGGCTTCATTAATTGAATTATCGCCATCATTTTGTAAAGCATAGTTGCTGTAATATTCTTTGAAATCACCAGCTGAATTTGTTCGTTTATATTTGCACCAACTGCTTTGTTATAAGAAGATCTATTATTTATTTCTATAAAACATCCGAAATAATTTTAAGAGAATCATTGTTTATAAACTTGTCACGAATTATTATTATTAATTTTTCCCCCTTCCCTTTCCAGTTTATCGTTATCAAGAGCCAGGATGTTTAACACACGATTTGAGGGCTGAACGCAAACCGTACCACTCTACGTTCGATAGTGCAGAGTTCTCTGATAGTGCGCAATTCAGTGAGAACTGTGAATATAGGAAACTGTCCAATTCGTAAATACTGTGCTGTGTGTCCATAAAACCGTTTACCTGACTCATTAATTATATCCTCATCCAAAACTTTTATAACGCAGCAACAAAAGCCTTGCTTAAGTTACATTTAAACCAATATTATGTTCCTTTCGAAAGCATAAACCATGTTTTTCCTTACAGTGACCTGTTCTACGAACCCGTACACAGCAAGGTACGTGTACTATTGTACAGTATGAGACTAACTCATGACTTCCTGCTTTGGCGTTGTGTTGCCCAGTAAAAATCCTGTGGGTCAGAAGGTCTAGAATGCATTGCCCAGCGTTAACTTTATTTCAAAAAGCTTTCTTCTACCTGGCCTTCCTAAAATTTCTTGGATCGGGCGAGTTGGCCGTGCAGTTAGGAGCGCACAGCTGTGAGCTCGCATCCGGGAGATAGTGGGTTCGAACCCCACTGTCGGCAGCCCTGAAGATGGTTTTCCGTGGTTTCCCATTTTCACACCAGCCAAATGCTGGGGCTGTACCTTAATTAAGGCCACGGCCGCTTCCGTCCCACTCCTAACCCTTTCCTGTCCCATCGTCGCCATAAGACCTATCTGTGTCGATGCGGCGTAAAGCAACTAGCAAAAAAAAAAAAAAAACTCGGGGCCTTATGACCCGAACGCCAATACGCTGACAATTCAGCCAAGGAACCAAACCGTTGTTTAAGAAACTAATTGTGCGATTTTGAAAATACATATTCGAATTCATAACAACATGATTTTTTTAAAATATAATAATGCTTTACGTCCCACCGATACAGATGGGTCTTACGGCGATGATGTTGTAGGAAAGGGCTAGTAATTGTATGGAAGTGACCGTGGCTTTAATTAAGATACGTCCCGAACATTTGTGTGGTGTGAAAATGGAAATCCCTGAAAAACCATCTTCAGTTAGAACTCGTTCTCTCCCGAATGCAAGCAGATAATTACGTGACGAAACCGCGGAGGTACTTGCATTTGTTCGGGGCGTTGACCTCTAGAGATCTTTTGCACCTACTTGCACCATACGATCTGAACCTGGGTGGAATTGGAATTGTGGAAGTATAGAGTGTTGAATGTGAGGAAAGGAACGTTAAGGACGACGCAAACACCCAGTTCCAGGCCAAGGGTATTAATCTTTACTATTAAAACCCCTGACCCGGCTGGGAATCGAACCCGGGGCCGCCGGATGACAGGCGGACGCGTTGCCCCCTACACTGTGGGGCAGGACTGACAGATCTATTAATTAGTGTTAATTTAAAAAATTGAAATCACTCTCGCATTTACTATTATCCGACGCGAAAACGCAACAGTGTTCTTAAAGACGCTCTTATTACCATTTAAGAATATGAAAACCGCATATGGTTACCATTTTTATAATTTTCATCATAAGTTTTCTTAGGTACGGATCATGAAACTCCTCCAGGCATGTACAGTAGTTACATTGCACTTCATAATGTGCAGTATGGTTTGGTTTAATATTTTCCGATGATAATTTCTTGTTCATAGAAAGTTATAGAAATACTACAAACTTACCAGGATATTAGCGATTCATTACATCAAGCCGCTCAAGTAATTCACTGAAGCTGTAATTCAAAAGCCGACCTCGTTGTGTAGAGATAGCGTGCCTTACTCTTACCCGGAGGCCCCGAGTTCGATTTCCGGCCAGGTCAGAAATGTTTACCTCGATCTGAGGGCTGGTTGGCTGAGCAACGGTCCCTTGGTAGGCCAAGGCTCTTCAGGGCTGTAGTGCAATGAAGGGGGTAATTCAAAAAATGGCAGAAACAAAGATGGATAAAAGGGTGGTTAAATCGACCCGAGAATTTTTGATAGACCGCAGGCAAAGATTGAACTGGAATGTAAATACCCTGACGAAGTCACTATAACGTTCTGATTCGTACAGGATAGTGTTATTGGGCAATTTAACCATGTCCTTTGCCAACCATAAGTCCATAGTGACTCAAAATTGTTTGCGGATGATTTTATAATATATAAATTATCCGAAATTCCAACGCTGGTAGGTTATTACAAGTCAATCTGAACGTACTGCTTAAGTGGTATTCAACAATACAAACGAAAATAAATTCACCGAGCGAGTTGGCCGTGCGGTTAGGGGCGCGCAGCTGTGAGATTGCACCCGGGAGACAGTGAGTTCGAACCCCACTACTGCAGCCCTGAATATGACTTTACGTGGTTTTGCCATTTTCACACCAGGCAAATTATTGGACTGTACCTTAATTAAGGTCACGGCTGCTTCCTTCCCACTCCTAGCCCTTTCCTCTCTCATCGTCGCCACAAAACCTATCTGTGTCAGTGCGACGTAAAGCAACTTTTAAAAAAAGTAGTAAGTAGTTGTACCACTCAATTCTGCAATACATCGTAGTGTTAAAATACTGGCAGGAAATGAACTCCCAACCCCAAAAAGGAGGTATGCTAGATAAACAAAAGAGAGGCGCGTTTTCACATATAAAAGATGACGCCTATTCAAATGGTTGTGCTGGTCGACGAAGACTGATGCTAATAGCTCCACTATGATCTTGCAAAGCAAGTTTGCTTTGAATACGCGCAGTACATTTCATGAGCGTGTCGGAGGATGCAAAGTGCGTCTCGGCCCATAAGTGGCCTTGGCTGGTCCGTGGTAGGACAGCTCTACACTCCTACCGGTCAATCGAGCAGTGGATATGTGGCCATGGCTGTATCGTAGCTCTATATCTCCGTATTCGGGAGATAGAAAGGGGCTGGCTCCCAATCTCGGCTGCCCTGAGAATGGTTTTCCGTGGTTTTCTATTCTCCTGCACTAAGGCGAATGCCGGGGATGTTCGTAGTATAGGCCACGGTCGCCAACCCTCTCATCTTCTCCACACATCTCCTCCCCCGATACAAATCTCATGGTGTGAGAGACAGCATCACCGTCTAGGAGGCCTCTCTCCCACTTCAGGGGAGGAGTGAAAACATTTAGTTGTAGTAGCACTAGTAGTGGTTCGTAAGCTTTAGTTATTGTCCGTTGTTGACGTTGTGAGATAGAAGCGAGTCAAATATGCCTTTTAGGAGACGAAGATGGGAGTATCAGTAGCTTACTGAGTTTGAACGAGGCCGTACAATGGCGCTAAGAGAAGGTGATGTTCTTTCCGGGGTATCTAGGAAAGCTTGGCAGGGATGTATCCACAGTGCATCGGCTTTTGGCAACAATACTCATGGAAAGACACTGTCACAAGAAGACAGGGGTCCTGTCGCACACGGGTCACTACATAGACGGCAGACCACCATATTCGCTGCATGGCTGTGATGGAACGTACTGCATTCGCAGCAGCTATTAGGGCTTTATTTGGCACCCGAATGACATAGCGAACTGTAACTAATCGATTACTTGAGGGACAGCTCCAACCCTGACGTCCTTTTGCCTTCATATCACTAACTCCTAATCACTGCCATCTACGACTGCAGTGGTGTCAAGCTAAAGCTCGTTGGAGCGTGGGTTGAAGACCTTATGTGTTCTCAGATGAGAGCCGTTTCTGTGTTTTGCCAGTGATAGCCGTAGGTTGATAAGGAGGAGGCCAAAAGAGCGCTTAAAACCAAGCTGTCTGCGGCGTCGAAACACTGGACCTACACCAGGGGTTATGGTCTTGGAATTGATTTCCTTTGATAGCAGGAGCACTTCGGCATTACGCCAAGAACCTTGACAGCGTATTTGTACGCCAGACTGGGGAATGAACCGGTTGTGCGACCATTCACTCGCGATATTCTAGGGGAGTGTTTTCCAACAGGATATAATGCTCGTCTCCATACCGCTGCTGTCACCGAACGTGCTCTACAAACAATACAGCAGGTGCCTTTGCCTGCGAGATCACCAGACCTTTCGTAAATTGAGCACGTATTGGACATTATGGGATGATAAATGCAGCGTCATCCAATACCTGCATTAACCGTTGCAGATTGGACTGACCAAGCGCATCAGGCGTGGAACTACCACCCACAAAAAGAAATACGTTACTTGTGCGACACAGTGCATACATGTCCGAATGTTTACAATCAAAATCATGGCGACTACGGTGGTTATTAATGTACCACCATGCAACATGTCTTCTCATGCATACCTCAACCTGTGGCGTGGAAACTTTAATGAAATAAATATGTTACATAGACAATTGCTTAGCCTAAAGCGTACTCCTCTAAAGTAATGTGTTCCTGATATTGGGATTCCATTTTCTGCCAGTATATTTAAGTTACGCGTGAATTATAACGCCGGCCTCATGGCATAGCGGTAGCGAGCCTATCACTTATGTGGAAATCCCAGGTTGGATTACCGGCCAGATCAGGGAACTTCATTTGGTTCTGGGTGCTGGTTCCAAGTCCACTCAGCCTACATGAGCACAATGAAGAACTATCTGAACGTTAGGTAGTGGCACCGGTTTAGAAAGGCAAGGATAACGGCCGAAAGGATTCATCGCGTTTACCACGCGTCACCTTATCATCTGTAGGCCATCGGGATGAGCAGCAACCGCTTGGTAGGCTAAGGTATATCAGGCCTGTAGCACCATGGGATTTGGCTTGGCCTTGTGAATTATTATGCAAATGATTTGTAATTATTATGCTTCATCACTTAAATGGTATATAAATACAATATTCTGTAAATCTTGTGCGAGATACTTTGTAACTCATTGCAAGTATTATGTCACGCTGGTTTTAATACAGCATTTTTAGTAATATTTTATAAATTCTCTACGGATTCCTTTGCGGTTGACTGCAATTAAGACAATGATTCGAAATTAATATTTCATTCTTCAGTGTTTTTGTATTTATCATGTTTGTTTTAGTCCTATCATGTAATTTCTTCTTATGGTAGAGTTTCTTGTAACATCTTGTTTTAATGCCAAGTAGGTTTTAGTAAAATATATTAGGAGTGCAGTTGTGCCTCCTCTCAAGTTGGTGTTGTCGAGGCCATGTAATATTTCTGTTTCTTCACTTAATAGGCCTCAGTAGGTTGGGTATTTGTACCCCTGTGTCTATGTCCTTGGAGGACAGCTTGAAGGTGGAATTTGGTGTGGCCTCTGATAGGCTAGAACTTTGAGAGCGGGTTGCTCTTTCCAAAATAAAAATTTGTTTTTGCGTGCCTCGAGGAGGCTTTACTGTGTAAAGGGGAGCAAGTGCTCCTAGGCATGATTGGGGTTTTCTGCCCCTTTGTTGAACCTTGTATAGAAGGAAAGTTGGGCTCATTGCTCAAGAATTGTGTGTCCGTCTCTCGGAGCCCAAATCCTGTAACTCTGTAATTGTACATTCTCGAATAGTTGCTTTGCTACTCTGTACCTGCCATTCTTGTTATTTCTTGATTTTGCAAAGAAAATATAACCTTGTTAAATTTTAAATTAACTTTAATTTCGTACCTTGAGACCTGTTCATCCCAGCACCTTCTTTCACCTCTACCTACCACGGACAACTCCGTAACAACAACAATAATAATGATAATATCATTCACAACCACTAAATAACATTATAATATATAATTTTTGGGATGTTAGGTCGTGTAACAGTTATAATATGTTGACACTCACCTTCAGAAAAAAGGCGATTTAAATTCTATGGGCATAACTTATTCTCAGGATGAACGAGGATAGAATGACCAAACGAATTTTCAACCTTGCCCTTTCATTAAAAACCAAGTGAAACTGAACGAGACCTCCAGAAAATCAACATCACCGAGGAAATTGTATGGGTTAGTTGTGAATTCCTAACACTAATCAAGAATCACCAATTTGCAGGCAAAACCAACAGTAGAACCACTAAGGGTACGTTTATGCTGCTGGCACATCGCCAGGCCTCACTGCTCGATGTTAGGCGATAATGAAACAAACTAATGCATCTCAATCGGTGCCTTTACTCTAGAGCCTGGCTTCTCGCTACGCAGCTGGCTGCTATCCTCCACACATCCATGGTCTCAAATGCGTTTATTTTTTGAGCCTAGCATATCGCCAGCTAACCTGTAACTTGGACTGTGATTGGTTCTTTCAAAGTCACCCGTTCTCCAAATTTTTCTCTCTCCTCACTTCACGCAGATGTTCTGCAATCATCAGAGCTATCTGAACCTGATCCGGTGTTGTGTTGGGCTGTTTCTTTTCTTCTATTGGTGACGAAATGCGATTAGTAACCAGCGGTGTGCAGATCACCATAACAGGTTCAAAGTGGATAAACTATGGAATGATGAGAACACAAAACGTCAGTTGACGTCGTTATCTAGTTTATGAGGTGTGGCCTGTTTGATCGTGTTTTGAAGTAAAGTTGCTGTTTGTTTTAAATTCATTTGTTATTGTTAACTATTCTTTTATTCCACTGACTATGTTTTTATCTTCTTTCTTCTTCTTTCTTTTGTTTTGGACAACTGTAGACCACGTTATTTCAATTTCAGCTGCTTCCGGGCTTCTGGGCTTCTGGGCTTTGATCTGCGACCTGTAATCCTTCATTCTTTAACTCTGCAACCTTCTTCTCTCTTCCGTCCATGGTATTTGTGTACGCAAACTAAATTTTTCTTGGAAAAAATGTATTTTAAAATTTTAGCTTTTAATTTCAATTACAGTAAATATATGATTTTAAAGGGTTCAAAGGATGAACTCCATATTTCATTCTCTTCCTTCTTTCACGTACCGCTGATGAATCGGAATTATCATCTCAGAACACAAGAACATTTTCACAAGATGAATTCTGCACTACAACTAAGAGCTGCCAGCAGTGTGAGCGTGGGTATGCTGCAGGGTAAAAGCTCCATGGCGAGCAGCCTGGCTATGGTCAACAGCGGAGTGCTAGGGCGCATCCATGTGCCAGTAGCGAAGCTGCAGGATAAACGCACCCTAACACCTGGACAGAATAAGGCATACGAAGAGATTTTGAGAGAAGAAGAAAGCAATAAAAAAAGAAAAGGAAAAGGTGACACGAATGAAGCTAAAGAAAGGAACGAGCTACAATGTTTGTTGAAGTAAATGACTCCTTAGGCCTGGCGAACCTTAGGGTGTGTTTATAGTGTAGAAGCGAGGAGCGAGGATATCGGTGAGCGGAGAGGAGAGCGAAGAGGACGAGAGCAGATGAATCAACGTAATGCAACAGCATGTGTACAATTATAGATGAGAGAAGATGAGAGCTACGAAGAGGGATGTGTATAGTAGCGGTGCAGAGCGAAACAAAATTATTTGTTTCACATAGCGGTGACCAGCGCTGTCGGGTAATTTCGGCAACCCTCGGTCGTTTTCTTTTTCGTTGGATTCGCGGTTTCCTTCCTCAGAGTGTAGCTGTGTGTATAACGTAGACCACGTGCGTTTGTTCACTTCTTTAAAATGTCGTCTCTGACTAACAAGCCGCAGGATATAATCGAATGTTCGAATAGAGATCCAAAATACTGCCGAAATTTATGTAAATGAAACTTCTCGTGTAAACTACTGAATTCCCCCTTTTCTGGCTGAATATAAATACTTATAAATGTTCTGCATGTATAAATGAGGAATAGGATGTCAAGTAACTGATTTTCTCAGGGCCACTACTGCCAGCAGTCAGGTTACGTCAGAATATGAAGAGATAACAACCGGATGATCGCTCGCAGCACGTTCCTCGGCGCTACCCTTCTAATGCAACCCCATGCATTAGTAAACCACCTTTAGGACCGCAGAGTACTAGGCTGGTGTATATACTAGTGTACAGCAGCATTACCTTTGCTCTCTGCATATTGACAGTCGCTAGTGTGTTCAGCAACGACGAATACACAGGCATCATTTTAATCTGTGGAGAATCTGATGAGAATGCAGCCGAAGCTCCAAGCAGACGTCTGCCTTCTACACACGTATTTCGCCGAACAGTATTAGTTTTATGTTTCATACAAACAACTATTTGATAGAGTGGAACGTCAACACGAAATTAAAAAGTTATTAAATGTTTTTTTTTGCACCTTTGGCGTATTTACAAATGCACCCTATTATAGAACGTTTGCAGTAAAATGACTGGTATTTGTTTCACAACATCCACAATACAGCACGTTGTAGCACTCCTTCAAAAACCGTGATTAGGCATCCCATGCATCACTAGTGCATGCGGGACAATTGTAAGTGGAAAGTACGGTGCTCGTGAGCCGCCTGCTATACATAATAATATTTAGCCACGTTACTACTTTCAAGTCATGTCCATTTACGATACTTCGACAGAGACATTTTGACAATACACTGAAAAGGATGCAATTAGATTTAGAGCACTCTGGCTATGACACTGGACAGTCCTTTTCGTTTGTGCGTAGCACCGCTCTATTATAACACTAAGCACTGACCGCTCTCCTCTCCACCCTCCTCTTTGCACTCCTCACCGCTCCACTACAAACGTGGGCTTACAGAGGACAGTTCGCTTTAGTTGGAATTCCTATTTACAAAATAACCACGGCAACATGACAAATTAATAACGTCGGGGTTGGAAGCGAAGGTGATTTGAAGAAGGGAGGTCGGAACGAAAAGGTGAAGGTAAGGGGTACCTAGCTTCTTCATTCAATTAAGGAGGGACCAACACTTTTGACCGACCAAAAATAAGATTTTTTAATTTATTTCTTTCATTTAGAATTTAACTTTTCTCTCTATAACACTGCAAAATTGATGTTAATATCCCCAAAACTTTAGGAGTTATGGCGCAAAACGTGAAGCCCTGTAAGTTTGTTGCTCGTTTCTCATTTCCCTGATAACTCTGAAAGTGTTTATGATATTAAGATGAAATTTTGCAGGCATGTATATTTCATAGAGAAAAGGAAGGTCTTCTAGAGGTATTGAGCTAGCTTCATTTGTTAAGTTCAACAGCAATTTCAAATGAAAATTAATGAAAAATTTATTACATGAAAATAACTTCATGATTAAAATATTTATACATGATGGACTTCACTGATGCTGGCACATGTTGTAATTATAATATTACTAATCGTAATAAAAATCAATCATAGAAAAATATTAATATGTTTGGAAATTATCAGGAAACTGGTAAAATAGTGGCAATAATACACCGCCATTTGAATAATTAACTATCTGTAATGACATAGCGTTACATGATTTCTAAATATGTAGGCATATTATTAAGGAATAATGTGTTTGTCCTTACTACATTTTCTTTTCCTATTCTATGTTCAAAGGTCCCCCCTACCTGACTACCATATATGCCATTTCTCATTTCATGTTTCCAGAATTAGTATAGGGTGTTCTGTAATTAAATGCACCTTTGACGCGTTTTGGAAAAAGTCATTCGGGAGTGGAGGATGATGTTAGACCAAGAAGAAACTAAGGAAGATCAGTTCAGACTTGGTCCTAAGCACAAAGCGGTGTGCGTTGACTGTCTGAAGTATGATAAAGTATTTACAATGTGTTTGATTCGCAGCTCTGATACGAAACATGAAAAGTGGTACAAGGTCTGAAATGGAGTCAACTCTGGCACAGGTGCTTAACTAAGTAGAGATGCGTTTTAGGAGGAGAATAATGAGAGAGTCTATGAGGAAGAGGATGAGGAGGTAGTTATAAGCTACTAGTTCTATAAGGATGATAGAACTCTCTCTGATAGGAGGAGGCTATTCAGATAGATAAGATAAGGAAGTAAAAGGAAATACGTAGTGTAAAGAGTGTTAATTTTTTTTTACATGCTACGTCTTGCATAAGAAAATGTTTAAAGGAAATGCAGTAACACATGTATTCACGTTACAATCAGTTCTACTTTTAACGGAGGGTCACTTGTCGTTATTCTACTAACCCAGTAGAATAATGCTTGACGCAACCGTTGTTCGTCCCTTACCACGCTCCTATCCAACCTCCCTTATCCATCTCTTGTTCTTTTCGATGTCGACCGTACGGTATCTCCTTGCTTTTAAACACATGAAAACAAAAGTTTAAAATTAGCGCCTACGCCATCCGTCATGCATACATGCATGTTGTCATTTTCCTTAGATACATAGCGTCCCTCGCAAATCTACTTTCTCCCACGGCTAACTGAGTGCTTGCGTAATCCGTTTCAGAGTAACGTGCAAACTCGCCGTCAGAGTGTACCTCAAGCTGATGTACATGCGCACATGCGCATTAGCTATTTCCCCCTGTCACAGGGAGAGCGCCCTGTTATGTCTCTAGCGGGTTCTGATAGTCATTTGTTTACAGTAACTCACGGAAGTGTCCGACTCGTTGGCTGAATGGTCAGCATACTGACCTTCGGTTCAGAGGGTCTCGGGCACGATTTCTGGCAGTTTCGGAGATTTTAACCTTAACTGGTTAATTCCAATGACTCGGAGGCTGGGTGTGTGAGTGTGTGGCGTATTCAGCATTAGAATTCATCCTAGGTAGGGCCCTCATCTTCACAGACATACAGGTCACCTAATAGGCCGTCTACGAGAAAAATACCCGCACCAGGCCTCTCCGGAGGTCATACGCCATTATTACTCACGAAAGTCGTCCTAAGACTACACTGTTATGTCTCTAGCGGAATATTTGTTTACGTTAACTCACGAAGACGCCACGATAATGCGCTGATATAGAACCTGCAAAGTTTGCGACGGAAGGCCAGCGTCTCAACCATCTGAGTCACTCAGCCTTTCAGGGTAAGGGAGGTGGTGGTATACAATTTCTATTTACTAGATTGTGTGCCAAAAAGCCTCGATTAACTGCCAATCCTCTCCGCATTGCTCATGTGGAGTGAGGGCATATAACGCTGTTGATGGTTATAAGTCCGTCAGATAGGGACGTTAAGCCTTGAGAAGACCTCTCGATTCTATTCGAGAGGAGAGGGCTACGTGCCACAATAGCATTTTACCCTCTCCCTTTCTATTATTACGTATCATGTCATTCATTTCATACTATTATCATCCCTGATGAGGTTGAAGGTTGACGTTAGGAAGGGCATGTGGTTATAAAAAATCTGTCTTGAGAGATTCATCTCACCACAAAACCAACACCGTAGAGAAACGGGATAAGAAATGGACACACGTTCGATTAAAACGTCATGCACCATCAGCCAGTAGTCCGCATTTCAAATCACCCACGCTGTGACGTCACAGCTCTGTCAGGAGGAGGCCTGCGCGTTCGGTTATGTAAAGATAAGCATGCATTTTAAATCTCCCGCGCTTATTACGTCACAGCTCCGTCACTCCTCCAAGGGGAGACGGCAAAGTGCCTCTGTGAGGTTAGGTTACCGTTCGTTGGCCAAGTTTGGGTTAACACACGTGTTAACTACACCTACAAGTCACTTCATCTGCTCGGCTCCTCGAAGGGGAGCCCGTAAATAGCCTGTCTGAGGTCAGGTTAGAGTTTCTCGTAGCGAGGTTAGGTTAACACGTCATCATGGCGTCATAACCTCAACTACTAGTCAACTAACCAATTAGACTCCTCCAAAGGGAGCCAATCAAGAGCTTGTGTGAGGTTAGGTTAGCGTTCGTTCGCAAGGTTAGGTTAACACGCCATAATGACGTCTTAACTTCATCTGCAGGTCACCTAACCGATTTGGCGCCTGATCGATTCGGCTCCTCCAAAGGGGTCCATGACCTTTCCGACTCGGCTACTCCAAGGGGGGCCGTCTGCTTCGGCTCCTCCGAAATGGCCCGTGAGTTTATCATTTCCCTCTTATGTAAGGGTAGGATGTCATAACTTCACCTAGGGGTCAAAGACACTCCAGGTTGGCCAGTGAGGTTAGCATTGCCCTCGCACGTATGGGCATGATGTCACAATCTCATCTAGGGGTCAAAAGTAACCCACATCATTCCTGATCAATTAGGCCCCTCCATTGGAGTCTGTGAGGTTAGGGTTGCTCTCGTACGGAAGGTTATGACATTATTCCGCGTCTTAACCTCACCGAGAGGTCATTGAACCCGGGTAAGAAACTACACAGCTTTACTACTATGTCAATGGCTTAGAACCTACCTAGTTTTACTACTCAATAAACAGTGGGAAAATGCTAACTCAGCACCCATTGTTTTAGAATATACTTTTCCCTTCTACTTGTATGAAGCACAAAACTGTAGGCCGCGTACCACATGCTGTAACGAAAGTTTAATTTCCTGGACTCGATGTTGAATTGCGAATGTTACTTCCCTACCAGCTGTAAACTAAGAACGTGCCAACTATTTATGCATCTTTTCGTGTACCGTCCTTGACTCAGCATTTGAAAACTTCCAATACAGGAAAAGTTTCAGCATATTCTAGGCAATTACTCAACGATGTTTTAACGGGAAGCATTAACTAAACAGAACACGATGCAATGCGTCCAAGGATTTTAGATTTCACTAAGATCCCTATTATAATTCTTTTTTTTCTATTTTATATTTAAGTTTTGTGTATATTTTTTTCCGGATCTCATGATAAAAATGATGATAAAGATGATGATGATGATGATGATGACTATGATGGTTTTTAACGGGGCCTAACAGCTAGTTCAGCGTCCCCTAATGATACCAGGTGCAATGAAATGAAATTTAAAACTTGGAAATGTATCCACTGACTAGAATCTAAAAAAAGATGATAAAAAAGCTATAGTGGAACAAAAACAATGAGTGGATCCAATTCACAATTACTGGAATGATATTCATTATCTAATGAAGCCTAAAATCCAGGTCACGGCATATTTTAATGGCACAAGTCACTGGTAAAGCAGAACCATGGTGTTCCTCCTACAGTAGTACTAATCACATGTGTGATGGTGTGTTTCGCAGGTAATGTGGACCCATGGTATGTCAAACACAATGGCACTGCTCATAGGTGACATAAACCCATGGTGTTTCTTACATAAGGGTACTAATCACAAGCAACGCAGACCCACGGTGTTCCTCACATAGTGGGACTAATCACGGGCTCCGGTATTCCCGTGTGGTGTCCCTCACTAAGTGGAACTAATCACTGGCAACGTATACTCATGGTGTTGCTCACATGGTGGTACTAATCATAGGCGCTGTAGACTCACGGTGTACGACACATCATGGTAATTCTCAGAGGTAGCAAATCCCATGGTGTTCTTTGCATAATGAAACTACTCTCAGGTGACGCACATCCATGGTTTTCTTCGTATAGCGGTACTAATCACGGGCGCCAGCCAAACCCGAGGTGCTTCTCACTTAACTCACTTAATGTTACTAATCACAGGCAACGTAGACCCATGGAGTTTCTCAGAAACTGGTACTAATTATAGGTAGCGCAGACGCATTCTAAACACAGGAGAACCGACACATTTCAGCGCAGAGTTATGGCACATGGATATTAGTCCGCGCAGCCCGGATGCCCATCCCCCCACCTCGGTGGAATACACACGACAGTACTAAGCACAGGCAACCTCCAAACCTGTGGTATTCCTCACGTAAGGGTACTACTCCTTGGTAACGTAGATCCATGGTGTTCCTCACATGGTGATACTAATCGCAAGAAAAGTCGACCCATGGTGTTCCTCACACAACAGTACTAATCACAAGTAGTCTGATGATTGCAAAATCATCTTTCCTTGGTCGCCCCTTTCAGTCGCCTCTTACATCAGACAGGGGATACCGCGGGTGTATTCTTCGTCTGCGACCTCTACCCACGAGAGGCTGTGTGTTGGACCGTGAGAGCTATTTTATTTCGCTCAAGTCCGCCGGCAAGCCGGTTAGGACCCCACTATGCGCCACCTGAGATGCGCCACATGGAAGTAACACCTCCCCCTGCCCCCTACCCGCTACACGAGCAGTAGGTTCGTAGCATTGCAATATCTCTAGATGCCTTTAATACCTTTTAATGTAATTTGTGTACGTTTATACATTTATTTTAATTATTAGATGTGTTTTTTATATTTTTTTCTTCTGGCTGATGATGGCAAGCTAAGGCCGAAACTAGTCTCTCAACTAAAATAGTATAATTTAAGCATTACATAATATATTATTGAAAAAGTAGACCATTTCAGATATAATTTGTGTTTACATTGTGATCACAGTTCAATGCGGATCGAAAGATGTTTACGTCTTACGATTAAACTTTGAATGCTAAAAGCTTACAATAGTATTCACTATAAATCGTGTGTATATTCCATTATGGTAAACCGCATCACGTACGGGTGTTTTCGTCACCAAAAGAAAACGAAACATAATTCATGGATGAGACTGTTAATAATAAAGCTAAAAATGTTTATTGAGTGCCATGTATTTTCACATTGTTTGTATTTCACGCTGCTTGAATGATGTATTTTATTCCCATGTGTTCGTAGAGATATTTATCGCAGCTTCGTGGTGTATGTTATATTTATACTGCGGTACACAGTTGACCTGATTTGAGAATCAGTTAGCTTTATTTTGGCAAATAATGACGATGTGTTAATTCCCTCATGCGAGATGTTTGATTGAGCACTGTGTGAAATTTATGCTTGAATATGCACACAATAATCCATGATGTGATGATTGTAAGTAATTAGGATGTACAATAATAATGGCTGCGAAAACCTTAGTGTATTTTTGAACTTCTAGATTTCTTCGTGTGTATTCTTTAGGGGAAGTTTATCCAGGGTAGATATAATCTGTTAAATATTGCACAGAATAGGATATTCCCATGTTCCAGTTTATGATCACATGAGACTGTAGACGGAGTAATCATTTATTGTTATTTAAAATTGTTTTCATACAAGCATTCATTTCCTTATTACTATTTATCTATTAGAAAATGAAATGGTGTATGGCTTTTAGTGCCGGGAGATCCCAGGACGGATTTTGATCGCCAGGTGCAGGTCTTTTGATTTGATCCCCGTTGACGATCTGCACGTCCTGATGAGTATGAAGTGATGATGAAGACAACACATACACTCAGCCCCCGTGCCGGGGGAATGAACCAATGATGGTTAAAATTGGCGACCCAGCCGGGAATCAAACCCGGAACCCCTGTGACCAAAGGTCAGCACGGTAACCATTTATCCATGGAGCCGGACTATCTATTAGATCATTACACATTACAATAATTAAATTAGTAACTATTTCAACCCAATTTCTAAACTGCATTTATTTATTTATTTATTTATTTATTTATTTATTTATTTATTTATTTATTTATTTATTTATTTATTTATTTATTTATTTTGTCTTAGACGTTATCTAGGAAAAGGATGTATCTTAAGCTCCCTAAGTTTAATTAGTGCTTACTTTTGTATCAGCAGTATTTACAGTTATCCTACATTTACAACACACATTTTAAATGAATTGAATGAATGACTACATTAATTATTGAATGAATTATTTTATGATTGAAATATGTTCGTTCATGAATGAATGAACATTCTTCTCTCCCAGTCACGGATAGCCACCAACTGCTGAGCGAGCATTCAGTAATGAGTGAGAGAATAAATCAATGATGAATGAATGAAACGAACTGGTGCTTGCTCTCGGCGTACCACTGAGGAACCCGGCCTTTACGGATGGAACATTCCGTTCTGTGTGACTGACAGAATGAGTGAACGAATGAATGAATTCATGAATGATTGAGTGATAAACGAATGGACTGAGTTCCTGTAAAAAGCAAATAAAAATTATGTATCTTGTTTATCTTATTTATCTTCTATCCCAGTCACGGGTAATTTGTGACCTATTGTTTACAGCAGTTAGATATTTTATGTTACTATCTTTCATTCTCAGTGTCTGTCATTGTCGTGTGTTGATTTTGTTACCCACCGACGTACTGTAAGTATCATACCGGTTTTGTTTTGTCTATAGTCGAGAAATAAAGGGATTATTTTCAATTCTTGTAACTCGGAAAGAATCAGTCTAATCATTTCGAAAAAAACAGATGTCATAATTATTTCCAGTCGACCCAGTTTGTAACTATGTACTATTAAATGACCCATGATAGTTAAGGTGTGAAGTCTATATGGTATGAGACCGTGTTCAGCCGGTTCGAGTCCCGTTGATCGAAAAGATTTCACCATCAGAATGTTGGCCGGAAGGGTAGGAGAGGGGATGGTAACAATTTCCAATCAATAAATTGCATGACAAAACCCTGGATTCCACTCGAAATCTCTCCGCAGAGTGAGTACATATGACGCTGGTGATTCGTCCGTCGGATGGGAACGTAAGGCCATGAGCAGACCCCTCGGTGTTATTCGACAGGGTTAGGTTATGTGCCGCCACAGAGTTTCACCCTCTCCCTTCGTAACATCATATATCACGTCATTCATCTCATTCCAATAATTCCCATGATGAGATTGACGTTAGGAAGGGCATCCGGTCGCAAAAAGCTCGCTATGAAGGTTCATCTCACTACATTTCCGACCCCGTATAAAAGCGAGACGAAGGTTAGACATGTATAAAAGTGAACAAAATGAATAAAAAATTAGTGACTTTTTTTTTTTTTACAAGTTGAATTTTTCAAGCAATTAGTGGCTTTTAGATTTAAAAGTTTAATATCAGGACTGGCTAATATATTAACGACTGTATAATTCCTTTCACTTTAATTTGAATTCTTTACCAGATATTGGAAATTATTTTGCGTAATTTATTTCACTTTTGCAATAACTTAGAATGTGATAATTTACTTTTGAGGAGCAGCATGTCGTTATTAATATTTATTTTTATAATACTAGTGTTATTAGCTTCACGTCGCACTAACAACGTTTACAGTTTTCGGAGACACCGAGGTGCCGGAATTTAGTCCCGCAGGAGTTCTTTTACGTGCCAGTAAATCTACCGACACGAAGCTGACGTATTTGAACACCTTCAAATACCACCGGACTAAGTCAGGATCGAAACTGCCAAGTTGGGGTCAGAAGGCCAGCGCCTCAACCGTCTGAGCCACTCAGACCGGCAATATGAATTTTTAAAATAAAATGAAACAGTGATGATCCTCAAGTTTACCACCCCATTTTGCTTTGCTAAAATAAGGATATAAATTTAGAGAATTCAGCGATCATTTCTTCACCATCGTATTTAGAAGGATGGCAAGAATAAATTGTGTTAGTTAATATTTCAAAACGCACTTGAGTCTTCATTTCAGCTAAGTGCCCAAATTCTTTGGATCCATTAGTCATCTTCATAAGACATATTGTCGAACTGAGAACGTGTGTGATATATCATGTCGTATAGAATGAACTAGCCAACGAGAAGAATGGGCATAATACATACCGAGCTCGATAGCTGCAGTCGCTTAAGTGCGGCCGGTATCCAGTAACCGGGAGATAGTGAGTTCGAGCCCCATTGCCGGGAGCCCTGAAGATGGTTTTCCGTGGTTTCCCATTTTCGCTCCAGGCAAATTCCGGGGCTGTACCTTAATTAAGGCCACGGCCGCTTCCTATCCCATCGTCGCCGTAAGACATATCTGTGTCGGTGAGACGTAAAGCAAATAGCATAATGCATACATACGTACATACATTTCATTTTCATTGTTGACTATTAAGACTTTCAGATTCGTTGTGAAATCTTCTCTGAGGGAAATATTTTTTGTTATTTTACCGAAGATATTGCTATCTTAATTTATTCATGAGAGATAAGTTATTCCACGCCCTAAGTGTTGTCACGTGACAAGGTGGCATAGTACTGAATTTTGTTCCATATGAGTTCTTTTACGTGCCAGTAAATCTACTGACGCTAGGCTGAAGTATTTGAGTACCTTCAATTACTACCGGCCTGAGCCAGGATGGTACCTGCCAAGCTGGGCTCAGAAGGCGAGCGTCTCAACCGCCACGCAGCCCGGCTAGGACTAACTATTAATACCCAGGAGTACTGATATGCACCTCTGTGTCATCACTATAGTTTACTACTACACTAGTTAAATGTTTTACCGGGCGAGTTGGCCGTGCGCGTAGAGGCGCGCGGCTGTGAGCTTGCATCCGGGAGATAGTAGGTTCGAATCCCACTATCGGCAGCCCTGAAAATGGTTTTCCGTGGTTTCCCATTTTCACACCAGGCAAATGCTGGGGCTGTACCTTAATTAAGGCCACGGCCGCTTCCTTCCAACTCCTAGGCCTTTCCTATCCCATCGTCGCCATAAGACTTATCTGTGTCGGTGCGACGTAAAGCCCATAGCAAAAAAAAAAAAAAAAGTTAAATGTTTGTGATATGGTTGTATGAATGTTTGGAATTCTGGACCATTGTTTGCAGCAGCATTTCCATGACAGCAAGTTATATCGGTAAGCTCAGCAACAGTTGTCCTACAAAGCAAACGAACACTCATAAAAATTCTTGATAAGCCTATGATGTTCAGTTTGTTCTTCAATATTCTTCATTATTTCTTCAGTTTTATAACCTATAACTGATCATTTTATTTTATTTTATTTTATTTGTACCACAAGCCAGTATTAAAATTGTACACCAGTTAAACTGGGCATTCCGCAGCATAAACATTGGAAATATTCCTGCATACTGGCTTGTGTCAAATACAGTATTGGTGGGAATTTGCCTTCATTAGACTGCCAAATATTTCTAAACGATGTAGCAATTACAGGCTGATAAATATAACAAACCGCAACGTTCAACACTCTCGATTATTGAGAAAACACAATAAAAAAATCAGTGAAATTCATTCGGTTCAGAAACAGTCTTTGTACTGCGGACACTCCGGTGTCTTTTTTTTTAGTTCAATAATGCCTTGACAAACAGGAGACTATCTTCGCTCGTCTCATTGATTATTATGAGAAAGCTTCAGAGAACGTTAAAAAATCCATCTACATTAGCTGAAATATTCTGGGCTTAACTGTAAAGATATGAACTACACCAAGAAGATGTATTACCGGGCGAGTTGGCCGTGCGGTTAGGGGCGCGTAGCTGTGAGCTTGCATCCAGGAGATAGTGGGTTCGAACCCGATTGTCGGCATCTCTGAAGATGATTTTCCGAGGTTTCCCATTTTCACCAGGCAAATGCTGGTGTTGGACCTTAATTAAGACCACGGCCAATTCTTTCCCAATCCTTGGCCTTTCCTATACCATCACCACCATAAGACCTCTGTGTGTCGGTGCGACGTAAAATAAAGTTGTAGATGTATTGGAACCAGAAAGCTCCTATTAAAAGTGGTGACTACTTTAAGGAATAGATAACAATGCAAAGAGGAGTGAGGCAAGGTTGAAAACAAGAAGAAATCAAAACCCAAATCAATACACAAACACACACACATCCCCACCTTAACATATTCATCATGACCAAGACTAATATACTTTACGAGATAATCCATCATCACTTAAAGGATGAAATGAAGTAGAATTAAACTCCCCCATTATTGAATAATTAACCAACCACAATTAATAGCACAGTGTTAAACGCGCCGAAAAGCATTAAAAAATAAATTTGGTTCTACAAGACAGCCCTACAGTTTCCAAAATAAAATCCTTAGAATAAAAAGCATTTCACACAATGCAAGATTAAAAATATTAAAATAAACAGCCGTCAAAAGACATCTGGGTACAAATTTTCCCCATTGATCGAATATCGCGGGAATCCTTCATATTATGAATTACAGAACCAGCACGTATAAATAACAATGCGTTAAACAAAGCATGAGTGAGTAGATTAAAACAAGCTAACTTTGGGTATCCTGTAGCTAAAATTTATATAGAATAGAAGCTAACGTTATTACCAATTGATATCAAAATGATTGTGAATATTGTGACGATGAGTATGATTCAGATTATTTATTCTGAATTAATCAATCTTTTTAAATGGGAGTCAAATGTACTTTTATACTAAATAAATAGGTTATCTTTCTCATCAGTAAACAGAAATATACAATAGTAGTAATAGGCTAATAATCACACTACGTCAGCGAATTGTCAGTACCAAGCGGCAGCTTCGAATTCAAAATTGTATGTACTCTGAAGCCATCTTGCTCTCGATGAAATTGATAAAGGAATCACGATCATTGGGAAGCAAATAAACATCGCCCGCTTTGCAGACTACACCGTGATAGTCGCTGACAATTTACACTGTCTTCAGCAACTCTTGAACGGCATCAACGAAGCAAGTATGTAAATAAGGAGTTTGGGCTCAAAAAATCAATCAGGTCGGAAAACCAGTAATATATTATTATTAGCATTATTAGCTTCCTCTGCGGATTGAAGGTAGAATTTCGGCCTCCGGATGCGAAGGTCGCCGGTTCAAATCCGACTGAGCGGAATAGGTAGTTGGGTGTTCAGTGGATGGAAAGATATTCATTCGACACACCATGTCGTACGAAGTCCGCATGCAAAAGATCTCTGGTGAAACGTGTGGTTTTTATCCCCACCTGGTAGAGTAAAATGGGACATCCAAATTGACGCGCAGGCAATCTAAATGGAACCAAATTAAAAAGGCACTTACGATGATGATGATGATGATTATTATTATTATTATTATTGTTATTATTATTATTATTACAGTATTGTTATTAAGAGTAATGTTATTTGTATTTACGTCTCACTAAATAATTTTCGGGGAAGCCAAGGTGCCGGAATTTTGCCCCGCTGGAGTTCTTTTACGTGCCAGTAAATCTACCGACACGAAGCTGACGTATTTGAGAACCTTCAAATACCACGGACTGAGCGAGGATTGAACCTACCAAGTTGGGGTCAAAACGCCAGCGCCTGAGACGTTTGAGCCACTCAGCTTGGCATTATTATTATTATTATTATTATTATTATTATTATTATTATTATTATTATTATTATTATTACACGAATAATTTACTCTACTTTATTTAAAAATGTGTTCTTTCCTTTTGAACCTGCTAAACACTGAATGGCTGGAACCTTCGTACTTAAAAGAAAGGTATGTGCCATTTTGTGTGTGATACGACCAACCGAAACAAGAGATGAATCAGTTCATAATCAGTAACAGTTAATCAAAATTTGTTACAGGACCACAATAAAGCAAAGAGCGAAATTAACCACCTGGTGTTGCGGTAAACCACTGAGCCTCTGGCCTGCGTCAAACAGTTATTTAAAGTGGAAGCATTAAATAGGAAACGCAGGTACTGTATGTGCTGTGGATGAGTTTCAACAGATAGTATCAAACAGTTGATTAACGAAAACGTTCAGGTTGTAAACTGGAGATCCTAACGATATCACCGCATTATGTGTTCAAGAGAAACACGTAGCCTACATTAAAACAGCAACTATGCTATTTATTAGCATTACGTCGCACCGACACAGCTAGGTCTTATGGCGACGATGGGAGAGGAAAAGCCTAAGAGTTCAAAGGAAGCAGCCGTGGCCTTAATTAAGGTACAGCCCCAGCATTTGCCTAGTGTGAAAATGGGTAACCACGGAAAACCATCTTCAGAACTGCCGACAGTGGGACTCAAACCCGCTATCTCCCGGAAACAAGCTCACAGCTGCGCGCCCCTAACCGCACGGCCAACCCGCCCGGTCATTAAAACAGCATTTACGTGGTAATTTCATGTTTAAGTCCGTACTTAGGCCTATGTAGAAAAGGCATGATAGTTCAAGGGTCATGGTTTGAATAGCTTGCGCACAGAGGATATTACGAATATTTGAATTTTCAGTATATATAGTAGTTAATAATATGTATTATATAAATATGTTGTGATACAAACTCTTTCTATATATCACAGAAACTAAATGTACATGCGTTTTTGTAACTATCTGAACACTTTGATTTAATTTTTTTTCCTTAACATCGCTACGACACAAGAAGTCTTATGGCGACGATGGGACAGGAAAGGTCTAGGAATGGGAAGGAAGCGGCCGTGGCCTTAATTAAGGTACAGCCCCAGCATTTGCCTGGTGTAAAAATGGGAAACCACGCAAAAAACCATCTTCAGGGCTGCCGACAGTGGGGTTCGAACCCGCTATCTCCCGGATGCGAGCTCACAGCTGCGCGCTCCTAACCGCACGGCCAACTCGCCCGGTAAGTATACAATTAAAAAAATGTAAAATGTGTATCATTGTTTCGTACCTAGGTATTGTAAATATAGAAAAAATAACCATCTGCCATCATAACGGACGCACTTGTAAAGGAAATATAGTGTAAGGAAGACTGAGCTGGTGTAATGTTATTAGGAAGACCAGAAGAAGCTGGACAAACGGGCGTATTCACATGGTTCGTAGGGTAGAAGGGGTACAATGAATCGTAGCTTGCATGGGCTACACATATCCATTAAGACTATACAACACTAATCGGACAGAAAAAATATGAAGGGGTCTGACACTTCGAAAAATTAAGATATCGGCCAAAGAAAGGCAAAGGCCACGAAGGGCGTGAATATGAAAGACTCCCTAGCCCTCGCAACCTAATAGCGTCAAGGTTGGTAGAAATCAAGAGTTGACCAAGTGAGGTCGGATAGGATAGATGATAGTGAGGAGTTTGGCACAAGTAAGTGGAAGCAACTTCAGGGTTCCATGGGGATGGGAAGATTGGAAGTGATAGACAAGAAAGAGGGAAGGAAATGGCCGTGCCTTTAAGTTAGGTACCATCCCGGCATTTGTCCGGAGAAGAAGTGAGAAATCGCGGAAAACCATTTCGAGGATAGCTGAGGTAAGAATCGAGCCCCTCTATTCAGTTGACCTCTCGAGGCTGAGTGGACCCCGTTCCAGCCCTCGCACAGCATTTCAAATTTCCTGACAAAGCCGGAAATCGAACTTGGTCCTCCAAGGGTGGCAGCTAATCATACTAACCACTACACGAAAGAGGCTGGAAACAGTTACCCTATTATACTGAAAGTAATACGTTATACAGAGTGTGTCCTTGATGATGTTAGAATCTGTCAGGGATGATGGAGAACGGTAAATTGATCAATTTAAGATACAGAACTGTATTCCGCAAACGTTGGAGTAAAAAGTTATCAATAAAAACCAAACCAAACCACATAGCACTACAGCCCTTGAAGGGTCTTGGCCTACCAAGCGACCGCTGCTCAGCCCGAAGGCCTGCAGATTACGAGGTGTCATGTGGTCAGCACAACGAATCCTCTCGGCCGTTAATCTTGGCTTTCTAGACCGGGGCCGCCATCTCACCGTCAGATAGCTCCTCAATTCTAATCACGTAGGCTGAGTGGACCTCGAACCAGCCCTCAGGTCCAGGTTAAAATCCCTGACCTGGCCGGGAATCGAACCCGAGGCCTCCGGGTAAGAGGCAGGCACGCTACCCCTACACCACGGGGCCGGCAACAAGTTATCAATAATCCAATTTGTTTAACGTCCGTCCGTTTTTAACAAACGCCGGGGTGTCTTTAACGTACCGGAAGCCAACGACATGGAGTTGTCACTTTAAAAACCCTTACAAGCCACTGACCTCAGTCGGGTTTCAACCCGCTGCCTGCGCCGCTGTTCATACGACACCAGGGATATTTGAACGGGTACGACACAACTTGAAAAATCTTGTGCAGGTAAACGGACTTAAATGAGTAGAATTTTCCTGAATTATGGACTCGCTCGTTTCTGAAATATGGTTCCGTATCTCAAATTGATCCATTTCCCGTCCTCCATCATCTCTGAAAGCTTTCAGTGGCATCACGGATACACCCTGTCTTTTGATATTGAGGTTTTTTTTTTTTTTGCTAGTTGTTTTACGTCGCACCGACACAGATAGGTCTTACAGCGACGATGGTACAGGAAAGGGCTAGGAGTGGGAAGGAAGCGGCCGTGGCCTTAATTAAGGTACAGCCCCAGCATTTGCCTGGTGTGAAAATGGGAAACCACGGTAAACCATTTTCAGGGCTGTCGACAGTGGGGTTCGAACCTACTATCTCCCGAATACTGGATACTGGCTGCACTTAAGCGACTGCAGCTATCGAGGATATTGAGTTTAAGATAATAGTAGTACCAATATCATCCCAGTCAAAGCGTACATCTAATTACATGATCTGAACGGTTACTATAATTTCAATAACCAAGCCTAGTGGAATTCAAGTTTGAACTTCGGATCTATACGCTTCAGAGCTCCATAAATTTAGATTAGCTATCTTGGAGTGGCTTGTTAACTCCAGGAAATTCAATCTCAGGCGTACCTACTAAAAAAAAAGGCGAAAATTCTTGTTACATTTACGCAAACAAATATTTCCATGGGCTTTCCAATAACCCATGTTACCCAATAGCCCCACACATGTCCTTGCCTGAATGGTCAGTGTAGAGGCCTTCGATTCGGGGGTCTCTCAGTTCGATTCCAGATTGGGTGGTAGATTTTTACTTCGTCAGTTCTCGTGCTGGGTGTTTCTGTTCGTATTAAAACACATCTTCAATTTCATACAACATATCACACTAAAAACTACCACAGGAACAAGCGATGTTGAACACATCCATGATGAAAAGCATCCGGCAGAATAATTGGGCTAAATCCGCACAAAATGCCGACACCAGGTAATTGGGAAAAGGCCACGAAGATGAAGATCCAACAGTTCTACACATAAAAGCACCTGGATTGATGATTAACAATTTGGTAGATTCAACGGCAGCAGTTATGTTAGAATGTCGTTCTGGCTTTCATTTGAATTGGTGAATTCTTATCATCTACATTCAAACAGGAACTAATTTCTAAGTAAAATAACTTTCTTATTATTACCATTGCGAAATGAGGTTTATTATCCTCAAATATCGAATGATGATGATGATAATAATAATAATAATAATAATAATAATAATAATAATAATAATAATAATAATAATACTAATAATAATAATAATAATAATAAAAACCTACCGTGCGAGTTGACCATGCGGTTAGGGGTGCGCGGCTGTGAGCTCACATCCGGGAGATAGTGGGTTCGAGTCCCACTGTAGGCAGCCCTGAAGATGGTTATCCGTGGTTTCCAATTTTCACATCAGGCTGTACCTTAATTAAGGCCACGGCCGCTTGCATCCCATTCCTAGGCCGTTCCCGTTCCATCGTCGCCATAAGACCTATCTGCGTCGGTGCGACGTAAAGCAAATAGCAAAATAATAATAATAATAATAATAATAATAATAATAATAATAATAATAATAATACCGGGCGAGTTAGCAGTGCAGTTAGTGGCTCGGGGCTGAGAGCTTGCATCAGGGACATAGTGGGTTCGAATCCCACTGTCGGCAGCCCTGAAGATGGTTTTCCCTGGTTTCGCATTTTCACACCAGGCAAATGCTGGGGCTGTACCTTAATTAAGGCCTCGGCTGCTTCCTTCCAACTCCTAGGCCTTTCCTGTACCATCGTCGCCATAAGACCTATCTGTGTCGGTGCGACGTAAAGCCACCAGCAAAAAAAAAATACCATCCCTTGACTCTGCTGTAGATTTTAAGTGGCCAGGGCATTGAAAATTGATCTTTGAATTTCTTAAATGTACTGGAAAAGAACGACACTGAACTACCACATGCAAATACTCTAAATTGCTACTGCCTTCAGCCTAGATCGAACTCACTACCCTGACAACTGAAGAACAACAACTAACAAACTGTTGACAATAGAACACGTATAAGTACAACTACACTCGAAAATAGTATTAAAATAATATTTTTATTCCTTCCACATCCCATTAACTGCTTTTCAGGTTTACGGATACCCTGATGTCCCAGAACTTTTTCCCAAGGAGTTTTCTTAGAATTGGCTTTACGTCGCACCGACCCAGATAGGTTTTATGGCGAGAATGGGATAGGAAAAGGCTAGGAGTGGGAAGAAAGCGGTTGTGGCCTTAGGTACGAGCCCCAGATGTGAAAATGGGAAACAGAGAACCATCTTCAGGGGTGTCGACAGTGGGACTCGAACCCGCAAGACTTCTTAACATGCCAGTAAATCTGCCAACACGAGGCTGGCGCATTTGAGCACCTTCGAATACCACCAGACTGAACCAGGATCGAACCTCCATCCTGGGCTCTACCATTTGAGCCACTCAGCCCGATTGAAAAATATGTCTTCTTTTTTATTTTCAATTTACAAGCTTGTAGCATTGAAATCAACAGCTCCTCTTTTCGTGTAAATGCATTTGATAACATTTGTGGCCATAAGTACGGTAATTGTAGGCCGTATGTATATTTACTAAAACTGAAGACTTCACTACTATTGCGGCATTCACATCGAGATGAAGTGGGGAACCCGTAGAATAACTTCAGCTTGGGAGATTAAGCTACGTTTTTTCTCGTGTTAGAACGAAAACCGATAAATCCGGAAAAGCATTCATTAGAGAATGGAATAAGAACTCAAAGTTGTGGCTGCCCAAGTTATGAAAGAAACAGACTATAGCAAACAGAGTAAAAAATATTCTGAGAGGTAAGTCTGATGTGAAATATCCATTTTCACTACTCAGGTATTAATTTATCATTTACTTATGTCATTTGTTTATTTACGAGTATTTATTTATTTATGTATTTATTTATTTATTTATTTATTTATTTATTTATTTATTTATTTATTTATTTATTTATTTAATCTGTTTATCCTCCAAGGTTGTTTCTTTTTTCCTCGGACTCAGTGAAGGATCACACCTCTACCTTCTCAAGGACAGTGTCCTGGACCGTGAGACATTTGGTTGGGGATACAACGGAGGAGAAGGTCCAGTACCTCGCCCAGGCGGCCTCACTTGCTATCTTATGTGGGGCAGGGACGATTGGAAGGGATAGACAAGGAAGAGGCCGTGGCCTTAACTTAGGTACCATCCCGGCATATGCCTGGCGAAGAAGTGAGAAATGACGGCAAACCACTTCGAGGGTGGCTGAGGTGAGAATCAAATCCCCTCTACTCATCTGACATACCGAGGCTGAGAGGCCGCCGTTCCAGTCATCGTACCACTTTGCACATTATTTCCTGGAAGAGCCAGTAAACGAACCCGGCCCTCCGGAGGAGGCAGCTAATGACTACCCAAGTATTAAACTAAAAAAAAATGGAGATATCTAGTTTTCATCCGATGCCTGGAGTTATCGGATTTTGATCGGACCGCAGCAGATATATTATTTCAAGTAGCTAATACACACGCATTTACTTTTGAGAAAACTTTAGTATATGGCAAACAAATGCAGTTCATTTATATTAAAGTTGAAATGTCATGTTCCAAACTATCACACTCGCTATTTTCATTTATTTGTTTTTCATCTTCTTCATTGTTTTCTTATTATCTTAAAGTAAGTTCCTGTACCAGAAGAGATATATAATTTTCGTCCGTCAAGTCCTTTCCAAATTTGTTGACCTTCAAACGCATCACGTTTTATTTTGATCTATTAGACTTATTCAATGCCTCCAATGTTTCAGGATGATTTCTTCCTTACTTTAAAATACAAAACCACTTCCTCTCGTGAATAGACTCATTCCTGCAAAGTATTTTATTTGAATAACATTTCTGTTCGTCATCTCTCCCTTTTCTTGAAATATTCTATATGTTTTTAAATTGCTTATAATTTGAGGTCTATTATTGCATGCAAGGGAGATTTAATGTTCCGTAATATATAGTCGCATTCTAAAATTAGAACAGTGTCATGTTCTTTATATATTTTCTCATATTCTCCCTATTTTGTAATGACTAGGATTTCCCAATAAATACTTTTCGTGGATTTATCGGTGTGGGATCCAGTCAATGCATTTCGGACGATTATTTTAGATTTAATGAGTTTTGTTTATTTTTGTGTCATCATATACCTTTAACCCAAAACTTCTCCCTAAAACATGAAAATGCAAGTACAGTAAAAGTTGATTCATCGGCTTTTGTTCCAACGATCCTCAAGTGGTTTCCCTTAGCAAACATTCGAGCACTTTAGTTATAAACGATTACGTTTAATTACGATACAGGCATATACTGAACCCAGCAGTAATTTTAATCCCTTCTTCAAGGTGAATTATTACAAGAAATATGGAGAAAATCTTTCACAACTTTGTATATTTTCAATCTCCCTTATGCTAGGTAATAGAGTGGTAGTAAGATAGTTATAAATTTGTAAACAATGTGTCACTGTATTTAAAGTCTTTTAAATGATTTTTACAAAAATTAATCGGAGTCATTACAGAAATTAATTCGCCCTACTAATTTAAATAACATTTTCTGCTGAAATGTTATAATACTTTAACATATCGTTCACTTTAATGTGTGTGTTTTTTTCTTTTTCTCTTTTTTACGTTGTCTATCCCTGCAGTGAAATGGTTAGCGATTCCCTACTTTGTCACAGCTTTGTAAATATACACACATCTCATAACTCTTCGAGGTGTGTCTGAAAATCGCTGCATCACCATGCGAGCGCACGAATTTACACAATTTATTTTAATTACTTTCTCTAGTACCAGTATAGTACACTCGAGTACTGTAGCTAGATAACATGTTATTAAAAGACAACTTTTGCTATCTAAATTCAAAAATTCGACATTCTCCCTTCAGGCTTATTCCCTATTATAAGGTATAGTAGTCATTATCAATACTATTTAATGGTTTAAGTAAATACCTAGGTACAATATAATTGTGAGTCCCCATTCGCACCCAGCAGTAAATAAAGTCACACATATTTATACAGTACTGCATATTTACAAACATAGATTTCTACAGTCAGAAGTAATATTTGATAAATATTTAATACACGGCCAGAAAATTACTTCCTCCACCTAATTTGAAAATGTAGATACATGTCCAGCATTCACTTCTGCACATTCTTCCAAATGTCAGCAGTTTATTTTAGAACGGTAATTGTCTGTTCATGTGTACATGAAAATCCATCAAATAAGTCAATTAGGTTTACAATAACTTGCATGAAATATCACAGTGAATGTGAATATTTTCCCCGTAATATATTGAGCGAAAACCTATTAAAACATGTTCTTGATCACGATGCGCCTGACTAACGGTTGTAAGTTCAGTTTCCAGAAAAGGAACATCTTGTTTATTATGAGAACAACACCCCTTACAGCTAATGCTAACATACATAAATTAGGAAAGTAATATCATGTACTCACTAAAGAGGAGTAATGCTGTCCGGCAATTGAGCATGATGATAACACTGAATGGAGGTCTAAAATTTTATGGCAATTAATGTGGAAATGTTGTCGCTCTTTTAAACCACGTCACACGCGCAATAAAACCCAACAAAAGCTGTAATCATAGTTTGTTTTACGTATTTGGCCTTACTGAACGCTATTGCCCAATTATACTCTAGCAGATGAGGTTTCGCGCCACGTGTTGTTACGAGCAAGCGACCATGCGGCCAGGCATCTAAACGTGCCGAGTGGAAATGTTCTGTCGGCTGTCACCGAGGAACAACTGAGGAGCGCAGCGCGTAGGGATGTTCGAGTTATTCCCTCCGAGGACCTTCCAGCGCGCTTGCGTCACCTCCCTCCCTGTTGAACTTACACAGTAATTCTCTTATCCCCCAAACTGATTCTTACCTCACTAACCATAAAGTGATTTTGCGGGAAGTGTTAATTTTTAAATTATGATTTTAGAATTTCAACTAGATTACTTAAAAACCATAAAATGACTTTACTCTCTACCTGCTCCTGCACAAAAGATTCACCCTCATTCCTTGTATATTCATACCGGGCGAGTTGGCCGTGTGGTTAAGGGCGCACAGCTGTGGGCTTGCATACGCGAGATATTGGGTTCAAACCCCACTGTCGCCAGACCCAAAGATGATATTCCATCGTTTCCCGTTTTCACACCAGGCAAATGCTGGGATTGTACTCTAATTAAGGCCATGGCCACTTTCTTCCTACTACTAGGCCTTTTCGATCCCATCGTTGCCATAACACCTACTTGTGAGGGTGCGACATAAAGCAAACTGTAAAAAAAATATATCCATTTGGATGTTGGTATATTTGAGATTAATAGACTCAAAACCCACTGGACCGATTTCGGTGAGATATTCACAATTTGTTCTTATTACATATGAGAGGGATTATGAAGTGGTTTGAACGAAATCGGATAGGTAGTTTTATTATTATAAGTAATGTTTTTAATTTTATTAAATTGCAAAGCCACGCCTAGATTGGATCAACTTGATTGACAGATTGTCGCTAGGCGACAGCAGCTTACGCTATAACATGATAGTCCGGTAAAAAATGCTGTATATAGGAAGATGGGGAAGACACTGCCATGTTTTATGAGCCGAACTTGGTACAAATATGACTTGCTACGTTAAATAAATAGTGCGGGGGCAGGACACACCTACCAGCCCTAGGGGAGAGGGTGAAATGTACATGTAATAGAAAACGTAATAATAATAATAATAATAATAATAATAATAATAATAATAATAATAATAATAATGTTATTTGTTTTACGTCCCACTAACTACTTTTACGGCCTTCGGAGACAACAAGGTGCCGGAATTTAGTCCCGCAGGAGTTCTTTTATGTGCCAGTAAATCTACCGACACGAGGCTGTCGTATTTGAGCACCTTCAAATACCAACGGACTGAGCCAGGATCGAACCTGCCAAGTTGGGGTTAGAAGGCCAGCGCCTTAACTGTCTCAGCCACTCAGCCCGGCAATAGAAAACGACCGATATTAGTGTCGTATCTATAGTTTTTGGGGTCACTGAGATGAACTATGACATTCAAAATGCTGTTTAAGTCGAAGTTCATCCCGAATAGCAGCCCTTAGAGCAGGGTTGAAAGGGGATGAAATATTAATGTAGAATCCATAGTTTTCGGGGTTGCTGAGATGAATAAATGCACTCCAGATGTCGTTTCAAGTCCAAGATCAGCTCCTTTGCACGGGGGTGAGAGATGATAGTGGTGGTGGTGATGGTGGTGTTTATTGTTTTAAGAAGAAGTACAACTAAACAGCCATCTTCTGTTAAATAATCAGAGGGAAAATTGAAGATATCTGACACTTCTAAAAGTGAAGGTAACGGCTAAAGAAAGAAAACAACAAAACAAGAGTCGACCAAGTGAGGTCGGATTGGTTAGTTGAAAGTGATGAGCCTGACACAAGTAAGTTGAAGCAATGCCAGGACTCAGCTAAGAGCCACCATGTTCGCCAAGCCACGCTCGAAATTTAAGAGCCCTGAGACACTTTTAGTCACCTCTTACGACAAGCAGGGGATACTCGGGGTATTATTCTAGCGCCGTATCCCGCAGGGAACATGAAGGTGAGAAGGGGTGTAAAAGAAAATATACTAAATGACCGAGATTACGTAAGAATGTGTGTAAAAACCCATATGACTTACTATCTGGAAAAATAAACGTGGGGGCAACCACTAGCAACTTTAGGGGAGGAAGTGCCATGTAAAATAAACGAAAACAACCTATATTGGTGTATAAAGCATTTTCGGTGTTGCTGAGCAGAATAGTGACCCTTTGGATGTTGTTCAAGTAAACGCCTCAGAGGATACCGCCTTTTGCAAACCTTCTCAGCCGCATCGTCATGAGGCAAGAAGAGATGAAGATTAAAATGTTTTCAATGACCGAGAACGGAGAATATTTTCACGCTTTCCACTTTGTAGTAACTCGCCACTACATGGCACTGCAGCATATCAAATTCAATCGATCGCATAAATCATATCGACGATTAAATGCTCAATAATAACAAATAGTGATTGTGACTATACAGGCCAAAGAGATGACCCGCCATTGTATCGCGAGAGGACGATGGTCCATGGATAAAGTGAGCGCAAAAATGGCTCCCAAATCAGTGTGTGTGTGAACAGTTGAATGTAGTATTAGCACCGTAAGTATAATCAAGTGTTTGATAAGCTTAACTGCAGTTTAGAATTGTAGCGTAATTATTCTTATTGGACAATATCTTGCTTACTTATTCTGTCTACAAGTAGTTGCAATAAAAATCTGTATACTGACTGAAGGGTATTTGGGAATTAAAATGAGACTATGGAATGAGTAGGCCTATGTGGGAAATTGGGAGAGAGATTTGTAGATACTAGGGCCGGTTGCATCAACCGTTTGCTCTTAGAAATGAAATTGGTCTCTGTTCATGTTAAACTCAGAATTTGTGTCGCAAAAACGTTAATATGAGATCAATTCGCAATGAACTAGGAATTTTGAATGGAGAAATTTCTCCGATTAAACTCCTTGATTTCAGTTCAAGGAGTTTTTTCTATTCAATATAAAAGAACAGCTGATTGTGAACATGATATCACCTGTGTTTTTACGATAAATCAGAAAAAAATACACAAAAGACTAACCTAATACATTGTACATATATAAGCTATATTACACTCCTTATAACGCAGTGAAACATAATTCTACAACATTACCTACCTAGCTCGATAGCTGCAGTCGCTTAAGTGCGGAAAGTATCCAATAATCGGGACATAGTAGGTTCGAACCCCACTGTCGGGAGCCCTGAATATGGTTTTCCGTGGTTTCCCATTTTCACACCAGGCAAATGCCGGGGATGTACCTTAATTAAGGCCACGGCCGCTTCCTTCCAATTCCTAGGCCTTTCCTATCCTATCGTCGCCGTAAGACATATCTGTGTCGGTGCGACGTAAAGCAAATAACAAAAAAATAACAAAAAAAAACATAACCTCTGTGAATTGCTTACGTTCATGTTTTACAGATGTTTGATTACTGGGATATAGAAGGTTATTCAGCTAAGTTATTCACCTCAAATAACATACGGTCCGTTCAAGATAGAATGGCGTCAATATCCTCAATCAATCAATCAATCAATCAATCAATCAATCAATCAATCAATCAATCAATCAATCAATCAATCAATCAATCAATCAATCAATCAATCAATCAATCAATCAATCAATCAATCAATCAATCAATCAATCAATCCTGATCTGCATTTAGGGCAGTCGCCCAGGTGGCAGATTCCCTATCTGTTGTTTCCTAGCCTTTTCCTAAATGATTTCAAAGAAATTGGATATTTATTGAACGTCTCCCTTTGGTAAGTTATTCCAATCCCTAACTCCCCTTCCTATAAATGAATATTTGCCCCAAATTGTCCTCTTGAATTCCAACTTTATCTTAATATTGTGATCTTTCCTACTTTTATAAACGCTACTCAACCTTATTCGCCTACTAATGTCATTCCACGCCATCTCTCCGCTGACAGCTCGGAACATACCACTTAGTAGAGCAGCTCTTCTTCTTTCTCTCAATTCCTCCCAACACAAACTTTGCAACATTTTTGTAACGCTACTCTTTTGTCGGAAATCACCCAGAACAAATCGAGCTGCTTTTCTTTGGATTTTTTCCATTTCTTGAATCAGGTAATCCTGGTGAAGGTCCCATACACTGGAACCATACTCTAGTTGGGGTCTTACCAGAGACTTATATGCCCTCTCCTTTACATCCTTACTACAATCCCTCAACACCCTCATAACCATGTGGAGAGATCTGTACCCTTTATTTACAATCCCATTTATGTGATTACCCCAATGAAGATCTTTCTTTATATTAACACCTAGATACTTACAATGATCCCCAAAAGGAACTTTCACCCCATCAAGGAAGTAATTAAAACTGAAAGGACTTTTCCTATTTGTGAAACTCACAACCTGACTTTTAACCCCGTTTATCAACATACCATTGCCTGCTGTCCATCTCACAATATTTTCGAGGTCACTCTGCAGTTGCTCACAATCTTGTAACTTATTTATTACACTATTGAGAATAACATCATCCGAAAAAAGCCTTACCTCCGATTCCACTCCTTTACTCATATCATTTATATATATAAGAAAACATAAAGGTCTGATAATACTGCCTTGAGGAATTCCCCTCTTAATTATTACAGGGTCAGATAAAGCTTCACCTACTCTAATTCTCTTAGATCTATTTTCTAGAAATATAGCAACCCATTCAGTCACTCTTTTGTCTAGTCCAATTGCACTCATTTTTGCCAGTAGTCTCCCATGATCCGCCCTATCAAATGCTTTAGACAGGTCAATCACGATACAGTCCATTTGACCTCCAGAATCCAAGATATCTGCTATATCTTGCTGGAATCCTACAAGTTGAGCTTCAGTGGAATAACCTTTCCTAAAACCGAACTGCCTTCTATCGAACCAGTTATTTATTTCACAAACATGTCTAATATATTCAGAAAGAATGCCTTCCCAAAGCTTACATACAATGCACGTCAAACTTACTGGCCTGTAATTTTCAGCTTTATGTCTATCAACCCTTCCTTTATACACAGGGCTTACTATAGCAACTCTCCATTCTTCTGGTATAGCTCCTCTGACCAAACAATAATCAAATAAGTACTTCAGATATGGTACTATATCCCAACCCATTGTCTTTAGTATATCCCCAGAAATCTGATCAATTCCAGCCGCTTTTCTAGTTTTCAACTTTTGTATCTTATTGTAAATGTCATTTTTATCATATGTAAATTTTAATACTTCTTTGGCCTTAATCTCCTCCTCTATCTGGACATTATCCTTGTAACCAACAATCTTTACATACTGCTGACTGAATACTTCTGTCTCTTGAAGATCCTTGCATACACACTCTCCTTGTTCATTGATTATTCCTGGAATGTCCTTCTCGGAACCTGTTTCTGCCTTAAAATACCTATACATACCTTTCCATTTTTCACTAAAATTTGTATGACTGCCAATTATGCTTCCCATCATGTTATCCTTAGCTGCCTTCTTTGCTAGATTCAATTTTCTATTAAGTTCTCCAATTTCTCCTTACTTCCAAGCCATTTCTAACTCTATTTCTTTCCAGTCTGCACCTCCTTCTTAGTCTCTTTATTTCTCTATTATAATAAGGTGAGGTTTTACCATTCCTTACTACCCTTAAAGGTACAAACCTGTTTTCGCATTCCTCAACAATTTCTTTAAACCTACCCCTTAAAGAAGAATTTGTAAGCTACGAAAAAGTTAAAGATGAGACACATGAAATTCTTGGTGTAAGGCTCATTTCTAAAGATAATAGGCAACCTGATATATTTGGAGTGCACAGACCGGGAAATGGTAGCACTGACGCGGATTAGGAATTATTTGATACGATAGTCGGCTATGTACTGAATACTTCTGCCTTTTGAAGATCCTCACATACACACTCTCCTTGTTCATTAATTATTCCTGGAATGTCCTTCTTGGAACCTGTTTCTGTCTTAAAATACCTATACATACCCTTCCATTTTTCACTAAAATGTGTATGACTGCCAATTATAATGCTATAATTATAATGCTTTGATAATGCTATTAACTTTGTTTTTAAAATGGAACTACACTGTTTTCTACACCTAGCCATTGAAGTATTATCCAACGGGAAAAACTACTTCGTATTTCATTTCTTTTGCGTTGTTGCAACGACCACTTTTCTGAACTCCGATCACATTTGAACTACACATGTGTAAACCGAGTTTAGTTTTGTACAACGCGACGAAGTCGAAAAATCAGTATATTTTTAAGGACTAGGTTTTAAGTTGATCTACGGTCACATGTCTTTATGCAATCAGGTCCCAATAGGAAGGAGATAGGGATACACACTCAGATGACCTTCACTGGAAGTTTGTTTAAAAGGGTTATAAGGAGGTATATTCAGAGAAACAGGGTGGACTATGGAGCGGTGATAAAGGTACGGGGATCTGGGCGTCAAGTAGCGATGACATTCAAATGTTAGTACTGAACTGAAGAAGTATTGTAAAGAAAGGAATAGATTTAAGTAATTGAATAGATATATGAACAAGGGGAGTGTGTATACGAAGATATATAGAGGGCAGAAGTATTCGGTCAGCAGTATGTGAAGATTCCTGGTTACAAGTGTACCGGGTGTACACCTCCATGCCGCTAATTCAAACTTTGCACCAGTTGAAACTCCTCTACTGGAGGAAGTCTGAACTTTATCTACTGTGTTAATTTTCTAGTTTCTCAGAAGATGTCACTATTTGTAAATTTTGAAGTTTCTGAACTGGGTCGTTTTTTGTTTTGCCTGTAGTAAGAAGTGTGGACATTCTCTTATAGATGGCACTACTGAAGAAATACAATTATGCACCCTAGTGCGAAGTGAAAGAACTATGTTTTTGAAGAAATTTTGTGTTCATAAGTTTGTTCTTTGTTAAATTTCTTTCAGTTATTGTTTATGTTGGCAATATTAACCCTTTCCTTCCGCCAGGTTTGAATTTAGCCAATCCCGAATTTCTTTAATTAATTTATGACCAATCAGGTGTATCTTCTTCAACTTGGATATGTTGCTTAACCCTAGCCAATAAAATTCTTGTGGGAGGGTGTTCTCATTCCTGAAACGCCTCGAACTTTCCGCGAGAGTATATAAACTGCTGATTTTCGGGTCTCCGCGCCACTTCAGTAACATCTTTCAGTGTGTAAAGTACGTAGCAGGGGGCGGGAAGCGCCTCTTTCTTCGGGCAGCAGTTCATCCACAAGGTAATGGCCGTTTAATAACTTCTTTTCTTGCTAGCTCAGCAGTTTAACTCTCGGGGCAGGTCCGAAGCCTTTTACCATGTAACTTCCCTTAAAATGTAAAGACACTTGGTATCGATTCTATCTGTTTAAACTATAAATTGGGATAGAGAGTGCTTAACCCTGTCGAGATGCGGGCCTGTCGCAGGGCCGTCGGGAAGACTTGGGGCCTAAGACCTAAGGTGGTCCAGTGGCTCTATATCTCCATTGTACGGCCCACGATCACCTATGCATCTATAGTTTGGTGGCCAGGCTCAGAGAGTAAAACTTTGAGCACCAAGTTAAACAGTGTCCAAAGACTTGCGTGTCTAGGAATAACAGGGGCACTGGATACTACACCATTATGTGCAATGGAGGCCATCCTAGGTTTCCCCCATTACATTTATATGTTAAGGTAATAGCGGGAATGAGTGCCTATCGCCTTTGGTCACTCGGAGGATGGTCCTTCAAAAACCCGAATAGAAGTCATGCCTCTATTCTTACAAGGCTTCACCAGACTTGCCCTATGACAATGATGATCGGGGATCTGATGAAGCCTAGCTTTAATTTGAATTATAAATTTACAGTGGTGATACCCACAAGGGAGGAGTGGGCTGCGGACGCTGGGGCCCGTCTTAAGTCTGGGGGCTGTACGTGGTACACAGATGGCTCGCGGACGGAGACGGGCACAGGCGCCGGGGTCTGGGGGCCTAAGACACGGCTCTCCCTTCCTATGGGTAAATATGCTACTGTTTTCCAGGCTGAAGTATACGCAATACTAGCCTGTGCTGTAAATATATGGAATATGCCTGGACACAGAAGGCATATCACTATTTGTAGTGATAGCCAGGCAGCGCTAAAAGCACTATGTGCAGTTAAAACAACATCAAAACTGGTATGGGAATGCCAAAGGATGTTAGATCAGCTGTGTGAGCTTAGCTCAGTTACCCTATTATGGGTTCCTGGGCACACAGGTATCAGTGGAAATGAAGAAGCTGACAAACTAGCGAAACAGGGCTCAATGGGTTCCTTCATAGGACCAGAGCCCTTCCTGGGAGTGTCACTCCGAAGTGTGAGACTGGCAATATCCCAATGGATAAACCAGCCTCACCTAGATATTTGGAAGAGGTTAACCATAGCAAGACAGGCACGTGAACTTATCAAAGGGCCTAGTCAAAGCTATAAAAAGGTCCTAATGAATCTGAATAGGACCAGAATGAGAATGGTAGTTGGACTGTTAACAGGCCACAATACCTTACAGAGACACCTACACATCATGAAAATCACCCAGGATCCGATGTGTAGAAGATGCGGTAAGGAGGAGGAGACCTCCGCGCATGTGTTATGTCAGTGCGAGGCTTTTGCAAGCACTAGACATCGATTCCTGGGCTCACATTTTGTGAGCCTGGAGGACATCAGGAATGCCAAAATCCGGACACTGGTATCCTTTATAGGAGCACTAGGGCTGGACTAGGCAAACCCGTTCAAGGGGCACAAAGGGTCTTCATAGACCTACGTGTGGACCTCTGCGAAAACAGGGCTCACCCACTTCTTATCTATCTATCTAACCCTCTCGAGCTCCCACTCATATTGCTTTGAGGTGAACTTATTTACTCAACCGTTTCTTCCAGTCTAGCGTAATGTAAATTGTCTTCTCATATACGTCACCTCTTTTGTATGGGATTAGCCCTTGCATTAACGGTCTAGTGCCAAGTAGGTTTTAAACAAAATGTATTAGGAGTGCAGCTTCGCCTCCTCTCAAGTTGGTATTTTAGAGGCCAGGTAATTAACCTGTTTCTTTACTTAATAGGCCTCAGTAGGTTGGGTATTTAACCCCTGTTTTCATGTCCTGGGAGGACAACTTGAAAGTGGAGTTTGGTGTGGCCTTTGATAGGCTGGAACTTAAGAGCGGGTTGCTCTTTCTAAAATTGTGTTTTCTGCGCGCCTCGAGGAGGCTTTACTGTGTAATTGGGAGCAAGTGCTCCTGGGCATGATTGGGGTCTTCTGCCCCTTTGTTGAATTCTGTATATCGTAAGGTTGGGCTTATAGCTCAAGAATTAGGTGTCTGGCTCTCGGAGCCCAAATCCTGTAATCATTGTAATTGTACATTTTCGAATTGTGTTTCGGCTACTGAGTACCTGTTCTATTTGTTATTTCTTAATCTTTAAAAGAAAATATAACCTTGTTAAATTTTATCTTAACTTTAATTTCGTATTTTGGGACCTGTTCACCCCCGCACCTTCTTTCACCTCTGCCGTTCCACAGATACCTCGGAACAACAAGGATAATGTCCAGATAGAAGAGATGACTAATACTAACGAAGTATTAAAATTTACCTATAATACAAAGACTTTTACATTTACAATAAGACACAAAATTTGAAAACTATAAAACTAGAAAAGCAGCTGGAATTGATAATGTATCTGAGGATATACTAAAGACAATGGGTTAAGGTATTGTACCATATCTTAAGACTCAGGGGTGTACTGGAGAAAATGAGTGTAAATGGTCTAGGCAAAAGAGTGACTGAATGGGTGGTTACATTTCTAAGTAATAGAACTCAGAGAATTAGAGTAGATGAAGCATTGTCTGATCCTATTATTATTAGAACTTTATGTTGTATTATATAAGATATATAAACAATATGAGTAAAGAATGGGAATCAGAGGTCAGGATTTTTAAGGATGATGTTATTGTGTATAGAGTAATAAATACGTTACAAGAGAGTGAGCGACTGCAAAATGACCTTGATAATGTTGTGAGACGGACAGTAGGCAATGGTATGACGATAAATGGGGATAAAAGTCAGGTAGTAAGTTTCACAAATAGGGAAAGTCCTCTCAGTTTTAATTACTACATTGACGGGGTGAGAGTTCCTTATGGGGATCACTGTAAGTTCCTAGGTATTAATATAAGGAAATATCTTCACTGGGGTAATCACATAAATGGGATTGTAAATAAAGGGTGCAGATCTCCGCACATGGTTATAAGAGTATTTAGAGGTTGTAGTAAGGATGTGAAGGAGATGGCGTATAAGTCTCTGGTAAGACCCCAACTAGCGTAAGGTTCTACTGCATGGGACTCTCACCAGGATTACTTGATTCGAGAACTGGAAAAACCCAGAGAAAAGGAGCTCGATCTGTTCTGGGGGATTTCCGACAAAAGAGAAGCGTTACGAAAATGTTGCAAAGTTTTCAGCTGGGAAGACTTGGGAGAAAGGAGACGAGCTGCTCGACTAAGTGTTATGTTCCGAGCTGTCAGTGGAGAGATGGCGTGGAATGACGTTAGAAGACGAATAAGTTTTATTGGTGTCTTTAAAAGTAGGAAAGATCACAATATGAAGGTAAAGTTGAAATTCAAGAGGGAAAATTGGGGCAAATATTCATTTATAGGAAGAGGAGTTAGGGGTAGGAATTTAACAAGGGAGATGTTCAATAAATTTCCAAATTCTTCGGAGGTTTATCTGTGTTAATAAAAGACTAGGTACGCAACACATAGCGAATCTATCAGCTGGGCGACTGCCCTAAACGCAGATCATTGGTGACTGATAAAGCTTTATCTTTCTGATCCATAATTGGTAATGACAATGATGATTAAAGTTGGCACATATATATATTCTTTCGTGGAGAAAGTTTTTGTGTTATCCACTTTGTTGTAACTTGCCATTAGACGGCGCTGTATCACGTCAGTTTCTATAACGTTCAACCGATCGCCACGAAAACCGGTATACATACAGTAGGTATTTGAGCGAGGATTTTTTTTCGCGCTATCCACTTTGTTGTAACTCGCTTCTAGATGGCAATGCAGCATATCATCAACTTCTATACCGTTCAATCGATCGCAAAAAATCATATCGACGCCTCAATCTCCAATAATAACAAATAAGTTTCTGACTATGATTTGTAATAGGTGAATGAGTTTGAAACGGAATACCATTTCCATTCTGTTGAGTGCTGGACGTTGATATTATTTATTATCATTTAGACTTTCACGGCCCGTGTAACTATTCATGAAGTATATTTTGGGCTTACGCCCTGTAATTCATTATAAACACACTCTACGCGTTTCAAAAGGGAATTTGCCTTTCATCAGCAGGAGACAACAGAAAAATGAGACGACGCATTAGAGGTTGCTAGGAGAAAGCAACAAGGAAGATAAAATTGTGCCCTAAGATGTAAAAGGTACGCCATTTTAGCCCCATTCTAGAGACAACGAATGGCAACAGTAAAACATAATTCCCTAATGGTTAACCATTGCAGATTGTGCCGAAAGCCTATAGTCTAGTGTCTAGCCTTTCCAAGACTAAATTGTTGTCGTTAGGTAAGAAATCCAAGAGAACTCAATGTCAGATTGGGGATGCGAAAGTGGATAATTTCAAGTATTTAAGATATGTGTTCTCTCAGAATGTTAGTAAAGTAACTGAGATTAAATCAAGGTACAATAAATCTGATGCAGTGAGGTCTCAGTTGCGATCAGTATTTTGTACAAAGGAAGTCAGCTGCCGGACGAAACTATCTTTACATCGGTCTGTTTTCAGACCAACTTTGCTGTACGGGAGTGAAAGCTGGGCGGACTCAGGATACCTTATTCATAAGTTAGAAGTAACAGACATGAAGGAAGCAAGAATAGTCGCTGGTACAAACAGTTGGGCACAATGGCAGAAGGGTACTCAGAATGAGAAAATAAAGGCTATGTTAGAATTTGATTGACGAAGCTGTACGCATAAACTGGCTTCGGTGATGGTATCGTGTGAGGAGAATGTAGGAGGAAAGGTTACTTTAAGAGAATAATGGAGTCGGTAATGGAGGGTAAGAGAAGTAGAGGGAGACAAAGACGAAGGCGAATAGGCTCAGTTTCAAATGATTTAAAGATAAGAGGTATAGAACTAAATGAGGCCATAGAACTAATTACTATTAGAGGTTTTTGGCGGTAGTTAGAGAATTCACAGAGTCTTGTAGATTGAACACTGAAAGGCATAACAGTCTGTAACGGAGATGCATGTACATATGATTATCTTTATTATTATTAGCCTATTATTATAAGACAGTAGTGACTTCACGAGGAATAATTTACCAAACCTTGGGTGTAGGAGGCTAGGGCCTAATTAACCATCCCAGGTAGGAGAACTAAGTGGAATTTGAAACTTTTTCCTATTGATAGACGTTTACAAAATGTTGCTGTAAGTCCGGCAGTGAAATTAGCTCTTTGTAAAAATATTAAATTAAGGTATCAGTAGTATGGCAAAGGGGATAGAGAAACAATTATGATCTACGCCACTGCCACCCCTACTAGTATACCTATGTGAGTTCTGATCCCGAGGTCATTGACGCCTAGTAGTAGGGCTATGCCGATTCGCGAATTTGCATAAGAGAGCGAGCCTAACTTCACAGTCGCCATCTTGGAGGGATCTAACCTCAGTTTTACAGACAGATGCCCTTCCCGACGTGTATAGTCTGCATTTTGGTGGGTTATAACCTCCCAGGGCGTAGTTTTACGGCCAGATGCCCTTTCCGACGTGGACAGTCGCCATATTGGAGGGGTCTAACCTCACTTTAACGGCTAGATGTCCTTCCCGACGCCATCTTGAGTAGTAGGGCAATAGGGATTCTCGCGACGCTATCCTGAGTAGTAGGGCAATGTGGATTCGCGTGAGAGAGTAAGCCTAATCTCATGGAGGGCCTAACCTCACTTTTACGGCTAGATGCCCTTCCCGACACCATCTTGTGTAGTAGAGCAATGGGGTTTCGCGGATTTTGCCGACGCCATCTTGAGTAGTAGGGCAATGGGGATTCGCATAAGAGTGTACACCTTACCACGTGGAGGAGCCTAGCTACACAGGGCCTAGTTTTACGGTCAGATGCCCTTCCCGACGCCATTTTTGAGCGCTAACTAAACACGTCACAGTTTTACGGTTAGATGACCTTCGCGTTTCAACGCCATCTTGAGTGGTAGGGCAATGGGGATTCGCATAAAAATGCATACCTAACCACATGGGTGAGCCTAACTACACAGGGCCTAGTTTTCCGGTCAGATGCCCTTCCTGATGCTATTTTGGAGGGGCCTAACTACACAGGGCACAATTTTACGGTCAGATGACCTTCCCATTGCCTTTTGATCCTCACACCAGAGGGGCCACATATGACATAACCTAGTTTTATGGCTAGGTGCCCTGGCTGACGTTATCATGGAGGGGCCTAAGTACACAGGGCTTAGTTTTACAGATATATGCTCCCCCTGACGCCATCTTGGAGGAGCCTAACTACACAGGACACAGTTGTACGGTCAGATAACCTTCCCGTCGCCATGTTGATCCTCCCACCAGAGGGGGCAAGAGGTCAGCTCAAGTGCACCGTGTTATCGTGCGGTCTGCTTATGGCTTTACGTTACCATCCGACGGACAAGAAACGTGACGTCACATTCATATCCTTGCATACGAGGGCAAGACTAACTACATACACAGGCGCCAATTTGAAGGGGTCTGTCCTTTCAGACACTATTTTGGTGGGGTCTTATGACATTACGTCTCCATCCGACGGAAAAATAACGAGACGTTACAGCGTGAGTGATTTTAAAAGAGGTCAGCTCATGGCTTTATGTATCCATCCTACAGTGACGAACAAGCCTAACATGCTTAACTATGACGACGTGACCTTATGCTTAAGGCTGTAGTCCTTAAAAAGGTATTTGGGTTCTTCCATTTCCTTTTCAATTTCTGAATTTTGAGTTTTGTAATCTACCAGGTCAGGTCAATCCCTCTTCCTCCTCACAGTTACAGAGGTCAGTACAATCCCTCCTCCTCCTTACAGTTTTACGAACAGATGCCCTTCCCCTCGGAGGAAGCCTAACTACACCGTTGCTAAGGCTTTATGTCTCTATCCGACGGATGACGTACCTTCCTAAACAAGATAAAACATTTCCTTAATCAGATGAAGCGCAAAAGTACACCATCGCTAAGGCTTTATGCCTCCATCCGAGGACTGGCCTCGACTTCTGAACAAGATAAAACATGTTGTTACAGAGGACCGGAAATAATGTGGCCCTCTACCAAGAGCATCAATTTTTTTAAGTTTAGAACCTACCTATAGATTGTTTCTTGTTATCTCACAGTCAAGATTTGAATAGTCAGCATACATTCCTATCGTGTTCTGAACAGAAAAATTTTACCTTGATTATATGATAGGAGGAGGGGGCGCGGTGTCTAGTTGATAAAGTACAAGAGAAATTGACACGCAGGCAGATGATGATTGCATTGAGTAAAACTACCTCTCTCTCCTATATAACATCAACATTTTTATGATGCAAACAGAAAATAAATCATGATTCAAACTCTGATCTCCAGCATTACAATAAGACATGCGTCACATCGATTTTGAACCCTCTTCTCTCAGTTTATCGTCAGAATAAAGAATCTCTAATACATGGAATCTCACTGGATTAATGCAAGAATAAAAATACCTCACTCCTTATTTTGTATGCTGTCTACACTTGTTTCATAACACAGTTACCGTAAAAGAATTACATACATGGAAAAGAACACTGGAACTCCCTGATCTGTAAGATAACAACAGTCTATACATGATAATAAACGCACTAATTATTTAATGTTATACACACACAACACTCTCTATCGTAAAACTGAACACACACACACAAATATAGAATTGATTGTATGACAAACAAATGCTTACACACATCACTATGAGCAAACACACACTTCATTTAGCAATTATATTTTGATTATATGAGATACGTACATGTGAAAAAGGAAGGGAGATGGTAGTAACATGTATCTATCGAATAGCATTGTGAGGTTAGCATAAAGCTTTACGTCCCCATCCGACACACAAATAACTATGAACAGTGTCCTCTCGCTGCGGACAGGATTTGTTTACACAGAATGGTATATACTTACTCTGTTACGCTAGACAGCGCTCGCCTTCTTGATGATACTTACCATCTTCTGCTGGCCTCACGAACTAGCCCACAGTAAATGCTGCGACTGAATCTTCTGTCCATATTCGTTTAGAATTCAAAATATTCCGGCAAACACAACAGCCTATGTGTGCAATAATCCTTACCATCTTCTAACGAATATTGTTACAAGACAATCCCGGGAATCTAACACGTGAATACTATCTTACTTAGTTGTGCAATCACAACGCTGTAATTATTGACAGGAGGGTTGTGTGCAGGAAACGAACCCGACCTCACGAACTAGCCCATACCGCGGGGTCAATTCGCTAGGTACAGCAGGAGAAGGCTACTCAGAAAAATTCCTAACCACTAGGAAGGTGCATATGGTCACGATTTTGCGCAATCGCCCCTAGGCCGTCTCAGAAGAGCATATGTATAGCCGCTATCTAGACCCCTAGCAGTAGGAAGTTGCACTACTACAGAGGCGGACAAAGTACATATTCTTTAGTAGTTCTCCCTTTTAGTAGCCTCTTACAACATGCAGGCTGTTGTCTTAAATTAGATATTATTCCCCTAGCATTTGCCTAGAGGAGAAGACTACACATAAAAATTCCTAACCACTATGAAGTAGTATATAGTCACCATCTTGCGCAATCGCCCCTAGGCCGTCTCGTAAGAGACTATGTATAGCCGCCATCTAGGCCCCTATCACTAGGAAGTTGCACTACTACAGAGGCGGACGAGGTACACATTCTTTAGCATCGCGGGAATCCCCATTGCCCTACTACTCAAGATGGCGTCGGGAAGGACATCAACCCGTTAAAGTGAGGTTAGGCCCGTCCAAGATGGCGACTGTCCACGTTAGGAAGGCCATCTGGCCGTAAAACTACACCCTGTGAGGTTCGACCCCTCCAAGATGGCAACTGTGAGGTTAGGCTTGCTCTCTTAATCAAAATCCGCGTTGGGAAGGGCAACTGGCTGTAAAACTGAGATTAGACCCCTCCAAGGTGCCGAGTCAGGTCAGGCTCGCTCTCTTATGTAAATTCGCAAATCGGCATAGCCCTACTACTAGGGGTCAAAGACCTCGGGGTCAGAACCCGCATAGGTATACTAATAGGGGCGCCAGTGGCGTAGATAAAAATTGTTTCTCAATCCTCTTTGCCCGACTACTGGCATAAATTTCAAATTAATATATAATAATACACAGGCACGATTCAATTGCTAATTAGTTATATATTATCCAGTTATGATGATTGTGCTGCTTTTCTCACCCATGACACATTTAATTTTTAATGAGCCTGGGCATTATATGTTTAAAATACACTTTATTATTATTATTATTATTATTATTATTATTATTATTATTATTATTATTATTATTATTATTATTATTATTATTATTATTATTATTGTACCGGGAGGTACACCTCCGCGCCGCTTATTTAAACCTTGCGCCAGTTGAAACTCCCCTACTGGGAGAAGTCTGAACTTTGTCCTATGTGTTAATTTTCAAGTTACCCTGAAGATGCCACTACTTGGAAATTTTGAAGTTTCTGAACTGTGTTGTTTTCGATGTATTTTTGTTTTGCTTGTAGTAAGAAGTGTGAACATTCTCTTCTAGAGGACACTACTGAAGAACTACAACGGTGCACCCTAGTGCGAAGTGAAAGAACTGTTTTTTTTTTTTTGTTTTTTTTGAGAAAATTTAATTTCAAAAGTTTGTTCTTTGCTAAATTTCTTTCTGTCATTGTTTAAGTTGGCAATATTAACCCTTTCTTTCCCCTTGTTTTGAATCTAGCCAATCCCGAATTTCTTTAATTAATTTTCCACCAATAATCTGTTTCTTCTTCATATTGTGTAGGGGTTCTCTTTATCCACCAATAAAATGATTGTGGGCGGGTGTTTTCCTTCCTGAAACGCCTCGAACTTTCCGTGAGAGCATATAAACTGCTGATTTTAGGGTCTCTGCGCCACTTCAGTACCATCTTTCAGGGTGTAAAGTACATAGCAGGGGGCGGGAAGCGCCTCTTTCTTCGGGGAGCAGTTCTACTCCAAGGTAATGGCCTTTTAATAACTTCTTTTCTTGCTAGCTCAGCAGTTTAACTCTCGGGGCGGGTCCGAAGCGTTTCTACCATGTAACCTTTTCCTAAAATGTAACTACTCTTAGCATCTATTATCTTTTAAAGCTACATATTGGGATAGAGAGTGTTTTACCCTCTCGAGCTCCCACTCCTTTTGTTTTGAGGTGAACTTATTTCTCACTACCGATTCTTCCTTAATGTAATGTAAATTGTTCTTTTCTAAAGTCACCTCAGTAGTATGGGATTAGCCCTTGCATTAGTGGCCTAGTGCCAGATTAGGGTTTTAAACAGTGTATTAGGAGTGCAGATCGCCTCCTCTCCATTGTTATTTTAGAGGTCAAGTAATTAACCTTTTTCTCACTTAATAGACCTCAGTAGGTTGGGTATGTTACCCCTGTGTATATGTCCTTTGAGGACAACTTGAAGGTGGAGTTTGGTGTGGCCTTTGATAGGCTTAAAGTTGAGAGCGAGTGGCTCTTTTTCGAAAATTGAGTGTTGTATGCCTCGAGGAGGCTTTACTGTGTAATTTGGAGCAAGTGCTCCTGGGCTTGATTGGGGTCTTCTGCCCCTTTGTTGACTTCGGTATATCGTAATGCTGGGCTAATTGCTCAGAATTGTGTGTCTGGCTCTCGGAGCCCAAATCCTGTAATTGTACATTCTCGATTAGTGGTTTTGCTACTCTGTACCTGCCATTATTGTTATTTCTCGTTTTTTGCTAAGAAAATATAACCTTGTTAAATTTTACATTAACTTTAATTTCGTAGTTTCAGACCCGTTCACACCCGCACCTTCTTTCACCTCTACCTACCACAAAAACACGGTAACAATTATTATTATTATTATTATTATTATTATTATTATTATTATTATTATTATTATTATTATTATTATTATTATTATTATTATATTTTAAACCGTGGAACTTAGCGAGGTATCTCACCTCCAGTGCCTTAAGGGCAGTGTCCTGGAGTGTGGGATATTTTGTTGGGGATACAACTGGGGAAGTGGTCCAGTTACCTTACCCAGGCGGCGTCACCTGCTATGCTGAACGTGCGCCTTGTCGGGGGTGGGAAGGTTGGAGGGGACAAACAAGGAAAACGGAAGGAAAGGAAGCGGCCATGGCTTTAAGTTAGATACTATCCCGGCATTTGTCATGAGAAAAGGTGGAAAACACTGAAAATCACTTCGAGGATGGCTGAGGCGGGAATACGCACACATCTACTTTTTATTTTATTTTTTATTTTTTTGCTAGTTGCTTTACGTCGCACCGACACAGATAGGTTTATGGTGACGATGGGACAGGGAAGGGCTAGGAGTGGGAAGGAAGCGGCCGTGGCCTTAATGAACATACGGCCCCAGCATTTGCCTGGTGTGAAAATGGGAAACCACGGAAAACAATTTTCATGGCTGCCGACAGTGGGGTTCGAACCTACTATCTCCCGAATACTGGATACTGGCCGCACTTAAGCGAATACAGCTATCGAGCTCGGTACACCTCTACTTAGTTGACCTCCCGAGGCTGAGTGGGCACCGTTCCAGCCCTCGTATCACTTTTCAAAATTCGTGGCAGAAGAGGAAATCGAACCCGAGTTTCCGAGGGTGGCAGCTAATCCCACTAACTACTCCACCACAGAGGCAGGCTGTAACTAAGTTAATTCAATTTATTATCAGTAATTAATTCAGAACTTGGAATTTAAGGTTATTTCTCATGTTTCAATTAATATTTCAGTCATGTTAATTCACTTCTGTTCATGCAATCCTGTTTTCAATTAGCTTCATGATCAGTGTAAATTGCTCATTATTTTTTCATACACATTCTGTTTGTGCAGTCTTCACTTATATTGCAGTTTAAATTCAGTTTCTTTTCATTTAATTGTTATTTAGTTAATTCCATTTTAGTAAAAATCTGTCTGTTTATTTCGCAGCTAGCTCGCAGTGTAGTAATCCTTATGTTTTTCTTTTTTTTTTTTTTTTGCTATTGGCTTTACGTCGCACCGACACGGATAGGTCTTATGGCGACGATGGGACAGGAAAGGACTAAGACTGGGAAGGAAGCAGCTGTGGCCTTAATTAAGGTACAGCCCCAGCATTTGCTTGGCGTGAAAATGGGAAACCACGGTAAACCATCTTCAGGGCTGCCGACAGTGGGGTTCTAACCCACTATCTCCCGAATACTGGATACTAAATCCTTATGTAACCCGATGACAACAATATGGTGGACGTTCTGCGCCCTGGGAGAAGAGTATCGTAAGTACAGTATTTGAGCAGGACCGAGGCAGAACCCGAAGATCAGAAGAACTCTCCTATAGAAGGAACAATAAAGGGTACAGTGCTTGTACTGTACTTGGGACTTATTTATTTTCATTGCGAAGCAGGCAGTGACTGGAAACTGAAGACATTTGAACTCAAAGCGATGGTTCATCCGTAGGAAGGGCATCCTAGAAATGAATACTGTTTTGGTCATAGCCTGCAAAATAAAGGTTTCTATTGTATTATGTTGTTATAAAAATCTTTCACTTGCAATGTAGTCACCAGGATGTGGAACGGGAGAAAAAAAGGCTTTCATTGTCGGAGAGGGAGAGAAAGGGATATTTTACGAGGGAACCAAACACTAATTCTTAAAAATGAGCCAAGGCTGGATAATTTCAGGTCTTGTAGTCTGTCATCTATGGACTTATTTTTAGTTTCCGCGACAGCCTTGACATTTTAACAATTGATTTTACAATTTGCTTTACGTCGCACCGACACAGATAAGTTTTATGGCGAGGATGAGATACGAAAGGACCAGGAGTGGGAAGAAAGCTACTTTGGCCTTAGTTAAGGTAGAGCTCCAGCATTTGCCTGGTGGTTCGAACCCACTATCTCCCTAATGCAAACTGACCCAATCCACGCAGCCACTTGCTCAGTGTCTTGGAACTTAAACAACATGGTCGTCTCAGAAAATTTCATAATTCCATGAAAGTCTTCCAACCGTAATCTTGTAACGAACAAAAATTGCTTAGAATCAAATTTGGAAGATATTTAATATTTGTTGTGTTTTTAGTGTTTTGATGATGATGATGATGATGATGATGATGATGATGTTTGTTGTTTAAAGGGGCCTTAAATCTAGGTTGGGGCCGATGACCTTCGATGTTAGGCCCCTTAAAACAACAAACATCATCATCATTAACATCTAGGTCATCGGCCCCTAATGGTACGAGATGAGACGAAATGTAATGACAATTTAAAACTCCAAAATCCTCCACTGACTGGAATTCAAAACGTGAGGACGAAGAATGAATGGATGGATATGAAGTTAAAACAATCACTGGATCCGACCCGCAAAGCCCCACATTCCCAGAAACTAGCGTTAAACAATAGTATTACCGCCCAAGAGACTGCTTCTAAAGCACAATACTGAATCGATGATGCTTGTAGTCTAAAGAAGTCCAAAATCCAGGTCATCGGCCCTTTATAATGGTGCTTATCGCTAGAAAAGTAGAACCATGGTATATGTCTTGTTGCGGTGCTAGTGAAAAGTAGCGTAGACTCGCGGTATTCCACATATTATGGCACTACCCGCAGGTAATGTAATGCGCACATGTAACGCAGACCTATGGTGTTTCTCGCATTGCGGCGCCATTTACAGGCAACGCAAACCTATGGTGTCCCGCACATAAGTGTACCAACCACAGGGACTCGTACTATCCCGTGGCGTTCCTTATATAGTGGGTACTAATCATAGGCAAGGCAGACCCATGGTGTTGATCATATAGTGGTACTAATCACAGGTACTGTCGCTACTAATCACAAACCTATTGTCGACTGGTAAATACAGTATTTCACATTAACCATGAAGGAAATCGAATTTTACGTTATTTGGATTAATCACTGTAAGAACATTGAAGTTGTGGGGAGTTGTGAACGTGAGTATTCAGGGATTCGTAGTGATTTCATATAGAGTTGGATGATAGAAAATGAAAATGTGTTTTGGGGTCATGGGTTCGGAAATGCTTTATTTCCGTGTTAAAACTCATTTTCTACAACTCTACATAGTACATAAATTATGAGAAATACACAAGGACAGAAATCACCAGCATACCATATGAAACATTTTCTTTATTCCCTCCATTACCATTGATATATTTATTGTATCCCTAATGTGCTGACATCACCTGGAGTTTTGCGTATGCAACGAGCCTAAAATGGCGTTCATTAAGACGCCAGTATGTTCATGAAATGAGAGCATTAATTACCGTTATGGGCAAGATATATACGACCATAATTAAATGTCTAAATTTTAAGTTTTGACAATTGATAGATTTCTTGACAATGAAACGGTGGCCGTTCAGCTTGTTCTCGACTATTTCGACAGATGGCAGGCATTACGTACATTTACCATGACTGTTCCCGACTAGTTCAACAGATGACATGGACGAAGTAGGGATATGGTTTGAAGATTTTAAAGCAAGGCACATTGAAATCCATGAGCGTTCCCGACTAGTTCAACGGATGACATGTACCGCGTAGGTATGTCGCTCGGAGATTTTAACCTCAAAGCAAGACACATTACACGAGTGTTCGCGACTAGTTCAACAGATGGCATGCTTGGAGTATGGATATGATTTGGAAATTTTAAACTCATAGCAAGACATATTAAAATCTATGAGCGACTGGTTCAACAAATTGCATGCACAGAGCAAGGTTGTGGTAACCTCAAAGGAACATACTTTAAAACACACCAAATTAACTCAAATTTCCTCCAGTTCATAGAATATTTCATACATAATCTTTGGATTTTGCGGTAATAAATTGTTAGTAACATTCAACGCTTCTGCAGCCTTTCCTGGTGGTGTTAGTGATTCGAAAGCAGTGTCACTTCAGAAACTGGCGCATACAATTTTCGACTATTACGATTGCTGCTTTGTAGGCTTGAGTATCGTTTATTAATATTGATAATGAGGCTCCATGCACTCGTTGGTTGAATTGTCAGAGTACTGGCCTTCGGTTCAGAGGGTCCCGGGTTCGATTCCCGGCAGGGTCGTGGATTTTAATCGCTTCCGACGAATTCTTCTGGCTCAGAGACTGGATGTTTGTGTCCATCCCAACATTCTCCTTTCCTATTCACACTACTAACCACCACAGTGATTACAGGTTGGCTACAGGAAGGGCATCCGGGCGTAAATCGGGGCCAAATCAACCTGTGCGACGCAGTTCGCACCCGCGACTCCACACGTGTGCGAATAGTGGTAGGAAAATAATAAGATAAGAATAAGAAGTCCGGCTACATGGGTAAAAGTTTGGCAAGCTGTCCTTTGGTACAAGGAGTCCAGGTTTGATTTCCAGCTGGGTCGGGGATTTTAACCTTAAATTGTTAATTCCGATGACTCGCGAGCTGAGAGAGTGTGCCGTCTACAACATTAGAAGTCGTCATAGGCAGCGCCCCGTTCTCATAGACGCTCAAGTCACCTATAAGTAGTCAACTCGAAAGATCGTTACCAAGCCTCTGTGGAGGTCACACGCCATTAATTAATTAATTTTTGGTTGGTTGGTTGGTTGGTTGGTTGGTTGGTTGGTTGGTTGGTTGGTTGGTTGGTTGGTTGGTTGGTTGGTTGGTTGGTTGGTTGGTTGGTTGGTTGGTTGGTTGGTTGGTTGGTTGGTTGGTTGGTTGGTTGGTTGGTTGGTTGGTTGGTTGGTTGGTTGGTTGGTTGGTTGGTTGGTTGGTTGGTTGGTTGGTTGGTTGGTTGGTTGGTTGGTTGGTTGGTTGGTTGGTTGGTTGGTTGGTTGGTTGGTTGGTTGGTTGGTTGGTTGGTTGGTTGGTTGGTTGGTTGGTTGGTTGGTTGGTTGGTTGGTTGGTTGGTTGGTTGGTTGGTTGGTTGGTTGGTTGGTTGGTTGGTTGGTTGGTTGGTTGGTTGGTTGGTTGGTTGGTTGGTTGGTTGGTTGGTTGGTTGGTTGGTTGGTTGGTTGGTTGGTTGGTTGGTTGGTTGGTTGGTTGGTTGGTTGGTTGGTTGGTTGGTTGGTTGGTTGGTTGGTTGGTTGGTTGGTTGGTTGGTTGGTTGGTTGGTTGGTTGGTTGGTTGGTTGGTTGGTTGGTTGGTTGGTTGGTTGGTTGGTTGGTTGGTTGGTTGGTTGGTTGGTTGGTTGGTTGGTTGGTTGGTTGGTTGGTTGGTTGGTTGGTTGGTTGGTTGGTTGGTTGGTTGGTTGGTTGGTTGGTTGGTTGGTTTGGTTTGGTTGGTTGGTTGGTTGGTTGGTTGGTTGGTAATAGTAGCATTAACAAAAGTACGTTAATGAATGGCAGTACTGATTATTAATATACAGTAACGTAATGTGTAATTTGAGTTTTATAGTATTGACCAAAAGAGCCTCCGTGGCTCAGACGGCAGCGCGTCGGCCTCTCACCGCTGGATACCGTGGTTCAAATCCCGGTCACTCCATGTGAGGTTTGTGCTGGACAAAGCGGAGGCGGGACAGGTTTTTCTCCGGGTACTCCGGTTTTCCCTGTCAACTTTCATTCCAGAAACACTCTCCATTCTCATTTCACAGCATTTATCACTCATTAATAAAAATCACCTTGGGAGTGGCGACCCCATTGTAATAACAGCCTGTATATGTTTCATTCATTACATCCCTGACCGGTCAATGACTGGAAAACAGGTTGTAGGTTTTCATTTTCAGTATTGACCAAAAAATATCGTATCGAAGGTATATTTTTGAGAATGTTTTCATAAGCGCGGAGATTAACATGTAATATTGTTAAACAAGAATTTTTCAATTAGTATACATTATACAAGCAGATCGTTTCCATTACTGCCCCTAGTTGATTGTTTCAATGAACGGTACGACGCTCCTCTCTTTAAGGTTATTTGCGGCTGAATGTGTCACTCAGTTATAAAAGCAACGAGACGTTTTCTGTTCCAAATATAATTTAATCGTCGTAAAGTAATAGGGGAGGAAATTCCCCGTGTTGAACGTGATAATTAATCCCGACTACTCAATTAAGAAGGCTAGTAATTAAATGGAATTAATTACGAGTAAATTGACATGAACTTAAAAGCTAATCTCATATACATTGTCGTTCGTTCTTCTAGATGCTAACTTGATATCTTTAACTCAGTCGGCATCCAGCCTTGCATACAGATTACAGGCAGTGTAAGGGAAAAGAGTAAATTTTCGCTACTAAATATTGCAGTGTGTGATGCGAATTTCTAAAACAGGGACTTGAATAGACGGCTTCCTATTTAAATGCCCGTTTTCTGACCACTTTACTTCCTCCTCCAAATCGCTGGTCTTGACCTGTTCTACTTCATCCGTGTTTTGAGCCACTTTCTCTTTTATCACATTCCTCTCTGACACACAGTTTTAGCTCTTTTATTTCCTTATTTATTTCCTTATATTGATACCTAATTAAATGCTATACTATTTGGTATTCCATTTCTATCCTTACTATTTCAGAGGTCGCTGGAATCAAATGGGTCATTTAGTGCCTTTGCCATCAGATGCTTTCCTTGACGCCATGTGATGTTTCAGACAGATATTCCATCTGAGATCCAATGAAATTCAAATCTTGGTGGCCTGGTTGGAAAGTCATTAGCTAAGCCACTATGTTATTCACGCCTCTCCCATCATATTATTGTGTTGCGATGTATCTGGAAGAAGTGAAATTCAATTTTAATTTCTTTTTGAGATGCCTTGAAATTATCGAGTAGTCGTGATTGGCCGATGTATAATTCCCTCTTCTTTATCAGGTAATAATATCTCATGAAATGGCACATGGATTTTAGTGCCGGGAGTGACCGAGGATTTTTTCTACTCACCAGGTGCAGGTCTTTAGATTTGACGCCCGTAGGCGAACTGCGCGTCGTGATGAGGATGAAATGATGATGGGGACGACACATACACTCAGTCCCCTTGCCGGGGGGATTAACCAATGATGGTTAAAATTTCCGACCCTGCCTGGAATCGAACCCAGAACCCCCGTGACCAAAGGTCAGCACGCTAACCATTTAGCCATGGAGCCGGACATAATTCCATATACTGTCGAAACCAGTCATAACGACTCCGAAGGGACCTCCAATTAACGTTCGTTATAGGTGATAATCGCAGAAATCGTAGCTGTATAGACTCCAACTGAACTCGTTGCGTGTATGACGTCAGAGCAAGATAATACGTTATCAGAGTTTCACAAGTGTAATGAAAGCCTGCCTACTTGCTAGGGTTTTCACTGGCTGAAGAAGACGTCGAGTATAAGCACCGACTCGCTGCTCGTCTCTAATGAACATTATAGAATCCCAATTAGAACATCTCTAATTAGAGCTCGTCACTCCTGGAATTTGAGGCATAAACGTGCCCGTTCACCAAGAAATAAAGTATTTCCTGTCTTCAACCTTAATCTTAATTGATGTTTCAATGGCCAATTAATCATCCATTCCATGAGGGTAATGGAAATATTTAAGTGCCATTGAACTCTTCTGCCTTTCCTTTTCTTTGGAGTTTGAGGTCTGTTTTATTTCATTTAATGCTTCTTATTTCGTTTCCAGTCTGTTTCACACGTGACGTCACTTTTACAACTTTGTATTATCTTTCCATAACATGATATATATCCTTTATAAATAAAGTAAGAAGAACAACCGTCTAAGGAAATCAAATTATATAGAAGAAACCTTTGCTGCTGTAAGTTGAAATTTCAACTGAGGAAACTTTCCTAGCTTAACTTTCTCAGCAATGACAAGATTCTCCTTGGTTTTAGTTGCAAAGATTTGTACTCAAGTATTACTAAAATGGGTTATGAACGACAATTCAGGCAAGGCAGTAGTGACTCGTGCAAGAGTGAGGTGCAGTATTCTGTAAATAACGTAATGACTAAAAGGGAAACAAATAAATATGCAGAAGGTAATATAAATAATTATTAACATTATAATAATGTAAAGCATAACAAAGTAGATTAAAGAGGAATTAGGAAAGAGAATCACAATCCAAGGAGAGAAAATCAATACCTTGAGATTTACCGATGATATTGTGGTTTTATCCGACACTAGAGAAGATTTGGAGAAATTGCTGAATAGTATCGGGACACTTGAAGAAGGAATAGGCTATAAGATGAAAATACATAAACCCGAAACAAAAGTAATGTGATGCAGTCGAACGAAGTCAGGTGAGGCAGGAAATATTTGATTAGGAAGTGAAGTCTTAAAGGAAAGTAAATGAATATTGTTACGTGGGTAGTACGAAGGCGAATAAAAAAGCAAGTCACACTAGCTCGCTGCGAGAGTACGCTGTGTTTCGTGACCGTAGCCAATGCGGAACAAGCTACAGTAACTGTAGGAAGGTTGGTGTGGTATCCCGTCGTGCGGGATCTGCACTCTGGTCAACCAAGGGAAGTCGTGTTTTGCACCGTGCACAGTGCATGCACCAAGCGCATGCACCCTGAGAGGCCCTGATATAATTGATGGACCGTTCCAGTCCTCTTTCCTTTCGTGTCTTTTTCCACCAGTTGGTAGCAGCACACCCAGAGGGGCCAACGAATGCACTCGTCATAGCCATTTCGTAACAACCCTGTCAGCGTAGGAGCAGACAACACGGAAATCAACTGTCACGGGACAGCGCACTTGGTTCCTATGGAAAGAAGGCTTGACCACGGCAGAAATTCATCGGCGTTTGATAGCAGTCTGTGAAGAACAAGCGCCTTCAAGGAAAACAGTTCAAACTGGGTGGAAGGTTGGAAAACAGGGCGCACATAAGTAGAAAAGAGAACCAGTTCTGGATGGAATGTGACAGTGTAAACACCAGCCAACATTGCCTGGGTCGAACAGGCCACCCAAGGAAACAAATGCATCACATTTACGGAAATGGAGGCAGCCACGGGAATTAGCCGAAACACCCTGCAGCGGATCGTGCACGGCTACTTACAGTTCGGGAAGGTGTCATCCACGTGGGTGCCTAAACTCTTGTCTGCAGACGAAGAGCAGAGGCGTGTAGACGTGTACAGTGAACTTTTGCAACGCCATTATCATGTTGGCACTGTCGTGCTCCTTCCAGAACTAGTTCTCTTGTCCACCGATGTGCGCCCCGTTTTCCAACCTTCCACCCAGTTGTAAACTGTTTTCCGTGACGGCGCATGTTCTCCACAGACTGCCACCAAGCGTCGATGAATTTCTGCAGTGGTCACGCATTCTTTCCGTAGGAACCAAGTCGTATAGCGCTGTCTGCTCCTACGCTGACAGTGTTGTTATGAAATGGCTATGACGAATGCATTCATTGGCTTCCGTGCGTGTGCTGCTACTAAACGTTGGAACAATACACTAGTTACACGTCACCACCTTCAAAAGTGAAATATATACCATACCCGGACGTACAAAAAAGAAATTGCAAAACAATATAGAACGCCCCTCGTACTTGTACTAACACAGATTAATAGGGCTAATATACATGTTTTTCTAGACTATAGAACAATGTTAACGTCTAGGAAAAAATAAAATATCTTAGAATCTCACAGTTTAGAGATCGGTATAAATAGTGAGTAGGTGTAATTTTAATATTTGAGGTAGTAATAGGTAAATTAACTGTGACAAAATCATGCATGTATCAAAATAATTGGTATTGCAATAAATTATTACTCTCTCTCCAGTTCCATGCGATCCCGAAATGGGTGATTGGAGAATTCTTTTCTACTTATCTTACAATACTCATCTAGTAGTTTTTATGATAGCTGCAGTCCCAAGTAATGCGTTTATCTAATAACAACGAAACGCTTCTCTACATGAAATCCACTGTGAATGTTAAAACCTCTTTCAGAAATGTGTATTTCTCCAATTCTACGGAGTTTCAGTGCCACATATAATGTAGTGATACTATATGCGTCAGTACAGCCTAAGCCACGGACGAACGCGGACGTGTTGAGTGGAGGGTCTCGGTAAAGCGAGAGGGAAGTGAAGGAGTGGAGTGCAGGAAAGAAGTGAAGAGTTATAGATAATGATCGGTGTGGAGCAATACAGGGCAATAATAGGAAGATGGCCGGGAAGAAAGCAGACAAAATAAGTGAAACCAGGAAGGTGTAGAATGGAAATGGGAATAAAAGGAGAGATGATGCTGACAGCGGCGGTGATTATAGTAATGCTGTGGATTGGGGGAGTTGAACTGAACCGCGGTCTGACTTCCAGTGGAAACATGAGCTGGGAAGACGTGGAAATATTCAGAAGGGTATTAAGAGAGGTGGTTGAAGAGCAACTCAAAAAAATAGTATTCAAGAGCAAACAAAGGAGTTTGATAAAATGAAGAAATGGTTCCGAGAAAGGGCAGACGTAACAACATCACAAGTGAGGAGCAATGCCGAAGAAGTTTCAGCATTAAAGGAGAAAATAGGACGATTAGAAGCGGAGGTGTGGAAGCTCAAAGCAGAAGTGGAAGCCAGTACTCAAAATCGCAGAAAGAAATGCCTATTTATTTATATATGGTGTGCCTGAGGAGAAGAGGGAGGACAAGGTGATCACAATTTGTTAAGTGGTGGACTTAATCCAGGTGAAAGTGAAAATCAGTATTAGCGAAGTTGACATAGACGATGTGCAGACAATAGGGAAAGTTAGGTGTAACAGGCCTATTAAAGTTCAACTGATTTCCACGTTGATGGCCGATATTATTATTGCAAAATGCGGAAAACATACAGAGGGAAGACATATGGATAAAGAGGGACATGGGAAGTGAAGGGATCAGGAATGCGAAAATTCTCAAGAAACATATGATAAGAGCTAGACACCAAGGATTGAGAACAGTTATCAGGAGACAGGAACTACTAGTGAAAAATGGCAGCTGGAGCAGAACTTGGCATGTGATTAAATTGATGGACATAGAAGAAAAGATGAAACAAGAGGAGATAACGGAGAGAAGTAAAGTGATTAGTGGGGAAGATGGACAAGTTATAGACAGCAATATTGGAGAAGTCGTGGAAGGCGGTAAGGAAAATTCCAAGGGCAAAAGAGTGGAAGAAGGGCAAGCTATAAAAGGTAATGAAGGGGAAGACGAGCAAGGCGACAAGAAAAATACCAATGGAAACAGGAAGCTGAACGAAGAAAGGCAGGGAGAGGAGCATAGGAAAAGTGTGAACATAAACAGTGAAAAAGAAAGTACTGCAGGCAACGAAGTGAGAACAGGAGGGTATAGGGATCTAGCTAGCGGCACGCCCAGGGAAGAGGAAAGGCAGAGAAGTGAATGTAGTGAAGTAATGGAAGTGCGATATGAAAATGCAAGGTCTGAGGCAACCTGGCAGAGACTGGAAATGGATATGAGGGAGAAGTAGGAGCTTAAGGGACGTGTGGAGAGTTAAACAAATGTTGAGAGTATTGTACAAGAAGAAAAACTCTAATAAAGCTAGTAAGTAAGTAAGGGTATGGTTGTCGAGGTCATGGTGATTACATAAGGAAGAGAGTGGTGTCCTTATTTTATTCGTATTGGTGAATTGTAAAGGCAGAATTTATTGTTTGAGTGTTATGAGGTTAGTTGGAGGTAGGAGTCTGTATAGTGAATTTGATGTGATGGTGGTATGTGTTGGTATAATAGGTATAATGAATTAATGGAGTAAGTTGCAATTGGTATGTAGTTAGGTAATTTGGAATTGATTTGGATTGTTAAGTGTAAGTGAATGATTGTGGAGTTGGATGGAGGTTTTGGTAGGTAATGAAGTGTGTTTATTTATTGCTGATCTTGTAACTGAATTGTAACGAGTAAGAGATGGCGTTGATGGTATACGGAGGTATGTGTTTGTATAGTGAAGTTAATGGTAAAATCTAATTTTAAGTGTGGAGATGGAGAAGTGTTCGAATATGTAATGGCAGAATTTAAGTGTTGAGAGGGATGAGAATTGAAAAGGGGTGTTTCTTTGAGTGTTAAGTGTAGGCATTTTAATGAAATGGTAATGATTAGTGAATTTAATGTGGAGTTTGATTATGTGATTGGGAAGTTGGATGGTAATTTTACGCTATTTGTATGAATAAGAGATTGAGGTGGCAGTATGAGGTTGATGATGAAGAGATTGAAGTGGCGGTATGAGGTTGGCAATTTGACGTACGGTGGTATATGAAGAGTGATTGTGTTTATTAAATAGGCAGGGTTGATAAATTTTGATTTGGTGGAAGTGATAGCAAAATTGTATGTGGAGAATGGCTTGGTATTTAAATTAGATTAAGCATGGTTAAATATGATGAGTAGGAACAGAGGAGTAGTACAAGGATAAAGTTGCAACGAGAGCAGAATGAGGTACACATAAGTGGCTGGTGATGTAACTTAAGTCTTGACTCAGCTAGCCAGAGTGGGTCGAGTAGAACCATGGTACGACGAATGAAATGTGAAAGGTTTGCGTGACTAGGCAGGAGAGACAAGAAAGGCATTGACATTTAAAATGCCCTTATTTTATTTCAACTTCATTAGGTATTTTAATTCCATTTTATTTAAATTGCTTATTCTGGAAAGGCAATATGAATATCCAGGGAGGACATTGGACGTGGCATTCAGGAACTGAGGATGACTACCGTGGTGACCCTCACCTTGGGGGTCACGTTTCCGGAGTATCCAATGGACCTCATGGCATGTCCAAGGAGAGTCGTGTTTTCTTTCACTTGATAATTATTGTTATTATTATTATTATTATTATTATTATTTAGTTTTGTTTATTTATTTTGTTTATTTGTCCGTTTATGCCCACTGCATGCCAAGGCCTATGGACCAATAATAAGGGTCGATCATTGGCCATATGGCAGTGCATATGGGGATTGATTGTCTTTTATGAACATTTTATTTTATTTTAATTTATTTTGCTGGTTTTTTAATTTTATGTCGCTTTATTGGATTGTAAATTACTGTTCTTTGCATCCTGTAATTGGCTTAGACTATTCCAAATTTGAACCATTTATTGGGTGGAAACCTGTGAGGTTCAATAAAAACTACTACTACTAGTGATATTATAAAGTGAAATATCAGCGCACTCGATTACCTTCGTGGTCAAACCCTATTCTCTGTTCTCCTTTTCTTTGACACGGAACACAACCAAGTGTAAGGTTGAAAAATGAAAATTACAGAATGATGCATAAGCGTCTAAAATGTTGCCAAGATGATGTCCGTGGCAACTCTCCATAAAGTTACTTATCGTTTTTTGTGGAATTTTGCATGACCACCCTGTTATTTTGTTTTACGTGTATTTAAAAAGGATTAGAACAAAAATATGTGTAAATGAATTTTATATTTTACCGCTAGAACCAACGATAAGGGACATACATCAGTTTATATGATTTAGGCTTCCGCTGAAGTCCCCTTCTGATATTTTCCTTACTTTTACTGTATCGGAGATGTATAGAACACAATGATTTATAAATGAGCTTCTAAATGAATTTTGTGATGTTCAATTTCCCTGTGAAACCAATCGTAAGAAATTTATGTTTTAGACTCCCACCGAAGACCGTCGCTTGCTGGATTATTTTGGAGGTTATATAGCTAAAACACTATGTACTCAACGTTTCCCTAAACTTAAATATAAAATTTCTAGAAAATTTGTCCATCCGTTTTCCGGTAATTCTGTAGAGTGGTCGCGACTCCACGTTCGCCGTAATCATCATACTCTGTCTCTCCTCCACCGAGTCCTTACTTCATCTTCTCTATCTTACCTTTCTTCGCGTTTTCATTATTTCTCAAATGTGCATAACAGAGATATAAGGGCTCAAACATCAAACCTGCCTGTCATTCCTCACCATCGAACTGCCACATATAATAACTCATTTTCTGTCTTTGGCGCCCGAGAATGGAATCGTTTACCGGATGACGTCAGAGGAATACCGACTACAAGGTCATTTAAAAGTGCGTTAAGAGGTACAACAGGATACGAATGAACTGTGCATTTCTAGTCTTTTACTGGTGGTGCTAGAACATTATTACCACTAGCTATTATTATTATTATTATTATTATTATTATTATTATTATTATTATTATTATTATTATTATTATTATTATTATTATTATTATTGTAAGTATGTTTATCTCACTGGAGTGGAAATTTATTTCTGTTATAAAATATTTAGCTTGTCTTTAACTGTACTATACTTAGTATTAATTACAGTAATGTAAACTTTGATTCTATGTACAAATTGGTTTAGTGTAAGAGAAGGCCTGATGGCCGTAACTACGCCAATAAAGACATTTACCTATCTAAACTCTCTATCTAATAGACAAGCGGACAAACAGGCAATAATTAAATTGGTATGCAAGCCTGGTATCAGGGTAATGTTCAAAATATGCAGATGAATGAAAAGTCTATATGTAAAGATATTAAAGGATGACGATGAAACTTGGAAGGCATGGGACAGATCAAGTGGAGAATGAAGAATTAACATTTCTGAGAAAGATGCAGTGTCCAAAAAGAGGAGGTGAAAGATGGGAACGAAGATCAAGGGACAAGAATTGATGGACATGTGATCAGGATGGATATGGAGAGAATGAGCAGAAGAGTATGGGAGAAAACGGGTAGCATGAGAGGAAAGGCGGGCTAAAGAGGGTTGTCGAACTCCGGAAGGTTTGGAATGAGATGGGGATCAAAGTGGAAGGGACAGAGTACTGAAGAAATAAATATAGGCTGTAACAACAAATATGCCAAAGCTCAATGACAGAGAAAGTTTCAAGAATGGGTTAGTTGGTGAGAAAAGGGAAGAAGATACTGAAAATATCAGCTGAAGAACGGGAGAGAAGGAGAGAGGGGATGATGATGAGGTTCTGGGAGGATAAAATGAAACCCCAAACCATGACAAAGCTGCCCGTGGTCCTACAGAGGTCGTAACGAAAGGAGGAGAAGAACAAGAAGATATTGTGAATATCTAACTATAATATAGTCGAACTGTACCCATACGATTTTCTACTCTTCCCTCTATAGTTCGATGGTCAAGAACGAGAAGGTTACAAGTCGAAAAGCCTTTTGTTGAGTCATAATTTCATATGATATTCTCTGCTTTGTATAAAAATCTTAAAAAAATATATTCTTGACTCTTTTCTTCAAGTCAGTAGGTTACATTCTGGGTTACAACACTTTCCACTTTTCTACAATCCATCCGTCGACAACGTGGGGAATGTTGCTCATTATGCTACATGAAGACATTGAATTTATAACATCTCAAATGGCATGATTTTCCAAACTGTCAGTGTCATTGCTTCTTTTTGCACGTTTACTTAGCCAAATATGGTTGAAGAGATTCTCACAGACATGTTTAAGCTTTTCACAACTTTTCCCAGCACATTAATGAATGAAGGTTTCTTGAGTGTGTTTTTACGCCGCACCGACACAGATACTGTAGATCTCAAGGTGACCATCGAAGAAGTTAACACTTTCTGATAAATGCGCAGGAAAATGTAAAAATTATTTCATTATGTTAATATTGTGTGAAATATCTCAGTGGCATATGTAAAATAACGCTCTTACATTTTTTACAGGCCACACACAAGACAATAAATATCTTGTATTGAAATACCAAGGGAAAGGATCGCCAGAATGGGTATTAATTCTTACTGTATTCATTACAATATTTTGTTCTCTTGTGGCACGATACTTGGTACACCTTTGATTACATAGTACATATACACATTTGTCATTCGGGTTGTAGAATGATGCGATTGAACATATCATACAGTGGAAGCCATGAATAGCGCGTATCGTTATTATATGCCTTTGATCTTGATTCTCACTGGCCAACGTTCATGGCATCAGCAATATAAAAATCTTGATCGATCTCTCTTCTCATTGCTTCTCTACACTAATAGGTGTGTAGATGGTCCTGCATATGGCAAAGATAATTCAATTCTAATGTCCTCTATGTAGAAGTATTCTTTCGGTACCTCGGAAACTAATCGTGGAGGGGTCTTTTTTCAACTATTAGGGCGTGCGACTTCGCACTCTCCAATCTTTCGAGATGACAGATTGTGAGATGATCCCATATTATTTCTACACCATGTGTCAGACTGGGTGAGATGGATGTATGGAATAGTTTCAAATCTGTAGTAAGAGATAGGGTTAGATTTTTGATCTTATAGATGGCTCTGGTTTTGCTAGCCTCTCTCGTATGCGATGGCTGAATGATCTTGGTGAATTCTGAAGGGTTATACCCAGGTAACTGAATTTTTTCACTACGATTAATGGTTCGTTGTACAACGTGAGGGTGTCTAAGAGTAGATTTTCCACCTTTCCTAAAACGTTTTTGGAAGGTCAATTTTAAAGTGATTTTCATTTGACCACTTTTCTACTTCAATCAAGGAAAACGACTGAATATACATCACGACTGATTCATCACTCCATATACTCGTTTGATGTAGCTCTCCATGCCACCCCATCCTGTGCAAACATTTTCATTTCTACATTACTGCTGCATTCTATACCTGCTCTAATCTGCTTGTCATATCCATACCTTGGTCTACCTCTACTGTTCTTACACACTACACTTCCCTCAAAAACGAACTGCTTAAGTCCTGGGTTTCTTAAGATGTGTCCTATCTCTTCTTCTCGTCAAATTTAGCCACAACGATCTCCTCTCACCAATTAGATTCAGTATCTCTTCATTCGTGATTCGATCTATCCATCTCACCTTCAGCATTCTTCTGTAACACCACATTTCAAAAGCACCTATTCTCTTACTTTCTGAGCTAGTTATCATCCACGTTTCACTTCCATAAAATGCCACGCTCCAAACGAAAGTCTTCAAAAACATTTTTCTAAATCCTATATCAATGTTCGAAGTGAATACATTTTTTTCTTAAGAAAGGCCTTTCTTGCTTGTGCTAGCCTGCATTGTATGTCCTCCTTATTTCTTCCACCGTTAGTTATTTTACTACCCAAGTAACAATATTCATCCACTTTCTTCAAGAATTCTTTTCCCACTCTAATATTTCCTGCATCACGTGACTTCGTACGACTGCACTCCATTACATTTGTTTTGGACTTATGTATTTTCATCTTGTACTCCCCAACCAAGACTCTGCCCATACCATTCAGCAACTTCTCCAGATCTTCTGCAGTCTCAGATAAAATAACAATATCATCGGCAAATCTCAGGGTTTTGATTTCGTCTCCTTGGAATGTGATTCTCTTTCCAAATTCTTCTTTGATTTCCTTTACCGCCTCTTCTATATAAACATTGAAAAGGGAGGGGACAAAGTGCAGCCTTGCCTCACTCCTTTCTGGATTGCTGACTCTTTTTCATAACCCTCGATTCTTATCACTGCAGACTGCTTCTATATAGATTGTAGATAATTCTTCTTTCTCGGTACCTGATCCCGATCAGCTTCAAAATCTCAAATAGCTTGGTCCAATCAACATTGTCAAATGCCTTTTCTAGAGCTGGTAACGGCATGTATTTGGGCTTGCCCTTCTTAATTCTGTTCTCTAAGATCAGACGTAATTCCAGGATTGCTTCAGGTGTTCCTAAATTTCTTCTGAAGCCAAATTGATCTTCTCCCATGTCAGTTTCAACCTGTTTTCCATTCTTCTGTAAATAATAAGTGTTAGAATTTTGCAGGCTGAGATACTAAATTAATGGTGCGTTAGTTTTCACACTTGTCAGTACTGGCTTTCTTGGGAATAGGTATTACAACATTCTGACGAAAATCAGATAGCACTTCTCCTGTCTCATACATCTTAAACATTAAGTGGAATAACCTCGCAATGCTGGTTTACCCTAAGGCAGGCAGTAATTCAGAGGGAATGTCATCAATTCCAGGTTCATTGTTCCTCTTTAGGTCTCTCGAAGCTCTGTCGAATTCTGACCCCAAAATTGTGTCACCCATTTCATCAGCATCAACGGCCTCTTCTTGCTCCAGAACCACATCACGTACGCCCTTACCTTAATACAACTGTTGGATATGTTCCAGCCATCTTTCTGCCTTGTCTTCTTTTCCTAGAAGTGGTTTTCCATCTGAGCTCTTAATATTCATACACCTAGTTTTCCTTTCTCCGAAGGTTTCCTTGATTTTCCTGCACGCAGCATCTACCATTCCTAGGAACGTACTACTTTCAACATCCTTGCACTTCTCCTTCAGCCATTCTTCCTTAGCTGCCCTGAACTTACTATACACTTCATTTTTTAATCGCCTGTACTCTTTTCTGTCCTCTTCATATTTGCATTCTTCTAGTTTCGTCATCCATCGATCAGGTCTAGTATGATCCCATTCTTCACGACTGCCCATTCTCCTTATACTGCGTTTCCTTCAGCCGTTCCATTTACTTTTGCAACATGTTCCTTGAAACAATCCTTCACATTCTTTTCTTTCAAATTTTCTAGATGCCATCTCACTGGATTCCTTCCCTTCTTCAATTTCTTCAACTTCAGACGGCATTTCATGACCTACAAGTTGTGACCATAGTCCGTGTCTGCTCCTAGGAAAGTTTTGCAACCCAAAACCTGGTTTCTGAATCTCAGCCTAATCATAATGAAGTGTACTTGATACCTTCCAGCGTCTTCAGGTCTCGTCCATGTGTACAGTCCCCGTTTGTGGGGTTTGAACTAAGTATTAGCATGGATTGAATTGTGATTGGTGCATAATTCAACCAGTTGACTTCCTCCTTCGTTCCTTTGTCCAAATCCGAATCCTTCTACTGCATTACCTTCTCTTCCTTGACCTACCACTGCATTCCAGTCACCCATCACAATTATATTTTCGTCGCCTTTTACATATTGTATTAAATCTTCTCTCTCTTCATATATTGTTTCGATTTTCTCATCATCCGCTGAACTAGTAGGCATAATGACCTGCACTATTGTAGTGGGCATTGATTTTATGTCTATCTTGGCAACAATAATCCTTTCACTATGTTGGTCATAGTAGCTTACACACGGCCCTATTTCCTTTTTCATTATTAAACCAACTCCTGCATTTTCCTTGTTTGATTTTATGTTGATAATTCCGTAGTCGCCTGACCAAAAATCCTGCTCTTCCTGCCAACGTATTTCACTTACACATACTAGATATAACTTTGAGTCTATCGATCTCCCTTTTCAGATTCTCTAACCTACCACAATGATTCAAACTTCTAACAATCCACGCTCCGACTCGCAAAATCATAGCATCCATCTTCCTGATGATCGCCCCCTCTCGTGAAGTCCCCACCCGAAGATCCGAATGGGGGACTACTTTACCTCCGGAATATTTTACCCGGGAGGAAGCCATCATCAGTACATAATTCGTACAGAGAGAGCTGCATGTCCTCGGGTGTTAATTACGGCTGTAGTTTCCTGTTGCTTTCAGCCGTGGAGCAGTATCAACACAGCTGTGTCATGTTGAGTATTATTACAAGGCCATATCAGTTAATCATCTATACTACCGCCCTTGTAAATTTCTAAAAGTTGCTACCCCCCCCCCCCCCTTTCGAGAACCATTCGTTAATCTGGTCTCTCGACTGATACCCATCCGATATAGTTGTACCTGCGGCTCGGCTATCTACTTCATTGAAATGCGCAAGCCTCCCCACCGTGGTAAGGTCATATGGTTCGCAGGGGAGGCATAAAAGGTATGAATTGTTAAAAGTGGTTCTATAACATGTCGCAATATATTTCGATACTAAAGATGGCTAGAAAGAAAGATAATCACGACGAAGTTATCGAACTGGATATTCGCGGTATTATAGATCTAATGACTTAACTCTGCAATTTGGAAACCATTTCTCGAGGAATGAAAATGGAAAGTGCATTACGTGCTCAAATATGGAAATTATGGAGGTCGGATAGCCGGACCATTATATAATCTTCCATGAAGACCAAAAGTACTTTGACGAAGAAGCAGAGGAAAATGTCCTACATCCAACATTCTCTTCACCTTCTGGGATTCATTCTGTGAAAAAGAAGGATTTACTTCATCTGTATAGCAGTGGTGTCATTCCTAGTGTACCTACATGCTGAGTTTTATAAATCTTGGGAGATTTCCAAAAGTGTAATAGAAGACAGTATGTACGCACGGATGAGAAATTACAAGATTTCATGAAATACGGGTCTGTAATTCAGTGTGCGATTTTTCTTGTTATCACTATGGAATGATATAAAAGGAGTTTTTATCGTGCTTGTTTGTATCAATATAAAATTAAATGTCTCAGTGTTGGCTGTTGCCATTAAATTTCCAGATTGCCCGACTCCTTGGCTGAATGGTCAGCGTAGACGCCTTGGATTCAGAGGGCCTCGGTTTTAATTCCCAGTCAACTCGGAGATTTTAACCCTAAATGGTTAATTCCGGCTGGAGATTAGGTGTTTTTAATATCCACAACATCCCTGAAGCTCACACACCACACACAACACTATCCTTCACTACAAAAACACGCAGTCACCCATACATTGCAAAACGTTACACAAAATAGGGGTATAAAAATATAGCACCGATATAAGCCAGGGATAGGTGTCCCTAAGTTTGCCAGGATAAACCATCTATCTATAATGTATCCCTCCCGATGGTATCACCACCTTCACGAAGGCGAGATACATTTTGCTGGGTGTTTTGGAGGCTTGCGTGTTCAAATGATCCTTAGAGCTATGCCGGCGGGAGCATATGCTCCTGGTAGGGCCACCCAAGCCGGACAGGTCTAAGGTGATGATCCAGAATATGAGTGATACCCTAGTCCTCCAGGTTGGGGGTTGGTGCGTGGGGATAACAACTTCACCACCACAATATTACATATTGTTCAGAAATCAAATCGAGATAACCGAACGGTCCCGAATTTACGACGGCTAAAGCGTGCTAAATGGCAACGATAAGGATATACTGGAACATGGAATGTGAGAAGTACCATTCAGGCTGGGGCTAGTAGAAAATTGGAGGAGGAATTACTTAAATAATATTTAAGTAATATTATCAGATAGGTGTGGCAGCATTACAGGATATTAAATGGAAGACAGTCGAGGTGGCAGATCTACAGCACTACATTTTATTCAATAGTGGGGAGGAGGAAAATAGAATAGGAACAGGGTTTATGGTCAAGAAATCTTTCAGTCATAATATGATTGAATATAAAGCAATAAGCCCCAGACTATGCCGGTTAATATTGAAAGGGTGACTTGCCAGCATATCGCTAATTAGTGTTCATGCCCCAACAGAGGATGCCGAAGAGGAAGAGGAAGAGGAAGAGGAAGAGGAAGAGGAAAAACAATTCTATGAATAAATAGCGCAAGTATATGACAAGTGTCTCAAGTATGATGTTAAAATTGTCCTGCGGGATTACAATGCCAAAGTAGGCAAAGAAAAATAATACCACCCAGTGGCAAGATATCAAAGTAAACACCAAGGATCCATTGAAAACGGATGGAAATCTATTGATTTTGCCTTTAGCAAGGAGCTGGTGATTGAGATCACATGTTTACCCCATGCGGAGATCCATAAGGGGACACGGATATCACCAGATGGTCTGCCAAAGAACCAGATAGACCATGTGCTGATAGATGTGCGACATGCCTGCAATATTGTGGATGTGAGAAGCATGCGTGGTGCAGACAGTGATTGCGATCACATACTAATGAGGATCACGTTCCAAGAAGGACTGACAATTAAACCCAGGACAGAGATGAGCAGAGCAAGGTCTGTAATATAGAACTGTTGACGGATGAGAAGGAGGAAAAGTATAGTAATTTAGGGATATCTCGACACGCTAAGCAAAAACCTGTAATTTTGATAATGCTTTATTTGCAAAATAGTTCAATTTTTACCTGGTGAATTTGTAGACAGTTAGTGTATGTTTTCTATTATTTATGGCCAAAAATAAAACGTCATATCATTGTAAATTAGAAAATAAATAAACGATGCAAAAATGTCCACTTCTCCCGCACTTAGGGAGAACCTGACACTAGGTAGGACCTCGGAAGAGTTACACAGCTATTGTACACAGTGGGCACATATAAACTGTTCGTCGTTTCCATTTTCTACACACATCTCGTGGAACCATTTCCTGCATTCCCCACTACACTGGACCCATGCCTCATTTCGGTTGTCGTCATAGAAATAGCCATCACATACTGCGCAGTAATTCTCAGAGCAATTAAGACTGCTTGAGGAACTAGCTTCCCCACTACCAACACGCCGAGTTCTCGTTGTTTTGTTTAGATTTGAGGGATTCTGTTCATTTCCGCGTTTCCTCTTCCTTAACGTTTGTCGGTAATCCTGAGAAGTCACCATGGCGGATTCTTGCACTCTTCTTCCTCTTCCTTTTCCAGATAGGAGTCTTAATATCGGAACAGGAGATAACTCCTGGACTGAGCAACTCGGAGGTGTATATGGAGGTGAGGCTTCATGTTCCTGTGATAATGTAGGACTACTGGCCTTAGTTTCGACAGCAATATCTTCTCCAACATGTACTTGATTTGAACCATTTTCGTCTTGCACAAGGTCGTATTCAAAAATGTCTTCTTGGAGGATATCGGGATTGTACGGATAAATGACAGTGTCGAGATCTCCCACGCTTGTCATGTCGACATCTCCCCGAGTTACATTGGCAGGCAAGAGGTGGCAGAACTTACCACGCTGAATGATTGGCGATTTGGAAATGACATGGCCGCTTCTCCAAAACGTGCTTTGTGCGCCTAACCTCAAACATTGCCTTAAAAATATCGCATATCTACGTATTTCGTTTTACAACCTACTCATTATCTTATAGTACGTTACTTTTACATCATATATCACTTACATACTCACCTTTAACTATTCAGATGTCTTGTATTTATAGTAATAATCGTCTGCTACCAGGATCACCATGAGCACAACACCCTACGGCTCCAATACATGTAGTTACTAGTTCGACCTGTAGAGTACTGTGGTTACCAGGGGCGCTAAGCCTAAAAGTGTCGAGTTCTCCCTCATGTCGTGATCTCCCTAAGTTACCTTATAAATGATATGACGAAGAAGTATGTATGGTTCTATAAGAGAGAAATCTGGCCCGGACAAAGAATGCCACTCGAAATAATATCGCAGTTTTTAAAGAGAAACCAAGAATAGCAAAGATATTGATAAGGAACAAGAAAATAATAGAAGAAATTGAGAGAGTGGATAAAATGCAGTAAAATTTTGGAAACAAACAAGGTAGAAAATTTTTCATTGGGGTTGGACAAGTAAAGAAGGGATATAAACCTAGAGTGAATATGCTTAAGGATGAGAGAGGTAGACTGATTGTTGGGAAAGAACGAATTCTGGAAAAATGGGCAAAATATTTCGAAACTTTACTTTCTGTCAGACCAATAAATGAATAAAGAGGAGGATCAGGTAGTATGGAAACTTCAGAGAGAGATGAGGAGGGGGAATGTGGAGATGAGTGTGAGGGGAAAGAGAGGAACTAGAATGGAGATGGCGATGAAGACGCTACGGGATCACCATCGGTTGAAGAAATACGAGAGATTATGAAACAATTGAAAAAAAGTAAAGCCCCAGGAAATGACCTCACAATGGCATAAATGTTAAAACAAGGAGGAGAAGTGTTGGTGAAGAGAATACATGAGAAAATTAAAAAGGTATGGGAAACAGGTAAAATGCCGGATGACTGGACACTAGAAAATATATGCCCTATACACAAGAAGGGGTCACGCTTGCAATGCAAGAATTATCGAGGTATATCCTTACTGAGTATAGTGTACACAATTCTCTTTACAGCCATAACAAAGTGATTAGTAGTAGAGCAGAAAGAATTATAGAGGAGTACCAAGCTGGTTTCAGACCTGGAAGATCGACGACGGACCATATTTTCACCATGAGAATGACTCCGGAAAAGACATACGAATACAACATTCGACTAGGACATTTCTGTAGGTTTTAAAAAATTCTATGGCAAAGTAAAAGGATCGACATTATGGGAAAAATGAAGTGTTTTAAATTCCCACAAAAGTTAATTAAAATAGACTAAGATGACCCTGGAGAACAGCAGGTAAAAGTGCAGGGAAGCCTGTCAAGATCTTTCAGAACAGAAGAAGGCCTATCAACAGTGTTATTTAATGTAGTGCTGGAGACAGCTGTATGATCAATAACTACTAATCAGGGTGGTAATATTTACAATAGACTGATCCAGGTTTTGGCTTATGCAGATGATATGGTGATAACTGCTAGAAGTAACGAGGCACTTACAACTGCTTTGAAGGAGCTGAAAGATGCGGCTGGGACTATGGGTTTGGAGATAATTGAGGCTAAATCTAAACATATGGTAACGGAGAGAAGTGGAAGGAACACCGAAAAATTCGAAGTGGATGATTATACCTTTGAAGCAGTAGATAGCTTCGCATATCTTGGCTCAGTAATAACATCAGAAAATAAAGTTGATACAGATATTGTAAATAGTATTGAGGCTGCCAACAGATTCTACAGAGTACTGTACCCTCTTCCGAGAAGTAAACACTTAAGCAGGAAATTAAAACCGACTCTCTACAAAACAATAATTAAACTAGTATTATGTATGGAAGTGAGGCATGGGTATTGAAAGGAAAGTATTAAGGAAGATATTTGGACCAGTGAAGGAGGGAAGTATTTTTTTTCTTTTTGCTATCGGCTTTACGTCGCACCGACAGAGATAGGTCTTATGGCGACGATGGGAAAGGAAAGGGCTAGGACTGGGAAGGAAGCGACCGTGGCCTTAATTAAGGTACAGCCCGATCATTTGCCTGGTGTGAAAATAGGAAACTACGGAAAACCATCTTCAGGGCTGATGGAGAATCAACAAATGAAGAAATAAGATTATTGTATACGGAGCAGGAGTTGGTGACCTTAGTCAAAATGAGACGAAATTGGATGGCTGGAACATGTGCAATGGATGCAGGAGGGAAGACATCCAAGGAGGGCACTGACAGGGCACCCTGGGGGCAGGAGGAGGAGAGGTCGGCCCCAGATGAGATGGCTGGAGGATGTGGAGACTTATCTTAAGACCGTTGGAGTCAGGAGTTGGCGTAGGCGTGGTGAAGACCGGGACGACTGGAGAGCTATAGTCAAGGAGGCCAAGGTCCTCAAAGGACCGTAGAGTCGTGGAGTAAGGAAGCATAATTTATCCTTTGGAACATTATTCCATTCTTAACACTTAACAGTGGGCATGGGTTATCTGTAACATTAACGTGAACGCAAGGCCTGCTTAATGTTAATGATAATCTGGGACATAGAATATTAAAATAGGAGTAAAATCCAAAATTTATTTTTAAACTAGAACGAAACGTGTTATTTTTTTCATTTCACAATTAACAGAGATTTTATGCCTTTAAGTTATAATCTCTATAAAGAGACGTGTTCAGATTTCAAGCTATTGCGATCTGATCATTGTGAATTCTCAGTCACCATATTTATCAAGATTATTTGATAAAGGTACTATAGAATCGGTCTCTCTCTACAGTTTAATGTCCCCAGTGACTATCCACGAATGCATTGCCATGTGGTATGCTGATTCACTCTGCTCATGTGTGTTTTCCATGATTCATCTACTCTGCAGAGTTGTATAAAATGGGTTCTAACATGGAAATTAAGCGTTTCCGTACCGATGCCCATATAGCACATTGTTACGAATAAAAGAGCGTCGTTTTGTTTCTTTAACTAGCTGTGATAGCCGGCGTTGCCCGGATGGTTTTTGAATGTTTACCTTCAAGATTTCTATTAACAGTTAGTTATGTGTGTGATGTGTATTTTTATAGAAATCCTTTTTGATATGTTGATTGACATTCTACGATCTATTATGTAGTTGTCCGCCTCCGCAGCGTAACGGTTCGTGTAATTAGCTGCCGTCCTCGGGCGCCCGGGTTCGATTCCCGGTACTGACAGAAATTGAAGAATGACAGGAGGGCTGGTATGTGGTTGAAATGGTACATGCAGTTCACCTCCATTGGAGGTGTGCCTGATAAGAGCTGCACCACCTCGGGATTAAGGACACGAGTTATATTGTCCGATTCGTTGACTGAATGGTCAGCGTACTGGTCTTCGGTTCAGAGGATCCCGGGTTCGATTCCCGGCTGGGTCGGGGAATTTAACCTTCATTGGTTAATTCCAATGGCCCGGGGTCTGGGTGTTTGTGCTGTCCCCAATATCCCTGCAACTCACACACCACACGTAACGCTACCCTCCACCACAATAACACGCAGTTATCTACGCATGGCAGATGCTGCCCTCCCTCATCGGAGGGTTTACCCTACAGGGGCTACACTCAGCTAGAAATAGCAACACGAAATTTTAAAAAATATGTAGTTTTAGAGTTATTTCGATGTGTTTGATTTCAAGTTTTAGATTATTTAACTTTCGAATGAAACTTTGTCCTAATGGAAGCTCGAATTGTATTGTCAAAAAATAATAAGTGATAACCATACGCATGTATCCGTCGCACTATAGGTACGATGAACACGATTTCAACTGTTATTGAGACTGCACCAATCAGCCTTGCGACCCCAAAAGCAGTGGAATCAACACTCATCTCGGTTATTTTAGACTATTCACTTTTAAGCCCATCTCAATGGAGGCTGAACGTGAACTTAAACTGCATCCAGAGCGTCATAATTCATCTCAGATACACATAAACAATGGATTCGACATTAATATAGGTTCTATTATTTTTGAATATCATCCCATCCCATTGCCCACCAATAGCGGGGGTTGGGATGTTTCATCCCATAGTACTTTTTCCGGACGGTATGTCATATGTGGACCAAGTTTCGTTGAAAGATATTCTGGAACATACTCATTTACGTCCATAATATTGGTCATTTTCACCCCTCCTCAACCTCCATTCTGATTGAAGCTGAATTATGACAACCAGCATCCAGAGGGTCAAAATTCAACTCAGCGACGTCATAAACAACGGATTCAGCACTGATATCAGTTGATTTCGTTTATTTTTATATTTCATCCCTTCCCCTAAGAGTTTTTTTTTTTTTTTTGCTAGGGGCTTTACGTCGCACCGACACAGATAGGTCTTATGGCGACGATGGGATAGGAAAGACTTAGGAGTTGGAAGGAAGCGGCCGTGGCCTTAATTAAGGTACAGCCCCAGCATTTGCCTGGTGTGAAAATGGGAAACCACGGAAAACCATTTTCAGGGCTGCCGATAGTGGGATCCCCTAAGAGTGCTAGGGGTGTATTCCTCCAACAGTTTTTTTTTTTCCAGATAGTAAGTCACATGTACACCGATCCTGTATGAGGGCAACGCTAGAAGAAACACACACACATGCGTAATATCTGTCATTTTGGACATTTTCGCTTTCACCCCTTCTCATCCCTGAAAACTATAGACTGTACATTCATATTTATCTTTGTCTATTAGTATTAAATTTCAACTCTCCTCCCGTACTTTCTATAATTCAGCCTCTCCTCTAAGGGTGCTAGCGGTATCCTACCACCATATACATTTCTTTCAGATAATAAGTCATATGTGTACCAAGTTTGGTTGAGAGATATGCTAGAACATACACACATACGTCTATAAACTCGGTCACTTTGGACATTTTCTTTTCTTCACACGTTCTTTCTCCCCTTTCGATTGGGACTGAACTTCGTCTTGAACGGCATCCAGAGTGTCACAGTTCATCTCCGTGACCCCTTAAACGATGGATTCGAATCAAATATCGGTCGTTATCGATTATTTTTATATTTCACCATTTCTCTAGGGGGCTAAGAGACACTAAACCCCACAGTACCTTTTCCAGATAGTCAGCCATACTTGTATTAATTTTTGTTGAGAGCTGTGCTTATTTCGGTTAATTTGAAACCTATGCGAAAGGAGGCTAAAACTTGGACTTTAAAAGAATCCGCAGTGTCACAGTTCGACACTATTTACCATTATTTCATATCTCACGCTCTCGCCCCTACCACTAATAGTGCTAGGGGTGTCTTAACCCCACGCGGTTAGTCCTCTGATAGTAAGTCATATGTGTACAAAATTTACTTGAAATCGCTCCAGTAATCCTCAAAACTGTGGATTTGACACTAATATCGGTCATTTTTAGTTATATTTGCATTTTACTCCCTCCCCTGGAGATTCTATGAGAGCTTTTGTTCATATGCCCCATATGCCAAAGGGGGTTGAACTTGGACTTTCAAAAAATGAGGTGTGTTACTATTCATTCCAGCGACTCCGAAAACTATGGATTCGACACTATTTTGATGATTTTTATCTCACTCCCACCTCGTCCCTACCCCAAGTGGGGTTGAACTCGGACTCGGAGTGTGATTATTCATCTCAGCGACCCCGAAAATTGTGGATTCGGCACTATTTTCGATTATTTTGATACCTAACCCCCACTGGTCTCCTACCCCTAAAGGGGCTAGGAATTGCTTATCTGCACAGTGCTCGTCTCCGGATAGCAAGTAATAAGTGTTCAAGGTTTGGTTGAAATTACTCCAGTGATTTAGGAGGAGATGTGTAATTTATACACATACATCCATTTTTATATTTAGATAGATTTATTTCAGGGTGGTCCAGTAAATGCACACACACACACACACACACACACACACAATTGTATTCAGCCATGAATGGTCACAAATACTAATTGCTGTCTATTCACAAGTCTCTCATCCTTTTACGCTGCAGGCCCCTTGGTATTAACAGTATTTCTCATAAGAGAACGACTATTAACATTGTACCAATTACACTCACGAAAGCTGCTCCAGTCACTGATTCCACGGTGGCCCTCCGTCTGCAGAAGCACACACACACGCGCGCGCGCGCGCGCGCACACACACACTACTCTCAGGTAGTACACAGTCGTCCATTCTGTACACCGTATTCAGTCCAGCTACTCGATGGACACTCCGACACAATAATAACGACTGCTCATTCAGACAGGCAACACTTCTCTCACCCTCAGCCAAGTCACCGATCCCCAACACATTGAGTTTCACACTGACTCCAACACTGAATCTCACACCGACTCCACCACGGAATTCAACTCTAACTACGAGCCCAGCACCAACACTGACTCCGAGCCCAGTACCTGCATTGACCCCGAGTCCAAAACTGACTCCGCCACGGAATCCAACTCCTACTCCCGAGTCCAGTACCAACACTGACCCCGAGTTCAACATTGAGTCCCACACTGACTCCGAGTCCAGCACCAACACTGACCCTGTGTCCAACTCTGACTCCGAGCCCAGTACCGTGTGTATTATTTGCTTTACGTCGCACCGATACAGACAGGTCTTATGGCGACGGTGGGATAGGAAAGGCTAAGGAGTTGGAAGGAAGCGGCCGTGGCCCTAAGTAAGGTACAGCTTCAGCATTTCCTTTGTGCGAAAATGGAAAACACGGAAGACCATCTTCAGAGCTGCTGACAGTGGGGTTCGAACCCAATATCTCCCGGATGCAAGCTCACATCTGCGCGCCCCTAACCGCAAAGCAAACTCACCCGGTGACCCCAGTACCAACACTGACCGCGAGTCCGACACTGACTTCACCACGGAATCCAACTCTTAATCAGAAGTCCTGTACCAACACTGACCCCGAGTCCAACACTGACTTCACCACGAAGTCCGACTCTGATTCCGAGCCCACTACCAACCCTGAAGTCGAATCTAACACTGACTAACTGTCTGCGGCTGGTCTCCTTTTTCGTAGATCGGGTGATGTGTACCAGAATATTCGCGAGGTGGCTGGAGGCCGAATATTCTCATTGCATCTCTCAGAAACTTGCAGGTAAACCAGCCGACGAGAACAATACATGAAAAGACCTGCCCCGTCCAGCAGAGCGGCTAGTAGATTCCTGGTCGTCTGACTCACTAGCCCCTTCCACGAAGTACCGAAAGCGGCTACCACAGGGCTGGCACATAACAATATTTTCTTCTTCTACCTGTGAGAAATGTGTCCTGAAAGTATGGCCGTACCTTATTGTTACACCCTGTATTGATTATCACATTACTTTCTTCGCCACTGTGTCATATACAGTAAATATGATCGTGCACACTAGGCTGTTGGTCTCTCTTTTCTTATTACAGCATCGTAAAATTAATAGTTGATAGAATCCAGTTATTGCTAGCTATACATTTCATATTGGGGTCCGTACTGAATTACGTATAACCTCATGAAAGAATTGTCTCATAGTAGTCCAACTTTTCAATACACTTTGAATTGTTTTAAAAATCAAAATTGAAGCTACGTGTCAAAATAAAGAGGCATGTTTCGCCTACAATATAATAGGCATTTTCAACCGTGTTGTCCTTAACATTAAAATATAAATTTAAATTGGTAGACTAGACATTAGGCTAAACCTAAACTGCTACATAAAGTGGCTTATAACATTAAAATAACTATTACGAGTACACGCTTATTAACTTAAAATTAGCAATTGAGTGCGATTGACCTTTGTGTTGTGTCATTAAATCTTCATAGTGGCTAAAATAACTTTTGTGTTGGTCATGATTGATAGTTGATATTTGAAAGCACTCAGGTACACTTGTATAATGTACTTCTAAAACTCTTATCTTCTTAGGATTGTCGCAATTTAAAATCGTGAAGTTGTGAGTCAAGGTACCTGGGCTTTGTTTGTATGCATCAAGAGGGCAGTGCAGCCTTATATGGCTATAGTTGAAGAGGGGACTTCAAGAGATAGTTCTTCCCGTGGCTGGATATGATTTAATGCAAAAGGAAGTCCCGCTATGCTGGGAGAATAGTCCTTTTGACGTCCTCAGATTTCTGCTGACTGCCTAGGTGTGAACACGACCAACAAAAACGTTATTTTAAGTTTAACCTAATGTCTAGTCTACCACTAGTTTTTAATTTCAGTCTTAAGGACAATACGGCTGAAGATGCCTATTATATTAAAGGCGTAACATGTCCCGTTTTCTATATATATAAAATAACTTGTCCTGACTGACTGACTGACTGACTGATTCATCATCGCCGAGCCAAAACTACTGGACATAAAGAAATGAAATTTTGGGGATATATTCATATTAAGATGTAGGTGCTCGCTAAGAGAGGATTTTTGGATATTTCGTCGCTAAGGGGGTGAAAAGGGGGGTGAAATTTTAAAATTAGTGTATCTATATCTCAAAACTTTAAAAGTTTACAGATGTAAAAATTGGTATTTAGAATCATCTTTGAAAATAAGGAAACACGTATTTTTTGGTTTTCAGAAAATTCCAATAGGAGGGGTGAAAAAGGGTGAAAATGGGGAAAAATGGGTTGAATGCCTTTAATCAGGATACCGGTACTTATATCTCAGAAACTGAAGAGATTACAGACCTAAAAATTGGTACTTTTGATCTCCTTTAAAAATAAAGAAACACGTATTTTTTTGTTTTTGGAAAATACAATTAATGCGATGGTGAAAAGGGGGTGAATTTTTAAAATGAGTGAATCTATATCTCCAAACTTTTAAAGTTTGCAGATGTAAAAATTGGTATTTAGAATCTTCATTAAAAATAAAGAAACACGTATTTTTTGTTTTCGGAAAATCGCAATAGGAGGAGTGAAAAGGGTGAAAAAGGGGTTGAATACCTTTAATCAGGCTACTTATATCTCAGAAACTGAAGATATTACAGACCTGAAAATTGATGTTTGGGATCTCCTTTAAAAATAAAGAAACACGAATTTTTTTGTTTGTGGAAAATCCAATTAAGGGGGGTGAAAAGGGGGGTAATATTTTAACATGAGTGTATCTATATCTCAAAACTTTTAAAGGTTATGGATGTGAAAATTGGTATTTAGAATCTCCTTTAAAAATAAAGAAACACGTATATTTTGTTTTCGGAAAATCCTAATAGGAAGGGTGGAAAAGGTTGAAAAATGGGTCGAATGCATTTCATGAGTCCGTACTTATATTTCAGAACCTGAAGATATTACAGACCTGAAAATTGGTGTTTGGGATCTTCTTTAAAAATAAAGAAACACGTATTTTTTTGTTTGTGGAAAATCCAATTAATGGGGGGGGTGAAAAGGGGGTGATTTTTTAAAATGAGTGTATCTATATCTCAAAACTTTTAAAGTTTATACATGTAAAAATTGGTATTTAGGATCTCCTTTAATAATAAAGAAACACATATTATTTTGTTTTCGGAAAATCCCAATAGGAAGGGAGGAAAAGTGTGAATAATGGGTTGAATGCCTTTATTGAGGCTACTTATATTTCAGAACCTGCAGATATTACAGACCTGAACATTTGTATTCTGGATCTACTTTAAAAGTAAAGAAACACGTATTTTTTCGTTTTTTGAAAATCCAATTAAGGGGGGGGGGGTGAAAAGGGGGGTTAATTTTTAAAATGAGTGTGTCTACAAATTAAAACTTTAAAATTTACAGATGTAAAAATTGGTAGTTAGAATCTCCTCTAAAAATAAAGGAACACGTATTTTTTTGTTTCCTGTAAATCCTAATAGGAGGGGTGTAAAAGGGTGAAAAATGGGTTGAATGCCTTTAATGAGGATACATATATCTCAGAAACGAAGGATATTACAGAACTGAAAATTTGTATATGGGATCTCCTTTAAAAATAAAGAAACGCGTTTTTTAGTTTTGGAAAATCCAACTAATGGCGGTTAGACAGGAGTGACAAATTGGGGTGAATTTTTTGAAAGACTATATCTACAGATTATCTTGGAAACGTAAAATGTTACAGACGTAAAAAGTGGGTGTTTGGAATCTCCTGTAAATGTAAAGAAACAGAGGTGATTTGTTTATGGAAACTCCACTTAAGGGGAACTCAAAAGGGGTGAAATTTTAAAATGAGAATTTTTACAGTATATCTAAAAAAAACTTAACACGTTACAGAAGTGAAAAATGGTATTTTTTATCTCTATTAAACATAAAGAAACGTGTATTTTTAGTTTTCGGAAATACCACTTGGGTGGAAGGGGGTTAAAGTGACTGAAAATGGTGTTGAATTCTTTTAATTAGGCTACTGATATCTCAAAAATGAAGATGTTACAGACGTGAAATTTGATATTTGCAATCTGCTTTAAAAATAAAGAAACACGTATTCTCAGAAAATCCAATGAAGGGTTGTGGGGGGGGGGGTGAAAGAATTGAAAAATTAATTGACTTAATTGTATGAGAATACATACATCTAATAAAAACTAAAGTTGTTACAGACGTGAAAATTCGTATTTGGATCTCCTTTAAAAACAAAGAAAAACGCGTTTTGGGAGGAAACCATCTTGGAGGGCGGGAGTGTAAAGGAGTTGAATTCCTTTCATGAGGACACACAAATCAAAAACTGAAGAAGTTAGAGTCGTGATAATTGGTATTTAGAGGATCCTTTACTATTAAAGAAACAAGTATTTTTGCGGGAAAATTCACTTAGGGGGGGGAGTGGAGTAGTGTGAAATGAAGTGAAGAAAGTAAATTATTTTTATGGGGATACTTATATCTCAAAACTGAAGGTAATAGACGTGAACATTGGTGTTTGGAATCTCCCTTAAACATATAGAAACAAGCCTTCTTTTAATTTTTTGGGGGGGAGGGTGGTAAATAAACTTAACGGCGGTAGGGTGTAGAAGGAGGTGAGACCAATTGATTTTACTGTTATTAATGTACTTATAAGGATCCTCCGTTGCTCAGGCAGCAGCGCGCCGGCCTCTCACAACTCGGTTCCGTGGTTCAAATCCCGGTCACTCCATGTGACATTCGTGCTGGACAAAACGGAGGCGGGACAGGTTTTTCTCCGGATACTCAGGTTTTCCCTGTCATCAGCCATTCCAGCAACACATAATAGTAATAATAATAATAATAATAATAATAATAATAATAATAATAATAATAATAATAATAATAATGTTCCCGACCGTCATCAAATGTGCGGACCGCGCTGGAAACGGCTACTGGACGGGTAATGACTAAGAATGCAGTCCGGCCGCCGGTTCAGTGCCGCCAAGGCACCCAATATAACACCACGCCGGATCTCCAGAAGGATTTTATCCATATTAAAATGATTATAGGAAAAGATGGCAAAGATTTACGTACACAACTGACCGGGAAGAATACGTGAGCCTAGCCCGGGAAGTACGAACTCGATTGCTGGAAAGGAAGATTGAAAAATGGGAGGAAACGTGCCGTAAAATAAGAGAAAACGAGTCAGATCGGGAATTTTGGTGGATTCTCGCAGAAAACGAGTCAGATCGCGAATTTCGGCGGATTATATATCTAAAACAATAAGCATTCAATTATAAATTTCAGTATAATACCGTAGCGAAGCACGGGTATCTTGCTAGTCTATATATATAAAATAACTTGTCCTGACTGACTGACTGACTGACTGATTCATCATCGCCGAGCCAAAACTACTGGTCATAAAGAAATGAAATTTTGGGGATATATTCATATTAAGATGTAGGTGCTCGGTAAGAGAGGATTTTTGGATATTTCGTCGTGAAGGGGGTGAAATTTTAAAAAGAGTGTATCTATATCTCAAAACTTCAAAGTTTACAGATGTAAAAATTGGTATTTAGAATCTTCTTTTAAAATAAGGATACACGTATTTTTTTGTTTTCTGAAAACCCCAATAGGAGGGGTGAAAAAGGGTGAAAATGGGGAAAAATGGGTTGAATGCCTTCAATCAGGATACCGGTACTTATATATCAGAAACTGAAGATATTAGAGACCTGGAAATTGTTACTTTTGATCGCTTTTAAAAATAAAGAAACACGTATTTTTTTTGTTTTTGGAAAATCCAATTAATGGGAGGGTGAAAAGGGGGTGAATTTTTAAAATGAGTGAATCTATATCTCCAAACTTTTAAAGTTTGCAGATGTAAAAATTGGTATTTAGAATCTTCATTAAAAATAAAGAAACACGTATTTTTTTGTTTTCGGAAAATCGCAATAGGAGGAGTGAAAAGGGGTGGAAAAAGAGTTGAATGCCTTTAATGAGACTACTTATATCTCAGAAACGGAAGATATTACAGACCTAAAAATCAGTGTTTGGGATCTCCTTTAAAAATAAAGAAACACGTATTTTTATGTTTCTGGAAAATCCAATTAAGGGAGGGGGTGAAAAGGGGGTAATATTTTAAAATGAGTGTATCTATATCTCAAAACTTTTAAAGGTCATAGATGTGAAAATTGGTATTTAGAATATCCTTTAAAAATAAAGAGACACGTATATTTTGTTTTCGGAAAATCCTAATAGGAAGGGTGGAAAAGGTTGAAGAAAGGGTCGAATGCCTTTCATGAGTCTACTTATATTTCAAAACCTGAAGATATTACAGACCTGAAAATTGGTGTTTGGAATCTCCTTTTAAAAAGAAACACATATTTTTTTTGTTTTTGTAAAATCCAATTAATGGGGGGGGGGTGAAATGGGGGGGATTTTTTAAAATTTGTGTATCTATATCTCAAAACTTTTAAAGTTTATAGATGTAAAAATTGGTATTTAGAATCTCCTTTAAAAATAAAGAAACATGTATTCTTTTGTTTTCGGAAAATCCCAATAGGAAGGGTGTAAAAGGGTGAATAATGGGTTGAATGCCTTTAACGAGGCTACTTATATTTCAGAACCTGAAGAAATTACAGACCTGAAAATTGGTATTTGGTATCTACTTTAAAAGTAAAGAAGCACGTATTTTTTCGTTTTTGGAAAATCCAATTAATGGCGGTTAAACAGGAGTGACAAATTGGGGTGAATTTTTTGAAAGACTATATCTACAGAATATCTTGGAAACGGATAATGTTACAGACGTAAAAAGTGGGTGTTTGGAATCTCCTGTAAATGTAAAGAAATACAGGTGATTTGTTTTTGGAAACTCCACTTAAGGGGAACTCAAAAGGGGTGAAATTTGTAAATGAGAATGTTTACAGTATATCTAAAAAAAATACATGTTACATTTGTGAAAAATGGTATTTTTTTTCTCTATTAAACATAAAGAAACGTGTATTTTTAGTTTTCGGAAATATCACTTGGGTGGAGGGGGGGTAAAAGTGAGTGAAAATGGTGTTGAATTCTTTTAATTAGGCTACTGATACATCAAAAATGAAGATGTTAAGACGTGAAATTTGATATTTTCAATCTGCGTTAAAAGTAAATAAGCACGTATTCTCGGAAAATCCAATGAATTGGGGGGGGAGGGCTTGAATGAATTGAAAAATTAATTGGCTTAATTGTATGAGAATACATACATCTAATAAAAACTAAAGTTGTTACAGACGTGAAAATTCGTATTTGGATCTCCTTTAAAAACAAAGAAAAACGCGTTTTGGGCGGGAAACCATCTTGGAGGGCGGGAGTGTAAAGGAGTTGAATTCCTTTCATGAGGACACATAAATCAAAAACTAAAGAAGTTAGAGCCGTGCTAATTGGTATTTAGAAGATCCTTTACTACTAAAGAAACGAGTATTTTTTGCGGGAAAGTTCACTTAGGGCAGGGGGAGTAGTGTGAAATGAAGTGAAAAAGTAAATTACTTTTATGGGGATACTTATATCTCAAAACGGAAGGTAATAGACGTGAACATTGGTGTTTGGAATCTCCCTTAAACATAAAAAACAAGCCTTCTTTTAATTATTTTTTTGGGGGGATGGCGGTAAATAAACTTAACGGCGGTGGGGTGTAGAAGGAGGTGAGACCAATTGATTTTACTGTTATTAATCTATATATATATATAAAATAACTTGTCCTGACTGACTGACTGACTGACTGACTGATTCATCATCGCCGAGCCAAAACTACTGGACATAAAGAAATGAACTTTTGGGGATATATTCATATTAAGATGTAGGTGCTCGCTAAGAGAGGATTTTTGGATATTCCGTCGCTAAGGGGGTGAAAAGGGGGGTGAAATTTTAAAATTAGTGTATCTATATCTCAAAACTTTAAAAGTTTACAGATGTAAAAATTGGTATTTAGAATCATCTTTAAAAATAAGGAAACACGTATTTTTTGGTTAGCAGAAAATTCCAATAGGAGGGGTGAAAAAGGGTGAAAATGGGGAAAAATGGGTTGAATGCCTTTAATGAGGCTACTTATATCTCAGAAACTGAAGATATTACAGACCTGAAAATTGATGTTTGGGATCTCCTTTAAAAATAAAGAAACACGAATTTTTTTGTTTGTGGAAAATCCAATTAAGGGGGGTGAAAAGGGGGGTAATATTTTAACATGAGTGTATCTATATCTCAAAACTTTTAAAGGTTATGGATGTGAAAATTGGTATTTAGAATCTCCTTTAAAAATAAAGAAACACGTATATTTTGTTTTCGGAAAATCCTAATAGGAAGGGTGGAAAAGGTTGAAAAATGGGTCGAATGCATTTCATGAGTCCGTACTTATATTTCAGAACCTGAAGATATTACAGACCTGAAAATTGGTGTTTGGGATCTTCTTTAAAAATAAAGAAACACGTATTTTTTTTTTGTGGAAAATCCAATTAATGGGGGGGTGAAAAGGGGGTGATTTTTAAAAATGAGTGTATCTATATCTCAAAACTTTTAAAGTTTATACATGTAAAATTTGGTATTTAGGATCTCCTTTAATAATAAAGAAACACATATTATTTTGTTTTCGGAAAATCCCAATAGGAAGGGAGGAAAAGTGTGAATAATGGGTTGAATACCTTTATTGAGGCTACTTATATTTCAGAACCTGCAGATATTACAGACCTGAACATTTGTATTTTGGATCTACTTTAAAAGTAAAGAAACACGTATTTTTTCGTTTTTTGAAAATCCAAATAAAGGGGGGGTGAAAAGGTGGGTTAATTTTTAAAATGAGTGTGTCTACAAATTAAAACTTTAAAATTTAGTTGTAAAAATTGGTAGTTAGAATCTCCTCTAAAAATAAAGGAACACGTATTTTTTTGTTTCCTGTAAATCCTAATAGGAGGGGTGTAAAAGGGTGAAAAATGGGTTGAATGCCTTTAATGAGGATACATATATCTCAGAAACGAAGGATATTACAGAACTGAAAATTTGTATATTGGATCTCCTTTAAAAATAAAGAAACGCGTTTTTTAGTTTTGGAAAATCCAACTAATGGCGGTTAGACAGGAGTGACAAATTGGGGTGAATTTTTTGAAAGACTATATCTACAGATTATCTTGGAAACGTAAAATGTTACAGACGTAAAAAGTGGGTGTTTGGAATCTCCTGTAAATGTAAAGAAACAGAGGTGATTTGTTTATGGAAACTCCACTTAAGGGGAACTCAAAAGGGGTGAAATTTTAAAATGAGAATTTTTACAGTATATCTAAAAAAACTTAACACGTTACAGAAGTGAAAAATGGTATTTTTTATCTCTATTAAACATAAAGAAACGTGTATTTTTAGTTTTCGGAAATACCACTTGGGTGGAAGGGGGTTAAAGTGGCTGAAAATGGTGTTGAATTCTTTTAATTAGGCTTCTGATATCTCAAAAATGAAGATGTTACAGACGTGAAATTTGATATTTGCAATCTGCTTTAAAAATAAAGAAACACGTATTCTCAGAAAATCCAATGAAGGGTTGTGGGGGGGGGGTGAAAAATTTGAAAAATTAATTGACTTAATTGTATGAGAATACATACATCTAATAAAAACTAAAGTTGTTACAGACGTGAAAATTCGTATTTGGATCTCCTTTAAAAACAAAGAAAAACGCGTTTTGGGAGGAAACCATCTTGGAGGGCGGGAGTGTAAAGGAGTTGAATTCCTTTCATGAGGACACACAAATCAAAAACTGAAGAAGTTAGAGTCGTGATAATTGGTATTTAGAGGATCCTTTACTATTAAAGAAACAAGTATTTTTTGCGGGAAAATTCACTTAGGGGGGGGGGAGGGGAGTAGTGTGAAATGAAGTGAAGAAAGTAAATTATTTTTATGGGGATACTTATATCTCAAAACTGAAGGTAATAGACGTGAACATTGGTGTTTGGAATCTCCCTTAAATATATAGAAACAAGCCTTCTTTTAATTTTTTGGGGGGGAGGGTGGTAAATAAACTTAACGGCGGTAGGGTGTAGAAGGAGGTGAGACCAATTGATTTTACTGTTATTAATGTACTTATAAGGATCCTCCGTTGCTCAGGCAGCAGCGCGCCGGCCTCTCACAACTCGGTTCCGTGGTTCAAATCCCGGTCACTCCATGTGACATTCGTGCTGGACAAAACGGAGGCGGGACAGGTTTTTCTCCGGATACTCAGGTTTTCCCTGTCATCAGCCATTCCAGCAACACATAATAGTAATAATAATAATAATAATAATAATAATAATAATAATAATAATAATAATAATAATAATAATAATGTTCCCGACCGTCATCAAATGTGCGGACCGCGCTGGAAACGGCTACTGGACGGGTAATGACTAAGAATGCAGTCCGGCCGCCGGTTCAGTGCCGCCAAGGCACCCAATATAACACCACGCCGGATCTCCAGAAGGATTTTATCCATATTAAAATGATTATAGGAAAAGATGGCAAAGATTTACGTACACAACTGACCGGGAAGAATACGTGAGCCTAGCCCGGGAAGTACGAACTCGATTGCTGGAAAGGAAGATTGAAAAATGGGAGGAAACGTGCCGTAAAATAAGAGAAAACGAGTCAGATCGGGAATTTTGGTGGATTCTCGCAGAAAACGAGTCAGATCGCGAATTTCGGCGGATTATATATCTAAAACAATAAGCATTCAATTATAAATTTCAGTATAATACCGTAGCGAAGCACGGGTATCTTGCTAGTCTATATATATAAAATAACTTGTCCTGACTGACTGACTGACTGACTGAATGATTCATCATCGCCGAGCCAAAACTACTGGACATAAAGAAATGAAATTTTGGGGATATATTCATATTAAGATGTAGGTGCTCGCTAAGAGAGGATTTTTGGATATTTCGTCGTTAAGGGGGTGAAATTTTAAAAAGAGTGTATCTATATTGTGCCCTTTTAAAGGCAACAACTGCGGTGATCTCTTCTATCTTCTGTGCGCCGGCTGCTCCTGTAATAAATGACATATAAATCATACTCACCGCTGCATGTAGACTCTTGTTCCTCAGTCGTGCCCGTCCGTTATCCCCGGAGAGGCCACCCGCTGATCAAGGAGTGAGGGAATGAAAAGAAGGGGGTAAACTAACTAAAAATGACGGTACCCAAGACTGAATTAAAATTTAAAATAAAAGACGAATTTATTAAAATAAAAATGCAAAAAAAAATGCTAAAAAATGAACGTAAACTGAACTAGTGAGAAATGTAAACAAATGAAATAAATGTGACTAATAAAATACATAAAAGATTGAAGATCTGCTTTACAAAACAATCATAATCTGCCTAATAAACTGACCGAAGGTCAAAACACCTTAATTAAAATATACCAGACTCTCTTGACATTGGCCTCAAGTTAATAAAATGACTCAGTTTAAGACTCTGGTCAGAAAGACCACCTTCTTGGAATACAGAATATATATTACGGAGAAACTATCTCTCAAAATAAATTTAAAACAGTTGACTCACAATTAAGTAAATTAAATTCTGTTACGTCAATCAATCCACTGACTTATAAGAGTTATTAAATGTTTAAGCACATGTAGTTCATTTGGTAAAGTACCCAAATTTAAATAATCATGAACTGTACGAAGCAAGTGTATCACTTAAGGAATAATTCGAAGAAAAACAGAACAACCATGAACATCACACTTCATTCCTACATAACTGTTGTCTTATTCAAATACCTCCTGATTAAACAAAATAAATTATTGAAACATCACTCTGAGTGTATCCAACCACTCATCTAAATGTTAAACTTCATTTGCATATCTGTGATAGACTGGACTTCTTAAGAATAAACCAAAATTTAGGCCAAGTGCCTGATGTTAACATTATCGAATGATAGCGATCCTTGTACATTAAAATTTCTATTGACTTTGCCGCTAACTGCATTTCATTATCAATTCATAGATTTTGTGGTACTACCACTAGATGGAGGCAGATGCCATCTTATTTACCATTCATTGCGGCAGTTTTATACAATTGGTTTATTTAAAGATCGCTTCATTTCAAAATAAAATGTAGTGGATTTTAAAAGAAAGTTTGGTAATTACTTAAATGCCTGGTATGAGCATACCACTACTATTTCGACTGTGACATAATCGACGATCCATAAACCTAACATCTGAAATCCTATTTACATCATTACATTAATTAACGGAGAAACACTGCTCCGACAAAGAGAATACAGAAATCAAAAGAACTAGCCTATCTGCCTATCTTTTTACAACAACAACAAATATAAATAATTCACATACGCTTACGTCCTACAAATTACACGGTAAAAGGTACAAACAGAAAGAAGGACAAATAAGCAAAACTGGATCCCACCATCGCGGCCTACTGGAAATTAATAAGGATAGAATGCGCAAAACAAACTCGGAGTCTCCAGAAAGTATATACCCCGCTGCGAGTAGCAAAATATTGCGAATTTGACGGCAATCTCAAATTTCAGACGGTAAATGTCTGGACATGATATAATTTAACCTTGATGGACAAATTACTGTTACTTCACGTCATCCGTGACTCTACATAATTATTCAAAACACATTGACTCGTCGCTCTGTTCACATTGTACACTGGCTAGCATTATCTTTCGAGCATCTATTCTCCCTGGAATTATTTAAACAAACACAGGCTCCTGCCTGTAGTATCATAACCCATGTCGTAACACATTTAACCCTCGTGGCTAAATTCTTCATTTCACCACTCTATTTACTCATTAATTCTCGACGTCATTATTATTCATTATTCTCACAATACAGCCTCGCTCGTATCCGGCGGGCAGAAATATCTGTCGTGCACATTACGGCTTCTTACGACAATACCATGACATGGTCCAAATCATATTTCCATCATCAACGTAGATCATCAGGGATATTAATCATCTAGCTCGATCTCTCGATCATTCACTGCTGAACATATCACAAAAATCTCAGAGCTGACTCGTCAACGGCGCTCACTGTTTCTAAAATAATAAAAATGACGAGATTGCCTCTCAAAACACAGATGTTGAAACATGCGTAACCGCAACTACGCAGAAATAAATATACGCGTCTACCAAAAATCGTCGCAAAACACACGCGGGATCGGTACAATCAAAACCGGTCATCTGAAGGATGATTCCGCAACATAAAACAAGCTGAAATGCGCAAAATAGTGAAATAAACATTGAAATCATCGCGGTGGCGTCTACATCATAACTCCAACAAAAATATGACTCAAAAACCATCGATCTAAAGAACATGATGAAAAATAATAATAAAACGGCATTACACTCGTAGATCAAAAAATCAAAGCTGCCTAACTGTCAAAATGACATGCTACAGAAAATCAACCATAAAACAACACGCAAACAAACATCTATCTAACAAAATGCACAAATGATCCTAGCTGAAAGTGCAACATGAACATTATTATTATATTATTATTATTATAATTATTATTATTATTATTATTATAATCAGTATAATAAAACTGTGAATTATTTACCACCCTACCTAGTACTCTAAACTACATTGATCATCGATTTTGCCACGGTCCTACATATTTATTTACATATTTTAATGATGCTCATACCTGTGGTGATGGAGGCAGGTCGGTTCACCCACCGGCCCCGGTCATGGTGGAAATTAGAATGCCATCTTCAAGCTGATGTGGTATTCCAGATTTTTACACACGCAAATTTGACACATTCTTGCCATGCCGTGACACACGTTTACTTTAGCATAAAACACTCGCATTTTTCTTTCACTCCAGTGAAAGTTAGAAGATGCCACTGCAGACTCCTGCCTGTTGTGTAGATGGACGGTCGCCTCGCTATTTACCTGGAAACACCTGCTGGCCTGCTCGCAGATCCCTCAGCTTTGTTTACACTACAGCTTACAGTACATTAACCCTACTGGGACATAACTGTTTCCTCAAGGTTTGCTACTGCGGCCTTCATTGAAGAAAGTCAATCTCCTTCCTGTCTGTCTTTACTAGTTTCTGCCCATAAACATCTCGCTTGCCAAAACAGTTTATAGAATGGTAGAAACAAGCTAAAATACAGTTTATGTTGTGGAGAAAATTTTATACTGATCTCACATGTAACACTCCCCGCTGGTTAGAAATGTTTGTATGTAAATATGCTGAAAACATGGACTTGTTTCCCTCGACTAGCAATGTGAGTTCATTTAAGTTGAAAGTGTAGCTCTTGCCTACTCTCCCTGAATTTACAGTAAAAGTCTGTGAAAGTGTTCATTTTCTGAAATGCTATTCTCCCAAGTAAATAATACAAGGCTTTCTAAAATGCCTACAAGTGTCTAATCGCTTTCTTACCAGCCAAAATAAAGCTGACTAAATGCATTTGCTGACACACTCTGTCACTCTGTCAAACGTAGATACACAGAGATTATTACTGAATCACTGCGAAAACTCAAGAAACTCTGAGAATACTCAAAACACTGAGACTTACAGAATCACTGCCAAGACTCAACAAAACAACTGAGAACTCTGAAGACACTGAGACACTGAGAATTTGGAATGACTGAGAATTCGACCCTCTGGTCGCTGGTTTTTGTAAAGATTCCTCCCACCACCTGGAAAATAGTTCCGTGGAAGGGATGTGGCGTAATGATCTGGTCCTCGGGAGCGCTTTCTCGTACATCCGTAGGTTATAGTTTTCAAAATTTATGTGCAAAACTTCCTAAATTTTGTCTGACTCACATGTGATATTGCGCCGCGGGAAATGATCACAGGATAATCCACACGACGTCGCGCGTCACTGGTGTTATTTTCTTCCGGTGGATGGCCTCATTCCGCCATGATAGCTCCATCTTCTGAGTCCTATTACCCCTCCGTGTGAAGTTAAATTTTATCAATTAGGCACTAATTAACCACAGATTGGCACAGATAATTCACCAAATATTATAAAGAAGTCAGGACACTGTTTTTCACTACCACACCGGGCTTCAGATCGCGAGATACTGACTGTAGATTTCCCGGCATGACAGCTCATTCAAATTTAGAATTTTCTGATTGGCTGAGACTTTCGCGCCCTTCCAAACGTGGGTGCATCCGCTTCCTCCCAAGAATTGGCGGTTATGGTCGTTGTCCTCTATTGTCCGAGCCAAGTAGGTCAGGCTTCAACGCGTGCTTTTCTCGTGAGAACGGACAGCAAGTCGCCGCTCCTATGCGGTGTCATAAAATTTATTGGAAGGATGGTTTACAAGTTGGTCGTGCTTAGAGAAGAGTTTCATGGATTTTACTTGCCGTCAGGCTGGCGCCAGAAAGTTCCTTTGTGACTGCTAGATTCACAGCCTCACTGTGGTATCTCATATGCGAAATATTCAATTTAATTGTGAATTAAATTAGGCAAATTCGCTTATGGGTGCAATGCCCCCTTACGCCGTTAGAAATCTTACGCGATAGTGGAAGATTTCTCAATTCAACCAATGATATTCTAGACATACTTGCAGCCATAAGCGAATGTATGCTCCTGACTATGAAGTATACCTCTGCTTATGTCTGAGTTTTTTCTGATTTCTCTCTCCAAAAGTTTGTTCTCTTTCTCGAGGTCATCTGCAATCTGTTTCATGACTGCTAGTATCTCGGCTGAGTTCTGTTCGCCTTCCGGACAATTCTCTTCTGTCTGTTGACCTGTCTCAATCTCGAAATGACTGTCGTCTCCTGGGTTCGTTGATAGAGTTTCCTGGTCATCTTCTTCTTCTGCTTCGGTACACGGGTCATCATCATCATCTTCTTCTTCCGTGCCGGAACTTGTGTCTTCTCCTGCGTTTGAGCTCCTTGGTTTTTTCACGAGATTCACTTGAGCTGCGCCTGGTGCTATTCGGTATGTTTTAATATTGGCTGCGTTCATAATCATCTCATTTTCTCCATCTAAACTTCTAATTTTATATGCATTGTTTTGCATATCCTGGACAATGCTGTATGGACCGATGTACAATGGTGCGAATTTTGCGTAATACTTCCTTTCAGGATCGGAGATGGCTGGTCTACGGATCAATACCATTTCACCTACCCTTAATGGCTTGTGATATTTCTTTCTACGAACTCTTCTCAGCCTGCGGTCGGCTTGCTCTCTTAAGCGCTCTTGTACCTGTTGTGTACATAGTTCTGGAGATAATAGGGGTTCAGGCGGACAATTAACGACTGGACTCCACGGCCTGGCCGGTTGTAAGCCATTATGCACAGTGGCCGGGATTTTCGCTGTTGCTTCATGGACAGTATTATTTATGCAGTCAGTGATCAATGGGAGAATATCGACCCATCGCCAATGTTGTTCTGGGATATAAATTCTGCTGAATTTCGCGATGACTTTCATTACTCTTTCTGCCGGGTTCGACTCTGGGTGACGTGTTGAACTCAGAACATGTTGTATTCCTAATTGCCTTAAACCTGTTTGGAACTCTGCGGAGGTGAACTGTGTTCCGTGGTCTGTTAATAATTTCTCCGGTTTTCCCATGGCCGGAATTATTTCCCTATTAATGCATCTTAAAACTGACCTAGTATTGGCCTTTTGCATTGGAGAAAGGTTTGTAAACTTGGAAAATACATCCATGGTGACTAATATGAACTGATTGCCTCTCCGTGATTTCGGGATTTTTCCATAAATATCCATCGCGAATAACTCACGGGGCTTTGACGGTAGAATGGGAATTGGCTTCTGTTTTAAAAGATAGGAGTTCGCCTTGACACGCTGGCAAGTGTCGCATGTAACTATTGCATCCCTGACAGTTTTCCTTAGGTCTTTCCAGGTGAAAGTTTCCTGAATTGTGGCGACGGTCTTATCAATACCTCCGTGCCCAATAACACGGTGTACATGCCATATTAACTCTTCCTGTAATTCTTTCGGGACTACAATCTTTAATTTAGTATGATCCTTATCTGCATATTTTAACAACTGATTATTTAGCAATCTGTATTCTTGTGCGGCCTTGTGAATTTCGTCATAACGAGGGTCCCCTTGTTGAATTGCTCCCTGGAAATACTGGATCATCGGCTGTAAGGTTGGATCAGCCTGTTGAAAGGTTGGTAACTGGCTCAGTCGGAGCAGTACGTTTCGGTCTTCCTGTGTTAAGTCCACATAATTTACCTGCTCTTCACGTTTATTTGGGTTCCTGCTTAAGGCGTCTACTAAAACGTTTGCCTTGCCGGTACAGTGTTCAATGGTAAAATTAAATTGCTGCACGAACAGTGACCATCTCGTAATTCTGTCAGATGAAACAGCTGACTTTAACATGAACGTTAAAGCTTTATGGTCGGTTCTTATGACGATTGGAAATCCATAAATAACTTTCCGCCAGTGCTGTAGGGCTTGGACTATAGCTAGCATTTCCAGCTCTGTAGTTGTGTAGTTCCGTTCGTGCGACCTCAGTTTTCTACTATAAAAGCCTAAATAGTCCTTGGTTTTACATTCACCGTCCTGTTCCTGGAATAAGATTGCACCTACGCCCACTTTAGATGCGTCTGTCTGAAGGATAAATGGTCTGTTAAAATCAGGATACGCTAATTGTATGCTCCTGGCTAACAGTTCTTTAGTACATGTGAACGCTGTCTCTGCTTCCTGTGTCCATTTCCATCTGTTATTCTTACAGAGCAGGTCTTGTAGTGGTGCTACGACTTCGGTGAAATTTTTACAGTGTTCTCTAAAGAATTGACACATACCAAGGAATTGTCGGATATGTTTCACCTTGGTAGGCCTAGGGAAGTTACTTATCGCTTCTAACTTTACTGGATTTGGTCGGATTCCCTTGCCGTCTATCACGTGTCCTAGGAATAGGATTTCCGGCTGACAGAAGTGTGATTTCTTGATATTCACCTTGAATCCAGTTTCTATAAGGTTTTTGAACAGTTTACCTAAATTTTGGAGATTTTCTTCAAAGGTTTTAGTTCCAATTATCATGTCATCGATGTACAAAGTAGTAACTGCTTTGACTTCGTCTGTAAGGTTCCTGTCAAGTGCCCTTATGAGAGCGCTAGAAGAGTTGCGGATTCCGAACGGAAGTCTTTCAAAGACATAGGTCTGTTGATCAAACATAAACCCTGTTAACAATTTCGACTTATCATGCAGAAGGATATGGTGAAAAGAACTGGTCAGGTCTACACCTGTAAAAACTTCCATGTCTCTAAATCGACGAATTGCGTCCTTAATGGGCATGGCTTGATCATTCTCTGGGATTAATTTGGAGTTTAATTGACGAGCGTCTAAACACAGCCTCAGGGAATTGTCGGCTTTCTTTACTATGACAAGACTGTTCACGTACGGAGTGGGTCGCTTCGAGATTATCCCGTTTTCTTCCATTTGTTTGATTATTTGCTTGACCTCCTCATGGTATTTCTCCGGCACTGGATACGGCTTACGTTTGTATGGCTCCCAGTCCAAAACATTGAAAACGTATGTAAAATTAGGGATGAGGCCTACTTTGGAATCGAATACGGCCTGATGTCCAATTAAGAAGGCTCTTAATTGATCTTTCTGTTCTTTCGTTCCTTTGAACTCTGCAACCTTGTCATTGATTAAATTTTCAATATCTTCTGCAGTATCAACCATAAAAATGTCTGTAAAAATCCCCTCATGGTCCAAAATATTTAACTGTTCATCCGCATGCTCGGTTCCTAAAATATCATGGAACTCTCCGTCAGTACTGTTATCTGCTTCGTCCTCATCAGTTTCCGGATTTATTGCCACCTTGTCGTGACCTCCATTCCTTCGGAATCTCACAACGCCCCCTGCAAGGTCAATGACGGCATGTGTTTCTCTTAGAAAATCAGCTCCAAGAATTACGTTGTAGTTAACTCTGGCCATTATGATAAATGTATGACTGTAGGTTGAGCTCCCTATTGTCATCTCCAGGTATGTCTGGGACTTACAGGTAGTCACCTTGTCTGGCACGATCCCTTTTATTTTTACTGTCGAGACCGGGATCTCAGGTAGGCTCATTCTCTCTTTCAAATCATTAAACAGAGTCCTCGAAATAATGCTGATACTCGCACCAGTATCTAAAAGTCCTAAAATGCTTGTTCCATAAATTTTGACTTTAATCACAGGTAGAGGTAAAATTTGTGGGCTCTCCTGCTTGAATTCATCATTTAACAAGTCCTCAGGCTGCGCTATCCATGAATCTACTTTAGCTACTTCCCACTCTTCATTCTCACTGGTTAAAGGTGTGGCTGAGTCAGTGTCTAATGGAGCTACTAATTCGAAATTGAAGTTTTTTTTTCTAGCACCGGTCCCCTCGTACGTTGGTGCATTAGGATTGAGTGGTCTGCGGTCCTCGCTTCCTCTCCTTCTTGTTTGCTGGAACTCGAGGCTTTCGGCTCCCGTGATATCCGGGTTCATGTCTTGGGATTCGATTGCCTGTTTCCACGGATCGCGCTGCTGTTTGTTATTCAGGTCATTGATGTATCGGCGCCCCTCTTGATCGCTTTTAAAAATAAAGAAACACGTATTTTTTTGTTTCTGGAAAATCCAATTAATGGGAAGGTGAAAAGGGGGTGAATTTTTAAAATGAGTGAATCTATATCTCCAAACTTTTAAAGTTTGCAGATGTAAAAATTGGTATTTAGAATCTTCATTAAAAATAAAGAAACACGTATTTTTTTGTTTTCGGAAAATCGCAATAGGAGGAGTGAAAAGGGGTGGAAAAAGAGTTGAATGCCTTTAATGAGACTACTTATATCTCAGAAACGGAAGATATTACAGACCTAAAAATCAGTGTTTGGGATCTCCTTTAAAAATAAAGAAACACGTATTTTTATGTTTCTGGAAAATCCAATTAAGGGAGGGGGTGAAAAGGGGGTAATATTTTAAAATGAGTGTATCTATATCTCAAAACTTTTAAAGGTCATAGATGTGAAAATTGGTATTTAGAATATCCTTTAAAAATAAAGAGACACGTATATCTTGTTTTCGGAAAATCCTAATAGGAAGGGTGGAAAAGGTTGAAGAAAGGGTCGAATGCCTTTCATGAGTCTACTTATATTTCAAAACCTGAAGATATTACAGACCTGAAAATTGGTGTTTGGAATCTCCTTTTAAAAAGAAACACATATTTTTTTTTGTTTTTGTAAAATCCAATTAATGGGGGGGTGAAATGGGGGGGATTTTTTAAAATTTGTGTATCTATATCTCAAAACTTTTAAAGTTTATAGATGTAAAAATTGGTATTTAGAATCTCCTTTAAAAATAAAGAAACATGTATTCTTTTGTTTTCGGAAAATCCCAATAGGAAGGGTGTAAAAGGGTGAATAATGGGTTGAATGCCTTTAACGAGGCTACTTATATTTCAGAACCTGAAGAAATTACAGACCTGAAAATTGGTATTTGGTATCTACTTTAAAAGTAAAGAAGCACGTATTTTTTCGTTTTTGGAAAATCCAATTAATGGCGGTTAAACAGGAGTGACAAATTGGGGTGAATTTTTTGAAAGACTATATCTACAGAATATCTTGGAAACGGATAATGTTACAGACGTAAAAAGTGGGTGTTTGGAATCTCCTGTAAATGTAAAGAAATACAGGTGATTTGTTTTTGGAAACTCCACTTAAGGGGAACTCAAAAGGGGTGAAATTTTAAAATGAGAATTTTTACAGTATATCTAAAAAAACTTAACACGTTACAGAAGTGAAAAATGGTATTTTTTTTCTCTATTAAACATAAAGAAACGTGTATTTTTAGTTTTCGGAAATATCACTTGGGTGGAGGAGGGGTAAAAGTGACTGAAAATGGTGTTGAATTCTTTTAATTAGGCTACTGATACATCAAAAATGAAGATGTTAAGACGTGAAATTTGATATTTTCAATCTGCTTTAAAAGTAAATAAACACGTATTCTCGGAAAATCCAATGAATTGGGGGGAGGGCTTGAATGAATTGAAAAATTAATTGGCTTAATTGTATGAGAATACATACATCTAATAAAAACTAAAGTTGTTACAGACGTGAAAATTCGTATTTGGATCTCCTTTAAAAACAAAGAAAAACGCGTTTTGGGCGGGAAACCATCTTGGAGGGCGGGAGTGTAAAGGAGTTGAATTCCTTTCATGAGGACACATAAATCAAAAACTAAAGAAGTTAGAGCCGTGCTAATTGGTATTTAGAAGATCCTTTACTACTAAAGAAACGAGTATTTTTTGCGGGAAAGTTCACTTAGGGCAGGGGGAGTAGTGTGAAATGAAGTGAAAAAGTAAATTACTTTTATGGGGATACTTATATCTCAAAACGGAAGGTAATAGACGTGAACATTGGTGTTTGGAATCTCCCTTAAACATAAAAAACAAGCCTTCTTTTAATTATTTTTTGGGGGGGATGGCGGTAAATAAACTTAACGGCGGTGGGGTGTAGAAGGAGGTGAGACCAATTGATTTTACTGTTATTAATCTATATATATATATAAAATAACTTGTCCTGACTGACTGACTGACTGACTGACTGACTGATTCATCATCGCCGAGCCAAAACTACTGGACATAAAGAAATGAAATTTTGGGGATATATTCATATTAAGATGTAGGTGCTCGCTAAGAGAGGATTTTTGGATATTCCGTCGCTAAGGGGGTGAAAAGGGGGGTGAAATTTTAAAATTAGTGTATCTATATCTCAAAACTTTAAAAGTTTACAGATGTAAAAATTGGTATTTAGAATCATCTTTAAAAATAAGGAAACACGTATTTTTTGGTTAGCAGAAAATTCCAATAGGAGGGGTGAAAAAGGGTGAAAATGGGGAAAAATGGGTTGAATGCCTTTAATGAGGCTACTTATATCTCAGAAACTGAAGATATTACAGACCTGAAAATTGATGTTTGGGATCTCCTTTAAAAATAAAGAAACACGAATTTTTTTGTTTGTGGAAAATCCAATTAAGGGGGGTGAAAAGGGGGGTAATATTTTAACATGAGTGTATCTATATCTCAAAACTTTTAAAGGTTATGGATGTGAAAATTGGTATTTAGAATCTCCTTTAAAAATAAAGAAACACGTATATTTTGTTTTCGGAAAATCCTAATAGGAAGGGTGGAAAAGGTTGAAAAATGGGTCGAATGCATTTCATGAGTCCGTACTTATATTTCAGAACCTGAAGATATTACAGACCTGAAAATTGGTGTTTGGGATCTTCTTTAAAAATAAAGAAACACGTTTTTTTTTTTTTTTTGTGGAAAATCCAATTAATGGGGGGGTGAAAAGGGGGTGATTTTTAAAAATGAGTGTATCTATATCTCAAAACTTTTAAAGTTTATACATGTAAAATTTGGTATTTAGGATCTCCTTTAATAATAAAGAAACACATATTATTTTGTTTTCGGAAAATCCCAATAGGAAGGGAGGAAAAGTGTGAATAATGGGTTGAATACCTTTATTGAGGCTACTTATATTTCAGAACCTGCAGATATTACAGACCTGAACATTTGTATTTTGGATCTACTTTAAAAGTAAAGAAACACGTATTTTTTCGTTTTTTGAAAATCCAAATAAAGGGGGGGTGAAAAGGTGGGTTAATTTTTAAAATGAGTGTGTCTACAAATTAAAACTTTAAAATTTAGATGTAAAAATTGGTAGTTAGAATCTCCTCTAAAAATAAAGGAACACGTATTTTTTTGTTTCCTGTAAATCCTAATAGGAGGGGTGTAAAAGGGTGAAAAATGGGTTGAATGCCTTTAATGAGGATACATATATCTCAGAAACGAAGGATATTACAGAACTGAAAATTTGTATATGGGATCTCCTTTAAAAATAAAGAAACGCGTTTTTTAGTTTTTGGAAAATCCAACTAATGGCGGTTAGACAGGAGTGACAAATTGGGGTGAATTTTTTGAAAGACTATATCTATAGATTATCTTGGAAACGTAAAATGTTACAGACGTAAAAAGTGGGTGTTTGGAATCTCCTGTAAATGTAAAGAAACAGAGGTGATTTGTTTATGGAAACTCCACTTAAGGGGAACTCAAAAGGGGTGAAATTTTAAAATGAGAATTTTTACAGTATATCTAAAAAAACTTAACACGTTACAGAAGTGAAAAATGGTATTTTTTATCTCTATTAAACATAAAGAAACGTGTATTTTTAGTTTTCGGAAATACCACTTGGGTGGAAGGGGGGTTAAAGTGACTGAAAATGGTGTTGAATTCTTTTAATTAGGCTACTGATATCTCAAAAATGAAGATGTTACAGACGTGAAATTTGATATTTGCAATCTGCTTTAAAAATAAAGAAACACGTATTCTCAGAAAATCCAATGAAGGGTTGTGGGGGGGGGGGTGAAAGAATTGAAAAATTAATTGACTTAATTGTATGAGAATACATACATCTAATAAAAACTAAAGTTGTTACAGACGTGAAAATTCGTATTTGGATCTCCTTTAAAAACAAAGAAAAACGCGTTTTGGGAGGAAACCATCTTGGAGGGCGGGAGTGTAAAGGAGTTGAATTCCTTTCATGAGGACACACAAATCAAAAACTGAAGAAGTTAGAGTCGTGATAATTGGTATTTAGAGGATCCTTTACTATTAAAGAAACAAGTATTTTTTGCGGGAAAATTCACTTAGGGGGGGGGAGGGGAGTAGTGTGAAATGAAGTGAAGAAAGTAAATTATTTTTATGGGGATACTTATATCTCAAAACTGAAGGTAATAGACGTGAACATTGGTGTTTGGAATCTCCCTTAAACATATAGAAACAAGCCTTCTTTTAATTTTTGGGGGGGGGAGGGTGGTAAATAAACTTAACGGCGGTAGGGTGTAGAAGGAGGTGAGACCAATTGATTTTACTGTTATTAATGTACTTATAAGGATCCTCCGTTGCTCAGGCAGCAGCGCGCCGGCCTCTCACAACTCGGTTCCGTGGTTCAAATCCCGGTCACTCCATGTGACATTCGTGCTGGACAAAACGGAGGCGGGACAGGTTTTTCTCCGGATACTCAGGTTTTCCCTGTCATCAGCCATTCCAGCAACACATAATAGTAATAATAATAATAATAATAATAATAATAATAATAATAATAATAATAATAATAATGTTCCCGACCGTCATCAAATGTGCGGACCGCGCTGGAAACGGCTACTGGACGGGTAATGACTAAGAATGCAGTCCGGCCGCCGGTTCAGTGCCGCCAAGGCACCCAATATAACACCACGCCGGATCTCCAGAAGGATTTTATCCATATTAAAATGATTATAGGAAAAGATGGCAAAGATTTACGTACACAACTGACCGGGAAGAATACGTGAGCCTAGCCCGGGAAGTACGAACTCGATTGCTGGAAAGGAAGATTGAAAAATGGGAGGAAACGTGCCGTAAAATAAGAGAAAACGAGTCAGATCGGGAATTTTGGTGGATTCTCGCAGAAAACGAGTCAGATCGCGAATTTCGGCGGATTATATATCTAAAACAATAAGCATTCAATTATAAATTTCAGTATAATACCGTAGCGAAGCACGGGTATCTTGCTAGTGTACTTATAAGGATCCTCCGTTGCTCAGGCGGCAGCGCGCCGGCCTCTCACAGCTGGGTTCCGTGGTTCAAATCCCGGTCACTCCATGTGACATTCGTGCTGGACAAAACGGAGGCGGGACAGGTTTTCTCCGGATACTCCGGTTTTCCCTGGCATCAGCCATTCCAGCAACACCTAATAATAATAATAATAATAATAATAATAATAATAATAATAATAATAATAATAATAATAATGTTCCGGACCGGCGTCAAATGTGCAGACCGCGCTGGTAACGGCTCCTGGACGCGTAATGACTAAGAATGCAGTCCGGCCGCGGGTTCAGTGCCGCCAAGGCACCCAATATGACACCACGCCGGATCTCCTGAAGGATTTTATCCATATTAAAAATGATTAAAGGAAAGGATGGCAAAGATTTACGGACCCAACTGACCAGGAGGATTACCTGAGCCTAGCCCGGGAAGTACGAAATCGATTGCTGGAAAGGAAGATTGAAAAATGGGAGTAAACGTGCTGTAAAATAATAGAAAACGAGTCAGATCGGGAATTTTGGTGGATTCTCGCAGAAAACGAGTCAGATCGCGAATTTCGGCGGATTATATATCTAAAACAATAAGCATTCAATTATAAATTTCAGTATAATACCGTAGCGAAGCACGGGTATCTTGCTAGTTTTAACATGTAACTTCGATTTTGATTTTTAATAAATCACAAAATGTATTGAAAGGTGGACTTCTATGAGAAAGTTCTTTCGTGAGAATCCCCTTATCCTATATAAAATTCTACTTGAGACCAATACTTTCCTAAGCTCAGAGAATGGTAGTCCTTTAGCTGATATTAGAGAATGTGATAAAATTTCATTTCCAGCTTTTAAATTTAAATCACGAATGTTCCTGCTAGAGACTTCTTCATTTCAGAAAGCTTGCATTTTTCTGATTGAGGATCGTGAGAGAGCGGAACGTAGAATTGCTCGCTGAGTCATCAGAATAAATATCATATTCCACTCTTCTGCTACTGAATATTAAAGGGACTCTTCAGCTCTCGCCAAGGTTTAGCATACACATTTCTTACAGCTCATTATCACATTAACCCAGCCTAAAGCTCGTGTTTTTTCTTCTTACGTCACGTGATTATTTGTATTCATCCTTCAATGATACGGCTTACCTTGAAATAACCTTCGCTGGACCAAATAAGTTCCCTGAAGTATATATTTTTCCTTTTTTCTTGCTAGTTGCTTTACGTCGCACCGGCACAGATAGGTCTTATGGCGACGATGGGGCAGTAAAAGCCTAGAAATTGGAAGGAAGCGGTCGTGGTCTTAATTAAGGTACAGCCCCAGCATTTTCCTGGTGTGAAAATGGGAAACCACGGAAAACCACCTTCAGGGCTGCCGACAGCTGGTTTGAATCCACTATCTCCCGGATGCGAGCTCACAGCTGCGCGCCCCTAACCGCAAATATCAATACTAAGATCCAAACTTATTTTCCGCAAGACCTTATGGTGTCCTGTTCCATGGCTAAATGTTTAGCGTGCTGGCCTTTGGTCTAGGTGAACCCGGCTTCCATTCCCGGCCGGGTCGGGCATTTTAATTGTCATTACTTATTTCCTCTGTTTCGGGGTCTGGATGTTTATGCCGTTTACAGCATTAGAATTCATCTTTGGTAACGCCCCAATCTCACAGACGCGCAGGTCGCCTGTATGGCGTCAACTCGAAAGACCTGCACCAGGGCTCTCTCGAGGCCGCACGCCATTATTAGTCCTTATGAGGATTGTAGGGAAGCAAGAAAGGAGCACAATCTAGTTCTGTTTTCATCTAGGGATTTGATTTCGCACCATCTCCTTCCCTGTAACTGTCCTTTCACTTCATCTGTCCGCCACTAAGGCTTCCTGGGCCAGCCTTTCCTCTTCTTTCCTTCTGTATTTCAAGCAAGTATCTACTTTGCTGTATGATTGCTTAGTCACTACATATTTCCATCCCATCGTCATTTTCTCATTCTTAATTCCAGTTCTGAGCTTTCGATTAGTCGGTTTCCAGAGCATAACGTTGTAGATGATATTCGGGGTACTTCGTTGTTTTCCAAATCTCGTATCCGTGGAGTAAGGCAGATTTTGCGTTACTCTAGATTATTCATAGCAAGGCAGATTTTGCGTTACTCTAGATTATTCATAGCATGGTTTTCATCGTCACTTCCTTGGATCTCGAGGTGGAGTGTGAACTTCTTAAGGCACCCTGGATTTTGCTGATGTCTTCTGTTGCCCTTCCGCACGTACTGAAAATGCTGCCCAGGTAGCAAAATTTTCAACATTCTTGATAATCTTTTCCCTGTGTCTAAGCTCTGTTGTATTCAGATTCTTCAACCGGGTCTCTTTCAACTTCTGAGCATTTATTTTTAGCCCGACCCTCACAGTCTCGTCAACCAGGTCTCTCAGACTCATCCGCAAGTCCTTAAAATTTGCGCTAGTAGTAAATTAACTTAATTATAGAAAGCATTACTGGAAAAGATCACAATTTACAGATATTGATTCATATAGACCTGGCAATATTCAGTTTTACATTTTTGGAAGCTGGGATAAACTACTAAATTTGTAGTGCATTAGTATAAGACGGATTACGCCTGCAAATAAATAGCTCTACAGGTTCAGGAAATACGTCAAGTCACATTTTGTCTCAAGGAAAACTAAATAGAGTGTATAAGGAAACCATTATTGGTATAATTATGCTGTTGGTTCTTGGATGTTAACATAAACAGATTAGAAGGTCTAGTGCTTGGAACACTCGAAAGAAGGATATAATGAATCTTATTTGAGCAATCGAGAGAGTGTTTGTAGGAAGACTTACAATCATGAATTGCACCAAATGTTTAGTAAACCAGATACAGTTAAATACATAATGGTTTACAGATTGGGAACGTTAGGGCATCGCATCAGAATGGATAACAATAAAATCGGTAAGAAAGTATTTAATAGTAAGTAACATGGAGTGACATGTCGAATGACCTAAACTTATTGTGAGTTGGAGTGATCCGAGACGCTGGCAGTGAAATTTAAAGAAGGCGAAAATCATACAGGGCTGCCATACCAGTCATGTTGATGATAGCACATTACCGTGGTGTATTTCGTTCAACTAGTTACTTGGATGATAATTAATTTATTTGCGTGTTGTTTTATTCATTTGTATTTACTCTACTCTACTTATACAGTACAATTTGGCTGTTTCGAAAGTGAAGGGCCCAGATGAAAATGGAATTAACCATGAATTCGAATTAAACATTATCACACACCATGCTTACCCGAATCTCTCTGCGTATCTCCCCAGGAGAAATACCAGCTAAGCAGTGTAATTTCCCGACAGCAATAGGCTTCAGGCATCCATTAATGATTCAGCAGCTTTCGTAACCACAGTGTCAACGTGTTGTCTACGGGCTGACTTATACCACACAGGACTGGATATTCGACCGTAGAGTAACACGGGACTAAAGCTGGTGTTATAAGGGTTTGTGGCTGAGTTCCCCAAGTAGTGCCTGTCAACATGCGAAGCTACACGCACAGAGATAGTAGCGAATAAGGAAATAAAGGGCACATGACTGCGAAGAGCATAGTAAATTAGTAAGAAATCACTACATTTACCATCATAATTTCCAGAGATAAACTTATTCTAGGATGACAAAAATCATCATGTGCAATGAATGTACATTATAGATTGCTTTTAGATGTTTAGTTACTTATTATATCTCATGGTAAATGTTTTATGACAGTTTGATTATTGCGATGAATTTTAAGACTGCAAATTCACTTCAAGCTGTCCGAAGGGTAAACTCATAAACCACTCACGTGACATGAATAATACTTTTACGCTTACTACCCGCAGAATATATCTACAAAGTAGACTACAATCAGGAATTTTGGTAAAATATTTTTGTTGGGGAATTTCAAATACTTTTATTCACATTTTAAAACATTTGTTGCATATGTTATGGCATATTTTTATAAATAAATATCTTCACTCATCATTGTAGTCTGTTTTTAAGACAATTGCATACTAAAGCTGTGTGACAAATTTCTTTGGCCTATCATTAACGGTTACAGAGATAGTAAAATAAACATTCTTAAAAAAATCCAATTTTACAGGAGAGCACTTCAAAGTAATAATATAAGTTTATGACCAAACTGCACAGCCTCCATGCAATCCAGTATGATATTCCTCATGACTGAGGACACACTCATCTTCTTGCTGTCTTTTCCCATTCCTCCTGTTTGTTCTGGCTTCCTTAGAGCTGTCAAGCAAGGCCCTATCAGCCTTACTTTTCCTACGACGATCAATTTCAGTTGGTGCTGAGGCCATATTTTCCCTGGAAGACATTCCTAAATACTTAAAGTTTACACCTGGATGCAGCACCTTCACGGAAGCAGATAACTGCGTACAGAACACCCAATTTTAGTGTAGTAAGACCTTCAAATACCCCATTTGCGATACGTTCTCAAATACAGTGATGGAAACTCTCATTATGGTTCTGTACTTGTCCATGTAAGCATTTTTCCAAGAGCCTTTTGTCACTACGGTCTCGATAAATAGGTTTTATGGCTTCAATAACTGCATGAGGTAATGAATGTTTATGAGGATAAATTTCTCACTTAATCTTTGCTTTTTGGTGCCCACAGGAGAAGCTTGACATTTAAAACGGAAGTGGCTAGTTAGTGCAGACATTTTTAAAACCAACATTCAGGGCAAAAATAGTTGCTAACGTATGTAAACCATATATAATACGGAAGAGATAACTTCAAAAAATAATGCAAAAAATCCAAAGGGCGATTTTTTAAAAATAATTCACGTATATGTGTCCTTGGCATCCATATCACAAGCACACCCACTATTTGGATATTCCTCCGCCTAAGCCCGCCTTAAACCTAGGAAAACGCTTCCTTCGTACAACACTTGGCCTCCACATGAACGCCGATACCGTTAGAACGAAAATGTGGAAGTAAATAACTGGTCATCTCTCCAACTGGATGACTCCAAAAGAAAGCCTCCCTCCTAGCCACAAGGAGGACTGGGCTACATGCTAGACGTTCGACAGACTACGAACAGGAGTCGGCAGAAGCAAGCTGGACTTGCAGAAATGGTTTCTTTTGAATGACTCTCCCCTCTGTAATTGTCGGAACTGAAGACACCTCATCATCTTTACTAGTGTCCCTTTTGTCCAGCAACATGCACGATGGAAAATTTAATACTTGCCAACCCTAATGCTATTGATGTCGCCCGCTACACAACATAGAATATTCAATAGGATGAGGGCCAACTGGCGATCAGACGTTTGTGAATGGTTCAATTCACTTGTGTCTCGGTGTCATTAATTTATACTGTTAGGCTCAAAATGGATTAAGAATAAGTCTCAAGAAGATAGATTACATGTTCTTCAACATTGCGCAGCCCGGAAAAGTGGCCCCACACAACACTGCCTTCCTTGCTGGAGAACCATTGATGATGACCGACAAGTTCAAATATCTTACATCAGTCATCAGAAATTATGGTAATATCGACACAGATGTCAAGCACCGCTTCAGTGTTGGGTGTATTAAATGGCAGTCTCTTACTGGTGTTGTGTGTGATAAGCGGATATCAGGGCAAAGTGTTCATAATCTCTATCCGGCCTGCCCTCATGCACAGCTCCGAATGTTGGGCAACATGGAGGAAGCATGTCCAGCGAATGCATGTCACAGAGATGCGGATGTTGCTAAGGTCGACGGCAGTCACTCTGCATGACAAAGTGCGCAATAACCACGTGCGAGGAACTTTAAAAGTTGTGGCTATCAGCGACAAGATGGAGGAAGAACAGCACCACTGGTACGGTCACGTCAGAAGAAGAAATGTACACCATTTTAACAAAGAAAGCTCTAGCCATCGAAGAACCGAGAAGAGCAAGAGGGCGTCCTAACAACATGAACACGAAATTATCAGGCTGCCTGAAAGTAAAGTGAAGTGCCGTTAGATCTGGTGCAAGAACGTTGGACATACTCTCCGTCCAGAGAACGAAGAGCCAACCCTCAATGATCCAGGAGTACCCGTTTTATGGGTACGTATACGGCCAGGAAAGAAGAATAAGGAAAAGTTTAAAACAGTTTGAATACTATATTTTAATTAATAATTCCCTGTAATGTATGTTAATGTATTTAATGCGCCTGTCCTGGGATCGGGAGAGTGCTGAATATAAAATTAATTTCACAAATAAATATTTGGATGAAAATTTTTGGATGAGGAGCTTCGGAGATTAAACCCGGGCATTGTAGTCTCATCATCCCTACATTCAACTGGCACAACTACTACGCTCAAGCGCATACGGGTCAATGGTGCTGTTCGTAAGTAAAGTGGGCACTTAATCTAAATACCGTATATTGTAAGTAGGGTGCTATAGTGAGAGGAATACGCTCTATTTAAAAATAATAGAATGGATTGTTCCCAATTCAAAACATAATTTTAATGACTTATAGAGCCACAAGAAAATATTTGTACGCACAAGAAATGCAATATTGTTGCCTGCGTGGCAATTTTAAACACAAAAATTTAATTATATGGGAAATGCCGTAAATGTCCCTTGTCAGTCTTTATCACTTCTGGAACTCATTCTGGCATTCCCAAATCAACTTATTAACACTGCATACATATACATTATACATTTTAATAAATTTTATCTACTTTCGGTACCCGCAGGTATATGCTATATTATTACATAACAACACATAAACTATATGAAAGGATGGCATCCTCATATGAAAAACAATATTATCTTACAATGTCGTAGTATTAGGACATGTTATGAAACACAGTTCCGCATTTTTACCCAATCATGAAAATCATGTCGTCCCTCGTCGCTAATAAATCTACTCCTTCACATTAATTATACATCACACTATCGCGTATACGTATTTATCCGGGAGAATACCATACTTTACTATTTTACAAAGCGGACACACGACGTTGGTATCCTGTAAATCACCATACACTGATGTAACACATAAATATAAACACGTGTAAGAATGAAGCAATCATCTGTAAATACATCAACACAAGATATAATATACACACTTTAATGTCTTCTGAAACTATGACACCTTTCTGGTCTCCCGGTATCAATCCAAGGACGTCGATACCAACCGGGTATCGAACCATGTTAGTTTGATTTCGATGAGCTACCTGAAATCCCTGATACGATCTCATATGAATATAAAATTTGGAGGATTACTTCACCTAACGAATTAAGAAACATACAACGTTGATGCTAACAATTTGTTGGCATATGAATATTCAGTACCGTGCGAAAACGAGGGAACATTCCTATGTGATTCTTGCGAGCATTGTGGCAGACATAACGGGCCAGTCTCGAAGGTCGGGCAACCTGTCCTATATTCTGTAGGCCACAAATCTCCTTTTAAGAAAATCCTGTCTTCGTCAGCTGCGAGAATACTTTCACTCGCCCCCACATATAAACACGTAGTTAATCCTCAGTTCAATTCTCTCTTATTTTCCAGCCAAATAATCATTTAAGGCTACCTTCAAATATAATTTCATCTCAATTTGTCATAATATTCAGTATTGGTTCACTTCATTATTATTATTATTATTATTATTAGTAGTAGTAGTAGTAGTAGTAGTATATTTATATTTTAATCAGTCATCTTAATCATTTAAAATATACCGTTTCGCCCTCCATTCCCCACACGTGTACCACAAATATACGTTATTTACACATTGAGAAGATCCTAAATAGACAGGTAGTTACTTAACGCTCACTCGCGTAACTATCTAGGTCATTGTTCGCACCTCCAAATCATCTCCCCTAGTTCTAGTTGTCAGCATCCTTAAGATTAAAAGGGAAGTGGCTGTACGCATGCATTTAAGTCGTGAAACATTTGAATAATATATATTTGGAAACTTGAGAAGACCCCTCACAACTAATTGACTTGGAACAGATTATGAATTCCGCTGAATTATCAACTCCACCTTTACGAATGCTTCACTCAAACACATGCACTATGGGGCCTTACACACTAATTCATTCAAAAATCCACAGAATAAATTTGTGACTAGCACATAATCACAGAAGAAAAATAAATCAAACTAGTAAAAAAAATTGAAGTTCTCTGTGGTCCTTGACAGAAATAATGCAGGCACATCGGCGCGTTCTGGTAGAGTATAATCCTGGGTTCGACTAGCACTTACACACATGTGAACAAGGGAGGAATTGGTTATTGAAGCACTGTCTATATGTCTTCGAATAACATGACATTGATAGACGCCCTCATAGACACGAATGGACTACCCGAGTGCGGTTGCAGTGCCCGAAAATCACTACTGGATTCCCTTGCGTTATAAAGCGACACAGTTATTGCCTTTATCTGTTCCTACGTGAGCGTCACTTATTCATTTTTGGAGCACTTCCTGGCTAGTCTGACAACTTTTACTTATTAGGACTATCGTCTCTTACACTGCACTTGCCTTAATCTCGGTACAATAATTATTGGTAATCTATAGTCAATAACTCACTACGTCGTGACGATTTCTGGAATATTACCAGTTCATGAAACATGTCCCGGTGAGCCGACACTAATATTTCCTGTCTGCCTTCCATTAATGTACAGGGTTATTCACCTAATGTGTTACACGCAAGTAACTTCTAAACCATTAAAGATATCAGCATTCTGTTTTCATATTCGTAAATGGTACGGAGGGTCTTGTAAAATAACGTGCTACTTAGTCTCATGGGGTGATTAATGTTGTAAACAAGGTTGGGTTTACAAAAAAACACAACTTCTTTATTTACTTCACATGTAAAATTACAATATTTACACTAACAAAACTGAAAGTTATCTCGAAGCAAATTGAACTATGAATTTGGAGAAAGAGTCTGTCTTTGTACACTATATACACGTTGGAGTATTCACGTTCACTACTATTTCGGAAAGATAGTCCTTGTGACATGAAAAGTTCTTGATAGTCGAAAACTATCAGAAGCACTGACGTAAATATCTCAGAGAGTCCTTCCTTGTTGAAGTGTCTGAGTTCATTAACGTAAGTTCAATGACTGAAGAGTTCCTACTTAGCGAAACTAAGTTGATAATGGGAGCTTGCATTAGCTAGGGAATGATAGTGGCATATAATGGTAAGACTGGGCGTGGACAGCGGAATAGGCAAGAGGAGCGGTGACCCGAGGTGAGACCTCTTACTGCCAGAAATTCAGTCCACCTGGCCGAAGCACATTTTCAAGAGGAGTAGCCTCCGTGCTCGACGTAGGGTGTATTCTGGAGCTGGACACCGGGGTCAGTGGGCGTCTGGACAGACTAGGAGCTCCTTTTTATAGCACACACGACGTTCCAGGCACGCGCACTGAGAGCTGCGCGTCGAGGCTGGAAGAATAACACACTGGCACGCGTGTAGCTCGCTGGCGGATCGAGAAGGGAGCGACGGACATACAACACCCTCCCCTCCTAAATACGCCGGTACGGCGTGAATCGGCGGCGGCGCTGGCGGCGGCTGCGATGCTGGGCCGGAGCTGCTGATGTCTCTGTTGTATTGTCCGGAGCTGGGACTGGGCGGAGTGGCGCTGCCTCGTCCTGAAAGGAACCCATGGTTATTAAATGGTCTAAAGCTCGTTCAGCAATAGATTTATCTGGCTTAGCAATGGCATCAATAGCTGGACATGGGCGGTAGCGCAGACGTATCTGGTCTTGATGGCGGCAGATACGTTTCTCCGTAGTCTGTATCTCGTAGAGACGAAGACCCAACGATCTGCAGATGACTCCAGGTATCCAGAGTGGGTTGGACTTGAATGTCCTGGTGTAGACCTTGTCGTTGACTGAGAACTTCGGTGGTGAGGTCTGAGGCTGGGCCGGAAGAGGCTGCAACAGAGAAAGTAAAGTTCTGTGAGGTCGTCCGTGGAGCTTCTGTGCAGGAGTGATATTATCAGCGCCGGGCAGAGTTCTGTAGTTGCTTAAGAGTTGGAGCAATGCTTGGTCTTTAGTTAAGCCGGAAGAGACGGCTTTTTTCATACTTCTCTTAAATGTTTGTACAAAGCGTTCAGCTTCACCATTAGATTGAGGGTGAAAAGGCGGTGCTAGGATATGACGAATGCCATTATATGTACAAAAGTTCTTAAAAGCAGTAGCTGTAAATTGAGGTCCGTTGTCCGAAATGAGTACTTGAGGTAAACCTTCTGTAGTAAATATTTTCTGAAGAGCACGAATGGTAGCTTCTGTCGTAGTAGTTGAATGCATATCCACTACATATGGAAAGTGCGATAGTGAATCGATGACTATTAACCACATGGAACTGAGGAAAGGACCTGCGAAATCGATGTGAACTCGTTCCCGTGGAGTAGTAGCAGGAGGCCATGAAGCTAGATCAGAAGACGGGGCGTTCTGATTCAGTTGACATTGTTCACAATGACGGATGAGTTTTTTGATGGCGGCATCAATACCGGGCCAGTAGCAGTGTTGACGTGCTAGTTGCTTTGTTCTGGATATACCCCAATGGCTTTGGTGTAATAATTCGAGAACTTGTTTCTGTAGGCTAAGTGGGATAACCACTCGGAAGATGGTGCCTGTTTCTAGGAGTACGACTCCAGCACGAGTCGTGAGACGATGCTGCAGACGATGATAAGGTGCAAGGTTGGCAGGAAGCTTGCTCTGAAGAGGCCAACCGTTGCGGATGTAAGTACGCACAGTAGCAAGTGTACTGTCGCTATCCGTAGCTTTAGCTATGCAGGTAGCATCAATAGGAAAACTGGATACAGTATCTTCAAGTTCTATGTCCAACTGAAGACATTCATATTCCTGAGAATCGAAGGCAGTATCAGGACCAACTGGTAAGCGTGAGAGGGCATCAGCATTACAATGCTGGGATGTGGCTCGATAGACAATCTGATAGTAATAATCAGAAAGGAACATGGACCATCGTTGAAGCTTTCGGAGGGAATTCTCAGGGATCTTATTACCAGGGTGGAATAAGTGTACGAGAGGCTTATGATCAGTAATGATCAGGAAATGGTTGCCATAGAGATATTCATTGAAACGGCGAATACCAAAGATGATGGCTAAAGCTTCTTTCTATATCTGTGAGTATCGACGTTGATGGTCATTAAGTGTTTTCGAAGCGAAGGCGATGGGGCGTTCCTGTCCATGACGATCCTTCTGGGAGAGAACGGCACCGACACCGTAGTCTGAAGCGTCAGTAGCTAGCGTGATGAGCTTGTCGGGTTGAAAATGAGTGAGCTGTATAGCTTGAATTAAGGCGTTGTTGATGGTTTTCCATGCCTGTTGGCATTGCGGAGTCCACTGAAATTTAACACCTTTTATACGTAGAGCGTTTAATGGAGCGGCCACTGTAGCGAAGCGGGGAATGAACTTATTATAGTAGTTCGCTTTGCCTATGAATGACTGAAGCTGCTTGAGGTTCTGAGGTGCCGGCATGTTTACGATAGCTGAGACATTCCGTGTACTAGGGCGAATTCCAGTCTTATCAAGTATATGTCCTAGGTAGTGAACTTGAGGCTGAAAGAATGTACATATAGCGAGATTTGCTCGTAGGCCATTGTCTTTCAATTTCTGGAGAAGGAGGCGTAGATTGGTTAGATGCTCCTGATGATCTTTTCCAGTAACAATAATATCATCCAGGTAGTTAGCACAACCGGGAATGGAGGCGGTGAGTTGAGCTAAATAGCGCTGAAAAATAGCCGCTGAGGATGAAACACCGAATGGGAGCCGCTGGAGCTGGAGCAGTCCGAGAGGAGTGTTGAGTGTTAGAAATTTCTTAGATTCTTCGTCTAAAAGTAGCTGGAGATATGCTTCTTTAAGATCAACACGAGAGAAGAATTGTCCACCAGAGAGACGACGAAATAAGTCTTCTGGACGTGGAATAGGAAAGATATCTGTGTCGATGTGTGCGTTGACGGTAGATCGAAAATCTCCACAAAGTCGAACATTACCATCAGGTTTCTTGATGACCACTAGTGGAGTAGTCCATTGACTAGAAGTAACTGGTACCACAATTCCAGTTTGTATCCATCTGTCTAATTCTTTCGTGACCTGGTCTTGAAGTGCTAGGGGTACTGGACGTGCTTTGAGGAAGCGAGGCTTAGCTCCGGATTTCAGCTGTATGTGAGCTGTATAGTCTTTTGCTGTTCCGAGCTGAGAGTCGAAGACTTCAGGAAACTGCTCTAGGAGAGCGGTAACGTCAGAAGTAGGATGCAATGTAGATACGACGTTAATGTTGTCATGTATCTGGAAACCAAATAAGTTAAATAGATCCATGCCCATAATGTTGGAGGCAGTGTAGTTGTTAACTACGAGAAGAGGAATGGCCTTCTGAATTCCTTTATAACTAGCCTGAAGCTTGATTTGACCTTTAATGTCAATTTTACTTTTGTTAAATGTCACGAGCTGGATGTCAGCTGGAGAGCATGAAGGTGAACCTAAGTCGTGGTATGTAGCTAGGTTAATAATAGAGACAGGTGATCCAGTGTCTAATTGAAAATCGACAGATCGATCAGAGAATGAGAGAGGAACGATGATCTTGTGAGAATTCTTTGTGGGAAGAATAAGATTGATCTGATCAACTTCCATGTCTTGGCGGGGCTGTATATGCTTCCGGCGTGCTGCAGGAGTCTTAGCAGGGCGGAGCGAACTCTGACATACAGTCTTAATGTGTCCAAGTTTATTACATCGTTCACAAGTGGCTTTGAAAAAACGACAGTCACGACGTTCATGATGCTTGAAACAGCCTCGGCAGGAAGGCAGGAGTTTCGAGTTGTTTTTAGAATTGGGCTTCCTTGTAAAATTACGAGAGGGACCCGTGCGAGAATGCTTGGTAGAGAGCGCCTTGTCTGCGCGGTTCACTGTAGCAGAGGACTGGCGGGCCTGAGGCGAGACTTGAGCAACTTCGTGTGGAGAAGCTACGGCTGCGGCAGTCTTGGTAGTAAGCTCATAAACCGTAGCAATACGCTGGACGTCTTCTAAAGAAGGGTTACTCTTCTTGACAGCGTCAAAACGTATTTTGTCTTCAGGAGTATGTAAAATTACCATGTCCCGAATGAGAGAATCAGTGTAGGGTGAACCACAACCGTCTTTGGAGGATATGAACTGGCAGGGTTTAGCTAGACCACGCAATTCAGTTATCCATTCAGTATGTGGCTGATGGGGTTGCTTTCTGCTCTGAAAAAATTTATAGCGAGCAGCCACTATGTGAGGAGCTTTGGCATAGTGTTCAGTTAGACGGGCCAAGAGCTGTGCGTATGTGGCTGATGGGGTTGCTTTCTGCTCTGAAAAAATTTATAGCGAGCAGCCACTATGTGAGGAGCTTTGGCATAGTGTTCAGTTAGACGGGCCAAGAGCTGTGCGAATGGGACCTCAGAGAGGTTTTCTTCTGGACTTAATTTACGTAGTAATTCACACGTAGCATTGCCAACCGAACTAAGAAATAGTGCTCGGCGGCGTTGATCATCTGTGACAGAATGGCAGATGAAATGCTGTTGTAAGCGGGCTAAATAAACTGACCATTCTTCCTTAGCCGGATCAAAAGCAGAGAACGGAGGAATAGCTGATGGCTGTGTAGAGACAGAAATAGCTTGAATAGCCTGAAGTAATGCTGTCTGTTGTTGTTGCATAAACTGTTGTTGTTGCTGCTGTAAGGCCTGGAATACTGTAGCGAGTTGCTCAGCTGTAGCCATTGCGAGATGCGGGCAATAAAGAGCAAGTATAGCTGTGTGTCAGAACTGGTTGTAGGCGAGACCTTGACCGGTATAGCGGGGAGTGAGAGAGAGAGCAAGCAAACACGCTGGAGCGTGCCACACAGGTGGAGCGCACGACAGAGAGCTGTGGAATGTCGGCTGACGTTCGGAGTGTGAAGAAGTCTAATAGCTTCAGTTGAGAAAAGCGAACTGCTGTGATAGGTCGTACGGGCGCCAATGTGGAATGATGATAGTTACGTAGTATAATGTCACTGTGCCCATGAGTGGACAATATCCCGCAAGAGTTTGTTGGTCTGTTGCAAATGAGTTGATAACCGAATGGACACAGGCTTGCACTTTGTTTCGACCGAGTGGGCGACACACTGAGCACTGATTGACGTCGTCGCCAAGGTATAAGTGTCTGAGGGCACGGAGTTTGCTGTATCTCGGTGTGAATGAGTGGATGACGGGGCCTATAAAGTTCGTGCTGTGTCTCGTCACCACTGAGTGTCGATTGGGGCAGATGAATTGCAAGTTTGTTATCCCGTCGCCCCAGAGTTGGCGACTGGGGCCGATGAATTGTAGTTTTTTTTTACCTCGTCGCCACAGAGTTGTGTTGTAAACAAGGTTGGGTTTACAAAAAAACACAACTTCTTTATTTACTTCACACGTAAAATTACAATATTTACACTAACAAAACTGAAAGTTATCTCGAAGCAAATTGAACTATGAATTTGGAGAAAGAGTCTGTCTTTGTACACTATATACACGTTGGAGTATTCACGTTCACTACTATTTCGGAAAGATAGTCCTTGTGACATGAAAAGTTCTTGATAGTCGAAAACTATCAGAAGCACTGACGTAAATATCTCAGAGAGTCCTTCCTTGTTGAAGTGTCTGAGTTCATTAACGTAAGTTCAATGACTGAAGAGTTCCTACTTAGCGAAACTAAGTTGATAATGGGAGCTTGCATTAGCTAGGGAATGATAGTGGCGTATAATGGTAAGACTGGGCATGGACAGCGGAATAGGCAAGAGGAGCGGTGACCCGAGGTGAGACCTCTTACTGCCAGAAATTCAGTCCACCTGGCCGAAGCACATTTTCAAGAGGAGTAGCCTCCGTGCTCGACGTAGGGTGTATTCTGGAGCTGGACACCGGGGTCAGTGGGCGTCTGAACAGACCAGGAGCTCCTTTTTATAGCACACACGACGTTCCAGGCACGCGCACTGAGAGCTGCGCGTCGAGGCTCGAAGAATAACACACTGGCACGCGTGTAGCTGGCTGGCGGATCGAGAGGGGAGCGACGGACATACAACAATTAACAACCGAGATATTGATATTAACTCCATATTTTTAAATGGAACGGCACAAATTTATACAGCTGATTTAAAAGTTCATCTGCGTACAAGTTCAAATATGCAAGTATTTTCAAAATCGGAAAATTACTTTTTGATATATAAATAAGAACAGTATGCGCGGTTTTGCATGCCGCATCAAACGGCGTGAAGTCAGGCAAGGACATATTGAGGCGCAAGCTGCTTCCTGGACTTGATTCCAGCCACAGAAAGGATACCAGGCATGTACTGTAAACATGATGTGATGTATCGTAACATACCCTGGGTGTGCAACGTTATTGTATGACTGGCGAACACACAACGGGGAAGGGAGATTAAAGTTGTATTGTTTTGTTTTGACATGTAATAGGCTGCGCTCAGTTTAGCGTTTTTTCTGACGTATGGGATTGGGAAGGATTTGGTAAGAAAGTCGGCCGTGGCCTATCACAAAGGTACCTATCCAGTATTTGCCTTGTGTTGAACATGGAACACCATGAAAATCAATGTCAGGTTGGGTGAGGCAATACTCGAGCCTACGCTCTCCCGAATGCACGCTACTACAGTCGCGCTGGAGCTCTGCGGAGATTAATGCCTGTAAAATAAAACATAAATAATAGTGGTGCTGCCATCTCACTACGATCAGCTCTGAATATTTGCTTTTCTAGAAGGAGCTCTTCCGGTGTTTTGGGTTATGTTTATTTCTTAACTTATAGAGTAGTATGAACTGTACACTGAAACAGTGGCAATTATAGCTTTCGTTATGTTCCTTTCAAAGCAAAGTAATTTATTCGTTTTAAACACATCAACCCTTTCTGTCCTGTCATGTGTTCGCCTGTAATACACACTTTGCAAACCCATCACATGTGTACGAGGTGCTTACATGCTTGGTACACATTCTGTGGCTGAACTCACTTCCAGGAAACTGCTTGCGTCTCGATATGTCCTTGCCCGACTTCACGCCATCTGATGGGGCATGCAAAACAGCCCATGCTGTTCTTACTTATATCTCAAAAAGTAATTGTCCGATTTTGAAAATACTTACATATTAGAACTTGTACGCAGATGAACTTTTAAACCAGTTCTATAAATTTGTGCCGTTTCATTTAAAAATATGGAGTTAGTATCGATATCTCGGTTGTTAATCACCCCATGAGACTATGTAGCACGTTAGTTTACAAGACCACCGGGCGAGTTGGCCGTGCGCGTAGAGGCGCGCGGCTGTGAGCTTGCATCCGGGAGAGTAGGTTCGAATCCCACTATCGGCAGCCCTGAAAATGGTTTTCCGTGGTTTCCCATTTTCACACCAGGCAAATGCTGGGGCTGTACCTTAATTAAGGCCACGGCCGCTTCCTTCCAACTCCTAGGCATTTCCTATCCCATCGTCGCCATAAGACCTATCTGTGTCGGTGCGACGTAAAGCCCCTAGCAAAAAAAAGTTTACAAGACCCTTCGTACCATTTATGAATATGAAAAGAGAATGCTAATATCTTTAATGGTTTAGAAGGTATTTGCGTGTAACATGTTAGGTGAATAACCATGTATATTGGGATTAGAACTGCACATATCCACACACCACAATTATTATTTCACACAAGAAAAATGTGATTGTATTAGGAACGTGTATAGCCTAACGAAGTAGACTTCCATCTAACACAATATCCAGCAACACTGACTAACACTGGATAGCAATTAGTAGCACTGGTTAACAATGAACGAATGAGTAACATTGTCTCACACTGGATACTGGATGGATGAGGTAACGAATGAGTAACTAAGGGCTGTCCTGATACCTTTCCTAGGAAATGGAGAGAGTAAGCTGCACCCACAGAGGACAAATCGTTCCGCTAGTAATGATCCCTCAGGGTCGTATAAATATTCATTTTTTAGATCTTGACTTCCTCTTCTCCCTGATCTACTTTCGTGCCAATCGCATCGCTGATCCTCTGGTAATCTCACAAGCTTTCTCTTGGATTTCAACGCGCGAAGTATCTCTGTCAAGATAAGCGCTAGGTCAGATGTTTCCCATCACTGCACATCTGGTTAATGTGCGTCATTACTAATACGTTCGTTAAGTAATACATCTTCTTACATCATCAAACATTGTAAACTATGCTGGTTTCAATGAGTCCTTACTTGTACATTTCTAAGGCTTGTACGAAATTGTATTATTATTATTATTATTATTATTATTATTATTATTATTATTATCATCACATGACGAGCGGAATTTGTGAGTTGGTATTCATGAATATACAGGGAAATCGCTGAGAATATCCAGTTCTCAAGTTAGAACCCTGTAAAGTTAACTCCGCTTCCTAACATAGGCAGTACCTGAGTGTGGTGTCCTGTTCCCTTCTCGCTTGCACGCTAGAGAGCGTAATTTCAAAGTTTCGCTGCACTGAGAGCTCTCTCCCTCGGTACGCACAATTAGAACTTCACCCTTCGAGCTAGCGCAGCGCCGCTTGTATCCCGGACCCGACAAAAAATGCTTATTACAACCAATTCATCCTTCGAGCTAGCGCAGCGTCCCTCGTATCCCGGACCGGGTTTAAAATGCTCATTACAACCAAATATGTCATAGAATGACGCGGGAAACGGCCTCATGACATGATATGCCATGCCTATTAACATGGCATGCCTATTAGCATGGTATTGAACGGTTACAGTAGACTACTTCTTACTCTTCATCACATGTGTATTTTTAACAAAATATTTAACGTACTCCAAAACACTAAATACTGCTGCTTCTAACACTCGAATTTTAAACGTCGCAGATGTTGGTTTGGTCAGCATTTACGGTCAAGTGCCCTTCCTGACGTCAACTCTATGTGGAGGAATGTAATAACTATTGCGTGTTTCTCTGGTGGTTGGTAGTGTGGCGTGCTGCCTGAATATGAAGAGGGAAGTGTTGGGACAAGCACAAATACACAGTATCCGAGCCGGAAGTAATAAGCACGTGTGATTGAAATCCCTGACCCAGCCGGTAACCAATGAACTGAAGACCTCAACGCTAACCATTCAGCCAAGTAGTAGCACAATTTAGTAGTACGAGGGCTGTACATAAAGTAGTGGCAACGTAGTCCAGACACTCGCAGGAGATCGGGCATCGCGAGTAGGATATGGGGCAGTCAGGTGGCTCTCTTGTCGATGTGTAGTGAGCAGTTGACGGGCATCTAGTTGTGAGAGTTGTTACTGTGTGGCGTTGAAGTGAAAAGTTCGATTTCACAGCTCTAATGCATATTTTTAAAAGGTGAACAGAATTCGTGGATAAAAATCAACGTTGCCCGTGGCGAAAGGGCATCAGAATGTTATAGAGGATTATGTGAAACCTGTGGTGAGAATACATTACCACATAGGACGATTGCACGACGGGCCAAAGCGTTTCTGCGGGTCGCAATGAGACTGCGGATTTGCACCACACAGGTCTTGGAATACCCTCCGTACTCGCCAGACATGAGCCCTTGTGACTTCGACCTGTTTTCGAAGTGGAGGAACCCCTCCGAAGCCGTCGATTTCCTGACGCGGCATCTGTACTCCGCGCAGTAGGGCACTCCGTCGCTGTCATCTACAGAGAACGCCTTGCCAACGGTCCCCAACGACTTCCTGACATTTGGCAAAAGGTGATAGTCTATGCGGGTGACCATTTTAAGAATATAATGCAATTGTACTTGTTAGTTCATTACATATCGCGTTCTATCCGACGAAGAAAACTTTTAAAAATGAGATCCTTGCCTAAATTAAAATGAAAACTCTCCCTAGTTGTTGAAAATGTCTTCTCATCTCGTTGCTAAATTTGTCTGCCTCCGTAGCGAAACGGTTTGCGTATTAGCTGGCATCCTTGGAAGGATCAGGGTCGCCAGAAATGTAAGAATGTGGAGATAACTCGTATTTGGTTAAAGTTGTACATGTAACTCCACTGGAGCTGTGCCTTGAAAGAGCTGCACCACCATGGGACGAGGACAAGACTAGTCTTGAAATAATGGATCATTTCCGGTATACGTAATTCATAACCACTGAATATACTTATATCACAGCCTTGTAGTTATAAGCTTAAATATCACAAAACCTAATAACTATTTCAAAAATATTGTCTTTTTATAACTAAATATCGTGAAATGTCACCACAACTACTTTTACTACGTCATTGTTGGCTTTTAAAGTTCCCGCTACAGCAAATAAACTGTTAAGTCGAGATTTAAACACACACTGATGAAATATCCCCATACATGAAAGGATTTTAAGACTGAGTGGAATGTCCGCGCGTGATAATGCGCTACGCTTTGAATTCGGGAGACGCGTGGATTCAAACTCCATCATCGGCTGTTCCAGGAATCGATATCTGTGGTTTCCCTTTTCCTCTTCTAGGTAAATGCTGCGGTAGTTTTTCTTTTTTCTTTACAATTTGTTTTACGTCGCACCGACACAGATAGGTTTTATGGCGACGATGGGCTAGAACGGCTCAGAAGTGGGGAGGAATTGGCCGTGTCCTTAATTAAGGTACATCCCCATCATTGGCCTGGTGTGAAAATGGGAAACAACGGAAAACCCTCTTCAGGTCTGCCGACAGTGGGGTTCGAACCCACTATCTCCCGGATGCAAGCTCACAGCTGCGCGCCCCTAACCGCACGGCCAACTTGCCCAGTTGGGATAGTTCCTGTTCATAGGCCACAGCCGATTCCTCCCATTTTCTTACCCAATTTTAGACACTAACATTGATGTTCGGTGGATGCTGTGTGGTCTCGGCCCACAAGTGGGCTCGGCCGGTCCATTGTCCGACAGCTCTGCACTACGACCAGTCAACCGAACAGGGGAAGAGTGGCCATGGCTCCATCGTAGCTCTACGCCTTTGTATTTGTGAGGCGGAGAGGAGCTGGTCGGTTGTCCTGACAACGGTTTTCTGTGATTTTCCATTCTATTGTACTATGGTGAATGCCGGAACAGTTCCTGGTATAAGCTCCGGCTGCCAACCCTCTTACCTTCTCCGCATATATCCTTCTCCGACACAAATACCCTTGCCTGAAAGACGGTGTCACCGTCTAGGAGGCCCGCCTACCCCTTCAGGAGTGCATGAAAACATTTTACAGTAGTAGTAGTAGTAGCAGTATTATTCATTTCATCTTCATTAATTCCTCAACTGAGATTGACGTCAGGAAGGTAATCTGGCCGTAAAAAGATGCCTTATTCATCTCCCCTCCTGCCGGGCTGAGTGGCTCAGACGGTTGAGGAGCTGTTCTTTTGACATCGACTTGGCAGCTTCAACCCTGGCTCAGTCCGGTGGTATTTGAAGGTGCTCAAATACGTCAGCCTCAGGTCGGTAGATTTACTGACACGTAAAAGAACTCCTGCGGGACTAAATTCTGGCACCTCGGCGTCTCTGAAAACCATAAATGTAGTTAGTGGGACGCAAACAAATAACATTATTATCATCACCCCTCATTCCCAACCCCGTATCAAGTAATGGGACACGCATACATAAAATAATATTTTAAGAAAAATGTCCATTCTTTCCCTCACTGTATTTTCTTAGAACTTTTCGCTTCGTCGAGGCAAATAACCCTCCGCCTGCTAATCTAGTTTTTGTTGCTAAATAAATATCACTAGTTTTCCGGACTGAAAACGTAACAAGTTCTAACAGAACATGACGGAAAACGAATTCAATAATTCATAACATTATTATGACTCGGATATGGAATTAGGATACATTAATTGGTATTGCAAAAGTACTCACAGTTGGCAAATACTAATACTTACATCCGTACCTTGGAATATGTGGAACTAACGTTCTTATTTATTGCTATTTCTATTATTTAAAAGCAATATCCAATTTTTGTATATCTTAAATATTTCTAAGCTATATTTATAAAACAAAACAATATCATAACACTTATTATCTTGAACGTATGAGGCCTTTTCTGTTCTGGTGGGAGTAACATATTTAATAATGGTATTTGCTGCCATCTATCGAGTTAAATAAAAACTTTGCGAACTTGTGATGTCCGTAGGCTAGAGAAGGTAAATCAGAGACAATGTTGGAAACTATTTGAGTATCTTAGACTTAGAATTACTTTCCTTTTAGCTTTTTCATGTCTTCTTACTTCGAAGGCCAGGTGGCGGTGATTATTTTAACTGGCCATGTGTAGTATATAGGCCTACCTGACAATTGGCAGCACCACCATGGATTTGTGATATCGGAAAAAACTGCAGTATCACGATGTGCTTAAGTGCGCATGTCCAACTGGTCGCCATGTTTGGACCACCACCGTCTCAATCTCTATATAGAGATTAGATTGAGACGGCGGTGGTTTGGACGGACCTACAATATGCAGTACCCCCCCCCCCCCCCGCAGGCGCCAATATCTTCTTTTATTTTTCATTTTGTTATGTCTTTCATTATCATACACAGTTGTTACCTAGGGGAACTGTACCAAGATACCAACATAGCGGGGAGCATCAGAAGCAGGCGACTGCAGTGGCCTGGACTTGTAGCTAGGATGGAAAACACAGATGGCCACCAAAGCTGCTGTGTTTCATCCCCGCAGGAAGGAGATACTTAGGCCAAAGAAGAGGTGGAATGATGACCTCCATGATGACCTGCAACAGTCAGCGTTAGGTACAGACGGACGGTGATCAACAGCGACAGACAGAACACGATGAAGGAGGAATATTGTAGCGGTGCGCGGTCCTTTGGGCAAGATCACATAAATAAATAAATAAATAAATAAATAAATAAATAAATAAATAAATAAATAAATAAATAAATAAATAAATAAATAAATAAATGTCCACTTCAATCGTGTAGTTGTTAGTGTGATTAGCTGCCACTCCCGCAGGCCCGGGTTCAATTCCCGGCTCTGCCACGAAATTTGAAACGTCCACTCAGCCTCGGGAGGTCAACTGAGTAGAGGGGGTTCGAATCCCACTTCGGCCATCCTCGAAGTGATTTTCCGCGGTTTCCCACTTCTCCTCCAGGCAAATGACGGGATGGTACCTAACTTAAGGCCACCGCAGCTTCCTTCCCCTTTCCTTGCCTATCCTTTAACATATTCCCATCCCCCTCAAGGCCCCTGTTCAGTACAGCAGGTGAGGCCACCTGGGCGAGGAACTGGTCTTCCTCCCCAGTCGAATCCCCGACCCAAAGTTTCACGCTCCAAGACACTGCACTTGAGGCGACAGAGGTGGAGTGCTTCGCTGAGTCTGAAAGGAAAGCCAACCCTCGACGGTAAATGGATTAAGAAAGCAAGAATGAAAATGCATAAATAAATAAATAAATAAATAAATAAATAAATAAATAAATAAATAAATAAATAAATAAATAAATAAATAAATAAATAAATAAATAAATAAAACAATAAATAAATAAATAAGTAGTCTTTCTCTAATTTTTCCTTCTTCTTTATATTTTTCTTTCTTTATTTATTTCTTTCTTTATTTATTTCTAGTTTACTAGCGTTTGTTTTTTGTTTTAATTATTAGAACAGTCTTATCACAATGCAATGGAAAATAAATTCCAATTAAAAATGAACATATTACTGAAAGATCAGTTATGAATCCTTAGCTGGATGGTCAGCGTTGAGGCCTTCGCTTCAATGTGTCCTGTGTTCGATTCCCGAGTTGAAGATTTTAATGGTGTCTGATTAATTCTTCAGGGTCGGAGACTGGGTGTTGGTGTTTATTCCGACGTTCATTTCGGACAACACACTACACTACCAACCACAACAGAAACACGCAACAGTGATTATATCCCTTCACAAATGGTTGGCGTCATGAAGGTCATCCGGCCGTTAAAAGAGTCAATTCCAAATATGCGACGCAGTTCGCGCTCGTGATCGAACAGGTGTGGCAGAAGCTTTAGAAGTAGAAGAAAAATCAAAATCAATAAAATAAATCCGTTTATATCATTGTCCACTTCACACTGTGGTGTAAGTTACACAAAAATGAGAAGATAAGAATTTCTCGCATTTGCTAATTAATTCATTGTTTTTATTCATTGTTTTCATTTTTTATTTTGTACTTCATTTTCAGAACTAACTGATGAGAAACCTTACCGTCTCTCCAGAACTTGATATTATACTGGAATCTCGTTCAGGGGTGGTCTCTGTATCAGAGTGCTCAAAACCGTCGTCATTGTCTTATTCTACACTGGTTTCAATAATGTCAACAAATATTATTCTTCCATTATCCCATTTGTTTCAATTAATCGTTCTCCACCTTCTTCACGTGGGAAACAGCCTCCAACCAATCAATGCGTCTAGCACTTTCAAAGCCTTCCGCAGGAAGTTTTAAAGTTGACCAGGCAAATGCTATAAAGTTAAAAACAGTTTAGGCCTTCTCAATCGTGAAATTACCAGCGTTTCGCCCCAGTGTAGCAGTGGGCTATTCAGCCAGATTGCTACACTTTTCCAAAACGCGTACTTCATTTTCAGAAAGGATTGCGGTGGTGCCACAACGGCGCACTAGCCACTAGCGTCTTGGAAACATCTAGCAATCCAACTGAAGAGTCCACTGCCACACTGGGACAAAACGCTTTTAATTAGATAGAAAAAACGTAAAGAACATGAATGCTTTTAACCTTTGCAATCGATTCAATTAAATTAGGTGTGGTTTCTCTTTTGGGAACTTAATTTTTGAGAAGGCAAATGCTGTATCATTTTGTCAGCATCTTTTTGTTTTACCAAATTCCATACCAGCTTGATAGGATTTAGACCGGAATGATATGGCGGTAACTTTAGCGTTAAAAGCTCGTGCCCGGTGCCTGGTCAATACCTCACCAGTTCCTAGTCATTTTCGGAATAGAAGTTACCGGGTGGGCAAAATAAAAGAGGCCCGGAAAATATTTACATTAGCTCTAACGCGGGACTGACCCTCGTTAATGAATAACTCAGAAGAACACCGTTAACATCATGCAGCTCTGTGCTCGATTTACCGAACTGTGAGACATGCGTAGCAATAGCTGTAGGATTATTGAAGTACACCCGTTGCTCAGTCTTGCTTAAAATATCCATACAGTCGTTCATGTTCTGTAATTTTATCCACATATGGATTAAACAGTGTCTGGACATACCAGTTAGCATTAACAGTTTGGTGAAGGAATCGTGTTACGATGCGGATACATGATACTGCGCACCACACAACATTCTTGAGGTTACGCAACGGCTTTTCGACGTAGGCGTACTGATGGGGATTTTCTGATGTATAATGGCGTGTTTTCTGTGAGTTCACATACCCTTATAGGCTGAACCAGGCCTCATCAGAAGAAATGAAAAACTGAGGATCCAAAAGTCCTGACTCCACTTCACTCAGAAACCGCCGGCAGAATCAAACATGCAAAGGTTCTTCTGGATGCTTTAACGAATGCACAACAGTAAATTTGTAAGGATACAGATGCAGGTCCTTTTTGATAATGTTTCAACACGACGATCTCTCAGTTCCCACTTGCACATATGAACGGCGTTGATATTTCATCGGAATTCGTTTTAGGCTTTCCTTCACTCGAACAAAGTATTCTGATGTTCGAACTCGCAGTGACTGCCATGCTAGTTCTCTTCTGCTTTCTCTCCCGGCTCACTCGCTTATATAGGGTCTCGAACGGTGACGTGCAGTGTCAGCTGGTTGCCTGGTCATCTCTGCCGGTGAGAAAGGGATGCAGGCCGCGCTGCGCGTGGGATTCCAATACCGTCACCACTACAGTTTATTTATGGTATTTTAACATTTTTTCTTCATCACCAAAATTTGATGGCAGTATGTAATATCAGCCTTTGTGCCTGACCACAAGGCCGTAGTGCTGTTCGAACATGTTGAGCCGCAATCGTTTAGACACAATCTGAGCGTGTTTTTTCTTGTCAACACAACGTGAGATCAACTGAGAAGATGGTTGATATTACAGGTAGTGGACCCCGTCAAGAAATCTAAGAAATACATCTGAGTATATCGTTACACTGATCACGTAACACTACAGTATCTCTATGTCATATGGATAGGCAACAATCATCTGGACAAACCAAGTATCTACTGTAATTGGCTGTTGCGCCTCGGCTTGTGTGTGCTGTTCGTTTCTTTGACTACTATAGACATTGCAAGACGCTGGGGGGGGGGAAGGAATCTACCCCTTAAACGTGAATGAGTGACGTACAAATCGAATATGCGAATATGGTCTTTCGAATTGAAGGACACCGAAGTAAAGAGTGACTACGTAGGCTTTCGACACTGCAACCTAGATTAAACGCTATGCATTCAACTTCCGTTCCAAAGCCTGATTGTGGATAACCTGCTAAGTGTACGTAGCTCTACGGGTAATCTGCTGAAATCCTGTTCAACCTCTCTATATATGTACATATGATGAGAGTTTTGTCTGTACATTGCTCATAATTTAAGAAGAATGGAATTTTTGAAATTGTATCTCCATGGGAAGTACATATTTTTGAAAACGGAGATTCCACTTCTCCTTTAAGAGGTTATTAATCCTGACTTGCTAACATGGCGGGACGACGTACTTGGTCTGCCACTGCTAAACGGATTGGAGGGGCTTGCCAATCCAATTGATGAGCCCAAATGGGACGCCTGGGCGAACTCTGCAAATGCACACGGCCTAATCACCCAAAAGCTGGTTCTATTCCCGTTATTTTAAGGCATTTGTGTATCTGTTGTATACACAGTAACAAGAAAATGCACTTTTTTTATTTTCCGTCATCTCTATCTGTCTGTCTGTCTGACTGTCTGTATTGAACCCTTTAGGGTCCTTCGTATGAAACCTACCTTCCTTACCTATTAGCAAATCGGCGTGAGATCTTTATCTTGGGTCGTCTAGGGCTCTTCGTCACTTGCTTAGGTAAGAGGCGGGTTTCAGTAACTTAATCTATCTACTAAATGAGAGGAATCGAGTCAAAGAAATTGTGTTTATTTTAAATAGAGGTCGAAGAGACACATGCCATTTTAACAACGAACTCAGTCTTGTCCGTAATAAAAATAATAATAACAATCACAACGCTGATGAGAGATACTGGCTTTGGAGACCTCAAATACTTGAGGGGCATCCTTACTAGAAACCGCTTTCTTCAGTTAAGAGTGAAATAAAGGAAGTCTGGAGATCCCTAAGATCGGCTTCCATGTGAGACTGCATGTACCATCATAATGATTCGTGATCCAACCCCGTAGCACGAGCTCTGGACTCTTGGTATAATTAAGGCAGTCCACAGAGTGGTTGTATGGCATGGACCCTTAAATGAATCGATGTGACGTGCGACTATGTGATGGAGCGACATCTAACTTTGTATTTTACGTTAAAGTCATTGTGGGTGATGACCGTAAGGAAAATGATGCTATAATGGCAAATGGCTCTAATCTAAGCCATTGAGGTTGATGACCCCATGAGCATTCAAATTTCTAAATTGAAGGCTGAACACAGTTAAGTTACAGTAGTTGATTACCGATGTTTCCATATTAATAAATCCACAGCATATCTGATGCTGGACAAATCAAAATAATAAATGATAACAACAACAACAACAACAGCAACAACAACAAAGGCTCACAACACTTGTGGCAGTGAAGACCCTTCACATCGGACACGTCCCATTAATCGTTACGTTAATAAGATGAGATTTCCCTTCAAAATAAACTAAGATTTCCAGGATACATTTTCAAATCAGTCACATCGTTTTAAGTTAATTCTCAAAATACGACTGCACTGAATTTAGTAATTTAATAAATTGAAATAATTTCATAATCTTAATTAACAACAAATTTTATCTTCCCCGGACGAATGGTTTCTTTAAAAATCCCTAATTATTTCATTAAATCATTGTCTTGTTTTCTTGCTCACTTTATTCATTGCTGCTGAAATGGAATACATTGTTATGATTCCCAATACTATTTGTTTATTTCATGACGTTACTCAACAAGCTTACATTGACACCAACAATTATTAAGAAACTAGCTTGGATAATCCTAACATTAAATCCTACAATATGCACAAATTAACACACAACGCAAAGTAACAAATCCCCGTCACATCACTTTGTGACATTTAAAATAAGACTTTGTACAACCCCTGAATAATGTCAGACAACATTACTAGGTACCGATTTTCAACTTTTGACATCCCTGAAAATGGTTAACTTCAACATCATCGTCTCATTTCCGTCGCTTCTAAAATGTATTCAAAATCTCTATTAAAACGAATCTCTTCTAAAGAATGAAATCTGATTCTAAACATTTTACTACACATGACCAATTCCAGTTACAGTTAGTTTTTAGTAGCGAGCTCTAACGATTAACAGCTGGCTTGAGTAACGGGACATGATATCTCCCCTTTGTTATCTTGAAACGAAACACATGTGTGCTGGTCGTGTTTTACCTGCGTCAAATGAAAGGGAAAAAATTGCCTTGCTGGCAATTCACATGAAATATATGTAATTCTTGACCCACATAGATTGTGCGAAGAGATTTAATTTAAGACGTCACTCAAATATTCTAATCCATCATGGCCCTACGGTTTCACGTGGAATCCTAATTATGGACTGGCCCTATTTCCATCTCAATACATTACACAAAATAACTCCTCGGGTTTCCTACACTGAACATCCCGGCATCAACACTACAGGAATTCAAAAACCTGAACCATAATCCTTCATTACTTCCCATTTTGCAAGACTTGAAACACTCGCTACCACAAACTCTCTATACGATAATAATATAGAATATCTCTCTTGGGTGGCCCACAATGCTGTGACACAAACACTCTGTGACAACTAACCATCTCTCCCCGGATATCTGAGCTAAATGTTTCCACAAGCGAAATTCACAACTTATAAAAATTTCAATGGTATTTTTCTCTCAACAACTCTACACAGGTTTCAACAGACTTTGGAATAGCAATCCCCGTGACAAATTATTATCCATCTCGCCTCGTAACTTCCCTTGAATACAAGTTACATCACTTAACACAACAGTGTGCCTTCACGCCAACTCCAACTGAATAACCACGGATTACACTTAGATTAATTTTGTATTTACATCGAACAGAATTTTACAATAAATTAATGTGTTAATTTCGACAAATCACAAATATAGAAAATAAACGTACGGAAATGATTCTTCACTTTACACAATAAATTCGCTTCTCGACCATCAAATCTACTACTCTAAAACACTTTACACGCTAGTTTCGTGACTTTCCCGATTATCCAAGGAAATAAAACAAATGGCCTTCTGTCATATTTCTCTGATATTTTCACGAAATAAAAGGGTGACCAAAGTGCGTCACAGATGCATGCACAAGAAAAACATATGTTGACTTCATGAAACAAATAAAAGCATTTTAACAAGGTGGTAATTCACATACCTGTATTCGTACGTTTTCTCCCGACTTTACTGATTCACCAGCCTCCCAATCGTTTTATTTAGCCATCTCGACAGATCGTGTCTTTACAAACATATTTTTATTTTATTTTTCTCACCTGAAAATAATGACATAAAAAATACCATTCACACGATCTCTTCCTTGCATGGACCGAACACGTCTGTTCGAACACCGACTCGCACACGCAATTATTTTATACTAAAACAATTAACATTTATAACTTCAATTTCAGGAATTGCAGGATCGTGGCATTAGAATCACCGTATATTACCTGTCCCTAAAAAATGACGTGATGTTTAAAACCTATCTCCACTTGGAGATGATATTAAGCCACCTCCGGCCAAAACCTATCTTCCCTTGGGACTTAGTCTTTCATACGCTGGCTTATAAAGTTACTTTGAAATACGTGGACTCGCCTCGAAATCATTTGACACAATGCGTGCTTTCAAGATGGCGCATCGCTCTTTTATACATTTTACTTCTACCCTCATGCCATTTTAACTTACCGCCAAAAATTTTACAGGCATTTTCCTACCCCATAAAAATGTATTTAAGGCAGGTCGCAATGTAACACATAGTTGTATAATTTAGTAGCAATGTTATTAATGAGCATTAAAGAAATTCTCTTAACGAGCTGAACTGTTAAATTACCTCATAGCATAGGCACTATATTTGTTCGAAGTAACCGAGTTTGAACGAACAGGCGCATCTTTTGACAAATTTCCTTCTGAAACTATTTAGCGGTTTAAAATCTGTATCATTAATGATCAAATTTTTTCTCTTACAATTTCCTACCATTCACTACGGCAGTTTCGTCGCCAATTCTTATTGAAATATACTTTTCATTAGAACAAATAATGCACCATATCCAATCTCCTCTTATACGTGCGAGTGACGTAATTCCTTTAGCGTGAGAATGAGAACAAACGCCTGGTCCTCCACGTGCCGTCTCTGGTGAGAAATGAAAAATGTAGGTAGCGTTTCTGACTTGTAATTTATATGGGACCTCATATAATGACTTGTGGACTCTGGTTCCTTATGACACAAAGGTCATGGGTCCAGTATGTGCACCACGAGACAATGGCAGAATATAATTTAATGAAAATCGGTAAGTGAAGTCGGAGAATGAAGCACTGCAATCTAGGATATAAATAATTTAATTCACACAGAGTGAAACAAATGGGAGTTTAGGAGAAGGCCTATAATTTCCTTCTCAAATATTTATGTTATTAGTGTTCCTATCGATAAATACTACATACCTGAAGTTGTATAGAAATACATTTCCGATCATTTATGTCTTATACAGTTTTACCGTACCGGGTATGATAACAGAGATATTCATGTATTTCGATTTGTGTTGCCAAGTCCTTATCAACACCGAACCTCGAGAAAGTGAGTGAACAGAATTTAATGAAAATCGGTATGTAAATTCTGAGAATAACATACTACAATCTAGGCTATAAGTAATTTTATTCACGCAGGACAAAATGGTAGTTTAGGGGAAGGAGTCTTTCTTAATACCTATGTTATTGGTCCTATCGCCCAGCTGCATGGCTTAATGGTTACCAAGCTGACGTTTGGTCTAGAAGGTCCAGGGTTCGATTCCAGGCCGGGTAGGAGATTTTGACATTAAATGGTTAATTCCCTTGGCTCGGAGAGTGGGTGATTGTGATGTCCCTAATATCCCTGCAATTCGCAAACCACACATAACTCTATCCTCAACCACAATAACACGTAGTTACCTACACATTGCAGATGCCACCCATCCTCATCGGAGGGTCCACCTTACAACGGCCGCATCCGGCTAGAAATACCCACACGAAATCAATATTATTACTGGTCCTATCGAAAAGTATTGCATAAACGAATATTTAGGAGGTTACAATTTCCGAAAATTTATGTCTTAGAGAGTTGTATCATACCGACATGAATTTATGAATTTAGACTTTTCTTGCTCAGTCCATATCAATGCCGAGAACTGCTAAGCGTGGAAATACAGTTCAATCTTGTTAACTGGCGATGGTTTCTGCCATTTTGTCTTAAGGTGTCCACATCGACAAGGAAAATTGTGAAGATGATTATTAAAAAAATGAGAAAATGCCGTAAAGGAACGTTCGCTTGAAGAATAAAATGAGAGGGAGTCATGAAAAAAAGAAAGAACATTTACATTAGATGCCCTAATATCACAAAGTCGGAAGAAAACTTTTTCTTTGCTATTTGCTTTACGTCGCACCGACACAGATAGGTCTCGTGGCGACGATGGGATAGGAAAGGCCTAGGAAGTGGAAGGAAGCGGCCGTGGCCTTAATTAAGGTACATTCCCGGCATTTGCCTGGTGTGAAAATGGGAAACCACGGAAAACCATCTTCAGGGCTGCCGACAGTGGGGCTCGAACCCACTGTCTCCCGATTACAGGATACTGGCCGCACTTAATCGACTGCAGCTATAGAGCTCGGTGGGAAGAAAACTAAATATGAAGACCTACCACACCGAAACCTCATAAAACTGATCAACAGTAACATTGCTGTGATGTGATTTGTCTCTTCTGTTGCCATTCATGTCCGATAGATGGGATTACGGCTGCATCCCGAGTAAAACAGTGGTGGTGGTGGTGATTATTGTTTTAAAAGTAAGTACAACCGGGCAACCATCCTCTATATAACACTAATCAGAGAGAAAAAATGGAAGGGTTCCGACACTTCGAAAAATGAAGGTATCGGCCAAAGAAAGACAAGGGCCACGAAGGGCGTGAACATGGAAGACTCCCTAGACCCCCATACGTATTACCGTCGGGGTCGGAAAAGATGATGATGATGATGATGATGATGATGATGATGCTTGTTGTTTAAAGGGGCCTAACATCGAGGTCATCGGCCCCGGTCGGAAAAGAACAAGAGTTGACGAAGAGAGGTCAATAAGGCTAGATGATAGGAGTCTGGCACAAGTAAGTGGAAGCAATGCCAGGAATCGGCTCAGGGCCCCGTGGTCGCCAACCCATGCTTCGAAGTTCAGAGCCCCTGGGGCCCCTTTTAGTCACTTCTTACGACAGGCAGGGCATACCGTGAGTGTTATTCTACCACCCCCACCCACAGGGGGACCGAGTAAACAACCTTCCCGAATATAAGCGGAAAGTAGCTGGGGAGTTACAGTACAGTAGATAACGTTTCACATGCTATATGATTGTCTCGTCAAGGACGGGTACTGCAGCTACATAGTTCGTGCAGCGTGTCAGGAATTAATGACAGAGTAAAGAAAATTGACAGGCTAGTGTTTATATTCCATGGGGAGGCATGATATCAACCGCCCTGAATAACACCGACCGTTTCCAAACTGGAGGGAATACCACCCTTCATCTCAATGACTTCAATAGGCAGGCAGTGCAATATCATTTGACAGCTCTTGGCTGGAACACTGAATACACATTATCAGTGATGGGATGTTGGTTCGAAAGTAAACAAGGGATTTTAATTAATGCGCATATTAAACAGAATCAAGTTCGCTACTGTAGGCTAAGGTCAGGGATTCTGATGCATTTATGAGGTCAAGTTCACGAGTAGGCCAACCTGCTATATCATTGGTGCTAATATCCGCAGCTATACATCACAGAAGAATTAAGAAGCAGAATATCTATGGAAAAAGAATCTGTCGGGAAGATAAGAAGGCTTTTGACATTTAAGGCAATCTGTATTGATTTAAAGAAGAGATTCGCAGTGTTTTGTGTGGAGTGTGGTGTTATATGGAGCTGAAGCATGAACATTAAGACAGAAACAACGTATTTGGAAAGTTTTGAAATATGGTTGTGGAGAAGAATGGAAAAAGTGAAGCGGACAGATAAAGTGAGGAATGATGAAGTGCTAAGAAAAGTATGAGAGAAGAGACACCTGATCAAAACCATGAAGTTATCCTGCTTGGGTCAAATACTACGTAGATTGTCCTCAACAGAGGGTGATGGAGGGAAAATAGTAAACGGCAGGAAAGGAAGATGAAGAAGAAGGTTTGGAATATTAATAAATGTCAAACAAGGAAAAAGCTATCAACAACTGAAACAAGATGCTCAGAACAGAGAATCATGGAAAATGTCCACAAGACAGATTCACAGAACAGGATATATCTCGACGGTCGTAGTTGAAATCCCAGTCAATTAATGTGACATTTTAATGTCCCGTCAATGTGATTAATATTCCACTGTACGTAAAACTGTTGTTCAGAGGCTTATGATCGCGAAGGTAACGTAGAATGCTTGATGATTTGTTATTTTGTTTGCCTCCCTACAAGTTGCTTTACGTCGCACCGACACAGATAGGTCGACGGCGACGATGGGACAGGAAAGGGCTAGGAGTGGTAAGTAAGCGCCCGTGGCCTTAATTAGCGTGCAACCCAAGCATTTTCTTGATGCGAAAATGAGAAACCATGGAAAATCATTTGCAAGGCTGCCAAGAGTGAGGTTCGAACCTATCACCTCCTGAATACTGGATCCTCTCCGCACTTACGCTACTGCAGTTATAGACCTTGAAGATATATATAGAGTAAGTCGGGGAGAAATGGCGCACATTTTGTAATGATCGTGCAGCAAGTCTTCGCCAACATTTCGATTAGCTTATTTTTATGCTAGACGTCATTCCTTATATCTCTCCTCACTGCCTTTTGAAGGAAATGGTCTGAATGTAAGTAGATTACAGAAAGAGGTCGTTTATTTGAAAGTGTGTCACCTGCGCCATCTCTCCCGTAGTGTCCGGGTGAGATGGCGTTATGTAATTGATTTGCTAAGGAGGGTAGAAATTAAAAAGTAAACTATGATTATATGTTTAATACATTTATTTACCTAATTTACATTCACTTGTCTATTATTTCTTGGTCATTAATAAATCAATTAATTATTTAAACTTCAAGATTTATCCCTCAGTCCTTTTAGGGTATGTTTTTGCTTACTCTCTCTCGTCCACAATCATTACACAAGTTCTCATATACTGAACACAATTCATGAAGCCACGTGTTGCAGACGGAGCACTTAATCCACTCTTCCTTCTTTTTTTTTGTCAAATAATAGTTCTCCCAGCACTCCACACACTTGTTGCAATCATCGGATATTACATTATTTTGCCCATCTTGAATCATTCTGGCTGCTTCATTGGAATGAGGTTTTTCTCCTTTCCTACCCTTTCCCGTTGTGGCAGTGGTTGCAATTCTTCTTTACACATGTTCTTTTCGTTCACTGAGATTTCTCTTTTGTTGGAGATATTACGCTTTAAAGTTTCATTAAAGGCATGTACCACAAAGTTCGATTAGTCTGTAGCTGATCCATAATTAGTACAATTTTACACGAATTTTAAAAAATGCATATAGGCTATATAATATATTTTATTAACAAACTGATCGGAGGATGGAAACACATTTTATACCTAAATGGAAATTCAAAGAATACCGCGCCATCTCTTCCGGAAATGTAGCGCGCCATCTCACCCGAAATTTGGGGAGAGATGGCGCGCCCCTGCCCCAGGAACTGCGTTGGCCCAACATGGCGTATATCACACCAGCATAGTCGTTGACTAACCTAGTCACCCGCCTGTGCCAATGCTAAGTTAATTTAGCTTGAAAAACCCAGTCAGTGGGCTTTTATATCATGCCGTAGCAAAACTTTGAAGGTAGAGAAGACGTGCTTGCCAGAAATATCCAGGATTTCAGGCGAAATCACTCGCACCATCTGACATCCAACAGATAGCTTTTGTTGTCACGTACACACTGTACATACGAGAAGCAGTGGTCGAGCGATCTAGCGGGCGATTGTCGCACTGGCCTACCCTGCGCCATCTCATCCGATACGCCATCTCTCCCGGAATGACTATATAATTATTATAATAATGGCGTACGTCCTCTATAGATTCCTAATGCAGCTCTTTTCGGGTTGGCGCCCCCATGGTGACCTGCGCGTCATTAAGAATGGGGCCCTGCCAAAGATTAATTCTAATTAATGAAAACGGTAAAACGTCCGAGCCATAGGAACAAACAAATTAAGGTTAACACCGAGCTCGATGGCTGCAGTCGCTTAAGTGCGGCCAGTATCCAGTATTCGGGAGATAGTGGGTTCGAACCCTACTGTCGGCAGCCTGAAGATGGTTTTCCGTAGTTTCCCATTTTCACACCAGGCTGTACCTTAGTTAAGGCCACGGCCACGTCCTTCCCATTCCTAGGCCTTTCCTGTTCCATTGTCGCCATAAAACTTATCTGTATCGGTGCGACGTAAAGCAAATAACAAAACAAAAAATAAGGTTAAAATCCCCGATCCCACCGGGAATCGAACCCGAGACCTCTTGGACTAAAGATCAGCATGCTAACCATTTAGCCATGGAAGCGGACCCTAAGAGGTTATGCAGAAGAATAGAAAAAGTGAAGTGGACAGATAAAGTGGGAAATGATGAAGTGGTAAGAAAAGTAGGAGAGAAGAGGAGAGAAACCTGATGAAAACGATGAGGAAAATATCCTGGTTGGGTCACATACTATGTAGAAATTGTCCTCAACAGAGGGTGATGGAGGGGAAAGAGTAGAAGGAAGAAAAGGAAGAGGAAGAAGAAGGTTTGGAATGTTAAGAGATATCAAACAAGGGCAAAGCTATCAACAACGGAAACAGAGAATCACGGAGGATGCCCACAAGACAGTTTTTTAAACAATAATTTGTACAAATTCTACATATTTCTGCTTCCCTCAGTTGAAGGTTGTCAGAATGAAAAAAGCATAACGAAACAATAAAAATGTATAATTTTGGCTTACAATAATATTTGTTGATTATATTATTCTTATAATATACTTAAATTACAAGTGTCATAGCATGTAGCAGTGATTTTTGAGCAATGCAATGGAACCACGTAATGCTAATAAAGAAATGATTTGTAGTTGTGGAACGTCTAAATTAAACACTTCCAAAAATTCACAATGAACCGAGTAATATTCCCTCGAGCTCCTACCAGTTTAATGTCTTTCAGTCCAAATTTATCACTGTAATACCTAGGTAAGTTATGGTCGGTTCATAGATCAGCTTCTTTTCCCTAGCAACGTCTTCTGGATAACCCAGCGAACTAGACAAACAACTGTCAATCAGCATTCTCAGTTTTTCATCGGATACCGCACGGCTCTCACTGGTGCGGCTTGAATCAAAGAACATTTTCTCCTAGTCTTCTGAAGTTGTCATTAGCGTGGCAGAAGGTAAGAAAAATCAAAGGCACACCAAATGTTAACGTTTAGAGTACCCCAGTAATACCTGTTGTTCGTCCTTATGTTCAAGAGTCCGAGTTTCGTTTATTTCTTGTTCAAGTCGAATTTTATCTAACCTTAAACGCATACAGTACTTCATAATTCAGCAGAATAGGTATAATTTTTTCCACATATAATTTGTCTGTCCCCTGAAACCTTTGTTCATTCTATAGCTGCACATTTGATTTCAGAACTCTGAGATTTCTAAATATTTATATGGAATGCAACAGAAATCAGTACGTAGTTCCAACTCATGCCAACAGATATACCGTAGCTTTGTACACAATCACGGTGTCGATAATGAGTAGACCTCGGATTTTAGAAAAGAAATGTATTTTGTTCCTTAAGAGGTAACTTAAAATGAAGTTGTATTTACACGTTTGATGTATTTACAATATTAGAAACGGTGTGCTATAGTGCCTAAAAGAGCCTAAATTTACGTTAGTACCTATATTGGCCTATATTCCTATAATTCCTATTTCGTATCCCTATGTCGATTACAAATTTAATTTATTCCGAGAAACTAAAATACTTGCCGACTAATTTTCAGTATCATGAAACACTTCTCAAACAAAAGAGTCAAGAATTTGTAAACCATACTCCCCGGAAGTCCTTTCCTTAAAAAGCTCCCGCAGTACACGCCCGTCGTCTGTATCATAAGATATAAGGAAGTGGCAGCTGCCAGGTCTTCTTTATTTGAAAGTTAGAGGAGTTTCTTCACTTCACATCCTACGATAAAAGTATATTCTGTGAGGTTTGTAGCAAAGAGATGAGTGATATTTGTTTCATATTTCCTCCTAAAAAGTTAATATAAATTATCAAAATAATAATGGTATTGTAACTGATAAATGTCCATTTAAGTACTTAAAATTGAAGCTGCCTAAAATATATTTTAGAACCGAATTTTTTCACATTTGAGAGCCTATTTTAGGTACATAAAGTAATGTTTAGCACCAAAAATAATTGTTAGTACCTAATAAACCAGCGTCTAATAATGGGTCAAGCGTATATTTCTTCCAAAATGTACAAACGTCGTAGTCGTTAGAGGTTTGTTGTATTTACGTTGTAAACAAGACATACTATTCTATACCTGGTACTAATTTCAGCTGTCAACACATTCACGTTTTCTCAATATCGCTGTGAATGACGGACAGAATAGGGATTATAGACGTATACCTCTGAATAGTGCTCATAAATTTAATGGTCGATTGCAGAAACGGTGTTTAGACCATGTCTACGGTTAAACAATACCTAAGTATGGCTGCCGCAATGCAGAGACGTTATTTATCACTTACATACTGTCTAAAACCGGTATTCAATCGGTCTTGTTTAAACACTGCTGAGAGCACTGTTTAACCTCAAATGAGAAGAGGTTATGTACCATGAAACATGTAATTTGTACTATAATGCTGAGAAGATTCCGGGAAGAAAGGTTAATCCGACCGGCCTCTCTGTGGGTCGCCCGCTGCTAAATCACAGCAATTCATTTGACATGTACGGGGAGATAGATCTTAAAATGAGGTTTCGCTTTTCACGAGACTTGTTTCTTGAGACTGACAAAGGGACAGTCCGGTAACTCAACTTGAATACAATTCTTAGCAACCGATATATTTCATTACATACATGGGACAATTCCATACGTCACTTCCACTACATACATATCAGAATTACTTGTCCCGATCGTCAGAGGGCTGTCACATACATCAACCGGGAGGGATTCACTTATATTTACTGCCTAGTAAACACACATAATAGTAAAAATTAAAAAGTACTTTCTATGTGGTTTTTATATATAATCGTATAAGTTTTTGGCAACTATCAGATAGGAACACGCAAGTGGTGGTGATGGTGGTGATTATTGCTTAAAGTTGACTGGAGAATAAGATCCTTGGCCATATTAACAGCCCTAGTATTTGCATGGTGTAAAAATAGGGAAACTACGGAAAACAATCTTTAGGGCTGCCGATGATGCGCTTCGAACCTACGATCTCCAGAATGCAAGCTACATCTATCTGTCCCGTACAACACACTCAGTTACACATTACTATTGCTGCATCTTCCCGTCGTCGAAGCTACCGTATTTATGAGTAGATTACATTCACTGTAACAACGCTATAATCCAAGCTACACTTCCCTGTGCGTTGCTGTGTCGCATTAGTGTAGATACTATTATGAGATTTAATTTCCACCAAAAGCGATATTCTTATCTGTGGACAAGTCATGCTCATGGTTGGTCATATTTGAGTAATGTGTAGGAAGACAAACAGCTGACTGGCGTTCGGCGCGCGCACCGACGTATTTCATTGGTTGCGACAAGCAAAGAGTTGCATGGAAGATAATTCTATCTCCATTTTCAAAGCAATATTGAAACTTTAAACGATGTCTAGTTAAACATCGGCTGAACATTGTTTATGCAAAGGAAGATCGTGCTCGATTTAGACGTTGTTTGAGGCTTAAAACTAGTCATCGTTTCTGCAATAGGCCCTGAGTGTTTCTCAAAGATCTGACAAAGAATGGCGTGCGTAATGATTTCGAAAACAGGTAGAAATGCTATAAAGAAGTGCATTAAAATAGAAGGAAACTACTTTAAAACATACCATATAAACAATGAAGTAGTGTAATGAACATCAGTAAAAGAAAATGTCTCAGTATTCCTTGAATCAGCCCTCGTATATTTGATTGTACTTTTTTATATGATGATTTGTATAAGCAACATGAATATGGCCTCCTAAAACCCCCATAGCTTTTCATAATATTCCTGAAGACCCGTACTGCAGATTACGGGAATCTGAGAGCTCGTAAATAAGTTTGCCATGTAAACTGTGTGTGTGCATAAAATTCCGTTTCCTATTTACAATGCTTTACATCGATCTGAAGGAAAATGCACACTTAAGTTACTGCAGTAAACATCCACTCACAAAAACATAAATCCGGCTGAGATCACGATAATTAGTAAGTATTGGAATTTGCGGACAAAGTTAATCTCATGGGAAATACCAACGTGGCCATCGGCGCCCTAAGGGTTTAGTTTGTAAGTGAAGTTTTCACGGTATGTTACATAAGCAAGCTCGCAACAATAACTGCCAAAAGATTGGGAAACTAGTTAGAACATCCCTTAGCTTGGTTCTCGCGACTGGGATAGAAATGAAAAGCTGAAATATTCAAAACGGAGAGAGAAAAACATTGGGACTGTGTTCGCTTTAATCTTTTGCTCAATGGAAAAAGATTTTAAAAATATTCGCTGATAATACAAAATCGATATGCAATTTGTCACACTTGCTGGTCGCAGCGGCAATAGAAAATATCCAAAGAACTGTGAATATACCCAGCTCACTGTCCACACATCAATGAACTCCACAAGAGGCAGACTGTCCGCTGCAGCTCACCATTCAGAGTCACAGAAGCACTCTTGAGATGTCTGACACAGATACAGGCCTTCACAAAACGTTCCGTGTTCCAGGAGGCATGTAACAATCGATGTGCCCTGTTTAGCGCACGTTGCTTGATACATCCTCCGTAAGTCTGCTTACACGCAACATAGTATATGAGTGTTTCTGTTTAAGCCGAATGGAATGAGATTCATTTTGAAAGAATGTAATTTTAAAATATTGCAACATTGATTTCTCTTGGTCACAAAGTTTCATTAAAACCTGTTGAAAACTGCCATTTGAATATTATTTCAGTCTTTTGGAATCATAATTCTGAGTATTTGTTTGACAAATTTATTCCTTCTCTGCTGATGCCAGTGATCGAGAGATTAGCGTACCAGCTTCTTGTACCCATGATTAGAGCACTGCGCGGATATAGCAAATATTACACCCAAGGTACTGAAGAGGACAGATCTGTTAATATAATAAAACAGGCTTGATACCTATCACCAGTCCGCCTACAGTCACAGGTTTATGAGAATTTTCCTCTGCGACAAGTACAGACGTATTGAGTGGTTCCCTTTCGGAACCTTTGTGTCTCCCTTCAATTAAATGCGGGCAAAAGCCAGTTAGGCTGAGGTCAGGTTTACATTTTTATGGTGTCAAGGCTTTTTATATATCACCCTTCTCCCATTCTAATGCCAAGGGTGAAAATGTTCGTTATTAATTATTTTAATTATTTACATTTATATTTTTCATTCTTTATAATTTATAAATTATCAGAAAAATTATCCATACTTCCATACAGTTTGCATCCACCAAGACGCTAACTTCACGGATATCACCATATTTATCCGCGGATATCCGCGCAGGCCTCTACCCATAACCACAGATTCAAGGTCTGTGTAGTTCTGAAGCCGGGGAATGAAAACTTATGTTATTGACTTATTGACCCATCCTAGGCTTTTGATATGGTAGATCATGGTGAAATTGCTAACAACAATGAGGTACTACCTCATCAGCACAGTAATTGGCCTATTAGTCTCGCAAGGTAAGAATACCGGAGAAGTGAGGTCACATGAGGCCATGGCAGTGACAATAATGCAGAGAGAGAGAGACTGCAATTTGGAACTGAGCATTGTAGTGAGTTTTTAGTGGTATAATAACATATTTTCACTATTAGTACCGAAAATGCTATCTGGATAATTCCAGTTTCAAAAGTGATGGGAAAGTAATTAGTTATGTTGCACATGTATGTGAATAATTTTAAAACATTATTCAATGTGAATGACCCACAACGGCCTACTAGAACCTTCTCAGATTCCTACTAACAGAACAGCACGATCGAGACCACCGTTGGTCAATGGTAGAGGATCGGACGTGACATCTGAATGATTTGGGTTCGATTTCCATTGGTTTTTGTCTGTGAAAAGTACGTTATTTCCGTACTGTACAAACATCTATTCGACATGTACTCTACAAGACGCAAAAATGGAAGACCTATTTCAAGTAATCTACTTTGCAACTTCTTTAAGATCATCCTAATGAATAGGTAATTTGGTGACTAAAAGAAAAAATATATCTATGACTAGGAATTTAACGGCCTCAGTCTTAATTAGAATACACTCCCGTCATTTCACTAGCGTGAAAATGAAGAAACACGGAAAATACCTTCAGGACTGCGGAGGATGTCTCACGAAATCATTATTTCTGGAAGACCTTCACGACTGGTAGAGCAATGACAACTCGCTCGATAACTTTCAGTAATTAAAATATAAATTAAAGATGTGGAAGTACATATAGAAATCAGCCGGAAGGTATGCTATAACTTGAGAGTATTTGCTATCATCGAACAAATGGAAATTTTCAAAGAGTAAATATGTACAGTTGAAGGCTGAATAAATATTATATTATTATCTTTACCTAGCTGGCCCTGAGATCTAGGAGTAGCGTGCCTGAAACTCACACGGAGGCCTGGTGTTCGATTCCCAGGCAGGTCAGGGATTTTCAGCTAGGATTGGGGGCCTGGTTCATAGTCCACTCAGCCTACGTGATTGAAACTTGAGGATATATGAATCTGAGATAGAGGCCCCGGTCTAGAATGGGAAGAGTGATGGCTGAAAAGGTTCTTCAAGCTGACCACACGTCACCTCGTAACCTACAGGCCTTCGCGCTGAACAGCTGTTGCATGGCAGGCCAAGGCCCATAAAGGCTCTAATTCAGAACAGTTGGGGACGTGCACAGCTGAGACCTGGTCCGTGACAAATATCGCATATGGGCAAGAGACATGAAATTTCCGAGAAGAATGTTTCAGGCGGCAAGGAGAGATTCTTTAAAAAGGAAGAGAATTCATACGGAAAGAATTAAAAGTGAAGTTATTAAGTGATAAAAATATGCTGAGCGAGTTTCCCATGCAATTAGGGTAACGAAGCTGTGACTTTGCATTCGGAAGATAGTGGATTCGATCCCCACTGTCGGTAGCCCTGAAGATGGTTTTCCGTGGTTTCCCATTTTTATACCAGGCAAATGCTTGGTATGTTCAGTCCGTCAGCGATTCCGCTGGTGGGATCCTCAAAAGCTCTGCCATCAGCTGTCATAGATGGCCTAGGCATCACTGAAGGGGCGTACTAGGGAAAATGAGGAGTGAGGTAGTTTACCGTTGCTTTCCTCACCGAGCCAGAAGTTGCTATTACATATCAGTCTGCCAAGCCCACAGGCATGCACCAACCGACCCTATGAGCAATTTTCACACCATTCATAGCAAGGACTGGCTGCAGAAGGAATGGCATTACTAGTATCACTCATACCTCAGTCACTTTCATTTTGTCAAAGCCAAGGATAAAGCTGAGACAGATCAATGAAAGTAACAAAATTGCTCTAGCCCATACCAGAAGACATAGTGCACTGTAAACACTAGGTCCCGCCAGCAAAGGCACCAAATGCTTGGGCTGTATCCAATTAAGGCCACGACCACTTCCCTCCCACTCCTAACCCTTTCCTATCCCATCGTCGCCATAATAACTATTTGTGTTGGTCTGACGTAAAGCATATTGTACGAAAACAGATTTTAAAAAAGGCAAAATTTCCCCGAGATGAATTGGCCATCAAAAAATATCGGAGGAGGATGGAGGGAGAGTCGGTGAGTCTCATGCCTTGGAAATAAACAAATATGTTGTTGTTTGAGTCATCAGTCCATAGACTGGTTTGATACAGCACTCCATGCCACCCTATCCTATGCTAAACTTTTCATTTCTACATAACTATTACATACTATATCTGCTCGAATCTGCTTGACATATTCGTACCTTGGTCTATCCCTACCGTTCTTACCACCTACACTTCCCACAAAAACCAACTGTACAAGACCTGTGTGTCTTAAGATGAGCCCTATCATTCTACCACTAATGTTTGTCAAATTTAGCCACAACGATCTCCTATCACCAGTTCGATTCAGTATCTCTTCATTCGTGATTCTATCTCCCCATCTCACCTTCAGCATTATTCTGTAACACCACATCTCAAAATCTTCTATTCTCTTTCTCTCTGAGCAAGTTATCGTCCATGTTTCACTTCCAATACAATGCCACGCTCCAGACGAAAGTCTTCAAAAACATATTTCTAATTCCTGAATCAATGTTCGAGGTGAACAATTTTATATTATTAAGAAATGTTCGTGCTAGTCTGCATTTTATGGCCTTCTCAATTCTTCCATTTTGCTACCCAAATAACAATAGTCATCTACCTCCTTTAAGACTTCATTTCCTAATGTAATATTTCTTCATCACCTGACTTTGTTCGACCGCACTTCATTACTTCTGTTTTGGACTTATTTATTTTCATCACGTACCTCCTTCACCAAGACTCTGTCCACACCATTCAGCAATTTCTCCAGATCTCTTGCAGACTCGGATAAAATAACAATATCATCCGCAAATCTCTGTGTTTTGATTTTCTCTCCTTGAACTTTGATGATGTGACCGTTCACGGTACTTTAGAGACCATATCGTGACATCCCATATCAATAATATGCCGTTTTCCCCGTCATTCTACGACGTTTAGCCGCAAAGCTAGCAGACCACAGCGCTGCACGGTATACGAACGATTCGCTGCTACTTTAGAGGACAAGAGGCTCTGTGCGCGTAATGACAAGGGCGAGTCATACGCTAGCCAACAATTAGGATGTTCCTCTCTCCTGTGCAAGTGAGTTGGAAGGAGTAAAAGGTCATGTGACAGCCCGCGAGCCATGCTTAATAAGTCGGGTTAACTTAGGGAGAAGTAACTCCCTAAATATTTGTTGGTGATTTTAGTGATACCAACCAAAACCTTCATTAGTTTCAGAATTTTCAATATTAATAATAATAAGAAGAATCATGTGATTATTGACTTACGCATATAATATTCATGAATAAGAGCTTGTCATGATCAAGGAATTATTTAGTTAGAGATGACCACGAAACATGGTCCAGTTATTCAACTTATCATTGATTACGTGATCTGAATCGGTGCAGAGAATTACAGAACGTCGTCACAGGTCTGGCGGGGTGAGCCTATCCTGGAGTTTGGCAAGACGTAAGTCAATCATTGCACAAGTGGTAAATGACGCTTTGGCGATTATAATTAAACCGCCGATCCTAAGAGAATAAGATTCGATCAGTAAAATATGGAAGGTCAGAGCTATCTTTTGATATGCAGATCAACGCCGACAAACGGCTTTTTACGGAAGTGACCCCCGACATGAAGGCGTAGTTAACTCCCACTCTTGATTTTTTCCTCTGTCTTACAAAAGAAATCGGGCAGGAGACCACTTACCCACTATCTAATGTGTCTCCGTGCTGTTCAGACGTGTTAATAATTTGCACGACCTGTGAGATTGTGTAATACTTTCATTAAGTGATGAAGTACTGCAATTGTGAGATTTAACTAGCAGAAGTACTGCATAAATCATTATTTAAGTGCAGTGATTATTGACGTGCACTTATTGTGTAAATTTCGTGTATTTATAACATTTTGTATCATGGTGTAATCACCGAGGATAGTGAACGAGGAATAACCCACCTGTTATGAGCTGCGTAGCATTCAAGCTACTGTTATATATGTTCGATGGATTTTTTTTTTTTTTTGCTAGGGGCTTTACGTCGCACCGACACAGATAGGTCTTATGGCGACGATGGGATAGGAAAGGCTTAGGAGTTGGAGGGAAGCGGCCGTGGCCTTAATTAAGGTACAGCCCCAGCATTTGCCTGGTGTGAAAATGGGAAACCACGGAAAACCATTTTCAGGGCTGCCGATAGTGGGATTCGAACCTACTATCTCCCGGATGCAAGCGCACGGCCAACTCGCCCGGTCGATGGATTTGTGTGTGGCTAGATTAATTCACTACTAGTCAAATACAGTGTAGTGTTGTGGGAGCACAATTGGAATTACAATTAGAACGTTGAAAAAGTGAATTTGTTCAGGAAATTGCGATTCACGCATAATAATAATAATAATAATAATAATAATAATAATAATAATAATAATAATAATAATAATAATTTGGGCAGCGTCTGCTGAAAGCACAAACGTGGATGTGAGTTGTCTTACATTGTGAGGGGATGTGAAATAAGCAAGTTAGTGACCCTTAACGTTGGATTACAGTGCAAGTGAATACGTGATAGTTCAGCAATATTGGGATAAATTTAACCATGCCTGAATGTAGTGCGTATTACAAGTTGACCCAATTATAACCATAGTGTTTTCCCCTTTACATATTGGAACGAGTGATCGCTGGTCTGGGAAGAGAATACACGAGTCACTTACCTACCCAGCATCTCATTGTGTTGGATACCTCCAGGATTATTATACGTGGTGAAGTCTACAAGATGAAGTTCATCCCGGAAACGAACCAAGGACCTCACGACATCAAAGGCAGCAAGATGATGGCTTAAGCTGTTATGAGTGTGCTTCCTCGGACAAGAATGATCACCCTAGATAAGTGCATTTTCAAATTTACTATGTTTGAAAGTCATTTCCCTCCTGTACATAGTTAGAATTAGCATGTCAAGTAGATTAAAAATGTGAATGGCGATCGCAGGCTGTTCGAAGGGATTAAAACTTTTAGCTTGTGTAGTAGGAAGTTTGTTACTGGCATGATGACCAGCAGTTAATTTAAACCCCTTGGAAAGTAATGCATGTTAGTTATAAGATTCCTGTAATGATTTATTTTTGTCTTCAAGAAGTGTTATGATGGATGGAAGTGGTATCCATCTAGGTAATCCCAAATCTTATGATAAAATGAGATGCTCTGCCTCTTCAAAGAATACGAGGATGACTTGTATGTCATGTATAAGACGGAGCATATGAGGAGTTCAAATGATGTTTTTAGATGCGAGTATAATTTCTAGATCGTGAATTTAATATGTAAATTTTTTTATAGAATGGCATGAATTAATATCTCTTATGTAAATATATGCGAGTGTTTGTGGTATTGAGCCGGAAGTGATGGTGGGTGAATATCTGTCGATTGATAGTCAAGGCGATATAAATATGTGCCAGAGATAATTTATACAAAGCGTGAAGAATTGCACCACGCTAGTTATATTGGGATTAGGTTGAATGGAACCATGTGAGAATTGACATGTTAGCGTTGAGCTTGAATAAGCCGTGTTGGCCCGAATTTTATATCGAGGCAGCTTATTAAAGAGATATATCTTCCCCCGATTGTATGAAAGGGAGGCGTACGAAAGTACCGTTACGCTAGAGAAAGTGCCAGCTGGATACAAGGGCTGATGAAGCTGTGGGCACGTTACAAGCCTTGACTGTGGAGTGTTCAATGGCAATTTACTTTCTAACAATATCCGATGGACATTCACGCATTGAGTAGCTAATTGTCACCGCGACTGAATTAATATATTAGGAACAATAGACTTCCTCCCAATTTTATTTTGTTAATTCTATCCGATCTAGAAATTCAAAACATGCATCCTGCGGTGAGAAGACCATGAGTTCGACCCCCATCTAGGGCAACGTGTATCATTGCTATTATTTTTGGTAATGGAAGGACCATTCCCTCCATATAATCTTGTATATATGATAAAGGGTCATATTATATGTTTGGTAGTAGTTGAGTGTATTATTACATGTAAAATGTCGTGTTATTGTCCACGCGTCATCCATAAGCCCAGTATTATTTTATGTTAATTGATCAAATGGTATTTTTTTAAATTTTAATCCCGGCGAAATATGCCTATCCGATTAATTACACCTTTGTAAATAATAATGAAGTTAGTTATTAGGGCTGAACATGACTTTCAGATATCTTGGAATGTGCTTGTCATAATTAACATACTGTCTTAATCCTTGATCGCGTAATGATATGATCACAAGAAATTATAATATTTCAAAACTCCAGTTCATGAATAGAAAGCTGGGATGATATCCAGAGGGGTGATCATTATAGTGCCGATTATTATGTATAATTAATTGATTAATTAATTAATAAATGCCTAACAATGTTGTGAATAATAGAGGTAGTAACAAGTGAAAGGCCTCTAAATGTCAGGATTATTGGTGTGGAATACTAATTCCACAAGACAATTAAATAATAATTTCATCAATATGAATCCCGCCTTATTTTTTAATTTTTGTGATTCAGATGATATACGGCACATTTCGTTGTAGTTGTGGATGTTCTTTCTCAGTTGATAATAAATCTGATATTCATAAAACTTTAAAACATCATTCTTCTGATTTAGTAGTGACGTTGTATTCCTCTTCTATATTGAGATCCCTACTTATAAATAATTTATTAATGCCCATTAGTCCGAACGTACCATAGACCTGGAATGCTCTAAAATTATAGCCGTGGTTATTCTGAAGTAGGGATGATGAGAATTCGAATCTAGGGCCGTTCGTCGAAGATATTATCACGTATTTTCCATTCGGCCGATGCACTCACGAATTATTATTATTATTATTATTATTATTATTGTGCACTGAAGCCCCGGACAGGCACAATATCCTTTCCAAATTTCTCTTTGATTTCCTTTATTGCCTGTTCTATATAAACACTGAAAAGGTGATGGGAAAACTGCAGCCTTGCCTCACTCCTTTCTGCTGCCTCTTTTTCAAAGGCCTCTTTTCTCATCATTGCTGACCGATTTGTGTATAGATTGTTGATAATTCTCCTTTCTCGGTATCTGATCCCAATCATCTCCAGAATCTCATACAGCTTGGTCCAATCAACATTATCGAATACCTTTTCTAGACCTACGAACGCCATGTTTGTGAGCTTGTCTTTTTTAATTTGGTCCTCCTAGATCAGACGTAAAGTCAGGATTGCTTCACGTGTTCCCACATTTCTCCTGACGCCAAATTTATTTTCTCCCAAGTCAGTTTCAACTTGTCTTTCCATTCCTCTGTAAATAACACGTGTTAAAATTTTGCAGGCGTGAGATTTGAAACTAATGGTACGGTAGTTTCCATACTTGTCAGCACCGGCTTTCTTGGGAATTGGTTTAACGACATTCTGCCGATTTTTTTTTTTTTGCTATTGGCTATACGTCGCACCGGAATATATAGGTCTTATGCCGACGATGGGACAGGAAAGAGCTAGGACTGGGAAGGAAGCAGCCGTGGCCTTAATTAAGGTACAGCCCCAGCATTTGCCTGGTGTGAAAATGGGAAACCACGGAAAACCATCTTCAGGGCTGCCGACAGTGGGGTTCGAATCCACTATCTCCCGAATACTGGATACTGGCCGCACGTAAGCGACTGCACCTATCGAGCTCGGTCTGCCGAAAATCAGATGGCACTTCTCCTGTATCATACATCTTACATACTAAACAGAACAACCTCTCCATTCTGGTTTCTCCTAAGGCAGACAGTAATTTTGAGGGTATGTCATCAATTCCCGGTGCCTTGTTCCTACTTAGGTCTCTCAAAGCTCTGTCGAATTCTGGCCTCATAATTGTTCCCCCATGTCATCAGCATCAACAGCCTCTTCTTGTTGCAGAACACTGGCATCTACTATTTACCTTGATACAACTGTTGGATATGTTCCTGCCATCTTTCTGACTTGTATTCTTTCCCTAGAAGTGGTTTTTCAACTGAGTTCTTACAATTCATAAATCTACTTTTCCTTTCTGCAAACGTTTCCTTGATTTTCCAGTATGCAGCATCTGCCTTTCCTAAGGCCATACAACCTTCAACATCCTTGCACTTCTCTTTCAGCCATTCTTCCTTAGCTGTCTTGCACTTTCAATCCACTTTATTGTTTCTTTGCCTGTACTCTTTTCTGCGCTCCTGATCTTTTACATTCTTGTACTTCCGTCGTTTTTCAATCAGGTCTAGTATATCTTGAGTTATCCATTGTTTCTCAGTTGATCTTTCCTTTCTTACCAACTTTTCTTCAGCAGCCTTACTAATCCCATTCTTCCTGGCTGTCCATTCTTCCTGTACTGTGTTTCCTTCAGCCTTTTCACTTAGTCCCTGGGTTACATGTTCCTTGAAACAATCCCTCACACTATTTTCTTTCAACTTGTCTAGATCCCATCTTATTTCATTCCATCCTTTCTTCAATTTCTTCAACTTCAGATGGCATTTCATGACCAACAGGTTGTGGTCAGAGTCCATGTCTGCTCCTGGGAAAGTCTTGCAATCCAACACATGCTTTCTAAATCTCTGCCTAAACATAATGAAGTATATTTGATACCTTCCAGTGTCTCCAGGTCTCGTCCATGTATACAGCCGTCGTTTGTGGTGTTTGAACCAAGTGTTAGCAAGGAGTAAATTGTGATCGTTGCAGAATCCAACCAGCCTGCTTCTTCTTTCATTCCTTCGTCCAAAACCTTATTCTCCTACTGTATTACCTTTTTTTCCTTGGCCAACCACTGCAATCCAGTGTCCCATCACAATTATATCCTCATCACCTTTTACATACTGTATTAAATCTTCTATCTCTTCATATATTCTTCCGATTTCTTCACTATCCGCTGAGATAGTAGGCATATTGACCTGCAATATTGTGGTGGGCATTGGCTTGGTGTCTATCTTGACCACAATAATCCTTTCACTATGCTGGTAATAGTAGCTTACCCTCTACCCTATTTTCTTATTCATTATTAAACCAGCTCCTGCATTTACCCTGTTTGATTTTGTGTTTATAATTCGGTAGTCGCCTGGCCAGAAATCCTGCTCTTCCTGTCAACGTTCTTCGCGTATACCAAATATATCTTTAGTCTATCCATCTCCCTTTTCAGATTCTCTAACCTACCACAGCGATTCAAACTTCTAACATTCCACGCTCCGACTCGCAGAATGTCAGTATCCATCTTCCTGATGATTGCCCACTCTCGTGTAGTCCCCACCCGAAGATCCGAATGGGAGACTATTTTATCGCCGGAATATTTTGCCCGGGAGGAAGGCATCATCAGTACATCATTCATACAGAGAGAGTTGAATGTCCTCGAGAGTTAGTTATGGATGTAGTTTGCCGTTGCTTTCAGCCGTGTAGCAATATCAACACGGCTTAGCCATCTTAAGTATTATACAAGACCATATCAGTCACTCATATAGAATGCCGCCCTTGCAACTTCCGAAAAGCTGCTGCTCCTCTTTCGATGAACCATTCGTTAGTCTGGTCTCTCGACAGATACCCATCCGATATGGTTGCACCTACGGCTCTGCTACCTGCTTCATTGGAACACGCATGCCTCCCCACTGCGGCAAGGTCACATGGTTCACAGGGAAGGCAAAAACAAATATAATATGACGCAATATTTGTATGCTTGGAAACAAAAAGCCCATGGTGCTAAAGCCCCGATGGACCTTGGGCTACAAAGCAACGGCTGCTCAGTCTGAAAACCTGCAGATTATGAGGTCACGAGTGGTCAGATTGATGAATCCTCTCGGGCGTTTTTCTTGACTCTCTACTCCTGGGCTACGTCTTAGAGTCATATAGATCCTCAATTTTAATCACTTAGACTGAGTGGACCTTGAAACTGCCCTCAGATCCAGTTAAAATCCCCGAACTCTCCAGAAACCATCCCAGGGTCTCCACGTAAGAGGCAAGCTTGCTACCCCTATCCCGCGATGTCAGCCCTATTTACATGATTAACCTGCCGAAGTGATGTAACGTACGTGCAAAGCGGATGGTATTGTGCACATTCTTACCCTTCCCCTGAATATCCACTTCTGGTCGAACGGCAATTATGCACTCACTTTCGGGATTATTTTAGTTACAAATGAAGGTTATTCAACCTTTCCGTACCACGAACATCTCTTTCACGCTTGACCCTTTTACCCATTTCTGCCAATTTGAGATTGGTATATTACACAATTTGTTTTTATAGTGTCCTCAGGGAAAAAGTAAATTCCATGCTTCCATCGCCCAATTTACATTTCGTGCTTGTCATTTAGCATCTTGTTTATGTCTCACGAGATTCCTGTCTAGATATTTTTTGTGTCGCGTTTCTGTAGTGTTCATCTCACGTGGTTCCTTCACCTTTCCCTTTGTATAGGGGTCTATTTCATAACCACTTTGTCAGAATTTGCAAAAAGGGTTCCGTTTCTATTCCAGAAAACTCACTTTCATATTTTTGTTAAATTCTTTCAACATTGTCACTGCAACTAAATCTTCAACTGCTTCCTCCTTCCTGTACATCTCCTTTCCCACTTGATCTGTCCATTGTTCCATGCATTCTCGTCAGCCATAGTTCACTATATGTTTACAATTCAACAATGCCAGAAACACTAACGTAACAAGGATAAAGGTGAAGATAAATCTCACTGAACTGCAAGGATTACAACAAAGCACCGCATACGAAAATAACGAACCTTCACCAATATGCTCAGTTGCAGAATTATGTGGATATTAATGAACTTGGAATACCTAGAAGGATGGAACGTGTGCGAAACCATTACGTAGTGGGACAGGACGAAATCCATGAATGAGAGAAACCCTCACCATGCCTGGGTTTAAAGGGGAAAATATCTATATATAAAATAAGAGTTTTGTCTGTACATTGCTCAGAATTTGAAAATAATGGTATTTCTGTATCGGTCATGTCAACAGGAACAAGGAAATGCACTTTTTACTTTTCCGTAATGTATGTATGTCTGTCTGTCTGTCTGTCTGTCTGTCTGTCTGTACACGCATCACTAGAAAACGGCTAAATAGAATGTAGTGAAAATTGGTATGCAAAGTCGGGGAATAAGTTGCTACAATCTAGGCCATAAATAATTTTATTCACGCTGATAGAAATGGTAGTTTAGGGGAAGGCCAAGAAATTAATTTTCAAATATTTAGGTAATTAGTGGCCCTATCTTAATGAAAATTGGTATAAAAAGTCGGGGAGTAGGTCTCTATAATATAGGCTATAAATAATTATATTCACACGGAGTAAAATGGTAGTTTAGGGGAAGGCCAAACATTTAATTCTCAAATATTTACATTATTAGTGGTCCTATCACAATCAAAATTGGTATGCATAGTGAAATGGTAGCCGGAGCGGGAGGAGGGATGGTCGGTGATCCTAAAGCCTTGGCAATAAAAACATGTAATACGAGGTAATATTTGTGTGATTTAAAACAAAATGTTAAAGTTCTGAAGGCTGCTGTGCCTAAAAAGCTGCAGGTTACGAGGTAACGTATGGTCATATTGAAGAATCCTGTTGGATGTTGTTCTTGACTTTCTACACCGGGGAATCAAACTTTCTCTCATAACTTATAGATCCTCAATTTTAATCACATACGCTGAGTGGACCTCGAACCAGCCCTCAGATGTAGGAAAATATCTCCTAATGGCCCGAATCCATCCCAGGACCTCCATGTAAGAGGAAAGCTTGCTACCCCTAACCCGCGGTGTCAGCCCTGTGTGAATGATTTACCTACCGAAATAATGTAACTCACGTGCAATGCGGTTGGTACTGTATACAGACTTATACTTCCCCTGAATCTCCACTGTTTGCCGAACGGCAATTACGCACTTATTTTCGGGACTGACTATACACAGATATTGTCGTAAACAAGAGTGGGGAGTTCAGTACTCGAGTGTAGACACAATAGTTTTTGTTGCCTGACCTGATGATTTCTGAAGTGATGAGGTTTACTCAGGAAGGTATATTTATTGTCTGTTTATCATACATATTGTCTCGTGTCACATGTAACACACCACCATCCATATCACTAATTAATTGGCTGTGATGAGGGCAAAATTGGTCATTCGCCGCCGATGTTCACAGACTACAGTCTGCTGCCTCCAGCGTTGTGTTCTCATCTTTCATTACCGACTCTCTGTTTATCCACTGAACGATGGGAAAGAGAGATAAAATGTTCCGAACACTCAGGTTAGGGTGGCTGAGGTCATACGATTATTACAAGGGTGGATATAATGCAAACAGCGTGAAGTAAAGCAGCAATCCTGGAAGTTTAAGAATTGAAATTTGTAAAATCTTAATCCCAGATGTCTATTCCTAGGAGGAAGAGAAAACAAATTAAAACACACAAACTAATACACCTCAGGGAATCAGATTTTTTCTTTTTTCAAGTAAATTTCTACATCCAAGTTAAATTAAGCTTCGAAAGAAATTAAACATTAGTCTTAAATTATCCGAATAAAGCCAAAATTATGTTTTTTGTTTACTGAATTCGGTATTATATTCTGTTGGTAAGGCGTCCTTGGACGTGCATGCAGTATGCTCAGGGGGCCTCAGAGGCAAAACATTTGGGAAACCCTGCTATGTATGGCTGTTGACAACACTGTGGGTGTGTCACTTTTGACCCAGGAGATCCTCCGAAAATGCGTATTCTATGTTGTTAGTAGTGGGAGCAAAGTATGTTCAGGAACAACTGGGCCTCCAGTGCCAGGCTAGGCTTGGCCTGGGATCAAGCAGTTGGCCTACGAGGCGGTCAGCCTCACGGTCAAGCTGTACCACACCAAATACACTATTTCACTGGCGAGAAGGAAGCCTTAGCCGTGGTGTGGGCCATGAGCAATTTCAGAGGCTACTTGGAGGGAAGGAAGTTCCAGCTGTACACCGGTAACGCAGCTCTCAAATGGTTGAACTCGGCCTCTGGCTCAAAATCTAAACAGATGAGATGGGCTCTGTTAATCGCGGAATTTGATATTGATGTGTTTCACGTCCCAGGATCGACGAATGACCGGGTCTGAAAAGAAATGAAATGAAATGAAATGAAATGAAATGAAATGAAATCCCCATCTGGCGGCGAGGGTAGGAAGTATCCCGGTTGCCGAAGCCTGTCGCACTCACCTGGGACATTGATTAATAGCTGACAGATGGAATTAAAAGATATTGTAGAATGTTTGTCCACATGGGTTGACCGGTATTTGAACCACGAAACCCAGCGGTGAGAGGCCGACATTCTGCCACCTGAGCCACTTTTAACATATACTGTGAGAGCAGGTGGTAATTAACTTCTAAAACATTAGTTTTCAGTTTTCAGTCAGTAAGCTGTTACCACTGGCTACCTTTAGACCCGAAGGTGATTAAAGAGAGCCTTCAGGAATTCCACGGGAGACTGGAAGAGAACCCGACTAGCTTCATCGAGGGATCGGTCAGTCTACTTGGAAGGACTAATCTACTAGGGAACATCTTCGTTCAACTCGTCATATCGCAGTTAAGGGGACAAGCCCCTACTTGGTGGATTAACTTAAAGGGCTTGAACTTAAACTGGACTGACTTTAAGATGGAACTCCTTGCGAGTTTTAATTCTGAAGGGGTGAAGAGCTCTGTGAAAAGGAAGCTACTGACTGATACACAACCCACCGGCATGAGAGCTAGAACGTTCGTCCTTCAGAAGTACCAGCTCTTCAAGCGGCTGCATCCTGAAGAAATCGAGTACGAGATCCTACCAGACGTCGTAGAGTTACTCCACGACAAAATTATACCCCTAGTGAATGCATCGCAAATGAGATCCTTTGATGATCTGCGTAGAATCATCGCCAGTTGGAAGAAGAACACAAGAGTAAAGCTACGGAAGAGATCAGCTCGGTTAGTCAATGCTACCAGTGTGGAAGAACGGGACACTTGAAGAACAAATGCCCAACCTTGGCGTCGGTAAACTAGGTCTAGCCCATTCTGGATTGAGAGGGGATGGGACCGGGAGCAGAAATGCTCCTCAAGACCCGCCAGACAAGTAGTCCTGGACAAGTGGGAAATGTATTGGTCAGACTGTGAGAAGAACAGACGAACCTCGCCCAGCTTTCATCTTGAGGATAGGCAATGAGAATATTTCAGTCATACACGACAACCAAGCAAGCCACTCATTCGTAAATGGAACTGTTGCCAGATTACTACCTCCTCTGTAGTCTCACCATCTCGGAAGGGTAGTGGGAGCAGCGGATAGGGTAACATATTCCATCCAAGGACAGACTAGCCTAAACTAGCGTTTAGCTAAATGCATAGACCTGTCTATTGTAGTTAACGTTGCAGTGATTCAGAACCTAATACCCGACATTATATTAGGTCATGACTTTTTGGTAGAATACAAGGTGAGCCTAGACTATGCAGCTCATGAAGTCTTCGGGAAAAGACAGACGTCTGCGGGTCACCTGGCACGATGGAAATCTCCGGACTCGCAATGATGTGGAAGTCGACGTAGACCTGGGGGATATCCAGTTAACGCATCTTCAACTAAGTGAAGAAGGGGAGCTAAAACACGCATTTAGGCAATGTCCAGAAGTCATCACCAATTAAATAGGACGGACTACCACTGCAACGCACAACATTAAATGCAGCACCTCCTTATCCATCAAGCAACGCCTATATCCAAGCGCATTTCGTCATTGAGAAGATTCTTGAAATGTTGTCTTTTGATTTGCCTCTGCCCAATCCTTAATGCTTATCTCTTTGATAATTTGCAAACTATCCCTACAGCATACAACTAGGTCAATTGTACTGCCCCCATTTTCTACTATATAGGTTAGTTTTCCACTCTCATCTCCAAACCACCACCCATTCAATATATAAATCTCCTCTACCGCGCATAATTCTAGTAGTTTTTCTCCATTTCTGTTACATTCTTTATCCTGGCTATTTCTATTAACTAGTAATACCCCGTCCTCAAGTTGACTGTAAACTGGTTTCTTGTCCCCTATCCTCGCATTAAGATCGCCCATAATAATAATGCTTGCCTGATCATACGTACTTCTCATTCGTCTAATTTCTGTCGCTAAATTCTCAAAAAAATCATTCTGCGCAAATGGGGAGCTCAAAGGTGGATTATATATAAAAGCTATACATATTTCATTCCTCCAATTGACCCTATCTAATATTCTTATCCAGATTAATTCCTTAAACTCAGATTCTAAGAGCTGTATTCTATCTTTTAAGTTATTTTTGATAACCACTGAAATTCCGCCCGATATCCTTCCTCTATTGGATCTCCTTGATCCATATTGACTCCATACGATACACCCTTCTATCTTTAAGTCTTTCTTGTAATCAGCCCAAGTTTCTACAAGCCCAAGGATGTCCATTTCTAGTAGCTCTTTAAAGTCTTCGTTACCTATTTTGCTCCATACTCCTTCAATGTTAACACATGATACCTTAAACTCTAGTTATTTTTTACTTCTATGTTATAAACTCCCTGACTTACTTCTAGTCATTCTAGATCTTTCCACTTCCATTATACTTCCCTCTGGAGAGCAAATAACGTCCTTCTCAGATAGTTCTTCTGTGATTTTTAATCTACTACATGAGCCCATCCCCTTCTTCTGAAAAAAGTCTGTTAGACTCACTGACCTACGCCTGGAAGTATCCTCAGCTCCTCCACGCGGCGCCGCTGTTGACATCCGGCTTGCCTCGTCGTTCCTCCCACTGTTATTTAACTCCGCTGGAAGATCTGACGTAGGCTGTTGAGTCACCTGTCCAGGGTTATCAACCCCAGTACCGCACGTATACTCTGGAATCCCTTGTGTCATCACTCCTTCACCATGCACTTCCGCTGATGACCCAAACTGCTTACTTCGTTCCTTAAACATATCACCCAGATCACTGACCGTCCACGTTCTCGCCCAGGTATCTCCCATCACATGCAAGCGGTTTCCTCTTATAAATGCCCGTAGATTCGATTTTCTTGCTTGTCATAAATGGAATTGTAGAACTCTTTGCTCTTGGAGGCTTTTTCTGTCCATTTCCCTTTTTATCCAAATTCAAGTTCCTCGCACTATTCAAAATTCGGCTTGCCATTAATGAGGAAACAAACTTAATTCTAACAGGTCTTCTTCCTCTATTCTTTCCCATCCTATACACATCATCTATCTCCCTTTCGGTACAATCAATGCCTAATTTCTCTCTCATTAGCTTAAAGACTGAGTTTAGATTCTCCTTCCGTTTCATCCAGACCGTAAATAATAATATTTCTTCTCTTCTCCTCCTCCGTTCTTCTGCTATCTTGCCATTGAAGTACCTGTACTTGTTCTTCTAGCGCCTGTATCCTCTGATTTATTATAGCACTTTCTTCCTTGTCTTCTCTTATGTTCGCCTTTATATCTGTTAGATCTTTGGTTATGCTGTCCTTCATATCGTTGATTTGTTGGAACTGTGTTTCGAGCATTTCTTTGGCTGGTCAGTCTGAGAAGCATCGCGGACAACTTCCTTGATTATCTCAATGTTTTCCCATGTCAATGGGCCTGGGTTCATCTCTACGCCTCCGATGACTAATAGAGTAGCCACTATAGCTGCCGCCATCAACAGTTCTGTCAGTCCTATTTCTTTATTAAATCCTAATATACACTCCGTCTTGATCCACTTGACCCGGTTGTGCCATCGCCCTATCACACTCCTATACTGCTGCGCTGTTACGCCCATATTGCTTTTCCTGCACTTCCGCACCGTTACCACGCACGTCTGTTCACTAGCTCAGCTCAGCAAAGACTGGATTCATGAAATGGGAGGGCAAGGTCTCATCGAACCCCCTAAATCCTGTCTGACATCGCCTATCGTTCTAACGAAGAAGAAGAAGAATGGGGAGTGTTGACTGTGTGTGGACTTCCGCAAGTTGAACTAGAAGACCGTTAGTGATGCCTACCCCATGCCTGACCTGAAAGACTCACTGTAATAAGTAAGTGGATCTAGGATTTTCAGCATCTCCACTGCGGATACTGGCAAGTGAAGGTCGAGGAAAGTTCTAGACCACTGACAGCCTTCATGACACTGAGAGGATTGTACCAGTTTACAGTAATGCCTTTTGGACTGAAGAATGCTCCTGCAACCTTCATGCGACTGATGGATAAGGTGTTGTCAGGATTTGTTGGAGATTTCTGCCAAGTGTATGTCGACGACATTTTAATTCACAGCAAGCATTTTCAAGAACACCTTGTAAATCTGAAGAAAGTGCTGGAACGACTGAAATTCATGGACTGATTTGCCAACTAGAGAAGTTCCACTTCGTCCAGTCCTGCGTAGAATATCTTGGCCATGTCCTAACATCTGAAGGTTTTGAAAGGCAACCGGAGAAGAATAGAGGTATCAAAGATGCTGAACGCCCGCGGATGCTATATCAGCTTCGTACCACACTTTGAAGAGAAGGCAATACCACTCACCGATCTACTCCAAAACAATCGCCCGTTTCGATGGACCAGCAAGGAAGAGGCTAAATTCCTAAGCATTAAGGCTGCGATATGTAACGCTCCCGGTCTAGCCCATCCCGACCCTCAACGGAAGATGTACCTGCAGAAGAACGCCGGCGACTCCGGCTTAGGAGCAGTGTTATTCCAGGAGAGGGGTGATGGCGGAAGGGGCACCATCGAGTATGCCAGAAAAAAGCTATCTCCGACCGAACAACGCCATTGCACTAGCGAGAAGGAAGCCTTAACCGTGGTGTGGACCATGGGCATATTCAGAGACTACCTGGAGGGAAGAAAGTTCCAGTTGTACACCGATAACGCAGCTCTCAAATGACTGAACGTGGTCTCTGGCTCAAAATCGAAACTGATGCGATGGGCTCTGTTAATCACAGAATTGTTTATGTGTGTCACGTCCCAGGATCGACGAACATAGGAGCAGAGAGTTTATCTAGGTACCCGGTGATGGAACCTGAACCTAGGGGAAGTTTCTGCAAAAGCACCAGAGTGAATCTAATGCAACTGGTGTTATGATCATCAAGAAGGAACTTGAACTGGGAGTAATCAAGCAATGGCAAGAACAAGACAAGCCTAGGACCATGACGCAGTAGATTAGGCCACAGAACACCGATAGTCGACTCGTTCCGAGGGAATTCAAGATATCCTACAAGTACTTCCGTGTTGACGGAGGATTATTAATGTGCAGATCTCACCTCTCTGACACTCCTGTAGTAGTGGTGATCCCTAGACAGCACGCGATGGACATCATCGAGAAGTTCCACGACAGCACTGAAGCCCGTCATCCAGGAGGTGAAGAGACATATCAGTCTATCCGACGAAGATTCTTCTGGGTCAACCAACGGAAAGTCATCCTTGACTATGTGAAAGGGCGATACATCTTTGCCTTCACCAGGGCGAGGAACAGGAAAGCAGACTCCAGTCAGCGAGGAAGACGGCCGCACCGCCCTTGGAAGGTCATAGCCCTGGACTTGATGGGTAAAACAGATCTTCTAGTAATCACTGACCACTTCACAAGATGGATTGAAGCCTTTCCGATACCAGAAGCCACGACTGAACGCAGCACCAGTCTTCTACAGAATGATGTATTCAGCCGCTATGGTTATCCACGATGCATTCTATCAGACAACGGTAGTCCGTTCACGTCAAGGAAGTGGCAGCAAATGGTGACTTAATGGGGTGTGTAGCACTTTACCACCCCTATATACAATCCAAGGGCCAATCCAACGGAACGACGGAACAGGGAGCTAAAAAGGATGCTACGGATCCACTTAATAGATAAAGAACGTCGAATTTGGGACCGTCAGATACCGCAGTCACTCTTTGCTCTGCGATGACACATCAACCGTGTCATTGGCTATTCCCCAGTGGAGCTGTTCCTTGGTGGACAGCTATACGGCACCGGTGATTGGGAGATTCGCTCAATACCCCCATCTGGTCAGAATGATGCAGCTGCTTACCTAGCAGAGTGGCAGAATAAGCAGCAGCAGCACATCTAGGAAAAGCAAACTTTGGCCGAAAATAGATCCCTTACCCAGGCCAAGGTTCAAGATGTCGAAGAGACCCAGAATTTCCTACCAGTCCAGCAAGTGTTGCGACGTAACCACCCAGTCAGTAATAAAATTGGAGGGTTTCATGCAGGTCTCGCACCCAGGTGGGTTGGTCCTGGCGAGGTCGACAAGCAGCTGCGCTATTTATTTATCTCGTATGGCGTATAGAGGGTACATAGAAACTATATATAATACACACTTAAAAATATATACACTTAAAGTAGATAGAAAAACAATCGGACAAAGGACCAATGGATAGTAATATAACTTATAATTTAATGTTCAGAGAATTTAACCAATTCACTGCCTCTTCACTTGCCGCATGAAGTTCGTGGTATCCTCCCTGGAAGCTCCGAAGTGGGCACATCATTACAGCATGGTGGACTGTCTGAGCCACGTCACTGCAGTCGCAATGAGGGCTGGAAATTTTTCCCACTTGTGGAGCCAGAAGTTGCATCTTCCAAGACCGGTCCGCACTCTGTTCAACGAAGCCCAGATTCTTCTTGGCAAGTTGAACCCAGCAATTTTCCTACAAGGGTCAGACATCAACTCTAGCTGGTCAGGGTTTGAATCAGCCCATCTTTCCTCCAGGCATTATTCATGTTGTACTGCGATTCAACTAGCCTCTTTCCTAGTTGCCATGATGGATGTCGAGATTTTAATCTTCTGTGCTTCTGAGTGTTGCAGTCCTGATGAATCGGCAAGACTGTATTTGCAGTACATTTTAACCATTCCTTCTTCAGAGCACTTAGCCTTCGAAGGTGAGGAGGATGGATGTTAGTTAATACCGGCAGCCATTTAAATGGTGTGGATTTGAGTGTGCCAGACTGTCTTCATGTTATCATTCAGCCGGATATCAACTTATCCTATGTGTGCACTGTTGATCCATACAGGGCTGCAATATTCTGCAACTGGGTATACTAGGGCAAGAGGTGTTGTTCGGAGGACATTAGCATTTGCTTCCCAACTAATGCCATTGAGTTTGTGAAGGATGTTGTTACGTCTTTTAACCTTAGCTGCTGTTCTGTAGAGGTGCTATTTATACGTCAAAGAGCGATCCAGCACAATACCCAAGTATTTTGGATGAGCACAGTATTTTAGCTATTGTCCTCTGAATTGAACTTGTAGAGGGCAACGTTGCTTCACGTCCTTAGGTATAACCTTAAAGTGCACTCTACTTGAACCCCGGGTGGTGCTAAGTAAGTAACAACATCGGCTGCTGAACCAAAATAAATTTTCTGGTGGATATCCCAACAAACGGTTCTTCTCAGAACCAAACAACAAGAAAGAACCTAGGACATTCACTGACAATACTACAACTAAATGTTGAAGGCATAAGCAAGGCAGTGAGCGATATATTTACAAGAGTGCTGAATGACAACCAAGCTGGGCCATGGTGTCTACTTACTAAAGACCAACCCTCCTGTCAAGGTCCACGCATCAGAATTGCGGCGAGTCACTCAAACACTGCGCATACAGAGTAAGCCTGGTACTGCCACGGGCCAACCTGGAGGAGAGGCTACTAATGACACAATCTGGTAATGAGGAAGAGAACGCATCGACTACCACCGACGAGGAAGCTGGCAGCAAAACGGCACTGACCCCCACACGGCACGATCCGGTCAAGAGGAGGAGAGCACGTCCAGTGACGTCGAGGAAGAGAGAAGATCAAGTCAAAGTCGATGAGTGTGATAGACTGTTGAAAGGGGGGACCTTGATGCGAGTGTAATGGACTAGTATAACATGGAAACAATTCTCTAAACCCATGAGTAAATAGTAAAAATATCGAGCTCGATTAATAGGGGTTATCTATATAAATAAAGTTGTAGGGGGTCCGCTGTCTGTAATTCCTTTTGTTTAGCCAAATTTTCAAATATTTATCCGTTTTAGGTCAACTCAAGACCGAATCGGTAGTTTTTACTTTCCGTGTCTGTTTGTCTGTTCCACATCACGTCGAAACGGCTGGATAGATCTCAACCAAACTTCATATTTAGATTATACTCATCCCGGGAAGTTTTCGATATGCATATCACTTTATAATATTTGAATAGACGGGGGTTTTATAGGACAACCACAACGGTTTTCCTCCATTTTCTCTTATACTAATGATTTTCTGTAAACTCTGTGGACCGTATGTGAAAGGTCTCTTCATTATAAACAACTTTCGTTATGTTCATAATTTACCTTACTCTTCAAATGACGGACAAATTTACTATTTTCTGCCGATACCAAGCTCTGCATTGAGTGACCGACAGACCGACGACGAATATATGGGTTACCATGGCAACGTCTCTGACTGCTTGCCAGCAGGGAGGTAACGTATTGCCATTTTCCTCATCATTCCTTTAAATTCGTGGTTGTTCCTTGGGTAGAAAGCAAGAGATTCGTCAATCGGCCATTCTGCTGGATATTGGCGGAATATCATTGGAAGTTATAACCGTCCTCGAATAGCTTAAGTAATGGCTTCTTATCTGATTACCTAAGGATCCCTGTGCCTAAATTTCTCTCCGATTACCGCTTTCTTATATCCATAACTCACACCGGCATAATTTATTGAGGAGCATTTGATTTTCCAATACATTCACTTGGTATTTACATATTTGTCGTCATCCGGATGTCCTCAGTTATAATCCATTTTCTATTAATTTCAACATACTAAACTGTATTACTTTCTTCCTTAATTACCACGTATGTGTGCGAGTACTAATCCCGAAAGCTGGACACTCTTTTCTTTGAGGAAATATTCTAAGCTATGCAAGTGTATAACTTTTGGTCCTGGAAAATTCCGAAATATGGATGCAATTTTAACGACGGTGCAGACCTTCGTTTCGGGGTAATTAGTGGCTAATCAGAAAGTCGTATCACAATTCAGAAAGCAAACGGCGTTTCATTTTGGAGAGGTCTACAACATTTGTCCTATGACTTTTCGTCGCATGTCTATCCCTAATACGTTAAATAGAGCTGTATTTCTCGATTTCAAGTTCACTTTGTACTTTTACACGTATAGGTTACCATTTGGCACACTTATAGGAAAGGTAGAATCATGACATTCGGCACGCACATTGAGATGACCAATGGCCATGTGATAGCCAAATTTTATGATTCTAGCTGTAACATGAGTATCAAAAATATAAAGTAGTATGTGAAAACTGTACAAAATGTCACCCCATTCAATGAATTTAACTCAATCTAACCGATAAATATAGGAGATACGAGAAGATCTCGTAGGACCAACCATGTAGAGCACTGAAAGAGGCGTCTGATGGTGAAGTCCGTTTGTAGATACGTGGTGCAGTTTCAAAGCAGTAACTATCGAAATAAAGGTCTGCACTTCTAAAGTGTGACTGTACATTGACTATTTTGGCGAAATTTCCGTACAGTTATCCGTTTCAGGCGTAATAATTACCATCTGCATATATTCAGTTTTGGTGTCTGTTTGTTTGTCTGTTTGTCTATAACTTGGAAACTACTGGATATATTTCCACCAAACTTGATATGTAGAATCCACCTGTCCTTTGGTAGGTTTTAGGGTAAATATTGTTTCTAAATCCCTGAATTGACTGAGGAATTATACGAATCCGAAACCGTGATTTTGCATTCCCACAAAATATACACAACCAAACTTAATGTAAATTTACCTGCCTTACGAGTAATGGAAATTAATTTCTACGTCTCTTTCCTCATGTGCATCATTTCATTACGAGGATTAATAAGGAAGGAATATCATTAACGGATCGTTTCCCGGTACAAGTCCCACCGGACTTAACTCAAGAGCGGGTGCGTTTAAAGCGTATTTTTTACAACTTGAAAACTACTGAAGGTATTTGAGTCAAACTTAACATTAACATCCACCTGTGCAACGGTAGGTGTTAATGGTCAATAACATTTCATGTTCCCGGAATGGACTGGCGGTTCATAGGGAAACGAAATGGTGATTTTACTCTTACACAATATATACAGTACAAGACCAACCTGACTGGAAATCGACCGAACTTGATGGAAATCCATTTCTAAAACTTTTTTCATGTGCATTTTTTCGACAGGAGGATTAATAAGGGAGATATCATAAACGGTCCGTTCTTCAGGTTAAGTCCAGCGGATATAGCCCAAAAGGTCTTGTACATGGAGCAAATTCCTTATCTATCTATGTAAATAAAATCGTAACGACTGTGTGCCTGTACATTTACTATTTTGGCGAAATTTTCGTACAGCTACACGTTTAAGGGGTAATAATGACCATCTGAATATTTTTTGGTTTAGTTTCTTGAAAGTACTCATTTTTACACTCCTCACCGAAAATCCAGATTGCGGCATAATCTGCCAGGCGAAGAAGGATATTGAAATTTGGCAAAATTATACGTTTTAGCCTGTAAGGGACGGAAAACGTCCAAGATCTTTAAATATTTCCCTTTTTATCCCCGAAGAATGTCGAAATATGGAGGCAATTTTAATGATGGTGCAGACCTTCGGGAAGTATTATCACATAACGGATGGCACAATCCCCGTTCAATTTGGAGTGATCTACAACCTTGGTCTTACGACTTTTTGTCGTATTTCTATCCCTTTTACGTTTGACTTTTCTCTATTTCTCGATGTTAAGTAAATTTGAACTTTTCATATACATAATTCATACTTTCCATCACTTATAGGAAAGATAGAATCATCAAACTCTACACGAAAATTGGTCCCCCCAGTAGCCATATGTGAGCCAAATGCTATGTATGTAGCTGTCAATTATCCGGACAGTAATGCAATGTGAGATAATCTTACTCAAATTATACCTTATTCCACGTTTCTAACTCAATCTGACCCATGAATAGATGAGATACCATATGACCAGAAATTTAGGCCGCTAAATCCGGCGTCTTATGGCACAATCCTTTCTCGATATGGTGTACCGTTTAGCAGCAGTTAATCTGTAAATGAAGGTCTGCAATATTGTAAACAAGCACATACTTTCGTATGTCGCTCTATATATAGTCACTGATGTCGATTTTGTAGCGATGGAGAAAGGGTGTGCCTGCTATTGTAATCAGTACTCCCCACACCGACTTTGACTGGCAGTAGGAGTGGGGTCCTTCTCCAATTCCTGTACAACTGGCATTAATAAGGCAGGTCTACCATTGTAATGAATAATTCACTTCTCGGTTTGTCTTGCAGAAGGCACGGGAGCATGGAGTTTTGTTCAAAACTCCCCTTACCCGATTGTGGCAGTAGGCAAGCGTTCCCACAATTTTAAACAGATGTACCCCGCTAAAATGTGACTGGCATTAGGCATACTGGCCTGCAATATTGATGGAAACTCACCAACTTGGTGTGACTGGCAGTAAGCTGGCTGGCAATTGGAAAAGGGACCTGTCATTATAATGATAATTGTACGACTCAATTTTGACTGGTTGTAGGAAAGTTTCCTGCCATTATAATAAAAACTTCTCAACTGTAATATGTCTTAAAGTAGGAAAGGGGGGCTGTGATTGTAACGGAAACTCCCCAAATCGATTATGACCGCGCAGTAGGCAATGGGGCCTGCTTATAATGTAAACTTCCCAACTCGATTGCGAATGGCAGTAGGCAAGTAAGCCTGCCGTTATCATCACAAATCCGTAACAAACACTTTACATTGGAAACAACGTATGGGGACCTCTCCATGCTGTTTCTCGGATAACGCTAAGAGACATGCTATTTTGAAACACTCTTATTTACTGCATGTACAGTATTTACTTCAGTATTCGTATACAATGCAGAATACGGTAGCGAAGCACGGGTACATTTGCTAGTTATTATTATTATTATTATTATTATTATTATTATTATTATTATTATTATTATTATTATTATTATTATTATTGAGACTTGTGAGGTGCAGCTATATTTAAACCGGAATGAGTGGCTCAGACGGTTGAGGCGCTGGGCTTCTGATCCCAACTTGGCAGGTTCGATCCTGGCTCAGTCTGGTATTATTTAATGGTTTTCAAATACGTCAGCCTCGTGTCGATAGATTTACTGGGGAACTAAATTGCGGCACTTCGGCGTCTTCGAAAACCATAAAAGGGTAGTTAGTGGGACGAAAAGCAATTGACATTAATTAGGTATATTTCAAAATTTATATCAAGATCTCAGTAAGTATTTTAATAACATAATCATAAAAAATAAGATATGTTGATATTATTTTGGCTACAAGTGTGTGTGATTATCAGTAATATGCTCGGTACTCGTGTTTTGTTCATTGCCAACAGGTTGGCATCTTTACTATATGCAGCTACATCTTCCGTACTTTGAACAACACAAATAACATTTTTACAGAGATTCAATTTATTAGAAAAATATTTCATCACATACTTCCTCTCCGTTTTTTAAATTTATTGGGGTTATCAATCGGCATAGATTTGGCCAGTTTTTACGAACGAATGCCTTTCCTGACGCTTGCCCAAAGTACAGGCATGTATTCACTATTAGGCGGTTTTGTGATATTTGGTAATGTGGTGTATTGTATGCAGATGAACAGAATTGCATCAATCTGAACTCAAACACCCAGTCTCCGAGCCACAGGAATTAACCATACGCATTTAAAATGCCCAGTCCTGCCAATAATCAAACCCGGCACTCCCTCAACCGAAGGCCAATAAGCTAATCATTCAGCGTAGGAGTCGTATAGTACACAAATAGCTTCAGAAACAAAACAAAATAATTGTTCGTACCTCTTAAATATTCTGTTACTGATACTGACTGATGCAGATTTCTATGTTACCGGTATGTAAAATACAAATTGCTCTTCATAAAATCTTAGCGTGCTAGGTGAGGACGACTCATATTCCCAAACTAAGTAAATTATTTGATAAACTTGTTCATCATACCGTATATAGACTAAATTTATTTGGGGTTCAATGAAGTAATAGGCCTACAAAGGAAATATTAATACATTAAAACGTGACAGGTTCTTTTTACGCACATAACGTACTAACAGAGCTAAATATTTTCTCTCAATGGAGATTGTTTCTTCAGTTCTAGTTCAATCAGCTTTGCCATATATAGAAAGAAAAAAGAGAATAGTTTTCGAATGGACTCTAGTAACAAAAGCATAAGGGAAATAAAGGAGTAGTGTGACGAAAATGTTGGGAACATTGGGTTGGGAAGACCTAAGAATAAGGAGAAGGGATGCTCGGTTATGTGGTATGTTCAGAGCTGTCAGTGGAGAGTTGGCGTGGAATGACATAAGGAGTCCAAAAGATATGGATGAAGCTTTTAAAAGTAGGAAAGAAGATTTAGTTGGAATTCAAGAGGACAAATTGGACAAATATTCATTTATAGGACAAGGAGTAAGAGATTGGAATAAATGATCAGGGAAATGTTCGATAAATTTCTATGTTCTTTCAAAATGTTTAAGAAAGTGCTAGGTAAACAATGGATAGGGAATCTGCCACCTGGGTGACAGCCCTAAATGCATATCATTTATGAATAATTGATGATTGATTGATAAATAAACAAATTTCCGTTCTTTATCGTATGACCAATGAATTTTTATTTATTTCCAGTACCTCAATGTCCAGTTGTGTTGTTAAGCCGGAACTAATGTAACATTGCGATCTCCGGTTATACTCGTATGTTACAACTTTTCTAACATCCAATCAGAAAACAACGTGGGCTGAAAGCAGTACTTAAGATTTCAGCAACGCTTGCGCAACATTACGTCTGTAAACAGCAGTTGATGGTCTTAAGAATAGATCTTCCTTCAAAGAAGAAGAGCCATTGAACGGAAAGCCTCACTTCGTCCAGCCACCCACTCAGAAGATTATGAGGGACTGTGCTGAGTATGGCAGCAGACAAAACAAAGGAAGACGAAGCGAAACCAATTTCCCCTCCAGAAACATTTTTAAATGAAACTAGGCCTTCATAGGGGAGCTTAATCTGAGACGTGCCCTTCAAAGTGAGTAGGAGAAGCATTATTCCAAATTGTCCGACTCCGTTCACGTGTGATTATTCAGTGTCAATCAGTCATCACAGATCTGCATTTAGGGAAGTCGCCAAGCTGGTAGATTCCCTACCAATTTTTTTACCTAGCCTTTTCTCGAATTATTTCAAGGAACATGTAAATATATAGAATATTTCCCGTAATAAATTAGTCTAATCCTTAATTCCTCCTCGTAGAAATTAATATTTCCCCGAATTTGTCCTCCTAAATTTAAGTTTTTCATTATATTACTGTATGATCTTAACTTTAAAAGATTTATCAAGCTTACTCGTCTACTAATTGCCGTTCCATTGAGAGCTCCGAGCATTCTACTTAGTCTAGCAGCTTGTCTCCTTACTTGCAAGTCTGTGCAGCCCAACACTACTATTTTGTCGTAAATAACTCAGAACAGATCGTGCTGCTTTCTTTTACAGCATTTCCAGATCATGTAAGATGTAATCCTGGTGAGGGTCCCACCATTGTACTGGAACCATACTTTAATTGAGGTCTCACCAGAGACTTACGCTCTCTCCTGTCCATCCTTACTACAACCCCTAAATAAGAATGGTCCTTGGTTCGATTCCTGGTTGGGATAGGAGTTTACCCGACTCTGATTATCTCTTCTGGATCGAGAACTGGATACTCGTACTCGTCATAACACGTTGTGCGCCATAGCGGATACCTGTGGTTATTTCTAGATTTCCTACTAGGGCGCGGCGGACACAGGTGACCGCTTGCAGAGGAAGAAAATACATTTTCGGCCCACAGAGCAAGATTTTTTAATAATTGGCGTCCAACATGTTTATACGCCCGATGCACCTCACTACCATCGAGCACAGAAATATGTAATAGTAACTACATCCCTCCACACTCATTTGGTATCAGGAAAGACATCCTTCCATAAAACTGGATCAAATCAACATACAGTGTCCACTCCAGTAACACAAGGCAGGCCAGGAAAAGGAAGGAGTGTGTACGTGAACCTGTAAGCTGCTTCTATCCCCAGCAGCAGCAGCGGCGATTAGGAGGAGGGGAGGGAGGGGGGTTCGAGTGCAGTTCCCCCCCCCTCCCCTCGTGGAGAAAAAATTGCATTTTATTCCATTTTAGCCGCCTGAAGCTAGGAATTATTAAAAGTATGTGCAAACCCTGTTGTCTTTTCGGCTAATTTTTTCCTTTAATTAATTTAATTATTAAGAAAATTACCTATCAGATACGGACAAAATGTCGTTCGTCGCAGCTCTGTACAGCGCCACAGCAAATAGTGGAGACCCTCGGAGCAATATGTAGCATGTTCTGCGACGCAGGGTAGCAGGGGTATATTTTTGTCAAGATCACCCGCTTGCCACGCGCATTCGTCAGTCTGGCAGTTTCACTCAGTCAATGTGTCTGTTCAGTTCCATCTAGTATCTGTTACTTGTTACTGAGTAATCAAATAATAAATTACTTTTTAATTTGTATAATCACTTCTATTTAATTGTAATATATCTGTAATTATTGCCCCTTTGGTCAAACTTTTATTATATAGTGCCTGTTGCTCACGGCAAAATTTCCCATCAATTTTTTTGTTCTATAATTTCATTTTATACAATTTCAGTCACTCAAGGTCAAATTCAGGTGTTATAAATCCTTTGATAAATGTTTTCATATAAATCCTTTGATAAATGTTTTCATAGAATAGGACACGTTCTATTCCGTAAAATTAATTTTGCGAATCGAACCAGTTAGCGACGCTGACATGACGATGACGCTGGCGCTACAGCGTGAGAAGATTGTGAAGCTCGTTTGTAAACATAAACAAACACTTCCAAAATGGCAGGATCCGGGTGGACTATGGAAGCTGCTAATGTTTGTATGAGGTTAAAACGCCAATGTATCAAAATATAAATGCAGGAAGGGAGGCAGAAAACTCAACCGCAGAATTTGTGACACAAGTTCGGCCGAACACAAGCCAGGCTGATGTGAAGACGAATATAAACGGGTTTCGAACTCAATTCTTGGCAGCACATTCATATCTTAGTTCTGAATTTAGTTCATAGATGACCATCCTGATGCTTCCACGAATTTTATAAAATAATTTTACTGCGAACCACACAACTTGTTTTCGTCATATTTTTTATAAAATTAGTTGTACAACAAATTTTACGAAACATACTACCGTGAGCACATGTAATTTGGTAGACTGTCAACCTTTATGTCTATCGAATTGAGCTCAGACAACATCAAAAACGTACCATTTCATGACTATTTCGTTGTGATGTCTACCTCCTCCCCCATCACTATATCCCCCAGACCCAGCCACTTTTTCTGTTGTCTATCCATTTTTGCCCCCTATTTCTTATTCCCAATCGCTGCTACTGCCCAACAGTTCCGTCATCATCTGTTATAGAGTGTCCAGGTGTCACTGAGAGGGCACGATACGGCTGTAAGGAGTCTACTTGATTTCCTCACTGACCGAAAAATCTGCTATCACATAACGCACCTCCACAAGATGATCAGGTGGCGTCAATTCGACGTCGACTCCTGGCGACTGCATGGATGGACTGCCTCCAGATATTTCGATCTTCAACCATATACTTTATATCCTTCAGTGACATTTTCATGTTGGATTTGATAAAGTCGATCCACCTCAATGCTGACCGCCCTAGTCTCCGAGACTCCCCCACCTTCTCAAGCATAACAGTCTTTTCCAATGAATCAGAGCGTCTCATAATGTGTCCAGAATATGCTGTATCTTGTACCGCAGAGGTGCTCAGCTGGGCGCCTGTTGAGGCTGGCCTGACATAAATATGGGCAGCTTAGGTAGCAAGCATACGTCACACTGAAGCGAGAGAGCGAACACGCTTGGCAGGGAAGTGGAACAAAACGTAAAATATTTGCATAATTCAACTAGTTTAACCGCTTGATTTTACACAGTATTGTAGTGTTATGTGACTTTCACTGATCACTGAATTTCTGAAAATAGTATTTAAAGGAACTTATCAGGCATCCGATGATAATGGTGTGGGAATTTCGTCACGAGTAAGGACACAGATATTTACTGTACTATCCAAGATGAAAGTGCAACAACAGCAATGTAAATGCATCTACCAAAGAGATATACAGTACAGTATGCCTTCAAATAAATAACCTAACCTGTGGCATTCCCGGTAAGCATGACTGCATTGTTAGTGAATATATCAGATCATTTAAAACCAAGCAACCACAAGTCACAGCTTATCCGCCTTAACTCCGTATTATATTAGGAATGTTTCTTGATGCTTGTTGTTTTAAGGGGCCTAACATCGAGGTCATCGGCCCAGGAATGTTTCTAAAGCACCTCTTAAAATATAAAAATGTAATTTATTACGTAGAGTACAATAATATTTGAGGTTGTTGGCCTAACACTTTATTGTATCCGATCATAATATATTAACTGCAAAGGGCATAAATAACTTATTTCTTACAACGTATGTTGAAAATGACATGGATTTCTGCCGTCTTTCTTTCATTATTTTCTGAGTCCATTTCAAATTGGGGTATCGCTGCAGTGACTGGGAGAACTTCGCTCAGCCTTCATGGCCTGTGATGTAACTACAAATTCAGTATGTCTGAACAGCATACACTCACCGCCCGCCCGCTTGTAGTGCTGTGTGCCCGCGGGACGAAATGCCCCATGTGAGCACCTCTGTTGTAATGAATCCCTCAAAAGACAGATCTGGTTCGATCTTCTGAATGACCCTTGCATTTGTCTCATTGGCTGTCCTAGGGATATGTGATATCATTCTCCAACACCAGAGCACACGTGCCCCAATATGCTCCCCATCTCACTTCCTTATGGTCCAGCTTTAACGGCCATATGTGGCAGTGGGAACTACTAATACCTTAACCATTCTGACTTTAGTATGCAAAAATACATTTGAACACCTGAATATCTAATCCAAGCTTTTGAATGTTGCTTTTCCAAGGGCAAGCCTTCGGCGAATTTCTGGACTGTTTGAGCCACTATTACTGATCCCTATAAACATAAAATATACACCTCTTTGATTAACTCATTATTTGTCATAATGTATGATGGTAAACTTGTTGTCATGATTGAGTGACTTGTTAATATTCAGGTATAGGCCCATTTTTCACTCTGCTCTTTAACTTTCATTATGATGTCCTCGAGCTCGTCCTTACTTTCAACAACCCATGTGGAGTCCTCTGCATACCTCAAGTTGTAAACATTCAGTCCACCAATATTAAAACCATGAGGTGACTCATAAAATCTAGATTTCCTCACGATGTAGTCAGCATACAGATTCAACAAGTAAGGGGAAAGTATACACAACTCAAAAAATGTACGTTCCCGAAAAGAAAAAAATTAAAACACCACATCAAATCAATGATAAAATGTATCAGACTGTTTCTATATGATAAAATTTAGCATACATTCCATCATATTTTCACAGAGTTCCAATGAGATAAATCACAACTAAGAAGTGCCAATATTATTGACCGACGATGTTATGTATAATAATTATAATGATAATAGCGTATGGCCACCAGAGAGGCCTGCTGCAGGTCTTTCGGTTTGACTCCGGTGGGCGACCTGCGCGTCGTGATTAGGATGAAATCATGATGAAGACGGCACATACACCCAGTCTCCGTGCCAGGGGAATTAAACAAATACGGTTAAAATACCCTATCCTGCCGGGAATCTGTCCCCTGTGACTAAAGACCAGAACGCCGGAGCCAGACGTTCAGTATGCTGAGGTTATAATAACGGCATTTATGATTTTTCTCAGGAAAGAAGGAAGTTACACTTACGACAGTTTCTTAGATCGAAAAATTGATTTTTGTTCAGCTTAGTGTATGTCATAACTAAGAAATATATTTTATACTATTGAAAACATTTCTTAGCAGACAAAGTAGGAATCCCCATACTATAAAAGCGTAAAATTAAGCAATATCCTCTATTGTGCCAAAAAAGATGAGGAAAGGGCCCGGAAAGTATTTAAATTATTAGTATTGGAGATCTATGTCGAACTAAAAGAACAAATTTCGAAAATCACTTCCGGCGTACTTTAACTTCCGGAAAAACAGCCCGGATTTGCTTGTTTCTTTACTCGTTTCCTTTTTCTATTCAAATCCCAGCCAAATTAACGTATTTAAATCATTATTTCTATTATGTGTTCCGTGGTTTCATAGCCTCAGGTGTTTCTTGATGTTTTGAAAAATGACCACACCGAATGTAGCTGTAAGGGCTTTTCTTTGACTCACATCAGCGTTCATAGTGGTGCTTAAGTGAAACTCTGCATTGACTCACATCAGCGTTCGTAGTGGTGCTTAAGTGAAACTCTGCATTGACTCACATCAGCGTTCGTAGTGGTGCTTAAGTGAAACTCTGCATTGACTCACATCAGCGTTCGTAGTGGTGCTTAAGTGAAACTCTGCATTGACTCACATCAGCGTTCGTAGTGGTGCTTAAGTGAAACTCTGCATTGACTCACATCAGCGTTCGTAGTGGTGCTTAAGTGAAACTCTGCATTGACTCACATCAGCGTTCGTAGTGGTGCTTAAGTGAAACTCTGCATTGACTCACATCAGCGTTCGTAGTGGTGCTTAAGTGAAACTCTGCATTGAATCACATCAGCGTTCATAGTGGTGCTTAAGTGAAACTCTGCATTGACTCACATCAGCGTTCGTAGTGGTGCTTAAGTGAAACTCTGCATTGACTCACATCAGCGTTCATAGTGGTGCTTAAGTGAAACTCTGCATTGACTCACATCAGCGTTCATAGTGGTGCTTAAGTGAAACTCTGCATTGACTCACATCAGCGTTCGTAGTGGTGCTTAAGTGAAACTCTGCATTGACTCACATCAGCGTTCGTAGTGGTGCTTAAGTGAAACTCTGCATTGACTGATATCAGCGTTCGTAGTGGTGCTTAAGTGAAACTCTGCATTGACTCACATCAGTGTTCATAGTGATGCTTAAGTGAAACTCTGCATTGACTCACATCAGTGTTCATAGTGATGCTTAAGTGAAACTCTGCATTGACTCACATCAGTGTTCATAGTGATGCTTAAGTGAAACTCTGCATTGACTCACATCAGCGTTCATAGTGATGCTTAAGTGAAACTCTGCATTGACTCACATCAGTGTTCATAGTGATGCTTAAGTGAAACTCTGCATTGACTCACATCAGTGTTCATAGTGATGCTTAAGTGAAACTCTGCATTGACTCACATCAGTGTTCATAGTGATGCTTAAGTGAAACTCTGCATTGACTCACATCAGTGTTCATAGTGATGCTTAAGTGAAACTCTGCATTGACTCACATCAGTGTTCATAGTGATGCTTAAGTGAAACTCTGCATTGACTCACATCAGTGTTCATAGTGATGCTTAAGTGAAACTCTGCATTGACTCACATCAGTGTTCATAGTGATGCTTAAGTGAAACTCTGCATTGACTCACATCAGTGTTCATAGTGATGCTTAAGTGAAACTCTGCATTGACTCACATCAGTGTTCATAGTGATGCTTAAGTGAAACTCTGCATTGACTCACATCAGTGTTCATAGTGATGCTTAAGTGAAACTCTGCATTGACTCACATCAGTGTTCATAGTGATGCTTAAGTGAAACTCTGCATTGACTCACATCAGTGTTCATAGTGATGCTTAAGTGAAACTCTGCATTGACTCACATCAGTGTTCATAGTGATGCTTAAGTGAAACTCTGCATTGACTCACATCAGTGTTCATAGTGATGCTTAAGTGAAACTCTGCATTGACTCACATCAGCGTTCGTAGTGGTGCTTAAGTGAAACTCTGCATTGACTGATATCAGCGTTCGTAGTGGTGCTTAAGTGAAACTCTGCATTGACTCACATCAGTGTTCATAGTGATGCTTAAGTGAAACTCTGCATTGACTCACATCAGTGTTCATAGTGATGCTTAAGTGAAACTCTGCATTGACTCACATCAGTGTTCATAGTGATGCTTAAGTGAAACTCTGCATTGACTCACATCAGTGTTCATAGTGATGCTTAAGTGAAACTCTGCATTGACTCACATCAGTGTTCATAGTGATGCTTAAGTGAAACTCTGCATTGACTCACATCAGCGTTCATAGTGATGCTTAAGTGAAACTCTGCATTGACTCACATCAGTGTTCATAGTGATGCTTAAGTGAAACTCTGCATTGACTCACATCAGTGTTCATAGTGATGCTTAAGTGAAACTCTGCATTGACTCACATCAGTGTTCATAGTGATGCTTAAGTGAAACTCTGCATTGACTCACATCAGTGTTCATAGTGATGCTTAAGTGAAACAATGCATTGACTCACATCAGTGTTCATAGTGATGCTTAAGTGAAACAATGCATTGACTCACATCAGCGTTCATAGTGATGCTTAAGTGAAACAATGCATTGACTCACATCAGCGTTCGTAGTGGTGCTTAAGTGAAACTCTGCATTGACTCACATCAGCGTTCGTAGTGGTGCTTAAGTGAAACTCTGCATTGACTCACATCAGCGTTCGTAGTGGTGCTTAAGTGAAACTCTGCATTGACTCACATCAGCGTTCGTAGTGGTGCTTAAGTGAAACTCTGCATTGACTGATATCAGCGTTCGTAGTGGTGCTTAAGTGAAACTCTGCATTGACTCACATCAGTGTTCATAGTGATGCTTAAGTGAAACTCTGCATTGACTCACATCAGTGTTCATAGTGATGCTTAAGTGAAACTCTGCATTGACTCACATCAGCGTTCGTAGTGGTGCTTAAGTGAAACTCTGCATTGACTCACATCAGCGTTCGTAGTGGTGCTTAAGTGAAACTCTGCATTGACTCACATCAGCGTTCATAGTGGTGCTTAAGTGAAACTCTGCATTGACTCACATCAGCGTTCATAGTGATGCTTAAGTGAAACAATGCATTGACTCACTTTAGCGCTTGTTGTGGTAGAAGCAAGGCAAACTGCTAATCCAACCACCGGATAACGATGGTTAAGAAAAGGGTTGTACTTTTTAGGAATAAATAAAGAATAAATTCTCATACTTTATTAATATTTATTTACCTTCATTTGTAGCTCATATCCCTAAGATGTTTTTTAACATTGAGTTGCTTGCAAGAAATGCTAGAACTGTGGCTTTTTGTGTTGTGGCACTATTCGTGCAGGGGTGCGATATCGGTCTCCCAAGTCCATTGAAATTGATACACCAACTAATCTCACCATTCATCAATAGGACTTGGTACTAGGCTTCTCTAGAAAGAGTGATTGAATCTTCTTTTTCTTTAGAATAGATTGCCAGGATTTACTTCTATCGGGCGATTCAGATCTGCTTCAAAAAGCTTTAGCTGGAATCTAATAGCTTATCTCGAAAAGGACGAGAACCTCATTACTTGTGAATTGCATCCTCTTTCCTCTCAAAACTTTAATCAATCTGATATAAGTTTATTTTAAGGGAAAACTTTGTAGTAGATTCACGTTGATTGCTCCTCTCTCTCTCAGTTACGGTTCACACAAAAGCCATTCATAAAATCAAGAGTCATTTCAATTAGACGAAGTACCGATGCTTGAATTATCTCCACGCCAAGTCACACTGGAATGAAGAAACCTTCTTCTTAACCCCACCATCCCCTCATTTTATTGGCACATTTGCTTCTTCCGTATTTTTCGTCGGTGATTTTAAACTCTCAGCATTTATGAAATAGTAATCACAAGAAAAGTAATAATAATAATAATAATAATAATAATAATAATAATAATAATAATAATAATAATAATAATAATAATAATAATAATAACAGGTGGTGATTGCTAATACAGAACTCAACACACGTAAAATAAATACGAAGATGATTTTAACCCCTCCACCATTTAAATCGTCAACTATTCTCCGGGCCACCTTTTAAGCAGGCTAAAGGGGAAATGAGGGTAATGGCCAGAGGATGACGCGCGTGAGAGGTGTTGCGCCTACGGAGTTGAGACATTGTAGGGGAGGGGCAAGGAAGCGCGCGTTTCGTACCCTTTGTCGACACGAGTAATGGCAATACTGTCGCCAATACGGACCTGCCATACTTACTCAGTAGGTGTAGTCCGTTTAAAACAGCAGTGAGAGATTTTTTCAGTGTGATTCGCGGTCAATAAACAGTGTTAGTGCGTATTGTGTGCTAATTACGTATTAATTCTTCGAGCCTCTTGTACGTTTGTTGTTTTATGCTTATTCTTTCTCGTTATTGTGTCTTGCAGGGCCTCTCAGAGTGCATGCACCGGCACATTGCGCGGCGCAAATGCAAAAGTCGACTTCACTAGGTTGATCAGAGTGCAAAATCCCACTCCTGGATTTTAAGCAACAGCGCTGGCTCACACTTTCCCTATTCCTGTCTCGCTCGCTCGTTCCACCTGTCTCTCCCTTCCTCTCTTGCTCTACAGCACTCCACCATCCGAGCTAAGTTGAGCTGAGCCTAATGACCCCAGGACAAAACGCTAGTCCGAACCAAGCCGAGTTGGACTGATGCACAGTGCACCGAACCTCTACGCATCGGTTTGCAGCGTGAGATCTTGGGCGTTTGAGAGACCCTGGTGTATTGTGTATTATTGTGTGTGCATAGGCCTTCGTGCGGTGGATCTGAACAGAAACTCATCAGACTGTTATCAGTTGAAAAAGAAACGCAATATTTCTATGTCCGACGAGAGATAAATCATTCGGTCCGTTTATAAGCATTTCCGAGCGAAAACTGTTGTCGAAGGGATTACTGTCTTCATGAACCGGCAAGGCAAAGGGCTGAGACAGTGCAAGCTTCATATTCAGCCGCGCTCAAGATAAAATCAGGTTGTAAAAGCAGAAAGGGCTGCAGATTCCTCAAAAGCATAGAAGAATATAAAGTAAAGACTACACAAGTATGATTCGTTTACTCGAGCGGCTATAAGCAGTAAAGTTCACGTGTTGACAGGGAGAACGATCAACCAACAGTAAATAAAGTGCTATCAATTGTTAATGGGGACGATGATCTTCCAACCTTCTCTAAAACAACGAGGAGACTACTGTTAGATGTGGGGTTTAAATACATAAAGCGAAGGAGAGAATTGTTTTTAACCGACAGGAAAGACATTGTCACTTGGCGTCATAGGTATTTACGCAGTATTCGCGACATAGGATCCAAGGGAGAAACCATAGTGTACATATGGGAGACATGGGCAAACGCCGTCCATACGAAGTCCTGCGTTTGGGTTGATGCGTCTGTTAAGACAGCCACGCAAGTATGGAGGGAGGCACGTACTGCTTATCCATGCAGGGACTGAATGTGGGTCCGTGGAGGGAGGAGAACTTATATTTGTGGGCAAGAAGGCAGGAAACTGGTAAGAAGAATATTTCAAGAAGCAACTGTTACCGAACACACCACTTAATTCGGTAAAGTCTTAGGGTAATGCTTCATATCACTCAGTGAAAATAGAGCATGTGCGCACACAAAGAGCTGCAAAACGTGTTATTCAGGCTTGGTTGATAGAGAAAAACATTCATTGGGAAGAGTCTATGAAGAAACTTGAACTAGTGGAACTACTCGATAAAATCCGGCCAAATTATGATGCCAGTACTAATATAAATATATTAAAATTTTCACACAATACATTGAACATATAGACTTATATTTATTTATATATTTATTTATTTATTTATTTATTTATTTATTTATTTATTTATTTATTTATTTATTTATTTATTTATTTATTTATTTATTTATTTATTTATTTATTTATTTATTTATTTATTTATTTATTTATTTATTTGACTTTAGCAGTGGCGAAGTTAGAGCTCGTGGCCCTTTCCTACACTCAACCATGTAATTTAGAGATAATACATATATAAAAGTAATGCACTATTCTATTATAAAATCAAAGATAAGCTAAAGTGCGACCAGTATCCAGTAATCGGGAGATAGTGGGTTCGAGCCCCACTGTCGGCAGCCCTGAAGATGGTTTTCCGTGGTTTCCGATTTTCACACCAGGCAAATTCCGGGGCTGTAAGTTAATTAAGGCTATGGCTGCTCCTTCCACTTCCTAGGCCTTTTCTCTCCCATCATCGCCATAAGATATATCTGTGTCGATGCGACGTAAAACAAATAAAAAATACGGATCTGGACAACATATAATGAGGAAAGATAGTTCAACAAATAAGATAGAATTAAAAAATAAATAAATATTAAAATTTGAAACAGCACATCTGGAGCATAAATGTAGAAGGAAAGAGACAAATTCATAATGAAAATGTAACATACACACTGAAAAATATAAGCAATGCCTAAAGAGAACACAATACGTAATAAAGTAAAAGGAAATATAAGTATGGTCATAAAAAGTGACCAGTGTACTTGAGTAAAACTTAAAATATTATGTTCATTTACACTAGAATAATAATAATTAATAACCTAACATTAATTAAAAGAAACAACAGTGTTCTTCAGCTGTACAGTAAAATGGCAAAGTTACTAGCTTACCTACCACAATCACACAACATATCACACGTCACCAAGCACACGAAACAGTCAGCGGTATTCAACAGGTAATCTCTGCGTGCAGTCTTAAATTTTAATATTGAGTTGGAGTTCCCGACAGAAGCTGGAAGTGAATTCCAAAGTCTTGATCCAGCCACAACGAAGGACCTCTTATACATTGAAGAGAGATTGACGAGAATAGCTAGGGAAGTTCCAGATCTTGTGTTACAATTTTATTATGGAGCGAGGATAATAAATATAATTGTTAAGAAATTTATTTAGATTTCCGTTCTGAGTTCGATATATCAACGTAAGTATGTGAAAATTCCGTCGCCTCTCGAGTTTCAGCCAGGAAAGAAGTGTGTTGCTAGGGGTTATCTGAGCATCATAACTCAAGTTAAAATAATCGACAACCAAAGTTCAGTGCGCATTGAAGTTTAATAGTTTGTTCAAGGATCGTAATAAACATTACATAATAGCGCACACACGTTCAGCTCTATTGAGCCATCATCAGTACAACTTCTTCTTGAGGCGCCTTCTCCTAGCGGAGGATGGCGGTCCACATAGCCAGCTCTGGACGTGATGTTGCGGCATGGAAAGCATCTTCTGAAGTGCAGTTGTGCCATCTTCGGATGTCCTTCAGCCATGAATTCTTCCTCCTGCCAACAGACCTTTTCCCCTGTATTTTACCTTCAATGATGAGTTGTAATAGCTGGTACTTCTCGCCTCTCATAATGTGACCTAGATATTGGGTTTTTCTTTTTTAACAGTAAGTAATAGTTCTTTTTGTTTCTTCATCCGATGAAGGACTTCGTCATTTGAAATTTTCAGCACCCACAGTATTCGGAGTAGGCGGCGATATAGATACATTTCAAAAGCATCCATTCTTTTTTCTAGATTTTGGTCAAGGGTCCAGCTTTCACATCCAAAGAGAAAAATGGGGAATACATGCTAAAAAATTGCCTCCTGGCCTGTTCTATTCTAGATTTTATTTCCCTCTTGGAATCACATTCCTCATCTAGCACAGTACGCAAGTATTTGAAGGAGTATACTTGTTCAATCTTACTGAGACCTAAAATAACTATCAACTTACTGGATAAAATATCTCTTGACAAACTCGATGTTGGTATTCTTAAAATACATGTCCGTTGAAATACGTGATCAAGACGAGGCAGATAAAATATAATGAAAGTAGTGTAAAAATGTACAACTTATTTGCCCCATACACTCCAAATGCTTTGGTTTCAAGAGTAAATCTTGTTATAATGACACTTCCCTTTGTGTACTACTGCCAATACGGGGTTGAATATTAACTGTTCTTGATGGTGGTCCAGGGAAGTGTCTTCAAAATATTGTAGACTAGCAAGATACCCGTGCTTCGCTACGCCTATAAAATTCAAGTTATTATTCAAATTTTGACATTTTGCAGAGTCCACTGTCAGCTGATCCTGTAAAATACGTCCTTAGTTCGTACGTCAAACGGTTCTGGGGGAATGATTATTATCTACTACTCACTTGAACCTCGTACGGAAGAATTTGAATGTTTTAAACCATATCTCGTTTATCATCTAGGACGTAAAAGGGACCAACAGGTGAAATTTGTACATCGAACAGTAAAGGAGAAATGATACTTTATTAAGGGGTGAATGTTTTGAAATATGTATTATCATCTAGGATATACAAGACAACCCTTCATTAGAAAATTTATGTTCAATCCTGAAACGGTTTCGGAGGAATGGATATTGTGTTTATGAGTGTCAACCACCATCTAATACTCTTAGGGGAGACATATTTTGAAGTACACAGTATTTTACACCTAGGACATAAAATATGACACTTTTAGCAAAATTAAAACTTTGTACGCCCAACTGTTTTGGAGGGATGAATAATTTACTTTACGGAGCTAACCTCATTTGACACTTTAACGGTGGAACGTTTAAAACTATTTCCTACTACCTGATGTTCCCGTGCTTCGCTACGGGATTCTCAGAAAGACTGTCTTTGTGGCTTTCCTACCTGAAGTCGTCAGTAGGAATGCAGCGATTAAAAGCAATGTTATCATATAAAATATTCGATCAAATGAAAATCCGCACATTTTCTCACTTTTAGCGCACAGTACTACGGTGGCGATCTAACAGTCCAATGTTCCAGTGCTGGAACGACCAGATCGCAGACAGCCGTGAACACTCCTCCGCCATTATTCCGTTAAATATGCACACTGCTCATTCCAACCAGTGCCTTAGAGTAAGGATTGAATAGCTCGAATGCTATGATGAACCAGTTTGTTACGTATCAGTAGTGTCAGAAAATTTATGAACCAGAGGAACGGCATGTTAAAGAAGAAAGTTATCTAACTCCTCAGCTACTTCCCGCCAATATTCAGGCAGGCTGTTAAACTCGGCAGCTCTTAGCTTGCATCAGGAAAGTAGTGGGTTCGAATCCCACTGTCGACGGCCCTGAAGATGGTTTTTCCGTGGTGTCCCATGTTCACACCAGGCAAATGCTGGGGCTGAAACATAATTAAGGCCAAGGCCGCTTCCTTCCCACTCCCAGCCCTTTCCTATCCCACTGTCGCCATGAGTCCTGTCTGTGCCGGCGCGACGTAAAGTAAATTTTTAAAATACTCAGTATTCAGCAGTAATCCCATCTATCGGAGATGAGCGGCAACAGAGACACAAAGCATATCACAACAAACAATGGTCAATGTAATGTTACTGTTGATCAATGTTATGAGCTTTCTGTATTGTAGGCCTTCACATTCAGTTCTCTTCCGACTCTGTAATATCAGGGCGTCTTATAAAATTAATTATAGCGTAGAATGTAGTTCCTTATTCGTCGAATTTACATAGGTACCGCTTTTCATTAAATTCTGTTACCCATTTTCTCGTGGCGGTGCTGAAATGGACTTAGCACAAAAAATTCAAATTCATGGATAGCTCCGTTATCATAGCCAGTATAGTAAAAATTTATAAGACGTAGGCCTAAATGAGCAGAAATTTAATAACATATAATTTAGTTATATACTATTTGTCAATAGGACCACTATTAACACAAACATTTGATTATTAAATTTTAGATCTTTCCTTAAACTGCCATTTCACTCAGCGTGAATAAAATTATTTATGGCCTAGATTGTAGCGACTTACACTCCGACTTTACATACCGATTTTCATTTAATATAGGACAAATAATAACATCAATATTTGAGAATTAAGGTTTAGGACTTCTCCTAAACTACCATTTCTGTCAGCGTTAATAAGATTATTTATCGCCTAGACTATAGCAACTTATTTCTGGACTTTACATATCGATTTTCATTAAGATAGGACCACTACTAAGATAAATATTTGAGAATTAAATTTTAGGCCTTCCCCTAAACTACCATTTCTCTCAGCGTGAAAAATATTATATATAGCCTAGATAGCGTCTTACTCCCGGAATTTACATACCGATTTTCATAAAATTCTCTTCAGCCGTTTTCTCGCGATGCGTGTACACACATACAGACAGACAGACAGACAAACAGACAGATAGACAGACAGACAGAAATTACGGAAAAGTAAAAAGTGCATTTCCTTGTTACTATGGATATGACCGATACGGAAATACCGTTCTTTTCAAATTCTGAGCAACGTACAGACAAAACTCTTATTTTACATATATAGATGGGCCTCGTGGACCAGTGGAGCGTCTTGATTTTCTTTTTTCTTTGCTAGCTGCTTTACGTTGCACCGACACAGTTAGGTCTTATGACAACGATGGAAAAGGAAATGGCTAAAAGTGGGAAGGAAGCGGCTGTGGCCTTATTTAAAATACAGCCCAGCATTTGCCTGGTGTGAAAATGGGAAAACACGGAAAACCACCTTCAGGGCTGCCACAATGGGGTTTGAACCCACTATCTACCGAATACTGCGTCGTAAATAAGAATGTAGTGTGTGCTACTGCTCGGCATTGATTTAGGATAGCTAAAAGGGGCATGGCATTCAGTGATTAGTATGTCTAATTACCACACTTGATTTTGTACAGATACGATGCAGATCTTGGCTTTGAATCTTCACTCTTTTATCTGTGCTTCTGAATAGCTTCTAGTGTCACAAGAGTTCGTAGATAGGTGTCCTGTGCTACATTATTCCCCTCTAATGAAAGTAGGTTAAACTGTTCAGTAATGTGTTGCTTTACTCCAACAAGTAATTTAAAGGAGCATTGCTCTTTGGCGCCGCCTCTGTGCTGTAGTGGTTTATGTGGTTAGTTGCCATCCCCGGAGGCCCGGGCTCAATTCACGGCTCTGCCACGAAATTTGAAAAGTGGTACGAGGGCTGGAACGGGGTCCACTCAGCCTAGGAAAGCCAAGTGAGTAGAGGGGGTTCGATTCCCACCTCAGCCGTCCTCGAAGTGGTTTTCCGTGGTTTTCCACTTCTCTACCAGGTAAATGCCGGGATGGTACCGATTCCTTTCTTCTTTCTTGTCTAACCCTTCCGATCCTCCCATCTCCCGACAAGGCCGCAGTTCAGCATATCAGGTGAAGCCGCCTGGGTAAAGTACTGGTTCTCCATCCCAGTTGTATCCCCGAACCAAAGTCTCACGCTCCAGGACACTGCCCTTGAGGCGGTAAAGGTGGTATACTTCACTGAGTCTGAGGGAAAACCAATCCTGAGTGGTGAACGGATTAAGAAAGAAAAGAAATACTAAGAATATTTAGGATAGCTCAAGAAGATACAGGTGGATGAAGCTGTAAGCATAAACTAGCCTCGGTGCTGAGGTCATGAGAAGCGAATTGAGGTGGATAGGTTACCTAAGAGAAGTATGAACTCGGTCATGGAGGGTAAGAGAAGTAGAGGGAAGCCAAGAAGGCGATGACTAGACTCAGTTTGTAATGATTTAAAGGTAATAGGTTTAGACAAATCTAGCTCGAGCAGCCGAGGAGCGAGGTTGCGTGGTGCAGTGCGTGCCGCGAACATGGTCGGTATTGAGCAGTACCGGGCCGCGATTGGGAAATGGCAGGCGAAGCAGAAGAAGGAGACCAAAAATGGACGGGTGTTAAGAAAAGAAGGAGTAAAAATGAGTGAAGCGGTGCTGGTAGTGTCAGTGATAGCGGTGCTACTGGTTATTGGGGGTGGGGGGTGGGGGGTGGAATTAAACCCAGGCCCAAATACCAGCGGAAAATTTAGCATGGAGGACTTGGCAGCATTCAATGTGGTAGTGAGTGAGGTAATGAAAAGTGTCAATGGGATAAGGTGCAGGAAATAAAGGACATGATGGAGGAGCAGAAAAAGGAGTTAAGGAACATGAAGAAATTGCTAGAAACGAAGAGGGAGGAATCGAGTAGGAGAGTGGACAATAAAGAGAAGGAAGTCGAGTTATTAAGAGGGAAAGTGAAACATCTGGAAGAGGAAGTGATGAAGATGAAGAGAGAAGCGGAGAGGTACAGGCAGGAGAGATTGAAGAAAGCCATATTTATATATGGTGTGGAGGAAGGTGAGAGGGAGGGCAAGACTGATCTGATATCCAAGGTGGTAGAAGTCATACGGGATAGGATGAAGATAAACTTCAGTGAAATAGACATAGACGATGTAGAGAGAGTTGGAAAAACTAAAGGATGGAGGCCAATTAGGTTAAGATTTTTCTCTACACTAATGGCAGAAATTGTGTTAAGTAACAGTAATAATTTACAGGGACAGAAAGTAGGGGTGATTTGAGACATGGGAAAGGAAGGAAATGAAAATATGAAGATCTTGAGCAGACACCTATGGAGAGCGAAAAATCAGGGGCTAAAGGCACGAATAAGAGGTCAGAGGTTGGTGGTGACAAACGGACGATGGGTTAGTGAGCACTCAGTGACGAAGCTAAAGGAGATGGACGAATGCGTTATTTAAGAGGGAGGAGAGATGACAAGGCAAGATGGAAGGAAGAAAGAAGTAACAAAGAAGAGGGGAGACGTGGAAGGAGAGGAGATCATCTCAGAATAGAACGGACAGTGTAGTGGGGATACAGAAGATCAAAATAGTGAAGAGGTGAGTGAGGGTGAGCAGCAAGAAACGGTGAGAGCAGAGTGTAGTGGCTCAGTGAGCAAGAAAGGACACGAGAAGACTGATCGACAGGAAGGTAAAGCAATTATGAGTAAAGGAAGAAGTAGGAGTTTAAAAGACCTCTGGGGAAAAGTACGTAAAGGGATGGAGGATACGGAGGACATGGAACGGAATAGGTTGGTTGAAAAAGGAGGAATGGAGACAAGGGATGAGAGGTCGATAACTACAAGGAGCAAGAATAGAGGGGAGACTTAGAAGGGAGGGAGAGGAAGTTATAACTAAATTGGAAAATAGGATGTGTGAATATTGAGGGACTAATGAACAAATTAGGAAATAAGAAAGTTCGGAAAGTAATAGAAAGTTTCGACGTTGTGGCACTCTTGGAGACGTGGCTGGAAACAGGGAGGGAGATCTCATGGAAGGGGTTTGTGATAAAATATAAATATAGAAGAAAGGAGAGGAATAAGGGACGCGCACCAGGAGGGATGATAGTATTAATTAGGGAAGAAATTAGTGAAATGGTAGAGGATATAGAGACAGATATGAAAGAAACTATGTGGTTGAGATTGAATATGGGAGGGGTGGAAGGAAGGAGGAAGAAAATAAATCTAGCGTTCGTTTATTGCCATCCTAGTAGTTCAGCATATGCAAATAAGTATTTTTTGAAAAGTTATTAATGGATATTAGTAGGATAAGAGGTAAATTTGCAGGAGAAGAGGATATGTTGTTATTAGGAGGTTGGAACGCGAGAATAGGGTAACAGAGCCCAGTATATAGTAGGAAGGATGGAATATGTATGTTGAAAAGTAGAAGGAGTGAGGATAACATTATAAACAGTTATGGGGAGAAGCTCCTAGAGATGTGCGCTGCGGGGAATTTGTATATTCTGAATGGATGGATGAAGGGTGACAGTACGGGGAAATTGACATATGTTACTGAGGAGGAAGGTAGTGTGATAGATATGGTTTTAAGCTCCGAAGGAGTGATGGAGGATATTGTAAGAATGGAAATAGGAGACTGGATTGAATCACACTATTTCCCAGTGTGGGTTATGTTGAAAAGGGGGGAAGAGAAGTGTATTAGTAAGGAAGCTGAGACGAAGGATAAACCAGGGAGTGCATATAATAAGTATAAATGGTCAGATAAAGTGGGACGGGATTGGAATAGGTTAGCAAAAGAGGAAGTACAACTTCTGAAATATGGGTGGGAAGATGCGATAGAGGAGAATAATGTTGATAAAGCCTTGGAATTGCTGCTACATCCAATAAAGATGATAGCGCAGAAGGCAGAATGTAGAAAGAGAAATAAGAGGGTGAAGAATGGTTTAATAGAGAGTGTGAAGGAGTGCGGAGGAGGGTGCTGGGTGCGTTAGGAGAGTACAGAAAGAAAGGTGGGAGCTCAGAAAGGGAGATTTTCTGCAAACTGAGGAAGGAGTATAAAAAGAAAATTTGTGAGTTAAAAAAGGCGTGGTTAGAGGAACAAATTGAAGCTATAAATAAGGATTGTAAGACTAACAACATTGAGAAAGTATGGGAAAAGATTAATAGAATAATTAAGGGTGGAAGGAATATAGAGAGAACGAGCATTGAGGAAGTTCAATGGGTGAGGCACTTTGGTGAATTACTAGGTGAGAAGGGGGAAGAAAGGTGGAGAGGGACGGGGGAAGAAGTAATTTGGAGGAATAGGAGAGTGACAATTTATGAACTGGACAAGGAAATTACAAGGGAAGGAATCTTGAGTGTGATAAGCTGAGTTCGGGGAAAGTCGGCCGGGGGATGTAATGGGATAAATAATAAGTTTTGGAAAGAAATTAGCAAAAATGAGACAATGATAGAGGGCATAGTTAAACTATTCAATAAGATCTATGAGGGAGGTAAGTACCCGAAGGAATGGGAAATAGGAATTGTATGTCCAATATATAAGGGTAAGGGTTGTAGGAACAGTTTGAACAATTATACAGGGATATCTCTGTTAGACTCCTTAAGTAAAATATACACTGGGGTGTTGGCGAACAGGTTAAGCGAGTGGGCTGAAGAAAATGAAATATTGACAGATTTCCAAGGGGGATTTATGAAAAAGAAAAGAACAGTGGATAATATAATGATAGTAAAGACTGTTTTAGAAAAGTATAAGAGCCTGGCTAGAAGTACAGTTTATGTGGCAGCAATAGATTTTGAAAAAGTGTTTGATAAGGTGAATAGAGAGGCTCTATTAGAGAAATTAGGCAGGCTGGGGGTTTCGGAAAAGATGTTGAGGGCAGTGGAGGGAATATATAGGGTTGTCAGGTGCTGTGTAAAATTGGGAGACGAGAGACTGAGTAGACCCTTAGAGTCCAAGGTGGGTTTAAATCAAGGGTGCAAGTTATCGCCAATATTTTTTATTTTATTTATTAACGATATTTTGGAGGGACACGGGGCAAGCAATTGGGCCGTGCCGGTAATTAATGGCCTGGAGGTACCGGGACTGATATTTGCGGATGATGTGATATTGATGACTCTAACTTCAGGAGGGATGCAGAGAACGTTAAATGCAGTGTCGCTGTTTGCGAGGAAATGGGGATTGAGGATTAATGGGAGTAAATCTAAAATATTAGTAGCCCAGGTAAACAAAGGAAGAAAGATAAAAGGGAAATGGGTCCTGCAGAGAGAAAGGTTGGAACAAGTAAGGAAGTTGGAATATTTAGGAGTTATTATTAACAGTAAAGGAACATGGAACGATCAGATTAGTAGGGTGAAAAATAGAGGATTAGCAGCCCTTGCCTCAGTCATAAACTTGATAGCTAAATACCCGGGTATTAGTTATAATGCCTTGATGCTAGTGTTAAGATCGGTGATTTTCGGGAGGGTATTGTATGGCGCAGAAGTTTGGGGGTTGGATGAGAAAAGAGGGGAATTAAGACGTATTATTAGTAGTTTTGGTAAGATTGTAATGGGTCTGCCGGGGTGCTCAGCAAATGCAGGGGCGGAATTAATGTATGGGGAGGATTTGGAATCGGAGGGTGTGAAAAGAATAGTTAGATACTGGATGATTTTTAAAAGACAGGAAGGTGGGAGGGTTTTACAGGCAGCGTATGAACAGCAACGTAAGAGCATGTATAAGGGCGGATGGCTAGAAAAATTTAAGGATTATTTGGAGATGATAGGATTAGGGCATCTATGGGGGGAGATTTGGACGAAGACAGAAGTTAGAGGGATGAGGATGCTTGTGAGGAGGATTAGAGACATTCATAGGCAGAAATTATTGGGGGAAAGTAGACTGAGAAATTCGCTGAACATTTTTATTAAAATAGAGGAGGTAGCAGGGATAAATATTAGATACGTTGACAGGTCAAAAAGGTATGGGATGATGTGGTGGTTTATGGAATTACATAGGAATAAAGGATGGTTACAAGGGAGGGACAGGACAATGTGTATACTTTGCTGGGCAGTGAATGACGATTTTCACTTATTAAGTGACTGTGAAGAAACGAATAAGTTAAGAAATAGATTACTGAGTGTTGAGCATCGGAAACTATTGGGAAGAGGGGATGAGCAGTCTATTTTAAGATGGATTATAAAGCAGTAGGAAAGCGGGGGCGAGTAGAACAGGTATTTATGTGCGGTAAAAAAGTCCTGTGAGAGCAGATGAAAGAGGGAGACTTAGAGGGTGGACAAGGGGGTAAGGGTTTGGAATAGTGATGTATGTCTATGGGAAGCGTGTTTAATAATCGGATGATATGCAATGGATGGAGGTAGTATGATAAAATTAATGGAAAGGGGAGTATTGTGTTGAGTACATAGTTAAGTGGGTGGAATTGGGTAAATGATATGTGATTTCATAAAGGTAGGGAATTTTTGTTTGTGATATGGCTGGTTGGAATGTAATTGCTGACTATCGTTGTTTTGGTATTGATCGGGAGTAGGTCAGGGAACAATGTAGGTGACGCAAGTTTCTGAGCGCATAAGGACACGTGATGAGTTTGCTGAAACCATGAGTCGGTGACTGCTACAGCTAACTGTTATTATTTATGCCTATTATTATTATTATTATTATTATTATTATTATTATTATTATTATTAGTATAATTATTAATATTATTTTCAATAGACTTATTGCTTTTTGAACATGTATTGGGGCTGGAAGCCTGTTTGTTCATAAATAAATACACACACTAATAGGTTTAGAACTAATGAGGCCTAGGAAATGGTTGCAAAAAAGAACTGTGGTGGCGTTTAGTACATTCATAGGGGCTTGCAGACTGAACGGTGAAAGGCATAACAGCCTATAATGAAGATGTATGTACATATAACCGGTCTAGAAAGCTAGAAATAACGGCTGAGAGGATTCGTCCTGCTGACCACACGACACCTCGTAATTTGCAGGCCTTCGGGCTGAGCAGCTGTCGCCTGGTAGGCCAAGGCCCTTCAAGGGCTGTAGTGCCATGGGGTTTAATAATATTATTTGCTTTACCTCCCTCTAACTACTTTTTCGGTCTTCAGAGACGCCGAGGTGCCGGAATTTAGTCCCGCAGGAGTTCTTTTACGTGCCAGTAAATCTACCGACACGAGGCTGACGTATTCGAGCAGCTTCAAATACCACCGTACTGAGCCAGGATTGAACCTGCCAAGTTGGGGTCAGAAAGCCAGCACCTCAACCGTCTGAGCCACTCAGCCCGGGGCCATGGGGTTTGGTTTGGTTTATGTACATATAAACATCAGTTTAATAGTTGTATTCTCTTCCCTTCCCGCATGTTCTTAGAGCAGAATAAATAACTAGTTTACATAATCGTCTCACGAGAGAAACCCGCCAAGTGTATCAAATCGATTTCCCAGAAACTTCACTCAGTGAAAGAGGGGTCGAAATAAGCGAACACATCCGTAGACACTCGACCGTTTCCAAGAAAAAGTCGGTCGAAGATTCCGACGTGATTTATGTGCCTTTTAGCGCGCAGCATTTTCAACCGACGCGGTTGCGCAGTGACTATCACCGCGGATTGTTGCTTTCACACCTCGTGTTCAAATCACATTTAATTCTTCTGATTTTTTTAAATTTTTGTTTAATTTATCTACTCATGTCCATTTCCAATTACCACATGAATCTTTCTTATCTAGTAAGTGGATACAAGGGCGTTATATTGATTGTAAAATTACAACTAGGTTATTTTTCAGGGATTAAAATGTGTTTTAAGTTCATTCTTATATTAACGCCTCAGGGAGATACGGTGCATTCCCTCCGATGATACCAGTTGAAGAAATATTCGAAACATAGAAATTTCTCACACCTTGAATAGGTTTTCTTTCATTCATTCATTCTTTCTTTCTTTCCTTCTTTCTTTCTATCTTAAACAGTTTACACTCCAGGGTCGGTTTTTCTCTCAGACTCAGCGAGGTATCCCACCTCTGCCGCCTCAAAAGCAGCGTCCTGAAGCGTGATACGTTGGGTCGGGGATACAACTGAGGTGGGTGATGAGTATCTCGTCCAGGTGGCCTCACCTGCCGCGGTCAATAGGGGCCTTGTTGGGGAATGGGAAGATTGGAAAGGATAGACAAGGCAGAGGGAAGGAAGTGGCCGTGGCCTTAAGTTAGGTACCATCCCGGATTTTGTTTGGAGGAGAAGTGGAAACCACGGAAAACCACTTCGAGGATTGCTGAGGTGGCAATCGAACCCCTCTCTGCTCAGTTGACCTTCCGAGGCTGCGTCGACCCCGTTCCCGTTTCAGCCCTCCTACCACTTTCCAAATTTTGTGCAGAGCAGGGAATTGAACCCGGGTCTCCGGGGATAGCTGCTAATACGCTATCCAATGCACCACAGAGACGGACGGAGGAAGGTTTTCCACAGTTATATTTCGTTAATATTACTGAAGATTTCGCGTCTTGGCAATAAGTTTTCTAAATACCACGCATACCGACTCAAGTTTCCAAAAGCAATTACAAGTAAATTATTTCATTCATGTATTGATGTTTTAAAATTAATTGACCAGATAGAACATAGACAAGATATTTTAAAAATGATTAAACAAAGCTATTCGTGTAGCAATCGTCAATGGACAAAAGTAAATATTTGGAAGATCAAAAGCAATTAATCGGAATATGAACACGGAGCGCAAAAGTAGAACTTGCTACGCGCTAATAGACACATAAAGCCCGTCGGAAACTTCCACCGTCATTTTCTAGCAAAAGGTCGAATGTCTACGGATAAGCCGAAACACGTGTTCGCTTATCTCGAGAGCTCTTTCACTAAGCTTGCGAAGTGAGTTGTTCCCCTTGACTGGTTTCCTTCACGCAATGCTAATAGTTTAAATGGTAGATCATACCATACCTCTCCCAGTAACATATGTATTTTCCTCGTTTCTGTGAACATTTCCAAAGCAGAATAAGAACGATTATTGGAAATGAGCTTTAACGTTGAGAGGGTTAAGAGATTACACAGACTATTTTAGACATTTCATGAAATCCATTGTAATACTGCGCAGCTTACTCAAAGACTTCATTCGAGAAATGATCCAATAACAGGGATTAGTTTTGTAGTCACTCCCGTTGTCATTCAAAACGAACTACAGGCTTTGTAAGTCCTATTCATGAACAAGTATTTTCACTGTTCCATTACTCCCTCAAATCCATTGACAATAGAATGGAGTTATAAAGGCTGATAGAGGAAGGAAATTCAGACAATGGTAAGAAAAGAAAAACACGAAATTGGAAGTTACACAAATTAAATAAATTTGCTTTATTGTCGACATAAAGAGCAGAACTGCGCAGGCATAAAGGTCGTCCATTAAGAGAAAAGTGTGCTACTTACTGTACATCAAGGAATCTCAATGTGGAGACTACAAAAGTGATTTATTAAGTTCTATGTCTTGAGTGTGGCCTTGTATGGCTCAATTACGTGAGGTATTGGTACAAGCGATGAGAAACGTCTGGAGGCATTTCAGATGTGGTGCTGGAGGAAGATGTCATGGACAGCAGAACTCACTAATGAAGAAATTCTTACAAGAATAGGTGAGAAAAGATCTTTGTTATCAACAATCAGAAAGAGAAGAGATCAATGACTTGGCCATCTCTGATGATGATGATGATGATGATGATGATTATCATTATTATTGTTAATTAATAAGGCCTAACATCTATATCATTGGCCCCTAATTGGCAATTGCTACATGTGCAATAGTTTTAACATAGACTTACCACGTTCATAGACAACGGGCATATGGAAAGAAACATGTTAAGACGCTTTATGTGTTTGGGTAGAACGGCATATCATCAAAAGTATTGAATATACAATTATGTTTAATATCTAAATTAACAGATAAATGAGGAGACCACCTGTTGCAAAACAAAATTGAAAATCTGAAACGTTATTTTCATGAATTAACACTTCAAATTAATGCAAAATTTGTGCTAAATATGTGACGTCACACGCATACTCTGTTTTTTGATGGCGCTGTGTTGACTAGCGCGCCCATTTGGTCATAATATTCGGTTTTTATTTCTATTAGGTAAGTCAACGAAACCCTCAATACTGTGTGGGCTTCATAATAGTGACAGTCTACTGCCAATTATTATAGTTAATGTCATGGAGAGAATGATTGAAGCCAAGAGAGGAAGGGAAGACCTAGACTGCAACACTCTCCACAGATCAGAGAAGATGTAGGAACAGGCTTAGAATATATGAGGAAATGAAGAGATTACACATTACAGAGGGCAGTGGAAGAGAATACTTGCTCCCAAACAATTGAAAATTAAAAGGACTTCACAACGGGGAATGCTTCTTATCAACACTTTTCACAGAAAAAAATGTAAAATGTTCGAAAATTCGAAGAATAAGTATAACAGAAAAAGGGCCGTGAAAAGTTTTTTTTTTTTTTTTTTTTTGCTAGTTGCTTTACGTTGCACCGACACAGATAGGTCTTATGGCGACGATGGGATAAGGAAGAGCTGGGAGTGGGAATGAAGGGGCCGGGGCCTTAATTAAGGTAAAGCCCCAGCATTTGCCTGGTACAAAAGTGGGAAACCACGGAAAACCATCTTCAGGGCTGTCGACAGTAGGGTTCGAACCTATTATCTCCTGCAAACTGGATACTGGTCGCACTTAAGCGACTACAGCTATCGAGCTCGGTGCCGTGAAGAGCTTCGCAATCCTGAAACTGTCAAGGTTGAAAGACAACTAGGGTGGTCGAATAGAAAATATGAATTAGAGAGCTATTTGGTGGGGGGGGGGAACTCCTTTTCGTCGCCTCTTACGACAGACAAGGGATACCAAATAAGGATGGTGCCGTTAACACATTTGAAGGAAACACAACTTCATGAGAGTAGACTGTAAATTAGGATCATTATTATTCTCTCTCGTACATAGCCATCCCTCCTTACCAACTAATTACTATCACAGAAATAACTGGCATAAGTTAAAGAAAGAAAAGAAGAAAGATATTTCATAATTGATTGTTTGAAGATGGCATAGCTTGGCTTGTGTATGGTGTATAGAGAAACTGGAGGAATATTTCGAATCAATCTCAATAATGGAAACTTCCATTATTTCCTGGGATTAACTCAATTTACTCCAAAGATTTAGTTCTGAAAGCCTCCGTGGCTCAGGCGGCAGCGCGCCGGCCTCTCACCGCTGGATACCGTGGTTCAAATCCCGGTCACTCCATGTGAGATTTGTGCTGGACAAAGCGGAGGCAGGACAGGTTTTTCTCCGGGTACTCCGGTTTTCCCTGTCATCTTTCATTCCAGCAATACTCTCCACTATCATTTCATTTCATCTGTCAGTCATTTAATCATTGCCCCTGAGGAGTGCGACAGGCCTCGGCAGCCGGCACAATTCCTATCTTCGCCGCAAGTTGGGGGCTTCATTCATACCATCCTTGACCCGGTCATTGACTGGAAAACAGGTTGTAGGTTTTCACTCCAAAGATTTAGTTCTCCATGTTTTGTTGACTTTTAAGTTTTTTCTTTTTCAGGATGAGTTCAGAGAAATGCTCATTGCAGTTCACGGCGTTAGGAAGAGTAACAAAATTGAGCGTTGGAAAAATTGTTATTTTCTTCAATGATAACTGAAGTATTTCTAGTTTTGACCAACAATAGTCTACGTCTATAGATTCTAAAGCAATCCACAGCCAGCGAACGTTGCAGAAAAGCATGAAAGCTACACTCTTATATTTCTATAAGTGTAACAAAGCCTGAAAGAGTACTTAGGAACGAATGTTACTAATCCATTATCCCAGTGGCCTATTTTGGCGCCGGGGTATATCTCTAAAACTGTGAGCTAAAATTGTAAAATACCCCTCTTACTGTGAAGCCTAGACTTCAATTGGTATATAAATTTAACCCTTGAAGGCGCAAAACTGTTTTTCAACTTTTTGTTCTTTTTTAACTTTATAGCTTCTACAATAACGAAGTCCGTGTTTCAGTACCAATTTTTAGTTCATTCAAGTATTTCTGGCCAAAAATTCATCACATTATATGTGGTTACTTACGTGACCACTATCCATTTAAGCACCCAGCCGGTACACAAGGGGATGGTGGTTGCATAAGTAATCAGTTACTCTTTCTAGGGCAATTAGATACTGAGTGATTATAAAAATGTTATTATGTATAAAATGATTCATTACTTATAAAAGACAACATTTGTGAATAAGTCCGTATAAAATTAAGTATTGAGTTAGCAAGTTCATTTCAAATGACAAGTACACCTTTATTTTTTTCTATAGCTCTACAGATTTATCCTTCTAGCTTGTAATAGAAGAAATGTATAACAACTATAAAAAGGTATATAAATGTCAAGCTTGGGTTGAATCAGCGTGTCTGGTCATCCAACTCTAGTCTCGTAAGCCACGACCTAGAACAATGCTCATATCACCCCGTCCTTGAATCATATTTCACTGATTTTCGACAAGGCTGAATGATCCTTGACAAGCCCTTACTTATAATACCAATATAAATGGTCCGTTATTGGACATTATAAATTTTCCAGCTAGCTCATAATGTCCAATAACGGACCATTTATATTGGTATTATAAATTTGCTCATTCAGGACAAATATTTCAGATTCCTTATGGGAATCAACATCTGTATCATCTGATGGCCAAGCAGGCATCAATTTTTAGTGATGAGACAAAGTCTCTTAGTGCATTGGCACTGCCGGTGGCTCCAGTTAGCCTACGCAGTGGCCTCCACGGTATGCACTGGCCAGCGTATTGGTAGGTGTACTAGGTACCAACTGATGAGCCCACCCTAGCACACGAGGGCGAAACGCTGGCAACCAAGAATGAGCTAGCTGGAAAATTTATAATGTCCAATAACGGACCATTTATATTGGTATTATAAATTTGCTCATTCAGGACAAATATTTCAGATTCCTTATGGGAATCAACATCTGTATCATCTGATGGCCAAGCAGGCATCAATTTTTAGTGATGAGACAAAGTCTCTTAGTGCATTGGCACTGCCGGTGGCTCCAGTTAGCCTACGCAGTGGCCTCCACGGTATGCACTGGCCAGCGTATTGGTAGGTGTGCTAGGTACCAACTGATGAGCCCACCCTAGCACACGAGGGCGAAACGCTGGCAACCAAGAATGAGCTAGCTGGAAAATTTATAATGTCCAATAACGGACCATTTATATTGGTATTATAAATTTGCTCATTCAGGACAAATATTTCAGATTCCTTATGGGAATCAACATCTGTATCATCTGATGGCCAAGCAGGCATCAATTTTTAGTGATGAGACAAAGTCTCTTAGTGCATTGGCACTGCCGGTGGCTCCAGTTAGCCTACGCAGTGGCCTCCACGGTATGCACTGGCCAGCGTATTGGTAGGTGTGCTAGGTACCAACTGATGAGCCCACCCTAGCACACGAGGGCGAAACGCTGGCAACCAAGAATGAGCTAGCTGGAAAATTTATAATGTCCAATAACGGACCATTTATATTGGTATTATAAATTTGCTCATTCAGGACAAATATTTCAGATTCCTTATGGGAATCAACATCTGTATCATCTGATGGCCAAGCAGGCATCAATTTTTAGTGATGAGACAAAGTCTCTTAGTGCATTGGCACTGCCGGTGGCTCCAGTTAGCCTACGCAGTGGCCTCCACGGTATGCACTGGCCAGCGTATTGGTAGGTGTGCTAGGTACCAACTGATGAGCCCACCCTAGCACACGAGGGCGAAACGCTGGCAACCAAGAATGAGCTAGCTGGAAAATTTATAATGTCCAATAACGGACCATTTATATTGGTATTATAAATTTGCTCATTCAGGACAAATATTTCAGATTCCTTATGGGAATCAACATCTGTATCATCTGATGGCCAAGCAGGCATCAATTTTTAGTGATGAGACAAAGTCTCTTAGTGCATTGGCACTGCCGGTGGCTCCAGTTAGCCTACGCAGTGGCCTCCACGGTATGCACTGGCCAGCGTATTGGTAGGTGTGCTAGGTACCAACTGATGAGCCCACCCTAGCACACGAGGGCGAAACGCTGGCAACCAAGAATGAGCTAGCTGGAAAATTTATAATGTCCAATAACGGACCATTTATATTGGTATTATAAATTTGCTCATTCAGGACAAATATTTCAGATTCCTTATGGGAATCAACATCTGTATCATCTGATGGCCAAGCAGGCATCAATTTTTAGTGATGAGACAAAGTCTCTTAGTGCATTGGCACTGCCGGTGGCTCCAGTTAGCCTACGCAGTGGCCTCCACGGTATGCACTGGCCAGCGTATTGGTAGGTGTGCTAGGTACCAACTGATGAGCCCACCCTAGCACACGAGGGCGAAACGCTGGCAACCAAGAATGAGCTAGCTGGAAAATTTATAATGTCCAATAACGGACCATTTATATTGGTATTATAAATTTGCTCATTCAGGACAAATATTTCAGATTCCTTATGGGAATCAACATCTGTATCAAGCCCTTACTTCCAAGAAAGCTACAACTCTCGATCAAAGTCATCCCAGATCCCTTGATCGTTCGTAACTGCGTTTGTAAATGGCAGTAATAGTAAGAATGAACTCAGGGCATCTATAAAAGGAGCGAAACTGCTCCTCCAAGAAAGCATGGTGGTCGTAAAAATTACTACATTATTCTAATTACTAAAATATCAAGAAATCTTAGATTTATAGATGCTTTAATTTCTACATTCCATCATTCCACTATTTCGCATTTCACGCGCAGTGCCAATTTCTCACAAATAACAACTTTGCGCCAAATGAAAATTATCATCATTCATTCATGATTAGAAATCAAATCCGTAAAGATGACAGAACTATGATATTAACATTAGAAATAGACGGGTATATAAAAGTGTTTACAGAGGGGCAATAGTGTCTATAAATGCACTTATTTTTCATTGGTTGCCATTTGAAGTCTTCCAAATTAATACCTGGCCACTGTATTACACAGAAACAAACCTTCTAACAACGTACTAACAATTTATTGTTGATAAAATCAGCCAAGAATGCAAATAGCACTTCACCAACAATAAAACGAGGACAAACTGTATAGTTGTCCAGAAAGCCAGGTCCCAGCGTGGTACCGGTTATCTTAATAACCACTTCGAACCAAAACACATCAAATTCACGATTGCCAACCCCCTAAAAGGTGAAATACCTCTAAAAATCATCTCTGTGCCCCTCATGAACATCAATAAATGCAAGGCAGTACATTTCAATAAAAATTAAGTGAGAAAAGTGTAATAATAGCTGGTGGTTCGTTAAATAAAAAGTAAGCCTTAAGGGGTTAAATTATGTCAGTCAGAAAATTAAATAATTTGGGACTTAACGAGTTGTGCTACATTGCGAAAGCCTGGGACATGGTGCACATCCATTTATTCAACCATGCCAAGCATGACGGATGTGTCGGAACAGACATTTATATACGAAGTGTCCCGCAGCGTCGTAAGCCTCCCGCGTACACTGGTGATGAACGGGACGCCTAGAAACTGTTTCTCACAGGAGTATTACTGCCTGCAGGCAGGTTACATCAGAATAAACACAAATAACAACCGGCCGGCCGCTAGCTGCATGTAGCGCTACCCATCTAATACAACCCCCCCGTGTGTTAGTAAACCACGTTTCCGAACACAGAGTGTTAGGCTGGTATTTCGTACAGCAGCACTAGAGTTGCTCTCAATATAGTGACAAAGGCTGGTGTTTTCAGCAACGACGACTTCACAGGTATAATTTTAATCTATTGAGAATCTGGTCGCAATGTACCCGAAGCCCTCAGACGGTATGCGCAGAAGTTTCCAAATACCCGCCTGCCCTCTTTACATCCGTTTCGCCGAACAGAGCTGGAATTAAGAGCTAATGAATCGCTCAAAGCACATACCACGTACAAGCAACTGTCTGGTAGAGAAGAATGTGTGTACGTGAATAAATTAATGAGTTATTAAACTTTATTTTCCTGCATCTTTGACTTATTTACAAATGCACCCTATTACAAGACATGGGTAGTAAAATGACTACTATTTGTTTCACATCCGAAATATAGTACGTGTAGAGCTCCTTTCTAAACCAACGATCAGGCAACCCATTCACATCATTAGTGAATACGGGACACTTATACGTAGAAAATACGTGCAACAGGATAATGGTAATGCGTACTGTATACTGAAAGTGATAGTAACTCGAGTGATTATAATATGAACATTTTTAACCACCATGTTGATATTTAAACAGCATCGGACGTTGATGCAAACTTAGGTAGTAATGAAGTTGAGTAGGATAGTTACTGCTAGGTGACAAAAAATATATCAAATCGGCAAAATGCTTACCCTCAATCCGACCAAATGTAAAAAAAGGAAAATAATAAGACACTTCCTAGGTCTAAACAATACGCCAGAGGCATTTTATATTTTATTTAAAAATCGTTTGGCTCCATTAGTAGGTAAACTTTAATGTTGTGAGCCACAGTTTTTGGCGTTTTAATAACAGTATTACTAACGATATCTCAAGCTGCAATGTAAATTACCTGTAAAAATTTTTAAGAAATAGGGGAAAATTTGTAGAAAAAAAGGTGAATATAAATACAATAATAATGAACAACTAATACGTTATAGATGAGATATGAGAAGGAAGAATGTAGAAGAAAAGCAAGGCACAATTACTAATATACCAAGAACAGACGCGGGTGGTGGAAGCTTAATGAGCTGAGTTTACCACAGAGACATAACTGGTCTGGATGGAGAGATTTGAGGGAATCTAATTCAAGTTAGTGAAGGAGCTAAAATGTACCTACCACCACCGGGCGAGTTGGCCGTGCGGTTAGGAGCGCGCAGCTGTGAGCTCGCATCCGGGAGCCCTGAAGATGATTTTCCGTGGTTTCCCATTTTCACACCAGGCAAATTCTGGGGCTGTACCTTAATTAAGGCCACGGCCGCTTCCTTCCCATTCCTAGGCCTTTTCTGTCCCATCGTCGCCATAAGACCTATCTGTGTCGGTGCGACGTAAAGCAAATAGCAAAAAAATTGTACCTTAGAGAAGATTAAAATCTCTCATCTTCAAATTTACAGCCATCCATACTAGAAGCTGAGAAGTTTGGTTCTTCTAATAATGAAGTAAGCTACGGAACAGAGAATTAACATGTCACTGAAGTGAAATGGCGTATGGCTTTTAGTGCCGGGAATGTCCGAGGAAAAGTTCGGCTCACCAGATGCAAGTCTTTTGATTCGACTCCCGTAGGCAATCTGCGCGTCGTGATGAGGATGAAATGATGATGAAGACGACACATACACCCAGCACCCGTGTCAGCGAAATTAACCAATTATGGTTAAAATTCCCGACCCTGCCGGGAATCGAACCCGGGAGCCCTGTGACCAAAGGCCAGCACGGTAACCATTTAGCCATGGAGCCGGGCAACATGTCACTGATTTTCTCCATTGATTTTCACTTGTTCGTACGCCAAAGAATATGGCACATAACTTTGATAAAAAGAACGTTTCATCCAAATGACAGTATTCATGTTACCTTCACGCTTGATACGAAGCCCAGATTTTCTGGAATTCTCTCCTTATCTAGTCTCAACCCCAGATTCTTACTACAAGCGTTGTTAAAATTCATGAGAAATCCCTTGCATGCACCTGGGTCCCCCTTCTGTAAAATGAAACGTGTAACATAATTATGTCAAGGGTGGTTTATATTTATATCTCTTGGAATAGGGGTGCCGCATCCAATGTAAATTTCTACAGTACCAAGACAAACTATTAAAATCACGACTTGTTTCCATGCTATTTCATTTTTAATCATTACTTTCTCTGGCGATGTAGGGTGTAAATTTTTTTATTTTCTTCCAATGTCGTAAGTTATCAACAATGCCACTCACTTCCAATCAGTCAGTTATTATAAATGTGATCATGGATAGCTAGCAATCTTGTATTTTCGCGTAACTGTTAATAATCATCATCACAGAAACGGCGCTTCCAGTTGAACGTGAACAGGGATGCGATTTCTCATTTCAAACCTCCCACACCTATTACCTGGATTCGAAGCGCGGTCGCCATGACCATTTTTCTGGTTCATTGGGGTTATTATTATTATTATTATTATTATTATTATTATTATTATTATTATTATTATTATTATTATTATTATTATTATTATTATTGCCTACGTGCCTCATACGGTTGAGGCGTTGGTTTTCTGACTCCAACTTGGCAGGTTCGAACCTGGCTCAGTCCGGTGATATTTGAAAGTGCTCAAATACGTCAGCCTCATGAGGGTGAAAGAAATACTGTCGGACTAAATTCTGGCACTTCGGCGTCTCTAAAATCGTGAAAGTAGGCAGTGGGACGTATAGCCAATAACGTTATTATTATATTTATTTATTTATTTATTTATTTATTTATTTATTTATTTATTTATTTACTTATTTATTTATTTCACCACCTCTCCTAGCGGTTCTGTGGGTGTCCTATCCTAAACAGTACTTCCTCCTGTTAGTAGGTAATACTTGTATCAATTTTGGTTGATAGGTATGCTGAAACATTCATAGGCTACGTCCATTATCTCGGCCATTTCGGACAATTTCTTTTTCACCCTTTATCAACTCCTTATGCCAATGGGGGCTAAACTTGGACTTTAACAAATACAAAAGTCACTATTTATCTCAGCGACCCCGAAAAATATGGATTGTCACTATTTTCAATTATATGTATATTCTAATCCTCTCTACCCCACCCCTCCCGCTAAAGATGTTAGGTGTGTCTTGCCACCACGCGGTTAGTTTCCTGATAGTTAAGTCATAAGTGTACCAAGTTCAGTTCAAATCTCTAATGTAGTCCTAAAAACTATGAATTCGACACTATAATTTGTCCCTTTTATTTATATTTCACCCCTTCCCATAGGGTTTCTGGGACTGTCTTTCACCCACACCACTTTTCACAGATGGTAGGCTAATTAATGTCTGCTCTAAATTTAGTTGTCAGCTATGGTGGAAAATAAAGAGATACATCCATAATCTCGGTGAGCTTGGCCATTATATTTTGTTCATCCATTCTCACACCTATAACAAAGGGAGCTGAACTTGGACTTTAAAAAATCCGGAGTATCACTATTCATCTCAGTGACCTCGGTAAGTATGGATTCGACACTATTTTCTATCATAATTTTATATCTCACACCCCCTTGTCATCCCACCCCAAAGAGACAGATTTTGACTTTAAAAAATCGGGAGTGTCACTATTCATCTCAGCCACCCGAAAATTATGGATTCTACACTATTTTTGATTATTTTTATATGTCATTAACCCCCTCGCCCCCACCCTAAATGGGCTAAACTTGACCTTATAAAATTTCGTAAACTAATTATATCAGCGTCACCGAAAACTACCGATTCGATACTATTTTCGATTAATTTTATATATCACTGCCCCATCGCCACCACCACAAAGGACTTTAGGAATACCCGGAGTGTCAACTATTCATCTCAGTGAAAACTCGAAAAGTATGGATTCGACACTATCTTCGGTTATTTTTATACATCACATCCCCGTCGCCCCCACCCCCAAAAGGGGCTGAACCTGGACTTTAAAAATTCCGGAGTGTCCTTATTCATCCAAGCGACCCAGAAAAGAATGGATTCGAAACTATTTTCGATTTCTTTTTCATATTACTCCCCTCTCGCTCCCACTTCAACTGGGGCTGAACTTGCACTAAAAAAACCGGTATGTCGCTATTCATCTCAGCGATTCAGAAAAGTATGGATTCGAGACTTTTCGATTATTTTTAAATAACACTCCCCTCTCGCCCCCGCCTCAAAAGGAGGCTAAACTTTTATTTTTTAAAAGTCCGGAGTGTCACTATTCATCTCAACGACTCCGAAAAGTATGGATTCGACACTATTTTAGATTATTTTTATATGTCGCCCCCCTTGCCCCTCCCCTAAGGGTGCTTGGGGTGTCTTACCCCCACGCGGTTTGTCTCCTGATACTAAGTCATAAGTTTACCATGTTTGGTTGATATCGCACAAGTGGTTTACGAGGAGATGTAATTCATACATAGCCACATATAATGATGTTTATGTACAATATATTTACTAGCAGTTACACGCAGCTTCTCTCTCTCGTGGATTTCGTAATTTGATAAAAGTAATCGTTCCTCGTCATTGTACTAAAGCATTATCTGAAAATCCCTAAAGTATAAAAAGTCACCGAAAAACTGAGTTTCATTTACCCCACAAACTCTTTGTAAACCTCGTTTGTGGTATTGCCATTTGGGGCTCAGATGACCATGCGACATAGAATTGTACACGTGAGAACGTCTTCTCTCAAGTTAAAAAAAGTTTCTTTATTTTGAAAGGAGATTCCAAATACCTACTTTCACATTTGTATCATCTTCAGGTTTTGAGATATAAGTGAAAAGTGAAATGAAAACCTACAACCTGTTTTCCAGTCATTGACCGGGTCAGGGATGTAATGAATGAAACATATATAGGCTGTTATTACAATGGGGTCGCCACTCCCAAGGTGATTTGTTAATGAATGCTATGAATTGATAATGGAGAGTGTTGCTTGAATGAAAGATGACAGAAAACCGGAGTACCCGGAGAAAGACCTGTCCCGCCTCCGCTTTGTCCAGCACAAATCTCACATGGTGTCACCGAGATTTGAACCACGGTATCCAGCGGTGAGAGGCCTACGCGCTGCCGTCTGAGCCATGGAGGCTCTTGAGATATAAGTATCCCCGTAAAAAATAATACAGCCCCTCGATCAGCCCTTCCTCCAGCCCCACCTAAGTGGATTTTCTGAAAACAAAATAAAAGATATGTTTCTTTTTTTAAAGCACTTTCTCAGTACCAAGTTTCATATCTGTAACATGTTAAGTTTTTTGACATACACTGTAGATATTCAGGTACTCGTTTTAAAAACTCACCTGCTTTATCAATTCATTCCCTTAAGTGGTTTCCCGCAAATCAAAAAGGCATGTTCCTTTAGTTTTAAAGGAGTTTCCAAATACCATTTTTCACGTCTGTAACATATTCAGTTTTTGAGATATTGCTCATAAAATGTTCAAATTCTTAGTCAATTCTTCCCACCCCTCCCCCTTAAGTGAACTTTCCGAAAACAAAAAGTGTGTTTATTCATAAGGGAGTTTCCAAATACCAATTATCGCGACTATAACATCTTCAGGTTTTGAGATATTTGTACCCTCATGAAAAGAATTCAACTCCTAATTCTCAACCACAAGCCCCCCTCCCCCCAAGTTCATTTTCCCCCAAAAACGCGTGTTTTGAATTTTAAAGGAGATTCCAAATGCCCGTATTCACGTCTGTAACATCTTTAGGTTTTTTTATATATATACGTATCCTCATAAAAATAATTCAACTAATGTTTCAATTCTTGCATCCCCCTTAAGTGGATTTACCGAAAACAAAAGAATACGTATTTCTTTGTTTTAAAAGGAGACTCCAAATACCAATATTTACGCCTGTAACATCTTTAATTTTTGAGATATCAGTATCCTAATAAAAATAATTTAAGCCCCTTTTCAGTCCCTTTTACCCCCACGTTAAGTGGTTTCCCCTTAAACAAAATAATGCCTGTTTTCTTATTTGTAAAATATTAAAATACCAATTCTCACATCTGTAACACGTTAAGTTTTGAGATATACTGTTCATCTGTAGATATGTTCATCTTATAAATTCACGCCAACACACTTGTCATTCCTTTTTACCCCTCCCAAGTGTGTTTTCCGAAAATAAAATAATACATGTTTCTTTATTTTTTAAAGAGATTATAAGTACCACTTCACGTCTGTAACATGTCAATATTTTGTGATATACTGTAGATATGTTCAAGGATTATGTGTACCAATTTTGGTTGGAAGCTCTGCCCAAAAGTACACGCATAATCTAGCTGCTGTAAAATCCTGGATCTGACGTTGCCATGGTTACGGCAGTCCATTTCTTTATCCGATTGCCAGGGTAAGGGTAGTGTGGTGAGAATATCTTCATAACGTTTGGTTTTAGGGCCTTAAAACATGGTTTCCGGGCCCGTTGGGCTTACCGAGTTTTGTTGTTTGCGTCAAGGGGCTTAAAATGAGCTTTTCCTTGTACGACAAATTCGATATTTCGCATATGTTAGTACATTATTTTTATATCTGCCCCCGTCGTTCCCCCGTTGTGGAATTGTTTTGAAAATAAAATAAAGCCAATGTCCCTCGAGGTTTTTTGTACCAATTTTGGTTGACATCTGTGCCAAAAACGTACAAGCATAATCTCGCTGCTGTAGAATCCTGGAGCTGACGTTGCCGTGGTTACGGTAGTTAATTTCTTTATCCGATTTATAGAGCAGGGGTAGTTTGGTGCCAATATCTCCATAACGGTTGGTTTTAGGGCCATAAACTTGGTTTTCGGGCCCATAGGGCTCAACGAGTTTTGTTCTTTGCGTCAAGGGGCTTAAAATGAGCTCTTCCTCGTCGTTGTACGACAAATTTGATACTTCGCCTATGTTAGCGTATTATTTTTAAGTCTTCCCCGGTCGCCCCCACCTCGAATTGTTTTGAAAATAAAATGTAGCCTATATCATTCAAGGATAATATATCGTTCTATTAGTGAAATAATTTTTTGAATCGGTCCAGTAGTTTCTGAGATTACCTTCCAGAAATGCTTTAACTCACAAAACTCGCACTCACCCTTTATTATATTAACTAACTGTTACCCGCGGCTTCGCTCGCATGGATTTCGTAATTTGATAAAAGTAATCATTCGTCGGTACTGCACTAAGACATTATATAAAAATTTCTAAACTATAAAACTACCGAAAATTTTGGTTTCAGAGCTAACTGTATGGAAATTTGAAATGGGACATGTGAGAAAAAATCGAAAAAATACGGGTTTTTTATTTTTAAAAGATTCCAAATACCAATTTTCACGTCTGTAACACCAGTTTTTGAAATATATGTATCCTCACAAACATAATCAAGCTCCTTTTTGCACTTATTAGACCCCACCTCCTTCTCTTAAGTCGATTTTCCTTTTCACCTCACCCCCTTCAGTAGATTTCCGAAAACAAAATGTACGTGTTTCTTTAATGTTTGAGATATAATCATTTTAAAAGTTTTCACCCTTTTTCACTTCTTTCAAACCCCCTTAAAGTGCTTTTTTCAAAATTCAAAAGTGCGTGCTTCTTTATTTTTAAAGGAGATACAATGTACCAACTTTCACGCCTATGACTTCTTCATTTTTTGAGACATAAGTATCCTCATGAAAAGGATTCAGTCCACTTTTCACTTATTTTAACCCCCAGAATTGGATTTTTCGGAAACAAAACAATGTGCGTTTCTTCATTTTTAAATGATATTCCAAGACCAATATTTATGTCTTTAAACTGTTAATTTTAAAAATTTAGCCCCGTTTCACCCCCTTACCTACGTGATATCCAAAAGTCCTTTCTTAGTGAGCACTTTCACTGTAATATAAACGTATCCCAAAAATGTCATTTCTTAATTTTCCACCTCTTCTCACCGTCATGCCAATGGAGCTGAACCGACTTAAATTATATCTGGAGTATGACCATTCACCTCAGCGACCCCAAAAACTATCGATTCCACATGAATATAGGTGTTTTTTTAATTTTTTTTTACTTCACCCCCATTCCATCCCCGCCCAAAGTAGTCTTATGAGTGTCTTACACAATAGTTTATCCTTTTCCGATAGTAAGTCATATGTGTACCAATTTTGGTTGGCAACTATGCCCAAACGTACATGCATAATCTCGCTGCTGTAGAATCCTGGAGCTGACATTGCCATGGCTACGGCACTTCATTTCTTTATCCGATTCCAGGAGCAGGGGTAGTATGGTGCCAAAATGTCCATAAGGGTTGGTTTTAGGGCCTTAAAACATAGTTTTCGGGCCCGTAGGGCTTAATGAGTTTTGTCCTTTGCGTCAAGGGGCTTAACATGAGCTTTGTCTCGTCCTTGTACAAAAAATTCGATATTTCGCCTATATTAGCCTATTATTTTTTTATATCTTCACCCGTCGCCCTCCCCCATGAATTGTTTTGAAAATAATATACAGCCCTAGTCCCTTAGGGATAATGTATATTTACATTACTAAATAATGTGAATTTACATTAGTAAAATAATTTCTGGAATCGGTCCAGTAGTTCCTGAGATTAGCCACTACATACAAACAAAGTTTACCTCTTTATATATTATTATAGCTATGGTATAGATGGATAGATATCCAGATTTGTACCTTGGATCTTGGGACTGTGCCTATTGCGTTAGTTTCAAAACGAATGTTTCGTTTTACTTATTCGCATGCTGAGTAGCTCTAGCTGGCTGTTGCTGGGAGGTGTTATAAATGGATCATCTTGCATGTAGTGATCGATTGTATGTTAAGACGTCCACCCCACTGAAAGCCTAGGCGCCCGCCAAAACTTCACGGGTCGCACTTAAACGTTATTAATCACGCCGATCTTCGGACACGTGTCAACAACCCCGAGAGAAAGTGCTGCCAAGTACCTTCCCTTCCTCAGTCGTAACTGACCTCTAAGTTCCCACCCATTAATCACGTCAAACAACGGGGAGTGGAGACTTAACTAACACTCATGTCAAACACAAAGTGCAAGCAAACTCCTTACCGAAACTTCATGAGAGCCAAGACTGTTATTAGCAGGGAGCATCATTCATATTTTTAAAATCTAGTTCCTTGGATAACTGGAAAGCGTCGTGACCTTCAGTTCAGAGTCCCGGTGCGATTCCCGACCGGATTGGCGAGTTTAGCCGAGCCTAATAATTAATTCCTTTGACTAGCATACTGGGTGTTTGTGTTTGTCTAGCACAATATATTCATACAACAGGTGGCCCTCCAGCCCCTACTTTCTATGTATACGTATCCCGCATGCACTTTTGACGAATCGGTTGACTAATCAGTGGTTTAAAAAGGAGCACTAACACGTACTACAATATTATTAAGGATGTGAAACAAATAGCACTCATTTTACTATGCACGTTCTGTAACAGTTCAATAAATCATTATAAACGCCCGGATATTCGAATCTACCAAAGTGCTCCCTGTATATGCTTTCAACGATCCTTTAATTGCCAACTCTGTTCGGTGAAATACGTGTATAGAATACATGTGGCTGTTTGGAAACTCCTGCGTATATCGCCTGCGAACTTCGATTTCATTAGAGTCAGATTTCCTGAAAATGAAAACCTACAACCTGTTTTCCAGTCATTGACCGGGTCAGGGATGTAATGAATGAATCATATATGCAGGCTATTAGTACGATGGGGTCGCCACTCCCAAAGTGATTTAGTAATGACTGATAGATGCTATGAAATGAGAATGGAGAGTGTTGCTGGAATGAAAGATGACAGGGAAAACCGGAGTACCCGGAGAAAAACCTGTCCCGCCTCCGCTTTGTCCAGCACAAATCTCACATGGAGTGACCGGGATTTGAACCACGGTATTCAGCGGTGAGAGGCCGACGCGCTGCCGTCTGAGCCACGGAGGCTCTAGTCAGATTTCCTATGGATTAAAATTATGCCTGCGTTTCGTCGCTGCTGAAAACACCAGCCATTGTTGATATTTTGACAGCAACTGTAGTGCTGCTGTACCATATACAAGCCTACTATTGAGCGTTCGAAAACGTTTACTAATGCAAGTGTGCGCATTGGATGGATAGCGCCGAAGAACATGTAGCGAGTGGTCGTACGCTTATTCTTCTCTCTCCGTATTCTGACGTAACCTGCCTGCAGCCGGTATTACCCCGGCAAAAATCAGTTGCTAGACATCCCACTCATCATTAATACATCCCGGACACTTGTAAGTAGAAAGTCCTGCGCTGGCGGATCACCTGGTACACATAACACATTACGTAATAATGAATACATCTTCCAGTCAGGTCTGGCGTCAGGAGGGGGGCGTCTGGACAGACAACAGAGCGTAGTTCATGTGCGTGCCGGCGTTTGCACCCTCCCATCCCCCTCCCACCTACCTATCCGAGTGTATGTAAAATATATATATATAAAATAAGAGTTCTGCCTGTACATTGCTCAGAGTTTACAAAGGATCGAATTTCGGTATCGGTCGTGTCCATAGTAGCAAGGAAATGCAATTTTTAATTTTCCATAATGTCTGTCTGTCTGTCTGTCTGTCTGTCTGTCTGTCTGTCTGTCTGTCTGTCTGTCTGTCTGTCTGTCTGTCTGTCTGTCTGTCTGTCTGTCTGTCTGTCTGTCTGTCTGTCTGTCTGTCTGTCTGTCTGTCTGTCTGTCTGTCTGTCTGTACACGCATCACGAGAAAAGGGCTAAAGAGAATTTAATGAAAATCGGTATGTGGTGTCCGGGAATAAGTCACTACAATCTAGGCTATAAATGATCTTATTCACGCTGAGAAAAATAGTAGTTTACGGAAGGCCTAAAATTTAATGCTCAAACATTTATGTTATTAGTGGTACCATCTTATTGACAATCGGTATGAAAAGTCGGGAAATAAGTCGCTATAATCTAGGCGAAAAATAATTTTATTCACGCAGAGTGGAATGGTAGTTTAGAGGAAGGCCTAAAAATTAATTCTCCAAAATTTGTTATTGGTGGTCCTATCGACAAATACTACATTACTAAAGTTACATAGTATTTAATTTATGTATCATTTATGTCTTATACATTTTACCGTACCGGCTATGATAACAGAGATTTTCATGAATTTGGATTTTTGTTACTAAGTCCATATCAGCGCCAAGTCATGTGAAAATGGTTAAACAGAATTTAATGAAAATCGTTGTGTAAAGTTGGGAAATAAGGAACTACAGTCTACGCTATAAAAATTTCGAAAGACGCCCTAATATCACAGTCTAAAGGAAACTAAATGTGAAGGTCTACAGTACGGAAAACTCATAACATTGAACAATAATAACATTACATTGACCATTGTTTGTTGTGATGTGCATTGTGTCTTCTGTTGCCAGTCATATCCGACTGATGGGATTACTGCTATATACCGAGGTTTTTTGATAAATTTGCTTTATGTCGCACCGACACATATCGGTATTATGGCGACGATAGGATAGGAAAGGGCTAGGAGTGGAAAGCAAGCGGCCCTGGCGTTAATTATTGTACAGCCCCAGCTTTTGCCTGGTGTGAAAATGGGAGAACACGGATAACTAACTTCAGGGCTGTCGACAGTGGTTTCCAAATCCACTACCTCCCGAATGCATACTCACAGGTGCGCGCCTCTGACCGCACGGCCAACTCGTCCGGTCGTACCGAATATAACAGCGAAAGCAAAATCATGTAATATCCTCACAGGATGTTGGGGGCGTAAATCAATGGACGGCAAAAAATATGTGAGGCGATGCGTGAAGTATGTTGAAGGAAAAAAGCATCCCATTTTCTATAAACAATCTGAAGTCCAGATAAACTTCCATAATTCATGTTTAATTATTACAAAGTATTTCAAGGAAATATGCGTAATGAATTTAACTTATATCTATATAAATAAAATCGTAATGACCGTGTACCTGTACATTGATTATTTTGGTGGAATGTCCCTACAGGTACCCGTTTCAAGTGCAATATTGACCATCTGCATATTTTTTAGCTTTGGTGTCTCTTTGTCGGTTTGTCAGTTGTTGGTTTGTCTGTTTGTTTGTCTGAGTTCTTATAACATGAAAACTACTGGGAATATTTCTACCAAACTTGATATTTAGAATCCACCTGTCCTTGGTTAGGTTTTAGGGCCAATAATATTTCTGAATACATAAATTTACCGGGAGTTTATCCGAAACAGAAACCATGATTTTTCACTCCCGCCAAATATGCTCATCCAAAATTAATAGAAATCTACTATCCTTAAGGAAATCAATTTCTAAAACCTTTTTCTCATGTGCATCATTTCGATAGTAGAATTAATAAGGGGGATATCATGAACGGTCTGTTTTGCAGGCTATGTCCAGCGGACATAGCTTAAAAGGTGTTGTATTTGAAGCAGATTCCGTGTGTCTGCACATTGACTATTTTGGCGCAATTTTCCCCCAGCTATCCGTTTAAATGGTAATAATGACTATCTGAATATTGTTTAGCTTTAGTTTCTTGAAAGTTCTGATTTTTACCACCCTCCACCGAAGTCAAGAATGCGGCACAATCTGCCAGACGAGTTAGGAAACTGAAATTTGGCAGAATTATACGTTTTAGCCTGTAACCGACGGAAAATGTCCAAGATCTTTAAATTTTTAACTTTTTATCCCCGAAGAATATCGGAATATGGAGGCATTTCTAATGACGGTGCAGACCTTCGTTTCGAGGTATGTCCTGGCTAAACGGTAAGTCTTATGACAAAACGGCTGGCACAATCTCGGTTCAATTTGGAGTGATCTACAACTTTGGTCCTCTGACTTTTCGTCGTTTCTCTATCCCTTATAGGTTAGATTTGTCTCTATTTCTCAATTGTAAGTAAATTTTTCACTTTTTAGCTCGCATTTCATACTTTGAATCACTTTTAGGAAATATAGATTCACCAAATTCTACACGATCATTGGCCCACGCAGTAATGTACCGTTCCAGTACTATAATAGTCTACGGCGCCGTCGGAGAGCTGCGTGTTCGGTTCATAAAATAAGATCAGAGCTAAAAATAAATTAAAAAGTCTCAGGATAAATACACCATACGTATGTGAACGGGAAGCAGCAACATAATTCCGTGAATAAAATGCAAAATAGTGGTAAGATGAATTTATTATTTAAGAACATTTTAGATGATTCATATAAAACAAATTAAATAAAAGAAACGCTTGAAAATGGCTCAAACAAATGCCAAAATCACAAATACGTGCCGTGCATATTGTTAACAGATTACTAACACATTACATGAAAGGACGGGCAATATCCCATATTAATATCGAATATTAAAATAGAAATCTGGGGGTGAATATACACTTCACTTCGAGTCGACGCAGTTAAATTTATCATAATAAATCCTGACGGATATTATTTCAATAAACGTTTATATAAGACGCACCTCGACAGAATAGAATTATACTAGATCCGATCCGTTTTACGAGTTACATTTACAACAACTATAAACAAATCACATTGTTTCAGGGTTTCCTACTTAAATCTAATTTACTGAATTTACGAACAGACCGATCTGTTACAAATGGACAGCTTAAATAGCCCACTTCCCATCAAAGTGAGCTACGGGCTCATATGTAAGAAACAAGTCTTTAACGACGATGATAATGACACATAAACATCCATAAAATAAAAGACGACATTAAATATCAACAAATCACTCAAATAAGTCCTGTAAATATCATGCAATGAAAAATAAACAAAGAGAACATCACTGTGTACCCACATATCTGAAATACAATTTATATGAGATACTAAACTGTTTCTTATTAGAAACCAGAAGGAAATCCTGACTCAATTACGTACACATTGAGGGTAATCATATCACCTTCCACGTCGTAGCATAAATCTTCTAATAAAATCTCCGGCTGTAAGACTGCCTGACTCGCAAGAGATGAATGACATCTGCTAACTGGATTCTTAATTCTTGCGTGAGAGATTCAACATATCGGGGTACTTATTAACGCCGCAAATCACTGCTCTGTTCATTATACGATCAATAGCCCTCGAACTCAACGCAATGCTCTTCAAAACGTATTACCACGGCCTTAGTTACACATTTCGATCCAACACAGCTACATTATAAAACGAATGGCACATCCGGCCTAATACCTCGTGGTACAAGAGTTCGACTCTCGTAGTATCAATGAACAGTCTAGTCAAATCAAGCCTTTCTTTAATTACGCAGCTAACACAACTACATATCCCCATTATAACCCTGTACATGCACCTCCGTCCTGTCTTAACACAGTTTATCAGGCTAATCTTGCCTTTCTCTCGTATTAAAACACATCACATTCACAATTAGCTGGTCCTCTTAGCCTATCTGAAAGACACTAACACAAAGATGCACTTTCATACTGGATACATCTGCCATGCCATTATCTGTAAATCATGTTAAAACAAACAAACTGTTCCCTACTGAAATATGTTCCCATACAACCTTAAGGCTGAGAATCCTCCTTAATAAACGAGCCTACATCTTATAACATAAATTAGAATACACAGCAAGATCATTATAAACACATACTCATATTTACACCTAATAATTTCCCTCATTTCCATCTAATAAAAAGGAAAAATAACAACAAGAAAACTTCAGGGTTCGAACACGCAATTCCCTTGAAAACAAACATTACTTTATATTAATAAAACACGCTCAGCCACAAAAAAGACTGACATTTACAAGTAAACTACATCAGGATTGAACTAGGCTAATTATTCTATCTAAGCATGCTTATAATTTATGAAAAACTTAACTGGTGTCGTCTCAGCTTTCATCATGGTCCCAAGGCCGCCGCGTGTGCGCAAATTACGCCATCATTGCAACACACTGCATGGCGTTACAAAATACACTGCTGGTCCTTGCTTCTTCCATCGCCGTCATGAAATATGGTGTTCCCCACACCATTAATTTATACCGAACGCTAAATAACGATACTCACACAGTCTTCGCGATCGCGGAACGCGTACTGATTACAGTTTTTTCATTATGCGAATGCAAACTGAGTACATGGGCTTTGAGATACCGATAACATGTACCGTCATAGTCATTTACAATCCTGTGCCAAAACTGCACTCTGGCATACTGCAACGTTATACATAATTATATATAATATATAGCAAAGGTAATTGCTTTATAAATTGTACTGTACACTCCCGTGATTAAATAATATCACTTGCACATGGATAGTGCATATTATTTGTTAAATAACGTCTCACATTTCACGATATAAAATCTGTATACTCGTCACTGTTAATGTTACCACATGTGCTTGGTGTAATAAGTACCAACCAGCACAGTCAAGAATTCAGAGCAGATAGAATGTCCGATTGCGTCTCAAACCACACGCGCTCACAAGACTTCCTGTATTAGTAACAACTCGGGGATCTCCAATGATACGATGACGCAATGGTCCAGCCGCCTATTTGGTAGAAAGCGCTGATTCAATAAAATACATTTATTACATTATTAGATCGAAAGTAATCACTGTTTCTGTCTACAGGTAGTTTTAAATACATGATTTACTTCCTTTACATATTAAAAACGTGGAGTATGGATTTATAACAGATTGCCTAGTTAAAACGATGATGATGTTGCACTGTAGAAATCGAAGTTGGTAGGTCTGAGTTCGTTTGTTATGTGGATCCCTCCATTCCGCAACTTCACTTCCAAGCTCGTGATTGGTCTCTTTCGAATCTGCCGCTCTCAGGCGATCGCGTAATATTCCCAGCTGACTCATATAACATATCCAAACTGCACGCTGTTTCCATGTGAGATAACGACTAATTTCCAATACCACGCGCTTCCGAAAGCTTGCTTTACATCACTTCCACTTACACCAGGCCTTCCTTCTTGCAATGAGTCCATAGTATTACACAACATTACACTTTGTACTCTTGGGGCATGTATGATATGGCACAGTAGCCATATGTGAGCCAAATGCTATGTTTATAGCTTTCACATAATTATCCGAAAAGTAATGCACTTAGAGATAATCTTACATGAATTTCACCCTATTCAACGTTTCGGACTCAATCTGACCCATGAATACATGAGATACGAGAAAATACCATAGGACCAGCCATTTAGACTGCTAAATAGGACGTCTTATGGTACAATCCGTTTGTCTATATGACGAACCGTTTAGCTGCAGTTAATCTGTAAATGAAGGTCTGAAATATTTTAAACATGCTTATACTTTTGTATATCGGTATATATTAAAACAGGAACGCCCGTACTTCAGTTTGCGGAGAGCATGGATAACGCCAAGGAGGGTACGGTTCATGCTTTAGAGAGTACGAGAGAAGGGTAGTGAAATAAGTTCATATTTAGAGTGGAACTTGCGGTTTATTCAATAAAACTGCATAGACATTCAGACAAATAGGTTGAATGCCCTTGAAGATGTGGAGGAGGCGTCGTTCTGCGGCGTCGGCGTCGTCTCCCGTCGTCGGGACCGGCGTCGTCCCACGTCGTCGAAGTCGTCCCACATTGTCGGTGTTGACCCACGGCTGTTGTCAGCCCTTGATGTTGACGGAGACTCTAACCTGGGGCGGTCGTCTGATGATAGTGCAGCGTGGAATAGTTGTTGAGTTTTGTATTCCACTAAGTCCCATGAAAGGAGCAGAGAAATGTAGAAAGTTCGCACAGAATGTCAATGGAATCTGATACGACAATTCTCTACTGCATTGCACTGCGAATTAAGGTGAGACACTGTTTGCTGGTCTAATAAGTTCCACTATAAATGGTGTTGGACGCACATTTGAAAAAAAGAGATGAATTCAAAGTCACAGTTCTGGGAGAATAATTAATATTGTTCGTGCAATAATCACTATCGAAATTGGTGGTAGGCAATGAAAATAATATGGAACTTTCTGAGATACGATGGTTTACCACTTCACTTAATCTCAAAAAAAAAATTAAGTCCTTCAGACACAGTCTCTGCACTGTTTGCAATGAGTACATGCAATGTTCTAGCACACACACTCGTAGAAATAAATTAAAGTTTCTGCGAAGACAGAAAGAAACAGTTTATAACACAGTCCTGTGAAAGAGAAGCAAGTTCTGTTACGACTCAGTCTTAACAAATATCACGTACTTTTTCAGAGGTAAAATTTTCACTGAGACACAATATTACACGCAAATTTAGACATAGCCTTTATGAGGGGAATGGACATAGTCCCTCGAAAAGAAATAAAGGTACCGTATTCCACGAATCACCACTGTCCCTGAAAGGAAATATCGGCACAATTTCATGAAAGTAAATATTAGCACAGTTCTGTGAAATGGATTGACACAGTCTTTTAAAAATGAAGATTGGCACAGTTCTATGAAAATAAAATATCGACACTGTTTTTCTCACGGAGTGATTGACACAGTCTTTGAAAGAAAAGTAGGCACTGTTCTTTACGAAATAAAGTGACACTGTCCATAAAAGAATTGTTATGCCCCTAGGGAACAATTTTACGAAATAGCCTAACACAGTCTCTTGTAGGGCAAACAACTAAAGCACAGTCTTTATGCCCTAAGTCCTTTAAGCACAGTTTCAAAATGTACAGTCTCTTCAGTTACACAGTGATGATGTTACACGGCTCGACAGACTGATATTAACAAGAATAAGCTTTCGCTTACACGCAAAGTTAGAGTCCACAGAGAAGGCTTTCAACACTAGTATTACGTACTTTCGAACCCCGGTCCTAAGCCGGACAGAGTAACGAACCGTATCACATAGCGAGGCGACTGGTTCACGACGATGTGCTCGCTCGTACACACGCTCTGACACATCCAGTGACACACTAACACACTCAAGGCTGGTGACCTCATTTTATTGCCCACGGTCGGACGGCGAGACTGTAAAGGTGAGCATCTTAAAAAATCCATATCTCGGCCATCCTTCCGCCGATTTTAATGAAATTTTGGTTAGTAGCAACTATTGTCCAGGCCTACAAGGTGACGTTTTCGAAATTACGATTTAACCTTCCGTTCTTGATGAAATGTCATAGAATAGAAAAGAACTTTCGGTCTGACGTCACTTGGCCTTGGCTGGCACGCTGGAGCAGCGCTTGCTTGCGTGCTGTCCCCCACAATGCCTGCTCGCTCGGCGCTCGTTTTGAATCCATACAGCCGTGTGTTAGCGAGTTCTTCTCAAGAAATACATGAACGCGAATACTCTCAGGGCATTCCCGTTTCAATATATTGATGTATATTTGTAGTGATCAAGAAAGGGTGTGTCTACTATTGTAATCATTACTCCTCACATCGAATTTGACTGGCAATAGGCATGGAATCCTTTTCCAACTTCTGTGTAAGTGGCATTAGTAAGGAGGTCCCACCATTTTAAGAATACTTCCTTTCTCGATTTCACTTTCAGAATGCAAGGGAACATGCAATAGTGTCAAAACTCCCCTACCAGATTGTGTTTTGCTGTGAGCAAGGGTGTCCGCCATTATGAAGAAATGTACGCATCTAAAATGTGATTGGCATTAGGCATAGTGGCCAGCTATTTTAATGGAAACTCACCAACTCTGCGTGACTGGCAGTAAGCTGGCTGGTATTAGGAAAAAGGGCCTGCCATTATAATGATAACAGCAAACTCCTCAACTGAAATCTGTCTGGAAGTAGAAAAGTGGGCCTACGATTATAACGAAAACTTTAGAAATCGATTGTGACCCCGCATTAGGCAATGGGGCATGCCATTATAATATGAACTTTACAACGCGATTGTGGATGGCAGTAGGCAAGTGAGCCTGTCGTTATCATCACAACTCCGCAAATCACACTTGACATTGAAAACAGCGTATGGGGACCTCCCCATCCTGTTCCTCGAATGACGCTAAGAGACATGCAATTTTAAAAATCTTATTCACTGCATGTACAGTAATTTACTTCGATATCTGTATACATATTGAACATTTATTGAACATTACATACGTTAGACCAGATAAATGTTCTACTGCCAGATTACATGCCCAAAACAAAATAAAGCTAATAATAATTTTTTTTTACGAGGGATTGTGGAAAATCTTCAAAAAGACACTTGTGAAGGGTCCGCACTCCACAAGTGTGTGGGATTCTTACCCACTAAAAACCACACACCCTTTTCCCACGATGTGAGTCATCACCCCGGAACCGCTCTCGCATTACTTCAGGGTGATATCGTGCTTTGTCTTTCAGACGTCTTCTTTCTTCATTTCTTCTTTACGAACGTTCGTATGCTTCCAAATCCTTCTTCTTCTGACGAAGGATGTCCTCCACATGTACTGCCACGCGATCCCAGGATTCCTGGTTTCGCAGCATCACCGAAATAACATTCTCTGTTGTCAATTCTCCTAGTTCAGTTTCCACACATCTTCTCTGAATTGTCCAATGGCCGCATACAAAAAAGGTGTGATATACGTCGTCAATATCGTCGCAGTATATGCATGCTGCGTCACTCGCTCTGCCCACTTTATGCAGGAATTTCCGGAAATATCCATGTCCTGTTAGAAGCTGCGTGAGGTAGTAATTTACTTCACCATGGACCCTTTCAACCCAGATATCCAAGCGTGGTATCAGTCGCTTGGTCCATTTGCCTCGAGGGTCACTTTCCCATCTGAGTTGCCATCGCCTCATCAGTTGACTGAAGGCGGCTTCTTTGCACATTTCTTTCCCAGCTCTCCTTTGGTACGCCAGATTTCATGCCGCTCCAATGCAAGTAGGTCTATTGGGGCTATTCCTGCCACCGTGAGGATTGCCGGTTCGGAAACAGTGCAGTATGCACATGCAATACGTAAAGCCGCTCTCCGTTGTACGGCAGCTATCCTTCTCCGATACCAAGCAAATCTCAAGGATTCAGCCCAGATTTCAGAACCATATAGAAGCACTGACTGAACCGTCGACATGAGAAGACGTCGTTTACTGGATTTCGGACCTTTAATATTTCCCATTAGTCTGCTAAGTGCAGTCATGTATTTTACTGCCTTGTCTGTCACTCTCTGAATATGAGTCCAGAATGTGAGCTTGGAGTCAAGTGTCACTCCTAGATATTTTGTGCTCGCAGATGCTTCTATCACTAACTCTCCAACAGTCATTGGTACAAGAGTTTCGATCCTTTTCCTCGTCAGAATAACTATCTCCGTTTTGTGTTCGGCTAATGTTAAACTGTGGCTCATCATCCATTCTCTTATGCGCCGCATCACCTGGTTCAGTTTAATTTGAGCCATTTCAACATTACGAGCTACTATGAAGGCGGCCACATCATCAGCGTAGCCCACAAGCTTCGTGTCCTCTGGCATCTCCAAACGTAACAAGCCATCATATATTATGTTCCAAAGATCTGGACCAAGGATCGATCCCTGCGCTGCACCAGCCGTCAGACGCTTTGTCTTTTCCCCATCTTCCGTATCATAAAACAGAGTGCGATCTTTGAAGTAATCTCTCATTATGCGTATAAGATATTGTGGTAGCTTGAAAGTTTCTTCAAGAGCTACCAACATGTCGCTCCATCTTGCCGAATTGAAGGCATTCTTCACATCTAGGGTCACAAGAAGTGTCAATTTACGGGAATGATGGTTGCCCATTTGTGCCCTTTCTGCTGTATTCACCACCTCCCACACTGCATCTAGCGTCGAGTGTCCTCTCCGAAATCCATGTTGGCAAACAGATAGATCCCCTGCTAGTTGAACTGCTGAGAGGATTCTGGGCTGCAAAAGTTTCTCCAGGCCTTTTCCAGCTGTGTCCAGCATACATAAAGGTCTATAACCACCAAGTTTTCCTTTGCTGATCAGAACCAAACGAGCCATTTTCCATCGGGGACTAAAAACACCCGTTTGCAGGCAATGATTGTACATATTCAGCAACAGTTCTGGGCATAGTTCTGCTATTATCTTTAGCACTTCTGCAGGTATACCATCTGATCCAGGAGTTTTCTTGTTTCTAAGAGAGCTAATAGCTCTATTCAGCTCTTCTACAGTAAAGAGGGGTATATCATCCAGTTATTTCTCGTCGTCACAGTCAATCCTCTCTGGATGGTCTGGGAATAGTGTATCCACAATTTGTTTAATTGTTTGCGGATCCGCACTCGGGGTTGAAAATGTCCCGAGTTTCTTCATGACAATCTTATAACCTTGTCCCCATGGATCATCTTCTACTTCTTTAGCCAGTGCCCACCATTTATCGGCTTTACTTTTTTGATTGCATTACGGAGTTCCTTCTTCGCTGACTTGTACTCCGCTGTGACTGAGGTATTCTCTCGACTGCCTCTCATCCTCTGAGCCCTGCGTCGAAGTCGCAGACAATTCTTTCTCAGTTCAGCAATCTCTTCGGTCCACCAGTACGCTGGGCGCTTGCTGTTTCGCGGTCTCCTTCGGGACATTGAGGCGTTGCATGCTTGATGGATTAGCTGCATAGTGAGTTCAACACATACACCAGCTGCTTCTTTCCCTCTACGAGCAAAACATTTTTCAGTTATGCTGTCTATTCCATTCCGAATTACATCAAATGAACATTTCCTTGTCAATACCGGCTATATTCCACCGTGCTGGCCTGCGCAAGATGTTTCTTTCTTGAGGAGATTCTTGGAGCAGTCGAAAGATGATGTATTGATGATCGCTCCCCGTGTAGTTCTCGATCACTTTCCATTCGCATATCTTAGGCGTAATATCCTCTGATGAGAAGGTTACATCCGGTATTGTTCCCTGACATCCTGGCCGTCGAAATGTTGGCACATTTCCAATGTTGTTGACCACCAAACCTGTTCTGGCTACCATCTCCATTATACGACGTCCTCTGGAGTCTGTTTGTGGCATGCCCCATTCCAACGCTTGAGCATTTACGTCACCAGCGACCACTAGTTTGTTTTCCATTCTGCGTATTACGTCCTCAAGACCATCAAGTTTCATCTGAAAGTTGGAAACAGATTCATTTGGTGTAAAATAACAGCTTACAATAGTGATTCCCCCAGTCTGTACCCAAACAAAACCGTCATCGCATATATGCTGTGTTACTGGGACTTTTCCTGGATCTGGTATCCAAATTGCAGCTGTTCCGAGGTTATCCACAAACCACCCTGGATGGTCTCTCTCTTGATATGGTTCGCTAATAATAACAATGTCTACTTCCATCTCGTAAATCAGCTGTGTCATAAGATCGTTAGCTGTTTGACTCCTGTGCATATTTGCTTGAAGTATTCGGATCATTTACTATGTTTTTTTGCCTTTTCCAGAGCTTCACGAAATATTGCACATGCTCCCGATCCAGGAATATGATTTCGTTCAGCTTCATTGACACCCTTGTCTGTACAAAGCATACATCGCGGATTGTTCTTTTTACAGTCTACTGCCTTGTGGCCAGATTCTCCACTTAAAACAGAGCTTGCTTCTGTCGGGGCCTGTGCAGTTCCTTGCCAGATGTCCATATGATAGGCATCGGAAACAGCGAGGTAACATAGTTCTAGCTCGTACTCTGCAGTATAGCCATCCTATCTTGATTCTTCCTGCTTCCAGTAGTTTCTGAGCGTCCTCGTCTTTGGTTTCGAAGATGGCAAGTTTCTGTCCCCAGCTGTTTGGTTTCGAGACCGATATTTTCAATTCTCCATTGGGGTTGCCGGAATCTCGTCTTACAGCTTCCTCCACGTCTGCGGCGGTAGTGACACCATCCATGTCTCGAATCTCCAGTGTAGTTCGGGGGATTAAAGCCTTTACATCGCCATCTCGTCCGAGGGCATCTCTCAGAGAATTACTGAATACCTCCCTATTTTCAATCTTAGTTGTTTTGTTAAATTCAAGAAGAACAGCTCCCGCTCTTGTTTTACGGATAGATCGAATGCCTGCTCCCTGTCTTCCGGCTTCACCCTGTCCCTGATATCCTTCAAAACATCAGCGAAAGTCTTACCGTTCATTGGTTTGATGATTACGGCTTCTGAACGACTCCTAGATTTAGAATGAGGTCGTTTCCCACTTTCGCTAAGCACTGTACTTTCAGGATTATTACTGACCTGTTTCGTTGGGATATCTCCTTGCTTCCTATCCTCACTCTTCTTCTTTCTCTTCTTCTTAGACAGAAACGTTTCCCATTTTCCTTGATCTTCCTCCGAGTCATATGTCACTGGTGATTTGTTGGACAATTCCTTATTCTCCGTGGTAGTTGGTCTCTGCTCTAGTTCTTCTGCAGATTTCTTCCACGACATCCTGCATGTTGCTCCAGCCTCTAAAGCTTCTTCCAGCTTCATGAGGCCGTTCTTTATTTCCGTTTTTAGGTTTTTGAGAGGAATAGCCATTATCTTCTTCAACAGTGATCTTGCAGTCTCAAGATGCACCTCTTCTTTGTATTGATTCTCCATTATCTGCCGACTGATATCATCAGTCAGATTTAGGTCAATACTCCTACCATTTCGGCCATTGTGGATACTTTCCCTTGATACACCAGGGAGCTCCACCATATCACGCAGAATGTCTGCTTCTGCCATCATGCCAATATGGGAGTCTAGTTGGCCGTGTGTTAAGTCAAGGAGATGAAGTTGTGGGTGGGCGCTGGGAGCGCTTTTACACTAGAAAACGATCGTCTATCTACCGCAGTGTACCTTCTACGTGACTTTGATCTTTGACAAAATGGCTGCTCACAACAGGATTATTTCAACACAAACTTTTCAATATTTCACTTAATATTCTGTCGTTCCAGTTATAATCTAACACATCTACCATGAAATGGGGCTTAAAATAACCATACAAGCTCGTTTAGGTAAGTGCCTTCACAATGTAAACCCGCTTTCTTGTGCTATTTTGTAGCTGCGAAGTTCACGCGTCTTTTCATGTCCAACAACAACAACAACAATAATAATAATAATAATAATAATAATAATAATAATAATAATAATAATAATAATAATTAATAATAATAATAATAATAATAATAATAATAATAATAATAATAATAATGTTCCTATAATATCAAATAAAACAAAATCAGAATGAAAACATAACATATAAATAAATAAATAAATAAATAAATAAATAAATAAATAAATAAATCTATTTTCTCTCTCATCTAACTCTTCCTTAATTATGAATATATAAATAACTCTAAATCTAGCCCTACCAATTCATCTCTCTCATCTAAATCTTCTTTAACGTTTACACACAATTATTACAACAGTTCACTGCTTGCCAAATCCGCTGACTTCACATTTCGTCATTCTCAGCATATGTGCTTGCCTGCTTACCTACTGACTTAGCAGTTCTTATACACTGACCTACTACCAAATAAATTCCAGTACACTTACGAGTCAAGAGTTACATAATATCATGCCTATCCTAATCAATTAAACCTTCTACAATTACAATATCTAATCAGATCCCTATCATAATTACGCTACACACACCTTCAACTTTTCAACGTCACTCCAAATTTATTAACTTTGATATAATAGTCCTTCACTCACAATTCACACTTGACCACACTCATCTACTCTAATCATACACAACTTTATCCCTTATAGAATATTTTATCACTCTTATACACTCCTCTCACTTTACACCCTTCACTTTTTCACCTTTCTTCCTATGCACCTTCATCTCGCAACTTTCTTTCGCAAATTCTCTTAATCGCACATACATACCTCTTAAAATCTCCTCCCACCTCCCATTGTCTGAAAATCCACATTGTCTGCTCATCCCTTTTTTCTAATAATTCACGATGTTTGCACTCAACAATATATTTCTTAACTTTCTCGTATCTTTACAATTACCAATTAAGTGAAAATCGTTGACTACTATCCCACATAATACACATACTGTCATATCTCTACCCTAAGAACGCTTATTATTGTATAGTCCCATCATAATAACCTTCCTCCACGTATCCCTGCCACTTCCATTACTTTATTAAAAACACTAAGTGATCTTCTTTGACTGCTTTATTCTAATAATTTCTCCCTTTGTATATCTCTAATCTTCCTCGAAAGCACCCTCAGTCCTCTAGCTTCTTTCTTCATCCAAACATCTTCCAACACGTACCCTAATCACACCTTCTCCAAGTATCCTTTAATTTTTTCTAGCCAGCACGCCTTATACATGCTCTTCAATTGTTGCTTGTTCGCAGCTTTCAGCACCCTCCCACCATCTTCCCTTTTCAAAATCATCCAATATTTAACTACTCTTATCACAAACTCCACCTCTATATCTTCCCCACAGATTAATTCCACCCCAGCATTCGCGGTGCACTGAGGGAGCCACATAACAGCCTTACCAAATTCTCTAATAATTTGTCTTATATTTACTCTCTTTTCTTTCAACCCCCATATTTCCGCCCCATACATTATCCTACCAAATACAACCGTTCTTAATACTAACCTCAAAGTTTTATAGCTAATTCCCGGAAATTCGGCCACTAAGTTTTTGACTAAGGCTAGGGCTGCCATCCCCTTACTTCTCGCTCTTCTAATTCGATCCTCTCAGGACACTTTTCTGTTAAAAGTCACTCCTACATATTTCAACTTGCTTGCTTGTTCCAGCCTCTCTCCCTGCACCATCCTAACCAATTATTTTTTCTTCCTTAATGTGCCTGCGTAACTAACACTTTAGATTTGTTCCCATTAATTTTCAAGGCCCATTGCTTTGTGCATTTCGACACTGCATTTAAACTTTTCTGCATCCCACTTGGGGTTAAAGTCAGCAAAACCACATCGTCTGCAAAAATCAATCCGTTAATCATCGATACCGGCAAGTTGTTACACCCCGTGTCCATCCAAAATATCATTGATAAATAAACAATAACGGGAATGATTTGCATCCTTGTTTTAATCCCATCTTAGACTCTATGGGTCTACTCAACCTGTCTTCTCCACATTTTACACAGCACCTGACCACCTTATACGTCGCCTCCACTGCCCTATCATCTTCTCCTAAACCCCTATTTGTCTACAAAAGCCCCTCCATTTACCTTATCAAAAGCATTTTTAAAGTCAATTGCCGCTACATACACCTTGCCTCTTGTCATGCTCATATATTTCTCTAAAACTGTCTTTCTTTTCTTTATCAAATCCCCCTTAGTAATCTGACAAAACTTCCTTCCTTTCCGCCCATTCACTTAATCTATTCGCTAAAACCCCTGTGTAAATTTTACTTAGGAAATCTAACAGAGATATACCCCTATAATTATTCACACACTTTTTGCTACATTTATTCTTATATATTGGACATACAATTCCTGTTTCCCACTCTTTAGGGTACTTACCCCCATGAATAATCTTATTAAATAATTTCATTATGCCCCCTATCATTGTCCCATTTTTACTAATTGCTTTCCAAAACTTATTGTTGATACCATTGCATCCCCCTGCCGACCTACCCCTGATTCCTTCTATCACTCCCATGGTTACTTCTTTTGTGATTTTTTGTACACTTCGTATACTGAAACTCCCCTATCTCTCCAAATCACTTCTTCCCCTTTTCACTCAACCATTCCTCCCCCTTCCCCCCGAGTAGTTCACTAAAGTATTCCAACCACTGCTCATCCTCTATACTGGTTTCCTCAAGTCTCCTTCCACTCTTAACTATTATGTTTATTCTCTCCCGAATGTTTTCCATACTATTCATCCTACACTCTTTATTTATCTTCCGTTTCTTCTTTCATCCATAACTTTTTTATCTCGCTAATTTTGTTTTTGTAGTCTTTCCTTAAATTAGAGAAAGCTTCTATTTATGAGCTCCCACCTTTTTTCCTATACTCTCCTAAAGCTCCCAAAACCCTCTTTCGAATTTCCTCACACTCCTCATTAAACCATTATTCCACCTCTTTTTTCTCCTCCTATATTATTCAAACAGTGCTATCCTCTTGACTGGATGTAGAAGCAATTCAGAAGCTCTGTAACTGTTATTTCTCCAATGTGACCTCCCATCCATACTTTAGTAAATGTAACTCTCCTTTTACTACCATATCCCATTCCCGTTCCGCTTTCTCTGTTCATTTATATTTAATATACCCTCTCCCTAGTCCATCATTCTCCTTAACCTCTTTCTTTTCGTGCCTCTCCTGCCCCTTTTTAACAACATCCACAGTGAGAAATGTTGTGATTGAATCCAATTTCCTACTTCCATCCTTACAACTTCCTCTAGCAAATCTTCCGAGCTGAATACTATGTCAATCACGCTTCCTTCGTGCTCTGAAACATACGTCAGTTTCCCAGTACTGTCGCCCTCCTTCCATACATTCAGAATATATAAATTCCCCGCTGCACACTTCTCTAGGAGCTTCTCACCATAATGTTTGTGACTTGATCTTCACTTCTTCTACTTTTCATCATTAGCCTCCCACCTTCTCTACTATAAACTGGACTCTGTTCCCTATTCCCGCATTCCAGTCTCCAAATAACTACATATCGTCTTCTTCTGCAAAATTCTCTCTCATCTTACTAATATCCACCAATGAAATGGCGTGTGGCCTTTAGTGCCGCGAGTGCCCGAGGACAAGTTCGGCTCGCCAGATTCAGGTCTTTTTTGATTTGACTCCCGTAGGCGACCTACGCGCCGTGATGAGGATGAAATGATGATGAAGACGACACATACACCCAGCCCCCGTATTAGCGGAATTAACCAATAGTGGTTAAAATTCCCGACCCTGCCGGGAATCGAACCCGGGTCCCCTGTGACCAAAGGCCATCACGCTAACCGTTTAGCCATGAAGCAATCCACCAATAACTATTCAAAAATGCTTATTTGTGTATAATGAACTCCTAGGGTGGCAATATGCGAATTATAAACTTATGTACTTCATCCATCCCTCTTACCTCTACCATCCCCATATTAAATCCACATACATACATTATCATTATAGACTGTTATGCCTTTCAGCGTTCAGTCTGCAAGCCTCTGAGAATTTACTAAACGTCGCCACAATCCTCGATTTGCAACTAGTGTTGTGGCCTCATTTAGTTATATACTTCTTATCTTTAAATCGTTAGAAACCGAGTCTAACCATCGTCGTCTTGGTCTCCCCCTACTTCTCTTACCATCCATAACAGAGTCCATTATTCTCCTAGCTACCCTATCCTCCTCCATTCGCCTCACATGACCCCACCACCGAAACCGGTTTAAACGTACAGCTTCATCCATCGAGTTCATTCCTAAATTAGCCTTTATCTCCTCATTCCGAGCACCCTCCTGCCATTGTTCCCACCTGTTTTTACCAGCAATCATTCTTGCTACATTTATGTCTGTTACTTCTAACTTATGAGTAAGATATCCTGAGTTCACCCAACTTTCGCTCCCTTTAAGCAAAGTTGGTCTGTAAACAGACCGATGTAAAGATAGTTTCGTCTGGGAGCTGACTTCATTCTTACAGAATACTGCTGATCGCAACTGCGAGCTCACTGCATTAACTTTACTACACCTTGATTCAATCTCACTTACTACATTACCAACCTGGGAGAACACACAACCTAAATACTTGAAATTATCGACCCGTTCTAGCTTTGTATCACCAATCTGACATTCAATTGTGTTGAATTTCTTACCTACTGACATCAATTTGGCCTTCGAGAGGCTAATTTTCATACCATACTCATTGCACCTATTTTCAGTTCCAAGATATTAGACTGCAGGCTTTAGGCACAGTCTGCCATTAAGACCAAATCGTCAGTATAGGCCAAACTGCTTACTACATTTCCACCCAAGTGAATCCCTCCCTGACATTTTATACCTTTCAGCAGATGATCCATGTAAACTACGAACAGCAAAGGTGAAATATTACAGCCTTGTCTAACTCCTGTAAGTACCCTGAACCAAGAACTCATTCTACAATCAATTCTCACTGAAGCCCACTTGTCAACATAAATGCCTTTGATTGATTTTAATAATCCACCTTTAATTCCATAGTCCTCCAGTATAGTGAACATATTTTCCCTCGGTACACTGTCATATGCTTTCTGTAGATCTACGAAACATAAACACAACTTCCTATTCCTCTCGTAGCATTCTACAATTACCTGGCGCACACTGAAAATCTGACCCTGACAGCCTCTCACTGGTCTGAAACCACACTGGTTTTCATCCAACTTCCTCTCAACGACTGATCTCACCCTCCCTTCCAAGATGCCAGTGAATACTTTGCCTGGTATACTAATCAATGAGATAACTCGATAGTTGTTGCAATCTTTCCTGTTCCCTTGCTTATAGATAGGTGCAATTACTGCTTTTGTCCAATCTGAAGGTACCTTACCAAAACTCCACGCTAATTTTACTACTCTATGAAGCCATTTCATCCCTGCCTTCCCACTATACTTCACCATTTCAGGTCTAATTTCATCTATTCCTGCTGCCTTATGACAATGGAGTTTATTTACCATCCTTTCCACTTCCTCAAGCATAATTTCACCAACACCATTTTGCTCATCCCCATGAGCTTGGCTGTTTGCAACACCACCAGGATAATTTCCTTTAACATTGAGAAGATGTTCAAAATATTCCCTCCACCTCTCCAGTGATTCCCTGGGATCTATTACGAGTTCACCTGAATTACTCAAAACACTGTTCATTTCCATTTCCCTCCCTTCCTAAGATTCTCTATTTCTGTCCAGAAACGTTTCCCTGCTGCTTGACCTAGCCTTTCCAGGTTATTACAGTACCAAAATCTTCCCATGACTTCTTTTTGGATTCAGCAACTATTTGTTTCGCTCTGTTTCTTTCATCTACGTACAAATCCCTGTCTGCCTCGGCCCTTGTTTGGAGCCATTTCTGATAAGCCTTCTTTTTACGTTTACAGGCTGCTCTCACTTCATCATTCCACCAAGATGTTCGCCTTTTCCCATCTTTACACACAGTTCTTCCTAGGCATTCCCTTGCTGTTTCTACTACAGCATCCCTGCATGCCACCCTTTCACTTTCTATATCCTGAACCTGCTTACTGTCTACTGTTCGAAACATGGGCGCCCACAGGATCTTTTCCAGGGGGGGGGGCACATTAACAATTTTCTTGAATATAAAAACCAATATAACGTCAGCAACATTAAATTGTTTACAGAAACTTCCAGTTATAACATATGCTAGATGACTGTCAGTAATTTCAGTTTATGAAATAATCTAATAATAATCTAATAATAATTAAACAATTGAACATCAACATCTTTAGAATTCCAGGGGGGGGGCAAGTGCCCCCCCCTGCCCCCCCTTGCGGGCGCCCATGGTTCGAAACTTCTCACTAATCATATCCATGTAGTTCTGTCTAATTTCCTCGTCCTGGAGATTTTCTACCCGTATTCGTTTGCAGACAGATTTCACTTTCTCTACCCTAGGCCTAGAGATACTTAGTTCACTACAGATCAGATAGTGGTCTGTATCATCGAAAAAATGCGCGAAAAACGCCTGCATTCCTAACAGATTTCCTGAATTCAAAGTCTGTTAAGATATAGTCGATTATGGATCTGGTACCCCTAGCCTCCCATATATAGCGGTGAATAGCATTATGCTTGAAGAATGTGTTCGTAACTGCTAAACCCATACTAGCACATAAGTCCAGCAAACGCTTTCCATTCCCATTAGCTTCCATATCTTCCCCACATTTACCAATCACCCTTTCGTATCCTTCAGTTCTATTCCCAACTCTCGCATTGAAATCGCCCATTAGCACTATTCTATCCTTGTTGTTGACCCCCACCGAGCTCGATAGCTGCAGTCGCTTAAGTGCGGTCAGTATCCAGTATTCGGGAGATAGTAGGTTCGAACCCCACTGTCGGCAGCCCTGAAGATGGTTTTCCGTGGTTTCCCATTTTCACACCAGGCAAATGCTGGGGCTGTACATTAATTAAGGCCACGGCCGCTTCCTTCCCACTCCTAGCCCTTCCCTGTCCCATCGTCGCCATAAGACCTATCTGTGTCGGCGCGACGTAAAACAACTAGCAAAAAAAAAGTTGTTGACCCTGACCACGATGTCACTCAATGCTTCATAAAACTTGTCAATTTCATCCTCATCTGCACTCTCACATGGTGAATACACGGACACAATTCTTGTCCTAATTCCTCCAACTGACAAATCTACCCACATCATTCGCTCATTTACGTGCCTATCATAAACTATGTTGCGTGCAATGGTGTTCCTGATAAAGATCCCTACCCCAGACTCTGCCCTTCCCTTTCTAACACCCGTCAAGTACACTTTATAATCTCCTATCTCTTCCTCGTTATCTCCCCTTACCCGAATATCACTTACTCCTAGCACATCCAGATGCATCCTCTTTGCTGACTCAGCCAGTTCTACCTTCTTTCTTCCATAAGCCCCATTAATATTGATAGCTCCCCATCGAATTCCATTTCGTTCGCCAAGCTGTTTCCAAGGAGTCCCTCGCCTGTCAAATGGGAGTGGGACTCCATTAATCCCATAGGTCCGAGCCTTGCTTAAAATGTTCTGAGCTCGGTAAATTCATGAAGCAGGATGTTACCCTACTTGCACATAGTCCAAGTGAGGATCTCTCCTCTAACGGGTTATGGACCACCGGTGAATTGTGTAGTCCTAGGCGCCTGAGCACAAGGAGGGCCATGACTCAGAATATGTCCGAGATGCCCACTCCCATTCCATAGCAACTGGTATCCCGACTCACAGGACCACTTACTAGGCCACTCAGCCGTTGCCCATGGTTCGCGAACTAGGACGTGACTACAGTAACCCACAAACATGAACCATCATATTAAATCTAATCCAGAAAAAACTTCTTGCATCTTTGTCTCAATATCCTCTACTGGACCATTAATTTCTTCCTTGATTAGAACTACTATTCCTCCTGGGGTGCTTCCTCTATTCCTCTCCCTTCTTTTGTATTTAACCACAAACCCGTCCCATGTTATCCCTTTCCCTGTTTCAAGCCAAGTCTCAGAAGGTGCCACAATATCGAAACTTTCCACTACTTCCTTAGCATTTTTATTTCCTAATTTGCCTAATAGCCCTTCAATATTCACAAATCCTGTTTTGCAATTTAGTTATAACTTATTCTCCCCCCATTCCAAATTACCTCTCCTATTCTTACACCTTGTTACTCTAGCCCTCTCACTTTCTGCATCACTTTCTCCTTTTTTAAATATATTTGTTTCTCTTCCCTCGGTATCCTCCATAGCTTTATACATTTTACCCCACAAATCTTTTAGACTCTTACTTCTTCCTCTGTACATAACAGCTTTACCTTTCTGTTCGTCACTCCCCTCATCTCCTTGATTGTTCTCTTGACCACTGCACACTGCACTTAACGGTTCTTGCGACTGTCCCTCACTCACCACTTCTCGGCTCTCTTCTTCTAAATCCGCACTGCTCTGTCCACTTCCACCTGGGTTGATCTCCACACTTCCCTCCACTCTAACCCTATTTGGTTCTGCGTCCTTCCTTCCATCTTGTACTGTCATCACTTCCACCTCTGTACTGAAGTGGTAGTCCATCTCTTTCAATTTTGACACTGAGAACTCTCTAACCCAGTTTCCATTTTACACCACTATCCCCCACCCCATTATGCGCGCTTTTAGCCCTTGTTGTCTCGCTCTCCAAAGATGCCTATTCAGAATTTTGCATAATTTCACTACCTTCTTTTCCCATGTCTCTTCTTACCCATAATTTCTGTCTCTGTAAGTTGTTGCCGTCTCTTACCACTATTTCTGCATTAGGGTAAACAATAACTTTCCTAATTGATCTACGACCTTTAGCTTTGCCCACCCTTTCAACATCGTCTATATCTGCTTCACTAAAATGTATCTTCATCTTATTCTGTATGACCTCTACCACCTTATAAATTATGCCAACCTTGCCTTCCTTCTCATCTTCCTCCACGCTGTATACAAATATAGATTTCTTCATTCTCCCCTCTCTGCACACTTCTGCTTCCTTCATCTTCAACACCTCCTCTTCTAGATATTTTACTTTCTCTCTTAATAGCTCTATTTCTTTCTCATTGATACAAGTTTTGTTAATCGAGTCGTCTGTCTTTGTTTCTATCCATTTCTTCATGTTCCCTATCTCGTTTTTCTGCTCTTACATCATTTCCTTCATTTCTTTCACCTGATCCCAAGGGCAGTTTTCTTGTATAACTTCCCTCACTAACAATTTAAGTGCTGCCAAATCTTCCAAGCTGAAGTTGCCACTGGTATTCGGGCCGGAGTTTAATTCTACCACCCCCAATGACCAGAAGCACAGCACCCATTTTTACCCTCTATTCTTTTTTTACCAGCCCATTCTTGAAATTCTTCCTCTGCTTCCACTGCCACCTCACAATCGCGGCCCGGTACTGCTCTACTACCACCATATTTCACGGCACGCACTACACAACGCGTCCTCACTCCCCGCTTGCTCAAGCTAGACTGGATATCCGCAGTTCATAATAAAAATATATTTTAAAACACTTTTGCGTTTTTATAACAACTTTCTTTCTTTCTTTCTTTCTTTCTTTCTTTCTTTCTTTCTTTCTTTCTCTTTCTTTCTTAATCCGTTTACCCTCCAGGTTTGGCTCTTCCCTCGGTCTCAGTGAGGGATCCCACCTCTACCGCCTCAAGGGCAGTGTCCTGGAGCGTGAGATTATGGGTCGGGGATACAAGTGGAGAGGAGGACCAGTACCACGCCCGGGGCGCCTCACTGCTTTGCTGAACAGGAGCGTTGTGGGGGGATGGGAAGTTTGGAAGGGCTAAAGAAGGAAGATGGCGGGAATCAGGCCTGACCTTAAGTTAGGTCCCATCCAAGCACTTACCTGGAGAAAAAGTGGGAAACCACGGAAAACCACTTCGAGGATAGCTGAAGTGGGAATCGAACCACTCTCCACTCAGTTGACCTGCTGAGGCTAAGTGGATCCCATTCTAGTCCCCGTACCATTTTTTCAAATTTCACTGAAGAGCCGGGAATTGAACCCGGGCCTCTGAGAGTGGCAGCTAATAACACCAACTTTGGTACTATAATTTCAAAAATAACAAACTGCACTTATCGCTAAAAATTAGAGCGAAGAAATACTCTTCCTACGGCCGCTGCTCACCTGTGACAGGGAGTGAAGAATATTCTATGCTGCTCTGTTAAAAGTACCGCTTAATATTCAAGGGAAGACTAAACCATTAAACCGTTGATGTTCACATTTAAAGCCGATACTAAAATATTAATGGAATGCTTGAACTTCACGGTACGGCAGACAACGCTGTAGGTGCTCGGAAAGGACGGATGGGAATTGGCAGATGCATAGTAACACCGGTAGTAAAGCGCAGGAATACGTACTGAAAAAGGAAACACATAGCTAGGTTATAGAGGCAAGAATTTTAAGAGAATGAAAGTAAGCGAAAGTTCAGCAGAACTGCAGAATAAGCGTAGTATACTAACAGCCATCACTCCACGTTGGCATATATTATTTTACTTAATGTCCGACTCCATGGCTAAATGGTTAACGTGCTGGCCTTTGATCACAGGGATCCCGGGTTCGATTCCCGGCAGGGTCGGAAATTTTAACCATCATTGGTTAATTTCGCTGGCACGGGGGCGGGGTGTATGTCTCATCATCATTATCATTTCACCGTCATCACGACGCGCATGTCGCCTACGGGAATCATATCAAAAAACCTGCACCTCGGAAGCCAAACATGTTCTCGGACACTTCCGGCACTATAAGCTGTACGCCATTTCATTTCACTTTATTTAATCATTTACCATGAAAATGATTAGTTTGCAATTATTTAATTCATCTACCTTCAGCACCGCTACAGTATTATTACAAGTCGTAAATACACAACTATATAAATGAAATTGAAGAATCTGTCTGCCCATTGGCTATTTTGATCGGAAGTAACCATTTCTAAGTGAGTTTATTCAATGACGACTGGGAAGCACCTAATATACAAGGGGCTTGGACCTATTCACTAGACCATCCATAAAATCTGTAAGATTTACGGTAAATTAATAATAATATTAATAATAATAATAATAATTGAACTCTTGAAAGAAACCACGGAAAATGTTGGCCTTTAGGTATCTTTTGAAAAGACAAAATGCATGACCTGAAACAAACTAGCACCAAAATTCATGAAGAAAAAATATGACAAAATTAAACAAGTAGGCCTATCACAATTTAAGCATCTTGGTGAAACAATTCAGGAAAATGTACTCGAAACAAAAGCCAATGAAATTAGATGCGAAATGATTGTATCTGCATATCGACTAACTAAAAATATCTATAACAATAATGTATCTCCAAGCACACAAAACTAAGACATTACCAAGAGTAAATAAACCAGACAGTTTTATGGATCTCAGAAGCTCATCCGGACACACTAACAAACAATAGTCAAATTCTATGAAAACAAGAGTAAAGCTAAAACATACGCAATGAAATAGATTGACAAAATTAAAACCGATTTGAAACAGGCAGGAATTACACCAGCAGATGTGCAAACCAGGGTAAAATTCAGGTCCGAAATTCACAAGCGGCAAGTTGACCAAGAAGAAAGACCAAAGAAGAAGACTGGAAAAACCTGGTCTGATGACGGAAAGTAACTTAAGCTCTCAGTAAAATAATGAAAGAAATATGTGCACAAAGGAAGGTAAGCGTACGCCTCTAAGTACTTTGCGTAGTCTTAATGGGCTTATACATCTATTGCTTAGGCCCTATATATAGCCTATAGTAATAATAATAGTAATACTAATTCTTCTGTCCGTTCGTTTGTTTCTTTCTGTTTGTTACCTCAGCAATGGAAAGTGACTGCTCCAATTTACATTGAATTTCATATTTATTCTTCTGTAAATATAAATTAAAATACTGGATACTTTTTGCTTTGTTAGTCGATAAGGGAGGAAGTCAGATGATGGTCAACGTGTCGAAGATTGACCAAATAAAAACAAATAAAAAATACAGTTTTCTTTCTTAATCTGCTTACCCTCCAGGGTTGGTTTCTCCGTCGGACTCAGCGAGGGATCTCACCTCTACCGCCTCAAGGGCAGTGTCCTGGAGCGTGAGACATTGGATCGGGGGATGAAACTGGGGAGGGTGACCAGTACCTCACCTGCTATGCTGAACAGAGGCCTTGGTGGGGGATGGGAAGATTGGAAGGGATAGACAAGGAAGAGGGAAGCAAGCGGCCGTGGCCTTAAGTTAGGTACTATCCCGGCATTTGCCTAGAGGAGAAGTGGAAAAACACGGAAAACTACTTCTATGATGGCTGAGGTGGGAATCGAACCCACCTCTACTCAGTTGACATCCAGAGGCTGAGTGGACCCCGTTCCAGCCCTCGTACCACTTTCCAAATTTCGTGGCAGAGCCGGGAATCGATCCCGGGCCTCGGGGGGTGGAAGCTAATCACACTAACCACTACACCTCAGAAGCGGACTACAGTTTTCTACTTGATTGACAAGACAGCTTGCCTCCACGCTTGTAGCATTACCTGTCAAAATATCCCTGCCGTTATTGTCAACGCACATGTTTTAAACATCTAACCGCGCTACAGATTGCGAGTAGCGACGGTCGTGTCTCAACATTATTATAATATTTTTCTTACTTTCTATGTTTCATTTAGGAGCAACATATGACTGATTAGTCCTGCTACATGGCTAAATGGTTAGCGTGCTGGCTTTTGGTGACAGGGGTCCCGGGTTCGATTCCCGGCAGGGTCGGAAAATTTAACCAAAATTGGTTAATTTTTGTCGACATGGGGAAAACCATCGTCTTTTCATCCTCATCACGAAGCGCAGGTAGCCTACGGGCGTCAGATCAAAAGACCTGCATCTGGCGAGCCGAAGTTTTCCTTGGACACTCTCGGCACTAAAAGCCATACGTCATTGCAAATTACTCCATGGCTAAATGGTTAGCGTGCTGGCCTTTGGTCACAGGGGACCCGTGTTCGATACCCGGCAGGGTCGGGAATTTTAACCATCACTGGTTAATTTCGCTGGCACGGGGGCTGGGTGTATGTATCGTCTTCATCATCATTTCATCCTCACCATGACGCGCAGGTCGCCTACGGGAGTCAAATCATAAAACCTGCACCTGGCGAGCCGAACATGTCCTCGGACACTCCCGGCACTAAAAGCCATACGCCATTTCATTTTCACTGATTGTACCAAGTGTAAGATTTAGTCATTCACTCAATCGTTCACCGATTGTGTTCGAAATGATCATTAGCCACAATCCAGGGTTCGAGTCTTCATCCTAAGATCGTTTCACATAACGTACCATTACAGAGGAAATTTCCATGCAGGCTCCTCCAATGTTATCCAGTGTAGTCGATATGTCCATGTGGACAACATATTTTAGCTTTTCCTGCAGAAAAGAATGTGGAAGTGCTAAATCGATTCCTCTGGCCGGGATCAGTGGCTCAGAAGGTCGAGGCGCTGGCCTTCTGAATTCCAACTTGACAGATTCGATCATGGCTCAGTCCCGTCGTATTCTAAGGTGCCCAAATACGTCAGCCTCGTGTCGGTAGATTTACTGGTACGTAAAAGAACTCCTGCGGGACAAAATTCCAGCATCTCGGCGTCTCCGCAACCGTTGAGAAATACTAATTGGGACGTAGAACAATAACATTATTATTATTATTATTATTATTATTATTATTATTATTATTATTATTATTATTATTATTATTATTATTATTATTGTACCGGGCGGTACACCTCCACGCCTTGCGCCAGTTGAAACTCCTCTACTGGAGGAAGTCTGAACTTTATCTAATGTGTTAATTTTCAAGTTTCTCAGAAGATGTCACTACTTGTAAATTTTGAAGTTTCTGAACTATGTCGTTTTCGATGTATTTTTGTTTTGCCTGTAGTAAGAAGTGTGGACATTCTCTTCCAGATGGCACTACCGAAGAATTACAATTATGCACCCTAGTGCGAAGTGAAAGAACTATGTTTTTGGAGAAATTTTGTGTTCATAAGTTTGTTCTTTGTTAAATTTCCTTCTGTCATTGTTTGTGTTGGCAATGTTAATCCTTTCGTTCCGCCAGGTTTGAAATTAGCCAATCCCGAATTTCTTTAATTAATTTATGACCAATCAGGTGTATCTTCTTCAACTTGGATATGTTGCTTAACCCTAGCCAATAAAATTCTTGCGGGAGGGTGTTCTCATTCCTGAAACGCCTCGAACTTTCCGCGAGGGTTTATAAACTGCTGATTTTCGGGTCTCCGGGCCACTTCAGTAACATCTATCAGTGTGTAAAGTACGTAGCAGGGGGCGGGAAGCGCCTCTTTCTTCGGGCAGCTGTTCAGCCATCAGGTAATGGCCGTTTAATAACTTCTTTTCTTGTTAGCTCAGCAGTTTAACTCTCGGGGCAGGTCCGAAGCCTTTCTACCATGTAACTTTTCCCCTAAAATGTAAAGACACTTCGTATCAATTCTATCTTTTGAATTACAAATTGGGATAGAGAGTGCTTAACCCTCTCGAGCTCCCACTCATATTGCTTCGAGGTGAACTTATTTTCTCAACCGTTCCTTCCTTAACGTAATGTAAATTGTCTTCTTCTATAAGTCACCTCTTTAGTATGGGATTAGCCCTTGCATTAACGGCCTAGTGCCAGATTAGGTTTTAATAAAGAAGTATATTAGGAGTGCTGTTTTGCCTCCTCTCAAGTTGGTATTGTCGAGGCCATGTAATATTTCTGTTTCTTTATGGAATAGGCCTCAGTAGGTTGGGTGTTTTTACCCTTGTGTCTATGTCCTTGGAGGACAGCTTGAACGTGGAGTTTGGTGTGGCCTTTGATAGGCTTGAACTTAAGAGCGGGTTGCTCTTTCTTAAAATTTGCTTATGCGTGCCTCGAGGAGGCTTTACTGTGTAATTGGAGCAAGTGCTCCTGGGCATGATTGGGGTTTTCTGCCCCTCTGTTGAATTTTGTTTTTGGGTAAAGTTGGGCTAATTGCTCAAGAATTGTGAGTCCGGGGCTCGAAGCCCAAATCCTGTATATACTGTAATTGTACTTTTGTTGCCTTGCTACTCTGTACCTGCCATGATTGTTATTTCTTTATTTGGAAAAGAAAATATAACCTTGTTAAATTTTATCTTAACTTTAATTTCGTATATTGAGACCTGTTCACCCCCGCACCTTCTTTCACCTCTGCTAATCCACCAAACCACGGTAACAAGTGGTAGCAGAGCGTGGTTGAATGGGTCTCAATTTAGCCCATTTTGACGGCTAAACATTGCCTTATTTTCGAACTCTAACAATTTTCTCAGTTGCTGGAATTTTTTGATTTTTCCATTTGTTTTCAAAATTGCTTTGTCATCATGCCCGGCCCTCGCGATGTTCTCCATCTTAACTATTTGCGCAAGGAGGAATTGATCTATGAATTAACTATTAAAAATGTGCAATCTGGAGGCACGGTTGCGGTAGACACAAATAAGCTTAGAGAGTCCCTTGATTTGCCCATTTCCATCCCCACTTTGGGAGAGAAAGAAATTGACGACACTCTTTCCACGATCACTGACAATACTACTGAGCTAGCATCTGTAATTACCTTTTTTGAAGAAAATGATCCTTCTCCCAATCAAATTAAACGTATGCAAGCCAGGTTATTTCATTTTTCTAATAGAGTTAACGATCTGTTGTCTCTGAAGTTGAATGACGTTCAGAGGAAGGAAGCTAGTGTGGTTCTTGAAAATCTTTCTGAATTGTCCAGTAAGGTTACCCAATTGTTAACTGGGGAAGTTCCTCCCAAAACTGATCAACCCACTACGGTGAATGTAGGTAGCGAGGAAGAGCCTCCTAAGGGAGAGGTCAATAGGAAAACCGTTGGAGCTCAAACAATCTCTGCCCCATTGGACAACGAGTCTGAACGCCATACCTCGTTGAATAATGTACGTTCTGAATTAACTTCTTTGCCACTTAAACCTTTACCTACTATGTCACCTGGGTTCAGCAGCTTGCCTCATCCATTAGCAATGTTGCTCAGAGGTATCTCTAAGTTTTCTGTTAATACCACCAGTGAAGTAATTTCATTCTTAAGGTTTTTAGTTGAGTTTCAGGACCATGCTCTTGTTTTTTCTCTTTCTCCATGTCAAATTTTGCAGATAATTTATCCTTATGCAATTGGTGTTCTCTCAGACAAAATAGTAGGAGCCATTGCCGAACAATCATCTATTGAAGACTTCCACGCCCACTTGCTAGCTAACTTCATTCCGGCTAGGGCAAGGTCCTCACTCATTCAGAAGTACTATTATCGTGTACAGCAGTTGGATGAAAACTTAGCAGATTTCATCCAAGATATTAAGTTCTATACTAGGGTGTTTGCTCTTCACTTCCCTGAAGATCAGATTGTACAGGCTGTTCTGGAAGGTATTTCACCGTCTTATAGGTCATATTTGTGTTTCGCGGCGTGCCCGCAAACCTTCTCTGAACTTGAAGCATTGGCCGTCTCAGCGGAAGGAGTTAGATACGCCGATTCCTTGCGTGTCGCGAAAGAACCCCCTCCTTCTTTTAGTAATCCTCGGCTCCACCTCGCCGACCAGTCACACCCCGTAAATGTTATGCTTGCAGGTCGCCTGACCATCTTCGCAATAAATGTCCATTGGTCAAATCTAATAGGGCAAATAATGGAGCTGGTTCATCACAAGGTTGTTTTAAATGTGGGGCTTTCTCACATATCGCCAAGAATTGCCCAAATTCGAACAGCACCCCCTCCTGCTCAACCTCTGGTGCAACTTCCACCAATGTAACTAATAATAAGTGACTAGCGGCTTCGTCTGAGTCGACTAATTCAGCTTCCCAAGGCTCAGCCCCTGGTAAACAGGTCGAAAATTCAGGGAAAATTCAGTCTTCAAATTCATCTTTTGAATGCCCCAAAGAATGTCTTAGGATTGCGGCGGACTCCCCCGCACCCGTACCTTTTCTCAAAATTGAGTTAAACAATGAACCTGTAACAGCTCTTTTAGATTCAGGCAGTGTTTGTTCAATTATATCGGCTCAATGGTATTCGAAATTGAAATCTATTTGTAAACTTCCTGACTATTGTTCATCGTCTGTTCAATATGTTTCGGCTAATTCTTCTCCATTAGAAATTTTAGGATCCTTATATGTCAAAATTCGCATTTTTAAATTTACTTGGAAAATTAAATTGTTTGTGGCCAAGCACTTGTCTTGCCCCATTATATTGGGAGCTGACTTCATTTCTCACACCGGTCTAGTGCTCGACCTTCAGAGTAAGTCGTGCACGTTCAAATTTGCTTCCAATTGTAAATCCCTTTGTTAAAGTGTAATTATGTATCATGTTCCTCTATTTCGCCTACCCAGGATGAGATGTTGTTAGACCTTAGACATCTACCTGAGGAGCAGGCTGAGTATTCGTAAGTTATGTCAGTCGTTTCCAGAGGTGTTCTCCGATACTCTTGGTGTTACTGACCTTATTGAATACAAAATTGAGGTCACGGATTCGGTTCCTGTCCGTTTTCCACCTTATAGGCTATCTCCACCTAAAATGAAGGCTCTGAAAGTAATCATTGATCAAATGTTGAAGGATGGTATTATTAGGCTCTCTAAGTCGGCGTATTCTTCACCTATTTTTCTAGTCCCGAAACCCCAAGGGGGCTTCAGGCCTGTCATTGATTATAGGGCTCTCAATCGGAAGGTGGTGTTACAATCTGTGCCCCTTCCTGACCTTCATTCTTGTTTTTCATGGTTTCGTAAGGCCAAGTTCTTTACCATCTTGGACCTGAATCAGGCCTACAATCAAATTCCCGTAGCCGAATAGTCTAAACACCTTACAGCGTTTGCCACGGATTGGAATTTGTATGAATACAACCGCGTGCCTTTCGGGCTCCCCACGGGAGCAGCTGTACTCACTAGACTGCTAGATAGGGTCTTCTCCGACATCAAATTTGAGTACTTGTATCACAATCTTGATGAAGTCGTCGTATTTTCGGAGACTTTCGAAGAACATCTAGATCATCTGCGAGAAGTTCTCAATCGCCTTCGTAAGGCTGGGTTAACTGTGAAGTTGTCCAAGGTTACCTTCGCTAAGCCCTCCATGTCATTCCTAGGGCATATTGTGTCGCCCGATGGTGTTGCAGTCGATCATTCTAGAACACAGGCCATCCGTGATTTTAAATCTCCCAAGGATATAAAAGGTATTGCCAGGTTCATTGGTATGGTGAATTTCTTCAGGAAATTTATTCCAAACTTCGCTAATGAGCGGCGCCCTTGAACCTTCTTCGTAGGAAAGGCATCAAATTCGAGTGGGGGCCTTCTCAACAAGCCGCTTTTGAAGACCTGAAATTAGCTCTTTGTAATGCCCCTGTCCTGGCTATGCCAGATTTCTCGAAGAAATTCATCGTCCAAACCGACGCGTCGTCGTCGGCGGTAGCTGCAGTCCTTCTTCAAGAGACTGAACTAGGGAGGCGACCCATCGCCTATGCATCTAGGACTCTATCGGCTCAAGAAGTCAAGTATTCCATCTATGAGCTCGAAGGTTTGGCAGTCTTATTTGCCTTAGAAAAGTTCCGTCTCTATCTGGAACATGTCAAATTCGACTTGGAGACTGATAATCAAGCCTTAAGCTGGGTCTTAGGTAGGCCGCGTCGTACTGGTCGTATAGCCCGTTGGGCCATCCGAATTTCTGCCTTCCAATTTGACGTTAGGCATATCAGAGGTACTGAAAATGTTGTCGCAGACGGACTCAGCCGTATGTTTTCCAACGACGTCGAGATCCATGAACCGGTCGATAGTTCATCACCTCCCGAGTCCATACTTTCTGAGGTTAATGCCATCTTAACAGATGCTCCCATGCTTTTTAGGGACATTGAGAAATATCAACGTGAAGATCCGACGCTGGCTCCGATAATGGAAACCCTTTCTTCTGGGGAACATGTTGTCCCTTATGTACTGAGGAATGGAGTTTTATGTTGCCCTTCGAGGTATGATAAGATGATGAAAGTTGTCGTTCCAGCTGTTCTTGTACCTATGATCTTCAAGTACTATCATGAGACCCCATTAGGGGGGCATCTACGAATCTTTAAAACTCGTGAAAAGATTCGTGAAAGGTTCATCTGGAAAGGTATGGACGGTGAAATCCGTGAACTAGTAAAGGCTTGCAAATCTTGTTTGCTTAGTAAACCCACCATGTCCACCAAGGTAGGCCTTTAGTCTTCTCATCAGGCTTAGCGCCAAATGGAACGCCTGTATATTGATTATGTAGGACCCTTCCCCCAGTCAAAGGGAAATGCCAACAAGTTCATCTTTGTATGTGTAGATGGTTTTACGAGATTTTCCTGGTTATTTCCGACTAAGCTGGCTACCGCTCAGTCCACCATTACTTGTCTAAATTCAATCTTTGCTTCTTTTGGTCCGTGTCAATATATTGTGTCTGATAATGCTAAGGCTTTTACATCTAATCTATTTCGTAAATTCTGCTTTGACCTGTCCATCTCTCATGTGACAACTTCTGCTTATTACCCTCAACCATCTCTGGCTGAACGGGTTAATCGTAATCTCAGGTCCGCGCTTATTGCCTATCATCATGAAGATCATTCTAGGTGGGACACGTCCCTGCATTGGTTAGCTTTTGCTTTGAACTCGGCTGTTCATGAATCACATAAATTTACTCCAGCTTCGTTGATGTTCAAGTTTGTTCCCAACACGCCGCTCTCTAACCTCTGGTCTCTGAGTGACATTCTACCTGAGACAATAGATCCCAATAACATTAAATATCTTTGGAAGAAGGCTAAAGCCAATCTTAAAGTGTCTCATGAAAAGGTTAGGGAAAGATATGATCGTGGACGGAGACCCACCAATTTGAAGGTAGGCGACCAGGTGATGGTCAAGAATTTCGTTCCCGCGGGCAAGCTTGCCCCCAGATTTCATGGGCCGTGTACTATTCTCGATTTCCTTACTCCCGTTACCTTATTGCTAAGCAATCCAGCCACCGAGAGGATATTTAGGGTTCACCTGTCACAGGTGAAACCGGTGTAATTTCTGTGTTAACTTGCTTCATATAATTTTGAAAGAAATATGAAGGTTATATTTTGTTTGAGGGGTTTCACTTTTAGGCCTTCTGCCCTTGGAATCTGTTTCCTTAGTGTGTAACCATTTATTGTAAACCTTCCCCGACCAGTTAAACTGCCATCCTCTCCTCACCACGGCCATTACCACGCTCCCGTCTCCTGCCCAACAAACACACAGTGGCTTTCAAGTGAAATAAATATTTCTACGCCGCTGGCCCCTCAGTTCCACCACAATGAATGTACCCTAAAATCATTCTGGTCAAACAAAATTCTGCCGCCGAGCTTTAATGTTTCAGTGCCCCCGCAGCAGCGCAGCGCCGTACCGCTACTGAGGTAGGGTATGGGCACGCCCTTCTCCAGTGAGGCCAACCAGTGTACGGCGAGCCGGAGTCCTCCTCCCGGCCTAGGCTGATGTGCGGCGCACAACCTGTAACTGGCCCGCGACCTGCATGTTCGCCGCGGGCGCGGCGTGCTTCAACTCCACTACTCCTCTCATAGTGCGGGCGAGCGGTATCTCAGGGTACTTGACGGGTCCGAGCGGCCTCCTCTGGACACAAGCTGCAGCGGCCGGTCTGGCCGTCTAACTTAATCAACCTTGGATATATGTAATCAGCTACATGGACATTTAATATCAACAATTACTACAGTTTTGAATCCAACTGCAATATCTGGTGGACTTAGAAAATTTTTCCTCAACTTTAAAAACTAAAAGTTCCATTCTGAATTCAACCTCTACAAGCATAAAGACTTTACATCTAAAGTTACTATTAAGAATTCTGAAACTGAATCAAACCAAATTTAGAAAATTTTTATAAATGCTTCTGCAATTAACTTCTATATCAACATCATAACTTGGACCTTATTTTGAAACAAAGTTTATGTTCTTCTGTGTTACCCCTTGGAGGAACTTTTGGGGGGGGGGGAGGTCTGTACCGGGCGGTACACCTCCACGCCTTGCGCCAGTTGAAACTCCTCTACTGGAGGAAGTCTGAACTTTATCTAATGTGTTAATTTTCAAGTTTCTCAGAAGATGTCACTACTTGTAAATTTTGAAGTTTCTGAACTGGGTCGTTTTCGATGTATTTTTGTTTTGCATGTAGTAAGAAGTATGGACATTCTCTTCCAGATGGCACTACCGAAGAATTACAATTATGCACCCTAGTGCGAAGTGAAAGAACTATGTTTTTGGAGAAATTTTGTGTTCATAAGTTTGTTCTTTGTTAAATTTCCTTCAGTCATTGTTTGTGTTGGCAATGTTAATCCTTTCGTTCCGCCAGGTTTGAAATTAGCCAATCCCGAATTTCTTTAATTAATTTATGACCAATCAGGTGTATCTTCTTCAACTTGGATATGTTGCTTAACCCTAGCCAATAAAATTCTTGCGGGAGGGTGGTCTCATTCCTGAAACGCCTCGAACTTTCCGCGAGGGTTTACAAACTGCTGATTTTCGGGTCTCCGGGCCACTTCAGTAACATCTATCAGTGTGTAAAGTACGTAGCAGGGGGCGGGAAGCGCCTCTTTCTTCGGGCAGCTGTTCAGCCACCAGGTAATGGCCGTTTAATAACTTCTTTTCTTGCTAGCTCAGCAGTTTAACTCTCGGGGCAGGTCCGAAGACTTTCTACCATGTAACTTTTCCCCTAAAATGTAAAGACACTTCGTATCAATTCTATCTTTTGAATTACAAATTGGGATAGAGAGTGCTTAACCCTCCCGAGCTCCCACTCATATTGCTTCGAGGTGAACTTATTTTCTCAACCGTTCCTTCCTTAACGTAATGTAAATTGTCTTCTTCTATAAGTCACCTCTTTAGTATGGGATTAGCCCTTGCATTAACGGCCTAGTGCCAGATTAGGTTTTAATAAAGAAGTATATTAGGAGTGCTGTTTTGCCTCCTCTCAAGTTGGTATTGTCGAGGCCATGTAATATTTCTGTTTCTTTATGGAATAGGCCTCAGTAGGTTGGGTGTTTTTACCCTTGTGTCTATGTCCTTGGAGGACAGCTTGAACGTGGAGTTTGGTGTGGCCTTTGATAGGCTTGAACTTAAGAGCGGGTTGCTCTTTCTTAAAATTTGCTTATGCGTTCCTCGAGGAGGCTTTACTGTGAGCAAGTGCTCCTGGGCATGATTGGGGTTTTCTGCCCCTCTGTTGAATCTTGTTTCTGGGTAAGGTTGGGCTAATTGCTCAAGAATTGTGAGTCCGGGGGTCGAAGCCCAAATCCTGTAAATACTGTAATTGTACTTTTGTTGCCTTGCTACTCTGTACCTGCCATGATTGTTATTTCTTTATTTGGAAAAGAAAATATAACCTTGTTAAATTTTATCTTAACTTTAATTTCGTATATTGAGACCTGTTCACCCCCGCACCTTCTTTTACCTCTGCTAATCCACCAAACCACGGTAACAATTATTATTATTATTATTACTAGAAAATGTACTCGTGCTTTGCTACGGTATTCTGCATTGTATACGGATTTCTCCGTTATTACTGTAAAGGCAGTGAGTAAGATTGTATTAAATTGCATGTCACTTAGCGATATCCGAGAAACAAAACAAGGAGGAAGCCATACGGTGTTTCCGATGTAAGGTAGGCATTGGGAAAGTGTTGTTGATAACGGCACGCCACATTTCATACTGCCAATCACAATTGAGTTCGGGAGTTTCTACTATAACGGCAGGCTCACTTGGCAACTGCATTTCACAGAAGTGATGTAGAGTTTTCTTATAAAGACAGGCCCCTTATCCTAATGCCAGTCGCAATCGAAGTGGAGAGATTTATTTGACCAGTACTCCTTCATTCTTGCACTGTGAATGTCTTTTCGCTCCTGAGTCCATTTCACACCTCCTCCCGGACGTACTGTTTTTTCCGTTAGTTACTGGAGAGAGTTTGATGTTCTGATCAACGTTCTGTACCTATTCCTTTCATAAATTTCACTGGGAGCAATGTCCAATTCTTGAAGGTCTTTTCTGACGAGTCTTGCCCACTTGGCATTAGTCGCTTTCCCTCTAGAGATGGTGTGGAAGATTCTGGAGGTGAGCCTCTGATTGTCCATTCTCATGACATGACCATAGAAGTTCAATCTCCTCTTCCTCATAGATGTTGTAATGCTCTACAATTTCTGGTACAGTTCGTTGTTGTGCCTGATTCTGTACGTGCATTCTTCTTTAATAGGGCCCATGATTTTTCTCAGGATCTTCCTTTTCTTCAGCTCCAGTTTTCTAAGTTTCCCTTTTCTTACCATGTTTAGGCATTCTGAGGCGTATAGCATTGACTGTCTCACTACAATAGTGTAATGCCTGATTTTGAGGTTAAGGGAGAGGGATTTGGATTTGTACATATTATTACATAGGTGGTATGTGATTTCCAGTTTGATGCATCTGCTGTTTATGGCCTGATCTTCATTCATGTTTGGGGTTATCCATTCTCCTAGGTATTTGAACTGTTTTGTACTGTTTTGTCCCGCAGTGGGATTGATTTGGGTGCATCTTTGATGTTGGTGATAAACTGTGTTTTGTTGATGGCGATCTTCAGCCCTACTTTAGGATAGTTGATGGATAGCTTCCTCCACACTGGATGCCAGGAGTGTAAGGTCGTCTGCGAAAGCTAAACAATTGACAGTTAACTTGTCTTTCTTGTAGCCTATTCTCAATCCAGAGTCATCCTTTAGCATTTTCGTCCACTCACGAATGACTTTTTCGAGAAGGCAGTTAAAGAGGATTGGAGATAGGCCATCCCCTTGTGTAACACCTGTTTTGATCTCAAAGCTCTCGGACAGTTCCTCTCTGAATTTGATTCTGGCTGTAGTGTTGGTAAGAGATGCTTTCACTAGATTTAAGGTTTTCTTATCTAGTCCCAGTTTAGCAACTGCCTGGAAGAGTGACTCTCTATCTACTGAATCGTAGGCCTTCTGAAAGTCAACAAATGTTGCTACGTAGGGTGAGGCGCTTAAGATTTTGTAAGTGATGATGGTTTTGAGGTTCAGGATTCGTTCGGGGCATGACCTTGACTTGCGAAACCCAGGCTGGTACTCTCCGATGCGGGAGTCTAGTTGAGCCTCTACTCTAGTGAGCAATACTTTGGAGAGTATCTTGTTCGTCACTGATACAAGGGAAATCCCTCTGTAGTTGTTGAGATCTGATTTGTCGGTTTTTTTGTGTAACGGGTGGATGAAAGCTGAGGTCCAGTCGCTAGGAAACGCTTCTGTTACCCAGATAGTAGATATTATTTCATGGATACTTTGGATTGACTCCTCATCAGCGTATTTCCAAAGCTCTGCTATGAGTCCATCCTCACCCGCTGCTTTGTTACATTTCAATTCTCAAATGGCTTTCTGGATCTCCCCCTTTGTTGGTGGGAGAGAGTCCGACTTAGTAACATTCTGAGGTTCGTAATGCAGTTTCTCCTTAGGTTCCTTTGAATTAAGAAGGTTGTTGAAATACTCTGCTAGTACTTGGTGCACTCTTCATCGTTCATTTTCAGCTTTCCGTCAGCTCCCCGAAGGTGAAGTGTAGGGGCTGAGTAGGGTGTTATTTGAGATTTAAAAGTTTGGTAGAAGTCTCTAGTGTTGTTTCTTTGAAAATCCCTCTCAGCTTGTTTAATGATATCTTTATTGTACCGCCTCTTGGTGTTCCTGATAATTTTAGTAGCAGTTTTCCTAGCTTCTAAGAAGTTTTTATGGTTATCTAGACTTTTGTTATGGTTCCATTATAGCCATGCTTGCTTTCTCTCTTCTATTATTTTGTCACAAGTAGTTGTCCACCATGGATGTTTGTTCTTTCTGACCGCCGGGATGGTGGTTGTCGCTGCATCTATTAGTGCCTTCTGTAGTTGGGGGCCAATCCTTTTTGTCTTTGTTTTTAGCCAGGGTCTCGGTGAAGTTATTGTTATCTTTCAGCTTGGCTGGATTGATCCTTGGAATTAGCGACTTGATGCAGTGGTTTTCTCTGCTTCTTTTAAGAGGGATGAAATTGGTTTTGATCAAATAAAGATAGTGGTCTGAATCAATGTTTGCACTTCTCAATACTTTGACATTCAGCACTTCTTTGCTGTTGCTTCTACTGATGGCTAAATGGTCCAGTTGGAATTCCCCAAGCATTGGGTTTGGGCATCTCCAAGTCATTTACAATAATATTTATTTGATTAACCCAATTAACCCTCACGGAGTCGCTCACTCATTTGAAACGTAAGTAGTCGCGCTGGGTGTTGACAACACCCCAACTATCATTTCACAGTACAAGCTGCATAAAGACTTTTTTTCCAAAAATATATTTTATTATGTATAATATATATTTACAAACGAGACTATTATATTCATCTGCGAAATATTCATCTACACAAACTCGAACATACGAAAATATTGAAATTATTACTCAATTTCTGCATTTCAGCACAAAACAAATTAATACAAGAATATTTTTGAATTACATTCAATGTTTCTGTTATCAGAATGAAGTAAAGACATGCAAGAAATCATTCAACATAACACAAGGTCAGAAACTTTGTCTGTGTCACTTTGTGGTTCACCTGAATCTTGGTAACACTTTTCACAAATATTCCTCATACGTTTCAGACACATCACTCTACAACAGCGATCACAGTACAAGTTGGTCTTTACATCTTTGTTTGTAGGGCATACTGTGCACCGTGATTATTTCGTAGCTCGTTCTCGGACGTTTGTCGTCTTACTTGATGTCCAGAGCGATAAACAGCTGCTAGTATCAGAATAACAATCACACACTTTATTTCGGATTCATCTGTATGCTTAGCATCGCGATCTCTCGAATAATTTCCGGCAATACTGTGTATGTAGATGTTTGTACAATATAAAAATAATAGTTCTGATCATTACATCATGCACGAATAGCAAAAAACACTCAAGCACTTTTGGCACGAGATGTAATGGCATATTTTGTTGCTGCGTCCTGACGTTCTTTGAAGGAAGATCTTTCTTCCACTTAGTCCGTTTATCTTTAACCAAGTGACGATTTCCTTCTTCATGGTGAACTGAATCATTATCACTCTGTCCGTCATTATTTTCTTCACTATCAGCCTCTGTATCACTGTCTTGGATACGTTCCTCGCAATTGTCGCTTTCTTCTGGATCTGACTAATCGAAATGTACTTCACAATGTTCATCTTCTTCTAAAAGTTCGCGTATTCTAGCCTCCTGTCGTTCATAGCAACACATTTTCACAGAGTACTGAGCCGGAAATATTACGATAGTGGTCGCGCGGGGGTATGACGACACCCCACGTGTGAAGAAAGAACGCTAACGCTTATCACAGAAATTCTAATTATAAGCACTCGCTCAACACTTCATGGTCAAGGTCATTTAGAAAGGTATAAGAGATTACAGCAAGCTAAATTCGATCGCAAGATTTAGCCTCAAAAATGAACGTGGGGTTTTGCCAACACCCGCACGCGACTTTTTTGAGGGTTAATATCGTTCCTTATATTAACACTTAGGTACTTACAGTGATTCCCAAAAGGAACTTCCACGCCATCAACGCAGTAATTAAAACTGAGAGGACTTTTCTTATTTGTGAAACTCACAACCTGACTTTTAACCCCGTTTATATTCATACCATTACGTCCTGCCCATATCACAATATTATCGATGTAATTTTGCAGTTGCCACAATTTTGTTACTTATTTACTACTCTCTACAGAATAACATCATCTCTGATTCCACTGCTGTATCAATATCATTGATATATATATATATATACATAAGAAAACTTAAAATTCCAATAATACTGCCTTCAGCAATTTCCCTCTTAATTATTACAGGGTCAGATAAAGCTTCGCCTACTCTAATTCTCTGAGTTCTATTTTCTAGAAATATGCGACACATTCAGTCACACTTTTGTCTACTCCAATTGCACTAAATTTTGCCAGCAGTTTCCCATTATCGTCCCTATCAAATGCCTTAGATAGGTCAAACGCGATACAGTCCGTTTAACCTCCTGAATCCGGCATATCTGCTAAATCTTGCTGGAATCCTACAAGTTGAGCTTCAGTGGAATAACCTTTCCTAAACCCAAACTGCCTTCTATCGAACCAGTTATTAATTTCGCAAACATGTCTAATATAATCACAAAGAACACTTTCCCAAAGCTTAAAGCAATGCATATCAAACTTAGTGACCTGTAATTTTCAGCTTTATGTCTATCACCGTTTCCTTTATGGACTGGGCTACTATAGCAACTTACCATTCATTTGGTATAGCTCCTTCATGCAAACAGTAATCAAATAAGTACTTCAGATATGGTACCATATCCCAACCCATTGTCTTTAGTATATCCCCCGAAACCTTATCAATTCCAGCTGCTTATCTAGTTTTCAAATTTGGTATCTTACTGTAAATGTCATTGTTATCATAGGTAAATTTTAATACTTTTTTTAGCATTAGTCACCTCCTCTATCTGGACATTATGTTTATACCCAACAATATTTACTTACTGCTGACTGACTACTTCTGCATTTTTGTAGATCCTCTCATACACACTCCCGTTGTTCATTAATGATTCCTGGAATGTCCTTCTTCGAACTGCCACTTCTTGGCTTAAATGCTTAGAAATCGAAAATAACTTCCAGAAATTTAGGAATTAAAGACAGAAACTTCCTCCGATGCGGTTTCTTTTTTAAATATTCTGCTGACCAATGTATGAAAGGAACACAACACTTTATTCGTATTAATATCATCAGTGACAAATGAGTTTGCGTGGGAAACATTATCCGCACTTAAAATTCCGCACGAATGAAAATTGTCGTTCACCTCGATTAAAGCGAACTTCAGGACCAAGGCGGAGGTAAACGCTTGACATCATTGCCCGATTGTGATCTATGTCGAGTTCATATTGATTTGTCCGTGCATTCCTGTCCGTTCCTAATTTAACTCAACTATCACGAAAGCAATCTAATTTCGATGCTCGCTGGCTTCAGGCTTTAATAAGATGCGGCCAAATAGCTCGGTGAACCGTGTATCTTAGCCCGGTATTGGAGAGAATTCCGTAATTACAAGTCATGAGCTTAGTAGTGCCGCTCCTTTTCACAGGAACAAAACCAGAGGAAAGTGGTTGATAACCGCAGGAATCACCTTATGTTCAGCAATTGCCTGCATTTAATTGAGTGGGATTTCGTCATAATTTGTATGTAATAGGGTATAGTTCAAGCTGTCCAACTCTTTGGCTGAAAAGTCAATGTTCAAGCCTTTGGTTCAAAGGGTCCCGGGTTCGATTCCCAGCCGCTTCGGGGATTTTCATCGCCATTGATTAATTCCTTTGGCCCGGGGTCTGGGTGTGTGTGTTTGTCCCAACACTTTTCTCTTCATATTCAAGCAACACACTACACTACAAACCACCACAGAAATACGCAATAGTGATTACATCCCTCCATAAATGGTTGACGTCAGGAATGGCATCCGGCCGTAAAACAGGGCCAAATCCACATGTGCGACAAAGTTCGCACCCGCGACCCCACAGGTGTAGGAATGCGGTAGAAAAAAGAAGAAGAAAAGAAGAAGGGTATAGTTCCAACTAACTCCCTCTTCAACGATTCCGTTAAATTCTTCTTATTCTCCTCCTTCTTTATCTGTCAGGGTCAGTTTTTCCGTTGAACTCAGCGAGGTATTCCACCTCTACCCCCTCAAGGGCAGTGTCCTGGAGCTTTAGACTCCGGGTCCGGGATAAAACTGGGGAGGATGACCAGTACCTCGCCCAGGCGGCCTCACATTCTATGCTGAACAGGGGCCTTGTGGGGGGGGGGATGAAAATTTTGGTAGGAATAAACAAGGAAGAGGGAAGGAAGCGGCCGTGGCCTTAAGTTATGTACCATCCCGGCATTTGCCTGGAGGAGAAGTGGGAAACCACAGAAAACCACTTCCAGGATGGCTGAGGTGGGAATCGAACCCACCTCTACTCAGTTGAAATCCCGAGGCTGAGTGGACCCCGTCCCCGTCCTCGTACCACATTTCAAATTTCGTGGCAGAGCCGGGAATCGAACCCGGGCCTCTGGGGGTGGCAGCTAATCACACTAACCACTACACCACAGAGGCGGACCCGTTAAATTCAATTGAAGTATATTATTCCTTTTCTTCTTCTTCTTCTTCTTCGTCGCGAATGGTTCACTTAGATCACGCGGTTATTTTCTTTTAGTCAAGTATCCCTTCATATGTAGCGTATTTTCGTTGCAGGTACCATACATTTCGGTTAGTCTTTTTCTCATCATCCTAAAAATCCCGTGTGTGATTTTTCTGATTTCATCTCGGTCCAGTAGATTTGGTGATCCTAATCCCTTCAGGCCTTTCTTTGTCTGTTTGCACCAATTTGATCTAGTGGTTTTATTCTTTAAGAATATGTGAATTCTATGAGTCAGTCTGTTTGAGCCCATTCTTTCTAAGTGCCCCATTGGAGATTCTTTGATATATTTACGCATTTGGTTTTGAAAAATTTGCTCCATTACTGATGCTCGGTCCCAGGACATTTTTCTTTATTTTACGTTCTTTCACTTCTAATTGTCTTTTCAGTGTTTTGTGTTGGATATTGAGAGTTTCTGATGCGTAGAGAGCTTCGGGTTTGATTACTATAGTACAGTGTCAGATTTTGCAGTTCTACGAGAGACCTTTCTGTCGTAAGTGTTTTTTGTTAACTGAAATAATGCAGTCTCCATTTTCTGGAGTCTCGGTTTAACAGAATGCTTTGTCCGGCTCTATGCTGGCCTTTGGTTACAGGGGCCCGGGTTCGATTCCCGTCAGGGTACGGAATTTTAACCATAATTGGTTAACTCGCCTGGCACGGGGACTGGACGTATGTTCCGTCTTCATCAGCATTTCATCCTCATCACGACGCGCAGGTTGCCTACGGGAGTCAAATCAAAAGACCTGCACTAGGCCTCTCCGGAGGCCACACGAGATTTCATAGAATTCTTTCACCTACAAATTTACATTCTTTCACCCGAGATATTTGGACAGAGCCCATTTAGAGATCATATGGGGCAGTGTTTATGTCTATCATAAATTTTGTTTTTTCAGATGAAATTTGTAACCAAGTTTTCGCTGCTTGTTCTTGCAGGAATTCAAGTTGATTTTGTGCATTGGGGATGTCATGGGCAATTAGTAATAAAATAGTATAACTTGCTTTACGTCCCACTAACTACTTTAAGAGTTTTTCTGAGACGCTGAGGTACCGGAATTTTGTCCCACAGGAGTTCTTTTACGTGCCAGTGGAGTTCTTTTACGTGCCAGTAAATCCACCGACACGCGGCTGACGTATTTGATCACCTTGAAATACCACCGGACTGGCATAGGATCAAACCTGCCAACTCAGGCAATTAGTGTCATGTCGTCTGCAAATGCTAAACAGTCCAATTCCAAGCCTTTATATTATTATTATTATTATTATTATTATTATTATTATTATTATTATTATTATTATTATTATTATTATTATGCAGTTTTATTTGCGTTACCGAGACTTATAAGTGAAGATGAGATAGGAAAGGCTAGGTGTGGGAAGAAGCAACCTTGGCCTTAAGTGGACCCGGAATGGAGGTTTAGGGTCACAAAATCATTTTTTTTTTAAATTTCTAATGGAAAATTAACTTTGGAATCTCAGGTTTAAACTAATATATAAATCACGTTTGAAGTATACGTGTAAGTACTTTAAAAACATATTTAAAATAGCTCATGCGTAGCCATCATGGTCGACGGAGTTATATCTAAAGTTTCAGTGTGAGTAACGCAAATGTAGCAATTCTGTAATGGAGTCGGTAGTCTGATGACAGGATAAAAGTACAGCCATCCACTCAATTTACCTCTTGCTGTGAAAGAAATAATAAAGCCGGATTTTTTTGGCGGGGGGGGGGGGCTTAGCCCACCCTCATTTGCTGTAAAAATGTCTGCGCAACAGGACAGAATCCAAACGAGAGTGTAAACATTGTCGTATGGAGTCGGATTCCCAAGACAGAATTTGTGTGTATTTATAGCCTACACTTCAGAGTATTTCATGCAGTGACAATATACAATGAGGGAAAAGTAACACGATGTTTTGAGAAAGCTGGGATTGGGTGTCAGATGTCGAACTGTTGAGACCATGCTACGATGCGACAAGGAAAGACTCGCAAATTCTGACCAAAAGTTCCAGAATTCCATCAAGTTAGCCATAAAACGACATTTGTCTACCAAAAAGAAAACTGCTGGATCAGTCTGAAAGGCAGTAGGATGACTCTAGTTATAGGGCAGGGTTATTTTGGTTTTCTAACTTTGGAGGCTGTTTTCCCGGAAGTTTAAGGGGCAGGGTTATTTTGGTTTTCTAACTTTGGAGGCTGTTTTCCCGGAAGTTTACATTTATATTTCTTAATGTGCCCTTTGTCAGCTTTTACTACATGTAAAGACTTGGAACGTTCATAGTTTGTTTATTAAAGAGTCCTACATATCGTCGCTGCGCGACCAATACCTCGTATTCCACAATGCATTTCTTGTCCGTTATACTCCTTACGACTGGTCACGCCTCCCAGCCACATATCGCTATGCATTATATCTTAACAACGTTTGTTGTGCTCATTTTTCTGTGCTGATGTGTAAAGGAAAATGAATCTTAAATGGAAAATAATTCGTCAAAATATGCATTCCTACATCTGACCATTCAGCGGGCAATAATAATAATAATAATAATAATAATAATAATAATAATAATAATAATAATAATAATAATTGTACCGGGCGGTACACCTCCACACCGCTAATTTAAAATGTGCGCCTGTTGAAACTCCTCTGCTGGAGGAAGTCTGAACTTTATGGACAGTATTAATTTTCAAGTTTCTCAGAAGATGTCTCTACCTGGAAATTTTGGAGTTTTTGAACTGTGTCATTTTCGACGTATTTTTGTTTTGCTTGTAGTAAGAAGTGTGAACTCTCTCTTCTAGAGGACACTACTGAAGATCAACAATAGTGCACCCTAGTGCGGAGTGAAAGAACTATTTTTTTTTGGAGAAGTTCTTATTTCAAAAGTTTGTTTCTTGTTAAATTTCTTTCTGTTATTGTTTAAGTTGGCTGTATACCCCTCTTTTTCCCTTTGTTTTAGATTTATCCAATCCCGAATTTCTTTTAGTAATTTCCGACCAATCCGATGTATCTTCCCCCCAACTTGGATATGTTTCTGTACCCTAGCCAATAAAGTGATTGTGGGCGGGTGTTCTCTTCCCTAAAACGCCTAGAACCTTCCGCGAGAGTATTTAAACTGCTGATTTTTGGGTCTCCGGGCCACTCCTGTTCCATCTTTCAGTGTGTAAAGTACATAGCAGGGGGCGGGAAGCGCCTCTTTCTTCTCCAGCTGTTCAACACCAGGTAATGGCCTCTTAATAACTTCTTTTCTTGCTAGGTTGGCAGTTTAACTCTCGGAGCGGGTTCGAAGCGTTTCCACCATGTAACCTTTTCCTAAAATGTAACCAATCTTTTCATCTATTCTCTTTTAAAGCTGCATATTGGGATAGAGAGTGCTAACCCTCTCGAGCTCCCACTCACATTGTTTTGAGGTGAACTTATTTTCTCAACCTATTCTTCGTTAACGTAAAACAAATTGCTCGTTTCTAAAGTCACCTCTGTAGTATGGGATTAGCCCTTGCATTAGTGGCCTAGAGCCAGATTAGGTTTTAAAAACAAGTGTATTAGGAGTGCAGATCGCCTCCTCTCAAATTGTTATTTTAGAGGTCATGTAATTGCCCCTTTTCATTTAATAGACCTCAGTAGGTTGGGTATTTTACCCCTGTGTCTATGTCCAGTGAGGACAACTCGAAGGTGGAGTTTGGTGTGGCCTTTGAGAGGCTTAGAGTTGAGAGCGTGTGGCTCTTTTGAAAATTGAGTGTTGTATGCCTCGTGGAGGCTTTTCAGTGTAATTTGGAGCAAGGACTCCTAGGCATGAATGGGGTTTTCTGCCCCTCTGTTGAAACTTGTGTTTGGGGTAAAACTGAGCTGATTGCCCAAGCATTGTGAAGTCAGGGCGCGAAGCCCAAATCCTGTAAATATTGTAACTACCCTTTGGACTTGCTACTTTGTACCTGCCATACTTGTTATTTCTTTGTTTTTGAAAAGAAAATATAACCTTGTTAAATTTTACATTAACTTTGATTCCGTAGTTTGAGACCCGTTCACGCCCGCACCTTCTTTCACCTCTACCTACCACTAAAACACGGTAACAATAATAATAATAATAATAATAATAATAATAATAATAATAATAATAATAACAAGCAGGTGGCTGTACGGGCTATCAGCTACCAGCTTGCTTTCGGGAGATAGTGGGTTGTAACCAAGTGTTGGGGCTGTACCTTAATTAAGGCCACGTTCACTTCCTTCCCACTCTTAGCCCTTTCTTATCCCATTGTCGCCATAAAACCTGTCTGTGTCGGTGCGACGTAAAGCAAATTGTAAAAAATAAAAAGGACAGCATCGTTAATGAACAGTGGCACCATTTTGAAGAAGTAAATTGCATTATTCAGAAGGACAATATTTACAAACCCCACCTTGTGGCTCTGCAACAGAGGAATACCAGATCAGCTGCACGATAGAATCTCACCTTGCCGTATATATTCTCCATCATGGGATACAAAGACGAATTCTGAAAAAACTCTATTCCTTTGAAACATGCTCTACCATTGCACCCTTCATATTTTCCTGGATGGACAGAATACTAAATGAGGAGATATTTATCAGAATTGTCAAAGAAAAGTAGCTCTCTAGGGCTCTTAAAATCAAGAGGTTCTCCTACTTTGATCGTATCATAAGGCACCCGGAAAACTGCAAATTAGACATAATTCGTAAACAAGAAAACCAAGGGACCCTGGTTCACCGATGTTGATTTTAACTTGATAGAATCTGATGGTATTCTTTTAAGAAGGAAATATGCCATTCTTTGTTTAATTGTGAACATTGTTATTCCTTGTTCGATAGTGTGCTTTTACAGGTATGTTATAGTGTAATATTAATATGGAACGTATGTGTTCGACAGACTGAACAGGTTTTAAGTTACATTTGAAGAACAACTTGGCAATCATACTCTCTTAACACCAATCAGAAGGTCCGGCCCCATGGCTAAATGTCAGCGTGCTCGCCCTTGGTCCAGAGGGTCCCGGGCTCGATCCCCGACCGGGTCAGAGATTTTAACCTTAAATAGTTGATACCTTTGGCTCGGAGAGTGGGTGTTTGTGTTGTATCCAACAACCCTGCAACTCACACACCACACATAACACTATCCTCCACCACACAATAACACGCAGTTACCTACACATGGCAGATGCCGCCCACACTCATCAGAGATTGTTTTACCAATCAGAAGGAAAGTGGAAGAAGTCTGACACTTCGAAGAATGAGGGCATTGGCAAAAGAAAACAAGCGGCCACGAACAGCGTGAATATTAAAGACTCCCTAGGCACCGTGAAATTAAAAATTGTCGGAGTCGGAAAAGAAAAAAAGTTGACCAACGGCGGTCGGATAGGAAAGCTGAAAGTGAGGATCCTGTCACAGGTAAGTGGAACGCAATGTCTGGACTTAGCTAAGGGGACCGTGTTGCCAATCTGCGCTACCAAGTTGAGAGCGCCTAGTCCAATATTGAGTCACTTTTCCCGGCTCGCGGTGGAAGCTATGGATCTTATTCTACTGCTCCAATCCTCCAGGGTATGATACGTCACTATGAAACGGTTCTGAAGCCAGTAGTTATGTATGCATCCCAAACCCTATCCCTAAATACTAATAAAGGACTCCTCGATGAAATGGAGGAAAAGGAGCGCAGAATAATTAGGGGAGTCATGGGATCCAGCTACAAGAATAGCACCCACCAAAAAATATCTAATAAGGAAGTCTATAAGAAAATATAGAAAATTTGAGACACAATGGCAAAAGACGGACACGATTTTACGATCACTCAAACGAATGGACATATCTTTCACCTATTTGATTCAAAACATAAAATCACGATGCCTTGGTTTAGAAAAAAACCAAAGAAGACCTTCAAGTGCTATAGATCAAACCGGAAGACACCTTTGACAAAGGACTTTTCCGAAATAAAGATAGTGACGAACGAGCTAAACCGAGACGAACAACCGAAAAGAAGACACGGTGTTTCTTGGATAGAGGAACGCAAGCTGGCCCACTCAGATAGAATGAGGGAATTCTGGGCTCAAAAGCGTTCACTTCAAAATGTAACAAGACTTAACTGCTTTTCGTTGGGAACAAGGAATAAACAATAATAATAATAATAATAATAATAATAATAATAATAATAATAATAATAATAATAATAAGCAGAAGGAATGAATGCGCTCAAAGAGGTAGCGGATGGAACAGCTTACAGATATTCTTTGAAAAGCCGGAAGTACTGTCAAGCATCAGAGACAACGCGACCTCACCGAACACCAAATATGGAACAATACAGCTTAGTGCGTAAGTTTAAATATTACTCGCGCAACTTTTAGTGATATTTGGCGTTACGGGGGTGAGGAGTAAAGAGGGAGCTCTCCCGGTTCCGGTGACTGCCAACTGAATGGAAATGAAATCTGAATTGAATTGATAATATGACCGATCGATATGATATTTCTAAACCTTTATTATCTTAATCCAACAACTGTGTCACACATTTTATAACATTATATAACATTTCTCGTTGCGAGAGCCTCCGTGGCTCAGACGGTAGCGCGTCGGCCTCTCACCGCTGGATACCGTGGTTCAAATCCCGGTGACTCCATGTGAGATTTGTGCTGGACAAAGCGGAGGTGGGACAGGTTTTTCTCCGGGTACTCCGGTTTTCCCCGTCATCTTTCATTCCAGCAACACTCTCCATTATCATTTCATAGCATTTATCACTCATTAATAAAAATCACCTTGGGAGTGGCGACCCCATTGTAATAACAGCCTATATATGTTTCATTCATTACATCCCTGACCCAGTCAATGACTGGAAAACAGGTTGTAGGTTTTCATTTTCTCGTTGCGAATTTGTTTCCTAGCATGAATTGTACAGTTTGACTTTGCTGTGTAAACAACAACATTACTTGTACGTAAAGTGTACGCCAGATGTCTCACAGCGATTCATAAGCGATTCATAGTTTGTGTTTGAAAGGTTGCCAATACGAATCTCGAAGATAACCGAGGTCTACCGATTCAGCACTAGGGAGCCCATGTATCACTGAAAGTTACGCGAGTAATACCTTGGTGAAAGGATCCAGTCATACGAACTAGCTACAAAGGCCTTTGCGACCAGAGCAAAATAATGTAGATTGCTTTCCAGACCACCCGAACATATACACTGAGTGGCCAGAAGTCACGGGAAGAGGTGTTCCATTAGAAAATGTGCCATGTATGACCCCTGAGCGTTGTGGCTAGCTGTGGTGTAGCTGAGCAGTCTGTCACAGACACTAGTGTCGTGAAGATGGCAACACGTCGCGAGTTAACTGACTTTGAACGTGGGATGATCATCAGCGTACGGCGCATGGGTCGCAGCATTGCGGAGATTACACGCGAATTAGGGCTTCCGAGGTTAACAGTGTCGAGGGTGGATCTTCAATATCGCAGAGAGAATATTACCACCAGCGTAAAACGCCTCACGGGAAGACCACACCTGTTTAACGAACGGGCATAACATCGTCTCCACAGAACCATACTGTGCGCTCGACGATCAATTGTGAGTCAGATCACAGCCCAGTTGAATGTTGGGAGTCAGAAACCCATGTCTACCAGGACTGTAGGCATAGGCTTCACCCGCCGACGACCAGCTCGTGTCCCTTTGCTGACACCTGGACAGAGAACTCATTGACGTCCATGGGCCAACGAAGATCGGCAATGGACCATGGAACATTGGCGGCATATTGTATGGCCCGATGAATTCCGGTTCCAGTAGTATAGAGCTGATGGGCGCGTGAAGCCCCATGAAGCTATGAATCTTACGTGTTAACAAGGTTGTTTCCAGGCGGGAGGTGGCTCAGATCTGGTTTGGGTGGCGTTCTCAAGGTCGCAATTAGGCCCCATTGTCCGGTTGCAGGGAGCAATGACACGTGCACGTTATGTGGACATTCTTTCAGAATATCTGCATCCCTTTCTGGCCCTAGAGTACCTTGATTGAGATGCCAGTGCGCCATGTAACCGCTCTGTGGTGGCATACAGGTAGTTGGAGGAGCACTCCAGTGGATTGGCCATCCAGATAACCCAATCGTCATATAATGAAGCATTTATGGGATGTTGTCGATGCTGGTGTATACATGAACTACGCACCAAATACATACGACCAGTTGTAGGTAGCAGTGCAAGATGCATGGGTCGAGATCCCTCGAGAAGGATTCCAGCACCTTGTAGATCCGATGCCTCACTGAACTGCTGTCGTTTTCAAGGCTCGCGGAGGAGCAACTCATTATTAACATTACATTCAGTGTCTTCCCATGACTTGTGGCCCCTCAGTGTGTAACAAAAAATGCTTTTCTATAAATTGGTACCAAAATTCACCAGCATAGCACTGTAATCAAGACGGTATCTCTCTATGCGTCAGAATGACTTACCTTCTCTTAGAAATATGCGCTCGCTAAGTTAGAGCAATAAGAGAGAGCAACATCCTTGGTTAAAACTACAAAAACGTAATGTGCGTAAGAAAATCGAGACATCAAATCTATCTATTCTAAGATAGAGAAGATCACGAACACAATGCGCAAACCCAGGTCCCGCTTCTATGTTCACTTACGACTGATGAACCACTCTCGATGGACAAAATGCATTTGTAAAAATTTTGACTCAAAACTAAAAACAACAATTCCCTGGTACATTAATATGAGGAAAGGCCTCTGAGAAATGCATCTACACCCAGAAGACGCACACAAACGAGACCTTTCCAGAACAACGCTGTGCTCCACACAGCGAGCTAATAAGTAGCTACTGGATCTGTCGAAAACTGGGTATAAAGAAACTTACACCGGGCGAGTTGGCTGTGCGGTTAGGAGCGCGCAGCTGTGAGCTCGCAGCGGGAGACAGTGGGTTCGAATCCTACTGTCGGCTGCCCTAAAGATGGTTTTCCGTGGTTTCCCAATTTCACACCAGGTAAATGCCGGGACTGTATCTTAATGAAGGCCACGGCCGCTTCTTTCCCATTCCTAGGTTTTCCTGACCCATCGTCTCCATAAGACCTATCTGTGTCGGTGCGACGTAAGGAAAATAGCAAAATAAAACTCATCGTTGTCCCTATTTGGCCGATTAGTGAATAACAAATAATGTATTTATCATAGTAACTAATTTATAGTTAAATGAAGTAATTAGTGAAACTTCACTTCTTCATCCAATTCCTTCATTCGTTCATTCATTCCTTCAACAATATATTATCCAACAATTCATTGAAATACTTTCAACAATTTCTCGCGGCAAGCCACCTTAAACTTGCAATAAGAAGCAACGTCCCTAATGTTTACAAGGAGAGAATTCCATCGCCTGGACACAGAAATTCTGGATGAACAGTTTTTAATAACTTAGTAATGCCGATTACATGTACGGTGAGAAATGAGACCGACCTTGTGCTGTGGTCATGATAGAACGAGAGAAAAAATCTGAAGAAGATAGTAGGAACTGTTTTTGAACAGTACTGTGTAGAGGAGAAAACATATGAATTTCACGACCCTTTTGCACTTGAAGCTGTGGCAAAATCAAATATGCATTAAGAGTAGTCGTGTTTGAAATATTACGTTTTGTGACCAAAAATCGCACTTTAAATTTTTACCTTAAAAATTCCCCCAATTCTTCCTCTTTCGAATCGCGGCATCAGTTTTCCTACCGGCAATTTTAAAACACAATGCCGGGTGTAATGAGTAGCGGTTCGGCGTATATAGAGCAAGTCCACGCCACTTTCTCTCACGTTGTCAGACAAAATCAGCTTCAAAGTATTTTCGGACTATAGTTTCAATAATTCCGCTGGAATTTGGGTTTCTTGTAGTAGGGCTACGTTGTGCGTAAGAGGAGAAAGACATCTGGGAGAGAATTTTAACATCAAGGGCATTTTTAAAGCAAGTATGCTCTTTTCTTTCTTTCTTTGAAAGTTGCTTTACGTCGCACCGACACAGATAGGTCTTGTGGCGACGATGGGACAGGAAAGGGCTAGGAGTGGGAAGGAAGCGGCCGTGGCCTTAATTTAGGGTACAGCCCCAGCATTTGCCTGGTGTGAAAATGGTAAACCACGGAAAACCATCTTCAGGGCTGCCGACAGTGGGGTTCGAACCTACTATCTCCCGAATACAGTATGCTCTTTTGTACAATTGCTTTCTCGTCGCACCAACACAGATAGGTGTTACGGCGACGATAAGATAGGAAAGAGCTAGCAATGGGAATGAAGTGACCTTGGCCTTAATTAAGGTACAGCCTGGTGGGAAAATGGGAAACCACGGGAAACTATCTTCAGGTCTGCCGACAGTGGGGTTCGAACCCGCTATCTGCCGGATTCAACCTCACAGCTACGCGCCGCTAACCGCACGGCGAACTCTTCCAGTAGTATATTTCTTGAAACTTTCAATTACTTTTATCTATCTTAAAACTTTTTCAGCTCTTTGCCTTGCATAGAATGTTCTTTGCGACAGAGTTCTTTCTGGATTCACCTGAAATTTTCAGAGAATGTTTGAATATGCACAAGAATTGAAAGTAGTTCTGCATTTTTCAGATGAATATTATTCTGAAATAGAACGAAACTAGATTTTTGTCCCTTGAATGAAAAATGACAAATGAAAAATTAAATCTCCACTAGTTTATACCTAACTAGAAAACCCGGTGTTGTTCTTAAATCTTTCTGCCAAACTATAGCCCAAGGAAATGAAAACTCTACCGCAAGGAGCATTTTCCATTCAACATATAAAAGGTATTTGTCAATAACCTTGCAACCAATTAACGAATCAACTGCAAAGTTTGTGAGGGGCTACATCTTATTAATATGTGTTTGACTTTTAAATTTAGGTTTGATTAGTAGTACGCTGTAGAACATTTCAGTCATGACACCCATTAAACATAATTATCGACATTTTCTTGCGTTGCCAAGTACCAGCCAGTTGCTTTACGTCGCACCGACACAGATAGGTCTTATGGCGACGATGGAACAGGAAAGGGCTAGGAGTGGGAAGGAAGCGGCCGTGGCCTTAATTAAGGTACAGCCCCAGCATTTGCCTGGTGTGAAAATGGGAAACCACGGAAAATCATTTTCAGGGCTGCCGACAGTGGGGTTCGAACCTACTATCTCCCGAATACTGGATACTGGCCGCATTTAAGCGACTGCAGCTATCGAGCTCGGTTTGCCAAGTACCAGCTGCCGATGAATTGAGAATACACTCCTATCAAAATATTATGAATGGTAACACAATAATGTCGCTCAAATAGGTATACTTGGTTGGGCCTATTGTATTTCACAATATGCACTGATATGTCTTCTTTCTTTTGTACGTATTTTCTGATGTAAAGGCACGAATAAACTGTTTTGCATGTCAATTAAGGGAGGGAGTCCCTTTATGTGAGTATTTGTACGAGTTTATATGTACGTGACATGCATGAGGGTAATAAAAAGCATGGCTCTGCGCGAACAAAAGGTTGCTGGCTGCCCTTCTAAACTAATTTGAAATCATAATTTTATTACAAAGAAGGACAGATATGAAATGCATTTGCATCGTCGTGGCTTCAAAACGATCGCACACACACAAAAAAGGCTAAAACACACAAGAGGAAGTTTATTGTCCTCAGAAATATTCTCCATAGAACAATTTAAAGTTAATGTAATGTTTCATGAGGTTGTCGTTCTTGCTTTATTTTAGGCAAGCAACAAAATACTCAGACACTTGCTGTGTGTAATATGTGTGTGAGTGGTTTCGGATATCAGATGTTGTGGAGATTCGCTCTAGAGCATGTAATATTACTTAAATGATCTTTAGTTCATTAAATGTAAAACCATATGCAGGGTCTCTCACATAAACTCAGACCGAACGCACGGTGTTTTTACTCTGGGCTACGGTGGCTGGTGTATGGGAGGCGCACGCATAGTTCTTGACCTTGCAAGCAGCCTGCACGTGTTCGACCTGGCAAGCATGAATCGCCAATCTGAATCTCAGCTGTTAACATGGTGAGACAGTTATCACTGCAACAGCGTATTTTCGTATATAAAAGTTCTGGTTTCATCTCAATGGTCGTGCGAACAGTCAAAACTCTCACTTTTGGTGTGCAGAAAATCCTAATGGTGTTTATGAAATCCCTCATTACGATAGGAAGATTGGTGTTTGGTGTCGAGTTAGTGCAAGACGAATAATTGGGTCTATATTTTTGGAGACGACATTAAATACAGACAGGAAGAAAGATGACATTTAGACACCGTTCTTACATCAGTTAACGGAAGAAAAAAAAGTCGCGTGGGTGGTTTCAACAAGATTCAGCCCCTGCTCATACAGCAGAAGATTCCCTTCTTACAATATCGGAAGTGTTTGCAGACAGAATGGACAATGCTGGTCTATTTCTCCCTAGTTCTGCAGATCTAACAGTGCGTGTTTTTATTTGTATTTGTCGGGTAAACTGAAAGAAACGTGTATCGAACAAATCCTCACACATTGAGGAACTTAAAGAAAACATTACGAATGAAATCAGAAACATTATAGTGGCAGAACTCACTCGCGTCAATCAGAATTTGGTTCATCACCATCATCATCATCATCATCATCATCATCATCATCATCTGTTTACCCTCCAGGTTCGGTTTTTCCCTCGGACTCAGAGAGCAATCCCACCTCTACCGCCTCAAGGGCAGTGTCCTGGAGCTTCAGACTCTTGGTCGGGGGATACAACTGGGGAGAATCACCAGTACCTCGCCCAGGCGGCCTCACCTGCTATGCTGAACAGGGGCCTTGTGGAAGGATGGAAAGATTGGAAGGGATAGGCAAGGAAGAAGGAAGGAAGCGGCCGTGGCCTTAAGTTAGGTACCATCCCGGCATTCGCCTGGAGGAGAAGTGGGAAACCACGGAAAACCACTTCCAGGATGGCTGAGGTGGGAATCGAACCCACCTCTACTCAGTTGACCTCCCGAGGCTGCGTGGGCCCCGTTCCAGCCCTCGTACCACTTTTCAAATTTCGTGGCAGAGCCGGGAATCGAACCCGGACCTCCGGGGGTGGCAGCTAATTACGCTAACCACTACACCACAGAGGCGGACCAGAATTTGGTTACCGGATATAATTCCTGTATAACCCAGGAAGGACGACACTTCCAGCATCATTTATAAGAGTAATATATATCAGATTGTACACGCTCAAAGCAGGGCGGCGCGCGCGACGTACGTCCGACTGAGACAGCTGCCGTATCACAGATTACAAACACCGTGCATTCGGTCTGAGTTCATATGAGAGATCCTGAATTTTTTGATGTCAGATGAAAGACGTTTGCTGCGACACTGGATACTTCGCAGTCTGCCCCTCTGTTGTTCTTTCTATCATTTGGCTGAGGTGTTAACACAGTACCGTACAGTTGTGTGTTATTTGTGTTAGTGCAGTGCAGTGCACACGTGGGTTTAGAAAGGATAGTTGGAAAATAAACCGGTACATTCAGGAGGAGCGAGTGTCTCCTTTCTGCAGTTATTGGAAAACAGAGTCGATAATGTCATGTCTGAGCAATGTCTGGGAAAGTTTCGAGGCCGACGTCGACTTCGCAAGGGGTCGTCTAAACATTTTTTTTTAAATAGGGCAGTAACCGTGGACGTTCTGTCAAAACGGCATTCTAGAATATGGCACGCAGAGTCCAAATCAATCATGTCGCAAAAAAGTGACCACTTGCAGCGTATGTCATGACATCGTCACATTCCTTACGATATGAGGCGAATCCTATTGAAATTTTGTTGGAATATATCCATTGGTATATTGAAGAAAACCGAGCTCGATAGCTGCAGTCGCTTAAGTGCGGGAAGTATCCAGTAATCGGGAGATAGTGGGTTCGAGCCCCACTGTCGGCAGCCCTGTAGGTGGTTTTCCGTGGTTTCGCATTTTCACACCAGGAAAATGCCGGGGCTGTACCTTAATTAAGACCACGGCCGCTTCCTTCCAACTCCTAGGCCTTTCCCATCCCATCGTCGCCATAAGACCTATCGGTGTCGATGCGACGTAAAGCAAATACCAAAAAAGTATTGAAGGAAAACGGACATCGGTAGCAAGAAGGGGACACTCTGTACTTATGAGCAACTTTAACACCCAGACTTAATTTATTTCCAAAGTTATAATAATGCAATGTTTTTGTGTTTATCACTTAGACCGTTGAGCAGTTCACAAATGTGCTCGCTGGACGTTATCACGAGAACACAGTTCACAGCTTACGGGTACGCAATGGAGTCTTACAATTATTGTGTACGTGGTACACAGTCCGTACACTCACAGCGGTCTTCGTTCACGGTCCCTTGCCACTGCACTGTTCCGCATTCCCAGTCATTTCTCACACACAGCACCAACAACTCTTAGTTTTCACCATCCATCGACTGCGCCAATGCACCACTAGTGGACTCACTCAACTGAGTCCCTGACAGAACTGAACCGTCTCAGTCGCTTTCGGCCTGAAAAGGTCCCATTCTCACTGGCATTCAGGTTGCGTACTCGCCGTGAATTTGACCTGAACAGGACCCCTTCGGGGGACTTACCCCATTATTATTAGCGTACATCTAAGAAGCTGCACGAGCATTCTGTCCTACTTCACCGTAAATATTCTCCCGATGTGGAATGTGCCATGGCTAAGCGGTATGTGTTCACTAACTACACTCTAGTCCTGTTCGTGTAGTAAACTTTACGTCACAGGTCTCTCCTCTCCTCCCAACGAGACTGCCGACCTTGTGCACCATTCGCTGCGTTGTATCTACGTTGTCACATGTTCTTTGCTGCCGTTTTACGACTAAATGAACCGAGATATAAGAAAAATAAACAATGAGCAATTGTTCTGACACGTATTCCTAGATGTCTACACTCCATCGTCCTGCGTTTCGATCTACTAACCCTTTAGAAATCTCATTTCATTGTGATATAGCGTAACGTTACAAGCTAAAGACCTGAAACTTGCGACATTGTGATCCTTTCTCCACCAGCGTTACTTTGGTGCAAGAGTTATCTTCCAACCGCTATGTACTTTCACTATTAAGCAATTTTATTAGCAACAGCAACAGCAGCAAAGAAATTGTCTGGCGGGCTGAGTGGCTCAGACGGTTGAAGCGCTGGCCTTCTGAACCCAATTTGGCAGGTTCGATCCTGGCTCAGTCCGGTGGTATTTGAAAGTGCTCAAATACGTGAGCCTCGTGTCAGTAGATTTACTGGCACGTAAAAGAACTCCTGTGGGACAAAATGCCGGCACCTCGGCGTCTCCGAAAACCGTAAAAGTAGTTAGTGGGACGCAAAGCAAATAACATTATTATTAAGAAATTATCTGACAGATGGCAATGTTTTTTAATACACAACGACGTATATAACTACTAGTAAATTGGTTTAACGTCGCAGCATACCAGGCAGATATTTTTACGGTAAAGGGACCGAAAAGCGTCAAGACTGGGAAATAATCGACTGGGGCTTGAATTGATGTACAACCTCAGGATATCGCTTGCGTAGAAACCACGTAAAATCACATCTAGTGTGGTATGAAATGAAATGGCGTATGGAGAGTCCGGCGACCTGCACGTAGTTATGTGAATGAAATGACGATTAAGACGACACATGAACTCAGTCCCCGTACCAGCGGACTTAACCAATGATGGTTAAAATTTCCGACCTTGCCAGGAATCGAACCCTGGCCCCTGTACCAAAGGCCAGCACGCTAACCATTGAGCCATGAAGCCAGATTCTAGTGCCGGTGATACTGTGTGTCAACCCACCTTTCCGAATGCAATTTTACCGACCTCGACAGCTGCAGTCGCTTAAGTGCGGCCAGTATCCAGTAATCGGGAGATAGTGAGTTCGAACCCCACTGTCGGCAGCCCTGAAGATGGTTTTCCGTGGTTTCCCATTTTCACACCAGGCAAATGCTGGGGCTGTACCTTAATTAAGGCCACGGCCAATTTCTTCCCATTTCTAGGCCTTTCCAATCCCATCGTCGCCATAAGACATACCTGTGTCGGTGCGACGTAAAGCTAATTAAAAAATGCAATTTAACAGTTCAATCCGCTAAGCCAATTGGCACGATAATGAATGAAAACCTGTTGTATGAGCTGTCTGTAGACGGAAACAAGTGCTTTTTTTTTTTTTTTTTTTTTTTTTTGGTAACCTGTGAAACTACTGGAATGTCGATCACCACTCCAGAGAGGATAGGAGTTTCACAACTTGTGAGTGGCTTTGTAGCAGAACCCATTTGTTTGTGGGAGCTCAGGGAAATCAAGAAACGCATCACACTGAGTAATTTAACCATCGTCTTCGTGACGGAGGCGTCGAGGGAACCAAATTACATTACTCAATGTTCAGCCTACTTCCTTTACTATTTTGAGTGAATTATTCTACCGCTGTTCTGCAATAGATCTACATCAGCGCAGTTAAATTTTGCTTCTGAAGCACCAGACTTCGGTATCCGGTTTAAATCAAAATACACCTGATTCATAATGGAAATTGCATTCTACAAAGCTGCTGAAGATGATGATTGCTGTTCTAATGGCGCTAAAATCTAGTCATACATCCAAGGTCTCACGATATGAGGCGAGTGTTTAAAATTTACCCGCTGATAACTGTGAGCATTAGTTGAAACTAATCAGTTGGCCCTGCCCACAAAACCTTATCCTCCATAAAACAGATTATAACAAGTTAAAAAAATATGTTGAATAAAATGAGATAAAACTCATAATATAATACATGTCACAATGCTTTAGATGTTGTAATTTTCCAAGTACACTTTTAGGTGTAAATATTAACATTACTAAAATTTATCCTCATAATTTATTATAATAATTACCCTAATCATATTTTTACCAAAAGAGAATGTAATTATCACTTAGCTATGTCCGATGAAATTAGATTAAAAACAACATAAATTTCCACCTCAGACATCCCCGAATTATTTTTCCGCGGTTTTCCACTTCTCTTCCAGGTCAATGCCGAATGGTACCTAACTTAATGCCCCGGCCACTTCCTTCCCACTTCATCACACGTCTCTTTAAATCTTCCCATCTCCAACCAGGCCCCTGTCCAGCATAGCAGGTGAGGCCACCTCAGCGTGGTACTGGTCTTTCTCCCCAGTCATATCCTCGACTCAAAGCCTCACGCTCCTGGTCACTGCTCTTGAGGCGGTAGAGATGTGATCCCTCGCTGAGTTCGGGGAAATAACCAAACCTCGAAGTTAAACGGATAATAACATGGCAGATAATTAACAATTTGCTGAAAATGCAGGAAAAGTGGCTCCAGAGGTTACCATAGGATCTCTCAATTTAGAATAATAATAAAGATAACAATTAATGGCAGAATATGTGAGATTCCTCTCAGGTAGTGTTGGTAAAGCTGAAAAACTGATATCCTGTTGACTGGGTCTTACCTAAAACACCCTACAAACGATAGAAAATGGTAGTAGCATGCAAACAAGACTAGCATATATGGCATTAACGATCCATTTGACTCTATTTGTATTACAGGGAGGGGGGGTGAGGAATATTAATTTATAGGACGAGGTGTTAGGGATAGGAATAAATTATCTCGGGCGTAGGGAGGAACTTGACTACATTCACGAATTTGCATAGGAAAACTGGTTAAGTCCGAACTTGACTGAATTTTGCTGTGAAATCCCCTTGCTAGATGGCAGTGACATTCAGTATGTGTCAGCTGTGATGAAGGACAGTACGAATACAACTCCCAGTTGCACATGTGAAATTGTAGTCTATGTGTTGTGCAGTGACATGTGAATTGCTATCATAGTCCAAAGCCAATCAAGATAACTAGATTTAAAGATGTGCGAAAGCTTTCGGAACAATAAGTGCTAAAGTGTTAACAAGGTATAATGTAAACATTAACACTAAGTCATGCAGCACTACTGAACAAGACAAAAGTGAATCAGACTAAAGGCCATAACATCTGCAAGATGTAGAATACTAATCATGTTAGTTGTTTGTCGTTTAAATTAATCTTTTTTCTGTATTACCTTTAACATGGAAATAAAAATTAAATATGAGTGTATATTTGCGCATGCAGATACGTATAAGACTTCCATACTTGTAATGATTAACGATCCATTTGTCTAATTTGAAAAGTAAACTGATAGGAAAAGGGGTTTTAAGTTTTGTTTTCAAGTCATTAACAAATTAATACTAATTTAACATGACTAATCCGGCACTGGAACTTTTCGGATCAAGAAACATTTAAGTCCACAGCCCTAAAAAGTGTCTGTGTACAAAACAAAAAACACAAACACGTTGATAACACACAGTATTCTCGATAATTATCCTACATTTTGTGTAAACGATTTGATTTGATATTCATGCATATTTTAAAATTTTGGAATGATTGTATTGACTACTGTAAAATTTTACTTTTTTGGACTCCACCGGTTCCTGTTTCGAGGTCTTCATTTGTAGTAAACAATATATTTACCTTTTTTTCAATACATGCCTTATGCTTTATAACGAGCACTTACATATTTCACTTTGCACGGCCGGCTGTTGCTCCACACACCGCTTGACTCACTCAACATGCTGCTACAAACTGAACTGCTATTTTCTATTGCCCGTAGCTTACGTCACTCGCCACGTCAATGTGTGTGTTGTTTCTCGAAGTTTATAGTGAAGGAGCAGCTGACTGTCGTAGCGAGAGGTCATACGTGCCTGTCGCTCCGCTGTCTCTCTCCTCTCACCGAGACCTTCAAGACTACGAGACTACACTACCTGTCCCAATCGGTTACCGCTTCTCGGTACCTAGGGTTAGATAGGGAATCTGTAGGCCAGGGACCCGCTTAACAACGGATCATCCCGCGTCTACTAGCTCGCTTTAGAATGTCCCCACACAAAAACACACGGCAACAGACTCGTAATCTCCAAAAGGGCATTTGTCATGCACTTAGGAAAGAGCAATTTGTCAGCGAGTCTGGAGCCACTACAGACATATGCGACGAACTTCAAGAATTGACGGAGAGTGAGGAGATGCCGTTATCACGGCTCCCTACCCACTCTACGGCCGTCAGTCCACCAGCGGAGGGAACAGCGCTGTTCTCACAGCGCAACCCCCCGCCAACCACCCAGAGTACGGTGGGGCTGACCAGCCCCATATCACTACACAAGGACACCTTTAAGGACTACCTCCATTTCCTGCCTTCAGGTAGCCCTACCCAAGCCGCCAACGGCCATACCATGTTGTGCTCCACGGTGCTGTCACCGCAGTTAAGCAACATAGGCCTTGGTCAGTGTTTGGATGGGTGTCCACAAGCGCGCAGCTCAGAGCTAACGGCCCCCGCTACGGCCACGGACCCGGCCGAGCGGGGACTGTTGGCGACCCACCACTGCGTGCCCCCCGTGAGCAGTGAGCTAAATGCGCCAGAGGAGCACAGAACAGTCACCCCTGATTCTGTGCAAGTAAACCTGACGCACGAAACTCACGTAACGGGGTGCGCCATGCAGTACTTTGCGCTCACCACCACCACGAACACAACAACCACCACCACTACCAGGACAACCCCCATAGCCACCCCGTCAGTAGCCACTGGCAAGCACATACCTGTGCAGCTGCTGCCCACTCGGCCGGCTGGCTCTACTCGAGCCGAGCCCCGAGAAAGGAGCGCGCAGCGCGGGGAAAGCGAAGCAGGAGGCCTGACGTTATGTGCGAGTGAGCGGGAACCGGGGTTCGACTCTGAAGTGCCGGAACTCGCACATGGGAAAGTGACTGGGGAGACACCTGAACATAAACAGGAGGCCACCTCTCCCCCTAACACAAATCTTGCCCCCAAACCCAACCCAGCGGCAAGCCAGCCGGACGCCGGGAAAGCGGGACCCAGTCCCGCCAACCTGTGTGATGAGGCGGCGCCCAAGGTAAGGAGAGAGGGCAAGAATAAACGAACTGGGCGAAAGGCCCAAAGTAAAGTTCAACCCCACCACAAGCAAGCTGGCAAATCGGACTCCGACTCAGATGAGGAACAACTGGTGATAGATGCATCAAGCACATCCCAGGATGCCGACTCTGAAGGCTCGGAGGGAGAGGAACCGTGCGAGCGCGTGGCGACCGAACCCGAGGTCCCAGCCACCCGGCTGGGAAACCAGGGCGACGGCTTCAGGGAGGCAAAAGGGAGGAAGAGGGGGAAGGGGAAAGGCAAAGTAGCCCAGCCCCTGAACCGCAAGGCTCAGAAAGGCGGGGTACGTAAACCAAGTACCCAAGCCGATAACAACACTCGGCTGAGCCCACCTCAACCACCACCACCACGAACACAACCAAACACCCGTAAGGTGGCAACCCCCCCACCCCTTACGGTGTACACCAAGAACACCAAGTCACTAGAAGAGGAGCTCCTCAAAAAGCTAGCGCATGATCAGAGAAACTACTACTTCTCTAGGCCGAGAGTAGATGCGCACGAAGCAATCCGGCTGCATATGACTAGCTTTGAGAGCTATGAAATCGCTATCGAGGTGCTGAAACGGCTGAATATTAACTATGTAAGAATATTGCCCAACAGCACTATGAAGCGATTCGTAGTGAGGACTCCCATTAACGGAAGTAATGCGGATGAAATCCAACTTGCCCTGAAGGCGCAGGACATCCCCGCATTCTCCGTGGTGCGAATGAGACCAGGAAATAGGCCTGCCAAGGGCAACCTTTTCCTAGTTGCCGTGGCGGATACCCCAGGAGCGGACAACATGCGGAAAATGAGGATGCTCGCGAACATGCTGGTGTCAGTCGAGCCGTACCGCCCCCCAGCCACTGGCCCCCAATGTGGAGTGTGTCAGAGGCATGGCCATCCAGGGGCGGGGTGCCGACTGGAGCCCAGGTGCCGCAGATGCGCCGCTTCCCACTTGTCTCGCGACTGCCCCCATGGCAACGACCCTGCGTATTCCAAGTGCGCAAACTGCGGGGAAAAACACGCGGCTAATTTCAGAAACTGCCCCAGCCGCAGGACACTCGAAGCCGTCAATCAAGGCAAAGGGCCAAAGGGTAATAAGCGTGGCAACCCTAAAGCCCAAGCAGGCCCTTCAGGCAAAGGCGCATCACGCAAAAATAAACCAGGCCAGTCAGGCAAAAAGGACCCTTCAGGTCCTGCAGGTCCCTCAGACACAAAGGGCCAAGAACAAGGCCCTTCAGGCACACAGCGCCCATCAGGCATGAGAATATTAAATTTTAAACCCCTAAGGACGGTGGGTGAACACAACCCCGGGCCCTCAGCCCAACCAGCCCCCACCACCGTTCAAACCAAGAACTCCAAACTAGACAAAAAGAAGGCCCAGACCCAAGCAAGAAACCAAAGGCAGGCTAAGCCCACGCAAGCTCATACCGAGCAGCCACAGGGCCCCACCCAGGCCAGCTCCACCCCCCGCAGTGAACCTGCCAATAGTAAACCGGCATTCGCACCACCGCCCCCAACGCCCGCCCCCTGCACAACACCAATCACAACACCTACACAAGAACAGGCACAGAAGCCAGAAGGGAAAATGGTAGTAAAGGCGTTCAGGGAAAGGATCGAAGAAATCCTGAAAACCTTCTTCCCGAACCTGAACCTCACGGCAGCCATAACCACTGGGGTTATGATGGCCAACATGCTACCATTCCCCTGGCTGAAGGACCTGATTAATGCCATTGCTGACCTCCTGACCCTAGATGGCTGAACAACCAAACGAGGACGATAATAATAATAATAATAATAATAACAATAATAACACGCAGGAGCTTCGAGTTCTAATATGGAACTGCCAGGGCGTCAGGTCTAGGAAATACGAACTCGAAGCCTTCCTAGCCGCGAACACTATACACGTAGCTCTCCTAACTGAAACCTTCCTCCCACCGGGGAAGAAGTTCACTATAAGAGGCTACAAAATACACAGAAGCGATAAGGCCAATAGAGTCGGAGGAGTGGCAGTTCTGGTAAGGAAGGACATCAAACATATGGAAATAGACTTACCAGAACTGGTCGAGCTGGAAGCGTGCGGAATTGCCATGCCAGTGCGAGGAACACTCGTTAATGTAATATCGGCATACTCCAGACCTAAACACCTTAACACACAAGATTTAGAATCGGTATTAAGGCAAAATCGAAACACGATCCTAGGAGGCGACCTAAATTCGAAACACGCCAGCTGGGGGTGCCTGAAACCTAACGCAGACGGCGAAAGGCTGTACAACCACATGCTATCCCAGGACTATGTGGTAACAGCCCCCAGTGAACCCACGTTCCTAGCACCAAACGAACAGGTCGACGACATATTGGACATCGCCCTACTGCGAAATATTCCTCAAAGACACACCATAAAGGTCATTAACGACCTAGGGTCGAGGCATCAACCAGTAATATTTACACTGGAAGCGAACCCGGAGGAATATGAGAATAACCCCAAGCGCCGACTCAACTATAAAGCAGCCAATTGGGGTAAATTCGAAAGAAAATTAGATTCACTCCTGCAGGGGACTGAGGACATACAAATAGTAAACCCAGCCCAAACGGATGAATCACTAAGAACACTCGTAAATGCGATCCAGGCAGCCACAACTGCGAGCATTCCGGTACACAAACCTAGACAAAACACTAACATTGAAATACCGGCCCACATTAAAGATCTAATACGCCAGCGCAACAGACACAAGCGCAACTGGGCCCGACACCACCGCGATGAAGACCGGATACGTAAAAACGAACTCAGGGTCGAAATCGAAACCGAAATAATGGAGTATAGGTCACGGATCTGGAATAACAAACTGAGTACATTCGACACAAATACCAGACCGGTGTGGAACTTAGCGAGACATTTCACGCGAGAACCACACGTGATCCCAACAATTAAGGGACCCAACGGACCAGTATACGAAAATCAAGACAAAGCAGAGGTGATAGCCGACTCACTCGAGGAGGCCTTTAAGCCCAATGACGAACCGTCGGACCCCGCCTTCATTAGGCAAACTGAGGTCAAGGTAGCGGAATTCCTAGCAAACGCACCTAAGCCCGAGGTTAAGAAGACTAATATCCACGAAATTAAGTGGATAATAGATCACCTTAACCCGAAGAAGGCACCCGGCCCAGATGAGATTCAAAATATAATAATCAAAAAGCTAACACCGAAAGCCCTCGCACTACTCACAAAAATATACAATGCAATGTTCCAATTGCAGTATTATCCGGAACAGTGGAAAAAGGCGAGAATTCTTGTATTCGGCAAACCAGGCAAGGACAAATCTAACCCCAATAATTATAGGCCCATCAGTCTCCTGGACGCCCTCAGCAAAGTATTTGAGAAAATACTGCTGAAAAGGCTCATAGCACATATCAAGGAAAGAGGAATCATTCGAAACGAACAATTCGGTTTTAGAAACGGCCACTCCGCCCCGCAACTGCTTACCCGGGTCCTAGAACAAGCGACCATCGGACTAAACAAGCGGAGGGACACAGGCACGGTATTCCTTGATATCCAGAAGGCATTCGATAAAGTCTGGCACGAAGGCCTATTAGCGAAATTAATTGACCTCGAATTCCACCCAGGGTACATAAGATTAATTAAATCATACCTGGAAGGCCGAGAGTTCCAAGTAGATGTTCATAACACGCTGTCAAGCACGCGACCAATCAGGGCGAGCGTAGCCCAGGGATCACTTATAGGGCCAATCCTGTTCATTCTATTTACGAATGACATGCCGACAGCGGAACTCACTACCACGCACCTCTACGCGGATGACACTGCTATCACAGTACAACACTTTCAGCTAGCATGCGCCCGAAAGAGACTACAAGTAGCACTGCGAACTCTCGAGCCCTGGCTAACCAAATGGCGTATCAAGGTCAACGTTGACAAATGCCAAGCTGTGTTGTTCACTAGGAAGAACAGACGCACACGTATGCCAGCTAACATAAAACCGCTCAAACTATTTAATCGGGATATAGCATGGCACGACAAGGTCAAATATCTAGGAGTAGTCCTAGATAGAAAACTAACCATGCTATATCACATTAAAGACATCCAGCGGAAAACAAACGCACGACTGGCACAGCTCTATCCGATACTGAATAAAAGATCCAGTATTAACAAGCGAGTAGCAATAAACATGTACAAGGCCCTAATTAGGCCGATAATAACGTACGCAGCTCCCGCCTGGGGCTACACTGCTATGACAAACCTGGATAAGCTGGAACTAATACAAAACAAATGCATTCGAGCAGCGGCTAGACTCCCGTACGACACACCAATACGCCACCTACGCGCAATTGCGAAAGTCAGCTCGATAAGGCAACACATACGAAATCAAACACTCCGAATGTACAAGAAGTCATGGGGTAGTAAGGTCAACCCACTAGTCAGTGGAATAGGACGCTATGACGTCGATCTATACACCAAATACCCCACACCGAAACACATTCTGTTCAGGCACAGGGCCAGGAGGCCGGGGGCCCAAAACCGCCCTCGCTCTTAAACTGACACCAACCCACAATACCGCACCACTTAACACTATGCACACACACCGCAACACCTGTATATATGTGCATGCTTGTTTACAACATACATCCTTTCCCTAGATTGTGTTATGTTATTGCTATGTTGCAGATTTGGCCAAGCGAGCGAGGATTGAGAGAAGTAATACATCACGACGAAGGCAGCACAGCCAAGAAAGAGACGATCCAATCCAACCCGCTCCCACCAACGACAAAGGAGTGGACAAAAAAACCCACGCCTGCTAATATCATTAACTATTAACTACTAATTGTACTTGTACTTGTTCTACAGGACACGAGAGCGGAAATGCGGCCCGCACTCTAAAGAAGAAAAGTAATAATGTATATATAATAGGATGTGTGTATATTTGTGTATATATTTACAGAGACAAGTGTGTGACACCAACACCGCAAAGAAGGGACGTCATCAGGCGGGAAAGAAGATGCCCCTTACAACAAGTAAGGCTTGGCACTAATCCCCTTCTCCTTAAAAGGAGACTTGGCACCAGGGACTGCTGGCTGCTGGACCAAGGGACTAACCTGTGGCCCAAAGCCCAGACGCCAGCGGACCCGAGCCGCACCAGGCAGTGACAAGTAGGACTGATCCCCCATAATAATTGACAAAAGCTAGGTAAATGGTTATGATTGCATGACACATATTCCTAACTAACACAACCTCTGGTCTTTTTCCAGCCCACATCCTTGCATGTGCTATCACAAGATGTCAGGTTTTACATGTAGGCTCTTTCTTCTTTCTGCCTATGTGGTTTTTCCCTGACCCTTCAATACCATACTTCAACACCACATACCTAACACAATCTCGCCTGGTAACGTGTCTGACATGGAAACAGGCAGATACTCCTTGTATCACTTCCCACTCTACCCAGCTATCTCTTTTCTACTTAGAAATTAATAGCATGTCGGAGGCCATGTAGATTGAGTCGATGGTCACGGCGGGGGAGCGGGCTACGGGGGCCCCCCGTATAAATAAATAAAATAAAAAAATAAAAATAAAAGCTCGGTCTTCAGTCCAGCAGTGACACTGAGTGACGTTGGAGGGTCGTCATACCTGCTCCCAGTTTCATTATTGGGAAATTCTGGTACTGCTTCAAAAATACTGGGTGGCCCCGTGGATTTTATTATGCCGGCATATTTCTACACTATGTTCCTTTTCTTTTACGAGAATGGGCATCTCATATTATGTACAAGTATTTAACTTCAGTACTTCTCTTGACTAGTTTTAAAAACAACTAAGAAAATGTATCTTCGGTTGAGGCTTGAGTTGTAAAAAGTGGGCCTAGACTTCAGTTTAAACGAACCATTCAGCAAGTGAACTTTTGAAAATTGTGGCACTTCATCTAGTTATTTACGAACGATTCCCGGTGTTGTGATTCCGCCCCTTTCTTCTCCGACCTTCCCTGTTACAGACTGACTCAGTTAATTCTTCTGAAACTGTGTTTCGCTTTTTCTGGTAGGCTAAGACTTGGAAAGTCGTAAGATCTTTTCTTTGTTGTTATTGTAAAAACCTGCCGTACGCATAAACCGGTTTCCGTGGTGGGGTCATGTGAGACGAATGGAGGAGGATAGGTTACCCAGGAGAATAATGGACTCTGTTAGGGAAGTTAAGAGGAGTAGAGAGAGGCCATTACAACGATGGTTAGACTCCGTTTCTAACAATTTAAAGATAAGAGATATAGAACTAAAAGAGGCCACAGCACTAGTTGCAAATAGAGGATTGTGGCGACGTTTAGTAATTTCACAGAGGCTTGCAGACTAATCGCTGAGCCGGGCTGAGTGGCTCAGACGGTTGAGGCGCTGGCCTTCCGAACCCAACTTGTCAGGATCGATCCTGGCTCAGTCCGGTGGTATTTGAAGGTGCTCAAATACGTCAGCCTCGTGTCGGTAGATTTATTGGCACGTAAAAGAACTTCTGGGGGACTAAATTCCGGCACCTCGGCGTCTCCGAAGACCGTACAAGTAGTTAGTGAGACGTAAAGCAAATAACATTATTATTATTACTATTATTATTATTATTACTAATCGCTGAAAGGCATAACGGTCTATAATGATAATGTATGTAATATATACACTGACTGAGCAAATGTCATGGGATAGCGGAGCACTGATGCGCAGGTGTGTTGTCTGCGCACCACACGCCCCCTGTGCCAGCGGCAGTTGTACAGGAGACCTTGTGAGCAGTGGCAGTGCATGTGACAGGTGTAACATGGAATGTCGTCGTGAGCTGACACCGTTCGAACGGGGTATGGTGGTCGGTGCCCGACGGATGGGAAGTGTGATTTCGGAAGTGGTGCGGGAATTCGGCTTCACACGATCAACCGTTTCCAGGGTGTATCGTGAATGGTTGAATGCGGGTGTCACCGTCCACAACAGACGAACGACCGGCCGTCCAGCCACCCTCGATGACCGTGACCGGCAACATCTGAGACGGATTGTCAATAGTGAAAGACGGGTAACCGTGCAACAAATCACGGCTCAATTCAACACAGGCCGTGCTAGACACGTCTCTCAGTGGACAATCCGTAGGAACATGGTTCTATGGGGTATGGGAGCCGGCGCCGCACACGGGTGCCACTGTTAACCCAACGTCATCGGGCACAACGACGCGCATTTGTTGCCAGTCACGAGTGATGGACACTGGAACAATGGAGTAACGTGATATGGTCGGACGAATCACGATTTCAACTGCACCATGCCGATGGGAGGCACCGTGTATGGCGCAGATCACATGAAGCGATGGATCCCGTCTGCCTCGAAGGTGTGGGCCAGGGCGCTGGTGTCTCTGTTATGGTCTCGGGTGCATTTTCCTGATATGGAATGGGCTCCCTAGTTGTTCTGGAAGAGACTTTGAATGGTACGCGGTATGTTGAGCTGCTCGGAGACCATCTCCACTCATTTTTGGCCTTCCAGCGCCCAGACAGTTCTGCGGTGTTTCAAGATGATAACGCGCCGCCACATCGCTCCCACGTCGCCCGGGAATTGTCGTGGGAAGCCGTGAAATGATACGTTTGTTGCAAGAGCACATGTAGCTGAATTACATTATACAACATTATTACATCGCTGAAATACCAGATAAATCCATGCTTGAACGAAGAGTTTTTATGTATGACACATATGTAACATCCGAGTCATGTAAAGAGGTGTGTAGGCGATTTCAAGAGTGATTTCATGGGGTTCCATTTCCAGGTAGAGAAACAGATGTCTCATGGATAATTTAAGAACAACGGGATCATTTAATGCTGTAATTCCAAAACCGGAACGAAAAATCGAAAAATAAAGTTTATAGAAACAATCCTCACGCCATAGATGAATTTTAAAACAATATAAATCTGTAATTTTCAATAATTTATTACTGTGATGTCGTATTAACCGATCCAACTGTAGAACAAACTATGAAACATCAAAGGGCAATGAACTCTTGCATACGATTCATATTTTCTTTAAACATTAGGATATATATTTCCCCTTATTATTAGAAGCTATCTTGGCTGATAATCGACCAACTAAGAAATCTGCATAATGCGACACTAATTTTTCAACTTCTGAAAGAATCTATACCTGAATACCTATCCTTACATTTTAACTTCCTTTCATCTATCCATGGATATAATAAGAGGGGCGTACTATATTGTTTTACAGTTTATATTCTGTATGTCAGGATATGGATCCCACTTCACTTTTGAAGGTGGTGACGTGTAACTAGTGTCTTGTTTCACCGTTTCGTAGCAGCACACGCACAGGGGCCAACGAATGCACCAGTCATAGCCATTTCATAACAACACTGTAAGCGTGGGAACAGACAACATGGAAAGCAACCGTCAGGGACAGCGCTATACGACTTGTTTCCTATGGAAACAAGGCATAACCACTGCAGAAATTCGTCGGCGCTTGATGGCAGTCTGTGAAGAACATGCACCGTCGCGGAAAACAGTTTACAACTGTCGGGAAGACTGGAAAACAGGGCGCACATCGGTGGACAAGAGAACCAGTTCTGGAAGGAATGTGGCAGTGTCAACACCAGCCAACATTGTCCGGGTCGAACAGACCATCCAGGGAAACAAATACATCTGATTCACGGAAATGGAGGTAGCCACGGCAATTAGCCGAAACATCCTGCAGCGGATCGTGCACGGCTACTTAGAGTTCGCGAAGGTGTCATCCACGTCGGTGCCTAGACTCTTGTCTGCAGACGAAAAGAAGAGGCGTGTGGACGTGTGCAGAGAAATTTTGCAACGCCATGATCAAGATTCAGCCGACTTCATGGCTTCATGCCCGGCCCCACACTAAACGAGAGACCACTGCTGCCATTGATCAGATGGGATTCACGGTGCTGCCACACCCACCATACTCTCCCGACTTGGCACCAAGTGATTATCTCCTGGTTCGGGAACATGAAGAAACCTCTGCGTGGTCGCCGCTTTGCGATTTTGCAGAACTGGACACAACGCAGCACTCCGAAATAATGGTTTCAGGAAGGTCTGGGGAGACTGACACGTCGATGACAAATGTACATACAGTTACAAGGGGATTATGTTGAGAAGCTGGACGTAACAAGTGATGTGTAATTTACTTCATTTGGGCAGAAAAAATAAAGTGTAAAACAATGTAGTACGCCCTTTGTACCAGATCGAATTCTACCCTTATGATACCGGTTAATCACTCATCTGTATACAGCCACTCATTCCAAGTGTCTGGGGCAAGGCTATGGAACACTTCCTATCAGTATACGTAATAGCACTTCAATGAATGAATAAATGAATGAATGAACTGGGTGGAAGATTGGAAAACAGGGCGCACATCGGTGGACAAGAGAACCAGTTCTGGAAGGAATAGCCTCTTTTAAACGGTTTTGTCGAGATTTCGTCTTGAATACGTGACCAGCGTGTATGAATGTTAGTGTGTATGAGTGCAAGTATGATTTAGAACTATTGTTAGGTGGTGTAGATAGATAATATTAATCATTGACAAATAACAATTATAATATATTATAATATTAATCCACTAATTTAGATAGTTTCTAGAGACTGTTAACCATGTTATTTTTCCAAATCATGTGACTATATACTGTATGTTGTGGTTAAGTGTAAGAGAGGGCCGTAATAATAATGGCGTATGGCCTCCGGAGAGGCACTGGTGCGGAATTTTTTCTCGTAGACGGCTTATTAGGTGACCTATGTCTGTGAAGATGAGGGACCTACCTAGGATGATTTCTAATGTTGAATACGCCACACACCCACACCCAGCCCCCGAGCCATTAGAATTAACCAATTAAGGTTAAAATCCCCGACCCGGCTTGTAATCGAACCTGGGACCTTCTGAACCTAAGGCCAGTATGGTGACCATTCAGCCAACGAGTCGGACAGAGAGGGCCGTGAGGCCTAACTTCGCCACATACAAGGGCAAAAAATAAATAATTAGGAAAACTACGCAAGGGGAACTTGTGCGTTTGAATAGCATTTTCATGAGATGATGCCAGGAATGTTTGAAGGCTGAAGGCCACCACTTTAAACACTGTCTGTAATAAACGTTAGTGCTCATAATAAAGGCTACTGGGTGCATAAATTAGCAATCGAGTACACGGGAGGTTCTGAATATACCGCTCGGAACAGGCATGTTGTTTCTCGGCCCCGCTGAGAGTGGGACACACTGTAGTATCGCATATGAGCGGGACCCTCTGGGTGATGGCCACCCAAAGTGATAGAAGCTCCTCCTCCTCATTAACTTCATTCACCTTGTAATAATAGGATGTCATAGCTATAGGTTGCGAGGGGACTGAAATCTAGAAGTAATTTCATTCTTAAATGTTCTCCTTTACCTACTGTAGCCTTGCAAAATAGATATAAAATAGGATTTTCCTTGTATGTCAACGTAACCTACATTCATGACACATATTTTAATATCTGCCATAATGATGGGATCTAAACCTCAGTTTATTAGGTACCGTATCTCACTGCCTTTATAGAGTACATAAATCAGAGGTTATTTCAATGAGACGCAAACAGGACTTGTGTTATTACATCCATAACGTGCTATAGTCCATATATTTCTCCTTAGGTATGGAGCTAACTATCGCAAGTTACAACTCTGACGAAGCCAGGGACATACAGTGAGCGCATAGAGTGTGAATCTTCTGCTCCAAGTTTAGATCTTCAACCACCTCTCAAACGATTATTACATATGGAAGATAAACCGGGTGAGCAAAATAAAAAAATTACCAGAAAATATTTACAATGGGACTGACGCGGGATTGAGCCTCATTAATGAACATCACAGAACATGCTGTAAAATGCCTCATCTGAAGAAATGAAAAACTGAGGATCTGAAAGCTCTGACTCCACTTCATTCAGAAACAACCGAGAACTCAACACGCGAACGTTCGACTGGACGCTTTAACGAGTGCACAACAGTAAGGATACAAAAGCAGGTCCTCTTTGATAATGCTTCGACACGACGATCTCTTAATTTCCACTTTCACAGGTAAACAGCGTTGAGATATCGTCGGACTTCGTTCCGGGCCTTCCTTCACTCCAGCAATGTTGTCTGTGTTCGAACTCTGTTCGGATACTTACGATTTTTATTCGCTACGCCATTTTGCCACTAAGTTTTGCAGACTTTGTTGGAGGTCTTGCCAAAACATTTCCAGTCTTAAACCGTTCCGCACAGGTTTTCCACGAATCGTCCTTCGCATAACACTCGGCAATGTACACGCCCTGTTTTATCGTGACCAAAATTTTGTGTCACATTCAAGTGGTCACTAAGCACGTCTGTTCGTCTCATTTACTCACACATAGTGACACAGTGATGTACCCGGGACAGAGCATAGCATGTGAGAAATGCTCACGGGAAGACATGTGACAACAACAGATTGGTGCATCGAAATCGCTGTTTCCAGCATTTCCTGCGATAGGCAGTTCTCCTGTTCATTAACAAGGATCAATTCCGCGTCAGTACTATAAATATTTTCCGGGACAGCTTTATTTTACACACCCTGTACTGATAATTTATTTGCCTACTTGTGATATAATTTGACCATGGCACTGAGTAGAACTTGTAGAGGAAATTAACATCTATGATAAGATAAAAATGAAATGGCGTATGGCTTTCAGTGCCGAGTATGTCCGAGAACAACTTTGGCTCGCCAGATGCAGGGTCCTTGATTTGACGCCCGTAGGCGACCCGCGCGTCGTGGTGAGGATGAAATATTGATGAACAAGGTGCATACACCCAGCCCCCGTGCCAGCGCGATTAACCAATGACGGTTAAAATTCCCCACTCTGCCGGGAATCGAACCCGGGTCCCCTGTGACCATAGGCTAGCATGGTAACCATTTAGGCACGGAGCCGAATGACGTCAGATGACATCACCACAACAAGGTCGTTGTAAAAATATCTATTCATCCGGTGGTTAAAATGCATCTCTCTGTCCGGCTCTATGGCTAAATGGTTAGCGTGCTGGCCTTTGGTCACAGCGGTCCCGGGTTCTATTCCTGGCAGGGTCAGGAATTTTAACCATCATTGGTTAATTTCTCTGGCACGGGGACTGGGTGTATGTGTCGTCTTCATCATCATTTCATCCTCATCATGACGCGCAGGTCGCCTACGGAAGTCAAATCGAAAGACCTGCACTTGGCGAGTCGAACATGTCCTCGGACACTCCCGGCACTAAAAGCCATACGCCATTTCCATTTCAATGCATCTCTCTGTAAAATGATAATGTAAACGGATCGTGTCAAAATGTGCCATATTGTAAAATATGAGGGGAATACTGAAAACATCCATCCAGAAGTATTAAGTGTTCAACTGACTGAACCTGGAGTGAACGCACATTAAATAGTCTATGATTTGTAGATGTTAGTTGTCTCGGCGTGGTTCAGTTAGCTAAACAGAATACCTATTGTTACTCGGGTCGTTCCCTGATAGTTCGAATCTTCTTCTTCTATTTCTTAATCTGTATACCTCCAGGGTTTGTTTTTCCCCACGGGCTCAGAGAGAAATATTTCTACCGCCTAAAGGGCAGTGTTCTGGAACATGAGACTTCGGGTCGGGGATACAAATCGGGAGGTGGACCAGTACCTCCTCCAGGCGGCCTCACCTGCCATGCTGAACAGGGTTCTTGTGAGGGATGGGAAGTTAGGAAGGGATAGACAAGGATGAGGGAAGAAGTGGCCATGGGCTTAAGTTAGGTACCATCCCTGCATTTGCCTGGAGGAGAAGTAGAAAACCACGGAAAACCTCCTCGAGGATGGCTGAGGTGGGAATCGAACCCCCCTTTACTCAGTTGATCTCCCGACGACCCCACTCCAGCTCACACACCACCTTTCAAATTTCGGGTCAGAGGCGGGAATCGAACCCGGGTCTCCGGAGGTAGCAGCTAATCACACTAAGCACTACACCATAGAGGAGGACCCGGCCACATTCACTTTAGTAATGTAGTGCGCCGTTTGCGTACAACAGGTCACTCTTCGGACTGTCTCCTGTTAGAGGGGCACCTGTTACTTCTGGAGCTAGTGCAGAGGTTGTGTTGAGCGCTGTCATGGACAACACGCACGCGAGTACAGGCCAGTGACACAACAGGCTAATGGCGTCGAATGGCGTCTGAGTGAGTGGCACGCGAAACGAGCTCCTCGAAAGTGTGTAATTTCAAGTGTTTAACAGCGGGATTTTGAGTGTACGCATACAACGTGTTCAAGTGTGTGATATCTATTGTGAAGTGATTAAAGAAAAACACGAATTTACTTATCGGGAATCCCGTAATAGTATTAATTCCGGAGCTTGTTGTGGACATAGCAGAATGGGCGCTTGCGAGCAATGTGGTTTGGAGCTGGGAAGAGCCCTTAAGGTACAGTGTGCTCAGTGCAAAAAGTGGTACCACAAGAATTGTGTGAACAACCTGAATAGGTATAGTGTGTGGTCCTGTGAAAGTTGCAGTGTAAATGAAGGAGACAACAGTAAAAGGAAATCAGTGGGGAACACTATCCCATCCTTAGATAGTATATTTTCTCTTCTAAAAGAGCTAACCGAAGAAATTCGGCAAATGAAAGAAGACCAAAAGACAAGAGAGACTGATTTAGGGAACTCACTCGAACTGTGTCATAAGAAGTTGGACGATACGGCCCAGCTTATATCAAAGCAACAAACTGATCTCGATAAGTGTTTTAATCACATAGAAAACCTGACTCAGGAAAACTGCAATTTAAGGGAAAAAATAAAATCCCTAGAGTGCCGAGTGAATGACGCGGAAATGTACTCAAGAAGGAACACAATTGAAATCCAGGGGGTTCCTGATATTCAAAACGAAAGTGTACTGGACACAGTTAAGAAGATTGGACGGGCTCTGGACATAGAGGTAAAAGAAGAAATGGTGGACGCGTGTCATCGCCTCCCCAAAGCCCCGCACCAACAACACTGCGGAATTATAGTGAAGCTGGTAAGGCGAATGGACAAAGATCTGTTCATGGAAAGACGGCGAGTGAAGAGAAACCTCTCCACCAGGCACGCAGATCTTCCAGGCGACAATGTCATCTACATCAACGAGAGCCTGTCACCGCAGAGAAGAAAACTGCTAGCCCAGGCCCGAGTCATCCGCAGAGAGAAGGACTACGCGTACATATGGGTAAGAAACGGAGTCATTAAAATGCGTAAAACTCAGGGTTCCAAAGTAGTTGTAATTAACAACCAGGATGATCTAAATAAGCTGTAAATTAATGGATGGCACTAGGCTTAATATTTATTATCAAAATGTGCGCGGGTTAAAAACAAAACTTGATGAACTGAGTCAGAACATTCAGGCCAATGAATATCAGTTCGTGGCCCTAACAGAGACTTGGCTGGACTCTACTGTGTTCGATAGTGAGGTCTGTAGTGAGCAGTACAGAGTGTACAGGGCTGACCGTAGCACTAGGAGGGGTGGGGGTGTGCTCACTGCTGTCAGGAGAGGATTAACTGTGCTCAAGGCCGAACAGGTCACAAATAGTTTTGAGGGGCTCTTACTGAAAGTTGTCATTCAAGGAAAGGTATGGTATTTCGGTAATGTGTATGTACCTCCTTCCTCAAAATCAGCTGTCTACAGTGAAATATTTGGATGGCTAGAATCTCATTACGAGCTACACGACAGTAATGTCGTCATTGTCGGTGATTTCAACATACCGTCAATAAATAACATTAACAGTGATTTGAACACAAATACGCAAAGTCAACAATTAAGGAATTTTATTAATCTTCATAATCTCTTCTTATGTAATTCAGTTCCAAACTGTAACGGAAAAACATTAGACTTAGTAATGACTAATCAAAATATTTCAAATATTGAATGCACAAGGAGCACAGACCCGCTACTGCCAGAGGATGTACACCACCCAGCCTTAGAAATAGAGCTACGATTTACATTGCAACGGGCTAAACCTAACACTACTCCCCAGACTTCATATAATTTTAAAAAAGCGAACTACGAACGACTGTTCATGAGGCTTAGGGATACGAATTGGAACTCTCTCTATGAATGCACTGAAGTTGATGCTGCAGTAGATTGTTTTTACGGCAACCTTTATTCAGCTATAAACGAATCGGTTCCCACGATAAAAACAGGTAACGGCAAAACATACCCCATTTGGTTTACAGATAGCATAATTCGAAAACTGAAAGAAAAAGAATATTACAGAAAGCGGAAGCACATTACGGAACATTATGACAGTCAATATAAAATTCTGAGAGCGCAAATTAAATCTGAAATTAAGTCCGCACACAGAAGATACATTGAGACAGTGGAACAAGGTATCAACAATGACACTAGATCTTTCTGGGCATACGTTAAAAATAGGAGAAAGAATAGTAGGGATTGCGACTCTTATAAATATGAAAATAAAGTATTAGATACTAAAGATGAAATTGTAGAAGGCTTTGCGGACTACTTCCAATCAGTATATTCCCCGCATAAGGCACAATATCGCATACCTAACGCTCCATCTTACACTAACGATACGTTGCATATTGACAACTTTGCTTTAGAAGAGGTTGAAGTAGCACTTAAAAAGCTGAAACCTAAAGCATCTGCAGGACCAGACCATGTACCACCGTATGTGATAAAAGGATGTTCAGAAGTTCTTAAGCAACCACTTCTATTTATTTATAATTTGATTATTAAAACATCTATATTTCCATCCGCCTGGAAGTTATCACGAGTGTGCCCCATACTTAAATCAGGGGATCCTACACTAATAAGCAACTACCGGCCTATTTCTATTTTATCCGCGATAGCAAAAGTTTTCGAATTTATGTTATGTAATCGACTAACAACATTTTTAAGACCTCTTATATCAGACAAACAACATGGTTTCCTTTCACGACGTTCCACAGTCACAAACTTGGTTAACTTCACTCAGCGAGTGTCCACAGAACTTGACACGGGCGGACAAATGGACGTAGTATTTACAGATTTCGCAAAAGCATTCGATAAAATTAATCACGATGCTCTACTAAGTAAGTTAAACCTGTTCGGTTTCTCGAAACAACTCTTGCATTTTTTCAGTTCCTATCTGGGTGATAGAAAGCAGTTCGTTTCCTTCCAGAGACATTCTTCTCGGGAATACCCTGTAAATTCAGGAATAATTCAGGGGTCAAATTTAGGCCCTTTGGTTTTTCTCGCATTCATCAATGACTTGCCTGAACAAGTGAAATATTCCAGCTGTCTGCTATACGCCGACGATTTCAAAGTGTTCAAAGCCATTGAAAACATAAACGACTGTGAACAGCTTCAGCTAGACTTGAAAAGTGTATTGGAGTGGGCGACTGAAAATAAACTGTACTTAAATGTAGAAAAATGTGTATCGATGTCGTTCACTAGAAGGAAAACTCCCGTCCACTACACTTACAAACTAGGTGACAGTGATTTGCGATCAGTTTGCGAGATGAAAGACCTCGGGGTTTTATTCGACCACAAGCTTACATTCAATTCGCATATACTGAAAATGGTAGCTGAGTCGTACAAGACCCTAGGATTCATTATCAGGAATATAAAACCCTTCAAAAACACACAAACTTGCATTCGTCTGTTCAATACCATAGTAAGACCAAAAATAGAATATGCCAGCATCGTTTGGAGCCCTAGGTGTCAAACATATGTTTATCAGATTGAAAAATTACAAAAAAGATTTTTAAAATACTTACAATATAAAAAAACTGGCTGCTATCCCCGTATGGTACCCTATAGTGATATCCTTTTAAATTTCGGAGTGGAGAGTTTAGAAATTCGCAGACGGAAGGATGCAGTAAAATTTCTTTTTAAAGTTGTAAACTATGCTGTTGATAATCCTGAATTACTTTCTGTCCTAAATTTCCATGTACCTCGCTTCAATTCCAGAAATAATATAACATTTTTAAATGTAAAATCCAGGACGTGTGCCCATGATAACTCGCCGGTAAACAGACTCTGCAGTATCTTCAACAGTGCCATTCAGAAAAATAATGGCCTTGACTTCAGTTTGCCATTGAGTGAGTTTGTAACTGAACTTCATCGCGCAATTATATGAAGTCCTAAAATAGGGGAAATTGTAAGGTGAAGTTCTATAATATTATGCAATATAATGTATTGCTTTATTTATTCTATCATTTTACTTTGTCGTGTGTTGTTCCACCGCATTAATATAAGGTTTCTTTAGTCTTTAGTAAAATACCTTCATATTTTATATCAATACTATGCAATATAATGCATTGCTTGATTTATTTTATCGTTTTACTTTGTCGCGTGTTGTTCTACCGCATTAATATAAGGCTTCTTTAGTCTTTAGAAAAATACTTTCATATTTTATATCAATATTATGCAATATAATGTATCGCTTTATTTATTTTATCATTTTACTTTGTCGTGTGTTGTTCCACCGCATTAACATAAGCCTCTTTAGTCTTTAGAAAAATACTTTCATATTTTATATCAATAGTATAGGAGATTAGATAAAATTGTAGAATATAGTGTAGATATAAGTTTCACCATGTTAACTGTAGCTTGTCTGTCGTAGTTGCCACTGTAATTGGGACACTAAGTCCTGTAGTGTGCAATCAATAAATAAATAAATCTTTTCTTTTACAAGTTTCCTTTTACGTTGCACCGACACAGACAGGCTGTATGGCGAAAATGGGAGACGAAAGGACTAGGAGTGGGAAGGAAGCTACCGTGGCCTTATTTAAAGTACAGTCCCAGAATTTTCATGGTGTGAAAATGGGAAACCACGGGAAACCATCTTCAGGGTTACTGACAGTAGGATTTGAATCGGCTTTCTCCGTAATGCATGCTCACAGCTATTCCATTGTAACCGCACGACAAAATTGCTCGATAAGCTAATATCAGGCAGTCGAGTGTAGTATATTTCTTACGTGACAGTCGCTTTCTTCCCTATGCCTAAAACTACACCAGGAACTCCACCGGGCAGATTTCGGAGTTTGGGTCAACGTTTGTCAATGGATACTGAGGCAAGTGTCAAATGGTGAGGCGTTTTTCGAAATCTTCTTTCCGGAAGAAACACGGTTTCACAATAATGGTACCGTGAATTGCCACTACACGCATCATTGGATCGTCGACAATCCCCACTGGATAAGAGAGGCAGTATTTCAGGTATGATGGGGAGTAAATATTTGGTGTGGTATTTTGGGTAACCAGCTAATTGGCCTACGTTTCTTTGAGGGTCATTTCACAGGAGCGGGCAACCGACATTTTCTCCACCATCAATTACCACTGTTGCCAGAGTGCCTCTCAGACAGCGTATTTACGATGTGGTTTCAACTTGACGGAGCACTTCTCACTTCCTAGAGGGGTAGGGAGTGCTCATTGCGTCCTAGGATTTCCTAGTGTGAAAACGGGAAACAATGAAAAATCATCTTCAGGCCTGTTAACATTGGAGTTTGAACCCACATTATCCCGAATGCAAGCTCACAGCTTGGCACTGTTTTACAGCCGTACGTCATTGCTGATGTCAACATTATATCGAGGGTGTATTGAATATTTCCTGTTTCCATGGTAGTTTGGTATGCTGTATGTGTGTATGGAAACGACCATAAAACTCATTCCCCGAGCTAGAAGTATTAGCAGTGAGCAAGTTGGCCGTTCGGTTAGGGGTGCGTGGCTAAAAGATTGCATCCGGGAGATAGTGGGTTCGAACTCCACTGTCGCCAGTCCTGAAGATGGTTTTCCGTGGTTTCCCACGTCACACCAGACAAATGCTGGGGCTGTACCTTAAATAAGGTCAGGGCCGCTTGCTTCCCACTCCTATCCCTTTCTTGTCCCATCGTCGCCATAAGACCTATCTGTGTTGGTGCGACGTAAAGCCAATTGTAAAAAAGGGAGCATTAACCGGATGTAGCTAGAATCCCCGACCCGGCCTGGAGCCGAACTCGGGCCCTTCTGAACCGAAAGCCAGGACGCTGACTATTCAGCCAAAGAGCAGAACGTAATACCAGGTAGCCTGTCCGTTAGGTCATCAGACCAGAGGCTGGTTGGATCCTCAAATAGCACTACCAGAGGTTATGCGGTCATAGGGAAACCTTAACAACCGATAGCGGCTCCAAAATGAGTCGTACTAGGCAAGATGAGGAGTCAGGTAGTTTGCCGTTGCTTTCCTCACTGGGACGGAAAGTATTATTGCAGCACCTTTCATAGCAATCAGACGCACTAACCTTGTGCTCTCTAGTATTTGACCAAGTCCATTGATCAGATGAGTCAAGTGCATGGTCGGGACAATAGGTTTGTGGCTGACACCCTTAAGGTTCCACACCATCGTACGGTAAAGTACAGTAAGTCGTTTATTGCCACTGCCTCTCACGCAAACAATGACCGTAAACTATATTAAATACAGCAAAGTAGTGTCAGAACACAGAAAATGTCTTTTATCTTTCCACCTAATAAGCTACATAAGTGAATTTTCAATAAATTAATGAAATATTACGAAATATAATCTCCTAGTTATATTTTAGATGCTTAGTTTTGTTCTTAGGTTTCTCGCATGTCTTCTATCAAACGCTCAAAATCTCACGCGTGCAAACCGAAGCGCAGAGGATCTGTGTACCGTATATCGGTCCGACTCGGCTCGGTTCGGACTAGTGTTTTGTCTCGGAGTGACTCGCCTAAGCTCAGCTGAGGCCGACGAGAAAGACAGGCCGCGGCGCGCACGTCATACACTGAATGTCACGTGACTCGGCCGCTCTTACTGTGGAAATGCATCCCCAGGCTCACGCGAGAGACTATCGTAGCGTGGTAAATAAAATATATTTCAGCGTATTTCAACCTACTAAAATAACACTACTGAACTACAGATCAAATGAAACATAGTGTCTCTTACTATCCTTGGTTGAACAAACACCAAAAATCTTACTGAAGTACAGATATGCACACTCAATAATGTTAATGGTTAATGTACAAGTAAGCCTATATTCGCAATAACATTCATGTAATAAATATCTTATTGAATCCAGGGTGAATGGTAGGCCTATCTCTCACATTTGTTCCACTCCGTACCTGGCTTCAGCATCATATCTAATACTTAAATTTTGCTACCTTCCTGGAAGTTACCTTGGAACCACCCTATTCAATTAGAAATTAAATGAAATAGAGTGTATCTTACTAGCCTTGGTTGACAAAATCTAAAAATCTTACTGCAGTAAAGAGATGCACACTCAGATAAGTCAAATGTTGCTAATGAAAGTACAATCAAGCCTATATTTACAATAACATTCATGTATGGAATATCTTGTTGAATCAAAGGTGACAGGTAGGCCCATTGCAAGCTAATTACAAGTCTTATATTTGTTCAACTCCATACCTGGCTTCAGCATCATATCTAATACTTAAATGTTGCTACCTTCCTGGAAGTTATCTAGGCTTATTTTAAGCTATTTACAAGTCTTGAATTTGTTCCACTCCATACCTGGCTTCAGCATCATATCTGATACTTAAATTTTGCTACCTTCCTGGAAGGTGTCTTGGAACCACCCTATTCAATTAGAAATTAAATGAAATGGAGTGTAGCTTACTTCCTTGATTGACAAAATTAAAAAATCTTACTGCAGTAAAGAGATGCACACTCAGATAAGTCAAATGTTGCTAATGAAAGTGGTTAATGTACAATTAAGCCTATATTTACAATAACATTCATGTAAGGAATATCTTATTGAATCCAGGGTGAAAGATAGGCCTATTGTAAGCTATTTACAAGACTTACATTTGTTCCACACCATACCTGGCTTCAGCATCATATCTAATACTTAAATTTTGCTACCTTCCTGGAAGTTATCTAGGCCTATTTTAAGCTATTTACAAGTCTTACATTTGTTCCACTCCATACCTGGCTTTAGCATCATATCTAATACTTAAATTTTGCTACCTTCCTGGAAATTGTCTTGGAACCACCCTATTCAATTAGAAATGATGAAATAGAGTGTATCTTACTAGCCTTGGTTGACAAAATCTAAAAATATTACTGCAGTAAAGAGATGCACACTCAGATAAGTCAACTGTTGCTAATGAAAGTGGTCAATGTACAATTAACCCTATATTTAAAGTAACATTCATGTAAGGAATATCTTATTGAATCCAGGATCAAAGGTAGGCCTATTGTAAGCTATTTACAAGTCTTACATTTGTTCCAATCCGTACCTGGCTTCAGTATCATATCTAATAATTAAATTTTCATTTTCATATATCTGTAATTAAATATGATATGAATGCATTACCTCTAAATCCTCAGCACTGATGCTGTAATTTATCCAACTCGTGTACTGCAGCCCAACATTGCTGAATGATGTGAACAACGTTGAGGTTATATACACATTTATGTAAATTAATACTTACTTACACTTCCGCACACAATACTGTGAATGTAAGGAACTGTTACACAACACCAACATATTCACATAAACACAAAATCTCTGTTATTTCCTTCCATAATCCACAATAAACTAGCAATAACTCCACAAGAACAAATGTAATAACCGGCTTCACTCTACCATTGCTGGGACTGGTCCTGTCACGTGACTTCAACGGGCCATGGTCTGTATTTCTCGTCGGCCTCGGCTCAGCTCAACTCTGCTCGGATGGTGGAGCGCTGCAGAGCAAGTGAGGATATGGGAGACAGGAGGAGCGACCGAGATAGGCGTAGGGAAAGAGAGAGAGACAGTGCCATTGCTCAAAACGAGGGATGGGAGTTACACTCTGGTCAACCTAGCGAAGTCGCTTTTACATCCTTCACCGCGCATTGCACCGGTGCATGCACCGTGGGAGGCCTGATATACTTTATGTTCCTGAAATTGTAAAAGTAATATCTCAATCTCCTATATCCTCAGTAGGAAAATTTATCTTACACTCTTGTATGTATCTTTTATTCTATTTTGTATATTAATGGATACATTTCAGTTACAGTGGCAGTTAGTTACGGCCAAAAGAGCCTCTGGTCCTACATGTAATTAACTTTAAATAAATATATTTCTATTATATATCAAGTCGTGCTCCGAATGTCAGTACCCAGCACCTCCTATACTTCAGCAGCTTCCATTTTGTCAAAGACATCGATGAGACTGCGAATTCAGTGGAAGCTCTATTTTGCTCTGACCTGTGTCAAGAGACGAATGCAAATGTACTGTATCCATCAAGAAATGGCAACAGGTGGAATACAACATGTAATGAGCGAGAATAAAAAAACAGTATATTTGAACAAAGTTTGCACGGAATTTATTTTACGTTCCCGATAATGTACTTAAGGACACCTAAATATCTCATGAACATGATTCCTGTCCTTAAACCAGAGCCTAGCAGGGTGCATGCACCGGTATATTATGTGCCAAATCCTGGCCACTTCTGTCTTTATCTGGTTCGGTTTATGGACGAACTACTAGTGTACTCATTGATTTCGGTATCATGGCCGACTCTTTGAAATGTATTGTACACGCAAACTTAGTCCAAGGAGATCACAGATGTCGCCTTTGACGTCCTGTCACTTTATGACGTTTGTTCCCGATCTTATCTATCTAGTTTTCTCCATGGCTCTTCTTAAAATTCTTCATTCTTGATGAAGGGTAATGACAAGCGACACAATGTTCGCAAACGCTTGTTTTTACAAGCATAATTTTAAACGCTTTAAGAACATGCATTTTGTCTAAGAGTTTTCCAAACTATTTCTTGCTCTCCGTGGGCATGCATTTATTTGCTGGCCCGTTTTGCTCTTTCTGTTGTTGCACACATAACGTTATTCATATCAGCTAATGTTTTCTTTGTGTCACAATTCGGTACATTGATTTGCGTGAATGAGTTATGTTGTACCTTGGGTGTGTTTGACGTCGATTTTATTCTACGGTTGATGTGTGAAAGTCTCTGTATTATTATTATTACTATTCAAGTACCAAATTGCTCTCCGATATCCCCAATATGTTGTTGTGTATCGGAAGGGCCTGTACATGGATGGTTTGTGCTGTTTTGGCATTTGAATTGTACATGAGAGATGTATTGATGATGTGATTTGGGCCCACGATCTTGTGTGGGTTTGGCCTTGAATATCCGCATAAGACGTTATTTATGAAACTTACTTCCACATTAGGGTACTCCTGACCATTGTTATCTTGTATGCGTTCCCTGTTCCTATTGTGCGAATGTTTGAATGTGAGGTATTGAAACGGTAACACCCTACGAGCATTCACGTTTCATTCTTTTATTAAGAGAAGCTCGCTAACACCCGGCCGTAAGCCTTTAAAACTTGCGCCGAGCGCACAGGCATAATGGGAACTGCGAGCAAGTTCGCGACGTTCCAGAACACCGGCCAAGGACAAGCGACGTCACGCAGAAGGTTCCTTCGTGTTCCATTGCTGCATGAACGAAATATAAGCGAGTCGCCAGCCTGGGGTAAGGCAGAAGGTAAGCAGAAAGCCTGCAGTAAAGCAGAGGGAGTGCGCGGTATGCGACGGCAGTGTGCTGAAGGCAGAGAGTGGAGTGAGTCGGCAGTAAGCCGTGAGTCAGCGAGTGTGTGCAAGTAAGTCGTCGCGACATAATTCGTCTCTCGGTCCGGCTGTATATTGGAATTCGTTTAAAGACTGTGTTCTCACATAAACTGTGCCCGCTTTGAATTCGTTTAAAGACTGTGTTCCTGCATTAATTGTGTCAGCTTTGAATTCGTTTAAAGACTGTGTTCTCGCCAGCTTGAATTCATTTAAAGACTGTGTTCTCACATAAACTGTGCCCGCTTTGAATTCGTTTAAAAACTGTGTTCCTGCATTAATTGTGTCAGCTTTGAATTCGTTTAAAGACTGTGTTCTCACATAAACGGTGTCAGCTTTGAATTCGTTTAAAAACTGTGTTCTCGCATTAATTGTGTCAGCTTTATTTCATTTAAAGACTGTGTTCTTGCATTAACTGTGCCAGCATTGATTTCGTTCAAAGACTGTGTGAAAGCAGCGGTAGTATTTCTAGCCAGCCTCAATTTCCTTTAAAGACTATGTCTAACCGTTGAACTGTGTTGCATTATGATCTTAAGTGCCAGTGTTAATCTGAAAATCACGACGTACGGGAATTTGGACTGTCATTTATTTCAACAAATGTATTATGCTGGTGGAGTACAGTGCAGAGACTGTACTCGATAAATTTAATTTTCTTTATGAAATGCTTGATCACCGCACCTCGGAAGGTTCTAGATTGTTTCATTTGCGTATTATTCCAAATACGAACTGTGACTCTAACTTTATCCTTGCTACTGTGGGAACTATTTCGGCGTGCTTCGCCATAGGGAAGTGTCACACCAGTACCCCACGACGTCAAATGTGGAAGCTCCACATTTCCCCGTTCCTGCCTCTGGTTCGAGTCATCGACGGAAGACAACGCCGACGCCGACCGCAAGACGACGCAGCCGCCGCGGGACAACGTCCTCTTCACGCCCTCAGGGACAAATCTACAATTCAGCTATAAAAGGTGACGTAATTATTTGCCTGTTTATTGAATAAACTGAAGGATCCACTTGATCATGAATTTTTTTTTCACTACCCTTCTCTCTTACTCTCTTAGCATGGGCCGTACACGCCTTGTCGTTCCTCATGCTCTCCGATAAACTGAAGTACGGGCGTTCCTGTTACAGAGAGAAGGTAGTGAATAGTGGCACCCGTGACGTTGGGGCCAGATTAAAGAGAGTAAAGTGATAAAAATTAACTTTGAAATCAGTGATATCTTAACTTACCAATTCAAATAAAAGTGCATAGTACGTACGTTAATTCCAGTTCAGTGAATGTGTTAAAATTTTACGTAGTTCAATTCAATGACTTTGACGAAATTTTAAACTTTTGGCACAGAACTCTGATCAAGTTTATGGCACAAGTGATTTTTTTTTCTTTCTCTTGCTATGTAAAACATTTCAGGCATAATGTTCATGCACAGGCTTATATAAATTTTGATATTTATGTTGGTGAAATTTTGAACTTTACCATTGGACAATAATGGTGATATTTAATTTTATGCACAAGTGTTTGATATTTTGTGTTGGTGAAATTTTGAACTTTACCATTGGACAATAATGGTGATTTTACGTATGAGGTGAATGATTGTATTTTCTGCATTTTGTGAAAATAACGGCATTAATATGGAAAATATACTAGCTGCCATCGAGGCTTTGAAACTCAGTCTAAATGACAGGATTACGGAAAGTAACACTAATCTCGGGCGTAGAATTGCTGAATCTAATAACACTTTAGGAGCTCAACTTAAAGAATCTAACAATACTTTAGGAGCTCAACTTAAAGAATCTAACGCGACCCTGGAAGCCACTAAGGCTAGTATAGGTCAACTTAAGGAGGCTAATGAAGCAACTAATCGTAGTATCACTCAACTAAGGGAGGCTAATGAAGCCAACATTGTAAAATTGACAGAATCTGTTGATCAAAAATTTGCAGAAGTTAATAATAATTTGGAACGTAGGCTCAATAGTGCAGGTGCCGAAATTGAAAAAAGATTTAAAGAATCTAACAAAAGAATGGATTCTAAGTTTACGGAAATAAATGAAAGATTAACACGTGACTTAGAAACCATTAAGCAAGATATAAAATCACAAGTGGCGGAGGACTTAAAACTTGCTTTCCCGTCTTCTTCTCAGGAGGTCCTTAAAGAAGTAGAAAGCTTAAAGGAAGAATTTCAAGAGTCCCATGCTCAATTATCTCTTGCGCAAACTAAAATCGCGTCTATTCAAGACAAACTTCATGAATCTGTTAAAAATAATTTCATGAAGTTGGGAAACGAAATTACTCTTCTGAAAAGTCAGCAAGAGGAGGCCGATAAACGTGTCAAGACTCAGTTAGATAATGCTCACACGCAGATTACTCGTATCTGTCGCGATGTAGCAGAAGTCAAGACCGACATAGAGAAGGAGGTCAAGGAAATTGAGAATTCCTTACAGGGGAAAATTAAAACCCTAAAACTTGAACTCCAAGGGGGCATAGAAGCTCTCAACAGCAAAGTATCGCAAATCGAACAGGATGTTTCATCATCTAGCCTTCACAACACTAGTGGAGAATCCATGAATGTTTCCACAATTTTTAAAATAACTGAGGAAAAACCAGCCAAATTTTCGGGGAAAGAGGAGTATACTGCTAAGGAGTTTATCCTCAACCTCGAAGAATTCTTTCAAGAAAATCACGTTAAGACCGACCGTCGTTTACGAATAGCATCTCGATTGTTAGAAGGCAAGGCGTTAATGTGGTTTACCGCTTTTAAATTCAGTATTAACACTTACGAAGAATTTAAGGAAGCCTTACTTAGACGATTTTGGAGTGCTGAGGCTCAGCACCTGATAAAACTTCAATTATACTCTAGAAAGTATAACACGTCCGTCAATTCCTCGCGATATTCAGATTATCTCATATCTCAGCTTAAAAAGATGCAGTTTTTCGACCCTCCTTTACCGGAGCAAGAACTTATTCAGGTCATAACGCTGCAATTTCCACCAAATGTTCAGGAAATATTGGTGGCAGCAAACGTCCAGGACTTGGAGCAGCTCGATGAGGTCCTGAGGAAACTCGATACTGCGCACACTCAGAGCGCAGCAAAAGCAGGTCGAACCAAAGAAACTACAACCAACTTTACGGAAATGAAAACTCCGGTTCAAGTAAATCCAGAACCGCGAGAAGAAAGAGAAACTCGCCGAGATATTCCGTTTCGGTATAGAAGATCTAGGAATCGCCCCTACGAAGGGAGGGCTAAGTTTCAACCTGGACCTTCATGGAGGCAGGCAGCTAATCAACCCAATGATAATAGGAACTCCCAACGGGAAGAATTAGAGAAACGTTGGAGAGAGACTACGGAGTATATAAGGAATAAGAACAGGGAAGAGGGTTTACCTGGAGCAGCTTCTTTGGAATACCAGGCAGAGATACAGAGAAGAAATGAGAGAACGGAAATGGATCCAAGAGCTACGGGTACAAAAAAAAAACTTTGTCGAAGCAATAAAGAGACTGCCTGAAAACCCGGAGGGAGGAGAAGTAGTATGTAGCGCACTCATTAACCATTGGTATTTAGAGGATGCAGATTTACTATATGAGGATTCAACACCACGACAGCCTCAGCTACAACGCGGCTTACCGATCATTATCACTAAGTTAGGCAATATGATTGTCCACTCTCTAGTAGACTCGGGATCGCAAGCCTCACTAATTTCGCAGAAATTAATAGATGCGGCGCAGGAGACGACCTACATCTCCATCTTGCCGGTTGCTCAAGTTAAGGTTAAAGGCATAGTTCCTGACAAAGCTATTAAATGCAAATTCCAGGCGTTTCTTGAGTTAGAAATTGGTGGTGTTAAGTTCCAACATCTATTTTTGATTTTGACGCAAATGAAATTTGACTTAATTCTTGGATCAGACTTTCTCATTCAACATGGGGGAATCATTGATTATCCCGCTAATGTGATTAAATTTTTCCACGTCGAATCTGTAGGGCTACAGTTGGTTACTTATAATGACGTGAAGAATCCGGAATGTGAGACCCCGGTGGGCATAGTAGAAGGCAAGATGAGCGAGGCTCCGCCTGTCGAAGAAAGCGCCCACGAAGAGGGGCGACCCGAGGAAGTGGGACCCGTAGAGGACCAGATGGCGTCCATTATCGATGATGAGTTTAACGAGGACCACTACAACTTCACGCTTTTCGCCAATGTAGCTGAAAGCCCAGATTACGATGATGATAAAGTAATAAAGGCAATCCAAGAGCTTTTTAAGAAGTTTCCAGATGTATTTTCTGAGAAACCTGGAGTCATTAAGGGTTTCAAGCACCACTTAGATGTTACTGACACATCACCTTATAAGAAACGGCCTTATCCGATACCCATGAAGTACTTGGAAGAAGCACGGGTCATCATTAAACAGATGGAGAATGATGGAATCATATCAAAATGCGTCACACCTTACATTAATCCTCTGGCTATAGTAAGAAAACCAAATGGTAATCTGCGCATATGCCTCGATGCGAGGGCTTTGAACGATAGGCTTGTGTTAGAATATGACCACCCTCCCCTACTCCGGGATGTAATTAGGAGATTTCATAACATGAAAGTATTTTCTGCTATGGACATGGCTTCTTCATATTTTCACATTTTATTGGATGAAGATAGTCGGAAATTTACCGGATTCATCTTTGATAATGTCACTTATGCCTTTAAGAGACTCCCTTTTGGCATTAAGAACTCTGGTGCAGTTCTTATCAGAGCCTTAGAGGAACAACTTTCCGATGAAGTAAAGGCAATCACCACCATTTATGTGGACGATATCATCATCGCGTCCGAGTCCCTGGAACAACATGTACGAGATGTTCATAAGGTGTTGGAGGAATTACAGACCAAGAACTTTAAAATTAACGCCAAGAAAAGCCAGTTTTTCAAAACTGAAGTTTTGTTTTTAGGCCATCTTATTGGAGGGAATGGGATCAAGCCCAATCCGGCTAAGATTCAATGTATTCTAGAATTTCCTAAACCCACAAGAATGAAACACATCAGGCAATTCTTAGGCCTCTGCCAGTTCTTCGCACAGCATTGCCCTAATTTTACTGAAACGGTAGCACCCCTGCAGCAGTTGTTGAGGAAGAACAACAGGTGGAAGTGGACTGATGTCTGCGATAAAGCATTTGTGGCGACAAAACAGATGTTGAAAGACAATGTTCAACTCGCCTATCCTAATTACGAGCTACCCTTTTATATTGAATGTGACGCCAGCCACGTAGGGATCGGTGCCGCTCTTTTCCAAATTGATCCAAGGGAACCTGAAGTTCGCATCTTTCTCTCGTTCATGAGCCGCAAGTTGAGACCCCATGAAAAGACTTATACGATAACAGAGTTAGAAGCCCTTGCCGTAGTACATTCTCTCGTTTACTGGAAGAAAATAATCTTTGGATATCCGGTGATTATTTGCACAGATCATCAAGCTCTGACGTTTATTCTCAAGTCAGACATTACAAGCGAACGGATAACCCGATGGGCGCTGTTTGTACAGCAATTTGATATCACTGTTGTTCACAGGCCCGGAAGGAAAAATATCCTAGCCGACGCATTAAGTCGGAATCCGACAGATGAGGTTTCGATCCATGCGATTGAAGTCATGAATGTGGAAGACGAAAAGTTCTTGCGACGACTAAAGTATCTAGCGCAAGCTCAAGGAAGAGATCCTCTAAGCCATAAGCTGATTCGTTTTTTAAAAGGATTTATCCCTCAAGACGACGACGAGTATCCTCGTATATCTAGGATAGCTCAAAATTTTTGCTACCATGATGGCCTACTTCACAAGTACGTCGACCTCGCTAGAACAACAGATCGTATTTATGCCCCTCCTCAAATAAGGACTGCTATTATATGGCATTGCCATTCCATTTCTGGACACGCCGGTACGGACAAGGTCCTAAACCTGATTAGAGAAAGGTTTACCTGGGAATACTTACGCCGTGACATCCGTAACACCATTAGGACTTGTGATATTTGTCAAAGGATCAAGCCCAATAACAGGCTCCTCCGGGAATATCCACGACCTCTAATACCTGAAAAACCTGGCCAGATCTTCGCAATGGACCTATATGGACCTTTGCCCAAGGCGTTACGTGCCAACAGATACATTGTTGTCACCATAGATGCATTTTCTAAATACACTATGTTGCTTCCAATTCAGAAGGCAAATACCGGGAACATTCTCCGCAGGATTCGTCGAAACATCATTCCCGAGATGGGCAAGCCGGAATTTCTCTTAACAGACCATGGAAGTCAGTTTACCTCCATGGAATTCCAAGTTGCACTGGAAGAACTTGGGATAAGGCATATCATGAACTCCATCCGACACCCGGAAGCCAACCCAGCCGAACGGGTTATGCGCGAAATTGCCAGATTCTGTAGATTGTATTGTGGACAACAGCATTGGAAGTGGGTTGAAGTTCTGCCCATTATGCAAAGGATCGTCAATACCACCATGCATGAGTCTATTCAGGACATCCCTTTGAGTGTACATAAAGGCCTCACCCCTGACAGACCTTGGGATCGAGTTTTGCCTGATCAACCTGACGCAGCAGTGAGCCAACAAGCTCGCATTACCAAGGCACTTCGGCAATTACGACACGCTGCTCAAATCCGAGAAAAGAAGTTACGACATCACAAGTTTCGACAACCCTTACAGGTGGATGACCTAGTATTAATACGCAAGACTGCAGTTTCACACCCTGACCAGGGAATTTACGCCAAATTTTGTCCCTTGTTCATAGGACCCTTCAGGATACTTACCGCACTAGATAATGGTGCCTACGAAGTAGGAAGGGCAGATAGCGACGTTGAGGGGATCTTCAACTCGGCCAATCTCAAGAAATACTTTACTAGGAGATGAGCGAAAAGAAAATCGCCCAGCAATTTTCTTTTTCCCGAGCAGGGGGGGAGATGAAACGGTAACACCCTACGAGCATTCACGTTTCATTCTTTTATTAAGAGAAGCTCGCTAACACCCGGCCGTAAGCCTTTAAAACTTGCGCCGAGCGCACAGGCATAATGGGAACTGCGAGCAAGTTCGCGACGTTCCAGAACACCGGCCAAGGACAAGCGACGTCACGCAGAAGGTTCCTTCGTGTTCCATTGCTGCATGAACGAAATATAAGCGAGTCGCCAGCCTGGGGTAAGGCAGAAGGTAAGCAGAAAGCCTGCAGTAAAGCAGAGGGAGTGCGCGGTATGCGACGGCAGTGTGCTGAAGGCAGAGAGTGGAGTGAGTCGGCAGTAAGCCGTGAGTCAGCGAGTGTGTGCAAGTAAGTCGTCGCGACATAATTCGTCTCTCGGTCCGGCTGTATATTGGAATTCGTTTAAAGACTGTGTTCTCACATAAACTGTGCCCGCTTTGAATTCGTTTAAAGACTGTGTTCCTGCATTAATTGTGTCAGCTTTGAATTCGTTTAAAGACTGTGTTCTCGCCAGCTTGAATTCATTTAAAGACTGTGTTCTCACATAAACTGTGCCCGCTTTGAATTCGTTTAAAAACGGTGTTCCTGCATTAATTGTGTCAGCTTTGAATTCGTTTAAAGACTGTGTTCTCACATAAACGGTGTCAGCTTTGAATTCGTTTAAAAACTGTGTTCTCGCATTAATTGTGTCAGCTTTATTTCATTTAAAGACTGTGTTCTTGCATTAACTGTGCCAGCATTGATTTCGTTCAAAGACTGTGTGAAAGCAGCGGTAGTATTTCTAGCCAGCCTCAATTTCCTTTAAAGACTATGTCTAACCGTTGAACTGTGTTGCATTATGATCTTAAGTGCCAGTGTTAATCTGAAAATCACGACGTACGGGAATTTGGACTGTCATTTATTTCAACAAATGTATTATGCTGGTGGAGTACAGTGCAGAGACTGTACTCGATAAATTTAATTTTCTTTATGAAATGCTTGATCACCGCACCTCGGAAGGTTCTAGATTGTTTCATTTGCGTATTATTCCAAATACGAACTGTGACTCTAACTTTATCCTTGCTACTGTGGGAACTATTTCGGCGTGCTTCGCCATAGGGAAGTGTCACACCAGTACCCCACGACGTCAAATGTGGAAGCTCCACATTTCCCCGTTCCTGCCTCTGGTTCGAGTCATCGACGGAAGACAACGCCGACGCCGACCGCAAGACGACGCAGCCGCCGCGGGACAACGTCCTCTTCACGCCCTCAGGGACAAATCTACAATTCAGCTATAAAAGGTGACGTAATTATTTGCCTGTTTATTGAATAAACTGAAGGATCCACTTGATCATGAATTTTTTTTTCACTACCCTTCTCTCTTACTCTCTTAGCATGGGCCGTACACGCCTTGTCGTTCCTCATGCTCTCCGATAAACTGAAGTACGGGCGTTCCTGTTACAGTATATAGTACGCATATCATACTGCCTAGTTGTGTCGTTTATTCTTATGTTTGCTTTTCTGCCCCCTGCCTTATTTCGATGTGTGTATATATTCCCTTTGTTACACTTTGTTTATCTCTGATCCCGGGCGCCATGCTTGCGCGCGCCTTCTTTTACCCTGATGTTTGGTTGGGATATATTTGATCTTTCTTCTTTCTGTGTTCGTTGGAAACCATTGATCAGTGGCATCCCGTTAAATGGCCGTGTATCGCGATCGTTAAAGACTCGTCCTGTTGATATAGAGATTAATAATTTATTACTGTGGGCTGAGCTATGCGTCACCTATTCATTATATTTTGTACCCAGGTAAACATTTATTTTATTATTTTCTATTTAATTGTATTCTATTTGTGAATGAACATGTTGACTGATTCAGGTTATGAGGAGGCGCGATGCTATGAGGATAGTGAAAACCCTTGTTTTCATCTGAACCTGTTTTCCATTTATTTGTTATTTTATTTCTTACTGATTTCCATATGGCCATCTATTATTTTGATTTAATTATTATTTAATAAACAGTTTGTTTTAATCGGCGTTATTATTGTTGGAATAGGAGGGGTATCCTTTAAATTTTACCCTTTTAATTTAATAGGCTCGAGTTCAATTCATGACTTCGTCTCTAGTCACTTTCGACCCGGTCCACGTGAATATCATAGGTAAGTATTTAGTATCGCCCCGTTACTTCTGGTTGATTTGAGCTTCCAATGATTATTTTTATTGTTTTCATTTTTAGTTACCTTTCTGCTTGTGTATTTCTTTTGTTTTTCCGGCTATTTATTCCTCGGTGCTCATCGTGCGCAGATCTGCCGTGAGCATGCGAGAAGAATAACATGGGGCTGGTCTAATTCAATAACATATACTGTATTATTCATAGCAGGAAACTGCAGGTTCGCATAGTGTAAGGGGTGCAATTGCGAAGCGCAAATTGCAAAATACGACTTTGCACGGTTGACCAGAGTGCAAACCCCACTTCTCGCTTTTGAGCAATAGCGCTTTCTCTCTCCCTACGCCTTTCTCGCTCGCTCCAACTCTCTCCCCCTTCCTCACTTGATTAGCAGTGCTCCCAATTCCGAGCAGTGTTGAGTCGAGCTTACCAGAGTAGCCCCAAGAAAAAGCGCATGTCCGAACCGAGCCGAATCGAATCGATGCACGGTGCACAGAACCTCTGCGCCTCGGTTTGCGCGCGTGAGATTTTGTACATTTGAGAGGCCTTGCCTTAAATATTTGGCCTCAGGTAAACTATTCTTTTACAAGGAACAAGTACATATTTAGGGGAACATTCGCTGAAAAGTTCATTAAATTATCATGTTTTTTAGTTATTAATTCTTTGTTCATTATAATTGGAAAGAAAATGGCTTGTTTTAATACTTGAGGAGATCTGGACAGTAAAATATGAGGATTACATTATTAATTTTCGTAATAGGGAAACACAGCCGCCTGTAGAACATTTATAACTATATTATAGCAACATAATATGTATCCATTTAAAAACATCCCCCTTTCTTTAGCTTGCACTGGAGCCACAGAAAGAGGTCATGAAACAAACATTCCTTAACCTTGGCTGGACAGGAGACCCTCAAGTTACCGAGATCGTTTGTGTTACGTTATAGCGTAAATTTATGCCGGCCCGATTTTACAGGCACAACTTTTGCAATGAAATATAAGACACTAAAACTGGATGCTGGAATGTACGAGGGCTGAAAATAAAGTAGTGGCAACGTCGTCCATACGCTCGCTGGAGATCGGGCATGAGCAAATAAGACATGGGAGCGGTCAGGTAGATGTTTGCGCCGCATAGCCGGACGCAAACGTCTCTCCACAAATCGGCAATAGTTGTCACTGTTGACAGTGTGACCCTCAAGCACAGCCTGTGTAAGAATAACTCCCTCGTAGTCGTATGCTACAATCATTATAAGCTTCTCCCGACTGGGTTTCTGTTGAAATTTCTGTGGACGTCTTGATAATGTATACAGAGTGAACAGAAATTCGCGCACTCAGGCATCGCAGCGCGACTCCTCACATGCCAGCAATAAAGAAATGTCTCTCACAAAATTTCGTCCTGCGAATATATCCGGCAGAAAAGAAACGTTGAAGAGTGGCAATCTGGCAACACTGTAACCACGTGTAGGGTAGTTACCGCTGTCAGCAGCACATATTAGGCGTGCTGTACAGTTGGTGTAGTGAATAGAGTTTTGGGTTAGCCTGCAGGAGGTCGAGGGGTCGATCCTGGGTTGAAGCGTATGTTTTTTATTTCGTAAATGTAGTCCAGGTCCGCCTCTGTGGTGTAGTGGTTAGTGAGATTAGCTGCCACCCCCTGAGGTCCGGGTTCAATTCCCGGCTCGGCCACTAAATTTGAAAAGTGTTACGAGGGCTGGAACGGGGTCCAGTCAGCCTCGGGAAGTCAACTGAGTAGAGGCGGGTTCGATTCCCACCTCAGCCATCCTGGAAAGTGGTTTTCCGTGGTTTTCCAATTCTCCTCCAGGCAAATGCCGGGATAGTACCTATCTTAAGGCCACGGTCGATTCCTTCTCACTTCCTTGTCTATCCCTTCCAACCTTCCCATCCCCCCGCAAGGCCCCTGTTCAGCAGAGCAGGTGAGGCCGCCTGGGCGAGGTACTGTTCATCCTCCCTAGTTGTATCACCGACCCAGAGTCTGAAGCTCCAGATCACTGCCCTTGAGGCGGTAGAGGTGGGATCCCTCGCTCAGTCCGAGGCAAAAACCGACCCTGGAGAGTAAACAGATTACGACGACGACGAAATGTAGTCCAGATGGTATGTATCTGGCATGTTAATCGTCAACAGAGAATACATACAGGCCCACGACGTGGAAAGGGCGTCCTTCAAAGCTGACCAATGAAAACGATTGTTCGTCCATTTCTAGGATCGTAGTATGTAAGTGCAAATGGTTTCTAGAGGACCCGATGCAATCACTGTTGACGATAAAGACGCCAGATACTCTATCACCTGGACTAGATTTACGAAATAAAAAGCATACGCCTCAAGCCCAGGATCGACCCCTCGACCTCCTGCATGCTAACTCTCTCCACTGCACCAACTGTACAGCACGACTAATAGGTGCTGACAGAGGTAGTTACCCTACATGTGGTTACAGTGTTGCCAGATTGCCACTCTTCAACGTCCTTTTTCTGCCGGATTTACTCGCAGGACGAACTTTTGTGAGAGACATTTTTTTATTGCTGACATGTGAGGAGTCGCGCTGCGACACCCGAGTGCGCGAATTTCGGTGCACCCTGTATAGCCTACTCCTATTTTTGTCTAAATGGAGAAATAGTAGTTTTCACATGGTCTTATCTATTCCGCAGCAGGTGGTGGTCAAAGGAAGGAAGCGAGTCTGGAAATTACCGCTCGTTTAACGGAGCCCATATATCACTAGGAGCTCGTGGAGAATTAATGGTTACAGCGGGAACAAGTAATTTGTAAGGTTAAACTATTACGAGCTACATATTCATTTCCAGCTTAGATGCAGTACGTTCACCAGATAGGAAAAATATCTCCGGCAGGGAAGTAGTTGCAAGGCATTATAAACTTCTTCCACACACCAGATCACCCTTCCTTGGGGACAAGAATTTGTTCAAACTTATAAAACTCCATGCGTTTTCTGTTCTTTCTAGGTCACTAGGGGGTCTTCATCACACCTTAGTACTGACAAGTTCATTAAGGAATACACATAAAGGAGTTCCTTCAATGATACTGCCTGCATACAAAGTCTTTATCGTAGAATGAAGCTAAAATTATCCTGCATTTGAATTGAACCCAGTAACTAGATTCACGGCAAGATAGACGAGGATCGAAATCGTGAGCTTATTGAAACTGAAACTCGTGATATTTAGGTTCATCTCCACATAAATATGTAGACCCAATAGTTCATCTTCACGAAGAGCTGCTTCAGTTCATTAGTTGTAGAATCTCCGACCCATGATTCAGAGTTCATGGTTTATATTCTGAGCTGAGGTAGACGATTTTTGAATGTTAGTCAGATACCCTTAATTTCATTCTTGTATGTCCGACTCGTTGGCTGAATGGTCAGCGTACTGACCTTTGGTTGAGAGGGTCCCGGGTTCGATTCGCGGCCGGGTCGGGGATTTTAACCTTCATTGGTTAATTCCAATGGCCCGGGGGCTGGGTGTTTGTGCTGTCATAACACTATTCTCCACCACAATAACACACAGTTACATACACATGGCAGATGCCGTCTAGCTTTTCGTGGGCTGCACTCGGCTAGAAATAGCCACACGAAATTATTATTATTATTCTTGTGTAGAGAGAATGGCCGGCTCCCACGGTCTGGGAATAGCGTGCTTGCCTCTCACCCGGCAGTCCCCGGCTCCATTCCAGGCCAGGTTAGGGATATTTACCTGGACCTGACGGTTGGTGCAAGGTTTACTCAGCCTACGTGATTACAATTGAAGAGCTATCTGTAGAACCCTGCGCGGATATACAAAATAATATCCGCTCCACATCCGCACTTCCTTCATCCGCACCCACATCCGCATCCGCAAAATGGTTATCCACGGATAATTTAAATAACTGCAATATATTGCATCCAAGGTATTGAAACTGTTATATCTGTTAACATTAAAAAATAGGCCTGACACCTGGTAACAGAACCTCTACAGTCGCAGGTTTGTATGGAATCTTCTCTTGTGACAACTACGGACGTACTGACCTTTGTTCCCTCCTTCCATTAAGTGCGGGCAGGAGGCAGTTAGGCTTAGGTCAAATTTACGGCTTTATGGTTCCAAGGCTCTTTATCACTATTCTCCCATGCCAACGTCAAGGGTCACTTAACTACAAAGAAAAGTGAAAATCAATAAACGTCATTATTTAGAAATTAGCGTATCAGCAAATTTATCCGCACTGCCATACAGTTTGTATCCGCCAAGACACTAACTTCGCGGATATCTGCGGATAAATCCACGGTTATACGCATCCGAGCTGTCTGACAGTAAGATGGCAACCTCAATTAAGAAAACCAATTAAAACGGCCGAGAGGATACGCCGCACTGACCGCGCATCATATCGTAAACTGCGGGACATCGGGCTGAGAGCGATCGCTTGATAGGTCAAGGTCTTTCAAGGCTGTAGTGCCATGGAGTTTGTGTCCTTAAATAGAGAATATGTACAATTCCAAGCTAGTCAAAAGAAGATTTCCCCAGGAGTCTACGTAAAGTTAGCATCTCCCGGTAGTCCGACAGCCGTTCCCTTTTTAAAAGTGTGTCAAATTTCACTCTAGAACAATCAATGAATATGAAAAGTAAAATCTACAGCCTGTTTCCAGTCATTCGACCGGGTCAGGTATCTAGGAATCTAACGGCGAGGATGGGAACTGTGCCGGCTGCCGAAACCTGTCACACTCCTCTGGGGCAATGATTAATGAATAACAGATGAAACGAAATGATAATGGAGAGTGTCGCTGGAATGAAAGATGACAGGGAAAACCGGAGTACCTGGAGAAAAACCTGTCCCGCCTCCGCTTTGTCCAGCATAAATCTCACATGGAGTGACCGAGATTTGAACCACAGAACCCAGCGGTGAGAGGCCAGCGCGCTGCCGTCTAAGCCACGGAGGCTTTTAGGAAAATCAAATGATCAAAAATATGACTTTCAATAAATGAAATGTCCGACTCGTTGGCTGAATGGTCAGCGTACTGGCCTTCGGTTCAGAGGGTCCCGGGTTCGATTCCCGGCCGGGTCGGGGATTTTAACCTTCATTGGTTAATTCCAATGGCCCGGGGGCTGAGTGTTCGTGCTGTCTCCAACATCCCTGCAACTCACACACCATACATAACACTGTCCTCCACCACAATAACACGCAGTTACCTACACATGACGGATGCCGCCCACCCACATCGGAGGGTCTGCCTTACAAGGGCTGCACTCGGCTAGAAACAGCCACAAGAAATTATAAATAATAATAAATGAAAACCAAATTGATAACGATTAACTGATTTGCATCAAACGAATCGTTTTCGAGAGCCATTTGTATGGAATTTGGAGTCGATAGGTGTAGAATACAGTCCATTAAAAGGGGGAACTTTCCAGCTTATTACCAAAATATTCCCACGACTTCTTCTTGAATTCAGCAATTGTTTGTTTCACTCTGCTTCTTTCTTCTACAATTCCCTGCCTGTGTCAGTCCTTGATTAGATCAATTTCTTAAAGGTCTTCTTCCTTTTACGTCTATAAGCTGCTCTCACTTCATTATTCCAGCAAAATAATAGTTTTTTCCCCCACAGTCGTTCCTAAGCATTATGATGATGTAGTGATTATTGTTTTAAGAGGAAGTAAAACTAGGCATCCATCCTCTACATAATATTAGTGCCTCAACAGAGAGAAAAAATGGCAGAGTTTCCACACTCCAAAAAATGAATGTATCGGCAAAGAAAGACAAGGGTCACGGGGGGCGTGAAAATGAAAGACTCCCTAGCCCTCGTAACCTAACAGCGTCGGGTCGGAAGAAAACAAAAGTTGACCAAGGGAAGTCGGATAAGCATGACACAAGCACGTGTTAACAATGCCACGACTCATCTAAGGGCCCCATGGTCGCCAATGCACGCTACCAAGTTTGAGGCCCTGCGGCCCCAGTTTACTCGCCTATTAAGGCAGGCAGGGGATACCGTGGGCGTTATTCTTTCTCCCCCACCCAAAGAGGGTTTCCTAGGTATTCCCTTGCTGTTTCTACTACAGCATCCCGGTATGCCACACATTCACTTTCTGTTTCCTGAACCTGCTTATTGCCTATTCTTTGGAAACTTTAATCATGTCTACGTACTTTTGTCTAATTTCCTCGTCCTGGAGATTTTCTGGAGACTTTCTTTCCGTATTCGTTTGCAGAGAGACTTAGGCCTCAATAGGTCAATTGGATTAAACAAGCAATGCGAAATCGGGAGGATGTAGGTTCGGACGTCACCGGTGTCCGGTTGGCCATTTTTATTCTGTACTTGACATCTGAACACAACCTAATGTACTGAAATGTTCGCTCATTCATAAGGCTTTTCCTACTTAGGCTGAACTACCATTCCAGTACGATCAAAGCTACTATATTATAACAAACCAAATTGAACTCATGGTAACATCCTTCCGACATTCTTCCACAATCAGTATCTTATTTATAAACTGTATATCAATCTTTCTTGTTGACATGCATCATCATCAAACATATTATGTTCGAGTGTTTACTCTCCAATTGAAGTATGATCTCAACTGATTCACAGCTTACTATTTGTAAACATGTGATGAAAGATATCTCTAGATGTGCACTTCATGAATGGTGCTATAAGCTAGATCAACGACAGTAATTCCGATAAGAGCGATATTTAATGACCGCATTGCGGATGTTTACAAACTACTGGATGAGTTAAACATGGACAATGTTTAGTATAGTAGAGGTAGGCCCGTCAGAATTTTATTTGAAGGTTTCTTTGAGCTATTTCGAGAAGCTGCATGAATTGCCGATCTTCTCACAATGATTTCGAAACTGTAATTCATCTTAAGGACTCCAGAACATCTACCAATTTATGTAAGAACCTGAAAGTGGTTTCAAGTACCTCACAGTTGGAGCTCCAAATAAAATTATATTTCTATTTGTACTTAATTTTGATCTATGGATAAAATTTGTTTACTGCAATGTTTGGTTTATGCTCCTATAAGAAATAGAACCATGGACACTCAAAGCAGCTTTGGAGCATAAACTCAAAGCATTTGAGATATGGGTGTATTGACGAATGCTGAAAATGCCGCGGACATTACTGATGACCAACAAGAAATGCTATGTAAAGTTCACGATATTAAAATATGAAAACATCGTATCTTGGTCACTTCCTTAGACATTGAAAGATTTGAATTGCGCCAGCTTATTATATAATGGAATATCGATGGAAGAGAATGAAAAGGCAAGAGAAAGACTTCCTGCGTTTCTAATATACTACAGTGGAAAAGCTTTTAATCAACAACAGCTGAGTAGAGCAACTCAGGAGAGAAATGCAATTAATCAACGACCACTAATCTGCATTTAGGTCTGTTACCCCAAAGACAGACTCCCCATCCATTGTTTTCCTAGTTTTTCCGCCAATGATTTCAAAAAAGTTGGAAATCTATCAAACATCACGCTTGGTCAATTACTCCTATCCCTAATTTCTCTTCCTCAAACGAATATTTATTCTTAGCATTTTTTTTTTACTGATCTCCCCTCATTGTCTGTTATTTAAGCCAATAAACAGCAACCCTGATCCTCTTCGCTGATTTTGAGGGCCCACTTATTTATTATTAATGAATTATTGACATATACTTCAATGTGCAACCCATATCCCTTTATTATTGTGAAAGCACAGTGATATCATCTGCAAATCTTAATGTTTGAATATTTTACCGTTAAAAGCTCTTACTTTTAGATGTAAACTCCTTGATAGCACTTTTTATGAACAAATTTAGTAAGTATGGTGATAACGGACAATCTTGCCTCACTTCTTTTCTGATGGAAATTTCATTTTGACAACCATTAATGGTAATAATGGTGCTTTAATTATTGTTAAGCACTAATATCAATTTTCTGTCTTTTCGGTCTAATTTCATTTCCCTTGTACATCAGAACAATAATTCCCGGAATGAGTAGTCGAAAATGTAAGCTACATTAATGAAGGTAATCTAGCTATTTCGGTTTTCGGGACACGCCCCAAAGCGTACTTTCTGATGCTGAGGAAATTAGTGTTATGAAAATATTTTGAAAATGACGAACAATGGTGCCAATCGTACCAATTGTCTGCAATCATCAATGCTCGTGTAAATAATGGCGTCTATATTTTCTCGTAATAAATTATCGACGATGTTTCGAATAAAAGTGTTTTGTTTCGTAAGGTCAGTCATTAACCAAATATTTTTACTCATCTGGACGTTAACTAAACAAGACAAGAAATGGCTAGAAGCTTTTGAAATGCAGATCTGGGGAAGAATGCTGAGGATTAGGTGGACGGAAAAGAGTTCAAATGAAAGAGTGGTGAACGAAATCAAAGGCAAGAGAGAACTACTCACCATAATGACGAAAAGGACAGCCAAATTCCTTGGGCACACCCCGAGACAGAACAGCTTCGTGACGAAAATTATTGAGGGAAAAGTTCTGGGAAAGAAAGGTCGAGGAAGACCACGGAACAAGTATCTTCACGATCTTATGCTAAATTTTAAATTCGACACCTACCATGAGATGAAACATGAAGACTAATAATAGTAGTAAGATTACTCATTACTGATCGTATTTAATTGAATAGTAACATACGGTTTATTGGATATCTCAACACTATTCTTCTTAGAAAAGATTGCTGTTGTTATTCGTTATAGTTATAACTGGCATCTGTATTGTGATCCTGACTTCAAAGATAAATAGCGTGTCCATCCTCTAATAGGCGTATATTGTAATTTTCAAAATGGTTCACATGAATCCAATTAACGTATTCACCATACTCATTGATGCTTAACAAGACAACTTGATCCACGGGGATACCTTCAAATGTCAATAGAGCTAATGTCGTGAGTGCGAAGATTTTCACTTCTTAATCGACGGTTGATGCCAAAAACCTTTCGGTTTCTCGCATTTTTATTAATTATAATTACTGCCGAATAATATGTCACTTCATTACTTAATTACTGAATTTGGTTTTACATCGCACCGACACACATAGGTGTTAATGGTGACGGTGAGGTAGGAAAGGGCTAGGAGTTGGAAGCAACTGGCCGTTGCGTTAAATAGAATATAGCCCCAGCATTTGCATGGTGTGAAAATGGGAAACCACGGAAAATATTCAGGGCAGCCGACAGCGGGTTTCGAACGAACTATCTCCCGAATGCATGCTCACAGCTGCGCGCCCTTAACCGCAAGGCCAACTCGGCTCGGTAAACAGTTAATTAAAAACATTTCTCGCCTTCCTTGGTACTTACTAGTTTACAAGAAAATTACTACATTTTTGCTATTAGACGTTGAGGATTGCCGACAAAATGGATATTGTTTTTCGAAGTGTGTTCAGTGACACTAGTTTCACCGCAATGGAGGTATACACTTTGGGTAATGTCACTTATGAGTATAGAGAGAAGAGCTAAATTAGTTTCTCTGTGCGATATTGAATGATCGTCTTGAATGATCTAACCACAGTGAGAAAGTTCGCTTTTATTTTTGACAGGATGAATTTCTCTGATTAAATGAGTGATTCGTTCTACATTCGCTGCGCATGGTGTAAGTTAAAAGTTAGCTAAGTTCATTTTGTGAACTCTGATGATGACCATTTTATGAATTATAACCAGTATCCTCCACAGAGTTCCTTCATATTCAAAGTCAGAGGCCTTCCACGCCACCCAAAACTCTCCTTTGTTCTCCTGTGGATAAGGTTGTCCATTAGCAGCGAATATTGCGCATGCAAGCTTGACTTGTGTGGCTATTTTAACGATGTCAACAACCTTGTGCTTTGCCGCATCGATAAGGGATGGATTTCTCGTTTGGCAGTATACCGAAGATGTTTCCTTCTCAACCCTTTCGTCTGCTTACTTCTGCCCTTTTCTCAATTACCTGGATTCGATACTTTAAATTGATTTACCCCAGTTTTACGGTCAGATGCCTTTTCTCACGAAAAAGCTATTTGGAGGGATGTATTTACTCTACTATAGTATGTTTCTATGGCGGTGTGTGGTACGAGGTGATGCATGTAAATTAAGACGTGTATTGAAACAAACTCAAACACGCAGCCTCCGAGCTACAGGGATCAACTAATCGCGGTTGAAATTTCCGCTGGACCGTGATACAAACCGGGTCTCTTTGAACCGAAGACCATTACTCTGACTGTTTATTCAAGGAGTCTGGCGTTTCCCGCCCAACCCCAACCGCAATTAATTACAAATGCATCGGGGGAGACACCACACCAACTCAGGTAAACAGGCACACGGTGGTGTTAACTAAGATAATGTAAGTCCCTTATATGAACTTCCAGAAGCATTACCTAACTTACTGAGATTATTGTGAACAGGAAGAATACTCACTTGACTCACACGGCTTATCTACCATTTTACTATTTACCTGGGAAAGATAACATGTAATGGAAACATTTCTGCTTATTGACGTGTGCTCCTTTGCATCATCAAAGCTGTGTAAACGATGTTTACTTTAGATAACGCAGTGAAAAATTATCCTTTTAATAATCTTATCCCTACAAGCAGTCTGATATATAAAGAAATAGCCGGTATTCTAGTCAGAAAGAGGCAGAATGCAATCTGATATCTCTCAGTACTTTATTTGAATTCCAACGGTCGAGGATTTGATACTTATCCTGGCATTAGTCATCTTCAAGTTCGAATGGTTTAAATATGCCGTCACCCTGGTAATAAGCTAATGGATTTTGCTGCTCTGTGGCTATTTGGTTAGCGTGTTGGCCTTTGGTCCAAGTTATTCCAGATCCGATAGCCGGCCGATTCGGGGATTTTCACATTCGCTGGTGAATTCCGATTATTCGGAGGCTGGGTGTAGGCGCCTACTTCAGCATTATAATACATCTCAGGTAGGACCCCATTCTCACAGACGCGCAGGTTGCCTATAAGACATCAGTTCCAAAGACATGTACCAGGCCACACATCATTGTTATTAGCTAATGTAGTACTTGATACCCGGAGGCCCTGGGTTCGATTCCCGGCCAGGCCAGGGATATTTACCTCGACCTGAGGGCTGGTTCGAGGTCCACTCAGCCTACGTGATCACAATTGAGGAGCTATCTGACCATGAGATAGCGGCCCCGGTCTAGAAAGCGAAGAAAAACGTCCGAGAGGATTCGTCGTGTTGACCACACGACACCTCGTAATCTGCAGGCCTTCGGGCTGAGCAGCGGTCGCTTGGTACGCCAAGGTCCTTCAAGGGGTCGTAGTGCCATGGGGTTTGGTTTGCTTGTAGTACTTGATCACTGGTTTGTTTGGCGTTCGACTCTTTCTCTATCTCGAATTTCAAATTGGACTTTGATATTGTAACTGACCGTATACAGTCTTAGGGGCACAATTTGGTAGACGACAGAATTATAATACACTCTAGCAGTGATTACGAGCTGCAGTGGCTCAGGCGGCAGCACGCTGACCCCTAACCGCTGGGTTACGAGGTTCAAATCCCGGCCACTGTATGTGAGACTTGTGCTGGATAAAGCGGAGACGGGACAGGTTTTTCTCCGTGTACTCCGGTTTTTCCTGTCTTTTTTCGTTCCAGCAACACTCTCCAATATCTTTCATTATTTTAATCTGTCAGTCATTATTCATTGCCCCAGAGGAGTGCGACAGGCTTCGGCAGACGGCATAGTTCCGATCCTCGCCGGTAGCTGGGACTTCGTTCATTCCATTCCTGACGTGGTAGAATACAGTAACTGGAAACACGATGTGGATATTCACTTTATTATTATTATTATTATTATTATTATTATTATTAATATTATTATTATTATTATTATTATTATTATTATTATTACTAATCACAACACTCGTGTCAGCACACTGTATTATTACATAACCGGTTTTCGGACTCTAAGGTCCATCATCAGTGTTAAAACTATTTACAACATTTAAGTCTACATGAGTGTGTCGTCAAATTGAATTATAAAATGAGGTAAAATGGAGCCCTGTTTACATCAACTGTAAGATAAAGAAAAAGAAGGAACAAGTGTGAGAGTGTGAAAATAAACAATGAAATGAAAATCCACACCCTATTTCCAGTCATTCAACCGGGTCAGGAATGGAATGATTGAAACCCCCATCTAGCGGTGAGGATAGGAATCGTGCCGGCTGCCGAAGCCTGTTGCACTCCTATGAAGCAATGATGAATGAATGGCAGTGAAATGATATTGGAGAGTGTTGCTGGAATGAAATGTGACAGGTAATACCGGAGTACCCGGAGAAAAACCTGTCCCGCCTCCGCTTTGTCCGGCACAAATCTCACATGGACTGACCAGGATTTGAACTATGGAAACCAGCGATGAGAGGCTGGTGCGCTGCCACCTGAGCCACGGAGGCTCTAGAAAATAAACAATATAAACCTTAAAATGTTGTTATTAAAGGTGCAACATACCATAGGAAAGGCTGGCTGGTCCTGGTGCTAATCAGACGTTCAGCTTTAAGTGCTGAGTGCGCTGAAGGGGCGTAACACCACGTAATTTCCAAGTTGTGAATAATCTATTACTTACAACTATTACATTTATAATTTTATCGGGTCCCCTTAAGTTATCTGTGCCAAGAATATCTCGATGTTTTCGCGGGTGATTAACTCAAATCCGTGATGATATCTGAAAATTAATTTTATGACCTTTTCGATCTCTAAAAGTTATGATTAATATTATAAATGTTTTCCGCAAAAGCTGAGTATCTGGTATACTTAACTGCCTTGAAATGTTCTTAGTATCTTACATTTAAGGTTCGTCCAGTCCTACCTAAGTAAAGCAATCGCACAAGCGAGCCTATATACTACCAAATTGGTATGTCGCACCTTATATAACCACATTGTAAGCTTTATATGGTTTATTTTCACACTCACACACTTGTTATTTCTTTCTCTTTATCTTACACTTCATCTCAACAGGGCTCTGCGTTAACTCATTGTTTAATTCAATTTGACGACACACTCATGGGGACTTAAATGTTGTAAATATTTTTAACACGGGTGATGGAACTTTGATTTCAAAAAATGGTAGAAAAGAAATGGCGTATGGCTTTTAGTGCCGGGAGATCCCAGAACGGGTTCGGCTCACCAGATGCAGGTCTTTTGATTTGACTCCCGTAGGTGACCTGCGCGTCGTGATGAGGATGAAATGATGATGAAGACAACACATACACACAGACCCCGTGCCAGGGAAATTAACCAATGATGGCTGAAATCCACGACCCTGCAGGGAAACTAACCCGGGACCCCTGTGACCAAAGACCAGCACGCTAACCCTTCAGAAATGGAGCCGGAGTCAAAAAACGGTTATATAATTATATAGTGTGCTGATACGACTGTCGTGATAATTATTAACAATAATAATTTATATCATCTACACTGCTGTTAATATGGCCTTGATATTTTATAATGATTATAATTCGTGGATATTCATGTTGACCTGATTTTCAGTCTGTATGCTACTGTTTATGCTGTTCTACAGCTAACATATATCAGTATGTCCGCTTTACTTTTTAGTAGTAATGCTAAGTAAAGGCTCGCAGAAGAGGGTTTGAGAAAGTTTTTAGTGGAACATGGTGTAAACGAACTCATTGAAAGCATTGTTAGCCTCATGTAATGATAACTTGACCTTTAGCGAACTAACCAGCAATTTTAAGGAGTGTGTTTGTACTGCTTGACGTAGTATAGTATACAGCATGGTCAGAAACAGAGTATTATGGTGTTATTCGATTGCTTCTCTCCAGCCGATCTTAAGCTACGTGCTGATTTAGTAACACCCCCTCACAAAGCCCATTTGAATTCACGCGCGAAGTGATCTGGTTGGTTTACTTCAGCGGCTGATAAAATGACTGCGGTGTGAGATATCGAAATATTTTTAAAATTATTTATCATCATGACGAACCCTCTAATGTTCATATACCGGGTTCACGTTATTTACGACCACCCTGTATATGGCTCGCAGATAAACACAAAGAAGCAGTAATGGGGTTAATATTAGAAGAATAGGTACACACGTACAGTAATTCTTGGAGCAAGCAGACTCTATTCTCTATGCTGTCAGGAATTATGAATGCGCCTGCGAAAACCGTTATGTGATAATATTTTTGGAGAAATACTGACCCGTAGCACACATATTATGGAGAGTGAGAATTCCTTGACAAAATTCGCACAATATTGAATTTTTGGTGACTGAACGTTACCGGCCAAAGTTCTAAGCTAAAATATTTCACATAGCGGTTTTTTCAGACTCAACGACGATAATCATATACTCAGGGATTGCCTAGCCGAGACGGTAAAGGAAATGTATGAAACGAGATTTCCTCATCTGGAGCTGCAAATGGCCCTGAGATACATTCAGCCTAAACCAAAACTGAACACCAGAATAACCACTCCCTATTCCCATACTGCCGAGGTTACGGATACTTTCACTCCTCCAAGGTCCTTCATTGCCTATACGGAGATGGCTCTAAATGGATTTAAATAAATATATGAAGAAACAGTCGTATTACAGTTACGGAGTAATAATACCCATTTAAAAATATTTCAGTATACAGTTGTAAAAATCGGATTCCTAGCACCCGATGAGTCTTTCGAAGTTTACTTTTTTTTTGCTAGGGGCTTTACGTCGCACCGACACAGATAGGTCTTATGGCGACGATGGGATAGGAAAGGCCTGGGAGTTGGAAGGAAGCGGCCGTGGCCTTAATTAAGGTACAGCCCCAGCATTTGCCTGGTGTGAAAATGGGAAACCACGGAAAACCATCTTCAGGGCTGCCGATAGTGGGATTCGAACCTACTATCTTCCGGATGCAAGCTCACAGCCGCGCGCCTCTACGCGCACGGCCAACTCGCCCGGTCGAAGTTTACTGACCACGTATGTGTGTTAATATGCTCCTGGGGGTCAAAAGAGGGCAGTGCTCTTTCACCAAAACAAAATTCTTCTACTGGCTAAAACGTGTACGGGAACATTTATCGGGAGGAAATGGAAGCGAAAATCAATCCCAACAAGTTAGTTCAAGCAGGTGAAGCAGAAATGGAAAAATCTATAAAGTGATATTAAGGAACGGAACTTATTAAAACTAAATTATAACTTTAATGCAACTTCCCTTAATGTAACCCGTCACTTAACTAATGGAGATTTGAAATATTATTCTCTGGTATTAATTGATTTCGTTTCGATCTGTGTTAATGGAAATAATCATTTTACTCGTTCCACGCCCTGCGGTGAATATCTGATGATGCTGGAGGAAATCACATTAACCCTTTGGAATCCACCATAATTTAAAGAAGAATGCCAAAATGGTGCGACTTCACGAATACGGTAGATGCATCGTGTGCCCAAAACCTCAAGTCAAATCATCATCATCATCATCATCATCATCATCATCATTGCAGGCAGGTCACTAAATAAATATTTAGAAGAAGAAAGATCCTTAAGAAATCTGAAGCATACGTATCCATGTACGAAATAATCCACAGCCTGTTTCCAGTCACTCGACCGGGTCAGGAATGGCGAGGGTAGGAATTGTGACGGCTGTCGAAGCCTGTCGCACTTGTCTAGGACAATAATTAATGTATAACAGATGTATGAAATTATATTGGGGAGTGTTTCTGGAATGAAAGATGACAGGAAAAACCCTAGTTTTCGGAGAAAAACCTATCCCGCCTTCGCTTTGCCCAGCATAAATCTCACATTGAATGACAGGGATTTGAGTCATGAAACCCACCTGTTTCAGATGTATTAAAGCAATACACATCATAAAATATATTCGTGAGTTTAGGAAACAAGCAATTTCCTTTCCTCCACGTGTTTAAGGTTGATTTTTAAAAATTCGCTTTACGTCGCGCCGACACGGATAGGTCTTATGGCGATGATGGAATAGGAAAAGGGTTGGGCGCGGGAAGGAATCGACCATGACCTTAATTAAGGTACAGTCCTAGCATTTTCCTGGTGTGAATATGTGAAAAACCGGGCGAGTTAGCCGTGCGGTTGGAGGCACGCAGCTGTGAGCTTGCATCCGGGAGATAGTGGGTTCGAATCCCACTATCGGAAGCACTGAAGATGGTTTTCCGTGGTTTCCCATTTTCACACCAGGAAAATGCTGGGACTGTACCTTATTTAAGGCCACGGCCGCTTCCTTCCAACTCCTAGGACTTTCCTATCCCATCGTCGCCATAAAACCTATCTGTGTCGGTGCGACGTAAAGCAACAAGCAAAAAAAAGTGAAAAGACAGAAAACAATCTTCAGGCGGCGGTGGTGGGGGAGGGGGATGATTATTGTTGTAAGAGGAAGCACAACTAGGCAAGCGTAATCTATTAACACTAATCAGAGAGGAAAAAAAATGGAAGGAGTTCGACACTTCGAGAAATTAAGGTATTGGCTAGAGAAAGGCATGGGCCATGGGCCATGAAGAGCGTGAAAATGAAAGACTCCCTAGGCTTTAATACCCTAATATCATTGGGCTAGGAAAATAACAAGAGGAAACCGGATAGGATAGATGAAAGAGCCTGGCAACAAGCAAATGGAAACAACACAAGACCCAGCTCGGGAAACCGTTAACACAAAACCCACGCTTTCAGTTAAGAGACCCTTGACCCCTTGTGGGGTTCAAACCCACTATATTTCGAATACAACCTGACGGCTACGTGATCCAAACCACGCAGATACTTGCTCCGTAATGGGGCAATTAAAAGGCCCGTTATGTTGTGCTTTTTTGTGGAAGGTAGGTACAACAGGACACATACTGAAATGATGGATAATACCGTTAACGAGCTATCTCATCACCCCACGACTAGGTCTTGTCAAGACCACTGCTGTCTGAAGTATTGAAGTATTAGGCTTCGGCTTAACTGCGGCTAGTTTTACTAGCCTTGCAACTCTAGATTCGGTAGGCGGAGAGGCTAGCTCTCTCCGTCAGCTGTCTTGAGAGTGGTTTTCCGTAGTTTTCCATTCTGCTGCAAAAAGGCGAATGCCAGGCCAATTCCTATCATAGATAGGGTATTGAAGTTGACAGAAAGAATTATATGTAATAATGAATGCATTATGTAAAATAATAATGGGTCTTCTAGAATGTAGGGCCTACAGCAAGTAGTTGAGTTAGAAGTCTATGTGAAGATATCAACAATGAAGCCTATTGTCGATGTGTCTGCGAAAACCACTAAATCAAATATTTCATTGTAGAACTTAGCCCGATAAGCTTCTGTGATCTGAGGTTCAATATTGTGTGATTATTTGCAAAGAATTGTCGCCTTTAGTTCTTTTCGCAGGGGCAACGACGATATATGGGTATGAATGTTAGGATTGAGAAGGGGAAATGGAAGTGAAATACTGAATTTAGTACACCAACACCAGATGAAACATTTGAAAAGGATGCTAGGCAGAATACTAGTAATGGGAGACCATTTGGATAAAGTGACTGAGAACAAAGACAAGGAATTCAGCAAGAAAGAAACGATTAGAAGCTGATAATTATGTCTGAATGTAAGAATATTATCAGAATTCTGTGAAATTATGACTAACACCTGAAACAACGCTACTACGGAATAGTTTTATTCAAAAGTAATTACCAAAGGTATGAATATACTTATCCCACTGGAAGACGAGACTATTAATTCCAATTTTGTAGAAAGAGGTAGGTCGCTGACGGATCCGCAACCGCGCCAACTCTTGCACTTGCTCGTCCGAATGAAACCGACGTCCACGATTGTCTTTCTTCTTCCGTCATTCGTCGGTTTTCCCGCATAAGGCCATCAATCTGCCCTATCACATCAGGAGTAAAGCCTCCTTTGCTACTCGTGCATACTCGTCATTGACATGCATTGTTGAGTATGAAAGGGAACTAACGCACTTAGAGCTAAATATTTGAATGGCGAATATAAATCAAAAGCAAAAATAGAGAAAGAATCATATACAATTATTAAACTAATAAACAAGAAAAATATATATTTTATTGCATTTAAAAAGTATGTGGCAAATGGAAATTAAAAATAAAAGCACTAACTAAACCAATGAAGGGTAGGATACATGTTTGTTCTAGAATATGTAGAATCGTACTGTATCTAGGACAAAATGAATGTTAAAACAAAGCAATAGAGGATGGTCATTTGTGGAATTAATATAAACATTATTAGCTTTAAGTACAACATTGAAGGTAGTAAAAATCAAATAATTGTTAGAAGGTTAATTTAATGCATGTATCAAATAAGCGAACGCTCTCCCCCCCCAGTTTCAGGCGATCCGGAACTAGGGCATGGCAGTATTCTATTCTAATACCTATTTTAGGCTACCTCACCGACACATATCTTCATGACCTGAAAGATGGCGCAACAGTCTAGGAGACCCGCCGTATCCCATCAGGGAACGCAATGAAAACTTCTTAGTAGTAGTAGTATTTGCTGCTACATTTATCCAAATTAACAACAATCCACGCCGAAATGTTATCCTTACAAAATTCAATAGAGGCCAATAATCCCCTTACTCCCTTCTCCTTCTTCTTCTTTTCCTACCGCTTTTCCCACATGTTTGGGGTATCGCATGCGAACTGCGTCGCACATGTGGATTTGGCCCTGTTTTACGGCCGGATGCACTTCCAGCCGCCAACCCTATACGGAGGGATGTAATCACTATTACGTGTTGGTGGTTGGTAGTGTAGTGTGTTGTGTCAATATGAAGAGGAGAGTGTTGGTACGGACACGAACACCCAGTTCCCGAACCAGAAGAATTAATCAGAAGCGATTAAAATCCCCGACCCGGCCGGGAATCGAACCCGGGACCCTCGGAACCGAAGGCCAGTACGCTGACCATTCATCTAACGAGTCGGACAATACCTTTACTCCCTCCATCCCTTAAAATCAACTTACATTCTTCATCAATAACTTCTCCCTAATCCACCCGCATATCTTGGCCAGAGGGAGGGTGTTAACCTCTGAGTGGCCCGTCTTCCCTTTCAGGGGAGCAATGAAAACATTTCACGATGATTGTATTTACTGTATTTATTCTTCTCGTTCTTCTGCCTCTTATTACCACACTTCAATGGGGTCTCAGGTTTGAACTGTGTTGCACGTGTGTATTTGCCCCTGTTTATGGCCGAAAGCTCTTCCCACCACCAATCGTACATATGTGGAGGAGTGTATTCAGTTTTGCGTTTTTCTGTGCAGGTTTGTGTGTGTGTGTGTGTGTGTGTGTGTGTGTGTGTGTGTGTGTGTGTGTGTGTGTGTGTGTGTGTGTGTGCTGGGACAAACACAAACAACCAAACCTCGAGTAAGAGGAATTAACTTGAAGTGACTAAAATCGTCGACCCTGTCGGGAATCAAACTTGCAACCCTATGAACCAAAAGCTTCAACGCTGACCATTAAGACAAAGAGATGGTTGGATAGCTCTTCAATTGATCCCTCTAAACTGACTGAACCTTGTTTTAAACCTCAATCAAGCATTGGAATCCTTCGTTGAGTCACGAATTGAACCCAAGACCTACGGGTAGTGGAGATTGTATCCCTGCATCACCGAGATGGGGGAAAATACAACCACTAGAGCGCTACTGTGAAAAAATATACAAGGTAACTCGTATGGAGCCCTAACCAATAGACTGACAGCTGCTTGACCATGAACATGACGACAACATTCATCAATGACATGCCTCTGCTGATGGTTGCAAGGTACGTACTGGAGTTCGAATTTCAGGGAGATAATTAACTTAGGTCTACTGTTCAGTTGTTGCTTTTTTGTTCCAATTGGCTTTACGTCTCACTGACACAGATGGGTCTTATGGCACGATGGGATAGGAAAGGGCTACGACTGGGAAGGAATTGGCCGTGGCCTTAATTTGACTGGTGTGAAATTGGGAAACCACAGAAAATCATCTTCAGGGCTGCCGAAAGTAGGATTGGAACCCACTATCCCAGGAATGCAAGCTCACAGCTGCGTGCCCCTAACCACGTGGCCAACTCGCTCGGTATACTGTTCGTTTTACCGAAGTAAATATCCGAAGTGGCCTGGTACAGGTCTTCCGAGTTGACCTATGGTTCTCTTAGGACCCTACCTATGTTGAATTTTGATGCTGAAGATGGCACACACACCCAAATCCCGAGTCATTGTGGAAGTAACCAATTAACACGTCAGGGAATCGAACCCGGGACCCCTGGGCCAAAGGCCAGCACGCTAACCATTTAGCCATGCAGCGGGACATAAGTAAACTCGTGTCCTCATCCCGAGGTCGTGCAGCTCTTTCCAGGCACACCCCCAATGGAGGTGAGCTGTATGTACCATTTTAACCACATACCAGCCCTCCTGCCATTTGTAAATCTCTGGCAGTACCGAGAATCAAATCGGGGTCAGCGAGGACGGTGGCAAATTGTACTAACCGTTACACTATAGTGGCGGACATAATAATAATAGTAATATATTACTAGGAAGGAATGTACGTAAAAGAAGATACTTGGACCAAGAAAAGTTGGGATACTTGGATGAGAAGAAAAATTACTAGATACCCTCAGGAAAAAAGAAGAATTTCTTTTTATGGTCACTTGGCCCGAATGAACCCAGAAAAACAGACGAAAAACGTTTCCGACGATAAAAAGGATTTAGCAGAATTGAGGATTAAGAAATGAGAAATTGTAGCCAGGCTTACATTTCGCAATAAGGGAAGGGGATCAGGAAAACGACAGAAAACGTGCAATTTCCTGGAGGGATGAAAGAAGAAAAGAACAGAGTGAAATGATGAAGAAGTACTGGAGTGACCGAAAATCAAGAAAGGAGACAAAACATGAGGAAGTCATTTTACGTGGCCGTACATACCCATATCAGCGTTTGAAAATATAGTTGGTATGGCTCTTGGTATTGAATTGCTTGAATGTTAAAGTGATACTGAATTTTAAAATGTGGCTTTAGTGAGATGCACTTTACTACAACCACTTCAATAAAATCCCAGATCTGTCCTTTGAAGGCTAATAGCAGCACTATCCTGTCAGTGGGGAAAATGTGTTTTAGGGATCGTAATTACTTTAAGCAAAGAGTTTGTGATAATGTTGATGGAAAATGTCGCAACTTACTCACGTTAGTGAATTGTGTGTGTTGTTTCTCGTATTATATTGATATTATATGTTTCCTGTGGCATTTTTATAGATTTGTCGGCAGCTTATCATACTGCCGACCACAAAATTATTCTACAAAAGCTTAACAGCATAAAAAATTACTACCAGCTCACCTGTATGGTACGGAACCTCCTTCAAAATAGAAGAATTTTTTGTTTAATTGCAGTGAAAAAGAGGTAGATGGAGACCCCTGAAGAATGGGTTACTCCAAGTAAGTGTCCTTGAATCACCCCTTTTCAGCATTTATCGCATCGACCAACCAACTAACCAACTGACCTGAAGGAACAAAAAAATTCATCTACACAGATGACCGTGCTGTTACCGCACATGCCAGCCAGTTTGAGACTGTTGAGCTAAAGCTGTCCGACACCCTGTAAAAGCTCACAATCTCCTACAGGGACAATCAGCTGAAACCGAATTTTTACAAGAACCTAGTCTGTTCTCTCCATCTTAAGAACAGAGAAGCTACTAGATCACTCCATATCCAGAGGCTCAATAGGCTGGCAGAATGGATGAAACCACACTAGGAACTTCCCCTTGGTCATGCAGAACGATGGTTGACATAGAAAGTGCTGAACAGACTGCGACCAGGTGTTACGAGATGGAAATCTAAATTGTTAATGTGGGTTTTTCAAGTATATTAATTGCTATGTGAATGTGGGTCACCACAGACAACTCCCTTCTTCAACGCAGACTGTGCCCAAAAACATGTAATATGGAAGACCTTACGAATGCAACATTGGACTCTCTGTAAGGTTTTTTTCGTTCTTGTGAGATTCCTTCTGTTGAATTTTAATACCTATGAAGACTGGCCTCTTCTTAAGGAGTCAACATCCCAACACAGCATCTTCTTCTCCAAGCACTGTACTCGATACGGGGTCACCTGCACTGCCCATATCCATCACAGTGAGCTTTCCTTCTTTACAATTATGTTTTATTGTTATTGATACGTATATTAAGCTGTAAAATTTCTCTTTCAAATGTGGCTGACTTGGTGTTCTTGACACAATAAATAAATAAATAAATAATATTTTCTTGAGTTACCCGGATTCCTTTCTTAGGGCTTGAATATATGATATGAGATATAAATGATATGAGTAAAGAAGTGAATAAGATTTTTTGCAGATAATGTTATTTTTATAGAGTAATAAATATGTTACAAGATTGTAAGAAACTGCAGAATGACCTCGATAATATTGTGAGGTGGGTAATAGGCAATGGTATGATGATAGACGGGGTTAAATGTCAGATTGTGAATTTCACAAATAGGAAAAGACTTCTGTTTTAATTTCTGCGTTGATGGGGGTGAAAGTTCCTTTTGGGGATCATTGTAAGCACCTAGGTGTTAATATAAGGAAGGATCTTCATTGGGGTAATCACATAAATGGTATTGTAATAAAGGGTACAGATCTCTGCACATTATTATGAGGGTGCTTAGGGGTTGTAGTAAAGATACAAAGGAGAGGGTATGTAATTATCTGGTAAGACCCAACTAGAGTATGGTTCCAGTGTATGGGACCCTCACTAGGATTACATTATTCAATAACTGGAAAAAGTCCAAAGAAAAGCAGTTCGATTTGTTCTGGGTGATTTCCGACAAAAGAGTAGCATTACAAAAATATTGCAAAGTTTCGGCTGGAAAGACTTGGGAGAAAGGAGACGAGCTGCTCGACCAAGTGGTATGTTGCGAACTGTCAGTGGAGAGATGGCATGGAATAACATCAGTAGACGCATAAGTTTGAGTGGTGTCTTTAAAAGTAGGAAAGATCACAATATGAAAATAAAGTTGGATTTTAAGAGGACAAATTGGGGCAAATATTCATTTGCATGAAGGAGAGTTATGGATTAAAATAACGTACCAAGGAAGATGTTAAATAAATTTCCAATTTCTTTGCAAACTTTTAAGAAAACGCTAAGGAAAAAACAGATAGGGGAATCTGCCACCTGGGCGACTGCCCTAAATGCAGATCAGTAATGACTGATTGAACATATATTATCCCGTGTCTCTTCAGACGGAATGCATCGTATTTCATGGGAATGACTCAATCAGACCACTGTTACTGTGATGAACTACCTATACTCTAAGCATGTTTCCTTGCGGTTGAGAGCGTTTGAGATGAAGAGTGTCCCTTGTGAGCCTGAAGGTACTATTAACATACGTATCACTCTGCATAGCCAACTGAAGCACATCAAACCGAAATTACAAGCATAAGTAGCCATTATTAGAGGGACAGGCAGCATTATGAACCCTCGTATTAGAACAGAAGAGTATGATTCCAAAACTCCATAACTCCATGTCCACGTTTTCTTTAATTAAACTTCTGGATAAGCCTTCAGAATATAACTTCAACATATATATATATATATATTACTTCAATACTTCAATGCTTCTTTCGTCCGATGTTAAAATTCTGCTAACTGCCCGTTGTGTGTGAGAATGATCTCGGTCCAAAAAGAAGGGAAATTTAGGACTTACACAGTCCATTATAAACGACTAGGTCTCATCTTTACGTGCGTTCGTGCACATATCTAGAACTATCTCTCGCACATGTTTACAAATTGTAACCTCATGAACTGTGAAGCAATTCCGATTAATTAAGATAATTATTCCATTGCAAAACGTCCGATGAAATAAACACTTGAGGATGTATTTTTTTATTACCATATCTATCAACAAGTAAGATCTGTGCATATAAATACGGGAGTGATTGAGAAGATCACTACGGCACTGAGTACAGTGAGAAAGAAGTTACCATGAAGTTCACGCTTGTTTTGTTGGTTGCACTGATCGCGGTTTTCACCGTGACGGCAGTTCCTGTGGAGGGAAAACCTGATGGAGGTAACTTACCAATAAAATAATGGTATAGCTCACAATGATTTTACTACTAAAGGCGGAAATACACTACTGTCACTTCACATGAACACTCGCTGAGCTGAGTCAGCGTGGAGGGGAGATTGATGATATCGCTGCATGTGGCGTGAAGACAGAAAACACACTGTCCTCACGTTCACAAATCACAGTATACTTCGTCCGATAGCAAGCTACGACAGTACATCCAGTTCATAGGAGTCTAATTATATTGTGATTGCCTGTGCTGTTTCTGTTGCCTATCGCAAACGGCAGTGGGTACATGAAACTAATTAGCGGCGGGAAGAGGGTTAATACCTCAATTTAGTAAGGGAGCTAAATGGGCATCCAGGAACATTACAGATGTACTTCAGCCTGAACAAAGATGAATTCAACTACTTACATAATCTCATGAAGATGAAATTATTGGCCAAAGTACGCAATTTCTAGAAGCTACCTGCACCGCGCAGAAATGAGCTGTATGCTTAAATTAAGTTTTTATTATTATTATTATTATTATTATTATTATTATTATTATTATTATTATTATTATTATTACTATAATAATCATAAGTGCAAATGAAGACGGTTTTGAACAACTGAATGTCTACTAAAATTAGTACATTGTAGTGCTCTCCTGTGACCTTTAATTCCTTTCCTAATTCGTCCGATGTCTCGTGCCGAATTTGCTGGTTTCTATAGTTAATCGAATCTATATCATAAAGATTATCATGCACCCGCGCCAATTCAATTAACATTTCTTCCATATCGCTAAGAGGAACTGCTTCTATTTACACATCACGTCGCTGGATATGTGCTAGAGCAGAAAAATGTGCTCCGCGTGCGGAGCGCTGTCACCAAATTCTACGTCACATTGACGTCAGTCGACGTGAACAGCCGTGACATGAGTGCAGTGTGATCACTCTACATTTCGTACAGTGTAGAAAAGCCATAGCACATCTTTCTGGACAGGTTGGATTACGTCACGATACGCTCGAACTCACGTGAATCGACAGTAGAGTGTTTTCGACTTTTCATTAATATGTGTGCTATAATAACTGGAGACCTTCCCGGAATAAGGATATAAGCAACAAATGAGTAAATTTTCAGGAGAGATGAAAATCATCTTTGGGGTACATTTCATGGTACACACTACTTGATGCCTTTGAGATATGGAGTTGGCGGGAAATGCTGTGTGTACCTGGGTGGAAGTAAGAACCAATATTTCCATTCTGAATGAACTGAACATCAAGAACCGTCTTTCTTCCCGCGTGAGTGAATGTTATCTCCAGTTCCTAGACCACATTTTGAGAAGAGAAGGAGGGAACTTCGAAAAGACCCTTTTGCAATGCAATGTTGAAGGCAGTAAACCATGAGGAAGAACAGCAAGTAGATGGTTAGATCAGGCAATGAAGATCACTGGCCTACCTCTTCAGATCATGTTAAGGAAAGCTGAAAACTGCTCTGGATGGAGGCATCTCGTCAAGGCTGCAACACAGAAATGATAGAGTTATGAAGTTTCGACACTCAGCAGTGAGCAAAACAAGTAATGATATTGTTGATACTGACCCTTTTAAGGTCCCTCGAAGTATATCTACCTTCCTTACCTATCAGCAAACCGGCATGAGATCTTTATCTTGGATCGTTAACGGGTTCATCGTCACTTGCTTAGGTAAGAGGCGGGTTTCAGTAATTTTAAGCTAATGTCTACAATGAGGGGAGTCGAGTCAAAAGAAATGGACGTTTTATTGACCATTGGCGATGAAGTCGAAGAAACTTGTACCATCTCTAAACAACGAACTCAGTTTTGCTCGATAATAATAATAATAATAATAATAATAATAATAATAATAATAATAATAATAATAATAATAATAACGATGGTGAGAGACGCTGGCTTTGGAGACTTTAATTTAACTTCCTAAGGGGCATCCTTATTAAAAACCACTGTCTAAATTTAAGAATGAAATAAAGAAGGTCTGGAGATCCTTAAGAACGGTTTCCATGTGAGACTGCATGTACCACCATAATGATTCTGATGATCCAGCCCCCGTAACACGAGCTCTGAGTTCTTGGTATAATTAAGGTAGTCCAATCCGTATGTGCCACACAGTTGTTGTACGGCATGGACCCTTAATTGAATCGATGTGAAGTGAGACTATATCATGGACCGACATCTAAATTTGTGATTTACGTTAAAGTCACTGTGGGTGATGACCGCAAGCAAAATGATGCTATAATGGCGGATGGCCGTAATCTAAGTCACTAAGTTTGATGACCCCATGAGCATCCAACTCCAAAGTTGAAATCAGAACACAATTATGTTACTGTAGTTGATGACCAAGGTTTCCACATTTATAAATCCGCAGCACATCTGATGCTCAACAAATCAAAATCAAAATAACAACAACAACAAACGCTCACAACAATTGTGGCAGTAAAGTGCCTTGCTATCGGACATGTCCCGTTAATCGTTACGTTCATAAATTGAAATTTTCCAGCAAATAAAAATAAGATTTCCAGAATATATTTTCAAGTTAGTCACTTGGTTTTAAGCTAATTCTCAAAATACGATTCCACTGAATTTAATAAATGAATAAGTGAAGTAATCTCATAATCCTAATTAACAACAAATTTTATCTATCCCGGACGATTGGTTTCATTTAACTCCCTAACCATTTAATTACATTTTTCTTACCATTCGCATCTGTTTATCAGAATCCTCCTGGCTGTAAACCAGTTTGAAGTTCAAACGTAAGACATAGGACGACACCACAGCATAGAGGCGTGATGTTACACCACATTTCCACTGAAATCTCAATTTTCAAACATTTCTTGGTTACATCCTAATTCCGGGGAGGTATCCAATTATGCATTGCGATACAAAGTGAATTTCCCCGATTGAGGCTTACTCAAGATCAAGTACAATATCTCAGAATGAAATACGAACTTGGATGGCGGAAGTTATTGTGGAACAGCTGCTGACTATGTAAGGCCATGCAATGAAGTACGTAATTACATTTTGACAAGATATGTTCGCACATTTCGGTATATTCCGCCAGGAATTGTGAACGTATTGTTAAAATGGGCATATATTTTTATAATATTGAAAGGATATAGACTACTATAAATAACATTAGTAGGCTACTGAATGTATATTGTATATTCCACTATACATAGTCCAAGAAATAAGGCCCAAACGCACATAAGTAAAGATTGATTGATTGATTGATTGATTGATTGATTGATTGATTGATTGATTGATTGATTGATTGATTGATTGATTGATTGATTGATTGATTGATTGATTGATTGATTGATTGATTGATTGATTGATTGATTGATTGATTGATTGATTGATTGATTGATTGATTGATTGATTGATTGATTGATTGATTGATTGATTGATTGATTGATTGATTGATTGATTGATTGATTGATTGATTGATTGATTGATTGATTGATTGATTGATTGATTGATTGGAACTACTGAAAATTTCCGGTTTCTTGAAAATTTCGAAAATTGTTAAACAGGTAGATGAAATCTTCAAAACCAAGATTATATACGGTAAATACTGTTCTCCTAGCTGTCACAACAGTCATAGAAGTCGTTAAATTTAATTTTTCGTGTCTTTTAGAGACATAAAATTCAATGAGGTTTTATATTCGCACATAATAATAGATAACTTTTATTGCTATTTAAATCACGTGTGTTGTTTGCTATATTAACGAGGAATTGATTAACATATCCATTTTATTTTTATTTCACAATGAAAAATATCCGAATACATCAGCTTAATTAGTTTCGACAGTTGAATAAATCTGTACTGTCAAATGAATGGGACCGTGAATGATTTTATGCGAATCAAAAATTAATGAATAATCAGCATGGTGAGGTTGAACTTCCAGGAGAAGCACGTAGCTATTCAACAAGCGAGTATCAATGCAGCGCATGTTTAAATGCAGTGTGCAGATTTCAGTTCCTGTAGAATTGCATAAATTTTGGTGCGAGACTCGAAAACTGAACTCATAAATTAATTTCAAAAACAATTGCATGAATACCTCCAACGATTAGTGAACGCATTCCATCTCTTATTTTGAAAAAAAAAACCGTAGTGACTTTCAAATTATGTTTTAATGTGGGGAAGGTGGACAAATGCAGTAAATAGCTTTCCAGAACATGTCAATAAATAACTTCAATATAATGTATTCATCATTTAATATAATGAAAACTGTGAACAAAAGAAGCTTGTTATAGCGCAAAAATGAATATCAAACAACTTTCTTTTTCTAAACTAAGGCGCTGCCCGATTTCTTCTGAAAGGCCCCATATGCATTTTCTCATTAATTGAAATACAAATCACTAACACTTACATGAAAAGACACCATACACAACATGCACTATATTTTCTAAAAAAACAGTACTCCCTAAAAATGGAGTTATCGGAGAATTAAATCAGAAGTGCTAGAAAGTGCACAATAATATGTAGCTATGAATTATACTTGTTACTGAATTTAAGCTCAATTCCCTAATCCAAAAATTAACCACTTAAAAATTCTCCTCGTTCGTCTTTGATACATGCTGTAATCGCTCTTCGGAATTTTTCTCATTTTTGGAATCAAAAGTATATTGGTTTCGGAAAATAATAAATGCATTAGCTATTAGTTTTAGAGTTTTCCAGGGGACACGAAAGTGTTCAACATTTTTGGTTGGAAAGAGAGCTTCTTTAACCACATTTTTTTTTCTAAATGCTAACGTACACAGTGGTCTAGATTTCATTCCGAAATTTTCCCATTGCAATGTTCCTTATCTATTTTACACTTAATAGTTTTATCTTTAAGGAAATTAAATGCTGGTGTACCAATACAGTACCAGTATCAGTAAAATTCTACAACTCGGCTCGTAATACAGACCCTATTACAAGACACTATTTTTTGCCCTCTACAGGAGGAACCATCCCTTTCACATCGAATATCTCCTGAGCATTTATAGTGATAAGTGGGTTTTATGTAGGTGAATAACAATACGGAGCACATGAAAGAACTGCAATATGTGTCCCGTGATTAAATAACCACAGAGTTAATCATAAAAATTGTTCTTTCTATATGGGGCTATGCGCATCGCAGGTGTAGACATATTTGGTCGTAGGTAACCACGTTCAACGATGCAGTTATTTCCACTCAAATACGTAGCACTGGCCAAAACGAGTACTGAAGACTGTATGTTTTTAAATGTGGCGCCATTAACTCTTACATGCGGCATGCCATCGACATACGCAGCTCTGTCTTGTTATCATGATCTACGGACTACTATCGATATTGGCCAAAGGAACACCCTGAGAGCCAGTTCCGCATGACACTGTAGAACCAATTACACCATTGTACGTATAATATCGCTGTTATACCAAACCCGTTAATGTGATAATGCATTTCCTCTCTATAATTTTTCCTTGAGACTTGGCACATTTCCCAGTCACATATTGATATGCAGTCCATCAGAACAATTTTCGTTGAATTGATTTTTCCTATGCGCCTGTGTAAAGGAAAATGAACCTTACTGTACCGTACTCTAGGAATGTATTTTTGCATGACACATTGATCCACTCCTAAAAACTTATGTATTTAAGGTTAATTTACCTTTACACTGCATAATAGGAAAATGAATACAACGAAACGGTTCTAATGGTCTGCACTCCAGTATGTATCTGAGAGGTGTGTCCAGTCGAAAGGGAAATAATGGATAGGAAGAGGATTGTCACTTTCCGAGTTTTGGCACCTCAGCGACGATATGAACTATATGAGGAAGATTAGCATCCAAAAACAAACTTACGGCACATATCACCCAGTTTGAGCTTTGGCCTGCTTGAGGGTTGTTGCCTGCCCATAATGACAGTCGATATCGGAGTTCAGTGGGAGGATAACTTCGGCGTAATTGCTTGATTTTCATGACCGTGTCTGTCCCCTCTCATTTCAGAAAGATTTTCCAATTATTTTACCTAGGAAGAATAAATACCATTACAGGACTTAGTCCAGAATTATAAGTTTTCGAAATGGCCAGAAATCGAATATAGGGCATCGGAGTAAAAGGCAGGCACTCGATCGCTTCACCAAGGGGGGCTATTATTACGACGAGTAACTATATAATGTTTGAGTCATTCGTGCTTTATTATACCCTACAGAGATGTTCTCCATTCTTGTTACAGAAGTTCCTGCTCGCCAACCAAGGATTTCCTGTAAGATTCCCGGTGGCTGCGCTACTCACTGCTTTATCACAGGTCATGGAAGTGGAAAATGCAAAAATGGTGTTTGTTACTGCAACAACTAGCACTGATCTTCAACATTTGTAATCAGACTTAAAAATACTAGTGTATTCAGTAATAATCCACGAACAATTAAATAATGACAGTTCATTTGAAAGATCATTACCCAAATCTTTAAAATTACATTTGAATAAAACAATTCACCTAATATTATTCTCAATATTTATCTGTCTGTCTAACCTTTTGAAAGAAAAGTGTATCGAGGAAATATTTATACTTGTTCAATGTAATTAGATCTATGTCCAATGAATAAGTGAACTCTACCTGGAAGATTGAAGCACGTAGATAAGACTTGGTTCTAAAAGTGGACGGAATAATTCTGGAAGTATGTTGCGTTATATTTTGCTGAGTTTCTCTGACGCGAATACATTTCTCAGTCATGCCCCAAAAATGTTTGAGTAAGAGGGGACTTGATATTTGAGTGACCTCATCGCTGGTCTCTCAACAAGGCGGCTGTGGTTCAATAGTTCAATGCACGACTGTCTGTTTTCATTCTGGAGTCTGGTTGGATCATCAAATGGCATCATAAAAGGTAGTATGTATATAACGTGCTATTGCAGCACAACCAGCTTTAAGAATAGCATATTTCATAACACTCAGACGCACTAGTCGTGGTTGTAGTGTAGTTTTTCTGCTCTACCCGCACCTCAACAGCTTCCACACAATCACAGTCATAAGTGAAACTGAAACTTCAGTAGAATTGTTATTTTGCTCTGCCCTGCGCCGAGAGACCGATGCAGGAATATTGCGTCCTTCAAGGAAAGGCTACAGGCGGACTAATGAATCTAATATTTTCGAATTATCAATGATATCCTTGAGTTACGAATGTCAGGTAAAACGAGGGGTCTGGTGCTTCTGATCACGAATTTTAATCACTTAAAAATTGCAAGATTGATTTGATTACATGGTTGAGGAAGATATGCAACTTAATGGGAATAGGAAGCGTTTGATGGAATTCTGTGCTAGTATGGGTTTAGCAGTTACGAATAGATTCTCCAAGCGTAAAGCTGTTCAACGCTACACATGGGAGGGTAGGGGTACCAGATCCATAATAGAGTATATCTTAACCGACTTCGAATTCAGGAAATCTGTTAGGAATGCACGGGTTTTCCGGGGAGGTTTCAAAAATACAGACCACTAATCTGATCTGTCGTGAGCTGAGTATCTCTAGGCCTAGGATAGAGAAAGTGAAATCTGTCTGGAAACGAATAAGGATGGAAAATCTCCAGAACGAGGAAATTAGACAGAAGTACATAGATATGATTAGTGAGACGTTACGAACAGTGGACAGTATGCAGGTTCAGGATATAGAAAGAGAATGGGTGGCATACAGGGATGCTATAGTAGCAACAGCATGGGAATGCCTTGGAACAAATGTGTGGGAAGATGGGAAAAAGCGAACATCTTAGTGGAATGATGAAGTAAGAGCAGCTTGTAAACGTAAAAAGAAGTCTTATCAGAAATGGCTCCAAACAAGGGCTGATGCAGACAGGGAGTTTTACTAAGATGAAAGAAACAGAGCGAAACAAGTCATTGATGAATCCAAAAGGAAGTCGTGGGAATATTTTGGTAATAAACTGGAAAGGCTAGGTCAAGCAGCAGGGAAACCTTTCTGGACAGTAATAAATAATCTTTGGAAGGGAGTAAAATCGAAATGAACAGTGTTTTGGGTAATACAGGTCAACTCATAAGAGATCCCAGGGAATCACTGGACAGTGGAGGGAATATTTTGAAAATCTTCTCAACGTAAAAGGAAATCTTCCTGGTGATGTTGCGAACAACCAAGCTCATGGCGAGGAGGAAAATTATGTTGGTGACATTACGCTTGAAGAAGTGGAAAAGGTGGTGAATAAACTCCATTGTCTTAAAGCAGCAGGAATAGATGAAATTAGACCAGAAATGGTGAAATATATTGGGAAGGCAGGGTTGAAATGGTTTCACGGAGTAGTAAGATTAGCATGGAGTGTTTGTAAGGTACCTTCAGATTGGAAAAATGCAACCATTGCACCTATCCATACGCAAGGGAACAGGAAGGATTGCAACAATTATCGATATATCACATTGATTAGTATACCAGGCAAAAAATTCACTAGCGGCTTGGAAGGGAGGGTGAGATCAGTGGTTGAGAGGAAGTTGATTGAAAACCAGTGTGGTTTCAGATCACAGAGGGGCTCTCAGTATCAGATTTTAAGTATGCGCCAGGGTTATTAAAATGCTACGAGAGGAATATACAGTTATGTTTATGTTTCGTAGACCTAGCGAAAGCATATGGCAGAGTACCAAGGGATAATATGTTCGCAATGCTGAAGAACTATGGGATTAACGGGAGGTTATTAAAATCAATCAAAGGAATTTATGTTATCAATTGGGCTGCAGTGAGAATTGATGGTAGAATGAGTTTTTGGTTCAGGGTACTAAACCTTTCCATCGGTTGGGGTCTATGTTTCCGCCAGCTCCTCGGGGTAAAAATATTGACTTCATCCTTAAAATATGATAATATTATCGCAGGTTCCGTTGAAGAGTAAGACCATGTGCATTAACATATTATTTAACCCACAAACTCTACCAATGCATTCCATCATTTATCATATCATCTCAATAATCCTTGTTATTAATAGTTATATAACCCTACAGCCACATATCATTACCTATATTTCATAACAAAACTCAGAAATAATCCTTACACTAGTTTATTAGCATGCTAATTTCGTATGAAAGAAAACAAAATTGAAATATGTGTTGTAGAGAAAACAAAATGTAAATACAATAATTAACGGTCTTATATACATTGATTCTTTTTATCAACATAGTTGTACTTGGGTCTATTGTATTCTTACATCCATCATTTTGCCATTAATGCTTCGCTGAATTACATGAATCCATCATTTGGCATAAGTATTGCTCATAGGGTATTTTTTCTACAAGGTCATATTCTTTATTCTTGGTGAGATGTTAAGGATTTTTCATATTTGTTATTTGGTATTTAATTTTTGGTATTTGGTACTTGATACTTGGGTTTTCATGTTCATTCTGCTAGATACGAGATAATTAACAAGTTTCCTCACTGTGGCTTTAAACTGACACCATACCCTAAAATATTATTGTAATTAGAAATATTGAGTAGGTAATATTATATCAAATCGTTTATGACATTGGAAATCAAATATGTAATCGATAAGTGCCACTAATGAAATAGCCTATCGTTATTAACTCTGAAATTGTGCCACTCATTTAGGCCTATATATGTGCTAATATTAACGATGTCTACTCTTATTTCATCTACCGCTGTGCCATTACTTCGACGTTATATCGTTCCTCAATCTACATTTTATTCTGGGAGACATTCTCGTTCTGTAGGATGATAATTCCTGATGTCCCTACATATATACCAATAAGTATCCTAAACTCAACAACCATGCATAATCTTTCACGTCATATCACCATCGACATTAAATTCAGCTATTCTGTAACTCAATATCCACATCAACATGAGTTAACCTCATAGCTTTCATTTTATTTAACATGGATTATCAATATCTGCCACACGAAACCGTTACAACAACTTCCTCCCTATAACCTTACAACGAAAATAAAACATTATACCACAATTCTCTCATTACTACACATTTCTCATGTACCTCTTCTTATTAATCTACCAGAATATATATATTCGCCGCCTCTGTGGTGTAGTGGTTAGCGTGATTAGCTGCCACCCCCGGAGGTCCGGGTTCGATTCCCGGCTCTGCCACGAAATTTGAAAAGTGGTACGAGGGCTGGAACGGGGTCCACTCAGCCTCGGGAGGTCAACTGAGTAGAGGCGGGTTCGATTCCCACCTCAGCCATCCTCGAAGTGGTTTTCCGTGGTTTCCCACTTCACCTCCAGGCAAATGCCGGGATGGTACCTATCTTAAGGCCACGGCCGCTTCCTTCCCTCATCCTTGCCTATCCCTTCCAATCTTCCCATCCCCCTACTAGGCCCCTGTTCACTATAGCGGGTGAGGCTGCCTGGGCGAGGTACTGGTCATACTCCCCAGTTGTATCCCCCGACCAAGAGTCTGAAGCTCCAGGACACTGCCCTTGAGGCGGTAGAGGTGGGATCCCTCGCTCAGTCCGAGGGAAAAGCCGAACCTGGAGGGTAAACAGATGATGATGATGATATATATATTCTCATTTCGCTTCCATTAAATAATATTTCTATTATGGTTTGACACTCCCACGACGATATATTCATCTTATAAAACACAGATTCCTAATATAATCCATCTCTTCGTATGATAAAGTCATTACAGCCATGTCAGTCGATTTGGTTTACTCAAAGATTAGGTTATGCTCTGCAATTAATGTCCACTCTTTTCAATCTTCCCTTATTTCATAGTAAAATAAACTTTCCGTGTAAATTGGAATGTTAATATCAATATACACACCTCACGTATGTTGACAGTAACCTATAATTGCATTTTGGTTATATCTGCTACTTAAATTGACACACACTCGCGGTTAATTGCTTAAGATCTAATACTGACATTCACAATCTGGCACATATAGTTCGTCTATAGGTAACACTCAATTGCCTTTAATACAACAACTACTATTAAATTTATATGTATATCGGAAACTTATCTCTTATTTCGACTCGCGTTGGTCAGCTGCTGGCTTCTTCTTCTTCTTCTTCTTCTTCTTCTTCTTCTTGAAAGGTGTGGTTGGACTCATGTGTTATCGTCCAAGCTGCTGGCTCCTGGTTGTACGCTATGCCATCTCTGAGAAGTTATATTCCATCTCCGGTCACGTCACAGCTGGTTACTGGGCGTCGTAGTCTTGGTCTCCGTCATAGTAGCCTGGGCAGTCTTTCTCCATCAGGTTAAGCGGTTCTCATCATGCTGGCGGTGTCCATGCAAGAATAAAACAATATTATACTAGCAGAATAATTATCTAATTCATTCATTTTAAACATTAGCAGATGTGAATAAATGCTAGTATTTTTCCTATATCTTGAAATTGCACTTTTATATGAATTTAAATGCGGCTTATTCTCATCAAATAGGTCTTTTTCTTCATGCTGGCTAGCACTTCTAGGTATTATTTCTGTTATTTTTTATTATATTCAGCCACTTATAGTGCTAGAATTTGCCCTTTCTCTTCGATCTTGCACCGGTCCGTTTATTCCTTTTCTTCCAATATGTGAAATTGAAATATACAGGGTGAGGCGAAATTCGCGCACTCGGGCGTCACAGCGTGACTACTCACATGCCAGCAATAAAATAATGTCTCTCACATAAGATCGTCCGGCGAGTAGAAAAAGAACCTTGAAGAGTGGCAGTCTGGCAACACTGTAACCACGTGTACGGTAACTACCTCTGTCAGCACGTGACAGTCGTCCTGTACAGTTCGGTGCAGTGGATAGAGTTCTGGTTTAGCATGCAGGAGGTCGAGGGTTCGACCCTGGGTTGAGGCGCTTTTTAATTTGCTAATTTCCATTGGATATTACATACTCAAATACAGTAAGACACCGTTTCTTAGGTCAGATGTATCCTACATTTGCAAAATTTAGTTACGCTGAACACGTTGTAACGCATCTAGTAGATGAAGTGGTGCTAATAAATTCACGCCCACGACGTGGAAAGGGCGTCTTTCAAAGCTGACCAATGAAAACGAATGTTCGTCCATTTCTAGGATCGTAGTATGTAAGTGCAAATGGTTTCTAGAGGACCAGCTGCAATCGCTGTTGACGATTAAGATGCCAGATACCATACCACCTGGACTACATTTACGAAATAAGAAAACATACGCCTCAACCGAAGATCGACCCCTCAACCTCCTGCATGCTAATCCAAAACTCTATCCACTGCTGCAACTGTACAGCATGACTAGGATGTGCTTACAGAGGTAGTTACCCTACATGTGATTTTACAGTGTTGCCTGATTGCCACTCTTCAACGACCTTTTTTTTTTTTTGCTACGGGCTTTACGTCGCACCGACAGAGATAGGACTTATGGCGACGATGGGATAGGAAAGACCTAGGAGTTGGAAGGAAGCGGCCGTGGCCTTAATTAAGGTACAGCCCCAGCATTTGCCTGGTGTGAAAATGGGAAACCACGGAAAACCATCTTCAGGGCTGCCGATAGTGGGATTCGAACCTACTATCTCCCGGATGCAAGCTCACAGCCGCGCGCCTCTACGCGCACGGCCAACTCGCCCGGTCAACGACCTTTTTCTCCCGGATATACTCGCAGGACGAACTTTTGTGAGATACATTTTTATATTGCTGGCATGTGAGGAGTCGTGCTGCGACGCCCGAGTGCGCGAAATTTTCGCTTCAACCTGTATACGTTTCCCCTCGTCTTGACTAATTCTTTAGCTGTGAATAATCGAATTCTTCACCAATATTTATATTTTAAATACACAGTTCTCTTCCTTTTTGTTGGTCAGCCTTTCCTTAAATTATTTTTTCAAATGCTATCTTCTTTCTCAAAGTAGTAAGAATTAATGGAATTCAATTATTTCTCAAGACAATAGTTGTTCCAATATGAAACCCTTTTCCGATGGTCTTTCATAAGTCTCCGCCTTCTAAACTGTGATTAACTTGCTTCTTTGTGACAGTTCATATGTCGCATGAAGCCAGCGCACGCCATTTTGTCCGCTATGTCTCTGCGAGTAGGATCGCCTCGACTTTAACGTAATGGTACAGTACTGACAGGGGTTACACAAGGCTGTAACCACTCATTTTTGTTGTTCATAGTTTACATGGATCATCTGCTGAAAGGTATAAAGTGGCAGGGAGGGATTCTGTTAGGTGAAAATGTAGTAAACAGTCTGGCCTATGCTGACGAATTGGTCTTAATGGTCTTAATGGCAGATTTTGTCGAAAGCTTGCAGTCCTTTTTTTTTTTTTTTTTTTTTTTTTGCTACTTGCTTTACGTCGCACCGACACAGATAGATCTTATGGCGACGATGGGACAGGGAAGGGCTAGGAGTGGGAAGGAAGCGGCCATGGCCTTAATTAAGGTACAGCCCCAGCATTTGCCTGGTGTGAAAATGGGGAAACCACGGAAAACCATTTTCAGTGCTGCCGACAGTGGGGTTCGAACCTACTATCTCCCGAATACTGGATACTGACCGCACTTAAGCGACTGCAGCTATCGAGTTCGGTAAAGCCTGCAGTCTAATATACTGAAACTTGAAAATGGGTGCAATGAGTATGGTATGAAAATTAACCTTTCGAGGACTAAACTGATGTCAGTAGGTAAGAAATTCAACAGAATTGAATGTCAGATTGGGGTAAAAACCTGGAACAGGTAGATAATTTCAAGTATTTAGGATGTGTGTTCTCCCAGGATAGTAATATTGTAGGTGAGATTGAATCAAGGTTCGGTAAAGCTAATGCATTGAGCGCGCAGTTGCGATCAACAGATTCTGTAAGAAGGAAGTCAGCTCCCGGACTGAACTATCTTTATATCGGTCTGTTTTCAGACCAACTTTGCTTTATGGGAGCGAAGGTAGGAGAGACTCAGGATAACTCATTCATATGTTAGAAAGAAGTAACAGACATGAAAATAGCGGGAATGATTGCTGGTACAAAACGGTGGAATCAATGGCAGTAGGTTACTCGGAATTAGGATATGATTATGATGATGATGTTGCTTGTTGTTTGGAGGGCCTAACATCTAGGTCATCGGTCCGAATATGGAGATAAAGGCTAATTTAAGAATGAGCTCGATGGATGAAGCTGTACGCATAAAGAGGCTTGGACGTTCGGGTCATGTGTGGCGAATGGCGGAGGATGTTACCTAGGAGAATAATGGATTCTGTTATGGTGGGTAAGAGAAGTAGAGGAGACCAAGACGACGATGGTTATACTCAGTTTCTAACGATTTGAAGATTAGAGGTGTAGAACTAAATGAGGCCACAGCACTAATTGCAAATAGAGGATTGTGACGACGCGTAGTAAACTCACAGAGGCTTGCTGACTGAACGCTGAAAGGCACAACGGTCTACAATGATGTATGTACGTGATTTCAAAATAAAACCTTAATCACTTTGTGTCATTTCAGCTGTATTTTAAATTTAAGATACCCTGCGTTATCCGATTCTTTTTTTTTTTTTGCTAGGGGCTTTACGTCGCACCGACACAGACAGGTCTTATGGCGACGATGGGATAGGACAGGCCTAGGAGTTGGAAGGAAGCGGCCGTGGCCTTAATTAAGGTACAGCCCCAGCATTTGCCTGGTGTGAAAATGGGAAACCACGGAAAACCATTTTCAGGGCTGCCGATAGTGGGATTCGAACCTACTATCTCCCGGATGCAAGCTCACAGCCGCGCGCCTCTACGCGCACGGCCAACTCGCCCGGTGTTATCCGATTCAACCGGCGTCATGTATGTCCGGATATTAGAGATTTTACTGTACCACAAATACCTTAGTAATTAAGAGAATAAGATATCTTTTATGTACTGAATCTCAGTGATGGAAGTCTAGCGTGTAGACACCCTATATACAGCATGCACGTCAGTGAAGTAGGTACCTACCTAAGATGAATTCTAATTATGAAAACAGCGCAAACAACCAGCCCCCGAGCCACAGGAATTAACCAATAAACCTAACCCTACGCGGGCGGAATCGTTTTAAGTCTCTGTACACTGTCCGAAATTACGGCAAATTAAAACTCATACAAAATTATCCAACGCTAGCTATTAACATACATAAGGACGTAATATTAATTAGTTACCTTGAATATTCGATGTGCTCCATCGCAGAGGTACGTAAGATATTATCGAATTTTTTCGCGGCAGCATGTTAGTGCAAAAAAATGTTAAGAGTCATTCCACAAAAAAACTTATTACGCCATTCGAAGTCCTTATATCAGATAGTGTTGAAGATCTGATTCTGCATTGTTCTAGTTGGAGGTGTTGCCTGTTGTTTCCGTCTGTTTTCATGAATTACTGTTTTCTGGTGAATTATGTCAAAATATTGGTATCAAAAAATAGTGAAAAGTACTCTGTAGGCTCAGTCACCACGTCGATATATGAATGTTAAACTGGTACTTGATTAATGCTGTATTTAAGAATGGTACTTGCAGGTATCGGGTCTAAGTTACAGTACTTACCTCAATCCTTTCGCCAGCTGTTACATTCTCCGGGGCACCTGAGACGCTCTTGCACTGAGAAGACTTACTAGTTGAATTTTTGTCTTCGGACACTTCAAATGAAAAATCTACTACTCCTTCTAAAAATGTTTTCATTCCTCCCCTGAAGGGCGAGTCGGGCCTCCTAGACGGTGACGCCGTCTCTCAGACCGGGAGATTTATTACGGTGAAGGAGATGCTCGGAGAAAGTGAGGGGGTTGGCGGCCGTGGCCTATACTAGGAACTGTCCCGGCATTCGCCTTAGTGCAGGAAAATGGAAAACTACGGAAAACCATTCTCAGGACAGCTGACGGTTGTGGCCAGCCGTGAGTTCCAGCCCTGTCCCGTCTCCCGAATTCAGAGGCGTAGAGCCACGGTAGAGCCATGGCCATCCCTCCACTGCTTGGTTGGTCGGTCAGAGTGCAGAGCTGCCGGACCACGAAGCAGTCACCGCTACCTGAGGGCCGAGACCCACTCTGCATCTACCGACCATGGAAAAGCACTTTCATCTACATCCGTAGGGTTCAAAATTGAAAATATACACTGCTCACTGAATCTGTTTTTACTAACCACGTCAAAAAATAGCTATATAAATCACAAAAAGCCGGTCTCAAAACTCGCGACGCACGCTTGACTGAACACGAAAGTCTCTTACAGCTCCTAAAAAGGTAGCAAGAAGATAACGCAACTCGATTCGAAGATTCTCCTTTCAGTAAGACCTATAAATGTCGTTTATTGCCATCTGCTGAGTTTTTTTTTATTACTACGTGGTCGGTGACACTGGAATCTTGGACCATTTAATATATTAAATTCCGCCCTCTGAGGGTTAAAATTACTAACGCGGCAGAAAATCGAAGCCAGGACCACATGATCCGTGGCCGTGGAGCCAGACAATTTTTTTTTTTTTTTTTTGGTTATCTGATTACTAACAGAGATTCTAGTTTCGAAAACTGAGCAGGTTATGCACAACAAAAATTAATACTAATGTGATACTTGATCTCGCTTACTGAACCAGTCTGTTCATTTATATCAGACTGAATTCCGCTGAGTATCAGCCTTAAGTCGGTCTCCACAGGCTACGGTATTTGTCTGTGATGTGCTCGACTCTTGAAAAACGTTGCTCGCATAAATATATTGTCCACATGGGGTACCAAGAATTTGATTCCCTCTCGGTGAAAAATGAAATATCGTATAGCTTTTAGTGCCGGGATATCCCAGGAAGGGTTCGGCTTGCCAGGTGCAGGTCTTTCTATTTGACTCCCGCAGGCGACCTGCGCGTCGTGATGAGGATGAAATGAGGATGAAGACAACACATACACCCAGCCCCCGTGCCAGTGGAATTAACCAATTAAGGTTAAAATCCCCGAACCCGGGACCCTCTGAACCGAAGGCCAGTACGCTGACCGTTCAGCCAACGAGTCGGACTCCCTCTCGGTGAACTCCAGTTAGACATATCGGGCTTTAATCTAAATGCTAGAAATAGAAAAGCCAATTGAGGGCCAAAGATGGAAAAGGGTAAAATTGCCGAAATACGAAAAATGTGGGGGGTTTTGTAATAAAGGGATGTACTAGTCATGCCGCATATGGTGGTAACTTGTGCGTGTGCCTGAGGTTATTAGTTTAGTTGGTTGGAAGTTCATCAAGTAGAGCCACAGTCCATTGTGCCCAGCTGAGTTTGGTGGGGTAGGGTGAATGTGCCAACGTCTCGCGCTGCAATTCTTCTGTGCTGTCCATTGGCTAAATGGTTAGCGTGCTGGCCGTTGGTCACTGAGGTCCCGGGTTCCATTCCCGGCAAGGTCGGGAATTTTAACCGTAAATGGTTAATTTCTCTGGCACGAGGAGTGTGTGTATGTGTCGTCATCATCATTTCATCCTCAGCGTGACGCGCAGGTCGCCTACGGATGTCAAATCAACAAGACCTGCATCTGGCGAGCCGAACTTGTCCTCGGACACTCCTGGCACTAAAAGCCATACGCCATTTCATTTCATTATTTTTTTTCATTGTGTCAGTATGTTATCACTCATGTATTTTCTCATTTCTGAGCAACTTAATTAATGAAATGAAATTTTCTGAAGCTAAATATTGTTATGTTATTATATAAAATATATTGGATGTAGTATACTTGCACTTCAAAGGCCGTAGGTGATCATTAATTCCTGGTCTCCTTTGGTAGGTTCCTTTTGCTAGTGGCTACACGTCGCACCGACACGGATAGGTCTTATGGAGACGATGGGACAGGAAAGGGCTAGGAGTTGGGAGGAAGCGGTCGTGGCCTTAATTAAGGTACAACCCCAGCATTTGCCTGATATGAAAATGGTAAACCACGGAAAACTATCTTCATGGCTGCCGAAGGACTCTTTTGGTAGCGAAGGGTGAAAGTGCCATTGTGCTTGGGAACTGTATTTTGGCGTTTCCTCGAAAAGAAATGTTTCTAATATTAATAATTACTAATGTTATTGACATTACATCCCACTAACTGTTTTTACGGTTTTCGTAGACGCCGAGGTGACGGGATTTATTCCCACAGAAGTTCTCTTACGTGCCAGTAAATCCACCGACACGAGGCTGACGTATTTGAGCATCTTCAAATACCAACGGACTAAGCCAGGTTCGAACCTCCAAAATTGGTTTAAAGGCCAGCAGACACTTGGTGTATTCGACAGCAGTATGCTATGTGCCGCCACTGGGTTTTGTCATCTCCTGATCTCATCATAACCTTCCTTCATATCACACACAAGCGCGTAGGTCATCCATGGGCGACAACAGAAAGTCCTGCAACAGGCGAGCGAGCATGTCCTGGGATATTCCAGGCACTAAAAACAATATGCAAAGTAAATAACGTGCGTTCAGCAAGAACTCCACTCGTAAACCACTCATTCATTACGTACACTTACAGTTAACCATGCTCTCGGCGCTGCCGGTTCGCGCATTCTATTCCCGCTACTCGGGAACAAAGCAAGCATTTCCCTAGACAAGCAGAAACGGCCAAAGTGCCGGTAACTTTCTGCTGGTTGTCCCTGTATTACACTACGTACTAACGTGCAGTTTTCTATACTCGGCAGTTAGCGTCACTCCCGTCGGAGTGTCTACCTTGCAAGGGCTGCACCAGGCAACGATAGGGTTGCGTGTTCAGATAACGTTTAGAGCTATGCCGGCGGGAGCACATGGTCCTGGTAGAACCACCGAAGCCGGACAGATCTAAGGGGATGATCCAGACTAAGAGTGATACACTGGTCCTCCAGGTTGGGGGTTGGACATAGGGTTAACTCCCCTACCTCGTAAAAAGACAAATGTTATGGACAGCCTAAGACAGGAAAAGCTGATAAATTTGTGACTACCCGGCGAGGAAAGCGGCTTAAGAGAAGGAAAAATGATGTCATAGTAGCAACGTGGAATATAAGGACATCAAAGAGACCTGGCAAGTTGAAGGTATTAAGGAATGGACTGGATAAGTATGGAGTGAATACAACAGCATTGCTGGAACTAAGATGGAGGCAAGACAAAGCAAAGTAATCCCCGTACAGGCCATGAAGGCCCTTGGAGTGGTGGAAGGTAAAGGCTTCCACTATCTGTAACCTCGGCACTTGATGGGTAGAGTGGTTAGCTACACGCCACCGAGCTCGATAGCTGCAGTCGCTTAAGTGCGGCCAGTGTCCAGTATTCGGGAGATAGTAGGTTCGAACCCCACTGTCGGCAGCCCTGAAAATGGTTTTCCGTGGTTTCCCATTTTCACACCAGGCAAATGCTGGGGCTGTACCTTAATTAAGGCCACGGCCGCTTCCTTCCCACTCCTAGCCCTTCCCTGTCCCATCGTCGCCATAAGACCTATCTGTGTCGGTGCGACGTAAAGCAACTAGCAAAAAAAAAAATAGCTACACGCCCGACCGCCTTTGCCCCCAGGAATTAACCTGGTACTCATTTTTGGTGTAGACTGAGTGAACCTCAGGGCCACGTGCATTTCCGGAAGTGGAAATCTCATTTCTTAAATTTTACGACTTCCTGACGGAGATTCGAACCCATGTTATTCCCGGCGAACCGAGCACAGCTTTACCAGGCAGCCCCTGTACTAAGATGGAAGGATCAAGGGATAATAATGTCTGGTCAACATATCCTGACCTACAGTGGAGGAGAAGAAGGCAGTAATGGCACAGGATTCCTCATACAAAAGTCTGTAAAGCAACGCTTGATCAGCTTTACTGCAATCGACGATAGGGTGTGCTCTTTGAGACTTCGGGCAGAATTCTTCAATGTTACGAAGTTTTGTGTGTATGCCCCTACTGAAGAAGGAGGAGAAGATGCATTTTACACTAAATTGGAAGAAGAAATTTAAAAAAATTCAAAGACATGACGTGAAAATGATCCTTGGAGATCTAAATGCAAAGATTGGAAGAGAAGGGGTGTATAAACACACAGTAAGGAAAGAAAGCTTGCACGAAGTCAGTAATGATAATGGTTTGAGGGTGATTGACTTTGCTACTGGAAGTAGATGATAATCAAAAGTACTTGGCACCCGCGGAAAAACATAAAAAGGAGACATGGGTATCACCAGATGGAATAACAAGAAATCAAATAGACCATGTTATCATACACCGGCGGCATGCATCGGACATCACATGTGTTAGAAGTTGAAGAGGTGCTGATGCTGATTCAGACCATTAACTTGTAAGAATAAAATACAGAAAAAATAGACTTGGCGAGGACGGAAAATGTAAGAGGAAAGACAAAGCATAATGTAGAGGGTCTTAAAATTAGGAACTGCGAGAGAAATACAAGAAGTAGCAGAATCTTTGGAAGTAAGAAAGGAGTTATGGGAGAAAGGAGAAGTGGAAAGTAAGTGGGAGATACTGAGAACAACTATCAAAGAAGTTTCAGATGATACTTTGGGGAATAACGAACATGTAAAGGGAGCAGAATGGTTTGATAAAGAATGCTTAACACTAATTCAAGAGAGGAATGAAGCTAGGAATATAATGCTTCAGAGGAGGACAAGGCAAACAGTGGAAGAGTACAGAGAGAAGCGGAGAAGAGCCGACAAGATATGTAGATCAAAAGAAAGAGCTTCTGAGAGAAGGAGAATCGAAGAACTGGATGAAATGAAGGATAGAAATGAGATACGAAAGTTTTATGAGAGAACAAAAGATCTTAAGAGAGGATTTAATCCCAGAGCTGTTTTCTTTAAGTACGAAGATGGAAACCTCGTCGGCGACAAAAGGAAAGTGCTCGAAAGATGGCAGGAGTATTTTTACAAGGTACTCAACGAAAATAATGAAGATTTCAGAGAAAAGGTAAACATCAGTGATGATGGGGAAGAAAGAGAATCGCATGGAAAGTTAACAAAGCAGCCAGATTTAGAAGAGGTCAAGGTAGCAATTTAAAACATTGAAGAACAACAAAGCCCCTGGTGAAGATGGGATGGAGACAGAAGTGTTGGGATATGGGGGAGAAGGAGTAGTGAAGACTGTTCATGAGTTGATAAAGGAGGTTTGAATGAAGGAAGAAATGCGCAAAGGTTGGACACTGGGAATAATATATCCAATATATAAGAAAGGAGATAAGACAGTGTGTGGAAATTATCGAGGGATTACTTTGCTGGATGAAACATACAAGGTTTTCAGTAAGATATTAACCTCAAGAATTGAACTATGGATGGAAAGGATACTGGGGGATTACCAAGCAGGTTTTAGAAAAAATCTCCCTATACCGGATCAGATTTTTATATTGCGACAATTACTGGAAAAGTTTAATGAGTATGACAAGCAGCTACACCAGCTGTATGTTGCTTTTAAACAGGCATATTACAGTCTAGATAGAGGCAAAATTTATAAAATTATAAGAGTGTTTGGAATCCCGAGGAAATTGGTTAGGTTGACAGCTTGAAAACAGCAGTATGCAAGGTGAGAGTGGAACAAGATCTGTCAGAGGCGCTTTTAGTTGAAAAGGGTCTGATACAGGGAGATGTTCTCTCCACACTCCTATTCAATTTAGCACTGGATAAAGTAAAGTACCCATCAACCCAGGGGGAACCATCCTGAACAGATTAGTACAAATGATAGCATATGCTGATGATGTTGCAATTATTGCACGAAACGAAAAAGCACTTGAAGAGAACTATGCTTTATTTGAAGAGAAAGCATGGGAATCAGGGTTAGAAGTTAATATAAAACAAATTATATGAAGACGGGAGATACAGAGGGAGCAAGAGGAAGGAGCACAGTGCGAATACATTGGAAGGAACTAGGCTCAATAATAACTGCAGACAATAAGACCTCTGTTGAAATACAGGAAAGAATAACAAGTGGGAACCGATGCTCTTACGCCTTGTAAAATATGTTTAAATCCAGGAATGTCAGTAGGCATACGAAAACAAAAATATACACAACAGTACTAAGACCTATAGTGATGTACGGCTCAGAATTCCAGGTGATGACTACTATAGAAGAGCAGTGACTGTTACTTTGGGAAAGGAAGATACTGAGAAAGATATATGGATCAGTTAGAGATCAGGATAGATGGAAAATGAGGACAAATGCAGAGCTGCAAGGATTACTTGGCTAGCCAGATATAGTTGTTAAAATTAAGCAGGAAAGAATTAGGTGGGCTGGTCATGTTCAGAGAATGGCGGAAACCAGTACTGTCAAAAATGTATTTATAGGAAAACCGGAAGGAAGGAGGAGTAGAGGAAGGCCCAGGAAGAAAAACGTGGGAGTTAAATGCTGGAGAAGGAAAGCCGAGGAACGGGACGAATGGAGGCAGGTGATTAATCAGGCCAAGGAGTAGCGCTGACTAGTATTTAAGTATGCAAGTAAGTAAGGTAAAACAAATAACATGTTGTTTTACCTCAGAGAATTCTTGAGCACGGACATTCCAAAGATTGAAGTGTGGCAATAGCTAAAGTAATCGTACAGCTTTGCTTACACTAGGAACTAAAACATGAATAGGTGGCCTGGTCATGTTCAGAGAATGGCGGAAACCAGTACTGTCAAAAATGTATTTATAGGAAAACCGGAAGAAAGGAGGAGGAGAGGAAGGCCCAGGAAGAAAAAAGGTGGGAGTTAAATGCTGGAGAAGGACAGCCGAGGAACGGGACGAATGGAGGCAGGTGATTAATCAGGCTAAGGAGTAGCGCTGACTAGTATTTAAGTATGCAAGTAAGTAAGGTAAAACAAATAACATGTTGTTTACCTCAGAGAATTCTTGAGCACGGACATTCCAATGATTGAAGTGTGGCAATAGCTAAAGTAATCGTACAGCTTTGCTTACACTAGGAACTAAAACATGAAAATTCTTAACATTTTGATTGATCAAAATAAATAAATAAATAAATAAATACATAAATAAATAAATAAATAAATAAATAAATAAATAAATAAATAAATAAATAAATAAATAAATAAATAAATAAATAAATAAATAAATAAATAACATCGTAACGACCGTGTGTCTGTACATTGATTATTTTGGAGTAATTTCCGTACAGTTATCCGTTTCAGGTGTAATAGTGACCATCTGCATCATTTTTAGCTTTGGTGTCTGTTTGTCTGTTTGTCTGTTTGTCTGTCCCTCTATAACTTGAAAACTACTGGATATATTTACACCAAACTTCATATTCAGAATCCACCTATCCTTGGGTGGGTTTTAGCGCAAATATCGTTTCTAAATCCCTGAAACCGAAACCGTGATTTTGCACTCCCTCAAAGTATACACAACCGAAATTAATGGAAATCTACCTGCCTTAAAGAAAATTAATTTCTAATTTTTTTTCTCATGTGCATCATTTCGACAACAGGATTTAATAAGGGAGATATCATTAACGGACCGTTTTTCGGTACAAATCCCGGCGGACTTAACGCAAGAGCGGGTGCATGTAAAGCGTATTTCTTACAACTTGAAAACTACTGAAGATATTTGAACCAAACTTTATATATCGCATCCATCTGTCCAAGGGTAGGTTTCCTTGGTGTCAGTTAGTTTGTTTGTTTCTTTGTTTGTTAGTCTGTTGGTCTCTTTGTCTTTCTATAACTTGAAAACTACTGGATATATTTCCACCAAACTTCATATTTAGAATCCACCTGTCTTTGGGTAGGTTTTAGAGCAAATATTCTTTTAAATCCCTGAACTAATTGGGGGTTTATACGAAACCGAAACCGTGATTTTGCACTCCCTCAAAATATACACAACCAAACTTAATGGATATCTACCTGCCTTAATGGAAATTAATTTCTAAACCTTTTTTTCTCTGGTGCATCATTTCGATACCAGGATTAATAACGGAGATATCATTAACGGACCGTTTTCCCACCGGACTCGCAAGAGCGGGTGCGCGTAAAGCGTATTTCTTACAACTTGAAAACTACTGAGATATTTGAACCCAACTTTATATTTAGCATCCACCCCTCCAAGGGTAGGTTTTAAGCTTTATACCACTTCAAATTCCCGGAATGGACTGGGATTTTATAGGGGACCGAAATGGTGATTTTTTACTCTCCCACAATATTTAAAGTACAAGACTAACCTGACTGGAAATCGATCAAACTGTTTGGAAATCCAATTCCAATTTCCTTTTCTCATGTGCATTGTTCAACGGGAGGATTAATAAGGGAGATAACATGAAAGGTCGATTTACAGGCTAAGTCTAGCGGACATAGCCCAAAAGGTGTGGAGCAGATTCCTTATCTATCTAGATAAATCATATCGTAACGACCGTGTGTCTGTGCATTGACTATTTTGGCGAAATTTTCGTACGGCATTCCGTTTAAGGGGTAATAATGACCACCTGCATATTTTTTAGCTATAGTTTCCTGGAAGTCCTAAATTTTACCCCCCCCCCCCTCGCCCAAAATCAAGATTGCCTCACAATCTGCCACACGAACTGAAAAATTGGAATTAAGCAAATGATGTACCGTTTAGGAGCAGTAAATCTCGAAATGAAGGTTTGCAGTCTCAAACGTGCCCATGCTTATCTGTCATCTATATCAAAATAATAGCAAAGACCGTCTGTCTATACATTGGCTATTTTGGCGGAATTTCCGCACAATTATCCGTTTCAGTTGTAATAATGACCATCTGCATATTTCTTAACTTTGGTGTCTGTTTGTCGGTTTGATTGCATGAGTTTTTATAACTTGAAAAGTACTGAATATATTTCTACCAAGCTTGATATTTAGAATCCACCTGTCCTTGTGTAGGTTTTAGGGCCAATGTTATTTCTGAATACCTAAATTTACTGGGGGTTTATCCGAAACCGGAACGATGATTTCGCACTTCCTCAAAATATGCACATCCGAAATGAATCGAAATCTGCAATCCTTAATGGAAATCCATTTCTAAAACTTTTGTTCTCATGTGAATTTTTCGAGAGATATCATAAACGGTTGGTTTTGCAGGTTAAGTCCAGCGGACGTAGCCAAAATGTGTTGTACGTGGAGAAGATTCCTTATCTATCTATATAAAATCGTAACGACTGTGTGTGCCTGTACATTGACTATGTTGGTGAAATTTTCATACAGATACCCGTTTGAGGGGTAATAATGATCGCCTGCATATTTTTTGGTTTAATTTCCTGAAAGTCATATTTTTAACCCCCTCACCCAAAATCCAAATTGCAGCATAATCTGCCAGACAAGCAAGAAAATTGAAATTTGGCAAAATTATACGTTTTAGCCTGTAACGAACGAAAAATTCACAGCTTTATTTTTTTCATTTTTTCCCCCCGAAGAATATCGAAATAAGGAAGCAATTTTAATGATGGTGCAGACCTTCGTTTCGAGGTATATCGTGGGATAAAAGAGAAGTCCTATCACATAATGGATGGCACAATCTTCGTTGAATTAGGAGTGATCTTCAACCTTGGTCTTATGACTTTTTGTCGTATCTGTATCGCTTATACGTTAGATTCGTCTCTATTTCTCAATTTTAAGTAAATTTGGACTATTTCAATCACTTACAGGAAAGATGATCAAACTCTACACGAACATTGGCCCACCCAGTACCCATATGTGAGCCAAATGATATGTCACATAAAAGTAATGCAATGTAAGATAATCTTACACAAATTTCAACCTATTCAACGTTTCTGACTCAATCTGACCCATCAATAGATGAGATGAGAGAAAATATCATAGGACTAGTCATTTAGATCGCTAAATACTGCGCCTTACCGTAAAATCCTTTGTCAATATGACGTACCGTTTAGCAGCAGTTAATCTGTAAATGAAGGTCTGCAATATTGTAAACATGCATATACTTTCGTATGTCCATCTATATATACTCATTGATGTCGATTTGTAGCAATCGAGAAAGGGTGTGTCTGCTATTGTAATCAGTACTCCCTACACCGACTTTGACTGCTGGCAGTAGGAATGGGGTCTTTCTCCAACTCCTGTGTAACTGGCCTACAATTTTAATGAATAATTCACTTCTCGATTTGTCTTGCAGAAGGCAAGGGATCATGCAGTTTTGTGTTTGACTCTAGGTCAGGGTGCCCGCCATTATAAACGTTCCAATCTAAAATTTGACTAGCATTAGGCATAGTGGCCTGCTATTTTCATGGAAACTCACTAATTCTGTGTGACTGGCAGTAAGCTGGCTGGCAGCAGTGAAAAGGGCCTGCCATTATAATGATAACTGTACAACTCAATTTTGACTGGTGGTAGGAAAGTTGCCTGCTATTATAATAAAAACTCCTCAACTGTAATCTGTCTGAAGGTAGGAAGTGGGTCTGTCATTGTAACTAAAACTCCCCAAATCGATTGTGACAGCGCAGTAGGCAATGGGGCCTACAATTGTAATGTAAACTTGCCAACTCGATTGTGAATGGCAGTATGCAAGTGAGCCTGCCGTTATCATCACAACTCCGCAACCCTCACTTTACATTGGAAACAACATATGGGGACCTCCCGATGCTATTTCTCGGATAAGGCTAAGAGACATACAATTTTAAAACAATCTCATTTACTGCACGCACAGTATTTACGTCGATATCCGTATACAATGTAGAATACCGTAGCGAAGCACGGGTACATTTGCTAGCAAATAAATAAATAAATAAATAAATAAATAAATAAATAAATAAATAAATAAATAAATAAATAAATAAATAAATAAATAAATAAATAAATAAATAAATAAATAAATAAATAAATAAATCTATATAAATAAAACTGTAGGGGGTCCGCTGTCTGTAATTTCGTTTATTTTGCCAATTTTTCAGATATTTATCCGTTTTAGGTCAACTCAAGACCGAATCGGTGGTTTTTACGTTTCGTGTCTGTTTGTTTGTCTGTTTGTCTGTTTGTCTGTTCCACCATCACGTCGAAACGGCTGGATAGATCTCAACCAAACTTCATATTTTGAGTATACTCATCCCGGGGAAGGTTTCGACATGCGTATCATTTTAAAATCTTTGAATACACGGGGGGTTTATAGGAAAACCAGAATGGTTTTTCCACCATCACGTCGAAACGGCTGGATAGATCTCAACCAAACTTCATATTTAGAGTATACTTATCCCGTGGAAGGTTTCGATATGCATATCATTTTAAAATCTTTGAATACACGGGGGTTTATAGGAAAACCAGAATGTTTTTTCCACCATCACGTCGAAACGGCTGGAAAGATCTCAACCAAACTTCATATTTAGAGTATACTCATCCCGGGGAAGGTTCGATATGCATATAATTTTAAAATCTCTGAACAGACGGGGGTTTATAGGAAAACCAGAATGGTTTTTCCACCATCACGTTGAAACGGCTGGATAGATCTCAACCAAACTTCATATTTGGAGTATACTCATACCGAGGAAGGTTTCAGTATGCATATCATTTTAAAATAATTGAATATACGGGGGTTTTATAGGGAAACCAGAATGGTTTTCCTCCATTTTCTCTTATACTATTGATTTTCTGTAAACTTCGTTTACCGTACGTGAAACGTCTCTGCATTATAAACAACTTTCGTTATGTTCATAATTTACCTTACTCTTCATATGACGGAGAAATTTACAATTTTGCGCTGGTATCATGCTCTGCATTGAGTGACCGACAGACCGACAACGAACCTACAGATTACCATGGAAACGTCTCTGACTGCATGCCAGCAGGGAAGTGACGTATTGCCATTTTCCTCATCATGCTTTTAAATTCGTGGTTGTTCCTTGGGTAGAAGGCAAGAGAGGCGTCAATCGGCCTATCTGCGGGATATTGGCGGAATATCGTTGGATGTTATAACCGTCCTCGAATAGATTAAGTAATAACACCATTAGTCATCTTATTATTTGTTTACCTAAGAATCACTGGACCTAAATTTCTCCCCTGTTACCGCTTTATTATATCCATAACTCACACTAGCATAATTTATAGAGGGGCATATGATTTTCCAATACATTAACTTGGCATTTACATATTTGTCGTTATCCGGCTGTCCTCAGTTATAATCCATTTTCTATTACTTTCAACTTTCTTAACTGTATTATTTTCTTCCTTAATTACGCCGTATGTACGCGAGTGCTACAAACTACTGGATGTATTTCCACCAAGACTCATATTTAGAATACACCTGTCCTTGATAGGTTTTAGGGCAAATATTGTTTCTAAATCCCTGAACTGACTGGGTGTTTATACGAAACCGAAACAGCGATTTTGCACTTCCACAAAATATACACAACCAAACTTAATGGAAATCTACCTACCTTGGTAGAAATTAATTTCTAAACCTTTTTTCTCATGTGCATCATTTCGATACGAGGATTAATAACGGAGATATCATTAACGGACCGTTTTTCTGTACAAGTCCCATCGGACTTGACTCACGAGAGGGTGCGTATTCCTTACAACTTGAAAACTACTGAAGACATTCGAACCAAAATTTATATTTAGCATCCACCTGTCCAAAGATAGGTTAAACGTAAATAACATTTCATGTTCCGGAATGGACTGGCGGTTTATAGGGAACCGAAATGGTGATTTTACTCTTCCACAATATGTACAAAACAAGACCAACCTGACTGGAAATGGACCAAACGTGATGGAATTCCACCTCTAAACCTTTTCTTTCATGTGCATTTTTTCGTCAGGACGACTAATAAGGGAGATATCATGAATGGTCAGTTTTGCAGGTTAAGTCCAGCGGACATAGCCCAAAAGGTGTTTTACATCGAGCAGATTCCTTATCTATATACATCAAATCGTAACGACTGTGTGCCTCTACACTGACTATTTTGGCGAAATTTTCGTACAGCTTTCCGTTTAAGGGGTAATAATGACCATCTGCATAATTTTATGTTTAGATTCCTGAAAGTCCTAATTCTTACCCGCCTCGCCCAAAATCCAGATTGCGGCATAATCTACCAGAAGAAAAAGAAGATAATTGAAATTTGACAAAATTATACGTTTTAGCCTCTAACGAACGGAAAACATCCAAGATCATTAAATTTTTCCCTTTTTATCCCCGAAGAATATCGAAATATGCAGGCAATTTTAATGATGGTGCAGACCTTCGGAAATTCCTATCACATAACGGATTGCACAATCTCCGTTCAATTTGGAATGATCTACAACCTTGGTCTTACGACTTTTTGCCGTATCTGTATCCGTTTTACGTTTGATTTTTCTCTATTAATCGATGTTAAGTCAATTTGGAATTTTCACATGCATAATTCATACTTTCGATTACTTATATGAAATACAGAATCATCAAACTCTTCACGAAAATTGGCCCACCCAGTAGCCATATGTGAGCCAAATGCTATGTATGTATCCGAAAAGTAATGTAATGTGAGATAATCTTACAAAACCTTTACCCTGTTCCACGTTTCTAACACAATCTGACCCAAGAATAGATGACGTATCATAGGACCAGCCATTTAGGCCACTAAATCCGGCGTGTCTTATGGTATAATCCTTTGTCGATATGACGTACGTTTAGTAGCAGTTAATCTGTAAATGAAGGTCTTCAATATTGTAAACACGCATATACTTTCGTATGTCGATCTATATATATTCACTGATGTCGATTTGTAGCGATCGAGAAAGGGTGGGTCTGCTATTGTAATCAGTACTCCCCACACCGACTTTGACTAGCAGTAGGAAAGGGTTCCTTCTCCGACTCCTGTGTAACTGTCATTAGTAAGGAAGGCCTACAATTGTAATGAATAGTTCACTTCTCGATTTGACTTGCAGAAGGCAAGTGAGCATGCAGTTTTGTTTAAAACTCCCCTACCCGATTGTGTTTGGCAGTAGGCAAGGGTGCCCGCCATTATAAAGAAATGTCCTCATCTAAAATGTGACCGGCATTAGGCATAGTGGCCTGCTATTTTGATGGAAACTCACCAACTTGGTGTGACTGGCAGTAAGCTGGCTGGCAGTAGGAAAATGGGCCTGGCATTATAATGATAACTGCTCAACTCAATTTCGAGTGATAGTAGGGTAATTGCCTGCCATTATAATAGAAACTCCTCAACTGTAATCTGTCTGGAAGTAGGAAAGGGGGGGCTGCCATTTTAACGAAAACTCCCCAAATAGATTATGTCCGCGTAGTAGGCAATGGGGCCTGCAATTATAATGTAAACTTCCCAACTCGATTGTGAATGCCAGTAGGCAAGTGAGCCTGCCGTTATATCACAAATCCGTAACAAACACTTTACATTGGAAACAACGTACTGGGACCTTCCCATGCTCTTTCTCGGATAACGCTAAGAGACATGCAATTTTAAAATAATCTTATTTACTGCATGTACACTATTTACTTCGATATTCGAATACAATGTAGAATACCGTAGCGAAGCACGGGTACATTCGCTAGTAAATAAATAAATAAATAAATAAATAAATAAAAACTTGTTTTGACAAATATTTATTTCCGATAATAATATATTACTTTTGTAATGGGAAACCATCATATTTAAAAGAAATAATACATTTCGCATTTAAGGGACGTGATTGAGAGAAGAGGCAGGTGACAGACTCTGGGATACACTAGCAACTACCATTACGAGTAATTCATTTACAATGCATGTATCGTAACTAAACATCATGCGGATGCATATTGGCATACAGTGCTTTTCGGGGACGCCTTGTGCATTATACGAAGAAGAAATAAACTGAAAATATAATTTTGCTCTTACGAAGGGGTATTTCTCCTTAAATTATCAGTAAATCTGCTGCGCAGGCCTCTTAAATTCACCACCCTAAAATGCCATTCGACTGTCCAAGAAAATGATCCCCTAACTTTGAGCAGGAAATATCACGTACATTTTAGATATTAAAAAAAAAAAACTAGCCCTCTAGTGCCCAGGATAGGTTTACATAGGAAAACAATTATCTTCATTCAGAATGATATTTATATGATTATTCTATAAAAATTCTACGCATAATTGAAAACTTCATGGTATGTATTGTTACTGATATGTCACAATAGGCATTAGCGGCAGAGATGTTTCATAGCGACAGGAAAATACTAAATTCCCAATGTTACACATATGTAACGCGGGGCACTAGAGGGCTAGACTATACAAACCTATCATTTGCATCATTTACTCCTTCAAAATCACGATTAAAATACAAATGCTGAGGTTGCGGGTTCGATTTCCTCTGCTGTCCGGTTGTCCTTTTTTGTTCTACATTTTTGCTTTTTCTTTCTTTTTCGCTATTTGCTTTACGTCGCACCGACACAGATAGGTCTTATGGCGACGATTGCTCTATATTTAACATCTCTCCAATATGTACTGAACAAAACTCAGTATGTTGAAGGTTTATTTCCAGTACCAATATTGAGATAATCTTCGCTCTACAGTATAGAAAAATGCAATTATCTCGATATATATCTCGTCAATGGTTACCGGTTGTAACCTAATGAACTCTGAAGCAATTCCGAGTAATTAAGATAAAGTTCGCATTGCTAAATATCCGATGGAATAAACACTTGAGAATATAATTTTTATGACCATGCCTATCAACAAGGAGGATCTGTGTATATAAATACGGGAGTGATTGAGAAGTTCACTACGGTACTGAGTACAGTGAGAAAGAAGTTACCATGAAGTTCACTCTTGTGTTGTTGGTTGCACTGATCGCGGTTTACACCGTGACAGCAGTTCCTGTGGAGGGGAAACCTGATGGAGGTAAGTTACTCGTAGTTCATATGTGTCTTATTTATATTTATTACTATGAGTATTAGAAGAAATTAACCGTTGAGACAAAAATGGATTTCCCTGTCTAGGCCTTCTCAAGACCGACCAGGATAACACAGGCCGTAATACGGAACCCAAGAGCGCAGAAATGATAGGGAAAAATTTCTACATCTTCACCAGAAATGTTCGCACATTCGGTTACATTCATCCAGGAACTCAGTTTTAAAAGGGCATAGTTTCCTGAAAGGAATTGAAGCAGTAATAATTAGGTATGACACAGTTCGTTATTACTGATGTGGAAAATAATCATATCGAAGCATATACAGAATAAATATTGAAATATATATATATTTGCTTACCGGTTTCAGCGATTAGGCCATCTTCAGAGAAAGAGAGTGTAAATAACTTATTAAAGCTACGAATTTCTATTGTACGAACAGAAGAAGTACTATGTAGTTAATTTAAAAAAGTGTAGTAAAATAAAGATGAAATTAAACCCAAAAGCAATGAGCAAGAGGCTACTCAATTTGGATCACGTCGTGATCATCTTGTGTTCGGGAGATACTGGGTTCGAACCCACCTATCATTTTCCCAATTTTCCACCAGGCAAATTCCGGGGCTGTACCTCAATTGAGGTCAAGGTCACTTCCATTCCGTCCCACTCCTAGCCCTTCCTTATTTCATCGTCGTCATGAGACCTATCTGTGTCAGTGCCACGTAAAGCGAATTATAAAAACCGTAAGAACTTAAAAAAACTTCGGCTATAAAGAAATGAATCCACCAGTGCAAAACTGTCTGAATCACCTTTGATATTCTCGTTTAAAAACTATCCTTTCCTATAGCTAATACATTCAGCTTATTAAATGTATTTCAAAAGTTTAGCAATTCTAACTACAGTATGTCTGATGAATCGAAACTATAGCTGTGGCCAGTCTCAATTAAATTTAGATACTTTAAAATGATGACCTACCCTTTCTGTCTTGAAATTCTGATGATGGTTACCAAATTGTACTTTTTCTTAAAACGAAAATCACCACCACCCCCACAGAACCAACGTTCATCGTTGTCTATCTTGGTGTCTGATTATGGATCGTCCGGGGAGTCTTGCTCAGTGTTGTGTGGTTTCTTTGGTTAGGTAAATATTTTTCTCCTGTATCAGCTATGTAGCGTAGGGACCGGTTAATTACGTGCTAAGAATAGAATGCATTATGTAGGGGACATCTTCTCAAATTACGTGGTGTGATCGACCGGGCGAGTCAGTGTAATGCCCTTATTTCTTTCCTTTGTTGCTACGTGTGCGGAGAGTTAATTTTAATAGTGTTCTTTTCCTTCTTATGTCACAATTCATAAGAAAATATTCGTGACCCCATTGCATGATTCTTGACATTTCTATCAGTGCTAATCAGTATCCAGTAGATAGTTGAACCCAGAAATCCTACTTTCACATTAGGCAACACTCCATCTTAATTAATTTCCTTTTCCTTTTTTTCTTTCGATCATAACCACCACCCCAAGTTCTCGAGTTGCCGAGGCTAGCACAGAAAGTAGGAGACGAGCGGTTCGAAGCCCGTGTTGGCAATTCGGGCCACTCTTCACTAGTCTTAACCATCGTTGTCTATCAGGTTACACTGATGCATTATTATGCTTGGATCTCCCATCCGAAGGTCGGTAGGGTACAACATCAGGTTAAGTTACTAAGGTATATTATAAACAAATACACGTACAGTTTAATACAAACAAACATAGTAATCTTGACTGAAATTGTGTTTTATCACTATTGCAATATATTTCAAGATTTAAACTTCCAAATTGGATATTATCATCCCTAAAAACGTTGTAACTTTTGAACTTCAGTTTCTTTTCATTTTGGCATAATGGAAGGGAGTATAGCTTTTCGTTCCGGATGCAGGTCTTTTGATTTGACTCCCTTAGGCGACCTGCGCGTCGTGATGAAGATGACATGTAGCTAAAGATGAAATGTAGATGAAGACGGCAAGTACATCCTGCAGCCGTGCCAGAGGAATTAACCAACTGTGGTTAAAATTCCCGACCCTGTCAGGAATAGAACCCGAAACTTTTGTGACAAAAGGCCAGCACGCTAACCATTTAGGCATGGAACCGGACATTTTGGCATAGGTTGAGAAGACATACTGATTCAGTTCTCTTCTTTTCTTCTTCTTCTTCTTCTTCTGATGATGATGTTGATGATGAATCAGAACACAGAACACAAAATGACTGTTAATTCAACTTTGATAGAAATTGTGACTTTCTGGAGTAATGAGAGGTAGAGGTGGCGAAAGGTCATTTTTCTTCTTTTGACTGATTGGTGGTGGCCCGAAAGTTTGACGAATGTAGGTACTAGACGGTCTTCCTCTTTTATTCCACCTTAGGTCCATAATCTGAAATAGTACATCTGGAACAAGAGTGTATTTAAATTCTACAGCTTCAAATTATTTGTATCGCAGTCATTTGATTTGTAACCACTTCACAGTATTACCCTCTGCATTCCTTAACCATTTAATGGGATTATCTGTCAGAAAATACGAATAAGATTAAAAACTCATTCTTTCCCATTTCAGTAATTTTCATTGGTAGCTTTTCTCTCGTCCGCCTCTGTGGTGTAGTGGTTAGCGTGATTAGCTGCCACCTCCTGAGGCCCGGGCTCGATTCCCGGCTTTGCCACGAAATTTGAAAAGTGGTACGAGGGCTAGAACGGGATCCACTCAGCCTCGGGAGGTCAAATGAGTAGAGGTGGGTTCGATTCCCACCTCAGCCATCCTAGAAGTGTTTTTTCGTTGTTTCCAAATTCTCCTCCAGGCAAATGACGGGATGGTACCTAACTTAACGCCGCGGCCGCTTCCTTCTCTCTTCCTTGTTCATCCCTTTCATTTTCCAATCCCACCACGAGGCCCCTGTTCAGCATAGCAGGTGAGGTACTAGTCCTCCTCCCCAGTTGTATCCCCCGACCCAAAGTCTCACTCTCCAGGACACTGCCCTTGAGGCGGTAGTTGTGGGATCCCTCGCCGAGTCCGAGGAAAAGCCAACCTTAGAGGGTAAAACGATTAAGAAAAAAAGAAAGCTATCCTCTCACAGAACGTACAAAATTATACCAGTCTCTGGTTACCATTATTTAAAAACTAATTGTACTTCTTTGCTCGTTATATCTGACCAGGGACCACGTCACATTCAAGATGGGTATGGCCAAGTAAGAGAAGCTTTTAATGTACAGTATAATTTCAAAGAGGGATGGGTTTCAACTGCAAAGCCGATCATAACTGCCATATTGATGTTCAGGCCAGGCTGATGCGGTAAAAGCGTGCTCGGTTCACCCGGGAAGACGTGAGTTCCATTCCCTGTCAGGAAGTCGAAAATCTAAGAAACGATATTTCCACTTCCGGAGATGCATATGACCCTGAGGTTCACTCATCCTACACCAAAAATGAATACCAGGTTAATATTCCTGGGGACAAAGGCGGCCGGGCGTATACCTAACCACTCTACACCAGTAAGTGCCGAGGGTACAGATAATGGAATCCTTTATCTCCCACCCCTCCAAGGGCCCTCATGGCCTGTACGGAGATGACTTTGCTTTGCTTTGATTTGATTTGCTTTGCTTACAGTATCACCAATATCTGAATTGTCAGGACAATAAAATTGCTCAGTTTTAATACTAAATTTTCTGTATTTATTTATTTATTTATTTATTTATTTATTTATTTATTTATTTATTTTAATTAATGAGTCTATATAGAGCTCCTCCCTATTAGACACTGTGCAATGTTCATATCAAAACAAGCTCTTCAACTCCACTTACTGAACAAATACGCAAACAACAAGGAAACACAATATATTACACTAACAAAGAATTAGATTAAATTAAATTAGCTAAAATGCGCAATCAAACAAAACAAAATAGAGAAAATTATTATGAATTATCTTCACCTCTTCTCCACGGCATAATGGCCCCGGGCCAGCCCCTATTGGGGATGTGATCGCCATGGTAATACATCACAATAAAAAAAAATATCGGCAAAACAAAACAAAATCGTACGCACGGCAACTGTATGAACATTAAAAAAGACATAAAAACCATAACATTTTAAGTAACTTAAATTATACGACACTACGGTAACAAGGCACATGGCCACCCATATGAAGGGCAATGGCCTACTTTTGCTCTTCACTCACGGACTGCTACAACTTACTGACCAGCCTTAACATTGTGTCATCTGCTGAGTCTGTGTCCTCTATTTTTTACTGATTCCTCCTTGTGCTTTGTTCTACTTTCAAGTTACCTCTTGTTATTCCCTATGATATCATCATCATCCAACTTCTTACCATTTAAATAAAATTGTCACTCGTAACAAACCGGAATCACTTCTAAGCCGCAATAATCATATTTTCAAGTGTGCATTCATTTACAATCCAAATGCCTTTCCCTTTCATTATTTCCCATCCAAACTCCACATTAGATTACAAATTAAATAACTTACTCTTAGCTCAAATACAATTAACAAACATTCCACCACCTACCTACTTTAACTTCTTCTCTCTCAGACCAAACTCCGACCACCTTAGAGCCACCCTTCATTATATCACCAAACTCAATTATTAATCACTCTTACATACCACCAAGTCCGCCTCTGTGGTGTAGTGGTTAGCGTGATTAGCTGCCACCCCCGGAGGCCCGGGTTCGATTCCCGGCTCTGCCACGAAATTTGAAAAGTGGTACGAGGGCTGGAACGGGGTCCACTCAGCCTCGGGAGGTCAACTGAGTAGAGGTGGGTTCGATTCCCACCTCAGCCATCCTGGAAGTGGTTTTCCGTGGTTTCCCACTTCTCTTCCAGGCGAATGCCGGGATGGTACCTAACTTAAGGCCACGGCCGCTTCCTTCCCTCTTCCTTGCCTATCCCTCCCAATCTTCCCATCCCTCCACAAGGCCCCTGTTCAGCATAGCAGGTGAGGCCACCTGGGCGAGGTACTGGTCATACTCCCCAGTTGTATCCCCCGACCAAGAGTCTGAAGCTCCAGGACACTGCCCTTGAGGCGGTAGAGGTGGGATCCCTCGCTAAGTCCGAGGGAAAAACCGAACCTGGAGGGTAAACAGATGATGATGATGATGATGATGATGATGATGACATACCACCAAATCAAACTCTTACAAACAACAATAAATTCCACCAATAACTTACTTCCTCTTATACAATAAACAAACACACTCCATCACTTACCAAATTTCGCTTCTTAACAATAACTCTAATCACTCCTAGCCCATACTCCAAACACCTTTCAGGCAACCTTCATAACCATAACTCTAATCACTATAAGACCAAACTCAAACCACCTTACAGCCACCCTTCATTATATCACCAAACCCAATAATTAATCACTCTAACATACCATTAAGTCAACCTCTTACAGATAACAATACAATTCCACAATTAACTTACTTCCCCTTATAATAATTAACAAACACACTCCATCACTTCCCACAATTAGCTTCTTAACATTAACTCTAATCCTTCTAAGACAAAACTCCGACCACCTTTCAGCCAACCTTCATTATCATAATTAATCACTCTTACACTCCACCGAATCAACCTCTTAATCCAAACTCCACATTAGATTAAAATTAAATAACTTACTATCAGCTCAAATACAATTAACAAACAAACTCCATCATCTACCTAGTTTAGCATATTAGCAGTACCTCTAATTACTCTCAGACAAAACTCCAACAACCTTACAGCCACCCTTTATTATAACACCATACTGAATAATTAATCATACCATACCACCAAATCAACCTTTAAATCATCATCACTCTTACCTCCACTTATAATTCTGATATACTTCACTATGCCCCACTTACACCACCCCTTAAAGCGTATATCATATACACTTCACCACCTACCAAATTTAACTACTTAACATCTTCCAATATAATTATTTACAAACCGAATAACCTTTCATTATTACCTAGCTTACTTAATACTACTTGACTCTTTACTTCTCGTTACTATGCCTTCATCACTCTTCCCTTTTTTACCCCATAGGTCCCTTAAACTCATGCTTCTCGCTTTAATCATAGTTCCTCTTGCTTCTGCTTCTTCCCTCAAACCATTGTTTACACCATGCGTTTTTCCACTTACCATTTCTTGTGTCTTCTCTTCACCAGCACTTCACTGATTTCTTCTACATGCTCTTCTATGATCTCACTGTCCCTCCGTGCTCCTCTTGCCTGCCTTTCCTCCGATCTCGATGCTATACTAAGGTCGGCCAGCGCACTGGTTTCATTTGTTCTTTCCTTGTCAACATGCCTGTCTTCTCCGGTGCTGTTTTCTATTACATTCCTTTCTTCCACTCTCCTCCCCATCACTACTTCCTGCACAAAGCCCTCCTCTAATACCCGTAATTTTGTCACAGTCGAAAATCTGACCCATTTTCCATTAGTAACCACTAATTGCTGCCCCCTAATGTGCGCTCTTAATCCTCGAAGTCTGACCCTCACTAAATGTTTCTTTAGTATTTTTAGATTCTTACTCCTTTCTCTTCGCATGTCTCTTTTAATCCGAGTTTTTCACTCTGTAGGTATCACTATTTCAACCATCAATGTGAATAATAACATCACTTTTATAGGCCTGTCGTCATGCGCTTTTCCTATCCTTTCCTCATCATCTATATCTACTTCGCTGAAGTTAACTTTCATTTCGTTCTGAATGACGTCCACAACTTTGTAAATTGCCCCACTTTGTATTCACCCTCTTCTTCCGGCACTCCATATATAAATAAGAATTGCTTCCTACGTTCCTGACTACTGTCTTCTATTTATATCTTCAGCTTCAATATATCCTCTTCCAAATTTCTTATTTTCTCTCTGAGTAACACAATTTCTCCCTTGTTGTTTCCCACTTTGGTCATTGTTTCGTCCGCTTTTTTCTGGATCCATTGTCTCATATTTTTGAACTACGTCACTTGTTTCTATAACATATTTTTAATCTGTTCAAACGGGCAAACTTCTTCCACAACCCACTTTACCAATATCCTTATGACTTCCACATTTTCCCAGTTCATGTTGGCACTGGAAATCGGTCCAGAGTTTAGTTCTACGCCCCCTATGACTAGCAGTATCATAATCACCGCTGCCACCAACATCCACTCACCCTCCATTCTCATTTCTATTTTACCTCCCTCTCTTTTGGCTGTATCCTTCTTCCTTCGCCTCTGTCATCTTCCAATAATTACCCGACATTGTTCCACACCAATCATCTTACTCGTCGCTCTCCTCTTCCCTCTTGTACTCACCACTCACACGCCACTCCCGTTCTTCCGGCACATTCGACCCAGCACGTTCGCAAGCGATGCTTGCTTAGGCTAGACTGTTAAGACTAAACTGTAATTGTCAGGACTAGCAAGTAGACGCCTTGTTCGTGACCTGCACGTCGGAGAGGATGAAGTCCTTCCTAAGATGAATTCTAATTGCGAAGGCAGCACAAACGCCCAATTTCCGAGTTAGAGGGATGAACCATCGAAACTTAAAACCCCGACGTGGCCACAAATCGAACCCCTCAGCGTAAACTCCAAGGAGTTAGAAAAATTATTTTTTGATGGGTAACTAATTACTAGGGCTCGGATGTTGAGGAAAAGTCCTTTACTTCTGGAGTGTCGAAGACGAGGCCTAAAATAATATGTGTTCATACTGGATCATTTTAGCCCAGAAAACGGTGGCTTTGATTTGTCCTGTTTACGCCTTTATCGACAATTATTGGCCTATAGGTCCTTTTTAAGCCTCGTTTATGATCGTACATTTTTTTTTTTTTTTTTTTACAAATTCACCCTCTTTCGAATACATTTGTTCTGGACATTCTCAATTCGAATCGTCATTAGTTCATTCATCACATCTTAAACATCTTTCTGTTGTAAGAAAGAAAATGAAAAGAGAATGAAATGAAAAAATGCAACTAATGCTCCGAAAACTAGAAGTATGAAATTATGTGCAAGATAAGTGAAATATTAAAACGAGAAAACTTTGATGTGAGTGTTCTTGACGAGGGAGATCTCACTTGGTTCAAGTATGAACCCGCAACACCCGTTAATGTGGAGAGACGTTTCTCGATGTTTTGCATCGTGCCGTCTGAAAAACGACGGTCCTTTACACTAAGAACCTGGAGATGACTATTGTGATATACTGCAAAGCCAACTGAGGTAAGGTTTCCGAATTCGAATTTCTGTAACCCTAGTGTGGTTAAGCGAAATATGATTGCAATTATACTAATTTCAATTTCTTTCTCCAGGATGTCCATTGCGGGTTCGCTGAATTTATTCTAGGTGGAAAGAACATTTTATTCTCATATCTGAAAGTACTTATTTTAACAAACATGAAATTCCTTTTGTTATATCAGAATTAATTTTGCTCAGTATTAGCCTTAAGTTGGACTCCACAAGCAGACTGTTACGATATGTGTTTTTGAGGAGCTCAAGTCCTAAGAAAAGTTGCTCACATAAATATGTCGTCCATAAGAGTACCAAGAATTGTATTACCGGGCGAGTTGGCCGAGCGGTTAGGGGCGCGCTGCTGTGAGCTCGCATCCGGGAGATAGTGGGTTCGAATCCCATTGTCGGCAGCCCTGAAAATGGTTTTACATGGTTTCCCATTTTTACACCAGGCAAATGCTGGGGCTGTACCTTAACTAAGGACACGGCCGCTTTCTTCCCATTCCTAGGCCGTCCCTGTCCCATCGTCGCCATAAGACCTATCTGTGACGGTGCGACGTAAGGCAAATAGCAAAAAAAAAAAAAAATTGTATTAGCCCTAGGTGAGTTCAAGGCAGTTGCATTGTCACATGAAAGTTCAATAATTTATTAGCCTTCTGAACTCAAGTCCGTGGGTGCGGTGCTGGTCAAAGAGGATATGTACAGACTGAAATGAAACTCAATAATAAATTTCGGTGCCAAGCCAGATGGCCTTTGCAGTTCTAGTCCGCAATAAGAAATATCGCCACATTGTGTGCAATACCTTATTATTATTATTATTATTATTATTATTATTATTATTATTATTATTATTATTATTATTATTATTATTATTATTATTATTTGCTATTTGCTTTACGTCGCACCGACACGGATATGTCGTATGGCGACGATGGGATAGGAAAGTCCTAGGAATGGGAAGGAAGCGGCCGTGGCCTTAATTAAGGTACAGCCCCAGCATTTGCCTGGTGTGAAAATGGGAAACCACGGAAAACCATCTTCAGGTCTGCCAACAGTGGGGCTCGAACCCACTATCTCCCGATTACTGGATACTGGCCGCACATTATTATTATTGTTATTATTATTATTATTATTATTATTATTGTTGTTATTGTTATTATTAACAGACAGCCCAAAGAAGTAACTTCCGGCGTAGAGACGCACATCCGGTTTTGCTTACAACAGATTCCCCGCACCCCTCATTCCCGCAACACCCCTTCACCTACTATGACGATTATGATGCAGTTATACAGTACTATTTCCATTCCCAATGCATTGTAATTCATATATTTTTATTTTCAAGTACTTACTATGTTGTAAATAATGATCTGATACCCCTCATCGCATGGCGTACTATATTATTGAGAGCATAACCTCACACCACAAAATAGCTTTACCTGGAACCTAATGATTGACACATTAACACACAGTTGATATTATGACAAATATGTAATATATTCCTCCAAAAGGAGACAGCAGAGCACAGTATACGCAAGATAACTGGTATCACATCAGTTGTCAAAGTATCACATGAAAATAAAAATAACAGACAGAAAATATATAGAAATACATTAATAGAATCATTATGCGTCCAGTCCCTAAGGTGCATTCGAACAGTAAATAAAGGAATTCAGGAGGACTGGCGAAGATATATATTTCTAACAAACAAGCTCAATGAACTAGAGTTTACAGCGTTTACAATTTCAAATAGCAAGGCACATGAGCACATGGAATTCAAACAACACAAATAGCATCATGGGAACTATCACTTAAAATCAATATGAGTGAGTTCGAATAAGTTTCATTGATTGGGTAAAGTTGGATTCAATGCAATCCAGCAATGTTATCTCCATAATACTTGAGGTTATATGATTATTAGTCAGAAGGGTCCACTTATTCAGGTTAGACTTTGAAATATTTAACCTCCAGTAAAACAGACCCTTATTTCATGCGTACCTGCCTACCGGACTGAGTGGCTCAGACGATTGAGGCGCTGGCATTCTGACCCCAACTTGGTAGGTTAAATCCTTGCTCAGTCCGGTGGCATTTGAAGGTGCTCAAATACGTCAGTCTCATATCGGCAGATTTTCGGGCACGTAAAAAGAACTGCTGTGGAACAAAATTCCGACACCTCGGCGTCTCCGAAAACGTTTCAATGTAGTTAGTGGGACGTAAAAGCAAGAACATTATTATTATTATTATTATTATTATTATTATTATTATTATTATTATTCCTTGGTTTCCGTGGAACAAAGAGGGATACCAAGCTCCTTGGGTGAATGGGTTGACAAGGAATTAACTAGAGTAGAACTTAATACAACAAACTTTCAAATTTTAATACATTTTTAGTTTTAAATTGGAGAAATAGAAATTTTGAATGAATGAATGAATAACAACCATATAATGGGCTCGTCAGCTCTAAAAATATAGTGGAATTAGAAGTCCTAATATCAGGAACAAACTTGAGATGATAATAATAATAATAATAATAATAATAATAATTTCGTGTGGCTTTTTCTAGCAGAGTGCAGCCCTTGTAAGGCAGACCCTCCGATGAGGGTGTGCGGTATCTGCCATTTGAAGGTAACTGCGTGTTATTGTGGTGGAGGATACTGTGCCAGTAAAAGAGCCCGACTCTCAGATTAAATTAGATAGGGGCATGAAATAGAAATCTCAGGGCAAAACTGGATTAATTGTAGCTAGGGCTCGGTACAGGAGGTAGGGTCCTATCTACAGAAAAACTTTGACTCTGATTGTATAAGAGTTTATTCAAATATGTCATGAATTTGCACATCACCTCTAAGTAGAATCGGACTGTCTTCCTCGTATTCCAATAGTATGGCTTGGGTTCTCCAGCTCACCAAGCCAAGCTGGTTGAAGCACGTTCCAGAAGACTCCAGGGATTCCAGGGACTCCAGATACTCCAGACAGAGGCAGCTGGACTGTCTGGATTGACGGCAAGTAGAGATATCTCGAACTCTGAGGCCCGGGTTGAACCCCGATGATCCAGGCGATGTTGTAGATAGTCACGTACTACCTCAGCCCAATGAGACTGAGAGGATTGATGTTCCCAAGGTCACTAGTAGCACTGAGTCCATGAACACCTTGGATGATCAACTTATAAGCAGGGATCTTGATAATTGTACATCAAGACTTCCAACGCTCCTAAAATGATATGAGTGGTATTAATAATTTTTGAGTTCATCACTAGGAAAATCTTCGTCTCGGAATAACGTTTGGCAACGAAAAAATACAAGTCCCTTCTTGTGAAATTATAGTTAAACTCAAAGTTCATTACTGGCGAAGGTGCAAGTCTTTGCCTAAACTCGAACAAAAAAAAAACACAAGTCCATTCACTTGGAAGTCTGAATATATTTAAAGTTATTCACTGGTGAAATTCATAAAGTCTTTGAGTGACCACTGACGAAAACACAAGTCCATTCACATAAATAAATTCACTGACGAAATTTATAAGTCTTTTAAACCAACACTGGCAAATGTACAAGTCTTTGAGTAAATGCAAGTGAAATCCTAACTTTGTTCAAAGCCGTTGGAAAGTTAAAGTTCATCACTGGCAATGTTAATCAATCACTGTCTATTAGAAGAATGAGTTCCTCAACAGTTGCAAATATTCCACGTAAAAAACACAAGTCCATTTTACGAACACTTAGAAAAGTTCCAATCTCGTTTACGTGTAAATAATATAAGTCCGTTCAGTGAACACTTAGAAAAATTCCAACTGCGAAGATATGTAAATAACACAAGTCCATTCAGTGGACACTTAGAAAATTCCAGCTTCGAAGACACATGAAAATAATGCTAGTCCATTCAGTGAACACTTAGAAAATTCCAGCTTCGAAGACGCGTAAATAACACAAGTCCCTTCAGTTAACACTTAGAAAAATTCCAACTTCGAAGACAGGTAAATAATGTTCAGTGAACACTTAGAAGAATTCGGGTCTCGAGCCCATGGAAATAATACAAGTCCATTTAGTTAACACTTAGAAAAATTCCAACTTCGATGACACGTAAATAATACAAGTCCCTTCAATGAACACTTGTAAATATTCCAAGTTCAATTACGAAGACTTAGAAAACTTTCTACCACACTCGAAGTCTTATGAGTCCAATTTATAAAACTTGGAAGAATCGTCTTCCAACACTTGTGTAATGACAGAGTTCCACGATGATAGTAGCAGCAAGAGTGTCCTCGCTGACTACTCAGCTGAGACTGTGTGTATAGGCTACAGTAGGTCCCCTTTTTATTCAATCCGGGATGTCTACGTCATAATACGGTTTGATTGAATATCTCCCGAATCCCTCGATGGATTTGCTTGAAACTCGAGCATTGGGACGTTTAGGTGATCCCAAACAAGATGACATATCGCTCGACTCGCTAGCACAATTATTATAGAAATTTCAAAATTTTCTCCATCGAACTCACTAGAACAAGTGACGTGGAATCCAGAAAATACCAGTCAAGGCTGGCAACACGTGTTGAGACGAGCGGGCGGCCTAGCTAGCCCCTGTGGCTACGTCACAGCTCACAGTCGTCATACACTTCGCTAGCTGGTCCTCGCTGTTGGTAGACAAACCATCCGCGCTTGGAACATTACGCTTGGTAAATAAACGTAACTTATGCTCAAAAAATACTTATGTACAGGTCGTAACCGGTACAATACTGCTATGTGTGGTGTGTGAGTTGCACGAATGTTGGGGACAGCAAAAATACCCAGCCCGCGGGCAACTGGAATTAACCAATGAAGGTTAAAATCCTCAACATGGCCGGGAGTCAAACTCAGAACCCTCTAACTGAGGGCAAGTACGCTGACCATTCAGCCAACGATTCGGAAAATTGAGATAATTAAAAATTTTAATTTACACAGAAAAGGGCCAAACTGCTCTTGGCAGATACAAAATTTACAAGAGCACGATTTGCTCCCATCATTTACACTACACGGGATTTTGCGCTCCAAATATATTCTGGCCTCGCAGAGGCATTAATTTCATATGGTGTACATAAGTTCCACCTGACAACCTATCGGTTGTCCTCCATTACAGTATTTGCATACAGTTTCCCTGATGTGGGCTTATCTGTTGCTCAACATTTACATAATTTAGTGTTCCCAAAGGGAACTAATACCAGAAACACTTACTGAATAAACAAAGGCATGGTTGCCCATACTAAATGGCCTTAATGACAAAAGTCAAAGGTTGGTTGTAACGGGCCATACACAGAAACACAAGGAGGCGAAACACCTGCATTCCTCATAGAAATAGTTAAAATCCTAAGGGGGCTTATGGCCCAAAGATATGGAGGCTAATCCTATACCATTGCGGGGTGACTAAATGAGAAACGCTAATGCCAAGTAAGTATTAAGAAATTTAGAGGTATATAAACTTTAGTCACAGCATGCCAAGTTTAATGGGGACCAACAGAGGGCAAACACTCTTTATTCCTTTACATTACAAATTTCCCAGTAGGGAATAGAATAGAGTCCTCATATTTGACAAAAATTCTACATTTAAACCACCAAATTTAGAAATTCAGATTTATAGTAATTTTAAGGGGAAGCTTCCAGAACATTTTAGTGATAAGTTGGCTTCCTCATTGAGGGAAATTTTGTTTACCTTACTCACACCTTGGTGGATTTGTGGGTGCGACTTCTGTCACACGTTTAAAATGTGGTCCAGTATTAGACGAGATGCTCTTCCAGACTTCAAAAATATGTGAAATAATAATAAAATGTAATAATAATATTCTGAAGTGGATATTGTAATCCAGGTGCATTCCTTGTAATGCAGAACCTCCAACGAGGGTGGGTAGTATCTGCTATGAATTAAATACTACTTATTACTGTGGAGCGTATTAGTACCGTACTACACGTCTGCCAACGTTATGAGTAGGGATTGGATTTCCATGACCTAAAAATGTCTTGAAATACGAATGCCTTTATGCCCCCAGAATTACGAAAACATGACCCAAAAATTAAAACGCTAAACTAAAAATGTACCTATTGTACCAGGAAAAGTTGATTTCAAAGAACAATAGTAGTAGTAATAGAAGTAGTAGTAGTAGTAGTAGTAGTAGCAGTTGTTATTGTTGTTGTTGTTTTATTGAACCTCACAGGTTTCCACCCAATACATGGTTCAAATTTGGAATAGCCTAAGCCAGTTACAGGATGCAAAAGGACAGTACATTAGAATATAGTAAACGACATAAAATAAGAAACCAGCAAAATGAAATAAAATGAGACGAAAACAATAAGAGCCAATCGGACAAATACTCCTTGGACATGCCATGAAGTCCGTCGGATACTCCGGAAACGTGACCCCCAAAGTGAGGGTCACCACAGCAGCCATCCCCGGTCTCTTCATTTCACGTCCAACTTCTCCCCTGAATATTTCTATTGTCTTCCAGAATATGCTATTTAAATAAAGTACAGTTAAAAGACCTATAATGAAATGGCTCATGGTCAACTCACTTCCGGAGAGCCGTTAGTCCTTGGCAAAAGGCAAACACATAATTACAAATAAATTTAGAATACCACATATGCACGTTGTAAAAAGAACTACACCTTCCACCTGACCGGCCTCGCCGACGCGGCACATTCCATCACAGCTATTGTCATAACTCCTGATCTAGTTACTCTGCTGATCCAGCCCGCACGAACACTTTAACTACCTCCTCGTCAATACAATGTCGTCATTCTTTGCCAACCAAAGCATTAAATTTGCTTAACAATCACACAAATAATATAAAATCACCATCAAAATTTCCAATCTCGTGCCACCAACTCCAACTTTCATACTTCGCCACTTACAGACACCTACCTCCAACTCCACCTCATAACACACACCACTATTCCATTTTCATCCCTCTCAACACTTAAGTTATGCCATTACATATACCACCACTTCTCCATTACCTACCAAAAACTCCATTCAACTCCACAATCTTCACTTACACTTAACACTCCAGATCAATTCCAAATTACCTTACTACCTACCAATTTCAATTTACTCCATTAATTCACTATACCTGCTATGCCAATACATACCACCGTATTCACTGTACTTCATTACCCACCAAAAACTCCATCCAACTCCACAATCATTCACTTAAACTTAAAACTTGAAATCAATTCCAAATTACCATTACCAATACCAATCACAACTTACTCCATTAATTCACTATACCTATTAAATCAACATACACTTAAAACTCCAAATCAATTCCAAATTACCTTACTACATACCAATTACTATACCTATTATACCAACACAAATAACATAAGACAAACTCCATATTAACTTTTGATCCAAAACGCATTTCCTCATATACCAGCAATAAATAAACACACTTCATTACCTACCAAAAACTCCATCCAGCTCCACTACCATTCACTTACACTTAACACTCCAAATTAATTCCAAATTACCTTACTATATACCAATTACCACTTCCTCCATTATTTCACAATGCCTACTATACCAACACATACCCCATCACCATTGAATTCACTCAACAAATCACTCTTCCAAATTACCTTACTTACAGACAGTCCGATACACTCCAGATACCACCATTAACTTCACTATACAAACACATACCTCCTTATACCATCAACTCCATCTCTTACTCATACATATCAATTACAACATCAGCAATAAACACACTTCACTACCTACCAAAAACTACCACCATCACAGTATACTACACACCATCAACTCCATCCCTTTCTCATACAATTCACACTTAACACTCCAAATCAATTCCAAATTACGTTTGCTCGTAACAAACAAACAAACAAACACCTCTTTTCAGTTCTCATCCCTCTCAACACTTAAATTATTTACAGACAGTCCAATACACACCAGATATTACCATTAACTTCACTATACAAACACCAACTTCATCTCTTGCTCATGCATTTCAATTACAACATCAGCAATAAATAAGCACACTTCATTACCTACCGAAAACTACCACCATCACTGTCAAATTTCCTATACCTACACCTACCTCCAACTCCGCCTCATAAACACACGTCTTCGACAACCATACCCTTAATTACTTACTTACTCACTTTATTATAATTTTTCCTTCTTGTTACAATACTCTCATCACTTTTTTAACTCCCCACAGGTCCCTTAAGCTTCTATTCCTCTCTCTGCTCCTACTCAGATCGAGTCTCTCCCAGGTTGCCTCTGACCTTACCTTTTTACCCTGCGCTTCCCTTACTTCACTGCTTTCACTTCCCTGCCTTTCCTCTTCACTGTTTGTGGTCACATTTTCACTTGGCACCTCTCCCTGCCTCTCTTCACACAGTACACGGTTACTTTTGGTATTAACATTACTGCCTTCTCCCTCCTCTCCCATATCACTATCCTTCACTTGCCTATCTTTCCCACTGATCGCTACACTTCTCTCTGTTTCTTCGTCTTGTTTTACCTTCATTTCTAGGTCCATCAATCGATTCACAGACCAGATTCTACTCTAACTGCTGCTTGACACCACTAGTTCTTGTCCTCTGATAATTTCTCTCAGCCTTTGAAGTTTAGCTCGTATCATATGTTTTCTAAGAAGGTGTTTGTTCCTGATCGCTTCCATTCCCATGTCCCTCTTGATCCATATTTTTCCCTCTGCATATTACCCGCATTGCCAATCACAATATCAGCCATCAACGTAGAAAACAGTTGTACTTTGATAGGCCTGTTGCCTCTACTTCTTCCCAATCTCTGCACGTCGTCTATATCCACTTCACTAAAATTAATTTTCATTTTCCCCTGAATTAAGTCCACCACTTTATAAATTGTAAGCACTTTGTTCTCTCTCTTCTCCTCAGGCACACCATATATACATAGGCATTTCTTCCTGCTATTTAGAATGTTGGCTTCCACTTCTGCTTTCAGTTTCAGCGTCTCCTCTTCTAATCGTCCTATTTTCTCCCTTAATGCTGCAACTTCTTCGGCATTTTTCCTCACCTTGCGATGTTGTGTCATCTGCCCTTTCTCGGAACCATCCCTTCATTTTTCAAGCTCCCTCGTTTGCTCTTGTATCATATTTTTGAGTTGCACAAAGGGGCAGACTTCTACATCCACCTCTTTTACAACTCTTCTGATTGCTTCCATGTCTTCCCAGCTCATATCTCCACTGGGGTCGGACCTGGGTTCAGTTCGACCCACCAATCCATAGTAATATTATAATCACCGCCGCTGATAGCATTAATTCTCCTTTCATTTCCATTCCCATTATGCGCCCTCCTGGTTTCACTTCTTTCTTTTCTTCCCTGTCTTCCTCCTACGTTCGCCCTGTATTGCTCCACACAAATCATTGTCAGTAAACTCCTTACTGCCTTCCTGCACTCAGCACCTGCACTCCCTACTCCCACTCCAGGGACCCTCCACTCAACACGTCTGCACTCGTCAGTGGCTTAGGCTGTACTCCGATTTCAAAGAGCATGAGGTCTTTCTGAGGGGTGCCTAGTCTTTAGGAGATGGTACAGAGAGGAAAGATCGCAAGGCGAAATAACAGATATTATTGCTTTATTCAATCTCTGGAAGGTCACCCTAATATCATAGATATTTACTAGAAAAATTCCAATTTCAACAACAGAATATCGAAAACTTAAGTTGATCAACTAAAATTCAACTGAATAATGTCCTTGTCAATTAGTTATGTCCATCATAACTTTCTTGGTATAAATTAATAATAAAGCATGTTGTGAGTAAGTAAGAACCCTAAAGTCTTTTCTATTAGCGCTTGCGATTTCAGATTAAGTTTTCTACATAAATTAAGTAAAATTTGTATTTCCTTCTTGTGAACACATCAAACTCAATTATGAAACACTTGAAATTAAATCTGATCTTCTGGTATAAAGTTCTGAGTATTGTTCTATTTTTTTGTAACTTATTATACACTTTACGTAAATATTGTAAATTAAGAGTTTATGATACACTTGCACTATGAATGAAGCACTCAATTGAAATCCTAATGTTCCAGTAAGTGAGAACATACGACATTACGAGAGCACACTGTTATTTGAAAGTCTGTCTTTGCTTTTAAGATTTGTAAAACGTTAATTTTCAAAGCTTACAAAATATTAAGTAAGTGAGCTTTTAATGTTCTTTGTCAGTAATGACACTGTTTATAAAAGTTCTGTTCAAAGTTAGAATTATGTTTTGAATACGTCTTCTTGTTGGGCTCAACAGTTGAATACTGCTCTGCAAGCAGCAATCAGGAACTCAGCTAACAGCAAACACGATGTTCCATAGTACCACGTCCCTGGAACTGTCCCTTGCAGTACCAAGTTCACGTGCCGCGTTGATCAGCATCAAATCTCCGTCGATCTATGTCGTTCTCCGTCGATCTCCGTCGTCTCGAGTGAGGATTTCTCATGTTAATAAAAGAGTGGCTTTAACACGAGAAAAAGTCCAACTGACTAGACCACTAATAAGAGTATCCTATGTTGAAATGTGCACCATTTGATTTGCACTGTTAAGACTGATTATGACTGTCTCATAAATAATCACCATTCACTGGATGAGAAATATGTCGAAGCACTGTCTCTTATCGTAAGTTGCGATAACTGAAAAAAATGAGAAATCACACTTCCATGACGTTCAGAACATCAGCTACACGATGTTGTATGTTTAATTTCAGTATCTCCATCGGCTAAAAAGTTAGAAATTTTCCTTCCAGTACATTCGAGAGAAAGGCGTACAACATGTGGCAGTGACATTACCCGCAGGTTCATTGCTCGTGACGTGTCCTGCTCGCCACGAGGAACTTTGTATCGCACTCGCACAAGATGTCGGGCATACGAACACATATTACTGCCGTCCTTTTCCCAAATATTCCGTCAATTTTAAAATAATGTACCGGGCTGGAACAGTTCCTGGTACATATTCCTCCCTCCTAGAATTATGAAAATTCGAAGGATTTTCATATCTCTATTGCCTATCCTCCTTGTGGAACATATTTCTTGAATTTGACATATGGGGTGACACATGGCGAAATTATGCCATCGTTCTTCATCTGGCTAATCAGTGCTCTTTCCTCGTCTCGATATTTCTCAGGAACTGGATATGCTTTCCGTTTATAAGGAGAACTACCATTAACGTTGAAGTGATACTCAAAACCTTCTATTTCCCCTGGTTTCTCATCAAAGACATTGGGGTATAATTTAAAAACTTCTTGTCTAGCCGAATCAAGCTTTGCTTCGAGTTCTGGCTCTTCAATTGCACTGGTTACGGATCCTAATAAAGAAGCGCCGACAACGGAACATTCATCAAGTACGGACATTCCTTCGTCCATTCCAGGGTTTCCCATTTTCAATAGCTTTACCGTGGCTAGCGCATCCACGCATTCAGCGGGCTTATCCATGTCGCTACCGGGTTCTTCAGCAGGGGTTCCCTCTTCATGAATTTCCGCATCATAATGATCCACCAGCTGCAATTCTACAGTCCCAGCGTTGCTTAAACTGACAAGATTCGATTCGTAATTTATAGTTCCCTTATACTTGATCATGAAGTCTGATCTCAATATAACATTGAAATTGAGACGTGAAATGACAAGAAAAATATGTTCGAAAAGCCTTCCACTTATATACAATTCTATAAATGCTTGTAGTTTACACTTAATGTTGCGATCAGGTACTACACCTCGAACCTTTAGTTGAGCTACAGGCATTAGTAAGACAGTGTCTTCCCCCAAACAATCTATGAATTCGTGCGAAATAAGCGAAGCTTGCGCACCAGAGTCTACCAAAGTCATTACATTAAGGTTTCCGACTCTTATATATATGACAGGCAATGATCTCTTAATTATGGGCCTATCCTGATGTTCATCCTCAAATAATAATTCAGAATCATCAATGTGCCAGTACTGTACTTCTGTAAAACAAATAACTTGAAGATCATCCCCTTCTTCGTTTTCAGGCAATCTCCAATTTAGTTTGTCTGAGTTTTTTTTAATAGCGCCGGTCGATCTGAGGTCTTTGTCAATTTCTTCTTGAATTCTCACATGCGTTTGGTGTTCTAATGATGTGGCTCCTAAGTTCTTATTAGTTCTGTTACTGTCTCGAATGCATTCTCTGGTTTCTTTACATCTATTTTCAAGATCTTCCCTCCGAGCACTTCCGGCTTCTTCGGAAGTTATCTCCGGTTTTCTCCACGGTGGTCTCGTTCTGTACGTAGGTTATCGCTGGTCCGGTTGTCTTTGGAATTTCCATAATCTGGGAGGAGTACGTGAATTATTTACAACATTTCCCCTCGGTGATGTTTCTTGATCCGTAGCCTGCACCTCGGCTGAATTACTGGATGCCCCTTTAAGTATTTTACTCTTTGGAATTGACTGCGTATTAGCCGTGTCTAGTCGCCTTAATATAGCATTAAAAAGTTCAAGAGTTTCGATGTTTGGTGCCATTAATATTTCCTGTACATGGGACGGAAATTGAAGTGTCATTATTTGAATAAGTTCTGGGACCTGTAATGGAGGATCCAGATATTGCATCTTCTTCAATTGCATCAAAATATAATCTGAGTATCTAGATGTATTCACCGATGTATTGTATTTCCGCGAATACAACTGCATTTTCACGAGATGCTGTGTCTCTGTGTCCCAAAACCGATTTAATAATGCCCTTTTAAAATCACCATTGGTCTTGAAATTGTTCTTAAAGGCTATGGACCAAGATAATACCCTGCCTTCCAGCAATTTAGATACTGTGCGTAGTTGCTTATCTTGTCCTATGCGATTTTCTTGAAAGAAATCCTCAACATTTTGAAGAAATCGTATTAACTGCATGTACAGTTTTTAATTCGATATTCGAATACAATGTAGAATACCGTAGCGAAACACGGGTACATTTGCTAGTCTATATACATAAAATCGTAATGACCGTGTGTATCTATACATTGACTATTATGGCGAAGTTTTCTTTCAGTTACCCGTTTCAGGTATCATAATGACTATCTGCATATTAGTTAACTTTAGTTTCATGAAAGTCCTAAATTTTTCTCTTCCCCCCCCCCCCCGCCACAAAATCAAGATTGAAGCACAATCTGCCAGATGAGCTAGTACAAAATTCATTGTATCTAATATAATTCCCACGTTCATGAAAATGTATTCAGCTTGCTCAAATTGCTTAGCGGTCATACATAAAATGCGATCGCAAAACTGCTACAAAATGTAACTCTCTTCCCCCCACTGTAACTGGTTATAACATTTCTTAATACCCCCCAAGTGAACGTCCAAAAATTGACATCCCACCCACCTCGGGTCTAGGAAAACGTAAAAATTAATAAATATGACTGAGAGGAAGTTCCGACTTCACAACAAAAACTAATGGAATAATTCTAAACACAGAAACTGAAGAATAAATTTATAATATATACTGCAGCTGCTCTGGCTTTGACCCTGATGATCTTACCTTTCCCTCATGTTCATCCAGCATTTTGCGCTGAGTCTTATTCCAGTAACATGCATTCGAAATGGCTGTGCCAATCCAGAATCTATTCAAATATGTGCTACGTAGTGTCATACGATTTTCATTATCGCAAAAATCGAGCACCTAGCAATAATTCGCTGGCAAATTATTGGTGCTTTTTGGAAATTTACGAATAGCCGAATTGGTTTCGATATTTTTCTCGTGACAGGACCGATATTCTTGAAGAGCACCTGCTGCGGTTGGTCTTTTATGATCTTGTGCCCAAAAATGTTGTAGAGGAAGGCAAATGTTCACATGACGAAACGCTGTCTAAAAGACTGACCAAAAACGACACAAGAGATATGACCAGGTAGAAGATACTGGACATGGCACCCAACCCCAAATAAAGTATAATGTGGGTAAAGTTGTTGTTTCTGTTACTTCCATATAAGACCAAATAGAAACCTATCATTTGCGTCAGTTACTACTTCAGAACAATTTACAAATATCGAGATCATCACCGCACTGCGACATAAGATAATTGTTGAAAAGTTCACATATCTAGAAATCGTCACACGTTTGCCAATTGTAACCTTAGGAACTTTGAAGCAATTCCGAGTAATTAAGATAATGATCGCATCGCAAAACATCCGATGGAATAAACACTTGAGAATATAATTTTTTTGACCATACTTATATATAAATACGGGAGTGACTGAGAAGATCACTACGGCACTGAGTACAGTGAGCAAAAAGTTAACATGAAGTTCACTCTTGTGTTGTTGATTGCATTGATCGCGGTTTACGCCGTGACAGCAGTTCCTGACGTGCCGGAGAAAGCCGATGGAGGTAAGATACTCGTTGCTCATAGGCATTCTATTTATATTTATTATTATGCATATTAGAATAAACTACTCTGAAAGAAAAATGGATTTCCACCGCCTCTGGCGCTTATGCAAGATTAACTACAATATCACTCCAAAATACGAATTCAATAATAATAATAATAATAATAATAATAATAATAATAATAATAATAATAATAATAATAATGTTTTCACGTCCCAATAAAGAATTTGACGGTTTTTGGAGACGCCGAGGTGCCGAAATTTAGTCCCGCAGGAGTTCTTTTACGTGCCAGTTAATCTACTGACACGAGGCTGTCGTATTTGAGCACCTCCAAATACCACCGGACCGAGCCAGGATCGAACCTGCCAAGTTGGGGTCAGAAGGCCAGCGTCTCAAAAGTCTGAGCCATTCAGCCCGGCAAATACGAAATCCAAAATGGCAAAAATGATAGGGGAACGTATGCCGACTGCAAAAGTTTAATTAAGGCATAAGCAACATTTTATAATTTGACCAGAAATGTCGGTCACTTGAATACATTCCGCCAGAAACTCAAAGCCTCATTTGAAAACAGCATAATTTCTTGAAGTAATTGAAATAATGTGCTATAAACAGCAATAAGTAGATTATTGAAAATGTAACCTATGCGATTTCTCTTTAGGTTGGGTAGGTTTAATATACAAATTAACAACTAATGTTAATAATCGTACACTTAAATAATAATAATAATAATAATAATAATAATAATAATAATAATAATAATAATAATAATAATAATAATAATAATAATAATAATAGGTAGTGGTTATAATGTACTAGTACCATCAGTAAAAGACTAGAAATGCACAGTTCATTCGTATCCTGCTGTACCTCTTAACGCTCTTTTAAAGTACCTTGCGGTTGGTATTCCTCTGACGTCATCCGGTAAACGATTCCATTCTCGGGCGGCAAACACAGAAAATGAGTTATCATATGTGGCAGTTCGATGGTGAGGATTGACGAGCTAGTTTGATGTTTGGGCCCAAATATATACTGGAGGAAATAAAACCTCAAAAAAAAAAAAAATAATGAAAGACTATCGGATACGATCAAGGAAGAGGATAGTTAAGTTCTTTGGTCACATAATTCTTCTTCTTCTTCTTGCACCGCTCTTACCACATCTGTAGGGTAGCGGGTGCGAACTCTGTCACACATGTGGACTTATCCCTGTTTTACGGCCGGATTCCTTTTCTTACACCATCCCTATACGGAGGGATGTAATTAATACTGCGTGTTTCTGTAGTGGTTGGTAGTGTAGTGTGTTGTCTGAATATGAAGAGGAAAGTGTTTGGACAAAGACAAACACCCAGTCCCCGGGTCAGAAGAATAAATCAGATGCGATTAAAATACTCGACCCGGCCGGGAATCGAACCCGGGACCCTCTGAACCTAAAGCCTCAACGCCGACTATTCAGCCAAAGAGTCGGGCTCACACAATAATAATAATAATAATAATAATAATAATAATAATAATAATAATAATAATAATAATAATAATAATAATAATAGGTAGTGGTTATAATGTACTAGTACCATCAGTAAAAGACTAGAAATGCACAGTTCATTCGTATCCTGCTGTACCTCTTAACGCTCTTTTAAAGTACCTTGCGGTTGGTATTCCTCTGACGTCATCCGGTAAACGATTCCATTCTCGGGCGGCAAACACAGAAAATGAGTTATCATATGTGGCAGTTCGATGGTGAGGAATGACGAGCTAGTTTGATGTTTGGGCCCAAATATATACTGGAGGAAATAAAAAAAAAAAAAATGAATCACTATCGGATACGATCAGGAAGAGGATAGTTAAGTTCTTTGGTCACATAATTCTTCTTCTTGCACCGCTCTTACCACATATGTAGGGTAGCGGGTGCGAACTGTGTCACACATGTGAACTTATCCCTGTTTTACGGCCGGATGCCTTTTCTTACACCATCCCTATACGGAGGGATGTAATTAATACTGCATGTTTCTGTAGTGGTTGGTAGTGTAGTGTGTTGTCTGAATATGAAGAGGAAAGTGCTGGGACAAAGACAAACACCCAGTCCCCGGGTCAGAAGAATTAATCAGATGCGATTAAAATACTCGACCCGGCCGGGAATCGAACCCGGGACCCTCTGAACCGAAAGCCTCAACGCCGACCATTCAGCCAAGGAGTCGGGCTCACATAATAATAATAATAATAATAATAATAATAATAATAATAATAATAATAATAATAATAATAATAATAATAATAATATACATTCTTTATTGAAACACAAAAGAAACACGAATGAAAAAGGATCGCTCGAATGTGCATTCATTCTGACTGTATTCATTAAAATATTTTGTTCTTTATCTGCATGTCATTAGATGACACTTGGTACACTTTTGATAACATAGTACACATACACATTTGTCACTCGCGCTGTGCAGTGTTCTGATGGAACATATCTTATGGTGAAAATCTCGTTATTATGTGTCTTTGATCTTGATACTCGCTGGTCCATGTTCGGTCCATCATGGTGTCAGTAATATAAAAGTCTTCATGAATGGATAATGCCAGAGCCACAGAACAAACTTTTAATCATTTTTACAGGAGTAAGAATGACAGTCAGTGGATACAAAACTATAAAGAGTGATAGTGCAGAGATGGGAAAAACTCCTGCAGCACATATTATTATTATTATTATTATTATTATTATTATTATTATTATTATTATTATTATTATTATTATTATTATTTTAATTACTTATTTTTCACAAATTGTAGATACAATAATTCGGGAATATTGAATCGAGAAAGGGAATAAATTCACATACACGAATGTGACTCCATCCCCACTTAAATTTACAATATGTCGAGAGGGGCTGGTGTAGGTCTTTCGAGCAGACTTGAGTGTCTATGAGTACAGGGACCATACCTAAGATGAATTCTAATTTTGAAGACCGCACAAATACTGTCTCCGATCAAGAAGAATTAACCAATGAAGGTTGAAATGCCCGACCGGGTCATGAAACGAAGCCAAGACACTTTGGACCAAAGGCCAGCATACTAAATATTTACCCATGGAGCCGGACACTTATATAATAAAACATGTAAATAATTAATTAATATCGCACCCAATATGTACGAATTTGTCCAAGAAACATTATTCGGTAAATCTGCAGCAACTTCGGAATGGCTAGAAAAAATAATTACTACGTTTACAGGTAGTACTGAGTATCGTATTGAATCCTGCAAGCAAGATCGACATACATTAACGATGCAGAATCGCGGTAATATCGATATCGCCTATATACTTTGATCGACGTAATCTACATCAAAGCGATAGTTTCGAAAGTTCTAAGGTATCATGTTTAGTCTCACCTTGTGATGATAGCCACTTAATATCTCTACGCAAAAAACAAACAAAAAATTAAGTAATGTATTTTCTTTGCGAACTTTCATATTAATCCAGCCCCATGCAAATAACATGTTCCTGTTTTCACAAGTGCTTTTCAAATAGCCTAGCGAAGTACAGTAGCCTATGGATGACTATTCGTCATTTTCTCGTGATTCTGTCGCGTGCAAGTAGTCCATCGGGTATTGATTACGTTGAAATTTCATAATGCAAATTTAATTACGGAAATTACTTTTGACAAAACAAATATGGGGTGTACGAACACGATCACAGTACAATCCACATTTATCTGGAACCCAATTCGAACTGAGTACAATACCAACCCAACCCCATGGTGCAACAGCCCCAGAAGGGCCATGGCCTACCAAGCGACCGCTGCTCACCCCGAAGGGCTGCAGATTACGAGGTTTCGTGTGGTCACCACGATGAAACATCTCCGCCATTATTCTTAGCTTTCTAGACCTGGGCCTCTATCTCAACGTCGGATAGTTCCTTAATTGTAATCATGTAGGCTGAGTGAACCACGATCTAGCCCTCAGATCCAGGTAAACATCTCTGACCTCGCCTGGAATCGTACCCGCGGCGTCAGGATAAGAGGCAGGCACGCTACTTCTACACCGCAGGGCTGGTTAATACGATGTGATCCCAGATTTTACATATCGACCCTCAGTCCGAACTGAATTTACAAGGTGTTTTCCGTATGGAAAGTGTACTCAAATCAATTTGAATCATGCATGTGACCACGCTCAATGTTTGATAATAATAATCGTGTAGCCTCAGCTACCGTGTGCAGACATTTCGATTTGACGCCACCTGGCTGTCTGCTTGCCAATTTCGACGTACCGTTTTACTCTAGGCCTGCTAGATGGCAGACCGAGTAAACCGAAACTCTCTTTGGCGTCTAAGGTTGAGATTGAATGAATTTTATCTGGTGAACACCAAATATGTCCGCCTCTGTGGTGTAGTGGTTAGCGTGATTAGCTGCTACCCCCGGAGGCCCGGGTTCGATTCCCGGCTCTGCCACGAAATTTGTAAAGTGGTACGAGGGCTGGAACGGGGTCCACTCAGCCTCGGGAGGTCAACTGAGTAGAAGTGGGTTCGATTCCCACCTCAGCCATCCTGGAAGTGGTTTTCCGTGGTTTCCCACTTCTCCTCCAGGCGAATGCCGGGATGGTACCTAACTTAAGGCCACGGCCCCTTCCTTCCCTCTTCCTTGCCTATCCCTTGCAATCTTCCCATCCCTCCACAAGGCCCCTGTTCAGCATAGCAGGTGAGGCCGCCTGGGCGAGGTGCTGGTCATACTCCCCAGTTGTATCCCCCGACCAAGAGTCTGAAGCTCCAGGACACTGCCCTTGAGGCGGTAGAGGTGGTATCCCTCGCTAAGTCCGAGGGAAAAACCGAACCTGGAGGGTAAACAGATGATGATGATGATGATGATGATGAACACCAAATGTGCCACCAGAAATTTTACATGCCGGCATCGTATGACATGGAGTGTCGAATGGACTTTTATCTGCCTTAAAAAGTACGACTACCTCTGCCAGGTTCGAACCGGCTATCTTGGGATCCGGAAGCCGATACTCCACCACTGTTCCATAGAAGCTGCTCTCAGTGTTTGATAAAAAGCAGTTTCCCTGCTGAGTCTACTCGTAACTGAATGCAAGCTTACTTACTTAATTACTTACTTACTTACTTACTTACTTACTTACTTACTTACTTACTTACTTACTTACTTACTTACTTACTTACTTACTTACTTACTTACTTACTTACTTACTTACTTCCTCTTCATGGATTAGTCTAATAGCCTTTTCCGACCTCGGATTTCATTCCATCTCTTCATAGGAAGACCCATATCTCTTCTTCCCGTACGATGGTATTCCAGCGCAAGTTTTGGGATTCTGACCTTATCCATCCTGTTCCTCTAAACCAGCGCTGAGTCCAAAGTTCTGGTTCACATCTCACGCAACAGGATCAATAGTGCCTAGTGCCGGTTCCAACCCTGAGTAAAGGAGGAGGTTGAATGGCTGGTTTTTGAGCCTTGGGAGGTTGCACGGATGTCGAGTAAGTGTTGCCATTAAAACTCAAGAAATGCTTCACTTGACAGTCTATCTGTTAATGTAACCAGCAAATCTTACCCGTCATGGGGATGGGTGAGGGGGAATATCTGGCGCCTTAAAACTGGGTCCACCGAGCTCGATAGCTGCAGTGCGTCCAGTATCCAGTAATCGTGAGATAGTGGGTTCGAATCCCACTGTCAGCAGCCCTGACGATGGTTTTCCGTGGTTTCCCATTTTCACAACAAGTAAATGCCGGGGCTGTACCTTAATTAAGGCCACGGCCGCTTTCTTCCCATTCCTAGGTCTTTCCTCTTCCATCGTCGCCGTAAGACATATATGTGTCGGTGCGACGTAAAGCAAATAGCAAAAAAAATAAAAAAAAATGGGTCCCTCGGCTAAGGTATGGTAACCCCAACAGAAGAGTCCCTGGTCCTCCAGGTTGAACATTGTACGAACGGCTGGTAACCCTTCCACTTAAAACTTACATCACTCATAAATCAGATCATTAATGCAAGCTCTGTATTTAATCAACTTTCCCTGGAATTCAGAGAATATAAATATTTCTGTTTCCTGGGATCCCTTTTCGCGACTTTAGTCAAATCACATTATTTCAATTACATGTTCTTCAGGCGTATCAACCGAAATTATCCGGACTCCCCTATGTAATGTGGAATTGAACCCTGAATGTCACGAGAGATGGATCCACCAGTACAAAAAGAGGCGGGGAGTACTGTGTTGCTAGTAGACCAGCAGTAATAGAAAAATGGGTTGATCAGGAGAGCTCAGTGATTTCGAACGTGGACTGGTCATTGGATTCACCTGAGAAACAAATCCATCGGAGATATTTCAATCTTTCTAAAGCTGCCCAATTCGTCTGTTGGTGATGTGATTGTGATGTGGAAACGCAAAGGAACAACCTCAGCTAAATCAAGACCAGGCAGACCTCATTTAATGAGGAACAGGGACCGTCAAGCATTGCGGAGGGTGGTTGTAAAAATCACAAGAAATCAGCGGAAGGAATCACTCGTGAGTTCCGAACTGCTACCAGCAGTCCAGCCAGCACAATGACTGCGCGTCGGAAGTTAAAAGGAATGGAGTACAATGTTCGAGCTGCTTCTCAGAAGCCAAACATTTCTGTAGTCAATGCTAAGTGACAGTTGAGGCGGTGTAAAGAGCGGCGCCATTGGGCATTATTTGTAGTGATGAATCAAGCTATACCCCGTTGCAATCCGACGGAATGGTTTGGATTTCGTGAATGATTGGAGAACGTTACCTGCAATCAAGTGTAGTGCCAGCAGTGAAGTATGAAGGAGGTGGTGTTCTTGTATGGGGGTGTTTTTCGTAGTTAGGGTGTGGTCCCCTTATTGCGCTCTAACTCTTAATGCGGAAGGATATGAACACATTTGAAACCATTGTACACTGTGTACAGTGAAGGGCCAGTTCGGAGAAGATAATTGTTTGTATCAGCACGAAAATTCACGCAGTCATAAAGCTGCATCTGTCAGGCAAAGCTAATAACATTGCTGAAATAGACCTTAACCCAGTGAAACACCTTTGGGATGAGATAGAACATCGACTTCGCTCCGGACCCTAGTGTCCAACATCACTACCTCCTCCGGTTTCGGCTCTTGAGGAAGATACCCCTGTGGGTGTGGGTGGTAGAATAACACCCACGGTATCCCCTGCCAGTCGTAAGAGGTGACTATAAATGGCCCAGGGGCTCTCAACTTGGGAACGTAGTTTGGCGACTATGGGGCTCTTTTCTGAGTCCTGGCATTGATTCCACTTACTTGGGCCAGGCTCCTCACTTTCTTCTCTCCTATCCGACCTCCATTGGTCAACTCTTGTTCCTTTCAGACCCCGACGGTATTAGAGCACTCGGGGCCTAGGGAGTCTTTCATTTTCACGCCCTTCATAGCCCATGTCTTTCTATGGTCGGTACTTCATTTTTCGAAATGCCGCATCCCTTCTTTTTATCGCTCTGATCAGTGTTACATAGAGGATGGTTGCCTAGTTGTACTTTATCTTAAAAAATCACCATCACCACCTGTTGAGGAAGAATGGGCTGCCATTCCTCCATAGATATTCAGACACCTCTTTGAAAGTATCCCCAACAGAGTTAAAGACGTCATGAAAGCGAAAGGTAAGCCCAATAATGTCCAACGTGACACTGGTCAAGTGTAAGTGCATGTAGTCTGCTTGGAGAAAGGCTTTGTGGCCTCGGTATTCTTACCTTGTATGTGGGCTCGTTCATGCTCATCTTCGAATATTTTGGGCTTGTCCAAAACCTTTGACACATCATTTCTTCTTTACGTTTCAGGTAGACCTGGGCGTTATTTAAATTTAGATAGATATTGAAACCTTTTTGAAATGTACACAAATCTCAGAAATATTTTACAATGTTCACATACCTAACCATGTTTTCTATTTTGATAGACTATGGATCTTGTCCTTGTCAAACTAGTTATTATATTTTGACACGAAAACGTACAACTCCACGACATCCACGAAAATGTAGCGTTAAACGAATCATTCAGTTTATCACAGACTGTTTCTAGCAAGCTATGAGAAATACGATCGATAGTATGATATATGTAACTCAGAGCTTCACCGAAGTGGTACAGCAATAAATTTAGCGCGAAGACGCAACCTCTCACCACGGGCGCTTCGTGCCTTGAGTGCTCCATTCCGCACACACAGTACATTTCGGAGCTACGAATTAAGTAAACGTCGGCCCTGCGGTCTAGGGGTAGCGTGCCTGATTTTCATCCGCAGGTGCCGGGTTCGATTCCCGATCAAATCACGGACTTTTACCTGGACCTGAGGGTTGCTTAGAGGTCCAATCAAACCACAAAGTTACAAATGAGGAGCTACCTGACGGTGAGATGATGACCCCGGTCTAGTAAACCAAAATAACATCCGTGTTACTAGGCGACCAGCGAGGTCGGTTAGTTTATAATAAATAGAGTCCGGATTTCCATGCAAATACATGTTTTTAAATAAGCTAGCTACACTTCTCAAACTTTGCAAATATTCGTTTTAAGGCTTAACAATTCCAAATAACCGTTCTTTTTCCGTGCATGTTTGCATGTTTTGGCATTTTTCGGAGAAAATTCATGCATAATGCATATTTGGAAGATTTTGGATTTAATAGCGCATATTTGGACGTTTAATATTGCATAATATGACTTTTATTTTGACTTTGACGCATATATATTGTTAACTTGCATCATAGTGCATTTTCTGAATATTAGTTTGCAGAATTTGGGACAATTTTTCACGTTGTAGGCTACAGTATGTCTATTACTGAGAGACGGAGAGAATGTATTCCTGGCATCCTATGTGACAACCATAGTTAGTAGCCTACATACAGTACAGGTCCTACAGTATAATGCAATTAACCAAACACTTTCTTATCTGTTGCTTGAGTAAACGTCGAAATCTAATTCTTAGGAATATGGTGCATTACTGTGATAGCAGCTTACAAATTCTGGTTTTTCATTGAACCGTTGTTATCCTGGAATGTCCTACCCAGAACTCTCAATCGTCACACGTCTGTGTTATCGCAGCAAGCAATCGTTACCAGTTATTGAGGACATTCAAATGTCTCTGCAATCATCGCATGGAGAAGCAGCTGCCGCAGACAGAGATAAGTTGAACAAACGAATTCGTTCAAATCCTGATTTTGAATTCGTCAAGCTTATAAAAGACGTATTGTGGTGAAAATGCAAAAGACGTACAATTTGACCTCACTTTGTCCAAATGTCTTCATTGAATTATGCATCTATCACTTCTCGTGACGTAAAAAGATAATTTTCTGTGCTTAAGTATGTGCTGAATGATAAACGGATGAGCTTAAATCAAGACAATTTGGAGAAATTAGGGTAGTTTTTGTTCATGTTTCAAAAGGAACTGAATTTTGATAGTGCATATTTTCCAGTTTATTGTGCATGTTTTGCCATATGATAGTGCATGAATGCATGCATATTTTGAGATTTGATAGTGAATGGAAATCCGGGCTCTAATAATAAATAACATCAACAACATAGCAGTCGTAAAGATAATATAAATTATTCGATTTTTATTTATTTAGTCACAGGACAATTGGCCTCTCTCTCTCTCTCTCTGCAGTTATCATGCGCTAGTTAAAATTTAACTTGCATTCGTTTGACTATCTAATTAATTTCACTCCGAATCACACTAGCGCCGGGCGGCGTTATTATGGAAACCCAGTGCAAGATCTCCCCCCCCCCCTCCCGTTGTCTACACCGGTACTTTAGCCCAGCTTCTATAAGTGGTGGTGGTGTTATTTATTATTTTAATAGGAAGTAGAACTAGGCAACCATCCACTATATAATACTTATCGCCAAGCAGTGCGGTTATGGGAGCAGAGCTATAAGCTTGCATTCGGGAAATAGTGGGTTCAAACCCCACTGTCAGCAGTCCTGAAGATGGTACCCCGTGGTTTCCCATTTTCACACCAGTCAGATTCTGGGGCTGTACCTTAATTAAGGCCACTGCCGCTTCCTTCCCACTCCTAGACCTTTCCTATCCCATCGTCGCCATTAGACCTGTCTGCGTCGGTGCGACGTGAAGCAACTTGTAAAAAAAAAAAACAGTAGTCAGAGATAAAAGAATGGAAGGGATTCGACACTTCGAAAAATGGTATCGGCCGAGGAAAAAGAAGGGCCGTGAAGGGTGTGAAAATGAAAGACTCCCCCAATCCTCGTAAACCTAACACAGTCGGGATCGGAAAATAGCAAGAGTTGACCAAGGGAGGTGGAAAAGGTAGATACTATTGAGGATCCTGACACAAGTAAATGGAAACTAAGGGCCCCATGGCGGCCAGCCCACGCTCCCAAGCTTGGAGATCCTGGGGCCAGTTGTAGTCACCTATTATGAGAGGCAGATGATGCCGTGAGTGTAATTCTACTGCCCCGCTCACAGGGGGTGGGGGGGGGGCGCAGTTTCAAATTTCAAATTTTTAAAGGAAGTCTGATATACATCATTTGGGGACATGTATATTTATGTAGGGACACAGTAGTGGAATGAAAAGATAAATGGTCTACATCGGAAAATTATAATCGCTGTCATAAGGAGAGGGAAGAAAATGCCTGTATAAAATATGTAAGGAATGCCTTAAGATAATGCAATAAAATTTCAAGATATACCTAGTAGTTACTGGGTCAAAGGAACACGAAATTAGAAAAATAAAGATTGTCGAGATAAGCCATTGGAACTCCCCAGGAACTACAGTTTCACACGATACAATACAGCCACCTATACCAATGCATGTGAAATAAATGAGGACAATTGTCACCCAAATACAAACCTGTGGCTCATATTCCAGTCTAGCCTTCAGCCTGAAATGAAAATTGTTCCCCAGTCACATGGACACGTGGTCAGCATGATGAAAACTTGTGACAATACCCCGTTCCAGACCGTAGTTCAGAATTATAATCCGGGAATCAAACCCAGCGTGAAATTCTGACACGCTACCACTACACAACGGGCGAGGGGATCATTATTACAACCAGTAAACAATATAACGGTGGAATGCTTCATGTTTTATTACATCCTACTCACACCTGATTATGCTACAGAGGTCGTTATCTATGTTTCAGAAGTTCCTGCTCGTCAGCCAAGGATTTCCTGTAAGATTCCTGGCGGCTGCGCTGCTCACTGCTTTATCACCGGTCATGGAAGTGGAAAATGTAAAAATGGTATTTGTTACTGCAACAACTAACACTAGCCTTCAGCATTTGTAATCAAACTTGCGAAAACTACCACGTTCATCAAGAATTCACAAGCAATGAGATAATGTCAGCTCATGATTAGGTCTATTGCCTGTGTAATTTCATTTTAATAAAAGTTTTGGCTATTATCTCCTTCTCTGTCTCTCTCTCTCCCAACCCTAGATGATAATATAAATTAAAGTTCGTCATGGCCTGTACCAAGCCCGATTGAGAATTGGTGAGGTATCATACTTGAATTCTGATGGGAACTTACATGAAGTACCATCTTCCATCTCGGGGAGTACCGATAAACATCAAAGCGTGTAGCAACCACAAGATGAGCAAAGACACCTAGAGAAATTAGCTCGTCCACTATGCTATTAGGACTGTGGACCAATAACTCGCCTCCCCGAGAACACAATATTATCGAAATTGCAGAAAATAAATCGGCCTGATAAATAGCGATTTTTTCATGAAAACTAAATTTGGATGCTGGAATATAAGAACAATGCAACAAACAGGAAAAATGAAGCAGGTCTGTTCAAAGGCTGACGAAACCTGAACAGACCTACAGATACTAGCCAGGAGACGAGATCAGTGGAGGAATTTTGTTGCATTCTTTTCCTCCGAAATGGGTCATAGGACGTAAGTAAGTAAGAAAGTACTCATTCATGTGAAATTTCATGAGATATCTCTATAATGATAATTGAGGCATTGTCATGGGGAAGGTTTTAAGTCATAAAATTTGAATTTTACAGGAGAAGAAATTTTTTTTCCAACATTCTTAAGCACATGTTACTGAAAATAAATAATGTAAAATCAAGGAGATTAACATACAAACGTATGCTAATTAAGACTCAGGCATAAATTGTGTGACAAAATACGTTGAGAAAAATCACTGTGTAATCAGTATGTCAGCAGACGTGTAAGATTCAAGCAGAAATTTTACGATAAAACAAATTCTTTTTTTCATGCAATAAATCCAGTATAGCCAGTAAGTCCACTTTTCTCGGTTCGCTGATGGTTATTCTCCTTCCAAGGGTTTTTAAGGGCTGTACGTTGTTGATCAAGTGATAGGACCGTCCTCGTTTTGAGGATATTGTGCTCCTTTCACGGTTCTAACCCGTTGAATGATGGACTTGTCTTGAGTGAGGGAAGTTCGGTTCTCTAAATCCTTATCCAGCTCACACCGCTAATATGAAGGAGTTGAGTATTTAAATATATCTTGTTTTCTCTGGTAAAGTCACGAAAATTCCCAGGCGTCATCATGATTACATGAAATGATTTATCATGTCCGCATCATCTTTCTGAAAACAAAGACCTAGCATGAACGTTATGTCAAGATGCTGGCAATAGCGACTTAGGCCTACCATTTTGAATGGAATACAATAGGTTTCGGAGGCATTCTGGCAACTGAAGTATCACTACGACGAATTATAATAGCTATAAACAAGGTTTACACACTTTCAACAAATGGCAAAGGTTATACCTAATTCCACAAGAAACACGGGCTGACCTACAACCTTCTCCATGCCAAACCTCGTGGACTTAAACAGGTTCCTTCTTACGCCAATCGTACCAGTTTACTTCCTACATTTCCCATGCCATTGGCATGAGTGTTTATTACGTTCTCTATGAAGAAACTAAATTACGACATTTTTACTTACTACCTTTCCCATGTCATTGCCTCAATTGAAGTCTCTCTCTACCCGGAGGAGCAAAGTACTTCGACTAGACATTTATCGTTCAATTGGCAGAAGATCTTTGTAATTAGACTGGATCATATTGTGCTGAGAGTTTTCACAGTTCTTATGTAGTAGTAAGTGCGTGATCTCGGATGCGAATGAACCTCTCAATCATGCTCCATTACTTATGATTGAGAGGGGAGAGATTTTATCACTGGCTTCACAACAAGGTGGCCACGTTTCTCAACCCTACCAATGCCTGTCCATCTGTTAACCAGCAAATGGCGTTAGGAGTCCATCTATCTGGGGGTCATCTATGAACTTGCTATTTCCGCACTTCATCACCTACATGACATGTTCTAAATGCATAACTATTTCAGCTATGTTGTGTAGAAATATGTCCCCCACAACAAATCTTAGTTAAATCAGCTAGTATACGATGAACTACAGTGCATATACTGTACTCACTGCAAACCTGCAAATACGAAAGTATTTTCATAAACTTCATATATTGGTAGCGTTATCTCAACATGTACATCAAGTATGTTAATCATATGTATCTAAAACTATTCATCTATGTAGTCATTGACATCTTTTAGACATGAGATCATTTATTTCCACGAACGAACTCCATTTTCTTCATTAACCACTTCCTCAAATCCGGGCCATCTACAATTCAGAGCTTGGGTGCTACCCCTAGGAGGCTCACCTAAACTTCTAGTGAACCTTTCTGATAGAGTCGACAGAATACATATATAAAATGATCTATTTGTTGAAGGAGGTAGTGAACAGAGTTAACCCCCGGGGCTCACATCTTTAAAGTATAGGCGTGACGAGTCATCCATTTTCACACCCTTCGCAGCTCTTCACTTGATTTTTCCAATATCGTCAGTTATCGAGCGGCCGTAACTACTCCATTTTTCTATCCGATTAAGAGTAAATGGTTGTCTGATTCTACTTCACCTTAATACAATAACCATTATCACTTCATCCTTAGATGGGGAGTGCAATTCGCAAGATGATGACGGTAATTACTAGAGACGGGAATTAACCTATTTGCCTATTTTATTCCTATGCTCAGAAACGTAGGTTTTCGAGATATAAATCCATTTTAGGGATCCATTTTGGCTATATTCCGTTGATTTTATTGTGCCTATAAATGCCTATTTCAGGGGTTTGTGCCTATTTGGTGTATAATTGCCTATTTGATGGCTTTTAACTGTATTTAAAAAAAGGCAATTTTCTTGCAGTGCATTATAATGTAGCTAGTGTGCTTGACAGATTTGTCTTCTCTTTCCTTAATATCTGTTTACCCACGAACCAAAATGGGAATTCTCAGAAGTCACCAGAAATAGTTCTAGGAAAATTTCCATCAGGAGAAACGAGGAACCATTTGACCCCGAAGCCTTCAACCCCTCCAACCTACTAAGACATATGCGAGAAACAGTCAACGTCGAACTATGTTGCACAACCCATATGCCCTGTACCTCCCTTTCGATGCGAACTGTTGTACGCGTACGCTTTATGTTCAGAACGTGTTGTGATTTATTGTGAAGTGGAAGAAGAAGAAGTGTGTTTGCGGCAACGCCCAAAGAAAATCATCGAAGTCTTACTGGCTGAAGCAGTAGATAACAGGGCATCCCAATTTCACTACGGATGGAAGGGTAATCTGTCAAACTGTAAGGAGGTAAGTTTATTTGCTCCTTTTTTCTTTTTTGTGATTGAGAACTATGATGGCATTTCATTGCAGTGTACTCGACAGAATTATCTTCTATTAATTTATGTGTTGTGTCACATTGTTTTGTTGCAATGCTGTATTAGTCGTGAATTTTCAATAATTTGTATTGCTAAAATGTAAATTATCATTAAATTACTCAACGAGGAGTTAGAACGCCGGTGGTCTCTTGTCATAGAATGGATGAAAATTAAATCGGTATTTTTAACTGTGATTAATTTCCTGTGAAAATACAGATTTACAACTGAAATGCAATTTTTAAAACCCCCTTTTAAAAATCGTGAATTCTATTACACATCCGCTAAGCCTTCGCGAAACACTGGTTGCAGATCCAATGTAGCCTGGCTAGGACGATGCCACAGCGTGTATTACAAGATTGCCAAGACTATCTTTACAAGACCAGGCCAGCGAAAAGACGTTGGTGTGGATTGGCGAGGTCCGGTTAGTACGTTGTGCTTTGAGGCGGGGGGGGGGGGGAGAGCAAAGAGTCTGAGGGGTGTAAGCTCCCAGGTTAACAAGCCTCTAGCATCCCCTCTAGTCTTGCTAAATTGTGACAAAAATAAGGTTATGGACGCATGTCACGACAATTTCAAATTACGTAGTTTTTCATTTTCAACGAGGGTGGCGGCCTTGTAGACACACATGATGCAGGATCTACTGCAGGCACCAGAAAATAGTCTTCATGACAGCTGACCCGGCTGACCAAGGTCGGCTAATAGAAACAAATAAAATGTTCACAAATCTGAGATTTATAGTGCCCCCGTTTTCATTCATCTATATAAGTAAGAATACTGCTAGGTGTCAGCTTGGTGGGTCTTGGCAAGCATAAAGGACGAGTCTCTCCTCCACGGTACTCCGGTATCGTTTCACGTCGTTTTTATTATTTTTTCACCCGGTGAACTCAACACGATGATGCCAAATTATAACTGAAAATCCTTGCGGACACATTTCCATGTAAATTATTAATTCCCTTGTTCCTTAGTTTTGTACTTCTAGAAACATCATCTTTAATAGTATTTTTTATGAAACAAATGCATTTTATATACAAAGCATTATTGCCAATTAACCCAACTGTAGAAATTTAAGATATAGGGACAATGCAATTTATGTAAATGTTATTATTTTTCAGATCAAATGTGAGAAAAATACCACGTAGATCAACTTAGAAATACTGTGATACATCTGATATACGAGTTCAGAAATTTGTATCAACGTAGCCTTTCCACCAATCCACTTTGGGCAGTGACCAACAACCATTTTCTTCAGACATACGCACTGCAATGTTGTGAGCTAATATGCCCCTGCATAACGTCGGCTTACTTCTAGAACCTGGTATGTTACAATGTTCTTCCTACCCATTATATTCCTTAACACTGGTCACGCCTCCCAGCCACATATTTATATGCAATCCATCAGAACCTTTCTCGTAGTGTTCATTTTCCTGTCTGTCTGTTAGGTCATCAGCCCAGAGGCTGGTTGGATCCTCAAATAGCACCACCAAAGGTTATACGGTTATAAGCGAAAGGTTCTGATGGATTGCATATAAATATGTGGCTGGGAGGCGTGACCAGTGTTAAGGAATATAATGGGTAGGAAGAACATTGTAACATACCAGGTTCTAGAAGTAAGCCGGCGTTATGCAGGGGCATATTAGCTCCCATGGATAAGTGAAGGGAGTAATGTGGATACACTTTGGGCTAAATTTAAAGGAATCATTTGGGAAGGAGAGAAGAGATTTGTACCTGTTAAGAAGGGTAAAATGACCTCAGACCCTGTTTATTACACAAGGTAAATACGAAAATTTAAAAGAAAATGTAGAATAGTAAACAGGAAAATCAAAGAGGGTAGGGAGAATAGAGAAACTAGAAAACAGCTAATGAGGGAACTGAATAGAGTGAAAAAAGGAAGCAAAAGAGAATTATATGAATGGCATTCTTCAAGAGGGTAATGACCACAAAGGGAAATGGAAAAAGCTGTATTCATATATCAGGAATCAAAAAGGAAAAGGAATCCAAATTCATACAATGGTGGGAGAAGGGGGTGAACACTATTTAACAGATACTGAGAAAGCAAACCTCTTCAGTAGGGAATTCAGAGATTCAGTAGAAGATTGTCAGGACTTGGAAACAATAACAGAAGATAGAGAGGGAGAGACACATAGGGAAACAAGAAGCTTCTCATTCACAATTGAAGATATTTTCAGAGAAATCCAACTGCTTCAGCAAGGAAAAGCAGCAGGAAGTGATCAAATTACTGGGGAGGTATAAAAGACAATGGGGTGGTATATAGTGCCTTATTTAAAATTCCTCTTTGACTATGTCATAAATAATAGTGTAATACCAAAGGAATGGAAGGAATCTATAATAATACCAATTTATAAAGGAAAGGGTGATAAAAGGAAACCAGAGAACTACAGACCAATCAGCCTGACCAGTATAGTTTGTAAAATACTGGAGAGTTTAATAGCAAAGTACATCAGAGGTATATGTGATGATAAAAATTGGTTCATGAGGAGCCAGTATGGATTTAGAAAGAAATTTTCTTGTGAGGCACAACTGGTGGGATTTCAGCAGGACATATCAGATCAGTTGGATTCAGGAGGCCAGTTAGATTGCATAGCCATAGATCTTTCCAAAGCCTTTGATAGAGTGGAACATGGAATATTATTAAAGAAATTGGAGGGAATAGTATTGGACGTAAAGTTTATACGTTGGATAAGAACATTTCTAAATTCAAGGGTTCAGAAAGTCAAAGTAGGAAATAATATATCACAGGAAGAGAAAGTTTGGAAGGGAATTGCACAGGGTAGTATAATCGGTCCGTTACTTTTCTTAATATACGCAAATGATTTAGGGAACAATATAACATCGAAAATAAGATTGTATGCAGATGACATAATTGTTTATAGGGAAATAAATAACATTGAGGATTGCTCAGAATTACAAAGGGACCTTGAGAGTATCCAAGAATGGGTTGAAAAAAATAATATGAAGATTAATGGAGGCAAATCAACTGTTACAACATTTACAAACAGGAGCTTTAAAACTGAATTTGAATATCCTTTGGATGAGGTAGTTATCCCTAAAGATGGCAAGTGCAAATACTTAGGTGTGAGATTTGAAAGTAATTTGCACTGGAAGGGTCATGTTGATGACATTGTTGGGAAAGCATACAGATCGTTACATGTCATAATGAGGCTACTTAAAGGATGCAACAAAGAATTAAAAGAAAAAAGTTACTTAAGTATGGTTCGTCCATTATTGGAATATGCAAACAGTGTTTGGGATCCTCACCAAGAATACCTAATAAAAGAACTAGATGGTGTGCAGAGGAAAGCAGCAAGGTTTGTAACAGGGGATTTCAGGAGAAAGAGTAGTGTATCAGAAATGTTAAAGGAACTTGGTTGGGAAACTTTAAGTAAGAGAAGGGAGAAAACTAGACTTATAGGATTATATAGAGCCTATACAGGAGAAGAAGCATGGAGAGATATCCGTGAGAGGCTTCAGTTGGAAAATAATTATATTGGTAGAACTGACCACAAGTATAAAATTAGAAGGAATTTTAGCAGAAGCGATTGGGGTAAATTTTCATTCATTGGGAAGGGCGTGAAGGAGTGGAACAGTTTACCAGGGGTAGTGTTTGATCCTTTTCCAAAATCTGTACTGATATTCAAGAAGTTAATAAACAACAACAGAGAAAATAAATGAAATGTTAGAGGGCATTCGACCAGTGCAGGTTATTGTAAATAAAAAATGTGTGTGATTAAATTAATTCCATCCCCTTGTCTATGGAGTTTGGACAGCCCAAGTAGGGGACTGCCTGTAGGGGTGAAGTACAGTGGGGACTTCGAGGGCCCTGGGACCGCTACGGTAGCTGTGAAGGTCCTTCAGGAACTCTGAAAAGTGGTGGCAAAAGGGGCTCTGGTTAAGACGCAGCAGGTCGTTATGCTACTTAGGTTCCAAAATGGGTAAAATATAAATATGTAAATAAATTCAATGTTAATTTTAATCTTATACCAGTTGTATATTATTATTAGAAGTAATTTCACATACTGTATATGAGTTGTCTATGTTTGTAAGATATTATATAAGTAGAATTTTGTAAACAATATAAATTTATTAAGGATGATTATTAGCGTAAATTGTATAATATTGTATTCTAGGAAAATTTTCTTCGTCTCTTGTTAATTTAAAATTTAGTGCTTGACAATAATGTATTTTAGTGTACCATTTGCCACCGAGGTAGACACCTCATTTGCAAATAAAGAGATTTTGATTTGAATTAAACCGCAAAAACCAAAGGCAGCACCAAAATGAGGCGTACTAGGCAAGACGAGGAGTGAGGTGGTTTGCCATTGCTTTCCTCACTGGGTCAGAAAATGCTATTGCAGCACGACTGGCCCTATGAGCAACACCTTTCATAACACTCAGATGCACTAGTCGTGCTCTGAATGTCATTACTCAGCACCACCAATACCCCAGCAGCTTCCATATTGTCCCAGCCATGGATGAGACTGGGACTTCGGTGGAAGCTACACTTTACTCTGGCCTGTGCTAAGAGATGGATACAAAAGTACTGTATCCATCAAGAAATGGCAGCAGGCAACATTTTCCTGTGCAAGTGTGTAAAGGAAAATGGACCTTACAATACAGTATTGTAGGGATGTTGTTTTCAAGACGAATTTAAGTGCTCCTACAGTTTAACGTATGAATGGTTCATTTTACTTTACACATAACCATAGGAAAATGAACACAACGAAAATTGTTCTGATGGACTGTACATCGAAATGTGGCTGGGAGGCGTGACCAGTCTTAAGGAAGAAAATGGATAGGAAGTGCATTGGGAGATACGAGGTTTTAGAAGTAAGCCATCGATAAACTGGAGCATCTTCAAATTTCAACAAGCTGCGGGAGCAATCACCAAGTTGTAAAACAGTGGCATGCCCCTGGTGGAGTCATTTAGGATTGTGGAAGAAGCCAGGGGAAGTTTTGACCGAACTTCTGGGAAGGCAGCCGCTGTCAGCGAAATAAAACAAGATGAAGTGACTTCATTGAAGTTTTGTCCAATCACTTCATGCGATATTGAGAGATCATTCTCTCAGTACAAACACATTATGCATGACAGTAGAACAACACTGAAACGTTGCTTGTAAATTCATTTTATAGTAATTTAGTCTGTTATTAAATTGTTATTAAATTATAGGAATTTTTTTCATGCCCATTTTGTGCCTTTTATATACGTTAGTGCCTACTTAAATACCTATTTTGGCTAATTTAAGAGCCTGTATGCCTGCCTATTTTAACTGTTTTTAGTGCCTATAATTATCGTCTCTAGTAATTACTTTTGTGGGTGTTCGGTAATATTAAAATGGTCGTGGTCGAACGCTGTTTACGTCTGAGGAAACGCTAAAGACATATTCGCGGAAGGTTAAGATTCATTTAAGCTTTCATCATTTCATAGGGCATAAACCAAAAAGAACATCGTGTCTAAGGGACTTAAACCTTATAAAATTAAATGTCGATACAAAAGTTACAACGTACCTCAAGCAGGCCTTCATATTATTTGATGCTGTCCGGTATGTGTTATAAATAGTAAGAGATATGTTATGGACTGGACGAAATAGCCAATGACTAAATGACTCACGGGAATCGAGAATTTCACACCTGATACTCTACAGTACACACCCATCTACGCTGATCTTGACATATTTGTTCTGTTGGTTGGTCGTCATGAGAGTTAAAATATCCAAAACCGAAAGATATTGGTAGATAACCACCTATTAATAAATCTAATAAATCAAATTTTTGTCCTTTCTCCAAGGCTGCAGAAAATGTAAAAACAGATTACATGATTGTGGGCCCAGGCTCTTCCGTCCTCCGTCAGCCAACTCTCTTCCTTCTCCCGATAACGCCAGTCTGCCACGCTCATCAATCTTTTATATCTGTTTACTTCTATTTCATTTTATATTCTGATTTTTAGACTTGAAATATTTTCACATTATTTTCCACCGTGATGCCAAACATTTATGTCCAACAGGTCGGAACATTCCTCTCCTACTGATGCGTCCGCATATCAGTTCAACGACAGCTGTCCTCCTCCTTGCTCACATTCTACAGTGCACCCGAAGGTGACACTCTGCATCCTTACTTTCCCTCGTACTCGTTGCTGACAAACATCAGCCACCTTCCGCCGTTCATCTTCCATAACCAAGCGAGATGGCTGCGTGGTACAAGGCTGTGTAACTGATAGCTTGCATTCGGAAGATAGTGGGTATGAACCCTTCCACCGGAAGCCCTGAATGTGGATTTCCGATTTCACTTCAGACATGCTGTGGTGCTGTATCTTAATTAAGGCCATGTCCGCTTCTTTACCATCCTTAAATCTTCCCTTTCATGCCGTCATCGGAAATCTAACTGCGTTAGTGTGACGATAAACCACTAGTATTTGGGTTACGCAGCTGAGAGTTTACATTCGGGAGATAGTGGGTTCGAATCCCACTACCGGCAGCACTGATTCCATGCTTTTCCATTTTCAAACCAGAAAAATGCTAGGGCTGTATCTTAATTAAGACCACAGCCGATACTTTTCTAATCCTAGACATTTCCCATCCTTCCATCGCCGAAAACCTTTCATATGTTAGTGCGACGTGAAAACATACATAAATACATAGACGGTTATACCTTCCACAGTTCAGCCTGCAAGCCACAATCCTCTATTTGTAACTAGTCCTATGGCCTCGTTTAGTTCTTATACCTCTTTGTTTTCAAATCGTCCGAAACCGAGACTAACCATCGTCGTCTAGGTCTCCCTCTATTCTCCTATCCTTCATAACAGAGTCCATTATTTTCCTAAGTAACCTATCCTCCTCCATTCGCCTCACATGAACCAACCACCGAAGCCGGTTTATGCTTACAGCTTCATCTATCGAGTTCATTCTTAACTCAGCCTTTATCTCCTTATTCCGAGTACCCTCCTGCCATTGTTCCCACCTGTTTGTACCAGCAATCATTCTCGCTACTTTCATGTCTGTTACTTCTATCTTATGAATAAGATATCCTGTGTCCACACAGCTTTTACTCCCGTAAAGCAAAGTTGGTCTGAAAACAGACCGATGTAAACATTGCTCCGTACAGGAGCTGACTTCCTTACAGAATACTGTTGATCGCAACTGCGATCTCACTGCATTAACTTAACTGCACCTGGTGAGTTAGCCGTGCGCTTTGGGGCGCGTAGCTGTGAGTTTGCATCCGGAAGATAGTGGGTTCGAATATCACTGTCCGCAACCCTGAAGATGGTTTTCTGTGCTTTCCCATTTTCACACCAGGCACACCTGGGGGCTGTACCTTAATTAAGGCCACGTCCGCTTCCCTCCCACTCCTAGGCCTTCCATATCCCGTCGTCGCGATTAGACTCACCTGTGTCGGTGTGACAAAGCAACGTGTAAAAAAAAAGCATTACTGCACTTTGATTCAATCTCACTTACTAGATATGACGAGTGTTATTCAAACTTTTTGGTTAGTGTACCTCTGCAATGATGGACGCTGGAATTTTTAAAAGGTTGATGTTCAATTGTTTAAAATTACAACAGATTATTTCATAAATTGAAGTTACTGACAGTCATCAACACCTCTTATAACCAGAAATTGCTGTAAACAATTTAATGTTGCTGACGTTATATTGGATTTTATATTCCAGAAAAAGATTCTAATGTCATTCATTAGACCCCTAATGGAAACATTGCTTCAATTTCGAATATTATTACGCCTACCCTAGTGTTAGTTATGACGTTTCTATTACACTATCACGAGTGGCGACTTTTGCCACCCCTCGCACGGTACCTTAGGAATTTGCATTCGGCATTGACCATAAGGGAAAGCACTTTCTGGAGATTTTTTAGACACTACCACATATCTAGCGAGGCTTAATCCCTAAACCAAGGTTATGTTTACTGACTCGCAAAATATTAGTCCCGTAAGGTCGTGTGCTTACAAAGCGGATTATTTATTGTGTTCTCGCCTAATTTTACGCTGTTTCATCTTACCGCGATCGTTGTTCGTGCTGCGAAATGCTGTATAATGTTATTTTGAAGGCGTGCAATAGTACGGTGGCTAATTTCATGTGAACAAAGTGCCGATTGCTATAATAGAACGGCAGCCTGCCATTGTTATTGTAGGCTCTTAATCTGTAGTGTTAAATCACCTATAATCGAATAATTGTATAATAGTTCATTGATCCTGCGATGTTTGTGTTGTTATAAAAGCAGCTATTGTAGTAAGAAGTGGTTTAGTGATATTTATCTGCTAAGAATCAAACAATTGAGCGACGTTTATGCAATAGCGATGGATATAAGACGGTTTTTCAAAATGCCTAAACTCAGTAACTTAAGTGAGGGGGCTGGAAGTTCTGAGGAAATAAGTGCGTCAAGTGACGGTGTTGAACAGAACAAAGAGTGCAGCCTTCGCGAACTGTAATCTTCACAATATATAAAACAACGTTGTGATAAAACGGAACTTCAAACAGAGACTGTTAATGAAGTGTTTCTGAAAGGTGATAGTGACAGAAAAGACATTGTCATGTTCTTAACGCAGAAAAATATATGTGACACTCTTAAGTACGAATCATTGCTAAAACAATGGACTCCACAAGTAACGTACGATTTTAAAAGTGATTTGCGAGCTGGAGCCAGCCATCCTTTCAGACACCAGTGGTTGAAGGATTATTCCGCATGGCTGTGTTATTCTCGTGATCTGAAGGGCGCTTTATGCCGACCGTGTATTGAGCGTTAAAATGGTCATTCATTACGAAACATTTCACAAAATAAAAGGACTTCAATACCAGCGCCAAAAAGCATATAAAACAAACTGGCATAGAGAATCATCAGAAAAGGCATATTTTGTTTCGGATATCTACTGTATGAAGGAAGGCAACTCATTGTAGCTGATCAAATCTGTCACGGTAGTACGTGTTTAAAATCCTTCTCCATTTCCATTTTCGTCATGGCTAAAACGCCATCGAAATTTGTGTCACTTAAGATTAATCTAACACTTGTTTCCTCCTATTATTTTCTGCGTGACTGGATGTCGCATTTTTAACTTAAATTATCTTCTTCATATTGCTCATTAGCTCTTATTTTTAATGACTCCATGCCGTGTTTCTCCTGTTTGGCACATATTAGCGCCGTTCTGTTTCTGCCTTGTGCTGCTAGCTTTGGTGGTCCGTCTAACTACGAGGCTCCTTTGCCTCTGGCCAATCAGAGCTCAGAGCCAATTTTGATATCTCTGCTGCTTCTGGTATGCTTGTAGCAGCCATTGCACTCGCCACTTGACTATGTTGGAGGAAGGACGTGTTTGCTAATCACTCCGGGTTCTGGCTTCTGCCCACATTATGCATCCGACATGATTTATTTTAGTGCGAGGGTGTTTCCCATCCTCAGAAGAGTTATTTGCTTTCTTGTAAATCGTCCTCTTCTTCTGTTGTAAATTAGGTATCTGCTTGGTATGATCATTTAGTGAGTATGGAGTAACTGACGCTTAAGCGTTACTACAAGCCGGATGCTGCATCTGTAAGTTTCTTCTTGATTTAATAGAATATTGCCTTCAAAGACTGGGGTGATATTTTGGGAAATTTCCGCTCTTCTGGAAATTCAGTGTGTTTAATACCTTCAAAATTACAACCACCACCCTAAATTGGTACCATTTTAGCAGAAACTATTCATAAATTCGGGTTTCCAATGTAGAAAGTAAATTATTTTTCCTAAGACATCTTGATCCGTATGTGTAAAGAAGGTTTATTATGTCTCATCCAATTTGGGGTATTATTAATTTTAATTTTGTTTCTGGGGAGGAGATAAGCTGTATTACCCTTTAATGTGACTCAAAGGAATTACCCCTATGGAAAGGTTTAATGACCATGCGAGTTTTCACCAGGCTGTCAGAAATTAAATTTGGTTCCTTTCTTATTTTATTCCTGCAGCTCAACGTTTTTTTTTTCATTTATCTTGTAATTTGGTGTTTGTGTCTTCCTGGTTTTCTTTGGTTCTCCCTTGTACCGACCATTGTTATGCTTAGATTTCGGGATTGTTCGTTTGCTGGCCTTGATGGCGTATGTTGGTTGCCATGCCTACTTGGTAGCGATGGTGATGGTTGTTGTTTTGTTGACGAGGGTGAAAACATATTTTTTCGCATCTCGTCGGTAATGTCTTGCGTCCGTGTGGAGTTATGTTATGTTATGTTATGTTATGTTATGTTATGTTATGTTATGTTATGTTATGTTATGTTATGTTATGTTATGTTATGTGTTATGTTATGTTATGTTATGTTATGTTATGTTATGTTATGTTATGTTATGTTATGTTATGTTATGTTATGTTATGTTATGTTATGTTATGTTATGTTATGTTATGTTATGTTATGTTATGTTATGTTATGTTATGTTATGTTATGTTATGTTATGTTATGTTATGTTATGTTATGTTATGTTATGTTATGTTATGTTATGTTATGTTATGTTATGTTATGTTATGTTATGTTATGTTATGTTATGTTATGTTATGCTATGTTATGTCATTTTATCCTACCTTTTACGTGACCTTATGAAATTTTCTTTTGCCATTTGAGTTTGTTTCATCTGTCTTCGTGACAGGTTGTTTTATTGATGTTTAAGCTGATTTGTAACTATCAAATCTGATCACTTTGCGAAAACTCCATGATCATACTATCCTGACGAAGATTAATTTAATACTTTAAATGTAACAGGAGAGAAATCTTGTACCTTGCGGGTACCTTCCGAGTTGCACCAAAACAGGCGTTAAGTTACTCAGTTAATGTAATTATCAATGTTGTTATGTGATTTTGTCCATTTTTTCTTAGCTTGCCGGCCATATTTTTGATTTAATCAACTTTACTGATTTGTTAATTAATTTGTTTCAAGTTAAGTATTTATTTTCTATTCTCACAAGGACGATTTTCTCTGTTAATGAAATTACATTGCTATTGAATTTCAAAAATTATTTTATCCTTCTTAAAGAAACACTTGTTATTTCTTTACTCTTAGCAATTTGTTACCATGTGCCAGCTTTTAACTGTTTCTTTTCACGGATTGTTTGTGACACCCCTTCACCTACTTAAGGTGAGTCCTTGTCTTTTGATATTTTTATGTTGTGTTTGAGGGTGTTGTTCGCGCTTCCTTGTTTACTTGTATTAGAACTGGCTCATTTTGGGTAAAGGCTAGTTCATCTTGTGCTGCTGTCAGCGGAGTATTGGTAATGATTTACGCTGTCGGTGCAAATCAGACGTAGTCCATCAGATTGAAAAAGGTAGAGAGAAGCTTGAACTAGTTTTGTGAACTATTATTTTCTGTGGGACCTCTGATATCTCACTTCGAGAGAAAGCGCCATACAGCGGAGTTTTTCATGACCTATTGGAATTTCGCCTTGAGGAGGGAGATGCTGTGCTACAAGAACACCTCCCAAATTCTGCAAAAAATGCCACGTACACTCCTCATCGAATTCAAAATGAAATGATGGGATTTTGTGGACAGGTATTACGAGAGATACTGGTTACAGAAGCGACTTCGTGCAATGACTTCTTTGTTATTGCTGACGATACTGCTAACATATCTGGAACCGAGCAGCTGTCTGATGGAACTCGATTCGTCAAGAATGTATCTAGTGGTGATTGATTTGAAAGTATTTGAAAAAGTCCTTGGGTTTCATCCTTTGGAAGAAATTAATAACAAGTCAGTCGCAAACTCGATTTTTTTTCTTTTAAGAAACTCTGGTCTGGATTTAATCAAACTATGTGGTCAAGGATACGGCGGTTGTACTACGATGGCAGGACGTGAATGTGGTGTTGCAAAATTAATACAAGATGTAAGTACCAGGAAGCTATTTTCTCTCACTGTGCTAGTCATAAACTTAACCTGGCAATAAACGACCTCAATGAACTCTCTGTTGTGAACAATGCGACAGGTACCATCAAAAAAATAATTCACTTTTTTCGTGAAAGTCCATTCCGAAGGAATCAGATCTGTAACTTATCTCTTTTATATGAAACAAGATGGTCCTCAAAGTACGAAAGTATCAGGATCTTTTCAGGATCTTTACAAGTATCATGAAGGCTCTCGAAAATATTTTTAACTGCCGAAGTTCCAATTCCAATAATTGACCACGTACCCGTAATCTTCACTGTTCACCATCTAACTCTGGCTTTATTGTTGAAGTGCACGTAATGCAAAAGTACAGTGGCATTTTAGAACCTGTAACAAACTCCCTTCAAGCGGAAGGACTGGAGCTTTTCAAATTTGGAAAACATATCTTGTTGCTACAGCACCATTTAAAAAATCAACCATCAAATGTTATTACCCGCTTTCAAAGAATAATGGTAGATGCTGAGAACACAGCTTCTAATACTGAATTTTAAATAACGCCCCCACGCCTCGCTACCAAGCAGAGACACAGGGCAATCCACAGGGAAACTAGGGCTGAGAACTATTACAGAGTTTCAATCTACATTCCCTATATGGACTCACTGATACAGTCTCTAGAATAGCGTTTTGGAGAACAAAACAAGATCATACTGATGCCGTATTCTTCCCCTCCTTCTGTTATGAAAACAGAATTTTTGCATTCCATGAATGTAGTCTCCTATATCTATAAAATATACAGGTTAATGGTGGACGCATAATTGTGGTATGACGTCTGGAAAGCCAAGGACTGTAATCCTGATATGAATTTCCCGGAACTTTAAAAACGGTAGGGATTGTTACCCAAGCGTGAACGTTTTAGAAATTTGTTTTTCCTGCCAGTGACGATGTGCACAGTGCAGAGGAGAGTCAGCAAGCTTCGTGGGGTAAAATCATGGCTTAAATCAACAATGACAAACGATCGACTTAGTGGTGTTTGCATGCTGTCTTTTCACCGTGAAGGAGTGGCAGAGGACAAACAGAAATGTATTAAAAACGTTCCTAAGCTATTTTCTAGAGAAGCTCCTAGAAGGGTGCAGCTTCTCCTACCTGATTCTGACGTTTAAGGTCATTTTTTCATTTAAACCATTTTTGTCAGGTTTAAGCGAGGTTTACTTCCATTTATATAAAACTAGCAATTGTACCCGTGCTTCGCTACGGTAACCAGATTGTATACGGATATCGAAGTAAATTACTGTACATGAAGTTAACAATAATTTTTAAATTGCATGTAAATTGGCGTTATCCGAGAAAAAGCATAGGGAGGTCCGCAGACGATGTTTCCAATGTAAAGTGCGAGTTGTGGAGTTGTGATGATAACGACAGGTGCACTTGTCTACCACAATTCATTATGTTTTAGAAACGTTGAATAGGGTGAATTTTGTGTAAGAATTTCACACAGTGCATTACTTTTCAGATACTTATGCGACAGCTTCAAACATAGAATTTGGCTCACATATGTCTACTGGGTGGGCCAATATTCGTGTAGAATTTGATGATCCCATCTTTCCTATAAGTGAATCAAACCATCAATTGTACGTGTACAAAGTGCAAAATTTAGGTAAATCCAGAAATAGAGAAAAAATTAATGTATAAGGGATAGAGATACGACAAAAGATCATAGGACCGAAGTTGTAGATCACTCCAAATTGAACGGAGATTGTGCCATCCGTTTTATGATACGACTTACCGTTTAGCCACGAAATACATCGAAAGGAAGGACTGCACCGTCATTGAAATTGTCTCCATATTTCGATATTTTTCGGGGGTAAAAAATAAAATTTTTAATCATCTCGTAAATTTTCCGTCGGTTACATGCTAAAAGCTATAATTTTGCAAAATTTCAATTTTCTAACTTGTCTGGGAGATTGTGCTGCGATCTTGATATGGGGAAGTGGGTTAAAAATCAGGACTTTAAGGAAACTTTTAAGCCCATAAAACCTGTAGGTTCTGGATAAATATCACCGACTGTGTTCTTATGCAGGTTTGAAACTCCCAGCATGTACCCCTCAGAGAATTATGAGAATTTGATATTTTTCTAGGGATCCTGAAGTCATCAGGTTGTCTGGTACCAAGTTTTAAATTTCTAAGATGCCTAGAATGGTCTTACTAATTTACGTCTGGAACATATACACGTCCATTATCTCGGCCATTTCTGACAATTTATTTTTTCACCCTTTCTCACCCCTATGCCAAAGGGGGCTGAAGTGTTACTATTCATCTCAGCGACCCGGAAAACTATGGATTCGGCAGTATATTCGATTACTATTACATCTCACTCCCCCTCCCCCATCCTAAACGGGGCTAAACTTTGAGTTTAAAAAATCGGAATGTTACTATTCATCTCAGCGACCCCGAAAAGTATGGATTCGACACTACTTTCGATGATTTGTATATCTCAGTCCCCTTACCCCCCCCTCCCCGCCCCTAAGAGTTCCTGGGGTGTTTTACCCCCATGTGGGTTGTCTCCTGATACTAAAAATCCGGAGTGTACAATTCCCCTCGGCGACCCCGAAAACTATGTATTCGACACTATTTTCGTTTAATTTTATATATCACTCCCCCTCGCCCCCACCCCCAAAGGGGGTTGAACTTGAACTTTAAAAAAACTCCGGAGTGTCACTATTCATCTCAGCGACCCCAAAAAGTATGGATTCGACAGTATTTTCGTTACTTTGTTTATCTGACCTTCCTCGCCCCCACCGCCCCTAAGGGATCCTGGGCTTTCTTACCCCCACGTTGTTTGTCTCCTGATACTAAAAATTCACTTCGGCGACTCCCGAAAACTATGTATTCGACATTATTTTCGTTTAATTTTATATATCACTCCCCCCTCGCCCCCATGCGAAAGGGAGCAGAACTTTGAGATTTGGAAAATGGGGAGTGTCACTGTTCATCTCAGCGACCCCGAAAACTGTGGATTCGGCACTTGTTTCGATTATTTTTATACCTTGCCCCCCCTGACCCCCCACCCCTAAGGGAGCTACGGATGGCTTACCCCCACAGTGCTCGTCTCCAGATAGTAAGTCATAAGTGTACCAAGTTTGGATGAAATTGCTCCAGTGGTTTAGGAGGAGTTGTGTCATTTACACACACACATACATGCATACATCCATTTTTATATATAGTAAGAAGAAGAAGATTATGCTTGCTTTATTATTACATAGAGAAATTTTATTTTGAACACTGCAGAGATCTAAACTTAAACTGTATATCCGAAGAAATTATTCGAATCCGAGGAATGAATATTACTTCGCTCGCGGCATGCCCAATCATGAGAATGGCTTCAATAATATTAGTCATCAGTTTCAGAGTCGTGTTCATTGCAGAGGGCAGGATTCTTATTCTTAAGAAGGATAATTGGTGCCACAATCGTCCGCTCTAAGATGTTCGAGGGTACTCCAGGTGACTCCAAGTCTTTCGAAGCTCTGCCGTGTAGTCGATAGACTTGTAAATGTGTAGAACATCGGGTAATTCTTGTAAAAGTTGCTTGTTGAAAGAAATGAATGACATGATATAGGATAGCAAGAATGAAGAGGATGAAACCCGGCGCCGGCACATATGCCCACTCCTCTCGAATAGCTCAAGACTTAACGTCCCGATCCGACGGACGAATCATCATCAACACCGTCATATGCCCTCACACCATATGAGACCAAAAACAGCTTCCTACGTCCTGGACGTAAAATGGCTCCTTGAATATTGTGTTCTCTACCTATCTTAAGTACGTTGCCTAGCGACAGCGACTCTATGCATTTAATCTTGGTGACAGCACGTTGGATTGTCATATCCCAATGCACGTTTTCCGATGGTTTTTCGTTCATAACTCACCAACGAAAGCGAAAATGAAAATTCCGGTTTCGAGGTGCATTCGGACCCCTTTCCATCTACTTATGTTCAAAATTTCAGATCTCTACATGCTGTAGATTTCGCTGGGCATCGCGCACAGACACACAGACAGACAGACAAGCACATCCTTTTATAATATTATTATAGATGAATAATAACTGTCAACTGTTTTGATTTAATTAATGTGTGTGCTGGAAATCTTATTGTAAAACTAAGCCCTAATTTCCATTTATATTCTTAACGCTGCTAAATCCGTACAATGCGTTTCTTCTCATTTAAAATAGACAGAAAATTTCCCCAGCTAGTACTTTTTACCACTCCCGTGAAACTAAGTGTGTGAGGAAATAAAAATAAATATCACAAAGTTTATCACTCCGTACAAGTGTTTCATTATTCTAACAAGAGCACTGCAAAGTAAGCTATATATAATCAGCTGTGAAGAAGAGGAAAAACGTGGTGATTCGCTGTTTCGGTGAGTACAAACCAGATTTTTTTAAACATAGGAAACTTGAGTTTTAAGTAACTGACAAATTATTCCATTATGTTCGCTATTCGAATTATTAGCCTGGTTGAGTTTTAAGGGTATTTCTACAGTTTAATTTAACATGATGAAATAGAATGAAATGGCGTATGGCTTTTAGTGCCGGGAGTGCCCGAGGACATGTACGGCTCGTCAGGTGCAGGTCTTTTGATTTGACTCCCGTAGGCGACCTGCACGTCGTGATGAAGATGAAATGATTATGAAGACGACATATACACCCAGCCCCCGTGCCAGCGAAATTAACCAGTGATGGTTAAAATTACCGACCTTGGCGGGAATCGAACCCGGGACCCCTGTGACCATACGCCAGCATGCTAACCATGTGGCCATGGAGCCGGACATTTAACATGATGATTTGGGGTTATCTCAAAATACATCCAATTGTTTAGGAAATAGGCCAAGTGGGTTAACATTACCATTTAAATGAACCGCTTGATTTCTAACTTTGGAAATACGACATGATCGTTTTATTATTTTTACCATTTTAAAACTGAGCCTTTTGATAATGCATCACAGAAGAGGGAAAGCAAACTGTTATGGTCAAAATCTCTGAACTAAAGGCAAAGTATCCATTCATTCTGGCCAAAATGTATTCAACGGTTTCAGAGCAGCGAAGTGCTACATTTAACGAAGCAAGTAAGAAATGCTACGAAAAGTGCGGGGTGGGGGGCTGTGAGTTCCATCATCATCTAGGTAGGTAATGAAATGGTAATAATATATCTTCTTTATAACAGAAAAGTTGATATGGAAAACTTTTAATGTGGTAAAGATCCTGCGCCCATGTCTCCAGTCCATCAACATCATCATCTTCCGCAGCTTATCCCACTTGCCCAGGGTCCCTGCACGCACTGAGGCATGAAAGAGTTGTGGCCGGGGATTTAAAGCCGCATGCCCTTCCTGATACCATGGGATTTTCTATGAGCAGAAGAAACTTCGTAATTCCTTCGGACTAAAGTTTACGAAAGAAGCAAAAACTGAGCGGTCAGCAATAGCCTGAGAACTGTTCCTGGCACTTTCTTTGCTTAAAAATAATGCGGCAAGCCTTCACGAGACAGATGGAGAAACGTGGTTTTCTCGTGAGTGGAATTACAAGGTTTTCATTGCATAGGGACGATATACGACCGTATAACTTATATGAAGAATATTTAAAGTGAATGAGTGGAATTCGAAAAAAAAAATGCAGCATATGTAACCATTTCTACATACCTAGTCAATGGGAGGTACAGATTGACACATATTTTAGAATGATTAATTCGGAAAGGGAATTTTGTGTAGTGGTAAACAAAAACACTAAATCAAAACAAGACGTTATTTAAAATGATCAGACTCAACTCTTTTCTGAACTGCTCACTGAATACACTTAGAAGATACGACAAATTTGCGTACCGATTGAGATGATCCCGCGTACCTCTAGTGATTCGCGTACCACACATTGAAAACCACTGGTCTATCCTACCATTGTGGGAGAACACACATCCTAAATACTTGAAATTATCTACCTGTTCCTGCTCTGTATCCCCCAAAACACAAGAAATCAAAACCAACGTACGAAGAGGCTCTCTGAATTAAAACGTTGGTGGAGGTAAAGGGGCCCGTGTGTATGTCTGGAATTCCATTTACTTGTGCATTGTTACTTGCTTTTATCCTTAATTTCCAACATTAAACACTAGTACATATTCTCACATGTAAGGACACACATAATTAAAGCTATGCATAGCTAGCATACGTGACACCCATTGGATCATTTGAAGATCTCGTTACGAGAAATGTTGCCCAGACTGGAAGCGTTCAAGTCATGTTAAGACTCTTCGAAACATCACATTCATACTATCCAAGATGACATTGCCTCTCTCTTCGTGATATCCCATATCCGTTTGTACAGATTGCTTTGCAACATCATTTTGATCTATAACAACGAATAGGAAATGAGAGCCACCTTGATTTACTTCCCTCTATATAGTTGTTCCTGTTCAATGCCCTGTATCTATTCTGACAAGTAGCATATCTACAGAATGAATGAATGCTAAGTGCTTTACGTCGCACCGACACAGATAGGTCTTATGGCGACGATGGGACAGGAAAGACCTAGGAATGGGAAGGAAGCGGCTGTGGCCTTAATTAAGGTACAGCCTCAGCATTTGCCTGGTGTGAAAATTGCGAAAACACGAAAACCGTCTTCAGGATTGCCGACAGTGGGGTTCGAACCCACTATCTCCCGGATGCTAGCTCACAGCTACGCGCTCCTAACTGCACGGCCAACTCGCCCGGTAGCACATCTGCAAGAAAATAATCAGATGGATAGAACTAAAAAGAACACATTAATTTATGATCTTTCGATAAAAATCTTAGGCAATCTAAGAAAAAATATTTTAATACAAAAAAAACGCATTTAGGTGTTCAAGTAGACTATACAGCTTGTATGATGTAGTGGTTAGTGTGACCGAAGGGCCGGGTTCGATTCTCGGTTCTGCCACGAAATTTTCAAAGTGTTACGAGGGCTGGAGCGGGTTACACTCAGCCTTGGGTGGTCAACTGAATATAGGGGTGTTCGATTCCCAACTCAGCCATCCTCGATGTGGTACCCGTGGTTTCCCACTTCCCCTCCAGGCAAATGCCAGGATGGTTAGTAACTTAAGGCCACGGCCACTTCCTACCCTCTTACTTATCTATCCTTTACGATCTTTCCATCCCCCACAAGGCCCCTGTTCAGCATATCAGGTGAGGCCACGTGGTCGAGGTACTGATCCATTTCCCCAGTTGTATCCCTCCGACCCATAGTCTCACGCTACAGGACGCTACCCTTGAGGCGGTAGATGTGAGATCCCTCACTCAGTCCGAGGGGAAAATCAACGCAGGAGGGTAAACGGATTATGAAAGAAAGGAGAAAGAAAGAAAGAAAGAAAGAAAGAAAGAAAGAAAGAAAGAAAGAAACGAGACTATAGTTTAGGTAGTAAGAAATAGATGACGCGGTGAATATGCACAAAACACATTTATGTAGTTCAAAAAGGTCCTAAATATTAACACTGAAAAGGATTACACGAAATTTATTCATACTTTTATGCCTAGTGGTTTTTTTCAAGAAAGCTTTCGGACACTAATACATTCCAAACGTTACATTAGGGCATGGGAGGATTTCTGAAGAAGAAAATTGGATAAGTCCATTTTTAATACTGGATGTTACAACGATGAACGTAGAATTTCTCCGTCTGAAGCAAATTCAGCACTACAATTGTTTTTTTAGTTGTTGTTATTGTTGTTGTTGTATGTCTCTTTCTTGATACTGGGTCAGGGATGAGGTGAGATGATTTTACCTGGCACGTTTTACGGCTGGACACCTTCCTGACGCCAACATCACTTAAGGAACTAATGAAGATTTTGAATGAAATTGGATAAAGAGCTGGAAGGAACTGGCTGTGGCCTATACTGTAAATTGGAAATGTCGCGCTATTTGCGTGGAAGTGAAAATCGAGAACCACATGAAACAACTATCAAGACAGGCAACGGTAGGGTTCAAACCCACGCGTCTCCCGAATGCAGAGCTTTACTCTATAAACGTAGGGCGTTATTACGCGCTGCCACTTCGCTTCATAATTTCAGCACTGCATTGCATTAGACCAGTCTCCACCAACTGGCTGACGTGTGACGTCGGAGAGCCTGTGTGACGTAAGAGCGGAGAGCGGTCAGGCGCTTCAGTCGTAGAGAGGGACGAAGGGACTGCCACGCTCTATAGTAGACTAGGCTGTGCCGAACATTAGATGCAGAGTGGGTCTCGGCCCATAAGTGGCCACTGCTGGTCCGTGGTCCAACACCTCTGCACTCTGACCGACCAACCGAGAAGAGGAGGAGTGGTCACGGCTGTACCGTGGCTCTACGCCTCTGCACACGGAAGACGGGACAGGGCTGGACCTCACGGCTGGGCCCAACCATCGGCTATCCTGAGAATGGTTTTCCGTGGGTTCCATTCTCCTGCACTAAGGCCAGTGCCGGGACAGTTCCTAACATAGGCCACGGCCGCCAAACCCCTCACCTTCTCCACACATTTCCTTCACCGTAACAAATCTCCCGGCCTGAGAGACGGCGTCACCGTCTATGAGACCTGCCTCCCATTTCAGAGGAGGAATGAAAACATATTTTTTGCTAGTGGCTTTACATCGCACCGACACATATAGGTCTTATGGCGACGATGGGATAGGAAAGGTGTATTAGTTGGAAGGGAGCGACCGTGGCCTTATTTAAAGTACAGCTCCAGCATTTGCTGGTGTGAAAATGGGAAACCACGGAAAACCATCTCAGGGCTGACGACAGTGGGATTCGAACCCACTGTCTCCCGGATACAAGCTCACAGCCGTGTGCCCCTAACCGCACGTCCAACTCGCCCGGTTGAAAACATTTTATTAGTAGTAGTAGTAGTAGTAGTAGTAGTAGTGGTACAGTACTGTAGTCCCCATCGGCTAGAATCAAATATTCCTTCACGAATTCACCATCACTGTACGGTTTAAGTTTCTTGAACTTTTAAAACTCAATCGAATTGCTGACTCACTGATCGCATGCTCGACAGGGTTATTTAATTTATTTATCAGTTCTGCAATTGCACGTACTCGTTCTTCGCCTTAATACTGTTCATGTAGTGTAGCGTGACACAAACTGTACTGGCGTTGTAAATTATATATATTTTATATACCGTAGCTCTTTTCTACAAACTAAACATTTAGCTGTTGCATTTCTATAATTTTCAACAAATAAGTATAGACCTTCCCATAAAGAAAAAAAAAGAACGGAGGCATTGATAGCTTGTCGAACTGTGATGTGTTCCGTTCATCCATGCTTATGCAGTGTACTGTACCACTACCATGACGAATAGAATACCTAGTATAAGATAACTCACCGAATTCAAGCGCGTTCCTGCAGAGCGGCGCTAGTGGAGCCAATCACCAGCGCTACACGGTCAGCTATTTTAGTGCACGTTACAGTGACACGCAACCAAATACAACCCTCAATAATTATTTAGACTTATGAATAATACTGTCAGATAATTATAAATAATGACTTCAGTCCCCACGAAGAAATGATTTTGGACCTTCACAAGAGAAAACACGAGAAAAAATTGAACATTACAAATGTGAAAGCAATATTGTGCTTTACATACTTAAAAAAGGACTTTTAAACCAGAGCGCATAAAACAATAAACATTCTGGTGTTCTTAATCTGCCCCTGTAGGAAATTAATCCCAGCTTTGAGTGAGGAAATAGATATTTAGCTCGCATTAAATTACGAGTTCCGTTCTTTAGTCGCCTTTTGAAAGACAATATTGGCTTTTTGGAATCGGTGAGAGAACTAGAATGGCCGTGAATTTGACTACAACTAGGCTGATCATGAACCTTATCGCTCACTGTTGCCATCACTGCTTCAGTCACATCGTGATTCTTGTTCCTTATCCTCTTGATACCGTCTTCATTCCTTTTCCTGCTGGGTGCCTTTTGCGGTTTTACCTCGGTAGATAGGCATTTCGGTAAATTTAGAAAAATATGAGCCTCCAATCCCCGTTTTAATTTTCAACTCACACGAGCAAGTTGAACGTTTTCACCGTTCACAACTAAACAATACTTCTTTTTAAGTTACTTGTTGTTGTTGTTGTTTGAGTCATCAGTCCATAGACTGGTTTGATGCAGCGCTCCATGCCACCCTATCCTGTGCTAACCTTTTCATTTCTACGTAACTATTGCATCCTACATCTGCTCTAATCTGCTTGTCATATTCATACCTTGGTCTACCCCTGCCGTTCTTACCACCTACACTTCCTTCAAAAACTAACTGAACAAGTCCTGGGTGTCTTAAGATGTGTCCTACCTTTCTATCTCTTCTTCTCGTCAAATTTAGCCAAATCGATCTCCTCTCACCAATTCGATTCAGTATCCCTTCATTCGTGATTCGATCTATCCATTTCACCTTCAGCATTCTTCTGTAACACCACATTTCAAAAGCTTCTATTCTCTTTATTTCTGGGATAGTTATCGTCCATGTTTCACTTCCATACAATGCCACGCTCCACACGAAGTCTTCAAAAACATCTTTCTAATTCCGATATCAATGTTTGAAGTGAGCAAATTTCTTTTCTTAAGAAAGCTCTTCCTTGCTTGTGCTAGTCTGCATTTTATGTCCTCCTTACTTCTGCCATCGTTAGTTATTTTACTACTCAAGTAACAATATTCATCTACTTCCTTTAAGACTTCATTTCCTAATCTAATATTTCCTGCATCACCTGCCTTCGTTCGACTGCACTCCATTACTTTTGTTTTCGACTTATTTATTTTCATCTTGTACTGATTACCCAAGACTTTATTCCATACCATTCAACAACTTCTCGAGATCTTCTGCAGTCTCAGATAAAATAACAATATCATCGGCAAATCACAAGGTTTTGATTTCCTCTCCTTGGACTGTGATTCCATTTCCAAATTTCTCTTTGATTTCCTTTACTGCCTGTTCTATGTAAACATTGAAAAGGAGAGGGGACAAACTGCAACCTTGCCTCACTCATTTCTGGATTGCTGCTTCCTTTTCAAAGCCCTCGATTCTTATTACTGCAGACTGATTTTTATACAGATTGTAGATAATTCTTCGTTCTCGGTATCTGATCCCTATCATCCTCAGAATCATAAATAGCTTGGTCCAATCAACATTATCGAATACCTTTTCTAGATCTACGAAAGCCATGTACGTGGGCTTGTCCTTCTTGATTCGATCCTCTAAGATCAGACGTAAAGTCAGGATTGCTTCACGTGTTCCTACATTTCTTCTGAAGCCAAATTGATCTTCTCCCAACTCAGCTTCAACTTGTTTTTCCATTCTTCTGAAAATAATGCGTGTTAAAATTTTGCAGGCATGAGATACTAAACTAATGGTGCGGTAGTTTTCGCACCTGTCAGCACAGGCTTTCTTGGGAATAGGTATAACAACATTCTTCCGAAAATCGGATGGGACTTCTCCTGTCTCATACATCTTGCACACTAAATGAAATAACCTTGCCTTGCTGGTTTCTCCTAAGGCAGTCAGTAATTCAGAGGGAATGTCATCAATTCCAGGTGCCTTGTTCCTAGTGAGGTCACTAACAGCTCTGTCAAACTCTGACCTCAAAATTGGGTCTCCCATTTCATGAGCATCAACAGCCTCTTCATGTTCTAGAACCAAATTATCTACATCTTTACCTTGATACAACTGTTGGATATGCTCTTGCCATCTTTCTGCTTTGTCTTCTTTCCCTAAAAGTGGCTTTCCATCTGCGCTCTTGATATTCATACACCTAGATTTCCTTTCTCCAAAGGTTTCCTTGGTTTTCCTGTATGCAGCATCTACCTTTCCCAAGACCATACAGCCTTCGACACCTTTGCACTTCTCCTTCAGCCATTCTTCCTTAGCTACCTTGCACTTTCTATCCACTTGATTCTTTAATCGCCTGTATTCTTTTCTGCCCTCTTCTTTTCTAGCATTCTTGTATTTTCGTCATTCATCAATCAGGTCTAGTATCTCCTGAGTTATCCAGTGATTCTTAGTTGATCTTTTCTTCCTTCCTAACATTTCTTCAGCAGCCCTACTGACTTCATTTTTCATGACTCTCCATTCTTCCTCTATAGTGTTTCCTTCAGGCTTTTTATTTAGTCCTTGTGCAACATGTTCCTTGAAACAATCCCTCACACTCTTTTCTTTCAACTTGTCTAGATCCCATCTTTTTGCATTCTTTCCTTTCTTCAATTTCTTCAACTTCAGATGGCATTTCATGACCAACAAGTTGTGGTCAGAGTCCACGTCTGCTCCTGGGAAAGTTTTGCAATCCAACACCTGGTTTCTGAATCTCTGCCTAATCATAATGAAGTCTATTTGATACCTTCCAGTGTCTCCAGGTCTCGTCCACGTATACAGCCTTCGTTTGTGGTGTTTGAACCAAGTATTGGCAAGGACTAAATTATGATCAGTGCAGAATTCAACCAGCCGACTTCCTCTTTCGTTCCTTTGTCCCAATCCAAATTCTCCTACTGTACTACCTTCTCTTCCTTGGCCTACCACTGCATTCCAGTCTCCCATCACAATTAGATTCTCGTCACCTTTTACATATTATATTAAATCTTCTATCTCCTCATATATTCTTTCGATTTCTCCATCATCCGCTGAACTAGTAGGCATATAGACCTGCACTATTGTGGTCGGCATTGGTTTGGTGTCTATCTTGACGACAATAATTCTTTCACTATGCTGGTCGTAGTAGCTTACCCGCTGCCCTATTTTCTTATTCATTATTAAACCAACTCCTGCATTTCCCCTGTTTGATTTTGTGTTGATAATTCGGTAGTCACCTGACCAAAAATCTTGTTCTTCCTGCCAACGTACTTCACTTATACCAACTACATCTAACTTTAGTCTATCCATCTCCCTTTTCAGATTCGCTAACCTACCACAACGATTCAAACTTCTAACATTCCACGCTCCGACTCGCAGAATGTCAGTATCCATCTTCCTGATGATCGCCCCCTCTCGTGTAGTCCCCACCCGGAGATCCGAATGGGGGACTAGTTTACCTCCGGAATATTTTACCCGGGAGGAAGCCATCATCAGTACATCATTCATACAGAGAGAGCTGCATGTCATCGGGAGTTAGTTACGGCTGTAGTTTCCCGTTGCTTTCAGCCTTGTATCAGTATCAACACAGCTAAGCCATGTTGAGTATTATTACAAGGCCGTATCAGTCAATCATCTAGACTGCCGCCCTTGCAACTACCGAAAGGCTGCTACCCCCCTTTCGATGAACCATTCGTTAGTCTGGTCTCTCAACAGATACCCATCCGATATGGTTGCACCTGCGGCTCGGTTATCTGCATCATTGGGACACGCAAGCCTCCCCACCGCGGCAAGGTCACATGGTTCGCAGAGGAGGATCTACCGAAAAATGCTTTTGGCTGAAAACTGCTGAATTTTCCACGGAACAACTTTCGCTCACTTCGCAAACAGGCTATTTTGTTTGGCAGTAAAAAAATCGTTACCGTCAGGCTTACTTCCGTAATCCGATTTACAACCAGAAACGAAACAGCAAATAGTACGACATTTTCTCGAAATAATAGAAAACTAGGTCAATGCACACACACACACACACACACACACACAAAAGCTGAACAGATATTAATACAGACTTTTGGAAAAATTAAAACAAACAAATTCCCTAAATAAGCGTTAAAGTTGTTACCATGACTTCAGGCACGCTATTACCTTCGTCGACAATTTGGCGCACGTGTTGTTGCAGCTGGTTCATTGCTACTGCAGCGCCACACTCCGGCGGGGCCACCAACGACTATGATAAAAGAGTGGAGTGATCAGACTAGGCATTCGATTCGTCACGCCGCTACTAACACCACTATGTACAGCACAGCATGTGTCTACTACAAAGCGAGGCAGTTCCTTCGTTCCACTCTACGACTGAAGCGCCTGACCACTCTGCGCTCTTACGTCACGCAGGCCGTCCGACGTCGCACGTCAGCCAGTTGGTGGATACCGTATTAGACTATTATGGAACCAGATTAGACCAGGGGCGTAACAAATGTGACGGGCCCACCTGCCAAAATAAAAATTCCGGCCTCCTGAAATGAAAATGAAAATGAAAACATATGAATAACTAACATAAATGTAATTAAAGCACGTGGAACTAATGCAATGTATTGTCAAATTATATTAACAAAGGGATTATTCATCATTGAAAGATTATTAACAAATAATGTTTTGATAGGTTTTGTTTGACACATTCCGTGGTTTAACGGCGAAGCTCTTTGATTTTCAGCACAACCGTACACCACTTAGACATTCGTACTCAAATGCGTTTCACTTTTCAGTAACCACAGAACTATATTCCGTAACCGATGCTGAAGTCAAATTTGTAATAATTTATCCGATTAGTACATGAGAAATAAACGATAAAAATTAAATAAAAAAAACCTATTGAAATAAAGTTTGAAAAATATCAAACCACACAACTGATAAACCTATTATTGCACATGGTGTATGTACACTTGCGATCTAATGTACACTAAACATCAAGAAAGTATCATTTTCTAACTGAAATATGAGATTTTGGTATCAATTGTCATTGCTGTAATTGATTTCTATATATAAAACGCTAAAGTGTATGTTTCACAAAACTCAAGCTCCAAAATCTTCCAAATCGTCTCAATAGTACAGGAAAAACTTTGCATTTCTTGAAAAGTCAACGGAAATATATTTTATTTTACATAATTAATTTAATTACAAAGCCGCACTAAGATTGGATGGACAGATTGTTGCTAGGGCGACAGTGACTTACTCCGTATCGTGTTAGTGCAGTAAGAGCTCTGAGCTCGCATCCGGGAGATAGTGGGTTCGAACCCCACTGTCAGCAGCCCTGAAGATGGTTTTCCGTGGTTTCCCATTTTCACACCAGGCAAATGCTGGGGCTGTACCTTAATTAAGGCCACGGCCGCTTCTTTCCCATTCCTAGGCCTTTCCTGTCCCATCGTCGCGTAAGACCTATCTGTGTCGGTGAGACGTAAAGCAACTAGCCAAAAGTCCAGTAAGAAATGCTGTATGTAGGAGAATGGGAACACGCCGCCATTTTTCATGAAGTCATAGGAGGTTCGTGAAACTGAGCAACTCATTACCTGTTATTTGGAAATAGAAATCCAGCATGCCGTGATCGAAATGTACTTTCATTGCCTGGTATTGAAAACACCATGAATAAATGTGTCCTGCATTCATGGCATATATTTTCATTACAACTGTATTTGCTCTTTTCGTCGTTAGATTTTTCAACGGTAGGATTAGAATTACTTTAATCATGCTACTCTATTTTTAATATGGCAAAACTGAGTCATTTCTTTCTTTTCCAGGAAGTTTCAGAAAATTGACAAAAATATCACCGAAAATAAAAATTTTTTTGTTATTTGCTTTACGTCGCACCGACACAGATAGGTCTTATGGCGACGATGGGACAGGGAAGGGCTAGGAGCGGGGAGGAAGCGGCCGTGGCCTTAATTAAGGTACAGCCCCAGCATTTTCCTGGTGGGAAAATGTGAAACCACGGAAAACCATCTTCAGGGCTGCCGACAGTGGGGTTCGAACCCACGATCTCCCGAATACTGGATACTGGCCGCAATTAAGCGACTGCAGCTATCGAGCTTGGTGGAAATAAAATCAATCCTGACTCGAGTAGTAATGAACATCATGCATCATGGAAAGAAATCGTCATTTATGTTAGCAAATAGAAATAGTATGATGAAAGTAATAGGCATAGGAATCCAGAAAATAGAACATATTTACAGTAATTATTTCTTTGTTTTATAAGTAAAATTACAAGTAAATGAAGTAAGAAAAATGCTAATAATATTACATAAACTATAACTAATTATTTATTGAGGAGTAGCAGCACACGCCGGGTATCAACTAGTTTTTAATAATTCGGTGCAGGTCTTTTGTGAGGAGCGCGTCGCGGTGTTATGAGAGATGGTAAGGCCAAACATTGTTTAAAACTGTCATGTGTTACATTCAAGACAGTTATAAGCCATATGTAAACAAATGGTAATACCTCTTCGTACAAACTGTAAAAACAAAATATTTCTCCGTGATCTGATATTCTGACTATTTCCGTGCAAAGTGACATAAGGCTAGATATATATTATTTATATTTCTTTGTGAGGAGACTGCGGGGCCCCTTCCTTGAAGGCCCGGACCCACCTAATTTGTACATCGCAGGCCCTGAATGTTCTAACGTTACGCTAGGCGCCTCTCCTAAAAATAAAGTCTTATTCTTCTTCTAGCATTTTTCCCCACACGTGTGGGGTCACAGGTGAGACCTGTGTCGCACATGTGGATTTGGCCCTGTTATACAGCCGGATGCGCTTCCTGGCGCCAAGCCTATACGGAGGGATGTAGTCACTATTGCGTGTTTCTGTGGCGGTTGGTAGTGTAGTACGTTGTCTGAATATGAATATGTTGAGACAAAAATCAAATACCAAGTCCCCGAACCAGAAGAATTAATCACACGCGATTAAAATCCCCGACGCGGCCGGGAATCGAACTCGAGACCCTTTGAACTGAAGGCCTGAATGCTGACCATTCAGCCAGTGAGTCGTACATCTCGTAAAACGAAAGTACTATACCATTTTGAACTTCTAAATTCTGGTATACTGGGCGGGTTGGCCGTGCGCGTAGAGGCGCGCGGCTGTGAGCTCTCATCCGGGAGATAGTAGGTTCGAATCCCACTATCGGCAGCCCTGAAGATGGTTTTCCGTGGTTTCCCATTTTCACACCAGGCAAATGCTGGGGCTGTACCTTAATTAAGGCCACGGCCGCTTCCTTCCAACTCCTAGGCCTTTCCTATCCCATCGTCGCCATAAGACCTATCTGTGTCGGTGCGACGTAAAGCCCCTAGCAAAAAAAAAAAAAAAATTCTGGTATATCAACTAGTATATTATAAATTTAGAGTAATATTTTGTAAGCATGCTTTATCCTTTAAACCTGCTGCAATGACGGTTCCCTGATTTCATTTTCACATACTTTGTTCACATGAGCTCCACGGCTGTAATTTATGGAACTACATGTATTAATTGTGCTTGAACACAAAGGGAAGGGTATGCAAGGCACGCACTGTATATTGAACATGTAGATAATACCTAGCATACATGCTCAATCAGTGACAGCTGTGCACTCTCGACGTAGGGACCTGCGTACATACACGAGCATCAGAGGAGAGAGTACTACTCTGGCCGTGTCTGAGGTTACGAAACGTAGTCCTTATGCGGTAAAGTGGAAAGTAATAAAAGATTCAGATTTTGCTATGAAATTTTACCATACATCGATCTTAGATAGATAGATAGATAGATAGATATGATTTATTTTAACTGGCAAAGTTAGGGACACGTGTCCCTGTCTTACACTTAACCAGTGAAATACATAATTAACATAAAAATATATAACATACTGAATAAATGAAAAAAAGAGACTTAAACAAATTACTACGGTACTGTGCTATCCTGCTGTACATAAAAATAACTATTAGAATACACAATATAAATTAACATTTTGCTTCTTACGAAGAAATTAACATACAAAAAAGAACGAATTACAATTTCAATAATAATAATAACAATAATAATAAATATAGATAAACCTACTAATATTTACAATTAATTTGTCCAATTCCAGAAGTATATCACATTGACGAATGTTCAGTTTTCATGTGTTTACTGTGGGTGAAAAACATTGCCAAATGGGGATAGGGATAAGGATAACTATGCAGGAAACCACAGCTGAGTACTTTCTAACACTATTGATGAATAATAATAATAATAATAATAATAATAATAATAATAATAATAATAATAATAATAGTCTAATAATGATAATAAGAAGAGGAAGAACAAGGGCCATGGAGAGAAGAATGACCATGAGGAGAAGAAGAAGAAGAAGAAGCAGAAGAAGAAGAAGAAGAAGAAGAAGAAGAAGAATGACCATTAGAAGAAGAAGAAGAAGAAGAAGAAGTAAAAGAAGAAGACTGTCGCACTACGAGCTCGTTTCATAGAGATATTTTGAACACATACTTTTAAATCTTCCGTGATTTGATATCCCTCTGACCTCCTGCGGAAGGAAGTTCCATTCACGGCTGGCCACAACAGTGAAGGAATTGTTGTAGGTTGAGGATTTATGCTTAGGAATAGCGAGCAATGTCGAGTTCAGCGCTCTGGTGTTTTTATCATGGTGTTCAGAAAGGCTATGAAATCGTTCATACAGGTAAGATGGGGATTGTAAGGTAAGGATTCGGTGCAATGAAGTCAGGGTATGCAGCTTCCGTCTGTCTTCAAGGCGTAGCCATCCGAGGTCGACGTAAGACTGGGTAACATGATCTGAAAATTTCAGATTACATATAAATCTTAGTGGCGCAGTCGGTGAATCGTTGTCGTCCTGTTACAGAGTGTGCAGGTTACTGATGTCGGTGATATCTGACGACGTAAAAATGTCACAAATTTGAGTCAGCTGCTTCAAGAAGGTTAAATAACTTTTACAGGACAAACATCCAACACAAATGAGACGACTGTTTAAAATATTTAGTAAAGAAAGGGGCGTTCAGAAGAGACATTACGAATAGACTCACCACACTGATTCGGGTCAAACCTAGAATTTTATTTTTTTATTTAAATCATTTACTCTCCAGGGTTGGTTTCTCCCCGGACTAGGTGAGGGATCCAACCTCTACCGCCTCAAGGGCAGTGTTTTGGAGACTCAGATTTTGGGTCGGAGGGATACGACTGGGGAACAGGACTAGTACCTCGCCCAGGCGCCCCCTCCTGCTATGCTGAACAGGGGCCTTGTGGGGGATGGGAAGATTAGAAGGGATAGGAAAGGGAGAAGGAAGAAAGCGGCTGTAGCCCTAAGTATGGTAACTTTCCGGCATTCGCCTGGAGAAGAAGTGGGAAATCACGGAAAACCTCTTCGAGACTGGCTGAGGTGGGAATCGAAACCCCTCTACTTAGTTGATCTTCCAAAACTGAGTGGATCCCGTTCCATTCCCCGTACCGATTTTCAAATTTCGTGTCAGAGTGGAGAATCGAACTCCGTGAATCGCAGCTAATCACACTAACCACTACACCACAGAGGTTCAGCTATGGTACACACTGAAAATAGCCCATGTATAGTCATATCAAACTAAGCGCCAGAAAGGTAAGAAAATTTTATTATAAATATTATGAAAAATAAATGCTTACGCAGGTGTTGGAAATGACTTCGATGTAAAAGGTAAGAGGTCGATGACAAATCTATATAAATAAAATTGTTTCTGTTTGTCTGTTTGTCTGTCTGTTTGTCTGTTCCACCATCACGTCGAAACGGCTGGATAGATCTCAACCAAACTTCATATTTAGAGTATACTGACCCCGGGGAAGGTTTCGATATGCATATCATTTTAAAATCTTTGAAAAGACGGGGGTTTTATAGGAAAAACGGTTTTCCTCCATTTTCTCTTATACTATTATAGGCAAAATATCGAATTTGTCGTATAAGGACGAGACAAAGCTCAATTTAATCCTCTTGACGCAAAGAGCAAAACTCGGTAAGCCCTACGGGCCCGAAAACCATGTTTTAAGGCCCTAAAACCAACCGTTACGGAGATATTGGCACCACACTACCCCTGCTCTAGGAATCGGATAAAGAAATGAACTGCCGTAACCATGGCAACGTCAGCTCCAGGATTCTAGAGCAGTGAGATTATGCATGTACGTTTGGGCATAGCTGTCAACCAAAATAGGTACAAATAAGACTTAATATCTGGGAAAAAAGTATACTGTTGTGTAAGGGACTCATAGGACTCCTTTGGGCGGGGATGGAAAGGGGGTGAAGAACGAGTGTAAAAATCTATATAAATAAAATTGTTTCTGTTTGTCTGTCTGTTTGTCTGTTCCACCATCACGTCGAAACGGCTGGATAGATCTCAACCAAACTTCATATTTAGGGTATACTCATCCCGGAGAAGGTTTTGATATGCATATCATTTTAAAATCCTTGAATAGACAGGGGGTTTATAGGAAAACCAGAATGGTTTTTCCACCATCACGTCGAAACGGCTGGATAGATCTCAACCAAACTTCATATTTAGAGGATACTCATCGCGGGGAAGTTTTCCATATGCATATCATTTTAAAATATTTGAATATATGGGGGGTTTATAGGAAAATCAGAATGGTTTTTCCACCATCACGTCGAAACGGCTGGATGGATCTCAACCAAACATTGTATTTAGAGTATACTAATCCCGGGGAAGGTTTAGATATGCATATCATTTTAAAATCCTTGAATAGACGGGGGGTTTATAGGAAAACCAGAGTGGTTTTCCCACCATCACGTCGAAACGGCTGGATAGATCTCAGCCAAACTTCATATTTAGAGTATACTCATCCCAGGAAAGGTTCCGATATGCATATAATTTTAAAATCTTTGAATAGACGGGGTGTTTATAGGAAAACCACAGTGGTTTTCCTCTATTTTCTCTTATACTATTGATTTTCTGTAAACTTCGTTTACCGTACGTGAAACGTCTCTTCATTATAAACAACTTTCGTTATGTTCATAATTTACCTTACTCTTCACATGACGGAGAAATTTACAATTTTCTGCTGGTATCATGCTCTGCATTTAGTGACCGACAGACCGACAACGAACCTACAGGTTACCATGGCAACGTCTCTGACTGCATGCCAGTAGGGAAGTAACGTATTGCCATTTTCCTCATCATGCTTTTAAATTCGTGGTTGTTCCTTGGGTAGATGGCAAGAGAGGCATCAATCGGCTCATCTGCGGGATATTGGCGGAATATCGTTGGAGGTTATAACCGCCCTCGAATAGATTAAGTAATAACACCATTAGTCATCTTCATATTTGTTTACCTAAGAATCACTGAACCTAAATTTCTCCTCTGTTAGCGCTTTATTATATCCATAACTCACGGCATTTATTTATTTGTCGTTATCCGGCTGTCCTCAGTTATAATCCATTTTCTATTAGTTTCAACATTCTTAACTGTATTATTTTCTTCCTTAATTACGCCGTATGTACGTGAATGCTAGAAACTACTGGATGCATTTCCACCAAGATTCGTATTTAGAATACACCTGTCCTTGATAGGTTTCAGGGCAAATATTGTTTCTAAATCCCTGAACTAACTGGGGGTTTATACAAAACCGAAACAGTGATTTTGCACTTCCAAAAAATATACACAACAAAAGTTTATGGAAGTCTACCTACCTTGGTAGAAATTAATGTCTAAACCTTTTTTTCTCATGTGCATCATTTCGATACGAGGATGAATAAGGGAGATATCATTAAAGGACCGTTTTTCTGTACAAGTCCCATCGGACTTAACTCACGAGCGGGTGCGTGTAAAGCGTATTCCTTACAACTTGAAAACTACTGAAGACATTCGAAACAAAATTTATATTTAGCATCCACCTGTCCAAAGGTAGGTTTTAAACGTAAATAACATTTCATGTTCCGGAATGGACTGGCGGTTTATAAGGAACCGAAATGGTGATTTTACTCTTCCACAATATATACAGAACAAGACCAACCTGACTGGAAATCGACCAAACCTGATGGAATTCCACCTCTAAACCTTTTTTTTCATGTGCATTTTTTCGTCAGGAGGATTAATAAGGGAGATATCATGAATGGTCACTTTTGCAGGTTAAGTCCAGCGGACATAGCCCAAAAGGTGTTTTACATGGAGCAGATTCCTTATCTATATAAATCAAATCGTAACGACTGTGTACCTCTACACTGACTATTTTGGCGAAATTTTCGTACAGCTTTCCGTTTAAGGGGTAATAATAACAATCTCCATAATTTTTGATTTCCTGAAAGTCCTAATTTTTACCCGCCTCGCCCAAAATCCACATTGTGGCATAATCTGCCAGAAGAATAAGAAGATAATTGAAATTTGACAAAATTATACGTTTTAGCCTGTAACGAATGAAAAATCCTATATCATTAAATTTTTCATTTTTTATCCCCGAAGAATATCGAAATATGCAGGCAATTTTAATGATGGTGCAGACCTTCGGAAATTCCTATCACGTAACGGATTGCACAATCTCCGTTCAATTTGGAATGATCTACAACCTTGGTCTTATGACTTTATGCCGTATCTGTATCCCTTTTACGTTTGATTTTTCTCTATTAATCGATGTTAAGTCAATTTGGAATTTTCACATGCATTATTCATACTTTCAATTACTTATATGAAATACAGAATCATCAAACTCTTCACGAAAATTGGCCCACTCAGTAGCCATATGTGAGCCAAATGCTACGTATGTAGCTGTCACATTATTATCCGAAAAGTAATGTAATGTGAGATGATCTTACAAAACCTTTACCCTGTTCCACGTTTCTAAATCTGACCCAAGAATAGATGACATATCATTGGACCAGCCATTTAGGCCACTAAATCCGGCGTGTCTTATGGTATAATCCTTTGTCGATATGACGTACGTTTAGTAGCAGTTAATCTGTAAATGAAGGTCTTCAATATTGTAAACACGCATATACTTTCGTATGTCGATCTATATATATTCACTGATGTCGATTTAGCGATCGAGAAAGGGTCGGTCTGCTATTGTAATCAGTACTCCCCACACCGACTTTGACTGGCAGTAGGAAAGGGTTCCTTCTCCAACTCCTGTGTAACTGTCATTAGTAAGGAAGGCCTACAATTGTAATGAATAGTTCCCTTCTCGATTTGACTTGCAGAAGGTAAGTGAGCATGCAGTTTTGTTTAAAACTCCCCTACCCGATTGTGTTTGGCAGTAGGCAAGGGTGCCCGCCATTATAAAGAAATGTACTCATCTAAAATGTGACTGGCATTAGGCATAGTGGCCTGCTATTTTGATGGAAACTCACCAACTTGGTGTGACTGGCAGTACGCTGGCTGGCAGTAGGAAAAGGGGCTTGTCATTATAATGATAACTGCACAACTCAATTTCGAGTGATAGTAGGGTAATTGCCTGCCATTATAATAAAAACTGTAATCTGTCTGGAGGTAGGAAAGGGGGGCTGCCATTTTAACGAAAACTCCCCAAATCGATTCTGTCCGCATAGTAGGCAATGGGGCCTGCAATTATAATGTAAACTTCCCAACCTGATTGTGAATGCCAGTAGGCAAGTGAGCCTGCCGTTATATCACAAATCCGTAACAAACACTTTACATTGGAAACGTACGGGGACCTCCCCATGCTCTTTCTCGGATAACGCTAAGAGACATGCAATTTTAAAACTATCTTATTTACTGCATGTACACTATTTACTTCGATATTCGAATACAATGTAGAATACCGTAGCGAAGCACGGGTACATTTGCTAGTAGAGTCATAAAGTTCGTGGACTGGCCGTCTAGTGTCGCTGTGGTGTTCTATAAGGCTGGTTCCACACCGAGGAAGTCTTTACAAGTCAATCTAGTCACGTCTAGGTACGTCTCGGTCCGTCAAGGCCAAGCCCGTCTAGTTATGTCCTGTGGTTTCAAACCAAACACGTCCAGTCCAGTCACATCCCCAGAAGAAAGGACAAGGTGTGGATAGAATTAAGTTTTCCTTCTGCCTTGGGAATGGAAGGTGAGCTAGTTAAATTTATAGTTTTGTACCGGATAGTTCGCCGAAAAAAAAAAGCAAGATCGCGATTGTCGGTTCATTCGATAAATTTCAGGAGGGATATCTATGGTGCTCTCCCTCATTTGTTTCCCGACTTGGTGAACGATCCGTCAAATTTTATAATTTTTGTAGCGAATGAGATATGAAAGTTTATTGAAGCTTAATGGCCTGGTTCGGAAGGAAGTTAAAAGCAAAACACTAATTACCAAAAGGCCATACAACCAGAGCTTGGTCTAGCAATATTTTTAAAATAAGTTCACGCTACTTTTAATGCAAATTAGTATTTATTACACCACAGAAATTAATGTCAATACAAATTATATTTTAACATAAATATTATAATTACAATAATATTAACATAATTACAACGTACAGACATTTAAGAAAATTGTGTAAAAGGAAAAGAAAATAACTACTAACTGTTGAGTTCAAAAAGAAGTGTTTTCTTACTCAGGATATTGTTGTTGTTCATAATAGCGTTGGAGAAAGAAGGACAATTTCTCTATTTGTTGATCTTGCGAATTGTCGTTTTTTGTGTAATTACTAGAGGTCGAAGCTTGGAATGATTCGCAGGAAGGTAAAGGACGGACAATTGGCTGGAGTTTGCGCAGAAGAAGATGAGCGACCTCGACTTTAAAACTCAAGTTCTCATTTAAGTTCAATCGTTTGATTTGTGGCAGCAAACTTTTGAAAATAATAGATCTGGGTCGTTATTGTCCCCGGCAGCCGACGATAATTTTTCAATTGTTCTAAATATCGCCTGTCTATCTCATCTTCAGAAATTGTATGCTTCCGTTTCTTCCCCCTTGACGCGGTAGTTTCAGCAGTTGACCTTGAATTTCCTGGTCTGACTTGTAGCTGTGGGTCACCTGAGGTATCAAAACTGGCATGGATTTCTGTAGGAGAAACACAGTTATTGTTTGCTACTTGCGAATTTCCAATTTAGTGGGCAGTTCCAATCATCACTATCTGTTCACTTCCGTCTGGAACGTTTCCTTTTTTTTCCTCATTCGAATGCTGTCATCCAAAAATGACATCACAGAGAATGGCCAACCGACTTGTGCCCCGTCTGCCTCAGACCCTGAAATTGCCGTCTTTAGTTTACGTCGCTCCCTCATGAAATTTCTTCTTAGGTTTTGCCATTTGTTTTTCGCCTCCACATCTGGAACAATGATATCAATAATCAATAAAAAATAACATAAGGTAATAAATCTAAAAATAAATATTTTTCCGATGATATAGTCATTATTTTATTATATTATGCATTGTATTAGTTTCAGTTATCATTTTGGTTGTTTTTAATATTTTAATGTCTGCTACTAGCTTTATTACTTTATATTTATTATGTTCAGATATTTGGCAACTGGGGAAAGTTTCACATCCCTCAGCTACACCTTTCGTGTGGGGGTGAGTACTGTTCATGGCATCCTTTCGGATCTGAATGAAGCAATATGAAACATTCTACAACCGATATGTATGGCTGTACCAATGTCTCAGGACTGGCTCAGGATTGCAGAATCATTCAGTGAAATTCCTAACTGCATTGGCAGCATATATGGGAAACATTGTGCCATTCAATGTCCTCCACGAGCAGGTTCTCAGTATTTCAATAACAAACATTTTCACTCACTTGTTTTAATGGCCATCGCTGACGCAAAGAGCAACTTTATAATGATCGATTTCGTACGTTATGGCCGAAATAATGACAGCAGCATTTTCAATGTGTCGTCTATGGGAAAGGCATTTATACGGAACAAACTACATATTTCTAGTCCTCAAGAAATACCTGGAACTAATGTGACACTCCCATTTTATTTAGTTAGTGACGAGGCCTTTCCAGTTTTAAAACACTAAAAACACTGGCTTGAATTATGGTAGGTATTGTTAAAATAATACTTGAAATAAAAGGTATTATTAAAATGATTCTTTTTTTACTCACCAGAAATTTCCAGCTGATCTGCTATATATTTCCAAATTGCAGCTATCATATCCCTGTTGCGGTGATTTGGGTGCGTCACATTGTAAAGCTCCTCTTGTTCAATTAGTTTTTCGAATCCATTTTACCAGATTCATGCACAAAACGAAAGAAGGAAAAAACGCTAAATAACTACACTGCTCAGAATGTGACTCGTGTTGTTAAATCAATGGGACTGGACTGGACTGACGCACCAGAATCAAGCCCAGTTTGGTTCCCCTTCCATTTGACGGGACTGGTTTAACCTTGACTTGACTGAGACGTGGTCTGTGTGAATGAAATATAGCTGTGGTAGCCTAAAACAAAGGAAGATTTCCGTGTTGGATTTTCCTGTTGACGGACTAGACGTGACTGGACGGGCTTGACGTGACTGGACGTGTTTGGTGTGAAACCAGGCTAACGGAGAGGTTGCACCACCAGGTGTTGCCGTGAAAGTTTTTCGCTACCCCAAGCAAGAGGCAGTTGCGTGCATACAGTATAAGCAGAACAGCGGTCTCTGTTGTGATGGGCAGCTGAATGTCAGCGGCGGAACTTTAGAATGTCGTAGTTTGAGCAATGAGCAAAATTTCAAGTTCTGCCAAAAATTAGGCAATTCTGCTAGCGAAAAGTTTGAAATGAACAAGTCGAAATAGCCGAGATCACTATCACGGGAAAATGACGCGAAAGGACAGGTCAAAGACTATGTGATCCTTGAACTATTAGCGCTAGTCCACGAACATACTGACTGCAGTACATACACAGGTGTGCAGTGTGTTGCCTACACTGTAACCGCCAGTCCAAGAAGTTATTGTCTGTAGTGGATGAGTGTACGCCGTGTTGCATGCACTGTAACCGCCAGTCCAAGAAGTTATTGTCTGTAGTGGATGAGTGTACGCCGTGTTGCCTGCACTGTTAGGCATCAGTCCACGAACTTACTGACTGAGGTAGTATTTTTTGCTATTTGTTTTTACGTCGCACTGACATAAGCAGATCTTATAATGACGACAGGCTGAGACTGGGCTAAGAATGGAATGGAAACAACCGTGGCCTTAAAATGTACATTTCTCTAATGTGTAAAGGAGAAGTCACCGTAAACCTTCGTCAGGGGTTGCTGACTGTGGTGTTCGAGTCCACCATGTCGTGAATGAAAGCTCAAATCTTGGAGTCTTAAAGCGCGTAGCTAACTCGCTCGGCAATATGCACTGGAGGAAGAAAATATTCAAACAACATGAAATAAGGAATGTAGAATACGGAAATTTTGGCAATGTATTTGTCGAGGTAACATATTTAATTGATTAAAGGTACAAGAATAAAGGTTAACATCCGCGCGAGAAAAGCCATCGCAAATGTGCCATGCTGGTCCATTAGTAACTACAGTAATCGCCTGACTGTTGAATGAAGGCATGCAAACGTGCATGCATTGTGTCGAGCAGCTGCCGGATGTTATCTTGTGGGATGGCGTTCCATGCTTGTTGCACTTGGTCTGTCAATACAGGGGCGGTTAATGCCGGTTGTGAATGCCGCTGGATTTGTCGTCCAATGATGTCCCACACGAGCTCGATTGGGGACAGATTGGGAGATCGAGCAGGCCAAGGCAACATGTCGACACTCTGCAGAGCACGTTGGGTTATAACAGCGGCATGAGGGCGTGAATTTTCCTGGTGCAAAACACCCCCGGGTATTCTGTTCATGTATGGCAGCACAACAGGTCGAATCATCAGACGGACGTACACATTTACAGCCAAGGTGCGTGGGATAACCACGAGAGTGCTCCTGCTGTCATAAGAAATTGCTCCTCAGACCAGAACTCTCCGTGTAGTTCCTGTGTTTCGACGCCGCAGAGAGGTGGTATGCAGCCGTTGACCTTGTCTCCTTCTAAAAAACACATGGCCATTACTGGCCCCAAGGCAGAACCGGCTTTCATCGGAAAACACAAAGGACCTCCACTCCATCCTCGAATAATATCTCTCTTGACATCACTGGAGTCATAGACGAGCAGTTCCTTGCGTCTCTGTGGTGCCAACTGCCGCTCGAATTGCTGCTGCAGACGAAGTCCGTTGCGCCACAGCCATAAGCTGAATACGGCGATTCTCCCTTTTGGTGGTGCCACGGGGACGCCCGGAGCCCGTTCTTCTTGCGATTGTACCTTTCCGTGACTACTGCTGCCAGGACGCATGCACAATGGAGACTTTCCTGCCAAGTCGTTCTGCAATAGCGTGGAAGGAAAATCCATCTTCACGTAGCCCTATTATGCGGCCTCATTCAACCGCAGTGAGGTGTTGATACTGGCCTCTTCGTCGTCATAAAGGTACTTTTGACCCACTCACAGTCACTCCGTCCAATCTCACAGGTAAATAATATTCTCGCAGAGTACAGCCCTTATTTAAATCAAACCTGATATGCAACGACGCTGGGCCGCTAATAGCGCCACGATAATGCGATTTGCGGGAAATTTGAATCACCATCATCTCTCAAATGTATAAACACGCGTACCAACTTTCGTTAATCTAGCACAACCCCTTCTTGGTGTTTGCATTTCTTTTCCGCCAGCGTATAATTTACTAAGTCGTTGCTTGAACTTGGTTATAATGGCCCACAAGACTGATTAGTTTAGTTCATTATGGCTGAGGATATGCTACAAGTTCATTATAATACAGTATAATTCCCTCTTATCTATACTAATATCTAAAGAGGTAAAGTTTGTTTGTATGTAATGCCTAATCTGAGGAACTACTGGACCGGTTCCAAAAATTATTTTATTAATGGAAAAATACATTATCTCTGAGTGCTATAGGCTATATTTTATTTTTAAAACAATTCGAGGGGGGCGGAGATGGGGGGAGGTATAAAAATGTTAGGCTAACATAGGTGAAATATACAGAATTTCTCGTACAAGGACGAGACAAAGCTCATTTTAAGCCCCTTGACGCAAGAATAAAACTCGGTAAGCCCTATGAGCCCGGAAACCATATCTTAAGGCCCTAAAACTTTTTTTTCTAGTTGCTTTACGTCGCACCGACACAGATAGGTCTTATGGCGACGATGGGACAGGGAAGGGCTAGGAGTGGGAAGGAAGCGGCCGTGGCCTTAATTAAGGTACAGCCCCAGCATTTGCCTGGTGTGAAAATGGGAAACCACGGAAAACCATCATCAGGGCTGCCGACAGTGGGGTTAGAACCCACTAACTCCCGAATACTGGATACTGGCCGCATTTAAGCGACTGCAGCTATCGAGCTCGGTGCCCTAAAACTAACCGTTATTAAAATATTGGCACCACACTAGCCCTGCTCTAGGAATCGGATAAAGAAATGAACAGCCGTAACCATGGCAACATAAGCTCCAGTATATTTACAGCAGCGAGATTATCTACAATATATCACCAAAACCTAACGTGTTACAGGCATAAAATTTGGTATGTGGAATCTTTTAAAATAAAAGAACACAAATGTTTGTTTTCAGAAAATCCACTTAAGCGGTGAGGGTTGAAAAGAGGTGAGGAAGGAGTTGAATTCTTTATATGAGGATACATATATCTCAGAAACGGAAGATGTTACAGACGTTAAAATTGGTAGGCCATACTTGGAATCTCTTTTAAAAGTAAATGAACGCACTTTTCTGGAAAATCGACTTAAGGGGGTGAAATTCTTTTTTTTAAAGCGGGTGATATTTTAAAATGAGTATCTTCTTCTCTTCTACCGGTTTTTCCACACCTGTGGGACCGCGGGTGTGAACTGTGTCGCACATGTGGATTTGACGCTGTTTTACGACTGGATGCTCTTCCTGATGCCATCCCCATGTGTAGGGATATAATTACTACTGCGTATTCCTGTTGTGGTGGGTAATGTGGTGTGTTGAGTGAATATGAAGAGGAGGGTATTGGGACAAACGCAAACAACCTGTTCTAGAACCAGAAGAATTAATCACGCGTGATTAAAATATCCGACCCAGCCCGGAATCGAAAGCGGAACTCTGTGAACCGAAGGCCTCAACGATGAACTCTCAGTGAAGGAGTGGGGCAGTTTTTACAATTAGAATGTCTACAGTATATCTCATAAACTTAACATGTTACAGGCGTGAAAATTGGTATTTGTAATCTCCTTTAGAAATAAAGAAACCCCTTTTTTTACTGTTTCTCACATGCAGAGTTCCATGTCGCATGTTCCGGATTTAGCTCTGCCAGTAACTTCGTCATCTTAGCTCCAAAAGGTAATGCCACAAACGTGGTTTACAAAGAGGTTCTGGCGTAAATGAAATGCAATTTTTCGGCGAGTTTTTATACATTAGGGATTTTCAGATAATGCTTTAGTACAGTACCGAGGAACAACTAAGTTTTATCATCTTAAGAAATCCTCACGAGTGAAGCCGTAGGAAACAGCTAGTATATATATAAATGGAATTGCTGCATACAGCTTCCCTTTTCGGCGAATAGATTCTTTTCAATACAAATTTTACACACACACACACACACATTAAAGGAAAGGAAAAAACGTATATAAAATAACCCAGAATAAAGAAAGTTGTCCCAGGGTATCTTGTGTGACCTATTTGCGAGTGGCATATGTGATGAGATTCGGGAGGCAAGGCAATTTTTCCTCCGTTGAGGATGTGTTAACGCGCTACGGCTATGAAGCTAAGCTCTACATTCGGGAGGCGAGTAGTTTTGAAACCGACCATCAGCTGTCCTGAGAATGATTTCCGGTGGTTTCTCATTTTCACTTCCAGGTAAATGCCGAGACAGTTCCCGTTCATGCCCCACAAATTCCTTACCGAATTTAATTCACCTCATTCATTAAATATTCATTAGCTCCTAAACTGAGGTTGGTGACAAGAACGGTATCTGGCCGTAAAAGACGCCATATAATTTTTTGCCGGGCTGAGTGGCTCAGGCGGGTAAGGCTCTTACTTTATGAGCCGAAGTTGGGAGGTTCGATCATGGCTCAGTCCGGTGGTATTTGAAGGTGCTCAAGTATCAGCCTCGTATCGGTAGATTTACCAGCACGTACAAGACCTCCTGGAAACAAAATTTCGGCACCTCATCGTCTCCGAAAACCGTAAATAAGTAGTTAGTGGGACGTAAAAATTATTATTATTATTATTATTATTATTATTATTATTATTATTATTATTATTATTATTATTATTATTATTATTATTATTATTATTATTATTATTTAATTTTGCCTCATGCCCAACCCCGTATTAGGAAACGGGAATTAAGGGGTAGAAATACATACACATATCACGGTTTGGACGCATGGAGCTCCAGGACAGTTCAGGCTGCTCAATCCAGATTATGCTACAAGAGTCTTTGATCTACCTCGCAGGACTTGATCGGCACTCAATTGGTTTTGTCCAACACATGGCTGATGTGCATATTCTTCCTAAGCGGGGCTTTCGAAGATCATCTGACCGTGATTGTGAAACATAGCTACAGATTCTGGAGCACAACTTTCCAGAATGTCCACTGCGATCGTACTTAGGACCACACGCAGACCTTGTAAATTGTCCAATTTTATTAATCCATTGGCTGAATGAACTTGATGTTCAAATGTAATCTTTCAGATGGGAAGGATGTGGATACCTCACAGCTGTATATATTGTACATCATATATTTATTTCCTTCCGTCCCAACGGTGTTGAGCTAGCGTGCCTATCTCTTACGTGGAGGCACCGCGTTCAATTCCCGCCAAGAACAGGGATACTTACATGGACCTCAGGGCTGGTTCGACGTCCACTCAGCTTACAATAATTGAGGACGTATCTGACGCTGAGTTGTTTGCCCCAGTCTAGAAAGACAAGAATAACGGCCGAGAGGATTCGTTGTGCTGACCAAATGAGACCTCATAATCTGCATGCCCTCGGGCTGAGCAGCGGTCGCTTCGTACGCCATGGCCGTTGGGTGGTCTTGTGTGATGTGCTTCAGTTTGGTTTATATTTATTTCGAAATTATGTATGTAGTCCTATACCCATACACTAAATAAATACTAAATGAGTTGGAATATGTATTTAGAATTCGATTTGGAGCAAACTGAGAAATTCTCACAGTTAACCCGTGCATAACTTCCATTAGCGGAGGTAGGCAACGATCGCGGTACCATTATTTCGGACTTGAAGATAATTCCCTAACGACAACCCATAAGTGTGGTCGCCATTGATATTTAGGTTGTCAAATCACCGAATTTTCAAAGAAATTCCGAATTTAAATTTGGAGCCCATACCTTGCCCTGTTATTTATCTGGGATTCAGATCTTTAATTATGCGAATGCAAGGCATCAACGGCTCTTAGACGACATAAATACCTTCGTTCATCTTTCGGTTTTCGCAAACCGAGCCGTATAAATCAAAATCTCACTGTTTCAAAAGCACGGTACCCCCCTTCCGCCGTCTGCGGGGATTTCACTGAGGGTAACCAAGGGTCAATTTATTTTAACATTCTTTTACATTTTCAAAAAAATTGTAGGTCATTCGGATTGAATTCTTTAGATTCGGAACCACAAACTCGAATGTGAGCCCCTGATTTCGTTACACAGAAGTTCGAATGCATTCAGCCTGATTTTGTATACGTTGTGGCGTCAGTAATTAGGATTAACTTTGAAACAGTATTTTCCAGTTTTCCAACATTTATAAAAACTGGAACTGCTTCTTTATTTTACCCTGCAAACCTCTCAGTTGCCACATTTTAAACAAAATACGGTAAAGCCAGATAATTACGTAGCATTTGCGAGGACTTAACCAATCCATCACGTAACTTGATCTCATTTCCTGTTTTTAAGCGGTCTACTCTGTTTTCATGCCACTGGGCGCAGGTGTAACTCCCCTCATTAACGAAGATAGGTCAAATTAAGGCGCACGTCATAAATGCTGCCACATGACATGCCATTTGTCTGCTACCTGAGTGTGTGTGGTAAAATATAAAGCTGTGTTATTAACATAGTCATATCCAATATTTCACATGCATTATATTTTTATTTATGCAGCGAGACAAGGTAGGTGACTGGTATTATCTCTAACAAGCGTATCACGATGTATAATTTAATTTTCAGGAGCTGTGTTTCCCAAATTGTGGGACGCCATAACTGGGGGCACTATATCGGGTGGGGGTGGAAGGTGGTAGTTATTTGGACATATTAATTAAGTAGTATGTAAGCATGTATTGGACAGTCAAAAGTATCTAGTAAAATTAAAAAATTGTAATGAGCACCAGAACCAAATCTACACACCACAATAAATTTACAGGGGCATAATTGCCCATACTAATTGGCCTTAATGACAAAAGTAAAATTTGGTTATAACCGACCATAAACAACATCTTAGGAATAAATGTTACACCTATCAAGTTACACACATGTCAGTTTTACAGAATCGTAACCGATATTATGACAGTTCCTTATGAACCAGACTGAGTGTAGTTATAGATGGACCGAACAAGTGGCCACGCGGTTTGGGTCACGTAGCTTGTATTCGGGAGATGGTGGGCTCTAACCCCACTGTCGGCAGCCCTGAAAATGCTTTTCCGTGGTTTCCCATTGTCACACCGGGCAAATGCTTTTGCAGTACCTTAATTAAGGCGACGGTCGCTTCCTTCCCAATTCTCGCCATTCCCTATCCCATCGTCGCATAACACCTATCTGTGTCGGTGCGACGTAAATGAAACTGCACCAAAATAGTTATAGATGGGAATTGTATTTTTTTACATCTGTGGATCTACAAAATCTTGAGAAAGCTACTGTACATATAGTTATCCATGGAAAACATTTCAGTAGAGAGATTCATCCCAGATCTATTTAAAATTTGTACCTGTGCCTTGTTACCTATGACAGAGAAGGCTACATTTAGAGAACGAATGGTATATCAGTATTACCCAATCTATTCTTAGAATAAAACACGTTCATTCTGAAGCAGAGCCCATCCGGATTCCTGCATGGACAGTATTTTTGTCTAACCTTAAAAAAGTCAAAGTCGTTCCATAGCACATCATTAGCATTTATATTATGAAGAGGAATATCAGAACGCACCTAACTTTTATGTCTATCGTGGGACGTGGCATCCCTGAAGGAAGAAGAAGGTTAATGAAATAAATACACTGCTTCATAAACATCATCGGGTTCTACGGATTTCGTTCATGGTGTTTATCTCTCCTGCTACTTTCTGAAAACGATTTGAATTCCCATTTGGATGCAAAGAAAAGCCAATTAAATGGTATATAATATTATTTGGAAATACGTTTTGTTAATTCTCAATGCCATTTAGACCTAGTTCTCCACCATTGAGCTTTAGAAGCTGTTTAGTATAGTGGAGTTATCCATCAGTTATATTCTTTTATAGTTTAAAAATATTAATCTTGAGCCGTATAGTAGAGAAATTTAAAACTACAGTGGTCGGGAGCAATTTATATATAAAGTCCTTCTGGCACTAACATTTGAAATCGTTACAAGTGGTACAAAACATCTGCAGCTAATATGACTATTTTTTCAATTTATGGCCATTTATATATATATATATATATATATATATATATATATATATATATGGCATATGGGAGTTGAAATTATGTGTATTACTTGGATTTTGGTAAGGATTCTTTTATTATAATATTAATATATATATAATTTCTTTCCTAAGTCCATACTTCATTTGTATTCCAAATCTTTTTTTAATATCTAAATGAACTGAAATAATAATACGGAATTCTCGTATTTAGTTTCTTCCTTCTTCTCAGTTGCATAAATCATGCCCGAGTATCGTGACCTCACGCTTACTTGTACAATTTGACGGTGTCCACCAGCAGTCGTCATTGCTTATGGTGTTTTGCTTTCCTAATTGTTACTCCCTCCTCTGCGAACCATGTGACCTTGCCGCGGTGGGGAGGCTTGCGTGTCCCAATGATGCAGATAACCGAGCCGCAGGTGCAACCATATCGGATGGGTATCTGTTGAGAGACCAGACTAACGAATGGTTCATCGAAAGGGGGGTAGCAGCCATTCGGTAGTTGCAAGGGCGGCAGTCTAGATGATTGACTGATACGGCCTTGTAATAATACTCAACATGGCTTAGCTGTGTTGATACTGCTACTCGGCTGAAAGCAACGGGAAACTACAGCCGTAACTAACTCCCGATGACATTCAGCTCTCTCTGTATGAATGATGTACTGATGATGGCTTCCTCCCGGGTAAAATATTCCGGAGGTAAACTAGTCCCCCATTCGGATCTCCGGGTGGGGACTACACGAGAGGGGGCGATCATCAGGAAGAAGGATACTGACATTCTTCGAGTCGGAGCGTGGAATGCTAGAAGTTTGAATCGTTGTGGTAGATTAGAGAATCTGAAAAGGGAGATGGATAGACTAAAGTTAGATGTAGTTGGTATAAGTGAAGTACGTTGGCAGGAAGAACAGGATTTTTGATCAGGTGACTATCGAATTATCAACACAAAATCAAAGAAGGGAAATGCAGGAGTTGGTTTAATAATGAATAAGAAAATAGGGCAGCGGGTAAGCTACTACGACCAGCATAGCGAATGAATTATTGTTGTCAAGATAGACACCAAACCAATGCCCACCACAATAGTGCAGGTCTATATGCCTACTAGTTCAGCGGATGGTGAAGAAATCGAAAGAATATATGAGGAGATAGAAGATTTAATACAATATGTCAAAGGTGACGAGAATCTAATTGTGATGGGAGACTGGAACGCAGTGGTAGGCCAAGGAAGAGAAGGTAGCACAGTAGGAGAATTCGGATTGGGACAAAGGAACGAAAGAGGAAGTCGGCTGGTTGAATTCTGCACTGATCATAATTTAGGCCTTGCCAATACTTGGTTCAAACACCATAAAGGAAGGCTGTATACGTGGACGAGACCTGGAGACACTGGAAGGTATCAAATAGACTTCATTATGATTAGGCAGAGATTCAGAAACCAGGTGTTGGATTGCAAAACTTTCCCAGGAGCAGACGTGGACTCTGACCACAACTTTTTGGTCATGAAATGCCATCTGAAGTTGAAGAAATTGAAGAAAGGAAAGATTGCAAAAAGATGGGATCTAGACAAGTTGAAAGAAAAGAGTGTGAGAGATTGTTTCAAGGAACATGTTGCACAAGGACTAAATGAAAAGGCTGAAGGAAACACAATAGAGGAAGAGCGGAGAGTCATGAAAAATGAAGTCAGTAGGGCGGCTGAAGAAATGTTAGGAAGGAAGAAAAGATCAACTAAGAATCAGTGGATAACTCAGGAGATACTAGACCTGATCGATGAACGACGAAAATACAAGAATGCTAGAAATGAAGAGGGCAGAAAAGAATACAGGCGATTAAAGAATCAAGTGGATAGAAAGTGCAAGGTAGCTAAGGAAGAATGGCTGAAGGAGATGTGCAAGGATGTCGAAGACTGTATGGTCTTGGGAAAGGTAGATGCTGCATACAGGAAAATCAAGGAAACCTTTGGAGAAAGGAAATCTAGGTGCATGAATATTAAGAGCTCAGATGGAAAGCCACTTCTAGGGAAAGAAGACAAAGCAGAAAGATGGCAGGAGCATATCCAACAGTTGTATCAAGGTAACGATGTAGATAATTTTGTTCTGGAACATGAAGAGGCTGTTGATGCTGATGAAATGGGAGACCCAATTTTGAGGTCAGAGTTTGACAGAGCTGTGAGTGACCTAAATAGGAACAAGGCACCTGGAATTGATGATATTCCCTCTGAACTACTGATTGCCTTAGGAGAAACCAGCATGGTAAGGTTATTTCATTTAGTGTGCAGGATGTATGAGACAGGAGAAGTCCCATCCGATTTTCGGCAGAATGTTGTTATACCTATTCCCAAGAAAGCCGGTGCTGACAGGTGTGAAAACTACCGCACCATTAGTTTAGTATCTCATGCCTGCAAAATTTTAACACGTATTATTTACAGAAGAATGGAAAATCAAGTTGAAGCTGAGTTGGGAGAAGATCAATTTGGCTTCAGGAGAAATGTAGGAACACGTGAAGCAATCCTGACTTTACGTCTGATCTTAGAGGATCGAATCAAGAAGGACAAGCCCACGTACATGGCATTCGTAGATCTAGAAAAGGCATTCGATAATGTTGATTGGAAAAAGCTATTTATGATTCTGAAGATGATAGGGATCAGATACCGAGAACGAAGAATTATCTACAATCTGTTTACAAATCAGTCTGCAGTGATAAGAATCGAGGGCTTTGAAAAAGAAGCAGCAATCCAGAAAGGAGTGAGGCAAGGCTGCGGTTTGTCCCCTCTCCTTTTCAATGTTTACATAGAACAGGCAGTAGAGGAAATCAAAGAGAAATTTGGAAAGGGAATCACAGTCCAAGGAGAGGAAATCAAAACCTTGAGATTTGCCGATGATATTGTTATTCTATCTGAGACTGCAGAAGATCTCGAGAAGTTGCTGAATGGTATGGATGAAGTCTTGGGTAAGGAGTACAAGATGAAAATAAATAAGTCCAAAACAAAAGTAATGGAGTGCAGTCGAACGAAGGCAGGTGATGTAGGAAATATTAGATTAGGAAACGAAGTCTTAAAGGAAGTAGATGAATATTGTTACTTGGGTAGTAAAGTAACTAACGATGGCAGAAGTAAGGAGGACATAAAATGCAGACTAGCACAAGCAAGGAAGAGCTTTCTTAAGAAAGGAAATTTGCTCACTTCAAATATTGATATCGGAATTAGAAAGATGTTTTTGAAGACTTTCGTGTGGAGCGTGGCATTGTATGGATGTGAAACATGGACGATAACTATCTCAGAAAGAAAGAGAATAGAAGCTTTTGAAATGTGGTGTTACAGAAGAATGCTGAAGGTGAGATGGATAGATCGAATCACGAATGAAGAGATACTGAATCGAATTGGTGAGAGGAGATCGATTTGGCTAAATTTGACGAGAAGAAGCGATAGAATGATAGGACACATCTTAAGACACCCAGGACTTGTTCAGTTGGTTTTTGAAGGAAGTGTAGGTGGTAAGAACGGTAGGGGTAGACCACGGTATGAATATGACAAACAGATTAGAGCAGATGTAGGATGCAATAGTTACGTAGAAATGAAAAGTTTAGCACAGGATAGGGTGGCATGGAGGGCTGCATCAAACCAGTCTATGGACTGATGACTCAAACAACAACAACAATTCTTACTCGAAGAGTTGCCTGAGTTGCGTCTTTGATCTGGTCCATCCACCTTCTGACAGCTTTTCCAGGCGGCCTTATGTCGTTTCCTTTTCCTTGAACAACTAGTTTTTCAAAGCTATTTTCTCTCCTTAATACATGTACAAAGAACTTAAAGTGTCATAAATTGATCAATAATAATTAGCAACCTGTGTATAATCTAGCCGAAATAATATGGCTGTCTCGCATGTCCGTCGGCTTTAGTTCTGGCAGCAACTTACTGAGGCGTTCTATCGTATCTTATTCTATGCTCGTTGGCTGGTCCAAATTGTTTTTTTATATAGCGACGGGCACAAAGCTTCGGTGAGCGAATGGATTGCAATATATGTCACTATCTCTGTGTTATTCTTCTTCTTCCTCATTCCTTGGAGGAATGCAGGCTCAACGTGGAACAGTCCTACAAACGGAAAAGCCCTACTTTTACACAATTCCATAAAATGGCAATTTATTACTGATAACTGCTCCGGGATTTCCGTGGCTCACAGGGGGATGACAAGCACCTGGGGTGAATGGGTGGACAAGGTATTAACTAGAGCATAACTTAACCCAACAAATTTTAAATTTAATTTTTTTTTACTAATTTAAAATTGATACGTAGAAAATCTGAATAAATAACAACCAAATAACGAGCTCGTCAGCTCTTAGAACATAGTGGACTTAGAAATCTGAATGTTAGGTGCAAAATTTACAACAGTTAACGGTTTGTTTGATTTACACTGACTGACAGAGCAAATGCAACACCAAGAAGGAGTGGTTCGAAAGGGATGAAAGTTGGGGAAGAAACAGAGACGGCACGGACGAATAATTGATGTTTATTTCAAACCGATATGCAGGTTACACAATGCGCACGGTATCGACTCAGTAGGATGTAGGACCACCGCGAGCGGCGATGCACGCAGAAACACGTCGAGGTACAGAGTCAATAAGAGTGCGGATGGTGTCCTGAGGGATGGTTCTCCATTCTATGTCAACCATTTGCCACAGTTGGTCGTCCGTACGAGGCTGGGGCAGAGTTTGCAAACGGCGTCCAATGAGATCCCACACGTGTTCGATTGGTGAGAGATCCGGAGAGTACGCTGGCCACGGAAGCATCTGTACACCTCGCAGAGCCTGTTGGGAGATGCGAGCAGTGTGTGGGCGGGCATTATCCTGCTGAAACAGAGCATTGGGCAGCCCCTGAATGTACGGGAGTGCACAGGACGCAGCACATGCTGCACGTAGTGGTGGGCATTTAACGTGCCTTGAATACGCACTAGAGGTGACGTGGAATCATACGCAATAGCGCCCCAAACCATGATGCCGCGTTGTCTAGCGGTATGGCGCTCCACAGTTACTGCCGGATTTGTCCTTTCTCCACGCCGACGCCACACTCGTCTGCGGTGACTATCACTGACAGAACAGAAGCGTGACTCATCGGAGAACACGACGTTCCGCCATTCCCTCATCCAAGTCGCTCTAGCCCGGCACCATGCCAGGCGTGCACGTCTATGCTGTGGAGTCAATGGTAGTCTTCTGAGCGGACGCCGGGAGTGCAGGCCTCCTTCAACCAATCGACGGGAAATTGTTCTGGTCGATATTGGAACAGCCAGGGTGTCTTGCACATGCTGAAGAATGGCGGTTGACGTGGCGTGCGGGGCTGCCACCGCTTGGCGGCGGATGCGCCGATCCTCGCGTGCTGACGTCACTCGGGCTGCCCCTGGACCCCTCGCACGTGCCACATGTCCCTGCGCCAACCATCTTCGCCACAGGCGCTGCACCGTGGACACATCCCTATGGGTATCGGCTGCGATTTGACGAAGCGACCAACCTGCCCTTCTCAGCCCGATCACCATACCCCTCGTAAAGTCGTCTGTCTGCTGGAAATGCCTCCGTTGACGGCGGCCTGGCATTCTTAGCTATACACGTGTCCTGTGGCACACGACAACACGTTCTACAATGACTGTCGGCTGAGAAATCACGGTACGAAGTGGGCCATTCGCCAACGCCGTGTCCCATTTATCGTTCGCTACGTGCGCAGCACAGCGGCGCATTTCACATCATGAGCATACCTCAGTGACGTCAGTCTACCCTGCAATTGGCATAAAGTTCTGACCACTCCTTCTTGGTGTTGCATTTGCTCTGTCAGTCAGTGTATATAGAAAAGAGCGTTATTGCTGTTGACAAGTACAATATTTTACAAAGGGCATGTTTTTCTCTTGGAAGGTACACTTGTAGGAATCTGTGAACCAACGATATCATAATCCACCCTCGCAGAGTCGTCAGTTTCTAATTGCGCACTTAAAACCTATCGGTTATCCTTGATTAAATAATTTACACAAGGTCGCCCCAGAGGTGGACTTGTCTATTGCTCAACAGTTTATAACATTTTGTTCCTCAAGGGAACTTCACACCAGAACCAAATCCACACACCACAATAAGTTTACAGGGGCATAATTGCCCATACTAATTGGCCTTAATGACAAAAGAAAAATTTGGTTATAACCGGCCATAAACTGTATGCAAGGAGGCGAAACACTTGCACTCCTTCCAGAAATACTTAAGACCCTAAGTGGGCTTATGGCCCAATGATACAGAGGCTGAGCCTATTCTACCGCGCGGCGACTGTGTAAGAAATATGAAATACCAAATAAGTGTTAAGATTTTTAGGGGTCTTGAAAACTCTAGTCGCTCCATGCCAAGTTGAATGGGAACTAACTGACGGTAATCACTCTTTTTTCCCTTGTGTTACAGATTTCCTAGCAGGGAATAAAATAGTCCACAGTCTCGCCAATAATTCTACATTTGAACCACAAAATTTAGAACTTCACATAAATAAAAGAGGTTGAAACCTTCCCCTCAAACTATCCGCATGAGATATCACATGTTTATGAAAATTCTGCCATTAGCCTGCGATGCTGAGCCTTCCGATCGCCGCCCTCGGCCCCTGCCTCCTTTTTGACACGCCGCACTCAAACGACTGGATAAATCAAGGCAATACGGCCCCAATGCGCCCAGGTTTTGTAGTATTTTTGAAGAGAAGCTTCCAGAACTCTTTACTGATAGGCTGGATTCCTGTACACACCCCAAGTTTAACTGGCTAGAGAAAAAATTCTGTTAGGTTGATTGCTATTGAAGAAGGAACCAGCAGAAGTGTTGATAATCCGAAGGGTTGCAAACTGTAAAATATATTTTTCTTTAAGAATTAATTATCGTTGTTTACGCGAGAGGGGGACTTGAACCGATGGTAGAGACATCTAACAGTTGAAAACCAAAATATCTTGTAATACATTCGTTCCAGTTTGATTACAGGCCCGCAGTTTAATTGACCGGGGAAGGTGTACCCCCGGTACAATAACAATGGGGAATAATATGTGAATTGAAGTTTGTTAACGACAACGTAAGTAATTATTTTATTGTCTGTACATATTCTTTCTCTCGTATGGATGAACTTGTGTGCCTTGTTTTGCTACGTCTATTATCATCCGACGGTGTTCGGCAACTGCTCTGCCGAGCGTGTGCTGCGGGCGGCGGAGTCCACGGGCGTTATTAATGGTTGAAAGGCAGCGAAGGAGCGGTTACGAGACAACCTAATGCTGCAATAATAATGTATATGGTTCGAATTTCAAATCACTATTGCGTTTTAAAATGTTAAGCTTAAATTGTAATGGAAGACGTAAATTTTACTTTTATTTTCGCTAGACTTTTGAGTAGATTTGCAGCTTTTAGCACATTTGAATTTGCCCTCTTAGAAATCTGAGGTTAATAAGCAATTATAGTTTACCAAAGAATATTTTCGGTACAGGTTGACATACTTTCAGCACGGTTGAAAAACGCAGGTGCTTAACTGAGCTAAACGTAAATGATAAAATTCTTAGGATATGAAAAAAAGGCATGGTAAGTATGAAACCAATAAAATCAGAAATAAATTACGAGAATATGAATTTGCCAAATGGTGCCAACTGAGAAGCAAAGGTCAGGGAGTGTGTCTGTACAAGGAGTTCTCTCCTGCAAACAGCTGGTTTAGAAACCACGATGGCCTTTCCTGCACGGAGTGGAGAGACGCGCTGAAGATGGCATGTAACGTTGCACCTGTAAAAGCGGTACCGGCAAGGTCCCAAGATGGTTACCGAAGATGCAGTGAGACTGAAATATTACCTCACGTCTAGGGTTCCTGTGCCTTTGGTGAAGCTCTTCAAAACACCAGATGTCACATCAGGTCGTCCGTAGCGCAGTCGCACCGCGAGAAAGGACTTCAGATGCGAGGGAAGTCTATGGCATCAGAGTAAATGGCAGAACGAGAAGGATAGACAAGATCGCCATTAAAAGGGAAAAATTATGTATGTCAAACTCCGCAGCAATATTTGAAACGCACTATGACCAACCAGACTAAGTAGACAGAGAAAAGGAGCCTATTTGCCTGCCCACAGTGCAGTGTTATATGAATAAATATGAGCTGGATGACGTAGAACTGGGAGTCTGATGATCGGTACGTTAGGGAAAGTCCCTAAGGAAGACGATGGAGCTGATGAAGACCTTCAACGTCAGTACCAAGGAGTACTGGGCGAGTGTTAAAGCTCAAGACCGAAGATGGTTGAAAAAGCGTAGCCTATAGCTGGCCAAAATAATAATAATAATAATAATAATAATAATAATAATAATAATAATAATAATAATAATAATAATAATAATAGTATGGTCTCAGCTACCACGTTGCAGAAATGTTTAATTGACACCATCCAGGCTGCCTACGAGACAATTTCGACGTTTCTATGTTCTGCGTTCTGCAATAATACTATGGCGACTACGACCAGTCACGTGTAAACTTGCTCCGCACTTACCTGCCTAATTATCAAGATAACTAGCAGCTGGGATTCCTTGTGTGTGTTCAGTCGTCATCACTAAGTGCACGTTTTGATTTAAAACGGTCAAAATGACTCTCAAGGACGTCGAGAAGAGGTTGTCACAGTACGAGAACCGCATGGCTGAATTTCAAGCTCGCTTGGAGGAAGCCATGACGGCTTCCGACCGCAGTGCAGACAGCAGTGCCGCCAACCCCCAGGAGCTGCTCACCAGCCTAAGCTCTGACTTTAAGAACTTCAGAGATTCCATGGGTGCTGAGATAGCTGACATGAAGCAGGCCATTGCGGAGATCCATCAAAGGATGGATAAACAAGAGGAGACGGCTGATGAAGCAGCCCAGTACAGTAGGCGAAATTGCCTACTGATACATGGGGTTAAGGAATCACCTGAAGAGGACACCTATGGGGCCGTTATAGACGTCATTAAGAACAGACTCAAGGTAGATATTGGCATGGACAGTATCGATAGATGTCACAGATTGGGTGGCCAGCGCAGGACGACTGCCAACGTAGTGGCCACTGGGAACAGGCCAATAATTGTGAAGTTTCTGCGATACCATCAGCGGGACCAAGTCTGGCGGGCGAAGCGACTACTGAAGGGCACAAACATCATGGTCACGGAATCCCTCACGGCAACAAGAAAAGGGATTTTGAATAAGGCACGCGACGCATTTGGACTGCGAAATGTGTATACTCAGGATGGACGTGTGACTGTAATTACACCAGACGGCAAGAAAACCACTCTGATCACTCCTAGGGACCTAAACGTTCTCATCAGGCAGCGTAACGGAGCACAGAATCAGTGACAATGAGTGAATGTGTTATATTAGGGCTAGTTTTAAAATATGTACTCTTGCTTACCATGAGTTTCAAATTTTCCTCAAATAGTGTTAGTTATGTTATTTTTTTGAAATGTGAGTGTGAATGTGTGTGTGCAACAGTCAACGGTCTCATTCAACGGGAGGCAGAGGTGAGTACCCATTGTTTCTGTCAATCTAAGTTAAACATAATCCCCTTGTAATGTTAGCTCAACGCCCGCTACCTGAGCCTGGCTCCGGTCCGCAACCCCCTGTTGCAACAAGTGTCTTGTTGAGACAGGCTCTCTCCTCTACGCCACATGGTTTGCAATGTTGCCATGTGAACGCTCTCTCTCTCCCTGCTCACATAGATGAAATACGTACAATTGTTAACGACAATGACGTACATGTTTTTTGTATTAGTGAAACTTGGCTAAGGCCTACTATCCCTTCCGCTATGGTAAATATTAATAATTACGAACTCGTCCGCTGGGATAGAACGGATGGTAGGAAAGGTGGCGGTGTAGCCCTATATTTCAGAAATGACTTGAGAGGTAGAGTAATATGCACATCACAAAATGCCACTCAACCGGGACCAGAGTTCATGGTCGTGGAGATCACCGTTAAAGGGACGAAAGTCCTCTTCGCCGTAGTTTATAAACCTCCAGATATAGTGAACATGACGGAGTTGGAAGCTTGTTTATTCAACCTAGTACCAACTTACGAACATATCGTACTATTAGGAGACTTAAATATAAACTTACTGAAAGAATCAGCTCAGAAGGACAAACTACTTGATATACTATTTTCCTGTAACCTTACGATTCTCCCATTAAATCCTACCAACCATATATATAGCAATAATCACACTTCACACTCACTAATCGATCTAATCATAACAAACAATCCCCAGAAAGCCTTAAATCACGGCCAAATTCCTGTTCCATCGATCTCAACACACGACCTAGTTTATTTATCCTATTCTCTTCGCATACCCAAATACAAACCTAAGTTCACCACTTGTAGGAATATAAGAGATATTAATTTAGATCAACTTAAGTATGACGCCTACAACCTACCATGGAACGATATTCTACTACTAGACGATATTGACGCAAAAATAGACAAACTAAATTCCCTCATTACTAGTCTATACGACAAACACGCTCCCAAACGACAAGTGAAAGTGAGTCGCCCCCCCTGCCCATGGCTAAATGACGAAATTAAGAATTTGATGGCTCGCCGTGATTCATGGTTCCGACGGTACAAACGTACCCGTAACGAATCCTATTTTGAAAACTATCGGGTACTTAGGAACAGAATTAAGCAAGAAATCAGAAATCAGAAATTTAAGTACTTAAACTGTCTTTCAGGTAAACTGAATGCCAGGAATTCCTGGAAAGAACTACGCGCTCTTGGTATTGTAAAGGGCCAACAACAGCAACGTGAACCAACTGTTCCCCTAGATGAGCTTATTACATATTTCTCTGAAGAACGAATCACGTTTAAACCAATCAATCAGGCAGAATTAAATACGAATCAACCAGCCGTCCCTCCACTTAACCGTCCTCAATTTTCGTTCCAAGAGGTCACTAGCAACCAAATTAAAAAAGTATTGTACTCTATTAAATCTAAAGCAGTAGGAGTAGATGACATCCCTATACATTTCATACATAATATAATAGGCGCTATCCTCCCGATTATCACACATATATTCAATTACTGTCTCAGAAATGGAACTTTCCCTGCACTCTGGAAACAAGCTAATGTCATCCCAGTGCCCAAGATAAACAATCCTAAACTGACCTCTGACTATCGCCCAGTTTCTATTCTTCCAGCGCTTTCTAAGGCTTTGGAAAGACTGGTGTACGAGCAAGTATTGACATATTTAAATAACTATTCTCTCCTTGACCCATTACAATCGGGCTTTAAGAAAGGGTACAGCACTGCCACGGCTCTCCTTAAAGTGACAGAAGACATCAGACTAGCTATGGAACAACGACAACTTACAGTACTAACGCTACTGGATTTCAGTGGTGCATTTGATACAATAGACGTACAGCTACTAATTAAGAAAATGGAATCTTACTTGTTTGACCCTTTAGTACTGAAGTTTTTTACGTCATATTTGAAAGATCGGAGGCAGCGGGTGATAACTCGCGAAAGAAATTCAGAATGGCGTACAAGGAAAGTTGGCACGCCACAAGGTAGTATTTTAGGACCGTTGCTTTTTACATTGTATATCAATGACATTTCATCTTCTCTAAAAACGTGTAATTATCACCTATATGCTGATGATCTCCAAATTTACTACCATTGCAGCTTAAGCGAATTACCAAACGCAGTAAAATGCATAAATGATGACATGAAAAAACTCAGTGAATATGCTCTCGCAAACAGACTTCTCATAAATCCATCAAAATCGCAAGCTATCATTGTCGGTTCCCAGAAGCTCCTACACAAGATCAATGATTCGATCATTCCTCCTTTACAAATAAATAATATCACAATTCCGTACAGTAAAACAGTGAGAAATCTTGGGGTGACTATGACTGAAACTCTAAATTGGACAGAACATATCAAAAACATAAGTCATAAGGTGTTTGCTACTCTACACCCACTGAAATTAAACAAAGATATTATACCACTAAACATGCGGCAAAGATTAACACAGACCCTAATTCTTCCTATCCTTGACTACTGTGATGTTATCTTGGTAGACGCTACTAAAGAACAAACTAGGAAACTGCAGCGTATTATGAATTGTTGCCTTAGATTCATTTTTAACCTAAGGTATGATGTGCATATTACTCCTTATTATCAGGCACTGCACTGGTTAAAACCTGATAAGAGACGTGAATATCATATACTTGTCTTAATACACAAACTCCTGCATAGTAACTCCCCCCGGTATATTTCATCTAAACTTCACTTCCTCTCTTCCTTCCATAATCGTAACACTCGCTCGGGCTCCACTTTAGCTATTCCTCTTCACCACTCTTCTGTGTATAATAAATCTTTCATTGTAACCGGATCCAGGCTTTGGAATTCCCTGCCAGTAAGTGTCAGGAGCATTGACTCCTTCCTCAAATTTAAAATATCTTGCCGAGACTTCCTGTTGAGAGATACCGATTGAAGTGTGTATTGGTGTGTATTGTGTGCGTGTGATTGGTAATTGTAAAATTAAAAATTGTTTCTGTTAGTTTTATATAATATAAACGTAAGGGTAGTTGATAAGTGTGTACATTGTAAGTGTATGTGCAAGTGTCTGTGTGAGATAGAAAAGAGGACTGAAGTAACGAGCTAATAAGATAATAAGCTGCATATTGTGTGGATGTGTAACTTAAGCTTAATTTAGGAAATAGTATAAGTAGTGTAATTAGTATAATCAGTAATAGGTAACCTTAATATTATTTATTGTATTGTGGTTAAGTGTAAGAGAGGGCCGTGTGCCCTAACTTCGCCACATGAAAGAAGCCATAATAAATAAATAAATAAATAAATAATGTCGATGTGCATCAATTTTTATTGACATCAAGGAAAAGTCCGATTACTTCAAGAGGGATCAGCTGTGGTTGGCTATGAAGGAAGCGGGGTTGCCATCCGAGCTCATACTAGGCCAAAAAATTGAGAACTGATGCCGGAGGTGAGTTGTCTCCTTACAATTTTCATCAACATAACGCCCTGTACGAAGAACGGTGAATTCTGCTTGTGTGAGCAAGAGAAGTAACAGCCTGACACAAAACTTTGAAGCACGTAGAAAGGTAGGAGGAAGCAACATGAAACTGAACGTGTCGAGAGGGTATTTGTTGTTACTTCAGTGAATACAAAATCGAGTGAAATTTACAAAGAATTTGACAGTACCAGCCCACTTATCAGTATGATGTTGCACCCCGTCTGGCCTTGATGAATGCACTGATTCGGTTGGGAAGAGTGTCATAAAGCCGTTGTATCCTCTCCTGAAGCAAGCTGCTCCACAACTGTTGTAACTGGTCCCTAATACCCTCGTTAATTGCACTGGGACGGAGTTGACGTCCGAGCTGGTACCACACATGTTAATCGGGGACAGATATGAGGATCTTGCTGCCAAATGTAGTACCTCAACACCATGCAGACAATTCATAGATACACGTGCCGTGTGTGGACGAGCATTGTCCTGTTGAAAAAATGGCACTGCGATACTGTAGCATCAGAGGTAACACATGAGGACGCAGTATTCCCGTGACTTACTGTTGTGCCATCAGAATTCCTTCAGTCCCTACCAGCTGTGATCTGATATCATACCGAATGACTCCCCACACAACAACGCCAGGAGTTACACCACTCTGAACCTCCAAAACATTGGAAGAATGGGATCTCTACCCAGGTCGCCACCATACTCATACACGATTATCGTCCGGGGTAGTGCAGAGCCGTGATTCATCGCTGAACACAATGCGGTGCTATTTACCAGCAGTCCACACTTCCCAATCACGGCACCAATCCAAACTCAACCTTTTGTGTTGTGGTGTTAAAGCCAGCCTACACATGAGACGGTAACCCATAGAATGGCTGTTGCTAGTCTGTGACTAATGGTGCTGAATGACACATAATATTTCTGTATGTCTGTATTACTCGTTCTCGGATGTTAGGAGCAGATTTGAAGGGGTTACGGTGTGTTTGGTGTATGATACGGTGATCCACCCTTGTGGTGGTCAGACGTGGTCGACCGGAACCTTGACGATAAGTATGTCTGCCCTCACGTTCGCACGCAGCCACTGTCACACCCGAATGCCCCACAAATTTGGATATTGCACTATTCAACCAGCCGGCCAAATTGAAACACAATGAGGTCCATTTCAAACTCTGTAAGTTGCTGATAACGCTGTCTTACACGAGTAGGCAGCATCTCCGTGTCCTCCACAGTGATCACTCAACATCGGACCTTTTTCGGGGAGGTAGGCGGACGAAGCTCGCTCCCTCCGCGTGGTGATCAACTTTATTCTACATCGTTCTAAGAAGAAAAGGATAGCAAGAAGGTCTGGTAGTGTAATACTACAAGAGTATCTGCCTGTCCCCATGCTCAGCATGCTACCAGGCCAGGTGTGGTGATGGGTATCGATGGCGGTGTAATCGATATAAATAAAGTTGTAGGGGGTACTCTGTCTGTAATTGCGTTTGTTTTTGCCAATTTTTCAGATATTCATCCGTATTAGGTCAACTCAATCCTTATCTGTGGTTTTCATTTTTCGTGTATGTTTGTCTGTTTGTTCCATCACGGCGAAACAGCTGGATAGACCTCGACCAAACTTCATATTTAGAGTATGCTCATCCCGGGGAAGGTTTTGATATGCATATGATCTAAGAATATCTGAATAGACGGGGGTTTAGAGGAAAGCCAGAAAAGTTTTCTTCCATTTTGTCTTATACTATTAATTTTCTGTAAAATCCGTGGACTATATGTCGTCGCTCCGGAAGAACAATGACATAACTGTCAAAACAGCAATTGTACAGGAGACGTGAAAAACCGATTTACCTTTCGTTAAGATTCAATTACGCAAAAAATTAATTTGTAGGAAATTGTACCCAGGGAAAATTGTAACATATACAAGCGCACTACAAGATACAGAAATGTTTTCAAAATAATTACTTAATTTTCGCCCAAAATGACCCCTTTTCTGCAAATGTGTCATTGTTCTTCTGAAAATGTGATTAATATGTAACGAAGTTTGTCAGTAGTATCAGGAAGAAAAACATCCTACGTCTTGGTACCATTCTGCTAACGAAACAGGATAAAACTATAAACACTGAAAGTAATAAAAAAACAAAACTGTCGTGTAATGAGCTTCTCAGCCAATGAAGTTTCGACCAGGAATCACACTTACGTCCTTGTTCCAACGGACACGAAAGATCATTCGCGAAGTCAAAAGACAGAACTGAGACATGCGGCGATATTGCTCTGAAAATGAAATGAAATGGCGTATGGCTTTTAGTGCCGGGAGAGTCCGAAGACATGTTCGGCTCGCCAGGTGCAGGTCTTTCTAGTTGACTCCCGTAGGCGACCTGCACATCGTTATGAGGATGAAATGATGCTGAAGACAACACATACACCCAACCCCCGTGCCATTGGAATTAACCAATTAAGGTTCAAATCCCCTACCCGGCCGGGAATCGAACCCGGGACCCAGTACGCTGATCGTTCAGCCAACGAGTCGGACAATATTGATCTGAAGTGCGGTCACAAACAGCTAACATTTCTACAACGACGCAATTTCCCTCTAGCGGCCTAGAGCATAACTACAGTTCGAACGATATTCACACGTGCGCGCTAAGTATTTCTGAACCCAGACGACCACGTAACTCCATTTGATCAAATTGTGCAGTTGCGTCATTGTTCTTCCGGAGCGACGATGTGAAACGTCCCTTCACTTTAAACAACTTTTGTTATGTACATAATTTCGCTTACTCATCAAATGACACAGAAAATTACTATTTTCTGCGCGTCTCATGCTCTGCATTGAGTGACCGACAGACCGACAACGAACCTACAGGTTACCATGGCAACGTATCTGCTTGCCAGCAGGAAAGTAATGTAATGCTATTTCGTCATCATTCCTGTAAACTCGTGATTGTTCCTTGGGTACAAAGCAAGAGAGACGTCAATCGGCGATTCTGCAGGATATTGGAGAAATACCATTGGAGATTACAATCGTCCTCGAATATCACAAATGGACATTGTTAATATTTGAACAGTGCCGCAGGGTATATCCCATTATTTCTCACCATAAGGTGTTTTCTGGCATTTGCTATTTTATTGTATATCTGTTATTATTCTGTTTTCCGCTTCAATTTCTTGCCTCTGCTTTGCCTATTTTGGCTGATGTAATAACACCATAAACCATCTTCTTATCTGTTTACCTAAGAACACCTGCGCGTAAATTTCTCCTCTGTTACTGCCTTCTCGTATCCGTAACTCACACCATCACAATATTTATTAAGGGACATATGTTTTTCAATACATCCACTTGGTACTTACTTATTTGCTCTATACGGCTGCCCCCAGTCAGCATCCTATATTCTGTTAATTTCAACTTCCGAACTATATTACTTCCTTCGTTAATTACTCCGTATCTATGCGAGTGCTAATCCAGAAACCTGGACGTATTTCCTTTGACAAATTCCAAGCTGTTGAAATGTGTAAATTTTGGCCCGGAAAATATCGAAATATGAATGCTTTTCAATAACGGCGCAGACCTTCTTTTAGGGGTAGTTGGTGGATAAACAGATAGCACAACCGCGGTTCAATTTGGAGATATCTACAATTTTGGTCCTGTGACATTGTCGTGTCTGGATTTTCGATACGTTAGATACCACTGCATTTCCCAATTATAAAAAAAATTTCCAGCTGGATTCTGTCTGGCATTAGGAAAAGGGGCCCCTCATTATAGTGACAACTCTCCATGTCTACTGTGAATGGCAGTTGCCAAGTGAGCCTGCCGTTATAGTAGTTTGTTGTGACGGCCGACACTTAAAAATTAACACTGTGACGTCACGATTATTCAAAGGTTAGGTTGGGGTTACACTTAGAGATGACACGATAATGGGTTAAGGGATTAACAGAGATACACAGTACAATTAGGTCAATTATAAATATACGGTGACGACCAATTAGAGACTCAGACAGTATCCGGGCACTGCTACACTTAGGCTAATTGTACACACCCAGTGACGGACGGGTTAGGACAGTTGATAAAGCCTGAACGAGTTTGGTACAAAGACATGAAAACACTTATGACATCACCAGAAACACAGAGCAAGTTCTTAGTTAATATACCTTTCAGCGTAGAGGGATGCCAAAACAAACAATCAGTATGCACACATTAGAAACACTGTACCAAGGTAACTGGTAACGTAGTAGGTAACAGCCAGTTCAGTGACGGCAAGTAACTCAGTGCACAGCGATTACCAAATAGTGCACCCAGAAAATCCAAGTAATTTACCACACAGAGTCACCACACAGAAACAGTTAATGCAACGAGTAAATACAAGTTTTAACAGGACAACTTACCTCAAAGGTGAGGATGGAGAAGGTGCTTTTGGATCGTTGCAACCGTGACCAATAGTATTACAGTATCGTAGTAATTTAGCAATTAGTGCACTCACATAAACACGAAAGGATAAGCCGAGGTTTTTGGAATATAAAAATTTAATTTAAACACAAAATGAGAAATTACACCAGGTTGAACTAAACGAAGATTAACCAAGAGGTCGCGAAATTAAAGTTTGAAAGGGTCGAGCAAATAATAAATTACATGAATACACAATCACAAGGAGAGAAATGAATCCGATCCTTAGCACGATGTTAATCTGGAAAGACCTGCATAAATTAACAGGACACCGAAATGAGGAAAACTCCCAAACGCAAAACATGTGAAAACTCACAAACACAAGGTACAGCACTGGCACAATACCAATTGGTTAGCTCGAGAAATAACAGAATTCAGTGTGAAGAAATAATTTCATCTCCGACACCACCAGGCCAGTGGAGTCCAGTAAAAGGGAAACTAGGTAATACAATTACCAACACTTCAGGAGCATAACGGCGTGAGCAGGAATAACTGCTCGCTAATATATCTCGAAGGTTAGATCATATGCCCAAAATCAGAAGGGCATCACAAGTGCAGAGGAGTAATTACAATAAAATTCCACACAGACTCACCCAGAGCCTTACAGGAAACGGAGAAGCTACTCTCAAATTCAGTACTTCACCTACAAAATCACCTGAGAGATCACACGGATCTCGCAATAAGAAATCAGTTACCGGGCAGAATAAAGGTAAATCAATAATAATAATAATAATTCCCCAAAATTCCAAGTCAAGTTCACAAGAATCAACAGCAAACGTAGCCGTGTCAGTCTCCAGCAAAACACGTCAGTCATCACATCCAATGGAACAATGTCAATAAAATCCATGACAATAAATGTCACCAAGACGACCGCGAATTAAAATTTAAAAATAGACGGTCAACGAGTAACAAAACACCGTTGAAAGGATCGGTATTCATCTTTCTCAGCTCCTTTAAGTAATAACAATTTATCACCCAGGGTGGTTGGTGATAAAGGTTTATGCTTACAGATCAGTTAGGCATAATTAGTTTGCCCAGTTTGAAATGGGTATAACCCTATACAGAATTACTTTCTTTCAATAGAACAAGAACCAGAAGAAAATGAGTTTTAGGAAAGAGGTCAGTTATGGGCTAGCGAGAATGACGGGTCGGAAGGAGAATCAGAACAGAATAATATAACACAAGTTGAATTTACGAAAACAAATATATGAATAGTTAAAAATGGTCAGAACCTACCAAAATTACACCCCAAAAGGAGTGGAAAACCAGGGAAAACCTGGATTAATATAAACCCTCACATGGTACGTCTGTCTCGTACAAAGACAGGAAACAAAATGCAAAATGGCTTCCTCAACACTAGTCAAGGCCCCGCCGTTATCGCTAGGGGGGAAGGAGGAATATAGCCACAGAGAGAGCAGCATAATACACAGGTACACAGACAAAGATATGTATACCTCTGCTAACAATTTGAGGAGGACATGTTTGAAGGAGATTAAACATAAAGTATTAACCTTACATTGTGATTGACATTAGGAAATGTGGTCTGCCTTTATCAACAAAACTTCCCCAACGCCTACCTTACATCGGAAACAACTTATGGTGTCATCTCTGTTTTTATCTCGGATAGCGCCAAGAGACATGCAATTTAACATGATATTACTCACTGCCTTTAGGGTAATTTACAGAGAAATCCGTATACAATGTAGAATACCGTAGCGAAACAAGGGTACATTTACTTGTCGGGTAATAAGGGTCAGGGAAAAACGACATAGGTGGAAATGGAAAAATGCCTACATGTAAATAACTTGACATTTTGTAAATAGCATATGGAAGGATGTGAGTCTGGAAGATCCAGGTAATTGCGTTGCGTTAGTTGAGAATAGATGACATGCACAAGTCATAAGCGTAATTTTCGCTAGTCCAGTTATTCAGGGAAACTGCCCTTCTGGGCATTGCCATGGCTAGCGTGGGCCTTGCCTGTCTCCGAGACATGTGGCAATGGCGACTACGAGTAGGGCCTGCCGCACAGCTCAGCCCCCTTGGGTTCCCTGGTACCCAGTCTCCGATCCCGGAGGATGAGGCCAATGCCACCGAGGAGGGACCTCCTGGATGAGGGTGGAAAATGACGCCGGGCCTCCTTCCTCTCTGCCTAGACCATGGCCCTGTAAAACGGGCAACTGCGAGGAGAAGCCGGCTAGCCTCCCGTGCTGTCGGCGTACACCAGCGCCTCCTTAAGTGCTGCGCAGGCCATGTACTGGCGATCACGCTCACAACGGTTGCACCTCACTAGGTGCCTGCACCTATCCTGAAGATGGCCACACCTCAGTCACCGGAAGCACTGCAAGGGCTACTTGGGTAAGAGGGGAGATGCTTCTGAAGCTACCCGCTGGGATCTTCTCCTGCCTGGTTCCTCGATCGACTGCTGTCCTGGGAGCAGTCCTGGGCTGTGGCTGGGTGGCTTTCTTCTGGTATGTCAGCGTCTTCTTATTCTTCCTGGTCCGAAAGCGTTGTCTGCTTCCTGGCGGTGGGTGTCTCTTCTCGGCAGGGGAAGAAGCCTTATCCTTATGGCTCTCCTTCCGGCCTTGTGACCTTGAGGTAGTGGCGGAGGCGTCGGTTGTCGCTGGCACTTGATTGCGTTCCCTGCCCTCTGGGGCGCACATGGATGTCTGCATCGTGAACGAGGTTCTAGGGGGCCGGGCCTGGGTAGCAGCCTCTGAACGCCCGGGGACATCCGTCCCTGTGCCACCTTCCGCCATCCGAGTCACCTTCCCGGTCTGCTCCCGCGTGGTGGGCCTTCAGTGGGAGGCCCTGACAGGTGGTGGACGATCCTGGTTGGTGGCCTTGTCGGTTTGCGTGTACTTCGAGAAGTACAGTAGTCTGAACTGATTTGTGCCGTCGGGACGCTCCGAAATGCCGCCGTCCTCCTCGGTCCTCGGCTCCGGGGGAGTCAAGAATGGTGGGTCAATGCCCACCTGCTTGTGCTTCTGCCTCCTGGCAGTCTGTGTTTCAGCGGTAGACGTCTGGGTAGATGCCTCGTGTCTGCCGTCATCTGGACATGTCCCCCAACCTGGCAGTCGGATGGCTCGCCAATTTTGGGAGGGACGCTCCTCAAACCAGCCAGTTCTTGATGGGTCCTTCGGGCGTATGATGAGCGCCCGAGGGAGGACCGCCTGAATCATCTCCTCCGTCTGCGGGGCACTCTCCACCTGAAGGGTAAAGAAGATCGCCTGAAGGGTGCAGATGATTGTCAGCATCTCCTCATCCCTATCCGTGCCCTCTTGGTGATACACCCGGAGGACCGGTAGTACCGGGTCAGCGTAGCCCGTCCTGACTTCAACGTAGTCGGTGAGTTCCTTCACGCAGGTGTCTTAGACCTCTGGGCTCTCTTCTCTGACTGGTAGAATACCATCTTCCATCACTCCTGGTAGTACCTGTAACAATAATGCCTGAAAAGAGAGAGTTAGCACTAAAAATGCTTCCTGACAATCCAAAAACGGACGCTGTTCACGCCCTTTATATACCCTACCAGACCCCGTAACAACACTAAACACGAATAAAACTAATGCACTCGGGTGACCGTTGTACCTGTCGCAGATAATTATTGCAACTCTAATCTATATATGCGGCGATGGTGTGCACATGTACGAGGTTACATTGACATCCGACTATTTCTTCTGGGTGCTTCAATTCTTTTTGTCCGGCAGCGTAAAATATCCTCATTACAATCAATACTAAATACTGAATAGTCAATTACCTAATACATTATGTTTTACTTGGTGGTGGCTTGTGATAGAAAGAATCTTGGTACTAACAGGAAATTAAATTTGTTTGAGAATCCTGTTATAGTTATTAATACAACATGTAGCTGTGTTAGTGCTGTTAATGAAAGGTGTATTCCATTTGAAGGCATTAGTCATTATTTCTTTTAAAACGTCTTTTTATGATTTTGAGTGCAGGATCAGGCGAATGAAAATTGATGCTCGAATTCATCTGTATGGACAGGTAGCCATTGCATCAATCTCAACAAATTATAGGACGAAATGCTGTTTTGTGTGGTCTTACTTTCCTGCTCATGATGTAGAATTGATGTTTAACCAAGTAGTTAATTGGACTCAAATTGGCCGGATTAGTTCGTAAAGTGGAAGCAAAAACTCTCCATTCATTTTCAGTAACCACGTCATTAAAATAACTCACCCCTCTGTCATCAGGGCAACATCGACGATAGTAGTGATAATCATGCGCGCTATAATCATCAGAGTTAACAAGTTATAGTTAATTAATGAAGAGAGGTTACTTCCATTAAGGTAAACAATGTGTGAATCGGTCCCTAGATGACAGATAGTGCAAGTGAGCTTTATGTGCTTTGTGAATTTCAACGCTGGAAGTTTAGTGGAACAAAGATTTTAGTGTTCAGATTGATGTTTTCACGGCCGATGAATTGGATGGGTGGCGTTCGTGGTGATAAAGGGGTAATAATTATCTTTAATAATTAGAAGGTTATCAAAATGTTTTACCAAGCTCGATAGCTGAAGTCGCTTAAGTGTGGCCAGTCTCCAGTATTGGGAAGATAGATGGTTCGTACCCCACTGTCGGCAACTCTGAAGTTTTTCTCCGTCGTTTCCCATTTTCACACCAGGCAAATGCTGGGGATGTACCTTAATTGAGGCCACGGCCGTTTCCTTCCCATTCTTAGCCCCTTCCTCTCCCATCGTAGCCATAAGACCTATCTGTGTCGGTGCAACGTAAAGCAACTTGCAAAAAAAAAAAAAAAAGAAGTTGAGAATCCACGAAAGACGATAAAGGAAAGGACAGTGCCACAAAAGGTGTTCTTTGAAGACCTAATACTGTCAGGTAGAACAAAGAGCAAGTATGTATTCTAAGGAGTAACAAAATTATGAACGTGTAATGTACACTCTTCTGCGCTTATACTGTCTGACAACGCCCTGCATGCTCCTTTATAACTACATAACAGCCATCCTGCCTATGTTAAATTTCTGTCAGTACCAGGAATCGAACCCGGACTGCTGTGGATAGCAGCTAATAGTGATAACCGTTATACTGCCGTATTGCAATGTAACGAAATCGTGGCTAGGGAACGAATTCAGTTCTGCCGCCAACCTCTTTCATTTCAGACGCCTAGTGAAGAGGATAGAACCCATTGCTTTAAAGTGTCGAGATTCACGTCTCTTTCTACAAAGCCTATTCTTCAAACTCTGTCTTCTTTGTTGTAAGTTCGGTTCCCCTTCGAGTACACTCTCCACGATTTCTTCAAGTGTTTTTGTTTCGAGGACTTCATAAAAGCCTTCATATAGCATCGGACGTGCTCACAAATCGTCACGTTATTCACCAACATTTTTGGAACAATGTTCCCGAGTGAAATACTAAGTTCTGTAGAGTGGAATGAAAATAGTTTATATCGTGTAAGGAAATAATGTTTCCTCCCGTGGTAGATTTTACTTTAAGTATGGTGTATATGGCCCAACCCGCTCCTTCGAAGTTATTTCTAGGATCAGATTCAGATTTAATTAAACCTTTCGTACCCTACTTCAATATTTCGCTGGAACTTTTCATGAAGACAAGTTAATTTGAATTTGAAAGGATATGTGATTATACTAAATGAGTTTCCCTTGACATGACTATTGTGTTCCTCATCTTAGTGAAATCGAAATATTTCCTCTTCAATTTTACCAGTGTGTTGCGTTTATAACACACAGCCTCTGCATAAATTATCATAAATTACCCAATATCAGATTATTTATTTTATTTATTTCGTGTAAAGGATAGAGTTACATTCATACAAAAAGTAAATAAAAATCTAAGGAAAGTAATTTTTACACCAAAGATTCATATTGTGGTGCACCAAAAATTAGAGACGTCGAGTGTTTTTCTTGTCGCCTCAAGCAGCTCCTTGCCGTACATGTGGCAGGACAGAGATGACATTCTAGCAAATGCGCTGGAGTCTGCACTTTACCACAGAAACACAAAACAGAGTTCATCGAATATCCCCACTTGTTCAGATTGTTCTGTCACCTAACAACACCTTTGCGCGTCCTTTCTAAAAATCCCCACGTCGTTCAGTACTCCATATGTCCAGCTGGTGATTCTTCACGTGGTGTTTCCCATTCCCCAAGAAGATCATCCCTAACTCGGCATAAAGTGAAAGTGAGTCTTATTTGCTGTTGTATTCCTTCAAGTTTCTGTGTGGTCTTCAAGAAACTTTTGCATGAACGTAACGTTATAATGGTGAGGACTTGAATAAATTTCTCTAAGTGCTGAACTACTCTTATGGTTTTCCGTGGTTTCCCATTTTCACACCAGGCAAATGCTGGGGCTGTACCTTAATTAAGGCCACGGCCGCTTCCTTCCAACTCCTAGGCCTTTCCTCTCCCTTCGTCGCCATAAGACCTATCTGTGTCGGTGCGACGTAAAGCCCCTAGCAAAAAAAAGCTGAACTACTCTGTCTCCAAAATAAATAATGCACCTTGAACTGTGCGCTTCCTCTTCAGTTAATCTAATATATTATGATATCGTTACCAGTTCTTCATTACAATTATCTTCCGTAAGAGCTATATTGTTCACCATTAAAGAAAAGAGTTACCCAAGGGAGTCATCAAGGGGCAATGTAATAAATATTAACGGGAAGTATATAGGTATCATCGCTTAAGAAACGGAGATATTATTTTTGTAGATAAAATGACTGTGACATATATTATTATAATAAACATTATAATTAAAATAGTGTTTTATACATGTTATCAGAATTTTGTTTTAAATCCCAAATATTAAACAGTGTGATATATTCTAGGGCAAACTGTGGCTACTCCAACCACTACTCTTATACCTTCATATCTTCCACACAATATAAATAACATTTGTTTGAGCGCCAGTTGCTTTTTTAAGAAAAACAACAAAATTCGGTAGAGCATACCTCTTATATCAATTATCTCAAGGCGTGAGGTGATAAACTCACATATCTGGCAATATACAGGGATATGGATCAGGAAAATATTAAATTACTGTTGCATTTCCACAATTGAGGATTGTACATGGAACTGGAATCACTTATTATAATTAAAATAAAACTGAGTTTATGACTATAATTTACGTCACAATGAACAATCGTTGACGTCTTTTAATTTAACAAATGAAATATATCGTGAGATTTGCGGTACTAATAAAAGGAAAATTTAATCTAAACAAAAAAAGCTATTGGCATGAACTTGAAGTGAGATGTGATATCGCCGCTGATTACATTCTTCTTCATGTTATGAATGCATAACATGTCTGATGCTTTAATTACCTGATGTCGGCATACACCGCTGTTGAACTTGAAATTCTTGGGAAAACCTCTGAGCTGAAGTCGGGAGCCGTCTGCTGTTATCTTCTTATATAACAAGGAGTTGGCCTACATACCATGTACGCGTGTAGGGAGCTCCAATGTAATTACGTCCATTCAATATATAATAAGAAATTGGAAAATATTATTGAAACACATCGTGAAGTCCATCCTCACAAGAAGATGATGTTTCTTTATCAGCATAGTACCCGTCTCTGCTCGGATACAACCACCACTTGTAGACCTCCTCGATTATTACTTCTTCAAACACAACTCTTAGCTCTGATCATCACACTAAGACCACTTCTTCCATTTGATACCTCTGACTGTTTCATATGATCTGCACAATATGAACTGAACGATATGATCTGAATAATATGAACTGAATAACTCTCCCCACCGTCGCCTCGACTTATATAACCTCACGATGACGACTCATCTCCCTACTCACTGTCCATCCCTTCCACTTCAACATACAGTAGCTGGCGAATACTGACACTTGGTCGCAATCACGTGCCCACGCACTGATGTCATCAGTCATGTGTCGTCTAAGCGTACCCAAGCGGATTGAGAATGACTATGCTGAATGCGTCACCGGGAAATCTAATTGCACAGTTAAACATAGCCTCGATTGCAAAATACTATGCCAGCTCATCTAGCCAGAGTTACAAGCCACAGCATGACAATATGAAACCAACAAATCTCACTTACTACAATACAGAATAATTACAAATAAATTTCACTTAACCTATGATTAAATACAATAATATACGTGATACCTAATTATTACAGTCTAAATGATGAGAAACAGAATATTTAAAATCTAATGAATCGGGTTCATAATAATAATAATAATAATAATAATAATAATAATAATAATAATAATAATAATAATAATAATAAATACTGAATGGAATCTGTAACCCTGGTGTACGGTTACAAAACCTGTAGGGAAGTTTTACCTAAATATTGTTATGACAGATAACTCCGGCAATCCATTTGGACCAGAAGTCAAGAAGTTCTGGAATGTCCGAAAACCTTTCTTATCTACCGCCTGTATCAGATAAAACTCGGTATCCAGCTCTCCGAGAGAAAGAAACGGGCTCCCGGCTCTATGTTCTACTTCTCCGAACATTGGTACAGTGATGGATAAAATATATTTTAATATCGCTATAGCATTACGTCTGCGTACAATCTCACCCTCGTCTAACCGCGTGATATGGAATGTATACAACCAAATTCTTGACAATTTACATTGAACTACAAATAATGTTGAGGGCAGGTGCAGTAAATTTCAAACACTGATTATTTCACACCATGTTTCAAAATGGAGATTTATGAAGTCCCTACAGAAAGAACAAACAGATAGTGATATCTTAATCACTTAATCCCTCGCAGGCCATAAAATAATAAAGATCCTGTCAAGAAAGCATACACCATGAATTTGTAAAGGTCATAAACTACAATACATACAAGAAAAAAACACTACTACGTAATTTCCTCAGTAGATTATTACACTGCTGGGAAAAAGGTTTCCAATGCACTCAAGATTTATTTCATAAATAATACATATGGAGTACATGAGATGGTTACATCTACAGATCAACAGCTCAAGCGGTTCTGATGTACCAGATATGGACCTATACTGAAACACCCTCAATAGTACGCGCTGCAGCCTCCACGGGCGGCAATGAAGGCGTTGACTCTGGCATGCTGATGGCGAGAACTGTCTTGGAATACATTATTCCATGTCTGTTCTACCTGTTCACGTAGCTCTGTGAGAGTTTGGGTTGACGAGTCGCACGAGTCACTTGTCGTCCCATCATGTCCCACACGTGCTCGATTGGAGACAAATCTGGAGATCATGCTGGCCAGGGAAGTTCCTGTACGTCCTATGGAGAACGTTGAATTTCACACGCAGTCTGTGGGCAAGCATTAACCTGTTCGAACAGCACATCACCTTCCTGTTTCAAGAACGGCAAAAGAACGGGTCTAAAAACACCCTGCACGTACTGAGCGCTGGTCAGCCTTTCCTCCACAAACAACATAGAAGAACGAGTGTCGTAGCTTATCGCACCCCAGATCATGAGGCCTAGGGTGGAGCTAGTGTGTCTTGTACGAATGCATTCGACGAGACAGCGCTCGCGAGGCCTACGCCGTACGCGCGAATGACCATCACTTGCATGCAGGCAGAATCTACTTTCCTAGCTGAAGACCATGGCGCGCCATTCCATCCTCCAGTTGATCCTTTACAACACCAGTTGAGCCGTGCACGTCAATGCTGTGGCGAAAGTGGAAGACAGGTTAGAAGCGTGCGTACCTGTAGTTCCAATGTTAGTAACAGGTTCGCAACTGTTCGTGTTGATACTTCTGGGCTCACATTCGCTTTTATCTGTGCTGTGATAACTGTACGATCTGCCACTGCTGCCCTTACAATAGGACGATCTTGGCAGGCGCCTCTGCTGCGTGGACATCCATAACATCTCTACGAGTGTGAGAATGTTCACGTGTTGACTGTTGCCTGCATTGTTGCACATCTGACGTGGCACGTCCAACATGTGTGGCAATTCACTGAAAGGATCATCCCGCCACTCGGAAGGCCCAATTTTGACCTCTTTCAAACTCGCTCAGTTGGTATGACATGAAATGGCGTCTGGCTTTTAGTACCGGGATGTGTCCGAGGACTTCGGCTCGCCAGGTGCAGGTCTTTCGATTTGACTCCCGTAGGCGACTTCCGCGTCGTGATGAGGATGAAATGATGATGAAGACGACACATACACTCAGTCTCCGTGCCAGGGGAATTAACCAATTATGGTTAAAATTCCCGACCCTGCCGGGAATCGAACCCGGGACCCCTGTCACCAAAGGCCAGCACGCTAACCTTCCCTTCTAAAGGGTAGAGACAGATGGCGCTATAGTAGTTATGCCACGACGCTATCTGCTGCCGCATGGCGATAAAAAGCATTATAAGTACATCTGCTGGCTCTCAGGTGGCATATACCGTCATCGTATCAAAATCGGCATTGACTTTCCACGAGCCCTATTTTTTCGGCAGTGTAGGCCTATAAAGATGAAGCGGCACTCTAAAATGTCTGAGAATATGAACACTCAAGAAAATCTCCTGTACAAAAGTCTCGCATAATTTCAGTGAAACTCTGTGGAGATTTATAGGTATAATTTTACTCCAGTTGAACAGTAGGCGTTATTATTTGTGTGGAAACATTCCAATTTAGACATACGTTATTGGTATTAGACTAGGTAACGTAGACATTCTATCTGTAGATGTTACTTTTTATAAACAGAATTACTGTGAAATATATTATTATACGTACATTAAACATTATCATTAGATTTAAGTAGTGTTTTATACACGTTATTATCATTCCCTTTCATATCTTAAATTTTTAACAGTATTGAACATGTATCCTCTCCCCTATTATTCATATTAGTACATAAAATTCATTTTATTTATTTTCCTCTCTTTATACATTTTACATTATAGAGTTTGTTTTGTCTTTCTCGGCGCGAACAGCTCTTCTTTTAATACTTTTACAATTGTCTGAATTCTTTGTTTCTTGGTATTTTAAATTCGAATTCATTATCTACGTAGAGTAATTAACTCGAACGTTCTTCCATCTTCCTACAGAATTTCTTTACGACTTTTTTTACGCCTCATCGACACAGATAGGTCTTCTGGTGACAGGATAAGAAAGGGCTAGGAGTTGAAAGGAAGCGACCGTCATCTTAATTAAGTCACAGCCCCAGCATTTGCCTGGTGTAAAAATGGAAAAATGCGGAAAATTATCTTTAGGGCTGCCGTCAGTGGGGTTCGAACCCACTATCTCCCGAATGCAATACAAACTCTCTTAACAAATTTTCAACAATTCTCGTCATTTTTCTCTCTCTTATCTGTATTTATGTGCCCATTAACCACCACACCACACTTTATACTGGTACTTCTCTATTTGGTAAGTATTTATTTATTTATTTATTTATTTATTTATTTATTTATTTATTTATTTATTTATTTATTTATTTATTTATTTATTTATTTATTTATTTATTTCTGGCCATGTTTCATTTCCTTCAAATTTCGCTAAGCTAAATATATGGACGGATGTATGTAAAAATACTGATTTGATCAAAATAATTTGTTCATTCATCCTTCCCCTTAAAATGAATTTTATAGGATGTTTACCCAGTTGTACTTCCTCTTCAATATATAATCATCACCACCACCTCCCCTTAAAATTATGCTCCACGTTATATGGTGGGTTCCGTACCTATGGATCAGATTATTTCGCATTACGAAGCGTACGTACCCCGTGAGCTGAAAGCAGTTCTGTGTCTGAGATCCGCAAGCGGTGCCTGTCTCCACTTGACCTGATGTGCGCCAGACATAACGAGCGTGCTATAGAATAACATCGCCCGCGGATGGCATTGTGCATGCAACCTGCCCGCGTCGTAATCATCCTTCCACATCTATACTTAGAACTTCGTGGAACTTGAACAAAGTTCTTCACTGTAGGTTTCGGTTAATTAACGGATATTTGCTCTAGATTCATAGAATTCAGGTTGATGAGGTAATTTCTTTTATGCTAGGGGCTTTTACGTCGCACCGACACAGATAGGTCTTATGGCGACGATGGGATAGGAAAGGCCTAGGAGTTGGAAGGAAGCAGCCGTGGCCTTAATTAAGGTACAGCCCCAGCATTTGCCTGGTGCAAAAATAGGAAACCACGGAAAACCATTTTCAGGGCTGCCGATAGTGGGATTCGAACCTACTATCTCCCGGATGCAAGCTCACAGCCGCGCGCCTCTACGCGCACAGCCAACTCGCCCGGTATGAGGTAAATTATGGCCTGAACTCGAAGCAAATGAATTCAAGGAAAAGTGTTCATATTTTAAACGAATGTCATCCTTGCTTCAATAATAATAATAATAATAATAATAATAATAATAATAATAATAATAATAATAATAATAATAATAATAATAATAATAATAATAATAATAATCGAACCGGAGGTACACCTACGTTCAATTGAACTGCGCGCCTTCTAGAATGCCATCTGTGGCACGAATCTGAAACTGTTTATCTTAAGAAGTTTGTACCTTTACTCTTTACATGTATCTACTATCGTCTGGCGGGAGGACGGACTAGTAATATTTCAAAGGAATTTTGTGTTTCCTATATTGGTAAACCTTAAGTGTTAGCAGATTTTTTTTTTTTTTTTTTTTTTTTTTTGTGCTGAGGGTGTGAGTACTACTGTTTCCTTCTTCCTTAAGTTATCAACCAATCAGAAATGTTTTTTTCTGTGTAGCCAGTTAAAATTGGGGTATGTACGGGCATTCTGCCTAGGTCAAGAGAGATCGGGAAACTTCTCCCGAGTTGCTATATAAGCCGGGCGCTTTTGGGTCATTTTGTCATCTTCGTCGCTCCAGTCTTATAGTGCATACGGTGTATGTGGAGGCAGGGGCAGCCTTGCCCGTCCCCGGAAGGTCCACCAGCTCAAGGTAATGGCAGAAATCTTTTAAATATATCATAGCTTAAGAAAGTTAACTTGAGGGGAAGGTTGGAGGACTTTCTTAATATAAATTTCTGAAGTTAAATATCACTTTTTAAATGTAAAATTTCAGGCAAGTCTAAGGACTCTATTCATATCCTTGCTGGGAAATATGTAACGTAAGGAATAAAGAGTGTTTACCATCTATTAATTCCCATTCAACTTGGTATAGGGGAGAGTATGGTTTTCTAAAACACTAAATTCTTCAAAACATTTTTGGAACTTAATATTTCGCCATCTAGTCACCCTCTGCAGTATAGGCTTAGCCTCTGTAACTTCTGGCCATAAGCCTATAAAGGATTATATGTGTATTTTAAAATGAGTGCAAATGTTCGCCTTCTAGCATGTTGTGCGTGGCCGATTTACTTAAACTCTTTTCTTTTGTACGTTTGGGCCATGTAGAATGAGCACTTTTTGCCCCTGTTTAAATTCTAGTTATTTGTAGACTAGTGTGGATCAGAATGTCGATCAGAAATGACAGTAAATACTGTTTTCGAAGTGATCTAGTGTAAAATTCGGATGAGAAACATGTGCCTTTGTGAGGCTAGACTGTTGTAAATTTTGGAGTTCAGTCTTCTAAAGTGTCCGACTCGTTGGCTGAACGGTCAGCGTACTGGCCTTCGGTTCAGAGGGTCCCGGGTTCGATTCCCGGCCGGGTCGGGGATTCTAACCTTAATTGGTTAATTCCAATGGCACGGGGGCTTGGTGTATGTGTTGTCTTCATCATCATTTCATCCTCATCACGACGCGCAGATCACCTGCGGCAGTCAAATAGAAAGACCTGCACCTGGCGAGCCGAACCCGTCCTGGGATATCCTGGCACTAAAAGCCATAAGACATTTCAGTCTTCTAAAGTGTAACTGAGTGGAGCAAAAATGCTGTTTGAAATGATGTACGTTTAGAGCTACCATGCTCATTCATGTGTAGACTATTGTATCGAAAATCTCCTTCATGATACCTCATTCGTGACTGTAAGTCATCGTTATTCCATTCAACTGTTATTTGTTGTTGTTCATTCGGATTATTTATCAAAGTTAAAGTCAGAAGAAACTGAAAGTAAAAAATTTCAAAATTTTGTGTTTTAAATTATGCTTTCATCATTTCTCTGTCCACCCATTCAAGCCCCCACCATCTTACACCTTTGTAGACCACAATATTTCCGTAACAACAACAGTAATAATAATAATAATAATAATAATAATAATAATAATAATAATAATAATAATAATAATAAGTATGGCTTTGATGAGTAGATCAGAAGGTGTATCACTGGACTTCTGAAGTTAAGTTGGTGGGTTCGATCCTTGCTCAGTCCGGTGTTATTTGAAGGTACGGTACGCAAGTAAGTCGATAGTCTTATTGACATTTGAACAGAATGTTAGCACCTCGGCATCTCAGAAAAGCGTGAAAGTAGTTAGCCGTACACCAGACCAATAACATTTTTACTATTCTAAAGCAGAAGATGTTGGAGGAGAAGAGAATATTTTTATGCAATCATCCCTGGTACAAGCCACCAGTCTCGGTAGATCAGATTCCTCTCTATTGTGTTTTGATGCCGTGGAAAGCAGTTCGAACCCCGGCTGAGATTTGAGACTTACGAAAAAGTTTAAATGCGAGACGTTTTCGTGTCGTTGGCTTTGGGCGCGTTAGAGAACTTCTACAGGACAAAATTTCGCACACTTATTGCTTCTCTTAAAATCAATGAATTTGAAGGGACGATAAAAATTATTATTATTATTATTATTATTATTATTATTATTATTATTATTATTATTATTATTATTATTATTATTATTTCACTGGGGTTGTCGAGGAGCTATGTGGCTTAAGAATTGTGAGGGATGAATGGGCGGACAGTACGAAAGGGAAGGATACCCGAAACATTCGTAAAATTTTATATATTTTACACTTTTCTCTTTTCTTTCTTTTCCATATAATAAATGCATAGGAAAACCAAAAGCAATTGAATGGACAGCGAAAAGTGAAACCAAAATCTAAATTGAGAGAAAGCGCAATGATGACACCACACTCGGGCTTCCTTATATTTTGCAATGTCCCATCAGTGGGAATTTCAAACTACGAAGAAGGAGGTGGAGGGTTAGCATAAGTTAAAAATACTAGGACAATTCTACCTGAATAATTTAAAAGCAAACACCTAACAATTACATAAAGGGGACGTAGAAATCCTCACGAGGAAACCCCACAAATTTCCATATTTGGTACCTCAGAACCGCTTGAGCTATTGATCTGTAAATGTAACCATTTCATGTACTCCATATGTATTGTTTATGCAATAAACCTTGACTGAATTGGAAAGCTTTGTTCCAGCAGTGTAATAATCTACTGAGGAAATTATGTAATAGTAGTAGTAGTTTTTTTCTTGTGCGTGTTGTAGTTTCTGACCTTTAAAAATTCGTGATGTATGCTTCCTTGACAGGATATTTTAGTATGTTATGTCCTGCAAAGGATTCAGTGATTAAGATATCACTATATCTTTGTTCTTTTTGTAGGGACTTGATAAATCTCCATTTTGAAACATGGTATGAAGTAATCAGTGTTTGAAATTTATTATTATTATTATTATTATTATTATTATTATTATTATTATTATTATTATTATTATTATTATTATTATTATTATTATTATTAATAACCAAAAATAAGTTCTTTTTAATATCTGAAGAAATATCCCTTCAGTTTTGACTCAGTTAATTTGTAACCGTTGGGTTCGTCAGTCTGCCCAAATTAATTTTGATTAAATACTGTAAGTGTAAAAATTACCTAAAAAATAAAACGTATAACAGAATTACACCTGGAAAAGGAACAGAAAGGACGTACGGTAACAGAATTATACCTAAATTTCTGTTAGCATATGTTTCCTTTTTCAGCTAGTTTATAATAAATCTATATATATAAAATAAGATTTTTGTCTGTACATTGCTCAGAATTTGAAAATAATGGTATTTCTGTATCGGTCATGTCCATAGTAACAAAAAAATGCACTTTTTACTTTTCCGTAATGTCTGTCTGTCTGTCTGTCTGTCTGTCTGTCTGTCTGTCTGTCTGTCTGTCTGTCTGTCTGTCTGTCTGTCTGTCTGTCTGTCTGTCTGTCTGTCTGTCTGTCTGTCTGTCTGTACACGCATCACGAGAAAACGGTTGAAGAGAATTTAATGAAAATCGGTATGTGAAGTCACGGGATGAGCCTCTACAATCTAGGCTATAAATCATTTTACTCACGCTGAGTGAAATGGTAGTTTAGGGGAAGGCCTAAAATTAAATTCTCAACTATTTATGTTAATAGTGGTCTAATGAAAATCGGTATGTGAAGTCGGGGGACGAGCCTCTACAATCTAGGCTATAAATCATTTTACTCACGCTGAGTGAAATGGTAGTTTAGGGGAAGGCCTAAAATTGAATTCTCAAATATTTATGTTATTAGTGGTCGTATTTAAAAAAATGGGTGTGCAAAGTTGGGGAATACGTTGCTACAATCTAGGCTATCAATAATTGTATTCACGCTGAGAAAAATGGTAGTTTAGGGGAAGGAATAAAATATAATTCTCAAATATTGTTGTTATTAGTAGTCCTATCTTGATGAAAATCGGTATGCAAAGTCAGAAAATAAGTCGCTATAGTCTAGGCTGTAAATTATTTTATTCACGCTGAGCGAAATGGTAGTTTAGGGGAAGGCCTAAAATGTAATTCTCAAATATTTCTTATTAGAGGTGTAATCGATGGATGCTACATAACTAGGGTTATATAGTATTAAATTTCCTATTATTCATGTCTTATACATTGTTATCGTACTGGCTATGATCACAAAGATATTCATGATCTTGTATTTTTGTTACTAAGTCCATATCTGCGCCGAGTAACCAGAAATGGGTAAACGGTATTTAATGAAAATCGGTATGTAAAGTCGGAGAATAAGAAACTACAGTTTATGGTATAAAATATTTTACAAATCACAGAGTCGAAAGAAAACTAAATGTGAAGGCCTACAATATAGAAAACTCATAACATTGATCAACAATAACATTACATTGACCATTGTTTGTCGTGATGTGCTTTGTGTCGTCTGTTGCCCTTCATCTCCGGTAGATAGGATTACTGCTGCGTACAGAGTATTTTTATTTGATTTACGTCGCACCGACATAGATAGGTTTTATGGCGACGATGGGATAGTAAAGGGCTAGGAGTGCCTTAGGCCTTAATTAAGGTACAGTCCCAGCATTTGACTGGTGTGAAAGTGGGAAACCACGGAATACCATCATCAGCGCTGCCGACAATGGGGTTCGAATCCGCTATCTCTCGGATGCAAGCTCACAGCTGCGCACCGCTAACCACACGGTCAACTCGCCCAGTCATACAGAGTGTAACAGCCTGCCTGAATATTGATGGGAAGTAGCTGGGGAGTTAGATAACTTTCTTCTTTAGCATGACATTCCCCTGGTTTATAAATTTTCTGATACTACTGGTACGTAACACACTGGATCATCATAGCATTCGGGCTATTAATTAATCCCTACTCTGAGGCACTGATTGGAATGAACAGTGTGCATATTTAGCGGAATAATGGCAGATGTGTGTTCATGGCAATCTGCGGCCTGCTCATCCCAGCTCTGGAACTTTTGACTATTAGATTGGCACCGCAATCTGACCGCAGCACTGTTCATTTAAAGTGATAAAACGTGCGGCTTTCCATTTGATCGAGTATTTTATATGATAGCATTGCTTTTAATCGCTACATTCATACTTACGTTTTTGTAATGACCTATGTTGATTTCAGGTTAAGAAAACCACTCAGTCTTTCTGAGAATCCCGTAGCGAAGCACGGGTACATCAGCTAGTTTAGATTAAAATGACTTCGGGCAGACTGAGGAAACTAACAATTATAAAAGAAAAATATAGTGAAGCTCCAAAGCCCCATCGAAGGACAGAGTTGAATGGTTCTAGAAGTTATTCAGGAATACCGTGAAATGTGGAATTATAACTCATAAATGAAGTAAATGCACTTCAGGCATAGCCTATGCCTAACAGGTCCCCAAGAGATTAATGGAAATGTACAGACTGCAGAAATGATATACAAATGGTTTTCAAAATTCTATAAAGAAGAAGTGAAATGTCCCCTATCGGTGTATCACCAGGAAAGTCTAACAAATGAAAGAAGGTGGTGTGAAATTTAATTTTTTTTTTTTTTGCTAGGGGCTTTACGTCGCACCGACACAGATAGGTATTATGGCGACGATGGGATGGTAAAGGCCTAGGAGTTGGAAGGAAGCGGCCGTGGCCTTAATTAAGGTACAGCCCCAGCATTTGCCTGGTGTGAAAATGGGAAACCACGGAAAACCATCTTCAGGGCTGCCGATAGTGGGATTCGAACCTACTATCTCCCGGATGCAAGCTCACAGCCGCGCGCCTCTACGCGCACGGCCAACTCGCCCGGTGTGAAATTTAATAATAATAATAATAATAATAATAATAATAATAATAATAATAATAATAATAATAATAATAATAATAATAATAATAATAATAATAATAATAATAATAGAATGTGGCCTCCGTATAGGCCTGTTGCAGGTCTTATGAGTTGACGCCCTGTATAGGACCTGCGCTTCTGTGACGAAAAGGCCCTACCTACGATGAATTATAACGTTGAAGAGGATATAAAAACCTGGACTCTGAGTCAGAGGAAATAACTAATGGAACTTAAAACCCCAGACCCTGCCGAAATCGAACCTGGGACATCTTGAACAAAAGGCCAGCATGCAAAACATTTATCCACGTATTTGGACGTTAAATTAAGGACGTAACATTTCTTAAGAGTAAAAATGTATTGTGTTTTCACCATGGTTCAGCTCCCGGGCCACATCTTTCTTTCTTTCTTTCTTTCTTTCTTTCTTTCTTTCTTAATCCATTTACGCTCCACGTGTGGTTTCTCCCCCGGACTCAGTGAGAGCTCCAACCTCTACCGCCTCAAGGACAGTGTCCTGGAGCGTGGAATATTTGATCGGAGATACAACTGATAAGGAGGACCCAGACGGCCTTACCTGCTATGGTGAGCAGGGATCTTGTCAGGGATAGGATGACTGGAAAGGTCAGGCAAGGAAGATGGAAGTAAGCGGCTGAGGTCTTAAGTTAGATACCATCCCGGCATTTGTCTGGAGAAGAAGTGGAAAATCACACAAAACCACTTCCAGGATGGCTGAGCTCGGAATCGAATCCTCTTTACTCAGGTGACTTCCCGAGTCTGAGTGGACCCCGTTCCAGTCCTTGTACCACTTTTTAAATTTCGTGACAGAACTCGGAATCGAACCCGAGCCTCCGGGGTGGTAGCTAATCACACTAACCACTACACCACAGAGGGAGATTCAGGCCACATCTCTCGGTATATTTATGAATTGGACTGCAACTATATTTCTTATTCCTTGCACTTCGTTTCCACCGATTGAGTTGGCCGTACGGTTAGGGACGCGCAGGTGTGAGTTTGCTTTCGAACACCTTTGTTAGCAGTCCTGAATATGGTTTTTACGTCCTATCGCATTTTCACACCAGACACATGCTGGGGCTGTACCTTAATTAAGGCCACTACCGCTTCCTTCCCACTTCAAGCCCTTTCCTATTTCATCGTCGCCGTAAGACCTATCTGTGAAGGTGCAACGTAAATCAACTTGTAATAATAATAATAAAAATCAATTGAACACATTCTTTATGTTTCAAATGTATCCTATTAATCCCTCTCTTCTCCTGGTCAAATTGTAAAATAAATGGTCTCGCGAGAACCTGGCTCTGTATCTCTTCACTTGTCTTTCAATTTCTCTACTTCACCTTCATCTTTCTTATGCAATGTCATATTATTATTATTATTATTATTATTATTATTATTATTATTATTATTATTATTATTATTATTATTATTTACGATGAGGCCTGTTAGAGACCACATTGCAATTTTAATTCATGCTTCCTCGTTTCTTCTTCCGTTCATTCCAGTATTCCTTCGTCATTGTCTTATGCTTTATTCTTCTCTCCTCAGACCACTTCGGACCGGGTTTCCTTGTCATTGTTTCTTGGAATCCTTCCATTCTTAAAACTTTCTTCTTGTTAATCTCTCTTTCTGTAATTTCCTCTCCTCTCATTTATTTCAAAACTTTCTTGACCTCTTGTATCCAGCTCGTTACTGACTTTTTTCCCAAAGGTACTTGATAATCTGTTTTGTCAGTCTGTTACCATCCACTCTATAGATATATTTTAAAAAATATCAATCTCTTTTTTCTTATTGTTTATATTAAATGTTCTATGTTCTGGTATATTTCCTGATTACTTCTTATCTTTCCATTGTTCTGTTGTTTTCATTGATCTTAACATGATATTATTATTATTATTATTATTATTATTATTATTATTATTATTATTATTATTATTATTATTATTATTATTATTATTATTATTATTATTTACAATGAGGCCTGTTAGTGACCACGATGCAATTTCAATTTATCCTTCCTTGTTTCTTCTTCCGTTCTTTCAAGTATTCCTTCGTAATTGTCTTATGCTCACATAAATAAGGTCCGGATTATTTCCACGTTTCCATCTTCCACGGTTGAAGGATTAACTAAGTTTATTATCATGAATAAGGGATAGCTGGCGTGACTCTGCTCAATACATAACTGCTTCTCCATTCTCATCATCATGTGGATAACCCCATATAATGCTGCGGCTGTTGGAATCACCCACAAAGACGGGCCCATCAGTGTGTTAAATTTGTCTGCCTTCCTATTCCTAACACACAACATCGTACCATAATGTGCCAATATTAGCAGCCGTCACACCACAGAGTGTTTAATTTAAGAGAAGATATAATTTCAAAAAGGCAAACTGGGAATGTTTCACTTACTATTTAGATAAATAGATGAGTATGATCAGTCCCATACCAGAGTCATCTGACCAATTTATTGATGCCATTAGAGTGTGTTCTAAAGAAGCCATTCCAAGATGATGCAGAACTAATTACATACAATATATTTCCCAGGAGACATCTGCCCTACTGACAAACTACTTCTATTTGCATGAAAGGGATCCTCTTAGTTCTCAAACTATTGCAAGCGGACAACAACTTTCCTCTGGTATTGAAATAGAAATAAACGAGAACAGTGGTTGAAATTGATAGAAGAGGTTAACATGGATAGGAGTAGTCACAAGGCCCAATAAAGTATCATTTGTAATGTATCTGCAAACCAAGTTGCTCATCAACTCGTCCAAAATGCCAAATCTGTTAACTCCAGTCCTAAAACAAAAATGGATGTTACTAAGACAAAATTCATACCAGAGACCAGTATGCTTTCTAATCCCTTTACCATGGCAGAACTGAATGAGGCTATAAATATCAGTAAATTTCTAAAGACTCCTGGTGTAGATGAAATCTCTATTCAAGAAATCAAGAAATTTGGTCCTGTTACTAGAGAATGGTTAATAAGTCTATTTAACAGTTGCATTCGTACGTGCAAAATGCCCTAAATTTGGAGGAAATCTAGAGTTATAACATTCTTCAAACCAGGAAAAGATCTATATGATACTAAAAATTACAGACTAATTTCCTTGTTCTGTCATTTATTCAAAATCTTAGAACGAATGATCCTGGTAAGGCTTACAAAAATTGTTGAACTACTTTCGATCCCAAAGCAAGCTGGTTTTAGAAGAGGGAAGAAGTGTACATCACAAATCCTCCATTTGACCCAATATATTGAAGATGGTTTTGAAAATCGGAAAATAATTGGGGCAGTCTTCATCGACCTAACTGCGGCATATGACGCAGTTAATCACCAAATTCTGTCGAGTAAACATCATAAGATGACAAAGGACAACAATCTGACAATTTCTTCGATGTCTTCTTAAAAATCTAAGATCCTTTGTAGATTTCCAAGGCTGACATAGTCGTTGGAAGAACCTCAGGAATGGCCTACCCCAAGGTAGTGTTTTTTCTCCAACAATATTTACACGAATGATCAACCCTTACCAAAAGGAACAAAATGCTTCTTTTGTGCAGATGATCGAGCTATTGTCACTCAGTGTGATCAGTTTGAGAGTGTTTAACAGAGACTAATGGAAACCTTAGACGAACGGAGTCCATACTACAGAGAAAACCATCCAAAGCCTAACACCTCAAAGACGCAAGTTCGTACTTTACACTTAAAGAATATGCAGTGAAGAGAAAACTGAAGATTTTCTTGTAGGGTGCTCTCTTGGATCATTGCTCAAAACCTAAATATCTAGGAGTAACTCATGTATGAATAACATTGTGTTAACACGAAACACAAAGTATCTACGCGAATTCCCACTCATCGCAAGTTATGCGGTACCATCTGGAGAATGCAAGCTCAAACAATGAGAACTACTGCTTTAGCACTGAGCTACTCTGCAGCAGAATATGCATGCCCTGTTTGGTATAGATCATGGCATGCCAAACAGTTAGATATTGCTTTAAATGAAACTTGCTGGTTTATAACTGGTTGCCTAAGATCTACACCTTGTGATAAGGTATATTGATTAGCTGGCATTGCTCCCCCAGATATTAGACGTGAAGTAGCTGCCAAACATGAAAAATCTAAAGTAGTTTCCCAAACACATCCATTATATGATTATCAACCAGCTCGACAATGACTGAAATCCAGGAGAAATTTCCTACATTCTACTGAGTTTCATTCGGAGTCACCTCAATCATCAAGACTAACTTCCTGGAGATCCATAAACCTTCATCTCATAGGATGGATGGATCCATATGAAACTCTTCCAGCCGGTTATGAAGAGTCGTGATCCACATGGAAGAGTCTGAAAAGGCTTCGGTCTGGGGTTGGTCGATCTAAAATCAGAATGAAGAAGTGGAGTCTGTCTGAAGAGTCAACCCTCTGTGCCTGCGGAGAAGAATAAACCATGGCACACCTCCTTCATTGCAACTCCTGCCCTCTCGTTTGCACCATGCATGATTTACTGAAGGCCACACCCAATGGTGGAGATCTCGCCAAATTCTGGTCCGATATGATATAATTGTTCATTTGAATGTACCTCTAGTGTGTTTTATCAGTTACCTAATTATTGTTTCTCTTTATTCATTCATTAATTTATATGATGTATTGCTAATGATACGAATAAATAAATAAATTGTCTTATGCTTTATTCTTCTCGCCGCAGACCACTTTGGGCAGGGTTTCCTTGTCATTCTTCCTTGGAATCCTTCCATTATTAAACCTCCTTTTAAAATCTCTTTCTATAGTTTCCTCTTCTCTCATTTATTTCTAAATCTTTCTTGACCTCTTGTATCCCAAAGGTACTTGATAACCTGTTTTGTCAATCTGTTATCATCCATTCTATAGATATATGAAAAGAAATCTCTTTTTTCTTATTGTTTCTATTAAATATTCTATGTTCTGGTATACTTTCTGATTATTTATTATTTTTCCAATGTTCTGTTGTTTTCATTGGTCGTAAGATATTATTTTATATATATATATATATATAATTCGCTGGGGCCATCAAGGACCACGTTAAATCTTGTTGCATTTGACAGTGAACTTGGCCTTCTTTAGAGCCCAAATTTCCCTCATTCTTTGTGAGTGGGCCTGCTTACGCTCCTCTGTCCAAAGGGCACCGTGTCTTCTCTTCGGTTGCTCGTCTCGGTTTAGCCCGTTCGTCAATATTTTCTTGCGGAAGAGATCTCTGTTAAAGGCGTCTTCAGCTGAGATATGTAGCATTTGCAGGTCTTCTTTGGTATTTCTAAACCAGGGAATTGTGGTTTTGGGGTTTGAATCAAAAAAGTGAAAGATTTCTTTAGTTAACTTTCTTCCGTCCATTATTTTCAGATGACCCTAAAATCGTGCCCGTCTTTTTCTGATTGTGTCGGTAATTTTCTCTATTTTGCTGTAGACTTCCTCGTTGGATCTCTTTTGATGGATTCCATTTCTGTACTTTGATCCCAAGATTCCTCTCACAATTTTGCGTTCTTTTTTCTCCAGTTCTTCAAGGAGTCCTTTGTTGGCATTTAGAGACAGGGTTTTGGCTGCATGTAGAACTACTGGCTTCAGAACTGTTTCATAGTGACGTATCTTGGTGTTTTGGGAAAGGCATTTTTTGTTGTAGATTGTGCGCGATGTTTGGTAGGCTATTTCCAGTTTGCGTACTCGCTCCTGAAGTGCTTCTTTGTCCAGTCCATTTTTCATGATGATCTCACCCAGGTATTTGAATTTGTCTACTCGGGTGATGTCCCCGTATTTCGTATGGAGTTTTGGTGGAGCCTCTTTGATGTTAGTCATTACTTCTGTTTTCTCAAACGATATCTGCAAACCAGTTTGTTCGGCAATTTCCTTTAAAATTTCAACTTGAGCTCTAGCGGTTTCTATGTCGGTTGAGAGAACAGCAATATCATCGGCAAATGCTAAGCAGTCTGTTGCGATCCCCTTGGATTTGGTTCCTATTCTCAATGCACTGTAGTTGGTTTCCTGTAATCTCACCCGCCAGGTTCTGATGATCTTTTCAAGAACACAGTTGAAGAGTATCGGGGATAGCCCATCACCTTGTCGGACTCCTGTTTTGATGTCAAAGGAATGCGAGAGACAACCGTGGAACTTCACCTTGGATTTTGTATCGGTCAGGGTGGCTCTAATTAATGCCAGCAGTTTCAAATCAACTCCAAATTCATTTAAGATGTTTAGCAGGACTTCCCGATCAATGGAGTCGTACGCTTTCTTAAAGTCCACAAAGACAGACACATACTGCTTGGACCTTAGTGTACAATATCTGATGATCGTTTTGAGATTTTGGATCTGTTCAGCTGTTGAGTGATCTTTTCTGAACCCTCCTTGGTATTCACCTATTTGATGTTCGACTTGTGCTTCCAAACGCTCCAGGATGGCAAGTGATAGAATTTTGTAAGTCACGGGTAGCAAAGATATTCCTCTGTAGTTGTTGATGTTATTCATGCTGCCTTTTTTGTGTAATGGATGGATCAAAGCTATTTTCCAATCTTCGGGTAGGGTCTCCTTGTTCCAAATTTCTTCTATTTGCTTTTGCAAGATATCAAGTGATACTTCTGGGGCATATTTCCATAGTTCCAATGGGACGCGCCCGATGGAGGTAACAGGTAAATCCCCACACGGGATTATTATTATTATTATTATTATTATTATTATTATTAGTATTATTATTATTATTATTTCAAGCGATAGCAGTGTCTTAAGTGCTTAATTTTCAAATTATCGGGGTGAGTTAGAAACCATATGAACACTAAAATGTTAAATGTTACTGAAAAAAATTTATTCAATTCACTCCTTCCGATGTGAAATTTACCCTTTTATATCAAACGCTTGGGCTTCCCAGTTCGTAAAGAAAAATACACATGACTCGTTGGAAATGATCTCTCCACTGCATTGTGCGGTATTTTTAGTAATACCTAGTATATTCCGTATATATTACATATTTCTCCTGACAGTTGTATAAACACATTCATTTTACAATGGGAGAGAATATATATATTTCTATTCACGCTTGCAGGAACATTCAATAATAATCTAATGTTACCTCCATGAACTCCAGTTGAACCAAACTCTTTCTAGCATATCAAATCTCTCTCCAAGGAAAGAGATGGAGTTAGTTCTGACAGAGCAAACTCAATACCTCCTGAATACCTCTCATACAGACAATAAGGAATTTAATATTTAATATACTACGTACCATGTTCGCTACACTATCTTCTATGAACAAACATTTAGAGAAACACTTGTTTACGTCCAGTCAGAAGACAATTGTTTACGTCCAGTCAGAAGACAATAGGTGTTACTCAGGAAATCTGAAACTGAGTAACTTTGATATCTGAAGCCATCTATTTTCGGTTTAGACTGATTTAATTTAGAACTGTTAGATTCATCAGTTTGCCGAAACTAATTTTTAATAAATAAATAAATAAACAACCTGAGAAAAGACATGGACACAGAATTTTATCTGAAAAAGAAACAACTTAATGTAGATTAAAATATGATGGCAAGTTTCGTCCTTGAAAGAACATCATCAGGTTCTATCATTCCATGCTAGCGTGGAGAGAAGCGAGCACTCCACTAAGATACTTTCTAAGTTTTAAATTTTTAAGGATTTATACAGAAATAAAAATAAATGTTTATAGATTGTTAAATCTCTTTGAGTGTGATTTGATAACAATCATTTCTGCTACAGAAAAGTCGGAAGGTGGGAGTTTTTCTGTTTATCTATTTTAACCAACATTACGTTAGTTTTGTAAGCCAAAGACACTGGGTACCCTTTACAAAACCATCGAGTTTATTTTCTCACATAAAATCCCCCGTTGTTTTCTGAATCCTAATGAGTTGCTCGGAGTTCCGGTAACTGTAAATAATTTAAATCGTCATTTCAGAAAAAGCCTAACCCCATGGCGCAAGAGCCTCGAAGGGCCATGGCCTACCAATCAACCGCTGCTCAGCCCAAAGGCTTGTAGATTATGAGGTGTCGTGTGGTCGGCTTAACGAATCCTCTCGGCCGTTATTGTTGGCTTTCTAGACCAAAGCCACCAACTCAGCTTCAGTTAGCTCCTCAATTAAAAACACGCAATCTCAATATACCTTGAACCAGCCCTCAGATCGAAGTAAAAATCTCTGACCTGGGCGGGAATCCAATCTGAGGCGTCTGGATAAGAGGCAGTCAGTCTACCCTTACACCGCGTCACCCTAAATCGTCATTTATAAATGGCTTATCTTGAGCCACTCCCACACTAAATGTCACTGATACTGTTCTAACTTTATTTATGCATACCGTAGATTCCATGTTTTAGAGCCCTCACAAGTAATGGAAATGTACTGGCGAAGTGCTTTCATTAGAGTTTTGATCACAGCATCTGGGAAAGAACACCAGAACAATTTCTATTGGTCTAAATACTCTCAAGATGGATATTCTTGATCCAATAATCCGTTTACAATAATGGTGTAACAGCCAGGATGAAATTACTGAAGGACTTGGCAAGAAAATGGGGACCGAACATTGTCAGTTCTTCTTTTTGTAGTTGAGAAAATTCGTGTACAAGAAGCTGAAAAGTTCACTGCACAAAAGTCAGAAACATAAAGAAGAATATCAAGGAAAAACAATACGAGGAAGAATAAAAAATATAGAAGCAGATTATGCTAGAGGGATGTTCTGAATGTGCAGTATCAATATGAAAAAGAATGCATTGTTAACTTTAGAATTAGTTTCCAGTAACAATATTTCCAGAAAAAATATCAAAACTGGAAGAATGCTTTTTCCGTATAACAATATTTTACTACTATATCTTCTCTGCATTTATAATCATTTACAAAAATTAGTAGTAAGCAGAGATAAAAGAACTTCCGTCAAAAATACAAAGTTAAATTTTGTGAAAAATGTTTTGTCTACACTCCAATCAAACTGTAATTGAAAAGACAGATCTAAAATCTGACATTGTTCAGTTCTAATGTGTTAAAAATTGGATGGAATTTAAATAAGCAATTGAGATAAATGTAACCAATATAACTTTCTTTCTAAATCAAGAATTTGTTTTCTTTGTACTTCTTTGAAAATTATGTTTATAGCTGGTTGTACCCATCCGTATTGACGAGCTAATCACAATTAAGGTACAGATACATTCTTCGGAATATTCCAAAAAAAAAAAAAAATGTTGTTGTTGCCTACTATAGAAGCTAATGACAATTTGGTCTAAACCCATTATTATTTACTGTTCACCGCCCAAAACAATGTAACATGAGATATTGATACACACAAGGGATACGTTACTTCTTCGTTACTGGGCATTTTTAGTTGATGGGGCTAACCAATGGCTGTTTACTTTGTTTTCCTGCGTTTAAGTTATGGTTAATAGTCGCCATTTAGATAATGTTAATTGTTGAAACCTTTTGTCGCATTTTGACATCCTAGAGCACATGTCACCTTTTGAAATGACCGTCCAACAATGTTATTTTCATTCATGAAATATATATTGACTAAGGTGGCCCTTATAATCTTCATTATAATCAAATTATGTGGGTTAAAATTCGTAAGAATTTGTGCAGAAGACTTGCGCAAATGCCATCGCGATTTTTATAGTAGTTTCATTGTTCGAAGAAAGTAGAACAAAGCGTATTAAGAAACAATCTTGAATTATCGGAAAGTTTTAACAGTGCTGTTTACAAGAACAGAAGCAAAGTGATTAGGTATGATTGTGCCATAGATTCGGCCGAATGTGCTCCAAGTGTACCACTGTTAATTTTTTCAATGCAGAGAGTTGTTGTGGAGTCGGCATTACTTACTGTCCTATGAAGGATTTGTATGGGAATTAGTGTTTTTGTTCCACTGTAAAATATTCAGAAAATGCAGCGAATTTCGTCATGGGCGTGTAAACACGGCGGACATGCAAGACCATGTCAGTTACAAGTGGTCATTACTCATTACTAAGGAATCAATTGATGCTATTGACAGCCTTGTGCGAGAGAATCACTGAATCATCTCCCGCAAGATTCTTTTTCTGCTGCAATTGTTGAAAAATCGTTTTGCCTCTAATTCTTGGATCAATGTATCCTTCACCTAGGGTATACCTTATGTTACCACACCAAAGTTGTGATGGGCAAAGTTGGGAACACAAGTTAGGAAATAATTAGTAAAATTACCCAAGATATCCCAGGCTTCAGCCGGAAAAACAGAGTGCGTAGTTCAAGCAATGGACCATCGCAAACCAAGAAAATAGTCTAGCCAGGAAGTCTTACAATTTGGTTGGCAATAATCGTGTCAACTTTATAACAATTTAGGGCTGTCGCAAACAACGTGAAACGGATATACGGGCGTTAGAGGATTGGTCATACTGATAGATAATTTGATATCTTGTGCCATTTTATTAGCTGCTGAAGTTAGCCAATCATATCAAAGCATGGACGGATGCAAATGAGCTTTCCGTGGCGATGTTATAAATGTACACGTGGCTTAAGGCCGTCTTGAGAGCCATGCCGAGAAATCAGCATCAATAGGTGCAATCCTATCATCTTGGGGTCCGTATGCGAATCCCTCTCCTACCGATAGTTTTCTTTGATTAATGAAGCCGGTCTTAATCCGCATGTATATTTAGCAATATAGCCTCGGAAAGCCCATTTGAATTCGCCAGGGAAGCGATCTGATTGGCTAACTTCAGCCGCTGATAAAATGACAATGGTGTGAGATATCTAAATTATTTTCCAATTAAATTAAATCTAAATTCAATTAAATCTAAATTAAATCTAAATTTAATTAATTAATGTAATTAAATTAATTAATAAATCTAATTTAATTAAATCTAAATTAAATCAATTAAAATCTAAATTATTTTTCAATTATTTTTCAGGATCACCAAACCTTCAACGATCATACACTAGATTCACGGTATTTCGGAACACCTTGTTTATTAAAGGAAGAAGGTACAGTGAAAACTGGAAAATGAACTTTAGCAGTGAAGGAAAGTTACTTTTAAGGAAGTGGGGTTTTTATACTAAAGAACTACTTTTCCCCAAGTCTCAACAATATGAAAACAGATTGCCCCATATAAACCTTAATGGACTAATTACAACAAGATAATAGGAATAAACTACCTAGCTCGAAGAAAAACAATGACTAGCATGGAATGAAAATCTTACAAATTGAAACAATTAACAGGGCCAGCGTATAACTAAAGGAGATGAAGGTATCATTTATTTCACAACCTGCAACAGAAAAGGGGAGGGGGAAGCTAAACACAAATATTTTTATATAAATTTACAATTTTTAACCTGGAAGATCTTGGAAAAATCCTAAATGAGATATGATACAATCCAAAAAACAGAGGCTCAAATGAATATGAGAGAATGACCTACCAGAACATATTTAGGTTTAGTAAATTAACATGCAGGGAGTATCAGAACTATACCGACAAAAAAATCAGGGATGTTCTTCGTGCTATTTTAAGAACGATGATGCAGTCGGATTTGCGGAGAAAATTTTCCTTTTCGAGAAAATTAGGTTATTTTGCTGTTTCCGCGCGCGATTATTATTGAAGAAATCACCGTATTTGCTATGGCAGAACACAAGTCGCTCCCATGTTTCAGGGATGAGTAGGGAAGGGAAGGGGAAGTGGTAAAATGAAATGAAATGGCGTATGCCTTTTAGTGCGGGGAGTGTCCGAGGACATGTTCGGCTCGTCGGGTGCAGGTCTTTCGATTTGACACCCGTAGGTGACCTGCGCGCCATGATGAGGATGAAATGATGATGAAGACGACACACACATCCTGTCCCCGTGCCGGAGAAATTAACCAATTAAGGTTAAAATTCCCGACCCTGCCGGGAATCGAACCAGTGACCCCTGTGAGCAAAGGCCAGCACGCTAACCATTTAGCCATGGAGCCGGACAGGGGAAGTGGTATGTTTGCCGGAGACAGAAGACAATGCTCCGCGCATGTGTACAAGTCTCCTCGCTCGACTCACACAGGATTCCTTGTCGTTTACAGGTTATATCCACAGTTCGTTTATTAAACAACCGTAACTGCACACACAATACAGCAAAAAACCCATGGCAGTACAGCTCTTGAAGGACCATGGCCTACCAAGCGCCCGCTGCTCATCCCGAAGGCCTGCAGATTACGAGGTGTCGTGTGGTCAGCACTACAAATCCTCTCGGCCGTTATACTTGGCTTTCTAGACCGGGACAATACAACAATATTCTGTAATTAGACACGCTTGTCAATCAAGGAATGCAACAGATCGATTCTCCTTATCGTCTATTGATCGCAGTAACGTTCTTTATTAGACATGCTCGAAGATGTAATGCTGCCTCCCCACAATTGGGAACATGCATCATTTTCAAAAATATTTTTTTTGAAAAGTACACCAATGAAATAGTACGTAAACGTATTACATTGTGGTATGTTGCCTTGTTTTCTACCATTAAAAAAATATTTAATAGTGCCTTTCCGCAAGGCGAGTGAAACGGCCTCTGACGTAAGCGGCGCGCTGTGACGTCACGATCCAGTACCGCATGGAGCTCTATCAGCCGTTGTGCATCAGCCGTTGCTAAAAGCAGATTGTTTATTATTCACCATCGCGAATAACTTCGAAATGACAGAAGAAAGGTTCGAAACAGCACAGTCAGACAATCTACCATGTGTAGATGTCATCATTCTTGAAAAATGTGACTTTTGTGGCCGAAGAAATTCGCGGATAACAAGCAAGTTTGTAAGTGGCGTCTTTTATATACGTGCAATGTACTGTAACCCATAGTATTAGGATAACAACGAACCTGGATAGATATCACATCACTTTCAACATTTCCTTCTAGACTGATTCCCCTATTAAAGAAGAACATTACATTTTCGGGCTTTCAGCATTAGTAAAGTAAGAAATCGGATTTCAGCACTAACATAAACATATAGGTAGCATTATAGTACTAGTCCGCTTCTGTGGTGTAGTGGTTAATGTGTGCCACTCCCGGAGGCCCGGTTTCGATTCCCGGCTCTGCCATGAAAGTTGAAAACAAATAGTACGAGGACTGGAACGGGGTCTACTCAGCCTCGGGAGGTCAACTGAGTAGAAGGGTTTCGAATCCCACCTCAGCCATCCTCGAAGTGGTTTTTCGTATTTTCCTACTTCTCCTCCAGGCACCTAAGGCCACGGCCGTTTCCTTCCCTCTTCCTTGTCTATCCCTTCCTATCCTCCCATCCTACAACAAGGCCCCTGTTGAGCATAACAGGTGAGGCCGCCTGGGCGAGGTAATGGCCCTCCTTACCAGTTCCATCCCATACTCAAAGTCTCACGTTCCAGGACACTGCCCTTGAAGTGGTAGAGGTGAAATCCCTCGCTGAGTCCGAGAGAAAACCAACCCTGAAGGATACACTGATTAAGAAAGAAAGAAAGAAAGACAGAAAGAAAGAAGGAAAGAAAGATCATAGTACTATAGGGCTATAATCTATCATTCCCAAAAAAATATATAATTATGGTTGGGACAACTGGCCTACCCACTTCCAGGGCCCATGAAAGAGAATTAAATATCTTTGTGGAGGGAAAAAGTTAAACATGATAAAGATAAATATGACTTCATCTAGTTTTCACAAGTCGGGCTGAGTGGTTCAGACTGTTGAGGTGCTGGCTTTCTGACCCCAACTTGGCAGGTTCGATCCTGATTCAGTCCGGTGGTAGTTGAAGGTGCTCAAATACGTCAGCCTCGTGTCGGTAGATTTACTGGCACGTAAAAGAACTCCTGCAGGACTAAATTCCTGCACATCGGCGTCTCCGAAAATCGTAGAAGTAGTTAGCGGAGCGTGAAGCCAATAACATTAATTACATTTGGCTTTTAACAAGCTGAGCATATCAGGAAAGAAAAGTGCCCCGGTGACATTTTAGTCGCTCAATACAGGAATGTCTTTGGGTGCTGTGACTTTTACTTTTTTTTTCTGTTTGCTTTACGTCACACCGTCACATATAGGTCTTATGGCGACGATGGGACAGGAAAGGCCTAGGAATGGGAACAAAGCGGCCGTGGCCTTAGGTACAGCCTCAGCACTTGCCTGGTGTGAAAATGGGAAACCACGGAAAATCATCTTCAGGGCTGCCGGCAGTGGGGTTCAAAACCCACTATCTCCAGGATGCGAGCTCACAGCTGCGCGCTCCTAACCGCACGGCCAACTCGCGCGGTATTTTTACCCTTCGGTTTATTGACTTGGCTTGTATAACCTAAAACTTAGGCTAAGTTGGATAATATTTTAAACACCTACATCACTATTTTCACCTGTGTGCAATTATGTTATTTATTTCATTAATATTATGATAATTATTATAATTGAGTATTGTTAACTTATAAGACCCCAACAGACAAGCATTGGTTTTGTGTAGAGTTATACATTTGTTAAATTCACGTTGTTTCCTTTCATGATGTACACGCCTATTCTTTGTTACATTATAGAGTATTTAGATATAGCCTAAATTTCTTTACCAATTAAGCTCTTCAATAAAGACATACATAACTGTCCCATGCCAAGATATATTGGTAGAATTAGAGCTGTCAAAATGGTTCATAACCCCTTTGATTTATTATCTTGACATGGATCACCCAAAACATAGGTTAGGTTTGGAGAATACTTTAATAATCAGCATTATTTAATGCACTGTTTTTTACTTTCATATTCCAAGATGTAATTGAAGCACTTAAATAAAGCATCATACATTAAAATTTAAAGTTGTACCACTAGAACAGCTGACATGGAAAAGTGATTTGAAAATTCAAACTAATTCATCTTACGTTAAAAATCTTCAAAAAAAATAAACTGTAGACTTTTCCGATATATCACCAGCATTTCTCCGGCTCGCCAAAATCCATTTCTCCCTAGTTTTAGCGTCTTTGGAACATTTATAAACAATTTGTTTGGTATGGTATGCGATGTGCTATTGCACATCGGAACTCTACACCATTTATAAGTTTTCTGCCTCACTGTCTGTGCAGGATTCATTTTAAGTCTAAAATATACCACTCAGATTATTATCCAATGTATAGACCTCGAATTTAACCATACTAGACACTAACGCAAAGTAGAAATACGCGAAGTGTATCCTGCTTCTCACAGCACACTATGTGTTACTTCGTCTGCTAATTCAGTCAACCTGTACGATGACGTCAGACCAATGAGATCGCGTGCTTGCGTGACGTGACATTTTCGTAGATTTTTATCACGTTTGGAGTTATTATTTGTACATTCTGATCACATTTTTGAATTCTGCATGAAATTTTGAATCAGATTAGCATATTTTTAATTAAAACCCCGGATCATGCATGTTCCCTATTGTGTATTCCTTCGCTCACAACATTGTAAATGAAATTAAATAAACGAAGGAAACAGTATCTCCAATGGTTTGATTGCGGTAGGTGTTCAATATGCTCCTCTCCTACTTCGATGCACAGTTCACAATTGTGTAGTAGTGACTTTGGACTCTGTTCAGGATGTGTGATGTGTCGCGAACGACCTGGAAAGCTGCCTGTATTCTTGGTAAAATGTCATCTTCTGTTTCTGTGGAGTTTGCATATTAGTCAATTTGTGCAGAATCGCTACTGCCTGCTGTGGCTGGGAAGCGACAATCTGAAACGAACGATAAACCTGTGTTTTCGCATTACCGTTGTCTCGCACTTCCCCTCCCTTTCCTTCACGCCACTGGCTCTCTAGCATAGCAAACACGGCAAGTTCTTCAATTTGAAGCGCGCGTCCGGAAGTAAAAAAACTAATTTTTTCTGTACCATTCTTCTTAATATAACACGAAGAGAATCCCTGATTTTTTTGTCCGTATAATTTTGGTACACCCTGTAGAGCCCCGTCACAGTGGAATCCAACTCGAAGGCTGAATAGAATTCCTTGAAAAGGTTACACACACTAACAGCAATGTCTTGTTTACTGAATAGCAGGCCGGGCGAGTCACGCTGCAGGTTGGCTAGACAGTCAAAATGAAAAGGTACACGATGTTCGATAGACACTTCCAACTCATCACCCAAAATGTGCAAACACATGAAAAGAGTCTATATGAGAACCATTGGTATTTTTGGTACCGTAAAATATGAACAAGGCTAGTAATGTCGTTCGATTTGTTAGCTCTCCCCGAATTACTGCGCTGCCATGGCCAGCATCAAGAAATACATAACAAATGTAGTATATTAGCTGGGAAACACACTCGCTGAATCAAAGTTCATACTAACTTCCAAAATTTAAGTTTTGAAAATTGTAAAGCCATTATTAATAGTGCCTCTGCTCACCTTGCGTAGAAAATGAGTAACCATCCCGACTAGTACGCCGTTCTTAAATCGCTAACCATCTTTTAATGCTGAACGATTTCATGAGCTTTAACCGCAGTATGTATGCAGAAGAAAAAGGAGCGGCGGCCGGAAAATACCTGAAGGTTCCCGTGTGATGTGACATTGTCCAATAAAGAGCCCGGTGACGTCACAGTCACATGACGTGGGCCGGCGGACAGCATGATGACGAGCGAGGTAAGCCCAATATTTTATGGTTATTTGAAACTCAACTGCTTCTAGCTGCGTAGTATCTTTGTAAAGTGTAATGATACCCGCAGAAACAAGATTAATAAATCGGCGTATTGCGAAGGTATAAAATGACCCACACCGCAAGCGAGCAGATGAAGAAAAGCATGCAGGAAGCCAGTGGTTTGAAGAGAAGAAGCCATATTCGGGTGAGTGATCATCATAGTTATCAACTCGTTGCTTTTACGCTACTTGCTTCGTTCATGACGGCTGGCTACCGAGGAAGAACGGAGTAGCAAACACGCTACATGTATATAGTAGTGGTATTTGCGGTAACCACATAAGGATACCATACAATTTTTTCTGTGCATTTTATTGTTATTACTATTATTGCTTAGGGTCATTTGATACCACCCCAAGTAACTATAAGGCATTTCTGAAAGCCCTTTTTTGCAGCCCAAGAACGTTACATTCTTTCTCTGGCGGTCTGTCTTCTCTTTTCTCTCCAGCCACTGTTCTGTTGTTTATCACTGAACTGTATTTTGATCGGTTAGAGATGTCTTGCTGATTCAGTCCCATTCTCGTGAGGTACTTCTTTACTTCCTTGAATCATTTATCTGAGACATTACGTCTGGTGTCCAACACATTAAAAATCTGCCTCGTTTGTCGGGTTGCATCCATCCTGAACTGATTTCCGTAGAACTTCAGTCGTCGTTTCATTATTATTATTATTATTATTCTTATTCTTATTCTTATTCTTATTCTTATTCTTATTATTATTATTATTATTATTATGGCGTATTTCAAGTAGGAAAGTTAGGGTGCCAGGTCCTCTCTTACACTTTACCATATTCTACAAATGATATTTACAGATACATTATTATTGTTATTATTATTATTATTATATTTATTCGGAGTATGGACCATGCGGAACTCAAAGACCTGCCTAGACAGTCTAGAATAACGGCTGAGAGGATTCGTCGCGCTGAGCATGCATCGTGTCGTAATCTGCAGTTATTTTGGCTTGAGCAGCGGTCACTTGGTAGGCCAAGGCCCATGAGGGATGTTGCACCATAGAGTTTGGTATGGTTTGGAGCGCAAAGTTCGCTCTATCAACAAAGCAATCTTGTAGTTGACCTGAACAGAACTTTCACTGAGATGCACAGGATCTATCCATTTTTAAATAAATAAGAAGAAGTACTGAAAAGTAGGAGAATGGCATATCATCCCAAATGCAGCAGTACATCAGGAAATTGAAACTATAAGGATTTCATAAGAAAGAAGAGAATATCATTCTCTGGTTATCTGTTGAGAACACGTAAATACAAGTTAACACGCAGAATTTTTGTGAAGCTTTGGGGAAAGGAAGCAACCTGTCTGGATAAAGGAAATAAAATAAGACATGAAAGAATTAGACATAACACTGGAGGATTTAAAGAATAAATCAAATAAAGTAAATAAATTAAAAATTGGAAAATTAGATTAGATAAATTAGATAAATTAGATCAAAGAGAAACAATTAAAATAGTATTTTCAGAAGAACGACAACGATCAGATAGTATGAAGAAGTACTGGAAGAACAGAAAGAAAAAATCCATTAAACATCCTAGAAGATCGCACAGAAATTGACTACAGTCGTCCAATGCGTCCGCAAAAGTGCAATAATAATAATAATAATAATAATAATAATAATAATAATAATAATAATAATAATAATAATAATAATAATAATAATAATAATAATAATTTTACCGGGAGGTACACCCGCGCCGTTCATTCAAATGAAGCGCTTTGGAGAATGCCATCTGATATATGAAGTTTGCAACAACTAATACAAGTTAGTTTGGACTTTTCTCTACAGATGTCTCTACTAAAAAACTGATGTTATGCCCTCTGGTGTGAAGAAGGACTATTAAAATTCTTATGTAATGTTTTTATTTTCAGGTTTCCTAAACTGAATTGATTATTCTTTGTTTTTGGTGTGTTAAAGTTTAGAACACTTTTATCTCTGCCCACCAACTTCGAATGTTGACCAATAGAAAATTTTGTATATTTATTTTTCATCCAATAAGCTGTGCCTTGTATCTATTTAATTACCCAATGAAAATTTGGAGTGATTCTGGCCTTAGCCCAGAGCTTTCTAGAACCTTCCTCTCGGGTATAAAAGCAGGCACATTTTTCGGAACAGGTTGTCTTATTGATCGTTACAGTCGACAGAGTGTGTGTTAGGAAAGGAGGCGGGGGTGCCTCGCCCATCGTCGAGTAGTCCATCAGCTCAAGGTAATGGCAGTCCTGGTTTTGCTAAGTGACAGTCTTTGAAAGGTAGCTCGAGGGGAAGGTTTCCGATTTTAACTATGTAACATTAATTTCCTGAAATGTAAATACCAAGTTAAAATATAAATTTCAAACTACTCAAAAGGACTTAGCCGAAATCGGGGAATAGAGAGTGTGATACACTCTTTGGTTCCCTATCAACTTGGTTTTGAGATGACTATGATTTTGTAATGTTTTTTAGTTTGTAAGCCTTGTAATTCAAATTTTCTCTCCATCTAGTCACCTCAGCAGTATAGGCTTAGCCTCTGTAACTTAGGGCCATAAGCTCAAATAGGGTTTTAAACTTTTATTTCGATTTTCAAGGAGCGCAAATGTCTCCCTCCTCTCCATTTTGATATTTGGGCCAGTAACTTAACCTGTTGTTTTTCACAAGGGCCTCGTAGAATGGGAACTGGATATCCCTATGTCATTTCTTTTATGTAAAGATGTAGACTGTTGAGCACATACGACAGTGCATACTGCTTAAATTGTAAAATTTAGGTTGTGCATTTGATAGGCCTGGAAACTTCTGGAAATAGAATCCAAAGTTTCATGGAGCAATGGCGCTCTTTCTGGTTATGTAACTGTTGGACGATGCCTTTGGAAGGCTGTAATGTCATAAGGTTCGGAGAATAGTCTCCTAGATTAACTTGTAGAGCAAAGATGCTCTGATTTTGATGTAAAAGAACTTGCGAGACTCGTCTCCTTCACTGTTTGTTAATGGGAGCAGTGGTGCTCATGTAACATTTGTAATTAGGGAGCTGCAAGCTCAAGTTTGCTAATTTGTCATTAGTTGATTGTTCTGATTTTCTAAAGGTTGTCACCTAACTTGTAAGCAAGATTTTGGTACCTAAAATTAGAAAGGAGAAGGAAATATAACGTTAATTTTAAAGCTTTAAATTAATCTTCTGATTACCTTCTATCGACCCATTCATGCCCGCACCTTCTTTCACCTCTCTCAAGCACGATATCACCGTAACAACAACAACAAAATAATAATAATAATAATAATAATAATAATAATAATAATAAATAGGTACTTAACTAAACAAATATTCTGTTAGCATTATTAAAGTTTATAATATTAAAAGACTTAACTGTCATAACATGTACTTCACGTACCTACTCAAACATGTTATTTTTGAATCCTTCTTCCGAAGCTATCATTTCCTGGTCTTCGTAAGTTGTTTGCCATACCTGTTGGTATGAGAAGAGGAATATTGACAGTCCAGATTTAAAAAGTGAAATTATATTCCGTATTTTATTGCAAATTTTAACAATTTCTTGTTTTATTGTTGCATGAATGACAGAGCTAGGAATTTTAGGTGCTGCACCTTCATTCCTTTTCACTATTAAAATGCCCAAATTAGCTTGTCCTGCAAAGAAAACATAAAATGAACGCCCCTAACTGGGTTTTAGTTGCACCTTTTTGCACCTTTTCTGAATGCTAGAACCTTTTTGCACCTTTTCTTAATGTCAGCACCTTTTTCCACTTGTTTAATAATACTTTTTGCTCCTTCGCCGTATTTTATTCCTAAAGAAATTCAACAAGAAAAACCGAACATTCCGTCTAGAAAGCTTGGTTCTATGTATTTCCTCTGTTCGTCGCTAGAATCGTAAGCTCCCTATATTGAACTAAGTAAGTACGAACTTGGTGATTGTTTAACTATTAGCTTGCCGCCCTTCGTCAGCAGTTTATATGCCGACCTATTTGTGATTACGTAGGTGACGGTTCAGAATACGCTTTGACTGTGTGTGGTGTCTGCCATTGCCCTACTAAAAATACTATAATATTACGCTATATGTGCGGTCGATGACCTAGATGTTAGGCCCCTTTAAATAACAAGCATCATCATCATCATCATCATCATTACGCTATTTGCTATTACTGCAGTATCAGTATCAAGAATGTTGAAACAGAAAATGAACGCCGAAAACATTCATGATAGTGCTAAACAGTTTAGTGCTGATGGTATTCAGAGCGACGGGTCAATTTGGAAGGAGCACTGTTTGTGATTTACAAAAACAATTGACAAAAAAAGTATTCACGTTATGCAGTATATAGCTAGAAGAATAAAGGGGCTATATGAAATTTCTTAAATGGGCTGTTGTGATGGATGTGAAGGAAGCACTGGATCATATTGCATAGCAGATACTAGAACAGAGCTTAGCGAAAATCCCTCATGTAAAGGATATTGCCAAAAACAGGCATTTAATATCGACTCGATACAAAATATGCACCTTTTGTATCTGTTGACGATGAACATTATTTTGTGTGTGTGGGGGGGGGGGTGTTTCATGGTTCATGGTGTGGGTTACTGTAGTCATGTACTAGTTCGTGAACCATGGGCAACGGCCGAGTGGCCTAGTAAGTGGTCATGAGAGTCGGGATACCAGTTGCTACGGAATGTCATGGCCCCCCTTGTGCTCAGACAGCCAGAACTATACAATCCACCGGGGTTCCTAACCCGTTAGAGGAAAGATCCTCTCTTTGACTATGTGTAAGTAGGGTAGCATACTGCTTCACAAATTTAACCGAGCTCAGAACATTTTAAGCAAGTCTCGGACCTATGGGAGTAACGGAGTCCCACTGCCATTTGACAGGCGAGGGACTCCTTGGAAATAACTTGGTTAACGAAATGAAATTCGATGGGGAGCTATAAATATTAATGGGGAGTATGGAAGAAAGAAAGTAGAACTGGCTGAGTCAGCAAAGAGGATGAATCTGGATGTGCTAGGAGTAAGTGATATTCGGGTAAGGGTAGATAACGAGGAAGAAATAGGAGATTATAAAGTGTACTTGACGGGTGTTAAAAAAGGAAGGGCAGAGTGTAGGATACGGCTCTTCATCAGGAATAATATTGCACGCAACATAGTTTCTGTTAGGCACGTAAATGAGCGAATGACGTGGGTAGATTTGGTAGTTGGAGGAATTAAAACGAGAACTGTCTCAGTGTATTCACCATGTGATCGTGCATATGAGGATGAAATTGACAACTTTTATGAAGCATTGAGTGACATCGTAGTCAGGGTCAACAGCAAGGATAGGAAAGTGCTATTGGGCAATTTCAATGCGAGAGTTGGAAATAGAATTGAAGGATACGAAAGGGTGATTGGTAAATGTGGGGAAGATATTGACGCTAATAGGAAAGGAAGCGTTTGCTGGACTTCTGTGCTACTATGGGTTTAACAGTTACGAATACATTCTTCAAGCATAAGGCTATTCATCGCTACACATGGGAGGGTAGGACTACCGCATCCATAATAGGCTATATTTTAACCGACTTCGAATTCAGGAAATCTGTTAGGAATGTACGGGTTTTTCTGGGATGGTTCGATGATACAGATCTCTATCTGGTCTGTAGTGAACTACGTATCTCCAGGCCTAGGACAGAGAAAATGAAATCTGTCTACAAACAAACAAGGGTAGAAAATCTCCAGGACGAGGAAATCAGACAGAAGTACATGGATATGATTAGTGAGAAGTTACGAACAGTGAAAAGTAAGCAGGTTAAGGATATAGAAAGAATGGGTGGTTTAACAGGGATGCTGTGTTAGAAACAGCAAGTGAATGCCTAGGAACAGCTGTGCGTAAAGATGGGGAAAAGCGAACATCATGGTGGAATGATGAAGTGAGAGTAGCTTTTAAACGTAAAAAGAAGGCTTATCAGAAATGGCTCCAAACAAGGGCTGATGCAAACAGGAAATTGTACATACATACAAGAAACAGAGTGAAACAAATAGTTGATGAATCCAAAAGTAAGTCGTGGGAAGATTTTGGTAATAACCTGGAAAGGCTAGCTCAAGCAGCAGGGAAACGTTTCTTGACAGTAATAAATAATCTTTGGAAAAGAGAGAAAAAGGACATGAACAGTGCTTTAAGTAAATCAGGTGAACTCATAATATATCCCGGGGAATCACTGGACAGGTTTTGTTGTTACTGGACAGGTGGAGGAAATATCTTGAAAATCATCTCAGCGTAAAAGGAAATCTTCCTGGTGGTGTCGCGAACAACCGAGCTCATGGGGAGGAGGAAAATTATATTAGTGAAATTACGCTTGAGGAAGTGGAAAGGATGGTAAATAAAATCTATTGTCATAAAGCAGGAGGAATTGATGAAATTAGACCTGAAATTGTGAACTGTAGTGGGAAGACGGGATAAAATAGCTTCATAGAGTAGTAAGATTAGCATGGAGCTCACTCAGTTCCTCTTGGCTCGAAACGAATGGACCGACCAGGCTGGATCTGAAGGCGTTCCGCTCCAAATTAACGATACCTAACATAGTGGTCCTTAACAGGGGCGTAACGTTATGGCCATAAGACCCTGCAATGCTTTTAAGGGGCGCAACAGGCTCCTCGCAAAGAAACACAGGTAAAATATATATCTAGCCGGAGGCCATGTATGCGTCGGAGTGCCTCGCAATGAGCATGAGAAACTTGAGATCAAAGAAAGATTTTGAGAGAAATCTTGGGCCCCATTAAAGACAAAGGCGATTATAGAAGGCGGCACAACCACGAGCTCTATTTCAACCGATACTATGCGGGAAAATGAGGATGACTTTCTATGGTTGCGTGACGAGAATGAACCCTGCAATGTCAACCAAGCGGATCTTCTCTTACTTCCAATATAAGAAGACAAAAATGACCTCGTTCAGTGAAGTAGAAAAGGATCCACAAGAGGTGGCCATCGCACATGATGATATCCTGGAGCGCAAACCACATAAAAAGTAATTTCATGACCACAAGAGTTTCCAAGAAAAGACGTGAGCTGAAAACAGGGAATGCGTGGACCAAAGGGACAACACCGGCGACGAATGCGGGAGTACTGGGCAAATGGTAAAGCCCGGGGAAGGAGACAGTTCAACTGACGTGATCTCCTTAGTTGGCCGAAACTACTTGAATGAATCTAGCCTAATGTCAATCTACACGGAAATTATCAGGGTGATTTTGAAGAACCAGCCGAAATAGCTGTTATTATGTTTTTTAATAATTTGTACGTAGAGTATTTGCCACTTGGATGCATCTAGGAGAAGTTTATTGTACCAAGTATAACACAACACTCTGTCAACAGCGCGACACGCTCCTCACAAAAGACATGCCCCAATATTATAAAACATAATTACAGCATTGACAATTGATACGAAAATATCATATTTCAATCAGAAAATTATATTTTGTCCCCTAAGAGTGCCAGTAAATCTACCGAAACGAGGCTGACGTACTTGAGCACCTTCAAATACCACCGGACTAAGCCAGGATCGAACGTGCCAAGTTAGGTCAGAAGGCCAGCGTCTCAACTGTCCGAGCCACTAAGACCGGCACTTCGGCGTCTCCGCAAAACCGTCAAAAGTAGCGCATAACGTGGCCAAAGTAAGATAGTCTAAGCTTCATAATCTTACCAACCAATGACCCTACGAGCTTGGTGCACTCCACAACTGCCTTATTGGTGATTTTTGCAGTCCATGGTATTCGTAGGATTCTTCGCCAACACCAGAGCTCAAAAGCGTCGATCTTCATTTTGTCTGCCTGTTTCACCTTCCAGCTCTCACATCCATATACGAACAGTAGGAATATAATCGCATTGACTAATCTGTACTTGGTAGCCAAACTGATATCTCTGCTCTTCCAGATCGGGGACATAGTCATCATAGCGATACGTCCAAAAAAAATCCGTCTTTTGATATCTGGACCGCAATCTCCACTTCGACTTATTTTGGCTCCTAAGAAGATGAAATCTCGCACACTCTCTATCTCTTTCTCATTTATCTTTAGGCAAACTGTCCCACTCTCATTTGTCTTTGGTCTTTTTAATATTGAGATAGAGGCCCATTTTGTCACTTTCATCATTGAGACGGGAAATTAAAACTTTAGATCTTCTTCTGTTTCTGCCAGCAAGGCTGTATCATCAGCATATCTCAAATTGTTTAGAGCTCTTCCTCCAATTTTCACACCAATGTCGAGTTCCTCTAAATTTAACTTCCACATAATTATTTCTGCATACAGATTGAAAAAGAATGGTGAAAGAATGCATCCTTGACGGACACCTTTTTCGGTTTAAAACCATTCAGTGTCGCCATATGGTGTCCGAACTGCTGCCTCTTGTTCTGTATAAAGCGAACATATCAACTGAGTCAGATGTAAGGGTACCCCCAACTCCAGCATGGCTTCCCATAGTCTGTCATGCTCGACACAGTCAGAGGCTTTTCTGTAATCAATAAAACACATGTAGACTGTTTCCTGGTATTCACATGCTTTCTCCATGATCCACTACAGATTATCAATATGATCGAGGGAGCCACGGCCTCGACGGAAACCAGCTTGAACATAAGGATGGCTGTAAGATGTTTCTGAATGATTTTTAGAAGAACATTGCTAGCGTATGGAATAAAAGCTACAGTAAGATAATTAGAGCAGTAACTGACATCTCCTTTCTTAGGCAATGGGATAAAGATTGATATTTTCCATCCCCTTGGGCAAGTGGTAGTTTGCCATATCTTCTGGCACAAAGCAGTGATAGCTGCCAAAGGGACAGGCTTTAGCAGTTCAGCTGGGATACAATCGAAACCAGGAGCTTTATTATCTGGTAACTCTTTCAGTCCGGTCTAGAAAGCCAAAAATAACGGCCGAGAGGATTCGTCATGCTGACCACACGACACCTCGTAATCTGCAGACCTTCGGGCTGAGCAGCGGTCGGTTGGGAGGCCAAGGCCCTTCAAGGGCTGTAGTGCCATGGGGTTTGGTTTGGTGTGGTTAATTCTTTCAGTGCCCATTCCCCTTCTTCCTGCAGGATATCTGGATGTAATTCATATGGTTCAACGCTACATGGTAGAACAGCTTTACCATTGTGGGAATATGGCTCTTCAGTATACTCCCGCCATCTGTTATTAATACTTTGTTGTGCAGTCAAGATCTTCCCATCCCTGCACCTTATTTCTCCTATACGAGCACTAAAAGGAGTTCTAACTTTCTTTACCTGCATGAAAAGGTTCCGGGTGTGACCCTTCTTGGAGTCCTCTTCTGATTGGTGGTGATTCCAGTGTATTTCCTTGTCTTTCCCTGCAGCTCGTGCATTAATTCTACCTGCTGTAATTAAATTATATTAGTTATTCATTGGTTTTTACGTTTTATTTGAAGGGGTTGCAAATTTTTATTTTGGCAGACGGGGCCGTATCGCATTTGTTATGCCTCTGGTTCTCCAGGATATGGGCTTCATCCGACAAGGTGACGATTTTAGATAAACATATCCCACACACTTCACTTTATGTAGGTTCACCTGTTTCAGACAATGAGGCATTACAGAACCCAACAAAAATCTGTGTTTCATTTTGGCAAACCTTAGAGTAATTTTTGATTATAAAAGAAAAGATTGGGTATCACACAACATAATAAATCTAAACATATGACGGGCATAGACCTCATCCTGGCATTATTTGTTCGTATTATTGCCTCTGTGCCATCGCGACCTCGTGTCATATTTTTAAAAAGTAGAATTTTAAATTATAACCCTTTATACAGAAACGCGGGAGCATTTTCCATTCGGGGAGTTCATTTGTTTATACGGTATACCGATTTACCTATTACAATCTTCAGGTATATGTAAGTGTGAAGTTCAGATGCTCATTAGCTTCGCACACAAAAGGGAATTACTATTATTCACGCCATCCCTACCACAATACACCGTTCACAGTTAAACAGAACAGCACAACTTTTGACTTCATAATTGTTGTATCGTCGCTCCAGTGGATATAATTTTATTTATCTTAGCCACGAATGGGTTTCTCACAGGCGAAGTGAATTGCTCTCTCCTGTGAACGTAAGGAGCATCTTTCTGACACATCATTTCGCTTCTGGATGCTAGATGGCTGGAGAACTCTCAATATAAATGGCATCCCTTACAGAAGACAAGTTGTTCTCGCTTAATTTCTTGACGACAATCAAGTGTAGTCATCTGGTAGGCCGTAGTAATGAGTTTTATGATTATAATGAGCTCCCACATAATGATGGGTGCTTAATGTAAATATATTCATCTTGCAGCGAGTTAAATGAGCTCTTCCTTTACGGTCAACGCGCTTCAGCCTGAGCTTGAAATTCATTCCTGAATCAAGACTGCTGAGTTATTTTCATGCACTTTTGAAAAGAACCATACATTTTAAAAGTATTCCTCCTGTGTTTTTTATATTTAGAGTCAAGTTACCGTAATTCAGTGTATGTACGTTTGTTTCTTTGTTTGATGTTTTGTTTGTTTGTTGAAAGCTCAACCCGGCAGTTTCACCATCACTTGCAAGTGGTGGTGATAATTACTTAGTTAGTGTTTTAATACCAAGTAGAACTAAAACCTACAAAACACACATGTTTGTTTGTTATGCCGGGCTGAGTGGCTCAGATGGTTGAGGCGCTGGACTTCTGACCGCAACTTCGCAGGTTCGATCCTTGCTCAGTCCGGTGGTGAAGTTGTTCAGATACGTCAACCTGGTGTCGGTAGATTTACCGGCACGTAAAAGAACTCCTGCGTGACGAAATTCCGGAACCTCGACGTCTCCGAAATCCGTAAAAGTAGTAGGTGGGACGTAAAGCCAATAACATTAGTATTATTTGTTTGTTCGTTTGTTGTTTCTCTTTGATTAACTGTTTAATAATAAGTGTATTACTTGAACATGCTGCTAACTACGTTTACGATTTTTGGAGACGCCGAAGTGCCAGAATTATTTTCTACAAAACTCCTTTTATTATTATTATTTATTAAATCCGTTTACCCTCCAGGGTTGGTTTTCCCCTCGGACTCAGCGAAGGGCCCACCTCTAGAGGCTCAAGGGCAGTGTCCTGGAGCGTGAGACTTTGCGTCGGGGGATACAACTGGGGAAAAGGACCAGTACAGCCTCGCCTGCTATGCTGAACAGGGACCTTATGGGGGATGAGAAAATTGGAAAGGATAGACTAAGAAGAGGGAATGAAGCGGCCGTGGCCTTAAGTTAGGTACCATCCCGTCATTTTCCTGGAGAAGAAGTGGAAAATAACGGAAAACAAATTCGAGGATGGCTGAGGCGGGAATCGAATCTCCCTCTACGCAGTTTACCTCCAGAGGCTGAACGAACTCCTTCCAAATTTCGTGGCAGAGCGGGAATCGAACCTGGGTGTCCGGGGGTGGCAGGTAATCATACCTTCTTTTGCTATTTGCTTTACGTCGCACCGACACAGACATATCTTATGGCAACGATGGGATAGGAAAGGCCTAGGAATTAGAAGGAAGCGGCCGTGACCTTAATTAAGGTACAGCCTCGGCATTTGCCTGGTGTGAAAATGGGAAACCACGGAAAACCATATTCAGGGTTGCTGACAGTGGGGCTCGAACCCACTATCTCCCGATAACTGGATACTGGCCGCACTTAAGCGATTGCAGCTATGGAGCTCGGTGCTAATCACACTAACCACCACAACACAGAGGTGGACAGAAGATATTTCATGTGGCTGTAAATGTACCGACGCAAGATTGGCGTATTTGAGCACCTTCAAATTTCACCGGACTGACCCGATATCCAACCTACAATATTTGTATCCGCTTCAGTAATTTTATCTAGCGAAGATGAATGGTAACAGAAGAGACAGCCTGCTTCCTACCAGCTGAACAACCACATCAAATATTTCCAGGTGTTGGTCATATATTATGGGCTGCCTGGCCGAGGCGGTAAAGGCGTGCTCATTTCACCCGGAGCGACATGGGTTCGATCCCCCTCAGGAAGACGAAAAAATTAAGAAACGAGATTTGCATTTCCGCCGCTTCCTAGGGAAAAACTAACAGTGGAGGGTAAACGGATTAAGTAAATATATAAACATTTAAATGTAAATAATAATAATAATAATAATAATAATAATAATAATAATAAAAATAAAAGGAAAACTATGGGTGTGAATTCTGGCACCTTCCGGAGGTTCACTCAACCTACACCAAAAATGAGTACCAGGTTAATTCCTGGTGGCAAATATGGCCGGACGTAGAGCCACCGAGACTAAATCACCAAGCACCGAAGTCACGGATAGTGGAAGCCTTTACCTTCCATCCCTCCAAGGGCCTTCACAGCCGGGCTGAGTGGCTCAGATGGTTGAGGCGCTGGCCTTCTGACCTCAACTTGGTGGGTTCGATCCTGGCTGAGTCCGGTGGTATTTGAAGGTACTCAAACACGTCAGCCTCGTGTCGGTAGATTTAGGCCTACTGGCACCTAAAAGAACTCCCGCGGGACAAAATTCCTGTACCACGGCGTCACCGAAAATCGTAAAATTAGTTGGTGGGACGTAAATCCAGTAACATTATTATTGGGGCCTGCATGGCCTGTACGGAGATGACTTTTTCTTTGCTTTTTCGGTGGTCATATACTTGTGGGTGGACCTAGGCAGGATGATCAGCTCAGTGGCTTAGCTGGCTTTTCACCCCGATGGCTGAGGTTTGAGTCTCAGACGATCCGAAGATTGGATTTTCATCCGAAATATCACGTGACGTTGGAAAAGGCTTCCGGACTTAAATCCCCGGCCAAAACCAAAATGAGCCTGGGTGAACCCATGATCTATGAAATACATGGAATAAGCTGAAGAAATTTTGTACGGATTCTTTGGATCGATGCTCAGCGTTCAGGCCTTCAGAGCAGAGAGCCGTGGGCTAGATTATCAGCCGGGCCAGGGGTTTCAACTGGCTCGGGGACTGGGTGTTTGTGTTACTTTCTTCATATAAATACAACACACCACTCTACCAACCACCACAGAAACAAAACAATAGTGAATACTTTACTGCATAAAAAATTGGCATCAGGAAAAGAAATTTCACCACTAAAAGCAATTTATATGAAGCAGTCCTGCATATTCATTCAGATACTGAATGACATGCCAAGTATTCTAAAAACAGCCATTTATTTATTTATTTATTTATTTATATATATTTATTTATTTATTTATTTATTTATTTTATTTTTTATATTTATGTATTTCTCTCTTTTTGCGTTTAGGCCACCTGTGGACCACGGTGCTTGTGTTCTAGCTGTGTTTTTGTCTTCGTCTGCCCCTTTTAGCATACTGGATTGTGTTCTTAGTGGCCTCTTGAGCCTTCCTGTTGGCCCAGTATTCCTTCATTTTCTCGCTGAATTCTTTCCTGCGCTCCTCTGACCAATTCCCGGCTCCTTTGTGGCTAGGTGATGTAAGGAATGTTAGGAAAGGTTTAGTTTTGACATTTATGTATTTATGTATTTACTTTCTTAATCCGTCTACCTTCCTGGGTTGGTTTTTCCCTCAGACTCAGCGAGGGTCCCACCTCTATCACCCCAAGGGCAGTGTTGTGGAGCGTAAAACTTTGGGCCTGGGTATACAATTGGGGAGGAGAACAAGTACCTCTCCCAGGTGGCCTCACCTGCTATGATGAGCAGGGGCCTAGTGGAAGGATGGGAAGTTTATAAGGGATAGACAAGGAAGAGGGAAGGAAACGGCCGTGGCTTTATGTTAGGTTCCATTCCGGCATTCGCCCCATCCCATTTTATCCCCCGACCCAAATTCTGACGCTCCAGGACACTGACCTTGAGGCGGTAGAGGTGTTATCCCTCGCAGAGTCCGATGTAAAACGAATCGTGGAGGGCAAGCGGACTAAGAAAGAAAGGAAGAAACTCCGAAGATGAACACGTAATGAGCACTATCAATCCTCCTCCAATCAGCATTAATGGCATTGCAGTACCGTACCTTAATGTAATTTATCTTAAAAACTCCATCAAGGAGAATCTGACCTGAAATGAATAAGTAAATAATGTATGTAGAAAGGTTCATGCAGCTCTACAACCCCTGAAACGTAGCGTGAATGCTTTTCCTCAGTTCCTTAAATTATAATTACACTAGTATCCAAAAGTTAAGCATAATCACTAAACGAGGATATACCGCCTGATAGGAATGTCAGACGGATTGCTGAACAAACGGAACCTGAATCACACACCATATGTCACACAACATGTCCAGTGTCAGAAAGTTTCTGATAGCTAAGGTACACCTTTGACAACAACAAACAAAACTTGGCAATGTCTTCCACAACAAAATATGCTGTTAATAGGGTGTATGGTTACCCCTAACGGCCACACATGCTTCGCAGCGACGTGGCATGCTCTCTATCAGATGACCCAAGAGCTCTTGTGGCAGTCGATACTATTCCTCCGAAAGGGCAATGCGAAGGTCTTGGAGGGTCCTTGGTGGAGGCTGACGGGATGCAATTCGCCTCTCCAATGCATCCCAGGCATGTTCTATAGGATTCAGATCCACAGACATCACTGGCCTGTCCATGCGATGAATGTCTTCCCCAGCCAGAAATTCATCCATCAGAGCAGCGCGGTGTGGTCGAGCATTATCGTCCATTAAGAGGAAGTCTGGACAAACCGCACTTCTGAAGAGTCGAACATGTGGTCTTAGAACCTCATCCCTGTATCTCCAGTGTTAAAAGTGTTCCTAGGAACACCCATGAAGATGTGCAGGTCCGTACGCCCATTCAACATGATGCCGCCCCACAACATGACGCCACCACCACCATACTGTCCCCGTTCCACGATGTTCCTGTGGTTGTATCGGCTACCCAGTTCTTTCCAGATTAATGTGCGACGGGAATCGTTCTGAAAACTGAAGCGGGATTCATCTGTGAAGAGCACATGCCTCCATTCATTCATGGTCCAGTTTCGATGTTGACGGCTTCACAGTAAACGGGCCCACCTCTGTGCTGGAGTGAGCGGGATGCACACCGCTTGACGTCGGGCAAACTGCCCTGCTGTTCTGAGCCTGCGGTACACAGTTCGCCGCGAAACGGCAACCTCTGAGACGACTACAACTTCGCCGACAATTGTCTTGCAGGTGCACTCCGATTTCGTCGGGTGCTTAAGGCCAGATATCAGTCCTACTGTGGGGTGATTCCCCTTGGTCGACCTGGTGATGGCCTACGGCTAACATCTCCTGTGTCTCGAAATCGTCTCCATTGCCTGGAAATGGCACTTTGTGTCACATGGATACGGCGAATTCGGTCTGTCTGGCCTGCTTTCAGGCGGCCGAGTATTCTACCCTGCAAAACGAGGTCCAAATGGCGTCGTCGTGCCATTATGTTGTCACGTTCACCACGAGGCTACACTACGCACACTATAACAGGGCAAACACGACTGACGGAATACGGGGCGCAGGCACTGGCTGTGTTTACCTTGTGGTTACGCCGCTAGTCAAAGCAGGGAACACGTAAGATTTGTAGGTGCATATGTCGTGCGATTTACGGTCTATTTTCTGTTGCCTTGCTTACTTGTGCTTAACATTTGGACACTAGTGTAGTTCAATCACTCCTGTTCCCAATTTTATAACACTGTGATGTGGTACTGGTCAATCTAAATGCCTAACAAGCTGTGCGACATCATCGAACACAAAACTCTTGCATAGGATATCCCTTCCAACTGCGATATGATGCTCATGTTACCCGGTTTTTCAAAACATTTGAATGACTACGCATAAGTGAAGGAACGAATTTTCACCTAAAGTCTCTTGTTTACCATCTACTTTCGACGAACACTCCTACTTACATACCCTCTAATTTTCACTTTCTTTCCTCTTTCAATAAAATCAGTACTCGCTCCGGTTGCCTACTTTAAATTTCACTAACTCGAACGAATTCCTACAATCATTATTATCTAGTTAATGCATCGAGATTTTGGAATACACTCCCAATGGAGATTCGGCACTTGAATTCCTCTTACACATTGAAATCTACCTGCTGAAAGCTATTCTGGGTACATAGACCTATAACTGACGAGGGAAACCCACCAACTGTAACCACCCGGTTTCCCGATTTCCCAGAACTTCACTCACTGGTTCGGCTTATCCGTAGACACTCGACCGTTTCTGAGAAAATCACAGTCCAAGTTTCCGACGTGATTTGTGTGCCTTTCAGAGCGTAACAAGTTCAAGTTCATCTGACGCCGTCGTGCAGCTATTCCCGCCGCAACTTAAAATATTTGCGCACCGTGTTCAAATTCCAATTAATACTTTTTGTTTGTTTATTTCATTTATCTACCTATTTACATTGACGATTACTACACGAATGTTTCTTATCAAGTTAGTGGATACAAGGGCGTTATATTTATTGTAAAATTACAAGTGGGTTCCACAGTAAGTTTTATGTATTTATTGTATATATGTGGTAATTTTTAAGGATTATAATGTTTTGTAAGTTCTTTCTTATATCAACGTTTCAGAGAGATACGGTGCATTCCCTTCGATAATACCGATCGTAGAAACATTCAAAACATGGAAATTTCGCAAACCACGAGCATCGCGCGGGGGTAGGTTTGCCACAGTTACATTTCTGGGTGAGAATATCCCTCCGGAAAGAAATGTCTTTCATATTACTAAGATTTGACGTGTTGGTAGTAAGTTTGTAACAAACAATGCATAACAGATCATTTTTTTCAAAACCAATTTCAAATAAGTTGTTTCATTCGCGAATTGATGGATAACATTACCAGAGAAAACACACACGAATCAGGACAACGATTTTATAAATTACAATGAATAAAACCATTCGTGTAGTAATTGCCAATAGACAAAAGTAAATAAATGAAACAAAAATGTAATGATACTATTGTTATTTGCTTTACGTCCCACTAACTACTCTTAGTCTTCGGAGACGCCGAGTTGCCAAAATTTAGTCCCGCAGGATTTCTTTTACGTGTCAGTACATTTATCGACACGAGGCTGACGTACTTGAGCACCTTCAAATACCTCAGGACTGAGCCAGGATCGAACCTGCCAAGTTAGAGTCAGAAGTCCAGCGCCTCAAACGTCTGAGCCACTCAGCCCGGCATGGAGATTTAAACACGGGGCGCAAACTCGTGATGTCGCGGTGGAAGCCACTAAACCAATCTTTCAGTGAGCAAAATTTCTGGGTATATCGGGTTGTTAACTTCGGCGGGTTCCTCTCGTGAGTTGTGTCAGTCAGTATGTATATGATGTGTGAATGGGTTTTCTGATAATTTCACGATTCAGATAACTTCAGCTACGCATACCTTACAACTCATGTTTGGTTAGGCTCATAACTTCACGGACTGCTCAGGAGGAGGGTAGAGTACCTACAGTATGCTTTGTCTACAAATCGTAGCTTTCTACAGTTTTCTTCCATCACACACAACAACAAACGGTAATTATTCAGAGAAATACACTTCAAAAGACTTCCCCAGACAGTAATGAACACAAAAAAACATTTAATTGTGATAATTACTAACGTGATTGCAATGAGACTGAAATAGTACCTCATGAACTTCATCTCCACTCCAAAGAGAACGACTGGGAAAGCAGTGTAGAAGACTTTTTTGTATCTTGAGTTGTTGAAGGTTGAAATAAAATTTAATTGCACGCGATGTTTCATTCAAGAACCTTATCAGGAATGCACCATTAATTATAAATGAATTTAGACTTTTGTCTAAGTTATCTGGTTTGTTGATGAACGCTTACCTGGCCAACGCTTATCTTCTTCTTGATCTCTGTACTACACTTGTCGTACTTGTGTGATAATACATCCAAAATAGGAAAATGTTGTAATCTAAGCAAATTTTTTGTTCGCAAGCTTACAGTAATATTTGTACATTCTCGTTCAGTTTATAAAGAATATAATAATTAATAGATTTTCTTCCACCGGGCGAGTTGGCCGTGCGGTTTCGGGCGCGCAGCTGTGAGCTTGCATCCGGGAGGGAATGGGTTTGAACACCGTTGTCGGCAGCCCTGAAGATGGTATTTCGTGGTTTCCCATTTCACACCAGGAAAATGCTACGACTGTACCTTGATTGGGGGCCACAGTCGCTTCTTCCCCACTCCTAGGCCTTTTCTACCCCATCGTCGCTAAAAGACCTATCTGTGTCTGTGCGACGTAAAACAAACAGCAAAAAAATAGCAGCTGCTTCAATTTCTATTCGCATTATTTGAACTACCTCCATACAAATGTTATACCTTGCTAGTCTGTAGATAGCATTCCCGTTATCTTTTTACACTCATGTATTTGACATTCTCATGTCCTATGCTTACTAACTCGAAGGTTCGTTATGATACCTACTGGTGACTGGCCTTCATGACTCATGTCCCTGCAGGAGGCCAAAGCGCATTTTCCTTGCTCTCTAGTACGTGATATCACGAGTGCTTGGCTTTAAACGTGCATTTTGTGCATATTAAAGTTTAGAGAAAAGTTTGAAGGCAACATGGCAGCAAAATGAAGTCTCTCCAGTTCTCGCAAACCTCCTATCATTGGGGCAGGAAAGGAGCATGAATTTACTTATTTCCTCATTTATTTATTTATTTATTTATTTATTTATTTATTTATTTATTTATTTATTCATTTATTTATTTATTTATACATAATATACCGGGCGAGTTGGCCGTTCTATTAGGGGCGCGCAGCTGTGAGCTTGCATCCGGGAGATAGTGGGTTCGACTCCCACTGTCGGCAACCCTGAAGATGTCTTTCCATGGTTTCCCATTTTAACACCAGGCAAATACTGGGGCTGTACCTTAATTAAGGCTACAACCGCTTCCATCCAACTCCTAAGCCTTTCCTATCCCATCGTCACCGTAAGACCTACCTGTGTCGGTGCGACGTAAAACATATTTTAAAATATATATATTTATTAATCCGTTTACTCTCCACGGTTGGCTTTTTCTTCGAACTCAGTGAAGGATCCCACCTCCACCGCCTCAAGGACAGTGTCCTGGAGTGTGAGACTTTGGGTCGGAAGATACAACTGGGGTGTTGAGCCAGTACCTCGGCCAGGCAGCTTCACCCGCTATGCTGAGCAGGGGCATTGTGGGGGGGGGGGATGGGAAGATCGGAAGGGATAGGCAAGAAAGACGGAAGAAATCGGCCATGCCTTAAGTTAGGTACCATCCCGGCATTTGCCTGGAGGATAAGTGGGAAATCACGGAAAACCACTTCGAGGATGGTTGAGGTGAAAATCGAAAACACCCCTCCACTCGGTTGACTTCCCGAGGTTGAGTGGATCCCGTTCCAGTCCTCATACCACTTTTTTAAATTTAGTGGCTGAACCGGGTATCTAACACGGGCCTCCGGGGGTGGCAGATAATCACACTAACCACTACACCACAGAGGTGTTTATTTATTTATTTATTTATTTATTTATTTATTTATTTATAATTACGTATAGCCTATTCATTAAATGGTAGTGCTTTTCCTTGTTGTCACCATATTATTACTTCTTTGTCTTTGCAGCAACATAACCTCTAAACTGATTAATTAGTAATATTAAGTCTAGGTTCTTATCTCGAAGAACAGTTTTGTTGATACTACAGTATTACAAATTCTGTAGAGTTGTGATTTGCTGTGGGAAATCTGTGCCCTCTTTCATTTCTGAATAGATTCCACGTATGTTCTTGAGTTTTGGCGAAGTGCGCAGAAGTTAATGACAATAATTCCGGGTTATTTAGGTTACTGTTAAGGATTTTGTACAGAAATTTAACATTGTTTATTTTCTAAGATGTTCCAAACTAACTGTATACATATTTTCTAATCACTGTAAAAACAGCATGATGTGAGGATAAATGCCCGTGGATTTTCGATACTGGGACATTTTCTGAATTACTGTGTATAATATTTCGTAAAAGATGTCTAATTCTACTATGTTTATCTCCTGAAAATTGCATATAGCTCAACCCAATCGGTTTCTTTTAAATCTCTGCAGATTGAATCGAAACTAACATTTAAAAAAATTAAGTCTTGTTTCTAATTTGAATTTAAAATTAATTTGAGCTTTCACTGCTGAAACGTATAATCCCAATGAAGGGTGGTGAGAGTCTTCTGATAACTGTGAGTCATTATTTACAGTAACTGTCAATTCCGCATAATTACGGAGAATTAGATCTAACGTTTCTCCGTTACTATTTAGGATAGTGTTGACCAAGTGGTCTTATAGGATAGATGAAAGCGACTCAATTGGTACTCGTATGCGGAAGAAATTGCAGACTCAGATGGGAGCCCCGTGGTTGCCAAACCACGGTCCCAAAGTCAGAACCGCTGGAGGTTACCGTTTCAGTCGCCTCTTATGATAGGCATGGGCTACCATGGATACATTCAGCCACCCTTTGGGCCAGATGGATCTTAAGGAAGAACTAGAGGACGCGTGCTGTTCCGCAGCATTCGTTATATATAAGTCAGATAACTCGACTTGCTGTGCCTGTCGTAGTCATAATGTTTTGCCTGCCCTTCAGAATGATTTTGATGAATATTTGATAAGAATTCCATTATGGTACGCCGCAGTTCGTAGTCAGAATTCGTCCATTCATACCATCTGTTTTGTAAAAATCTATGCATATATTCACTTTTTTAATCCTGCAGTTCTTTATGTAAAGCTTGGAATTGTGTCGTAGAAGGCAATAGTAATTTTAATCGCACTTCTTTTATATAGAACGGTTGTCTTGTAAGCTCATAGGTTAGTCTCGAAGGAGAGTTTTTTGCCAGGCAAGGAGCATTTTTAGATACATGACCTTCCATCTTTCTAGTGAAGGTAGGTTATCCTTCGATAGGTGTTCCCAGATAATGTTAAAGACGTGCTTAATGATGGGGTCTGTTTGTACGTAGACTTTTCTCTCAGCAGCATTAAGTTATTAGGAACGCTCTGCCATCTGTTCAATATATTTTGATGCCGGGAAATAATAGATAATCAGAGTGTCTAGCAGGGAAAAGTAATTAAACAAGATTGCATGCAATGGCACTAGTAAAGATGAAAATCACATACATAAGAATATTAATGAAAGTGCCAGTCGCTTAGCAACCTGCTAAGTACAGAATGTCTTGGGGGTTAGGGTAGGCCTTCGCCTGCAATTATTGGGGGTGATCATTTAATCATTTTATTTTATGATTACTGAAAGTTGGCTAAACTTAGAGACGTATCAATGCCTCCTGATTAACGGGCAAGTACTTCCGGAGATAATAAAACAAAAATGAAGCACATCGGTCGAGTAGAACGGACGGAGGGATTTGTCAAAGCTGTTTTTAAAAAACTCTTATTTATGATCATTTGATTTTCCCAAAGGGAACTTAATTTCAGATACCGCTGGATACCATAACTTCATAATAACCCAGCAGCATAACTTGAATGTTCTTTTAACTAAAATTTTACAAACAATGTGTCAGAAGTCGTTAAAAATTCCTATCCACTGATACTTTATTTTACCTAAATGAGGTCACCTTCGCGTCCGTTCTGCAGATCACAACAACCATTATAAAGAAGGCTCCACTACTTCAGACGATAAGTTTGTAAACGTCGATGTAAGTCACTTTCTACGCCTCATTCTGCCATATATTTTTAGTTCATTCTCCATAACTTTTATTCATCATCAGAATTCAAAACTATTGAACTAATTTGAAAAACTTACTTTGAACATCCCCTGGGCTCTTTTCCTTCACAAAAGTAGTGTAATGAGATAGTTTTTAAACACTTTCACCAAAATAATTACATAAATATTAAATGAATTGGTGGCTTCGATAAGGATCCAACTACGAGTTCCAAAGGAGAAAAAATACTAGCATAAGATGCTAATGGTGGAAAGAAGAGGCACTTCGATCTGTGGTTTGAACATCTAAAGGAATACAACATCCCGTTCCGAAAATGGGAGGTGATTGGTCTGCCGTTCTGTGCTCGAGGAGTGGTGTGTGGATTTCTTTCATAATTCTGGCATTAATATCTTGCAACTAATATTCTCATACATTTTCTCCAAACTGTTTATTCTCATTCGTACAGCATGGTAAAATGGAAATAAAATAAATATTTCCATTCAGAGCTAGCAGTTTCTTTAGGGAAATGTTAGGAAAAAATTAATCAATAAATAACAGATATTTTAGTTTAAAATGTTATTTAAGTATTGTTTAAAAAACAAGACTAGCTATCCTTTCTCGATTTCTTCCCCTCTCCCAACCAACCACCCCTCACTCTCTCTCTCTCTGTCTCTCTCTCTCCTAAGCAGACCTCATTTACCTGAAAACAGTCAATATACAAACTTGATAAACATTGTAATGACAATTACCATACTTTCAAAATTGAACATAATTTCGAAAATGGTAATGAATATATGTTAATCAAGCAAAATTCTATGTAAGTAGAATTTTTAGCTGCTGACAAGTGAGTTATAAATATAGTTTTACTAATTTTGAGTTTGTGAAAGGAGCGCTTCCTACTCCATTCCGTAAAAGATGTAAAATGGTATTTTTTGAGGGAATGGAACTTTTTCTAATTAAAAATAAAATTTTGCAGGGAGTATTATTAAATGGTTGCAGTGTGAATTTATTATCTATTTTCTACGAATCTGTCTCTGGCAGAAACTCACAGATGAGAAAATCTGTCTCTCATAAAGGTTCTCATTCCGTGCGGAAATCGAAAGGCTTCTTATTTCCTGGCGCTACACCGCTATCGCTCTCCGCTGGAGTCAGAGGTAATAAAGATAGCACATTGTCACGGCACAAATCCATTTCCGAATATCTGTGGCCTGGACGCACCAGCTGCTTGCATTCTACTGTAGTCCTGTACACAAACTTTGTAATTTATATGAAGCTATAAAATTTGATGTATGGCTTTTAACAGACGTGCAAACAGTAGCGGATAACTTTTTTTTCTCTCTCTCTCTCTCTGGACTCTAATAATCTACCGTCATGTTCCAATTAAATTGAACCATTTCTTTAGTTACAGTTTCGAATTGGAAGCAGCTCCCACACAGCACTATGATAAGAAGTATTAATGCTGAAAACATTTCTTAATAGACAACGTAAAATTAAGCAATTTCCTCAATTGTGCCGAACGTTGAGGGTTAAATGGCCAAAGAGGTTTTAAATTGTGAGTACTGGTTATCTCTATCAAACTATTGAAGGGTTAAATGGCCAAAGAGGTTTCAAATTGCGAGTACTGGATACCTCTATCAAACTATTGAAGGGTTAAATGGCCAAAGAGGTTTTAAATTGTGAGTACTGGATATCACTATCAAACTATTGAAGAGTTAAACGGCCAAAAAAGGTTTTAAATTGTGAGTCCTGGATATCTCTATCAAACTATTGAAGGGCGATATGGCCAAAAAAGGTTTTAAATTGTAAGTCCTGGATATCTCTATCAAACTATTGAAGGGTTAAATGGCCAAAAAAGGTTTTAAATTGTGAGTACTGGATATCTCTATCAAACTATTGAAGGGTTAAATGGCCAAAGAGGTTTTAAATTGTGATTACTGGATACCTCTATCAAACTATTGAAGGGTTACACGGCCAAAGAGGTTTTAAATTGTGAGTACTGGATACCTCTATCAAACTATTGAAGGGTTAAATGGCCAAAGAGGTTTTAAATTGTGAGTACTGGATACCTCTATCAAATTATAAAAGCAAATTTAGAAAATCACTTCCATCCTAAATGCAGTTCCGGAAAAACGAGATAAAATCGCATATTTCATTACTCGTTTTCTTTCTTTATTCAAAGCCTATCCAAATTAACTTATTTACATAATTATTTCTGTGTTTCCTGGCAGGCGGTTTTTGATTTTTTTGAAAAATGTACACACCGAAGTACATTGACTCGCATTATTGCTCTTAACGGAATAAAAAGGCAAACTGCTAATCTAATCGACCGGATAGCGATGATTAAGAAATATATTGTGAATTGTAGGAATAACTAAAGATTGATTATATTCTTACATTATATTATATTTTATTTGACTAAAATTCGTAGCTCATATCTCTGGTATATTTTCAACATTTAGTTGCTTGCCTGAAGGGCTATAACCCTAGATTTTTACTTACCATTCGTGCACTTTGTCACGCTAAAACAGAGCGGACTATTTCATGCAAGATTCAGCATCAAATTTCGGATACTTTATTCTGTGCTATCTCGTATTTTCTCACAATTTAGAACTATTTTACTCGAAGGCAGCAAAGAACAACTGAAAATTAATGACGAAATATAGAATAGGTAAAAGGCAGATATGCGATAGTTATTTGCGCAGATGTCACGAAAAGTGATTTTTTACGTTACAAGTGAGATGTTAACGCCCGAGCCACAAGTAAGGACGGAATTTCTAAACGAGCAACGTAATCTTATCACTTTAGTGGTTTTGCGTGTAATATTACCTTTCCTCTTCTCCTTTTACTGATAAACATTGAAATTTTGTGTCAATCTTCTGAAATTTGTTCTGTCTTATACTGTAGCGTCTGCTGTTCCAATCTCTATAATATATTATTTTTACTCGTTTGATCCACTGGTTTCCATTCTTTCTCTTGTAAACATCGTTATTATTATTATTATTATTATTATTATTATTATTATTATTATTATTATTATTATTATTATTATATACCAAAGTGGCCAAAGTCATGGGAAGACACTGAATGTGCTGTTAATAAGGAGTTACTCCTCTGCAAGCCCTCAAAACGGGAGCAATATGACGAGGCATCGACTCCACAAGATGTTGGAATCGTTCTGAAGGGATCTGGACCCAAGCATCTTGTCCTGCTAGCCACAATTGGTCTTGTGTAGTTAGTGCGGGGTTCATAGAGCGTACACCAGCATCGGAAGCATGCCATAAATTCTCGACTGGATAAATATTGGGGGATCTACAGGGCCAATCCATTTCACTGGAGTGCCCCTCGAACAACCTGCATGACACCACAGAGCGGTGACAAGGAGCATTTTCCTGTTGAAACATGGCATCTCCATCAGGCTACTCCAGGGCCAGAAAGGGATGAAGATAATAATAATAATAATAATGTCCACATAACGTGCACCTGTCAGCGCTTCCTGCAGCTGGAAAAAGGGGCCTAAATTGCGACCATGAGAGTGCCACCTAGATCAAAACTGAGCCACTTCCCACCTGGACACAACCTTGTTGGCACGCAGGATCCATAGCTTCGTGGGGCATACGCCATACAATCATGCGACCATCAGCTCAATACAACTTGAACTGGGATTCATCGGACCATACCACACGCCGCCACGCTTCCACGGTCCATTGCCGAAGTTCGTGGAACCATGCTCGTCGTTGAGCTCTGTGTCGAGGTGTCAGCGAAGGGACACGAGTAGATCGTCAGCTGGTGAAGCCTATTCGGTACAGTTGCCTCCTTGCAGTCATGGTAGAAATGAGTTACTGGATCCCAACATTCAAGTGGGCGATGATTTGACTCACAATCGCCCGTCGAACGTCCAGTATAGTTCTATGGAGACGATGTGATATCCGTTCGTTAAACACCTGTGGTCTTCCCGTGCGGTGGTTTACGCGGGTGATAATATTCTCCCTGCGATATTGAACATCCACCCGCGACACTGTTGACCTCGTAAACCTGAATTCGCGTGTAATCTCCGCAATGATGCCTTTGCTGGCGAGATGTAGTGTTTATAGTGCACTATGTCTTCTGGTATGGGCTATATCAAATTTGTTACTTTCATTGACCTGTCTCAGTCTCATCCTTGGCTTTGACAATGTGAAAGTGACTGAGGTATGAGTGATGCTAGTAATACAATTCCTTATGCAGCCAGTCCCTGTTATGAATGGTGTGAAAATATCGCTCATAGGGTTGGTTGTTGCATGCATTTCAGTGGGCTTGGCAGACTGATATGTAATAGCAACAGCTGACTCAGTGAGGAAAGCAACGGGAAACTACCTCACTCCTCATTTCCCTAGTACGCCTCTTCAGTGACGCCTAGGCTATTTATGACAGCTGTTGGCGGAGCTGCGAGTATCAAACCAGCCTTCGGGCTGAATACCCAACATACACATACACTCCGCAATGCTACGACCCGTGCGCCGTGCGCCGATGATCATCCCATGTTCAGTTTTCTAATGGGACATCCCTTCCCGTGACTTTTGGCCACTCAATGTGTAGGTATTTGTACCAGGAAATTATTTGATAATAAGGCACGACTAGATATGTCGGAGAATAAATGTCTTCAGTACAGTGTACACTCGGCGTAGACCTGATCTGGGTAGAGAAAGTGGTTCTAGCCACAATGAGTTTCAATTTTTTTAAACTGAATTTATTCACGTAAGGTTCACCTTACTATTGTGCTTGTTACATTGAAGTTGTTTCCATAGATTCTCCTTGATGGACAGCGACACAAAAAACACGATATCTCGTGTGCAGCAACCGAATCATGGAACCACGATCCCTTATAGGCAGCTAACAAACCGTGGAAACATGATCCCTCGTGTGCAGCAACCAAACCATGGAATCACGATCCTTTGTAAGCAGCAACGAAACCATAGAGCTGCTATTATTTGTAAGAAGCGATGGGTCGTCGTTGATTCTTGAAGGTCTCAGCGCAGGGAAACCACTCACTGATTATATTACGCGAGTGTCCATATTTAACTAACTTCTGAGTGTCGGAATGATTCACACAAACCACAGCACTTCGTGAATTGTAATTGTTGACTCAGTTACAATTTAGAACCTAAACGTAAAATTAGAAAAATAAGTTGCACTTGCGAAACTTGTGGTGGCTTTCCACAAGAAAAGAGTTTCACTTCTATCACTTGCATAGAGTATTTATGCCAAATTAATATATGCACTGATCATAGAAACTCGTCACAACACAGTTTAATCCTATTCACGTTGAGAAATAGAACGTCTGATGGAATAACTGCACTTTTAGAATTATAATTCTAAAGAAACCGAATGTATTGCAGCGACCTACTAGAAGCACAGTTCACTTGAAAATTTCACTTGCATGACATAATAATAATAATAATAATCGTATGGCCTCAGCTACCGCTTGCAGACATTTCGATTTGACGCCATCTGGCTGTCTGCTCGTCAATTTCGACGTTCCGGTTTACTCTGTCTGCCATCTAGCAGACCTAGAGTAAACCGGATCTCTCTTGGGCGTCTATGGCTGAGATTTAATTAATTTTGTCGGGTAAATACCAAATGTATCACCAGAGATCTTTTACATGCCGACATCGTACGACATGGAGTGTCGAATGGACTTTTTTCCGCCCTTAAAAAATCCGACTACCTCTGCCGGGTTTGAACCCGCTATCTTGGGATCCGGAGGCCGACACTCTACCACGGACCCACAGAGGCAGCTACTTGCATGACATGAATGTCTATAAGTGCACTTGTGTCCATGTAGTGTAAATCACTAGGAAATTTCGCTATCATTCCTAGCTACTGCATTCTATTATTATTAATATTATTATTATTATTATTATTATTATTATTATTATTATTATTATTATTATTATGAAAAGTATGTTCGAAGGAAAACAACAAATCACTTTCACTACCGCATTTGATAGAATGTCTAAGTGAATGCTTAAACGTTTGTTGTACGAAAGGTAAGTCTGAATATTCTGTTATTCACATCGGAATGTTAAAGTTTAAGTCAAGTTCACTTGGAAAAATCACTATTATGGCTTCTAGCACACAATCAAATGTTAGTTATATAAGTCTCAGAATCACCTTCTTCAATTTACAAGTTCTTCAACGAGGTTCTACTTACTGAAAGCTTACAAGTACCGTAACGCCAGAATTATTCTATGTTCCACAACTCGCACGTTTTTTTTTTTTTTTTGGCATAATCTCGCCCTGCAGGCTGACCCTGTATCATGCAGCGAACGAACGTCGTCGTGTTGCCGGTGTGAACTTGCGTGCCAGGACCATAGTTCTACCTCTGACGTAATGTTTTATAAAATCTTGAATATCTCCGTAATCCCTTGATCGATTTGGGAGAAATTAGCACGAGGATAATTTTCAAATGTGCACTATTAATAATTGCCCTTGTTTCTGAATTGATACTTCAATTGGTTTAGAATGTATGAAAATTCCTTGGATGGATGTTTCCAGACTGTATGACGCTACCTGTCCTTGACACCTCGCTGGACGTGGGAAGACGAAAGTAACGTTGTGTGGGTTGACTACTTGCCCCTGCGAGCCTTAGTTAGTATGAACTCTGAAAATACACTCGTTATACTTCATAAATTCTTTTTTTTCTTTTTTTTTCTAGTTGCTTTACGTCGCACCGACACAGACAGGTCTTACGGCGACGATAGGACAGGAATGGGCTAGGAGTGGGAAGGAAGCGGCCGTGGCCTTAATTAAGGTACAGCCCCAGCATTTGCCTGGTGTGAAAATGGGAAACCACGGAAAACCATTTTCAGGGCTGCCGACAGTGGGCTTCATAAATTCGTTATGGCGTATTTTATTTAAGAAATACTTGATATATATGGTCAGTCCAGGTACAATAAGCCCATTAAGCCTACGCAAAGTACTTAGAGGCATACATTTAACTTCATTTGTGCCCATATTTCTTTCATTCTTTTACTGTGGGTTTCCTTTCTTGTCTTCAGACCAGGTTGTTCCAGTCTTCTTCTTTGATCTTTCCTCTTGGTCAACTTGCCATTTGCGAATTTTGATCTGAAGGCTTCCCTGTCCTCGACATCTGCTGGTGTAATTCCTGCCTGTTTCAACTCGTTTTTGATTTCACCAATCCATTTCATTGTGTATTTTTTTTTTTGCTTTACTTCTGTTTTCGTAGAATTACCTGTTTGGTAAATCTGTCTGGATGCATTCTTTTAATATGTCCATAGAATCTTAGCCTGCGTTTTCTAATGTCACTGGGAATATTTTTGTATTATTTGATTTCCTGTGTGCCTTTAAGTTAGTATTTTCCGTCGGTGAGTTTTAGACCTAGAATCTTAGGATTTTGCGTTCCTTTTTCTCTATGTTGTCAATGTCTACATTCCTGCTCAAAATTAGCGTCTCTGATCCACAAAGACATTCTGGTTTAATGATTGTATTGTAATCTCAGCTTTGTGTGCTTGGGAATACATTTTCTGTTACAGATATTTTGGGTTAGTCGATATGCAGTTCCCACCTATTGGCATCTAATTTCATTGGCTTTCGTTTCGAGTCCATTTTCCTGAAATTTTTCACCAAGATACTTAAAGTGTGATACTCGTTTAATTTTGCCATATTTTGTCTCCACGAATGTTGGTGCTTGTTTCTTGCAGGTCATGAATTCTGTCTTTTAAAAAAAATATCTGAAGGCCGACTCTTTCCACAGTTTCTCTCAGGAGTTCAATCTGACTTCGGGCTGTTCAGATGTATGGGGTTAATATTGCTAGTTGGTCCGCAAATGCTAGGCAATCTATCGCTATTTTTCCTCTGCCTAATGTGATTGGTTGGTGAATTTTGATGACCAATTTCTGTTGCGCAATTCTTGTATCACTTTTTCAAGGACGCAGTTGAAGAGTAAATATGAGAGTCCTCTTCATAATATTTAGTATTATTAATATTATTATTTCACGGTAACATAAATTCAAGTTCTCGTTGCGAAGTGGTGCAGGTCTTTCCAGTTACAGTCCCAGTCGAGTTGAGCTGCATGAACCATTTTAACCACACACCAGTCCTCCTGCCTATCTTAAATTTCTAGCAGTACCGGGAATCAAACTCGCACTTCCGAGGATGGCAGTCAATACTGCTAGCTGTTGTGCTACGTAGGTGGACTAATTTATGGTAAGTTAATCTCTGGAATGGGTTTTCTGATTGTTATGTCATGCATTCCCAATGCTTATTGACATTTCTCCAGTAATACCTTCCGACAAAGTGATTCAGTTCTTCTGAAAGAATGTTATGTAACAGTGGCATTTCGTTAACGTAAGGCAGGAGTACCATATTTTGTCCCCTTAGCAGATTTGAACTCGTATAAATTCAGGAATATTATGGATAACTCTAGAAATTGGTATTTATACATCACTGAATATACTGTACACTTAGGGAGAGTTAACAATGAAACTCTTATAAACGTAAACACTACAAAACTAAAGAACACTTGTTCACAATTTCGTCCCCCATCAAATTGACGAAATGTACAATTCATTTTAATATATTTTTTCTTTCCGACCTTACCGGACACTTTCCATATAATGATTTACTTGAAGGCCATTAAATGAAAATGTTTTCTTTTAGCGTAGTCTTTTAGCGTTGCTCGTACGATGTTAAACGCTTTGGATGCACGCTTTTAACCCATTATCTTGTCCCTCACTGCCTTAATAGCCTCCTTATCCCACTGTTTGCGTTTTCCTATCTGAAAATAATAATAAACATAAATAACAAACAAAATGAAGGAGGTGAAATTACGAACATACCCTGATTTATTATAATGGCCGCTGCAGTAACTCACGCCAACCACCTCACTGTAACGATCACACTCCAGGAACTACACCACACGACTGAAACGCAGTCCAGTATTTCACACACGTATCAGTGCTCACTCTAGGAATAACAAGCTCTTAATTGGAATACTGCACTAACTCAGCTCAGCATGAAATATGAATCCTCTTTGTACACGTAAACTAAACATGGTGCTCACAACTAACTCTCACAACAAGACAACGGGTTGAAGCTACGCGTGAGCGTGCGTCTAAACATTAGGTACCAACCGTACAAACTGAAAATCCCTAGAGGGATGAAATTCTGTGTGAGGACGTAATTTGGTCCCCCTACCTTACGAAGGGAGAAAAGCGATAACAAATTTCGTGATCCCCTCAGATTTTAAAGATGGTATCTCCGAGGAATTGAGAAAACTCTCTTTGTGTTCAATTGTATATTCCATCCTTTTCCCATCCGCATTCATATATTAAGGGTGTTACGCGTTACAGATAGTATTTCTCGTAAGTGATGACCATGGGGAACAGGAACAGTGGACAATGCAAAGAACTGATTGTCTATTGTGACGCCATTAGGTGTGGTTACGGTTGTTTTCCTTATATTACTGGGAATTGTTTGGAAACGCTTATCGAATGCATTGTGTGTTCGTCTTGGGTGATACGATTGTCATTTCCTTTACGTGTAGTATGGAAAGTAGAAAAGCAAGCTGTCCTGCTTCCTTTCCAGTTTCGTGAAGTTATTTCTGGCAAGTAATAATGCGTCCACCTCTCTGGTGTAGTAGTTTGTGTGAGTAGTTGCTACCCCCGGAAGGCCGGGTTCGATTCCCTGCTCTGCCACGAAATTTGAAAAGTGTTATGAGAGCTATAACGGGGTCTGTCAGCCTAGGGAGGTCAACTGTGTACAGTGGGGTTCGATTCCCACCTCAGTCATCCTTGAAGTGGCTTTCCATGATTTCCCACTTCTTCTCCAGGCAAATGGTACCTAACTTAAGGCCACGGCCGTTTCCTTCCCTCTCCCTTGTCTATTCCTTCAGATCTTCCCATTCCCAACAAGTCCTCTGTTCAGTATAGCAGGTGAGGCCCCCGGGAGAGGAACTGGTCTTGCTCCCCAGTTTTATCCCCCGACCCAATGTCTTACGCTCCAGGACGCTGGCCTTGAGGCGGTAGAGGTGGAAACCCTCGCTCAGTCCGAGGGAAAAAACAACCCTCTGGGGTAAACGGATTATGGAAAGAAAGAAAGAATGTAATATTGCTCCTCATAGGAATATATTGGGAACTAAATTAAATAATTAAACTAGTGACCGACAATATTTGACCACCATTACTCAAAGTTATGAAAAATCGTCTGCCTATCCCTTGATATTTCAATGTCGGACGAAAAAAAACAACCCAAATTCTCATAGCATAAATTGTTGAGAATACATGGGTAAGTAGTGTAGTTATATCCGGCTTCAACCATCGGTCACCACTGATTTGCATTTTGGGGCTGTCGGCCAGTGACATATTACCTACCAGTAGTTTACCTAGTCTTTTCTTAAATGATTTTTAAAAAGTTGGGAATTTATCGAATATCTCCCATGGACCGAGCAAGTGGCTGTGAGGTTTGGGTCACGTAGCTAACAGTTTGCATTCGGGGGATAGGGGGTTCGAACTCTACTGTCGGCAGCCCTGAAGATGGTTTTCCGTAGTTTCCCATTTTCACACCAGCCAGATGCTGGGGCTATACCTTAATTAAGGCAGCAGTCACTTCCTTCCCACCCCAAACCTCTCTCTATCCCTTCGTTTCCATAACATCTAAATGTGTCGGTGTGACGTGAAGCAGACTGTTAAGAAAATTCCCTTGGAAATTTACTACAATCACTAATTCTTCTTCGTATAAACGAATATTTGACCCATTTTCTCCTCTTTAATGGCATAAGTCTATACTTATAATATATATCTGCTGTATTTGTCTGTGCAGCGCTTCAAATTACGTTTCAGTCTGTTGCCTAAATGAACAAAATTTTACGCCTCGCACAATCATGTCTGAAGTTCGTCAACATTATTTACTGACAAAGGGTTGTCATACAGAATCTATAGTTTTATCATGTTCTGCACATTTTTAATGCGTAACAAATCTGGGGAGCCAGTAAGCCATTACATGTGAAATCGGGGGTGTAAGTGAAAATTCTAACTAATCGTATAAGGTATTTCTTTCTTTTTATAGTTTGACGTATGTATTAATTAGAGGCCGGATGTTTAGCAGTAAGAGTTTAGAATACAAACTAACCTGGGGTAGTAGGAAGTGCCGCCTAGCCCTCTATTTCGTAACGTAACGAGAGTAGCATATCTTCTAGGGGTTCTAATAGGCCGGACCCCTAATGTCTATGCAAATCTAATAACAAAGCTGTTGTCCGGGCAAGAGTATACTTGTGACTCGTTTCAGTTTTGCATTCCTATCTATAAATGTCTAAACATCCGGATTATAACAATAATTGCACATTACTGTATTTTAGTAACAAGTGGACATAACTGTACTGGAGAAAAGGGAATGATTTATCCTCAAATTTTTCTAATACATTCTCGGGATGTTTTGTGAATTTTCGATTTTCTAAGGATCATTGGGGTATCAGATTCTATGGTACTAAGTCATAAGACCCTGAGGTGACTGGAATAGCCTCATAAACTCTGTTAGTACCGGACTTATGACCCTCGGAATACACTTAGAATGCCAAACTAATGTACAGTGTTTTGCAGGTTTTAATTCAAAATGACTGTATATTGATGAACAATTAAATTAGGGATCGGTTTAGCGAAATGACTGTACGGTACGACAGTAAAATATAATACTACGAGGACCGTTCACATGGGATGAAATTCAACCCCTGGAATATCCTCCAACACCCATTTGTTACCCTAAAGCACCCTGCGAGGGACCTTTACCTAAAGAGAAAATATGCGCCGACATATCGCCCCCCGGATAGTGGTCGTTGAGGATTCTTTTCTGGCCCTAAAAATCACCGGACCTAAGTCCTATAGAGCTAATACTGAATACTGTCGAGAGAGATGTGTTCGCCCCGGGTCCTATCTCCATGCATTATGGGAGGCTATGTGACGTTTATGGACACGTAAGGCTCCCTAATGTTTCTAGTATCTTGTGGAGTCCAAGTCTCATCGCATTGCCACAACCATTAGATGTTTTACGAGACACTAACCAGGTATCTCTAATTCAATTACTCGTCGGTATATAATTAACCAGACTTCCACCTGTAACTTATTAGTAACTAGCTGATATACCCGTGCTTCGCTACGGAATTCTCAGAAAGACTGTCTTTGTGGTTTTCCTACCTGAAGTCGTCAGGAATGTAGTGATTAAAAGCAATGTTATATAAAATATTCGATCAAATTAATAAACCGCACATTTTCTCACTTTTGACGAACAGTACCACGGTGCCGATCTAACAGTCCAAAGTTCCAGTGCTGCAATGACCAGCCCGCAGACAGCCGTAAACACTTCTCTGCCATCATTCAGTTAAATATGCACACTGCTCATTCCAATCAGTGCCTCAGAGTAGGAATTAAATAGCTCGAATGCTATGATGAACCAGTTTGTTACGTATCAGTAGTATCAGAAGTTTATCTAACTCCCCAGCTACTTCCCGCCAATTTTCAGGCAGGCTGTTATACTCGGTACGACTGGGTGAGTTGGCTGTGCAGTTAGGGGCGCATAGCTGTGAGCTTGGATCCGGGAGGTAGTGGGTTCGAACTCCACCGTCGACAGCACTGAAGATAGTTTTCTGTGGCCTCCAATTTTCACACCAGGAAAATGCTGGGGCTGTAACGTAATTAACGTAGGGGCTGCTTCCTTCCCACTCCTAGCCCTTTCGTATCCCATCGTCGCCATGAGTCCTATCTGTGTCGGCGCGACGTAGAGCATTTAAAAAAACTCGGTATACAGCAGTAATTCCATCTATCGGAGATCAATGGCAACAGAGACATAAAGCAAATCACAACAAACAATGGTCAATGTAATGTTATTGTTGATCAATGTTATGAGCTTTTATTCAGTTTTATTTCGACTCTGTAATATAAGGCCGTCTTATAAAATTAATTATAGCGTAGACTGTAGTTCCTTAATCCCCGACTTTACATACTGATTTTCATTCAATTCTGTTTACCCATTTTCTCGTGACGGCGCTGATATGATCTTAGCAACAAAAATACATATTCATGAATATCTCCCTTATCATAGCCGATACAGTCAAAATGTATAAGACATAAATGATCGGAAATGTAATACTATGTAACTTTATTTATATAGTAATTGTCCATAAGACTACTAATAACACAAATATTCGAGAATTAAATTTTGGGCCTTCCCCTACACTACCATTCCGTTCAGCGTGAATAAAGTTATTTATGGCCTAGATTGTAGCGACTTGTTTCCCGACTTTGCGTACCGGTTTTATTTACGATTGGACAACTAATAACAAATATTTGAGAATTAAATTTTGGGCCTTCCCCTAAACTACCATTTCTTTCAGAGTGAATAAGATTATTTATAGTTTACATTTTAGTAACTTATTTTAGAACTTTACGCACCGGTTTTCATTAAGATAGGATCACTAATAATATAAATATTTGAGAATTAAATTTTAGGCCTTCCCCTAAACTACCATTTCTCTCAGTGTGAAAAAGATTATTTATGGCCTAGATTGTAGCGACTTATTCCCGGACTTTACATACCGATTTTCATTAAATTCTCTCCAGCCGTTTTCTCGTGATGCGTGTACATACATACATACATACATACATACATACATACATACATACATACATACATACATACATACATACATACAGACAGACAGACAGACAGACAGACAGACAGAAATTACGGAAAATTTAAAAAATGCATTTCCTTATTACTATGGACGTGACTGATACAGAAATATGATTATTTTCAAATTTTGAGCAATGTGCAGACAAAACTCTTCTATATATATAAAAGCAAGTCGGGCTGGAGCGATGTATATATAAATATTTAAAAATGAAAAAAGACGTGAATTAATGAGGCACTTCCAGAAATCTCAGAAATTTGAAACTTGGTACGAGGGAAACTGATGACCCCAGGATCCCTAGAAAAATCGGAAATTCTCAAAATTCCCTGAAGGGGGCACGCTGGGGGGGCTCAAATTTTGGGCTCAGTATAAGAACACAGTCGTATAGTATATCCAAAACGATAACCTATAGGTTTCGTGGGCTAAAAATTTTCGGGAATTTCCTCATTTTTATCCCCCATCTCCCCAAATCAAGATGGCGGCACAACCTGCGAGACGAGGTAGACAATTGAAATTTGGTGACATTATAGCTTTTGGTCCCTAACCGACGGGAAAATTCCAAGATGTTCAAATTTTTCACTTTTTACCCCCAAAGATATCGAAATATGGAGGCAATTTTAATGACTGTGCAGACATTCCTTTTGAGCTATTTTTTAGCTAAACGGTAAGTCGTATCACATAACGGATGGCACAATGTCGCTTCAATTCGGAGTGATCTACAACTTTTGTCCTGTGACATTTTGTCGTATCTCTCTCCCTTATACGTAAAATTTGGCCGTATTTCTGGATTGTTCGTAAATTTGGTGATTTTTACAAGTATATTTTATTGTTTGACACACTTATAAGAATGATAGGATCATCACGTTGTGTGCGCACATTGGTACGATTAAGGGACATATGTGTACCAAATTTCATGATTCTAGCTTATACATAAGTAGGCAAAATGTAATGTAAAATGTTAAAAATGCACCCAAATTTCACCCTATTCAAAATTTGAACTCAATTTACCCCCTTAATATGGGAGATACGACGAAATGGTTTAGAAACAAACATGTATAGCGATAAATGAGGCGTCTGATGGCGCAAACCGTTTCCTAATATCATAAACCGTTTAGGAGATATTAATCTCGAAGTGGAAGTCTGCACTTTTCAACGTGCTCATGCTTATCCGTCATCTATATAAATAAAATCGTAACGACCGTGTGTCTGTACATTGATTATTTTGGCGAAATTTCCGTACAGTTATCCGTTTCAGGTGTAATAATGACCATCTGCATCATTTTTAGCTTTGGTGTCTGTTTGTCTGTTTGTTTGTCTGTTTGTCTGTTTGTCTGTCCTATAACTTGAAAACTACTGGATATATTTCCACCAAACTTCATATTTAGAATCCACCTGTCCTTGGGTAGGTTTTAGCGCAAAAAATAAAATCGTAACGACTGTGTGTCTGTACATTAATTATTTTGACGAAATATCCGTACAGTTATCCGTTTCAGGTGTAATAATGACGATCTGCATCATTTTTAGCTTTGGTGTCTGTTTGTCTGTTTGTTTGTCTGTTAGTCTCTTTGTCTGTTTGTCTGTCCTTCTATAACTTGAAAACTACTAAATATATATTTCCACCAAACTTCATATTTAGAATCCACCTCTCCTTGGGTAGGTTTTAGCGCAAATATCGTTTATAAATCCCTGAACTGAGTGGGGATTTTTACGAAACCGAAACCGTGATTTTGCACTCCCTCAAAGTATACACAACCGAACTTAATGGAAATCAACCTGCCTTAAGGAAAATTAATTTCTAAACCTGTTTTTCTCATGTGCATCATTTCGATAACAGGATTTAGTAAGGGAGATATCATTAACGGACCGTTTTTCGGTACAAATCCCAGCGGACTTAACGCAAGAGCGGGTGCGTGTAAAGCGTACTTCTTACAACTTGAAAACTAACAAGATATTTGAACCAAATTTTATATATAGCATCCATCTATCCAAGGGTAGGTTTCCTTGGTGTCTGTTAGTTAGTTTGTTTGTTTGTTTCTTTGTTTGTTTGTTTGTTTGGTCTGTTTGTCTTTCTCTAACTTGAAAACTACTGGATATATTTCCACCAAACTTCATATTTAGAATCCACCTATCCTTTGGGGAGGTTTTAGGGCAAATATTGTTTCTAAATCCCTGAACTAATTGGGGGTTTATACGAAACCGAAACCGTGATTTTGCACTCCCTCAAAATACACACAACCAAACTTAATGGAAATCTACCTGCCTTAATGGAAATTAATTTCTAAACCTTTTCTTCTCATGTGCATCATTTCAATCACTTACAGGAAAGATAGTATGATCAAACTCTACACGAACATTGGCCCACCCAGTACCCATATGTGAGCCAAATGCTATGTCACATAATTATCCGAAAAGTAATGCAATGTAAGATAATCTTACACAAATTTCAACCTATTCAACGTTTCTGATTCAATCTGACCCATGAATAGATTAGATGCGAGAAAATGTCATAGGACCAGCCATTTAGATCGCTAAATACTGCGCCTTACGGTACAATCCTTTGTCGATATGACGTACCGTTTAGCAGCAGTTAATCTGTAAATGAAGGTCTGCAATATTGTATACATTCATATACTTTCGTATGTCCATCTGTATATATTCATTGATGTCGATTTGTAGCGATCGAGAAAGGATGTGTCTGCTATTGTAATCAGTACTCCCTACACCGACTTTGACTGCTGGCAGTAGGAATGGGGTCCTTCTCCAACTCCTGTGTAACTGGCATTAGTAAGGAGGGCCTACCATTTTAATGAATAATTCACTTTTCGATTTGTCTTGCAGAAGGCAAGGGATCATGCAGTTTTGTTCGAAAGTCCCCTACTCTATTGTGTTTGGCTCTAGGCCAGGGTACCCGCCATTATAAACAAATGTTCCAATCTAAAATGTGACTAGCATTAGGCATAGTGGCCTGCTATTTTCATGGAAACTCACTAATTCTGTGTGACTGGCAGTAAGCTGGCTAGCAGCAGTAAAAAGGGACTGTCATTATAATGATAACTGCACAACTCAATTTTGACTGGTGGTAGGGAAGTTGCCTGGTATTATAATAAAAACTCCTCAACTGTAACCTGTCTGAAAGTAGGAAATGGGTCTGCCATTGTAACTAAAACTCCCCAAATCGATTGTGACCGCGCAGTAGGCATTGGGGCCTGCAATTATAATGTAAACTTGCCAACTCGATTGTGAATGGCAGTAGGCAAGTGAGCCTGGCGTTATCATCACAACTCCGCAACCCTCACTTTACATTGGAAACAGCGTATGTGGACCTCCCCATGCTATTTCTCGGATAAGGCCAAGAGACATGCAATTTTAAAACAATCTCATTTGCTGCACGCACAGTATTTACGTCGATATCCGTATACAGTGTAGAATACCGTAGCGAAGCACGGGTACATTTGCTAGTATTACATATATAGATTACTATTAGTAATTTACTACAATCGTGGCACTTGTAAATATTTCTTAATTTTTCAGATCTTTTGTTGATGTGAAAAAGTAAATATATTAAGTAGAAGGATAATTAATACCAAAATTCAACTTCTATGGGAATTATTTCAATTTTTCAACAATGCGTAATGTCCAAGGGAGTAAGCACATAAAATATCACACACAAAAAATTATTAGTTATTATTTTATACTTTACTGAACCTAACACAATATCTAATTTAAATAATTTGCGACGAAACAAGTAGGATACTGTCACCCCTCCAATTTAACCACGTTATAAGCAGGGAGTAAGTTGCAAGTTTCAGACATCGATGTCGTGTTGCTAGCACACGAAAGCTTAGTTACATTTTGTTTTACATTTATACCTACCTCAATGTGTCACAATCATTCTACTTTCAATAGGTCTGCTTACTTCCTTATTATGTCGAAAATTTCCCTCAACACTTTTTCGGGCTTCGAAGTTAAGAATTTAATAAATCTTTCAGGAAAATATTAAGGCCACGGAAGACAGTTTTTCACTGGATGAAAAGGTGCTTACACTTGTATTCTTATGCTTTATTGCTTCTGAGCCCCAGTTTCGAATACCTCAATTTAGCTTTCGCAGGGAGTTTCTACACTTCTTTTTATTTCTTTGGTTATATTGGGGGTATCAGGTTACCTGGTACCGATTTATAAGTTTCTAGAGTACTCATTATTGCATGTTTATTTTTATATCTACATTCATAAATCGCTACACTTCGAGCTACATTTTTTAGTATAGATAAGTATTATCTCTTAAAACTACATTCAAGTACGCACAGAGATGTATCTATACTATGAATGAAAATGAGATGGTGTTTGTTTGTTTGTGTTTGTGTTTGTGTTTGTGTTTGTGTTTGTGTTTGTGTTTGTGTTTGTGTTTGTGTTTGTGTTTGTGTTTGTGTTTGTGTTTGTGTTTGTGTTTGTGTTTGTGTTTGTGTGGGAAGGATATAACTCGAAATCCAGGGTCATGCAGAGGATACTATTTTTGATATACGTAATTTTGCCGTTTCATAATAGTGGGGGAATTTACCTGGGCACGTCTCCAATTTGGACAATTTTGGCCCTACATCAACTAATATAACAGGCAAAGGGTTGTCCATACCGAAAAATACAGTGCGCTGTGTGACCTTAAAGTTACATTTTCTACAGTAAACGTTATATGCATTTTTTCGTAACTTTAAAGATTTTCCGAGATAAATTCAGTTATCTTGTGATTTTGGCTGTGGTTGCTGAGACGAATAGACTACTCATTCCTCGTGTAAGTCATTGTTCGTTTTTAAGCAGGTCATCTGAAGAACATATATTTGACGAAACAAACGCAGAGCTACTACTTTTAAACAGCTTCTACTTTGAATCAGCTACAAAAAAAATAAAAGAAGCAGCTTCATAAACACATTGTTTTAAATGCGTCCACTTAACAGCTTCCATCTAAGGAACACAGAGAACCTTGTGAAGCATGGAATAAACCAGAGTGTAACGCAGCTTCTGCTGATTCTACTCCGACTGCTCCTGGCTGCTTATCTACTTTTCCGCTACGAAACTTCTGTCTCTGGTCAACGACAGAAGGGGAGAGTAAGGAATTTGTCCGGACGTCATCCCCGAACTCCGATTAATGAAATGTCCAAGTTGTCGTATGTACGTCATCCTACATATAATCTTCCTCTTGTAAAACCTTCAATTATTACGTTCCATATATTTTTATTATCTTTTGTTAAATGCTAAGTACGACTATACCCTGTAAACATGTATTGTACACTTGTATAACCTTAAATACGTATTGTGAATACGTCTAACCTCAAAATCTGAGCAGTCAAAAACTGTAGAAAACTTTGTAATATTCGTACATTGGGTATAATCCACTATAATTCTCATACATATGGATGTTTCTGGAAACTTACTGTAATGATTTATTTTCCAGATACTTTTCAAAAGATCCTGAATATGATATATTTCGCTATGTGTGTTTGTAAACTGCAATCAAACATTCGAGTTTGATCTACTTCAATCGAGAGTAGTATGTTCCGATGTGTTCCATTTAAAGTGTTTCAAGAACATTTTTAGAAGTCGATATTTGTAGACTGTTTGTCGATCGGTATATATATCGATCTGACAGGACGAGAGACCAGAGAGTGGGAGCACATGAGAGTTTGTTACAGAGAGAGAGAGAGAGAGAGAGAGAGCGGGAGTTAGTGGGAGAGTGTAGAGTGTGGGTTAGAGTGAGTTACAGGGAGCTGAGGATTTGGTTTATATCTGAACTTGTCAGAGTCGATTTGAGTGAGAGAGTAGTCAGTCTTGCCTTGTGATGGTAAAGTGCATAATCAGTGTGTGGACTTGTTGATATCTGTACTTTTCAGTGTGATGGTGAACTGAATGATCAGTGTGAGGAATTGTTGATATCTGTGCTTGACAGTAAACTGCTTGTGTGTTTACCTTAATAGTGTTGTGTTATGTATAACTGTGTGTTGTTCAGGAATAAACGTAGCGGCAATAAAGCGGCTTTATGAAAGGAAGTGAACGTATCTCATGTGATATTTATTTACACCAAAATAAAATCGCATTGAGAACGACAAAGCGACGCTAGAAATCTGTAAATACTATGGTTCCTAGAATAGTCCATTTTAAGCCGAGATTGAAAATGACGAGCTAGACACATATATCGTCCCCACTATGGAAAACTAACGCAGGTGACAAACTAGGAAATGTTTAGTTCTGAAGTTTTGGTCTAGATTTTATTATTTATGTAATACCTACCCTCTGACAAAGTCTCACACCTGCAGCTCGTTCTGTATAGCTAACACATAAAACCAATCATTAAATATAAAATTTTATTTGACATGAGACATCACAAATTATTTCAGATCACCTAATTTTTTGGCAATTTAGAGATTCCTTAGTTTGCTAGAGGAGGGGGGGGGGCGATATTTTGGTCGCATTAAGCAAGGCAACACCTTCCTCATGAAAAATATGTTAATACTACAGAATAGCCAACATCAAAGACAAGGGGTTTCTAAAACAGATGATGTATAACAAAGTACTACAGAATCTGTCTAACCGTGATAAGTTATTATGTTCTTGTAGGAACACTTCACAGTGATGTCTTTTCTTAGTCATACGACATTTAAAAGTTCAACTTACCATATGTAGTAACTTAGGCCTATTGTAATCATTTATGTGAACCTCTTCTGGTGGAAATAATTATATAGCACAAACTAGAGTTAAGATAATATTTAGTGAGAAGTTTGAAATGTTTTTAATGTTTATTTGTCCAACCCTTGTCCAGTTTCTCTACGGGTACGAGGTGAGTTTTTATGACCAGATGCCGTTTCTGACGTCAACATCATCAGAGGAGTTAATCAGATGAAATGAATGACGTGCTATATGATAGTAGATAGGGAGAGGGCAAAAACGGTGCCAGAAAATAGCCTACTCCTGTCGAATAGCACCAAGGGCTCTGCTCGAGGCTTAACTTCCACATCTGACGGACCAATCACCATCAACAGCGGCATATTCCCTCATTCCATATGAGCACCGCGGGGAGGTTTGGAATTTAATCCAGGCTTTTGGAACGCAAATTAGTGATTAGAGATTGTATACCAAAACTTCCCCTATCCTGTCGGCCAGCGTTCAGAAGGTGAAAATGTTTTCGACAAACCGGATAACAACTGTGTCAGACATCAATGCCTTAACGATCAGGGCCACCAGGCGGGGTGAAGAGTTTATAATGGAATGAATATATAAATCATAAATATTATCTACGGTTATAGCCCCAATATAACATATGCAAAATAGGTTTTGTACTTGGATAATAAATAATAATCAAAAACAAAAGAAATAGCGCAACAGCCCCGAAGGTTCTTGTCTTACCAAGAGACCGCTTCTCAGCCCAAGGGCCTGCAGATTATGAGGTGTCGCGTTGTCACCACGACGAATTCCTCGGGCCGTTATTCTTGGCTTTCTAAACCGGACAACAATAATAATAATAATAATAATAATAATAATAACTACGGTTGCCTGTTGCATATATCAATTTATAATTTACTGTCTTCTCTTCTTTAACTTATCAGCTAGTACTTCAATGGTACGTGTTTTAAAAATACCGCATATGGATCTTACATGAACATTTACTCCCTGTCAATATTAGGAATTATGTATATAATACCTAACCTCAATGTTTATTGATAATATGTTTCATAATAATTATAAATGCGTTCAGCAAGTACCCTATATTATCAGTACGAGTTGGACGGCACTGTGATAAAATATATGGCAACAATAAGACGGAGGAGAAAATAACTGATATTCTAAATGTTATCACCGTCACTTCTAAAAGGGCTCATTATATTTACCGCATTTTCACAGTTGCACTGGATAACATTAAATATGTGGGATTTTTAAAATCTGACTGAGGATACATTTTTTATCAAGAGTTTATTTCTTTGTACGGACTTATATTACTATCCCACTTTAACAATTTCCAACATCCAAATTTGATATCACTATATACGCTTATGGTATTTCAGAGGGAAAATAAATTCTGATGTCCGTTTTATTTGTAGCAACACCTTTCACAACGTTCCCTGCTAGTATTTTACATTCTCCTCCTTCACCTTTGTATGAACAAATATAAAACATATACTTTTACTGTTCTTTTCTGTTTTCCTGTGGGAACCTACGAATGTACATTCACTAATAACTTTTTGTATTTCTTCCCTACAAGTAACATTTTTCAGAAGCAGTGTGTCACTTCACAGGTATCACACAGTTTACACAATAATCCCAACTGTAACACACAGAGCAGACATTGTATGTTTTTGTTTAGTATCAATCAAATCATAAATATTTCCTGATATAGTAGCATTCAGCATTTTACAAACACGATGGAAATTATCCCTTAAAAAGCAGTTTACTATTTCTTTTAAATAATGTCGTTTTTAATTCCAAAACTAATACATTATTAATCAGAAAATATGTTTAAAAGTATTTGTCAAAATTTATTTATTTATTTATTTATTTATTTATTTATTTATTTGGATCAGTCAAAATATTAAGATTTTTGAATGTTTTACATACCGATATATACAAAGATGTACGATTACTGTAGCTAATGCCACACTTCAATCTTAGGGATGTCCTTTCTCATAAATTATCTGAATTAAACAAAATTATATTTGTTTTACTTTAACTGTTTAAAATGTACACTTCACTACAGTTGATTAGCAAAAATATCATAAAATAAGAGATTCTCCTTTTTTTAATACACTAGCGATCCCTAGCGTGTTCGCCTGTACTTTTGCACTGGTAAAGCAGATTATAACAAGCAAATATTCGCCTTTGTTTAAATCGTAATAATTACGAAGCAGTCTCAGTACACTGCTACTCTCAGTTCATAAATAGTAGAAGCATAACAATCACAAGCGAAGAGTCTTAACTGCTTAACCAATGAGAAAACGAGATCGCTTCATGAAGCTGCAATTTTGAAGGTGCTTCAAGAAAACAGCAGTTTTTCCCAGCCGCACTGAGGAATGGGCGCGCGTTTGGATTCTACAGTTATGTGGTTGAGAGTGATAAGCATGCTCTTCCATATTATAGAATTGCTATGGCTGTAGTTTATTCTTTCAGCCATTTTCATTATCATCATTGTTTTAGTATCATATGGATATGCCGTATTCCTGTCTTTTTAATACAGTGTATGTTTAGAATTTATATTTAATGGGTTTATAATTCGCATTTCATTTCGCTTCATTATCTAAAGCAGTTAGCGTCATCTCAGAACGAAACAACTTCGAAGCAGCTGAGCGAAGGGAAGTGCATGACGTAATACGTACTGAAGGCCAGTGGGGATGCACGCTATTCTCACACCACACGACATTCAAGCATATATTTTAATTCAATAAATGCACGTACTTGAGTTACTTAATCGTGAAAATGTATTTATTCAGGATTTACTGCCGCAATTTTCCTTTGTCGATGAATAATAGTCTGGCTGGTATACTCTGTAAACTGTGTCCCATTCGCTCCGCATGATCCATGCTCCAAATTATATTAGGGGCGGATTTCTACGACAAGTCATATTTTTCCTTAACATTATATCATGTAGTGTTATATTTTCAATAAGTTTCCAAGCAGGATAATAAAATTTAAACGGGTGCCGTTGGGCATATAAATGCATATTTAGGCTGTTTTAATTTTGTAGCATATTTTGAACAAAATCTCATTATAACGATATACTTTGGTAATTGTCATCTGAGAATCGGAGTAAACTCTAGAAATTAATTTTCAAGGTAGACTGGAACATACTACTACGGAAGAACCATCGAAACGTAGTGTATAGAATGATTCAAACAGGTAATAGCTGTTGTTTCATGGTTGGGTCAATTACTTGAAATCGGGCTATTGTTTTCAAGGAAGCAGAGGAAATTCTGCACTTATTTTCTACAGATTTCCAGAAATTTTCTCCAAGTGATTTAACTCAATGCAAGTACGCTCCCATTACATCTTCTGATGTCGAAAGAAGTTTCTCTCTCACTCTACAAGACGATACTCAGCGACAACAGGGAAGGATTCTCATTCTACAATCTTAAGGTGCATGTGGTCATGAATTGCAACAGTCCTAATAATGGAGACAAGATCAAGTACGAAAGCTTCATTTACAAAGCACATATGTTGCGTATAACGTAAAACTGATTGAATACTGAACAGTGAAAGTAACTGTAGTGCTTATGTCTTCCACAGAGTCCATCATTGCCTAGGAGTAAGCAGTGAAACCTTAAAGAAATCGTGAACTATTCAGCATTATAGTTGATTTTTAGGTTAAGAATTTCGAAAATTTAAAACTAATTTTAACTCTGCATTACTTGCAGCCTGCAGCAATCGTTATAAAAGTGTTTCTCTATGTAATGCAAATTCTATCCATTAAATCATATTTTGACTTTGCATACATATTAGGTCATAGAAATCCGCCCCTTATTATTTTTGTTATTATTATTAATATTAATATTATTAGGCCTATTCTTCTTTCTTTCTTTCTTTCTTTCTTTCTTTCTTTCTTTCTTAATCTCGTTACCCTCCAGGGTTGGTTTTTCCCTCGGACTCAGCCAGGAATCCCTCCTCTATTGCCTCAAAAGCAGTGTCCTGGAGCGTGAGACTTTGGGTCGGTGGATAAAACTGGGAAGGAGGACCACTACCTCGCACAGGCGGCCTCACCTGCTATATTGAACAGGGGCCTTGTGGGGGGATGTAAAGATTGGAAGGCATGGATATGGATGAGGGAAGGTAGCGGTCGTGGCCTAACCCCTACACCACAGAGGCGGACATTAGGCCTATTATTATTATTATTATTATTATTATTATTATTATTATTATTATTATTGTACCGGGCGGTACACCTCTACGACGCAAGTTCAAATCTTGCGCCAATTGAAACTTCTCTACTGGAGAAACCCGGAACTTTAACAACTGAACTAACTCTACTGGTTATCAGAAGATGTCACTGTGTGTTTTTGATTTGCTTTTGTTTTTCATTGACCAAGAAGTGTGGACATTCTCTAACAGATGTCCCTACCAAAAACTATGATAAGGAACTCTGGTGCAAAGGAATGAACCTTCTTGGAGAAATGTTGTATTCATAAGTTTTGTCTTTCCTAAATTTTGTTCTGTGGTTTGTGGGTTGGCACCATTAATCCTTTCCTTCCGCCTGTTTTGAATTTAGTCAATCAGTAATTTCTGTAATTAATTTTCCTCCAATCATAGCTTTCTTCTTCGAATTTCCATGTGTAACTCTTAGTCAACCAATAAAAATTGAGTGGGTGTGTCTACTCATTCCTGAAAGGTCTCGAATTTTCCGCGAGGGTATAAAACTGCTGATTTTCTTGTCTCTGGGCCACTCTTATAACATCTTGCTCAGTGTGTGAATATGTAGCAGGGGGCGGGAAGCGCCTCGTTCTTCAGGCAGCCGTTCTTCAACAAGGTAATGGCCTTTTAACATCTGTATTTCTTGCTATCTCAGCAGTTTAACTCTCGGGGAAGGTTCGAAATCTTTAATATGTAACCTATATCTTTAAATATGTAAGCCTTTTCTACCCTTGTAAAAACTTCACATAACTTGAACTGTAATTCGGGGATAGAGAGTGCTTTACCCTCTCGAGCTCCCCTTCATTTTGAAGTTGAGGTGACTACGTTTCATAACCATTTCTTCTCTTCCTTAATGTATTAAAGTTTTCTCATACGAGTCACCTCCCTAGCTTGGGATTAGCCCCTGTGTAATTGGCCGAGAGCCACTTAGGTTTCAAAATGTGTATTTAGGAGTGCAAGTTCACGCCTCCAGTCCTCTCTGTACTTTGGGCCAGTAACTTACCCTGTTGTTTTTTCTTCATTGCGAAGGCCCTGTAGGTTGGGTACTAGTTACCCCTGTTTATTTATAAGTGTGCCTTAAGGGCAGTTAAGTGTACAGTCTGTTTATGGCCTTCTGATAGGCTTGAATTATTGAGAGCGGGTCTGCTCTTTCCTAAATTTGATCTCTGCGTGCCTCTAGGAGGCTTAACATTGTAATTAGGAGCAAGTGCTCCTTGGTATGATGGCGTTTTCTGCCCCTTAGTTAAAAAGGTACCTTGGCAAAGTTGGGCTTGAAGCTCAAAGATGTAAGGTGGGGCTTGAAGCCCAGGACTTGTAATGAACATTGGACTTGTTCTTTCATTTGGAAAATCATACTTGTACCTGGATTTTGCCTTATGGTAATTTCACCTAGTGAAAATATGTTTAATCGCCTCTAAATTTTAACTTTCCTGGTCTTGGACCTTATTGTTGGTTATTGGTTGACTTGCTGTTATTTGTTGAAGTCTAAAGCTTTGTTAAATCTTGTTAAGTATTGGCATTTTTGAAAATATAACCTTTCTTGAAATTTTAATTCGCTTTTCGGACTTGTAGTTAGACTCATTCCAGCCCGCACCTTCTTTCACCTCTGCCTTCCACGGATAACTCCGTAACAATTGTTGTTGTAGTAGTAGTAGTAGTAGTAGTAGTAGTAGTAGTAGTAACATTGTCTCCATGCAGTTACTGCAAGTACCGCCACTGTATGTAACCCGCCTGTCAGCTGCTAACTTCTCACGCGGCAGCCAGCCGTCGCGAGTGGAACAAGTAGCACCTGCACCTTAGAGCAACTGCTTGATGACGTCTCGTGTAAAGAACCAGTGCGTCAGTCACAGCCGGCTTTACGTGGCGTGCCCCAGAGTGTCGAGGGAACATAGCCCGTACATTTATGTACTGGATGAGAAGGCCGTCAATATTGTCTGTATGATACACATATAATTGCGGCCAGTGTTGCCAACTAATATTTTCATGATCCGCTATAGGATACAAAAATCCGCACAAGAAATTCTATCTCAAATAATAATAATAATAATAATAATAATAATAATAATAATAATAATAATAATAATAATAATAATAATAATAATAATAATAATAATAATAATTTTAAAAGTAAATGTCTGCACTCAGCTGATCTGTGAGTTTCACTGGGATTAACCCCCTGCCTGCGAGCTAAAACTTGTAGGCGTTTTACTGCCGGGTGCAAACTACTGTAGGTGAATCCTCTACCTCAAGGGCCACACACAGAACAGACCCGTTCATTAAACGGTCTTCCTTCATAGCATATATAAATATAATTGCTACTCTCTCACAGTTTCATTATCTGTCGTCATTAGTCAACTAAGAGATAAGTTCCCTTTCCCTACGCATTACAAATTTATGTTACCATGATCTCATAACATCAAATCCAAATACAGTAACATGTTTTCCTCATGTGACTGCTAGCTCCTGACAAGAAATACGGAATAGCTTGGAGACAGACTGGAGTACAAATTTAAAAAAGCGTAAAATGGATAAAACACTAAATTCCGCTATAATAAATCCAAAATTCCGCCAAAAAATCCGCTGTCCGCTAAATTATATTTTTCTCCGCCGACAGTCTTCTAATTCCGCCAAATTTAGCGGAAAATCCGCTAATTTGGCAACACTGCTTGCGGCCCACCTCAATTTAAACACTTTAATCCTTGGTCATAATTCCATACGAAGAACGGGTACGTTAGCAAGTTATTTATAATCAAGTCCACCGTCAAACATTCTAAGCTTTTGAATATGCCCTATTAACGTCGAATTGCAATTAAAATGAAATGGTACTTGATTTGAGAGGTATTGTGTATAAGCGAACTGTAAACATCAACAGTTCCTATACATTCACGTTCATACAGCTGGTCAGAAAATGGGATGCTCCCTTGTTTACCTCATCGTGAGCAAACAGGAGAACTTTGTTCCTGCTCATGTTCAATATTAATAACCGCATGTAACGTTGTCATCTAAAATATTGGATGAGCAGCCACTTTGGAGTTGGAATTTTTCAACTGTTCTTATCGTGGTTATTACATCATAGCTGTAAACTCGTCGAGCTAAAACAATTTCATCTCTCTGAACATCAAATGTTTTTTTGTATCAGCGAAACAGCAGTATGCTATGTTCGTTCTAGCCCTCATACAATCATTTCTTACGCCACTCTGGAGTTATAAAACCACAAATTGAATTCACCAGAGAGGAAACTTCGACCTGAAGGCTATATATCTCCAAGGATGTTTCCGCTTGCCAAATTCTGGAATAAATACACCTTTATGGTGAAGTTTATTATTTTTATAACTGTTAGGTTCTTTAGTCAGCCTAAACTAATTTAGAATCAATAAATTTACAAAATACCTGACAAAGAAACAACATAATTGTTTTAATTTTTTGCAAGCTGCTTTTCGTCGCACGGACACGGATAGGTCTTATGGCGCCGATGGGATAGGAAAGGGCTAGGAATAGGAAGAGAGCGTCCGTGGAAAACCATCTTCAGGGCTGCCGACAGTGGGGTTCGAACCCACTATCTCCCGAATACTGGATACTGGCCGCACTTAAGCGACTGCAGCTATCGAGCTCGCTCACATAATTTATAGAATGAAATGTTTCATTCTTGAAAGGACATCATCAGGTGCTATCAAATCTCACTTGAAATATTCAGAAATATATGAACATTTATGTTTTACTTTTGTCTAAATCCTTAAGGATGAAAATTTGGAACTTATCTTAATGAAGTCCTCTCTTCTCTCCACTCCACCATGGATTTTTGTCAAACCACTCTCCGTTATATTAAACAGCTTTTAAAATAATGATTTTGGTTTGATTTTTAAACATTCAAAATATTCATTTCCCACTTTGGATCTTGCATATTGTTACTTTTTTTTTTGCTAGTTGCTTTACGTCGCACCGACACAGATAGGTCTTATGGCGACGATGGGACAGGGAAGGGCTAGGAGTGGGAAGGAAGCGGCCGTGGCCTTAATTAAGGTACAGCCCCAGCATTTCCTTGGTGTGAAAATGGGAAACCACGGAAAACCATTTTCAGGGCTGCCGACAATGGGGTTCGAACCTACTATCTCCCGAATACCGGATACTGGCCGCACTTAAGCGACTGCAGCTATCGAGCTCGGTGGTTCCATATTGACCAGGCATTATTTTTTAATGCGGACCAGTCAAAACCAAAGTGGTGTAAGTCACATTTGTGTATTGTTAGCTAGTTAGATTTAATTGCTCTCTTTAATAAAGTCAGTTATGTAAATTTACTACCAATAATTAATTTCTTCTTATTAATCTACTTACCCTCCAGGGTTGGTTTTTCCCTCGGACTCACCGAGGGATCCCACCTCTACCGCATCAAGGGTAGTGTCCTGGAGTGTGAGACTCTGGGTCGGGGATACAACTGGGGAGGAGGACTAGTACCTCGCCCAGCCTACCTCACCTTCTATGCTGAACAGGGGCATTGTAAGGGTGAGAGGATTGGAAAGCATAGGCAAGGAAGAGGGAAGGAAGCGGCCGTGGCCATAAGTTAGGTACCATCCGGGCATTTGCCTGGAGGAGAAGTGGGAAACCACGGAAAACCACTTCGAGGATGGCTGAGGAGGGAATCGACCCCCCCTCTACTCAGTCGACCTAACGCGGCTGAGTGGACCCCGTTGCAGCCCTCGTACCCCTTTACAAATTTCGTGGCAGAGCCGGGAATCGAACCCGGGCCTTTGGGGGTGACAGCTAATCACACTAACCACTACATCACAGAGGCGGACAATAATTAATTTACAAGGTAATAATGCCGGCGTTTACAATACCAACAGGAAATATACTACAAACAAGATAAACTGACTTATCTGGTTCAAGCCACTTTCATTAAAATATTCAGAATATTAACAATATAATTCAACTTATCTAATTCTTACCGGTGACTCTTTTGTATTCTGAACAATCTGTAAGAAAAATTTGGCTATTTCTTCAGTATCATCATCATCATCATCATCATCATCATCATCATCATCATCATCTGTTTACCCTCCAGGGTCGGCTTTTCCCTCGGACACAGCGAGGGATCCCACCTCTACCGCCTCAAGGACAGTGTCCTGGAGCTTCAGACTCTTGGTCGGGGACACAACTGGGGAGAATGACCAGTACCTCGCCCAGGCGGCCTCACCTGCTATGCTAAACAGGGGCCCCTTGTGGAGGGATGGGAAGATTGGAAGGGATAGGCAAGGAAGAGGGAAGGAAGCGGCCGTGGCCTTATGTTAGGTACCATCCCGGCATTCGCCTGGAGGAGAAGTGGGGAAACCACGGAAAACCACTTCCAGGATCGCTGAGGTGGGAATCGATCCCACCTCTACTCAGTTGACCTCCCGAGGTTGAGTGGACCCCGTTCCAGCCCTCATACCACTATACAAATTTCGTGGCAGAGCCGGGAATCGAACCCGGGCCTCCGGGGGTGGCAGCTAATCACGCTAACCACTACACCACAGAGGCGGACTATTTCTTCAGTATTATGACGAAATGACTTATCTCGTTAGTGTCAAGAGATAGAGAGCACTGACTGTAGAAGATACTGCAAAAATTTTAAAAAAACAAAAAAAAACAGAAAACAAGACATCTTTCTTTTCCCGGGGTGAGTGATTTGCAATAGATGAAATTCCTCCTGGTAACTTAATTTTTATTTAAAATCCAAAGGCGGGCATGTATATAAGTGGAGGTACATACTTTCCCTAGATACACCGCCACTGTATTGTCCTACAAAAGAGTCTTGCATTGGTGTCTCAACGGTGCACTAACCACCTACGTCTTGGAAAGATGTGGCAATCCAACTAATGAACCCACACCTACACTAGGGCAGAATACAGGTAATTTCACAATTGAAAAGGTCTAAAGAGCTTCAATGTTTTTTAATATTTGCAATCGGTGAAAATAAATTACGGTTTCCTTCTGGCAACTTAATTTTTGATACTAATAATTCTGTCTCATGAGTCATGGATCAATGAAACCACAGAGTATTTTGTTTAAAGGTTTTACACACTGGGATTATCAAGTTCTTTGTGATGTGAGTACAGGTCCCGAGTTAGATATCATTTACACATACAATATTGAACCTATGGTTCGGTTTATACACACGCTAACAAGCCCAGTGAAGTACACAAGGAAAAAAAGAGCATTTAATACGAGCCAACTACCCCTTCTACCGACGTGAATATGGACTGAATAACATCGAGGTGACAGGCCTCAAGCGGAAAATATCTGTTTCTTTGAAGAATTTCGCTCAAGATTCAAGCTGCCAGTCAGATGGAGTTGACGAAGAATGTGGTCCTCAAAGGCTTGAAAAGTTCGCTATCAATGATGAGACATCATCTGTTTATTTTTATTTTTTTGTTTTCTTCGATCTGCTTTACTTCATACCGATACAGTTAGGCCTTAGGGCGAAGATGGGCTAGGAGTTGGAAGGAAACGACGGTTGCATTAATTAACATACAACCTGGTGTGAAAATGGGAAACCACTGAAAACCTTCTTCAGGGATGCCGACAGACGGGTTCGAATCCACTATCTCCTGAATGCAAGCTAATAGCTACGTGACACAAACCGTACGGCCATTTGATCGGTGACATAATCTGTATAGTATTAAAGTAATCAGTATACTTTGTCCTCATAGGCACACTTCTCAGAGGGAAAGCGTTTATTCTCAGAAATCTGATAGATCTGTTACCCTCCAGGGTCGGTTTTTCCCTCGGACTCAGCGAGGGATCCCACCTCTTCCGCCTCAACGGCCGTGTCCTGAAGCTTCAGACTCTGGATCGGGGATACAACTGGGGAGGATGACCAGTACCTCGCCCAGGCGGCCTCACCTGCTATGCTGAACAGGGGCCTTGTAGGGGGATGGGAAGATTGGAAGGGATAGACAAGGAAGAGGGAAGGAAGCGGCCGTGGCCTTAAGTTAGGTACCATCCCGGCATTCGCCTGGAGGAGAAGTGAGAAACCACGGAAAACCACTTCCAGGTGGCTGAAAAGGGAATCGAACCCCCCTCTACTCAGTTGACCTCCCGAGGCTGAGTGAACCCCGTTTCAGCCCTCGTACCACTTTCCGAATTTCGTGGCAGAGCCGGGAATCGAACCCAGGCCTCTGGGGGTGGCAGCTAATCACACTAACCGCTACACCACAGAGGCGGACTATGTTTCATTCGATTACTATAAAGTTGAAGGATTTCAATCCAGGACAATTCAGATCATATTGTCTATGCTGAAGAACTATTATGGTGGCAAATTAAATAGTTAAAATTTCGGCCGCAGCCGAGCTGAAACACCGGATCCCGTGAGATCTCCGAAGTTAAGCAACATTGGGCGTGGTCAACATTTGGATGGGTTGCCACGCGCTGTTGGTGGGAGGTAAGGGAATGGAGGAGCGGAAAGGAATTGGCCACTAGTGTCGTGCAAAACACGCTCTATGCTCGGTTCATATTTGGCGAGTATGGCTACGACCGAGCCTCGCTTCTCACAGGCGAGGTGAGCTGTGTGCATTCGAACTTGCCCCTTCACATTCGCTCTTTCACGCGCTGTCTCAGGCACAGGTAGAAGTGCTCGCTTCCCCTCGTTCTTGTTTAGCCGTACTCTGCTGTTTGTCTCGCACACCTTTATCTATCGAAACATTCGCTTTTGCCTCATTGGTGGACTTATGACTGGGCATGTAACTGTCAATAGTTAAACTCGTATTTTTAGACTGTTATTCTACAATAATTATACTGAACTCGGGCGGCTTCGTATATATAGGTAAGCAATACTGGAAATACTGATTATTATATTTCACTATCTATTCATTCCTCGCCTTCTCTATCATTTTAATATTTAATGTACATCACATTTACCATATTAATCAAAACTTAGTAAACATCGCTCGTGTCGGAGAAATGGCTAATGAATTCCACGTGCTGCCACGTGTATTCCTCCTGGCTGGCATACTTTACTGCTTTTACACGGAAACTAAATACACATTATTAAAGCATAAGGTATATATTTTACTACTAACCATACCAAAGACATTTTATGTCAACTGTTCATGTTAACACGTAAAGTTAAATATAAACCTCAAAAGTAATTTACAAAGTCCTCTTTGTTCAAGGTTTTCTATGGCTAGTGCACAAACTATAGTTCCGAAATGGGAATTAATTGCAAACTAATTACTTATTCTTCTGACTGTTATGAATTAATAACAAGTCATTGACTTGGCCTGGGTCTAGTTGACTCCTACAACTCGTTAAAAGCATTCCAGCTTTACTAAAGTTTTTTTCGCTACTTGCACTGGTTGCTGGGATGCACAACGTACGTCTGGCAATTACTGACAGAATAGGCAGACTGGTTTCGTGTTCCTTCCACCATCGCAATAGGTCGTCATCATCTTCACCAGCATTCACACTGCAGTACATCCCTACTTCATCGCCAGCAGCTGAGCTGTCGCTTATCCATTCACTGAATTTGTTCTTTTCCTTCGGAGCCTCTTGTAGGTTGGTCGATGCACGCACAGTGCGAGCTGAAGGATCTATAGAGAGAGAGAAACATAAAATTAGAAATAGAGAAACTTAACGAGATGTTTGATGGACGTTATAATACAATCACTTAAGTAAATGATATTACGAACCTGATGTATCAGATGTTATACAGACGTCTTACTTTGTGCATTACGTCCTTCCTTTCATCTTCTTCTAACATTTTGAGGTGGCGAAATTGAAGCCATAGAAATGTGGCTATTTTGTGTACAGTTGAGACCTGTACCTTTTCACTTAAGAGCTTGTGAGCTCTGACTTTTACTTTAAGGATTTCCTGAAAGCATACTGAAGGTTCAACATAATATTAATGTCTGGCTATATGCATATTACTTAAGTGACATAAAATGAAGAAGTAAATCATTAACAAATACCTCACTGTCTGATTCACTGACTGAGCAGTGTTGCCGCTGTTTATGGAACCACAAGTGTACTAAGTGAATTGTTGGTGTTGTGTCATGTTCCAGATCATCGGTTGCTGCTTTGGATGGTTTAAGGAAAGCTACTATCTCTTCTGCAGCCTCATAACTGAAGCCATCTAACTTTTGGAAGGCATTATGATTTCGCAACAGCGCAACAATATGATCATACTGTTTAAAAACAGACTGCAACATTGTATAGAGACTATTCCACCTCGTCATTACTTCTTTCTGTACGGCTGTTTGAAACTGGGAAGCAGGACCGCCTTATTTTCAGATATCTCACTACTGCCTTGCAGCGTTTATTGTGTTTGCAGATACTGGAGCTTCTTCCACAAGAAATCTCGTTTCATCGAATACGTGCGCAAGTGCTGTATTTATGCAGTGAGCAGCACAAGGCAGACGTCTATGTTCTTCGAAAGCTTTCTTTATGTTTGAAGCCTGATCTGTTACAAAAAACATGTCTTCATAATCACACTGAGGAAGGTTTAATTCAGACATTCTTTCGTGAACTTCCTCAATTACACTTGCACTTGTTTTCTTTGTATTTGGAAATTTTGTAGTAAAAAGCACATTACTAATTAGCTTCCACTCTCTGTCTGTATGCTGCGTAGACAGCGTCAGATAATGGGTTTGGTTGTGTTGGTCAGTCCACATATCAACAGTAGCCGAGCAACATTTGTCGTGCATAGCAGAAATAATCTGCGGCATTATTTCGCTTCGTATTTCATCTGCCATTGTTTGGATATTTCTACTGATGGTGGAAGGATGCGGTAACACATCAACAATATCTACTTTTCCAAAATTAGCACCGATATTTATCAGTTCTTGTCCTAATTCTTTAAAGCCTTCTCCGGCAACAGTGTTAAACGGTCGGAAATCTTTGGCACACATGAAAACACACGCGCTAGTTATGGCTTGCTTTGTAGTGCCAGGCAATACTTGGCGAGAAAAGCCAGCATTAAATTTGCAAACGTGCTTTTTTAAATGAGATGTACCGGATTTATATGTTAATAGTGCATTGCACATTTCACAGGAAACATACCCTGTCTGCTGACTATCTGCAGTGACCACAAGCAGAAACTTCTTCCAAACATCAGAACAAATCCCATCTCTCTTGATTAGTTGACATTCACTGCTTTGAATTTTACCCATAACGCTGTCCGTCGATTCACGTGACATGGTGAACTTCAGCTAAAAACTAACGGGTAACTCAACCATTCCTTCGCCCTTTTATACCTCCGAATTCCCGGGCTTTGCTCTATGTAAATAAGGAACTCCCTATATCTGGAAAAACCACATTGCTTGCAACGTCCGTAAAGCAAGCAAGGCCATCCTTCCTAGTCAGCATGCTTCGCTTCGAAGATGCCCTGTCGAACGAATTGGAGCAGACTCGAGCATTTTAGCTTACACGCTCCACTCATGCGTGATATTGGTTGCATATGCAGTAAGGCACATGATGTTCTGTCTTGGTTACCCGTCTCAAGTTTGAACAATGCACGACACTAACGGCCACCCTACTGCACGTTAACACCGGCTCAGGCACACCTCTGCGGAGGTTGGGACCTGCCTTCGGGCAGAATGCACTCTTACCTTACCTCTCTAAATGCTTTGGAATTATTGAAGAAAAGACTGGGTAAGCAACAGATAGGGAATCGGCTACCTGGGCGACTGCACTAAATGCAGATCTGATTGATCGACCTCATGTACCGGTACAGTAGAAAACAGGAAATAGATATTTATCATTCATCTATCTACAAGTTCGTTATGAGATATATATTTTTTGCTAGTTGTTTACGTCGCATCGACACAGATAGGTCTTATGGCGACGATGGGATAGGAAAGGCCTAGGAATGGGAAGGAAGCGACCTGGTGTGAAAATGGGAAACCACGGAAAACCATATTCAGGGCTGCCGACAGTAGGGTTCGAAACCACTATCTCCCGGATGCAAGCTCACAGCCACGTGCCCCTAACCGCACGGCCAACTCGCCCGGTATGAGATAATTGAGAGAGAGTGTGTTCGTAAAAGAATGATATAGTATAGTTGAGAATCACTGTAACTTTAATGAAAGAAGAAATGATGGGGACATAAATGTACCGTCTACCTAAAGATGTCTTGCGGAAGATTTATATCGCATTATTTATTGCTAAATGGAGCTTTGGTCGGGGGAACACACACGTGCAGCGATGAGTTTACGCCTGACACGCAACGACGCAGAAGGCAACGCCCCAAAAATAATCCAACCCAGTCAGTCGAGAGTTCGACCAGATTAGGAAGACTGAGTTAGTTTTAAGGATAGAATAATGTGGATCTCTGACTTCAGTGTATAGAGGACTTCATCAGGATCTTAGATGTTTTAGGTCGAAGTAATATTTGTCGTTGAGTTAAACTATTTTAAACAATGGAAAATTACCTGAATGAGAATGTTCATGCAAGCCATTTCTCGGTGATAAAGTAGGAGAAAATAAATATCAAGGCCCAAATATATCTGTTCATGTGCTTGAACTTGCACTGATCAAATGAGTTATGGAAGCTCAAGCTCATTCGTTTTTTTATTAAAACTACAGTTATTACACACTTGTACCTAAGCCTGTCTTCATCAGCCAAAATTACTATCTATAAAGTAATTGGAAATTCTTCTTCTTCTTCTTCTTCTTCTTCTTCTTCTTAATCTGTTTACGCTCCAAGCTTGGTTTTTCCCTCGGACTCAGCGAGGGATCCCAGCACTACCGCCTCAAGGGCATTGTCCTGGAGCTTCAGACTCTGGGTCGGGGGATACAACTGGGGAGAATTACCAGTAGCCCGACCAGGCGGCCTCACGTGCTATGCTGAACAGGGGTCTTGTGGAGGGAAGGGGAGATTGGATTGGACAGGCAAGGAAGAGTGAAGGAAGCGGGAAGGAAGCGGGAAGGAAGCGGCCGTGGCCTTAAGTTAGGGACCATCCCGGCATTTGCTTAAAGGAGAAGTGGAAAACCACGGAAAACCACTTCCAGGATGGCTGAGGTGGGAATCGAACCCAGCCCTCGTACCACTTTTCAAATTTCGTGGCAGAGCCGGGAATCGAACCCGACCCTCCGGGGGTTGTAGCTAATCACGCTAACCACTACACCACAGAGGCGGACAATTGGAAATTCTTATGGATAAAAGTTACAGTTTATACAGCATTTGAATGGAATCAAAACAGGTATTGGAGTATTTCCTTATAAAGCATATCGAGTACAGTTGTAGCTCAGAGTATTACTTTGAGATCTATGGGTCTCCGTACTCTTCAGAAAGCTACATACAACAATCCAAAAGGAATCACCATCAACAGCGACATACGCCCTCACTATATATGAGCACTGCGGTGAGGTTTGAAATTTAATCCAGGCTTTTGGTACGAATTCTAATGATCAGAAATTCTATAACATCACCTCCGAAAACCTACCGTCCAACACCCTTATGATAAAGACATTTTTAACGAACGGGACTCGAACCGACTAACCTGGGTGTCAAACCAAGTAGATCTGACTCGTTAACAACCATGGCCACCAGATGGGCTGCTCTATCTCATGTTTATCGATAAACTCCAGAAGGGAAACAAATTATTCATTCATTTCACTGAAAGGTAGTATTTTTCACTGAACAGTTCAAGTATCATGGTCATCGTAGCATTGTTCTTGAAACCCGTAACTGGTAGGTACCATTTTAAGTCTCAAATGTATCTTTGGAAGGCAACAGAAGTCAGGATGTACACAGTTCGATACCTGCGTCATCATGGCGAATATGCGATAACACTGACAGAAACGTATTTTTCTTTTAAAAAGTACAAAATTAATGATCGTGAGAAATTAAGTGTATTTTCCTTATAAAGAAGGCGTAACATTTTGTAACTGGTACCAATAGCAGGTGTTAAAACCTTCTCGTTTTCTCAAAATCGCTGTGAATGACGGACTGAATTAGACGTTCAATCCACCGCGAAATTTTACTACACGACATGCGGGATCATAGATTCAAATTCTAAAGAAGTTTTGTTTTCTAAATATCCATTTTCACTTCAGGATATACATTATTTGAGGCCTAGACCACTACCCTCCCAATCCCAGTCCTTGCGTCGAAATGATGCGAAATAATCATAGCATCATAGCATAAACATAGAGAATGTTTCATAATATTCAGTTAGGAACTGGCTAATTGAGACAGTGAATGCATGGCCGATTCACCCGGAAGGAACTGGAAGTCGATAACAATGAAAACATCAAAGAGATATTTATCGTTCATCTATCTAACAATATACATGTTCGTTAAAACCTAATTAAGAGAGACAGTTTGTTCGTAAAATTATGATATAGTTGAGAATCACTGTAACTTTAATGAAAGGAGAAATGATGGTGACATAAAAGTACCCTATATCTAAAGATGTCTTCTGAAAGATTTATATTGCAATCTTTATTGCTAAATGGAGCTTTGGTCAGGAGAGCGCACATGTGCAGTGATGAGTTTACGCCTGACACGCAACGACCCCCAAGCCAACGACGATCCTATTGCCTTGAGAAGCTCTTAACCCTAGGATTCACTCGGCCTGCACTAGAAATAGTACCTGGTTAATTCCTGTGGTTGACAATTCTATCCGGCATAGCCTTGAAGCTACGACCAGTCGAAGCCTTTACATTCCACTCCACAAGGGAACCTCAATGATAAGTATGGAAATGGCTTAGCTTGAGTTTTTACTTACCTTGCTCAGTGTTTCATGGTGTGGGTTACAGTAGTCACGTCCTAGTTCGTCAACCATGGCCAACGGTTGAGTGGCCTAGTAAGAGTCCTGAGAGTCGGGACACCAGTTGCTATGGAATGGGAGTGGGCACCTCGGATATATTCATAGTCATCGCCCTACGTGGCTAGGTCTATACAATCCACCGGTGGTCCTTTACCCGTTAGAAGAGAGATCCTCACTTGGACTATGCGTAAGTACGGTAGCATCCTGTTTCATGAACTTACCGAGCTCAAAATATTTTAAGCAAGCCTCGGATCTCTGGGAGTAACGGAGGCCCACTCCCATTTGACAGGCGAGGGACTCCTCGGAAACAACATGGCAAACGAAATGGAAATCGATGGGGAGCTATCAGTGTTAATTGGGCTTATGGAAGAAAGAAAGTAGAACTGGCTGAGTCAGCAAAGTGGATGCATCTTGATGTGCTAGGAGTAAATGCTATCCGGGTAAGAGGAGACATTGAGGAAGAGATATGAGACTATAAAACGTACTTGACGGGAGATAGAAAGGGAATGGCAGAGTGCGGGGGTTGGGCTGCTCAGCAGGAATACCATTGCACGCAACATAGTTTCTGTTAGGCACATAAATGAGTGAATGGTGTGACTAGATTTGGCAGTTGGAGGAATTAGGATGAGAAATGTCTGTGTACTCATCATGTGAGTGTACAGATGAGGATGAATTTGACAAGTTTTATGAAGTGATAAAGATGTCGATTCCCATAGGGAACCTGAAATATTTGTTCCGAATGAGTAAATTTATAATAGGCTACCAATATAGTTGATCAGTTATTGGACATTATAAATTTTCCAAGTAGCCTACGCAGTAGCCTCCAAGGTATGCACTAGCCATGCGTCTTGGTAGATGTGCTATTTACCAACTGACGAGCTCAACATAGCATACTGGGGCGAATGAGTTAGCTGGAAAATTTATAATGTCCAATAACGGACCAGCTATATTGCTATTTTAAGTTATATGAAGCATTGAGTGACATCGTAGTCAGGATCAACAGCAAGAACAGGATAGTGCTAATGGGCGATTTCAGTGCGAGAGTAGGAAATAGAACTGAAGGATACTAAAGGGTGATTGGTAAATGTGGGGAAGGTATGGAAGCTAATGGGAATGGTAAGCCATTGCTGGACTTCTGTGCTAGTATGGGTTTAGCAGTTACGAATACTTTCTTCAAACATAAGGCTATTCACCGCTACACATGGGAGGGTAGGGTACAATCATAATATACTATATCTTAACCTACTTCGAATTCAGGAAGTCTGTTAGGAATGTACGGGTTTTTCGGGGATTTTTCGACAATACAACTACCTGATCTGTAGTGAACTAAGTATCTCTAGGCCTAGGACAGAGAAAGTGAAATCTGTCTGATAACGAATAAGGGAAGAACATCTCTAGGACGAGGATATTAGACAGAAGTACATGGATATGATTAGTGAGAAGTTTCGAACAATGGACAGTAAGCAGGTTCAGGATATAGAAGACAATGGGTACCATACACGGATGCTGTAGAAAAAACAGCAAAGGAATGCCTAGGAAGAACTGCGTGTAAAGACGGGAAAAGCTAACATCCTGGCGGAATGATGGAGTGAGAACAGCTTGTAAACGTAAAAAGAAGGCTTATCAGGAATGGCTCAAAACAAGGGCCGATGCAGACAGAGAATTGTAGGTAGATGAAAGAAACAGAGCGAAACATTCTTGAATCCAAAAAGAAGTCGTGGGAAGATTTTGGTAAAAGTCTGGAAAGACTAGGTCAAGCAGCAAGGAAACCTTTCTGGACAGTAATAAAGAATCTTGGGAATGGAGGGAAAAAGGAAATGAACAGTGTTTTGGGTAATTCAGGAGAACTCATAATAGATCCCAGGGAATCACTGGACAGGTGGAGGGAATATTTTGAAAACTTTCTCAACGTAATACAAAATCTTTCTGGTGGTGTTCGGAACAACCAAGCTCATGGGGATGAGGAGAATAATGTTGGTGAAATTACGCTTGAGGAAGCAGAAAGAATGGCAAATAAACTTCGCTGTCATAAAGCAGCAGGTATAGATAAAACTAGACCTGAAATGGTGAAGTATAGTGGAAGACAGGGATGAAATGGCTTCATAGAGTAGTAATATTATCATGGAGTGTTGGTAAGGTACCTTCAGATTAGATAAAAGCAGTAATTACTCCTATCTATAAATAAATGAACATGAAGGATTGCAACAACTATCGAGGTATCTCATTGATTAGCATACCAGGCAAATTATTCACTGGCATCTTAGAAGGGAGGATGCGATCAGTGGTTGAGAAGAAGGTGGATGAAAACCAGTGTGGTTTCAGACTACAGAGGGGCAGATTTTCAGTATGCGCCAGGTAAATGAAAAATGTTACGAGAGGAATAGACAGTTGTGTTTATGTTTTGTAGATCTAGAGAAAGCATATGACAGGGTACCGAGGGAAGAGATGTACGCCATACTGGGGGACTATGGAATTAAGGGTAGATTGTTAAAATCAATCAAAGTCATTTGTGTCGACAATTTGGCTGCAGTGAGAATTGATGGTAGAATGAGTTCTTGGTTCAGAGTACTTACAGAGGTTAAAAAAGGCTGTAATCGTACACCTTTGCTGTTCGTAGTTTACATGGATCATCTGCTGAAAGGTATAAAATGGCAGGGAGGGATTCAGGCAGATGGAAGTGTAGTAAACAGTCTGGCCTATGCTAACGACTTTGTCTCAATGGCAGATTGTGCCGAAAGCATGCAGTCTAATATCTTGCAACCTGAAAATAGGTGCAATGGGTATGGTAAAGAAATTAGCCTTTCGAAGACTAAATTGATGTCAATAGGTAAGAAATCTGCGAGAACTGAATGTCAGATTGGTGATACAAAGCTAGATAATCTTAAGTATTACGGTTGTGTGTTTTCGCAGGATGGTAATATAGCAAGTGAGATTGAATCAAGATGTACTAAAGCTAATGCAGTGAGCTCGCAGCTCCTGCATGAAACTATCTTTAAATCGGTCTGTTTTCAGATCAACATTGATGTACGGGAGCGGAAGCTGGGTGGACTCAGACTATCTTATTCATAAGTTAGAAAGAAGCGAGGATAATTGCTGGTACAAACGGGTGGGAACAATGGCAGGAGGATATTCGGAATGAGGAGATAAAGGCTAAGTTAGGAATGAACTCGGTGGATGAAGCTGGTACGCATAAAGCGGCTTCAGTAGTGAGGTCATTTGAGGCGAATGGAGGAGGATAGGTTATTCAGGAGAATAATAGACTCTGTTATGGTGGTAAGAGAAGCAGGGGAGACCAAGACAACAATAGTTAGACCCAGTTTCTAACGATTTCTAGATAAGAGGTATATAACTAAATGAAGCCACAGCACTGGTTGCAAATAGAGCATTGTGGCGATGTTTAGTCAATTCACAGAGGCTTGCAGATTGAACGCTGAAAGGCATAACGGTCTATCATGATAATATATGTATTGTACCAGGAAGGCATAGGCCCTGGCACATATAAATTATAAATTTTATTTTCTCGCATACAATTCAGTTCCGCTACATGAACAGCTGTGTGAGAGCATGTTCTCGTACCTACTGCACGACACGAGGGAGAACGCGAGTCAAGCAAGGTCAGGTGACGTCACCGCCGCCTGGAGCTTACTTCCCCTACTGAAATTTCTCGATTGTATTTTATGAACCTTTTAACGCCTGGACCGATTAACACGAGACCAACGCTGAATTATAGCTAATATTCTGGAAGTAAAACCCTGCAAATTTGAAGTCAATCCGTCCTGTGGTTTCCGAGATATGACGATTTAAATTTGGGAGAAATACTCGCCCATATCACCTGATACCAAGCGCTGCCTGCCAGACGTGTATATATAGGCCACTGGGCCAAGGCCATAGTCAGTGCAGTCCCGTGTGCACAGTGTGTGTAGAAAGTAAGCTTCGTCGCTATTTGCGAGGACATAATAGTGGCCGTACTCAAACGCTGTTGAAATAGTAAAAGACGTCGTACCGTACGTGAAGTTTCCGCCGCGCCGCGACGACTGTAAGATTCTAGACGTTTTTCAAGGTGAATTATCGATACTTGTAAATTTATTATAAATGTGAAGCTATAATAGGAAGTAAGAACAGAAGTGTCTAATATTTCACTGACTAAAATACGACACCGTGAACTGTAGTAATTCTACATAATTCTAAACTGTGCTAATGTCATAAATCATTGCGTGTGGTAAACTGAAATCGTAATTTAAAACCACTTCTAAGACATATTGCCCTTACAGTGAACTGTGTGAGACTGTATTTACTCGACATTCGTCCCGTAACAGGGCAATAATCAACTAGTTTCCTTGTGTAATTTCTCGATCTTTCGATCACCACCTTGAGAAATCCAGTGAACATTAAGGACTTTTTCCAATAATATCAAGTAGAACGGACTAGTGTAGTGTGAAAAAAAACATAAAATAGTCTTTTCTGTTCAGCGACTGTGATAGAGACTGTGATAGATTACGTTTTCAAGTGCTTATAAACTGTGTATATAAAAACTGTGTTTTCTGCAGCATGGACTGTGAATGTTAATTCTACGCCGTAAGATCAGTATAAGAATAGAACTGTGCATTACGACGGTGTGTAATATTAATATCCGTAATATTTGTGAATTCAATAGTGCCAATTGAACTTTCCGTGTTCCGACATTATCTCCAAGAACAACGGAAATCTTGGTGAAAGTGCTACGAGATCCTGCTACATCAAACGTCGCTTCCAACGAGGGATTTACATGGTTTCTTCAGTTATGGTACCTATCGAGGGACGTCGACGACAGAGATTGACGTGGTATCTTCACTGAACATCGCCGGTGTTGAGTTCGAGTCTCAGTCCACACTCCGCGGAATGTTCCAGACACCGTACAGCGCAACTCCAACATTAGTAAGATCTTCTCGTAATCTGGGTGAGTAATCACAACTGACTGACTTTTTACAAAGCACTTTGTCCAGTACAGTGTTCTTACAAGTGCCGCGTGTGGATGTCAATTCATAATTTCATCGTCAGTTAAAGAAGTTCATATTTTGCTATAAATTCCTTTCTAAGTAATTGATTAATTGAATACACTTAACCTAGATAAACTTTAGGATTTTCGAGTGCTTTCTTCTTTTAATTTTCAATTTAAACAAACAAAGACATACTGCAAGAGTTCAAATATTTAATTTATCAAACTTTCCATGACAAGTGTGTGTTTATTTTGTGTTTCAAATCTAGAAAGACTGTAGGTCAGCACCATAAATTATGAACTGACAATTTCCAAGGTGCTAAGTAATATTTGAGTGTGTTTGCATTTAAAATGAGAAAGACTGTAGGCTATTCATGATCAATAGAAGAAGAAGAATTATGTTTGATATTATCAAGCAAACAGACGTCAAGAAAATCATAACGTAAATATTTTCTTTTACATTTAGGTAAATATTAACTACCAAATTGAGTTTCAATTGCAGGGTAATATATCTGTGGCTATTATTAATAAATGTCGTAAAAAAGTAATCACCATCTATTATTCGCCCTGCAATACTGTCCGTCTCTGCACCTGCTCCAAGAAACACTGGACACTACCTGATATCCTTCCCATGTTCAAACCCCACAATCATTACTCGATACAGTATGTATGTATGTATGTATGTATGTATGTATGCTCAATGTTTCTGTTAAACGGTGAGCCGACCGACAAAAATGCATTTTTGAAATATTTCATTTAAAACTGAACTTTTCTCTTTATAACAGTGCAAAATGTTTGATATATCCTCAATACTTTTGGAGTTACGACCAAAAACGTGAAGCTCTGGCACTCAAGCAAGACTTTTATCGGTAAGTCTCTACCTCCTTACCCGTAACTGTGTTTTTCATAACCGTTCCCCTGATAACTCCGAAAGTTGTTAAGATATTACAATAAAATTTAGCATGGTTGCACAATTCATAGAAAAGAAGAAGATATTCCAGAATTATTGAGCTACCTTAATTGGTTCAGTTAAAAAAATCGTATAATGAAAATTCCAAAATTTGACTACTTGAAAATAACTACCTGAAAAATATATTTATACTTAATGGACTTGATTGATTCTAGTATATTTTGTAGCTATAACATTAATAATCATAATAAAAAGTGAATCATAGAAAAATATTCACGTGTTTGGAACTTGTCAAGAAAACGGGAAAATAGTGGACATGATACACCGCCATTTCGAATAATTAATTATATATAATGACATAGATTTATATGATTTCAAAATATGTATGCATAATACTAAGGAATATCGTGTTTTTGTCACAGTAAGTTTCCTTTTATTTATTTATTTATTTATTTATTTACTTATTTATTTATGTATTATTATTCTTCCTAATCTGTTTACCCTCCAGAGTTGGCTTTTCCCTCGGACTCAGCGAGGGATCCCACCTCTACCGCCTCAGGGGCAGTGTCCTGGAGCGTGAAACTTTGGGTCAGGGGATACGATTGTGGACGAGGACCAGTATCTCACCCAGGCACCCTCACCTACTGTGATGAACAGGGGCCTTATGGGGGATTCGGAAGATTGGAAAGGATAGACAAGGAAGAGGGGAGGAAAGGGCCTGTGGCCTTAAGTAAGGTACCATCCCAGCATTTGCCTGGAGTAGAAGTAGGAAACCACGGAAAACCACTTTGAGGATGGCTGAGGTGGGAACCGAACCCTCCTCTACTCGGTTGGCATCCCGAGGCTGAGTGGACCCAGTTCCAGCACTTGTACCACTTTTCAAATTTTATGTCAAAGCCGGGAATCCAACCTGGGCCTATGGGGGTGGCAGCTAATCATGCTAACCACTACACCACAGAAACGGACTATTTATTTATTTAATTACATATTTATTTATTTAATTTCATATTTATTTATTTATTTATTTATTTATTTATTTATTTATTTATTTATTTATTTATTTATTTATTTATTTCCATTGCTGCGGGGAAAATGCTTAATACACCCATTTTTTCTATGTTCAAATGTGCAGGTACCTCCTTAAGAACTAAAAGACCCATGTTACTGATTAGAAGGAAAAAAGCGGACAAAGGTACAATGGTGGTTGGTGTAGATGATGGGCGTTCACATTCCATCAGTGGGGCTGCGATTGTGGAGCAGAGTTCTAGTCCTCTTCGGGTATACCGAACTAGCCAGAAGAATATTCCCGAAACGTCGTCATTGTTGTTGCAGCGCCCAGAAAACCTGAACGTACAATTGTAGGTCTGCGTTTTCCCTCAGTGTACTGGGTTTCCGTATGTTTTTAAATGTTTAAGTTACGATGTGTTTGCATCGATTTATACCGGGCGAGTTGGCCGTGCTGTTAGGGGCGCGCAGCTGTCAGCTTACATCCGGGAGATAGTGGGTTCGAATCCCACTGTCGGCAGTCCTGAAGATGCTTTTCCGTAGTTTCCCATTTTCACGCCAGGCAAATGCTGGAGCTGACCTTAATTAAGGCCATGGCCGCTTCCTTCCTACTCCAAGGTCTTTCCTATCCCATCGTCGCCATAAGACTTAGCTGTGTCTATGCGACGTAAAGCCACTATTTCTGTTTGATCCACCTGATATTTGTCACACGCTTAATAATATTAACAATATACTGAGAAAGTTGGCCGTGCGTTTAGAGTATCGTAGCCCTGAGCTTCAATTTAGGTAGATGGTGGGTTCGAATCCCACCGGTTGGCAGCCCTGAGTATGGTTTTCTGTGATTTCCCATTTCACACCAGCCGAATACTGGGACTGTACCTAAGGCTACAGGCGCTACCTCCGCAATCCTAAGTCTTTCCCATCCTTCCGTCGCCGGAAACCTTATATGTGCTACTGCGTTGTAAAGCCAACAGAAAAGAAAATGTTAATGATAATAATAATAATAATAATAATAATAATAATAATTGTACCGGAAGATACACCGGCCACGTTCATTTAAACGAAGCGTCTTAGAAAATGCCATTTTAAATCTAAAACTCGCAACAACTAGCACAAGAAGTCTGAAATTTTGTCAAAAGATGTCTACTAAAAACTGATGTTATGCCCTCCGGTGTGAAGAGGAATTGTTAAAAATTGCAAGTATTTTTATTTTATTTTAGGGTTTACTTCACTGAGTTGATTACTCTTTGCTTTTGGTATGTTAAAGTTGAAAATACTTCGATCTCTTCCCGCGAACTTAATATGTTGACCAATAGAAAAAGTTGTATATTTATTTTTCAGCCAATCAAATTATGTAATAGTATTTATTTATTTACCCAATAAGAATGGGGGATGTGTCAAGCCTTAGACTAGAGCTCTCTAGAACCTTCCTCTCGGGTATAAAAGCTGGCACATTTTCGACCTGGTGGTCTTATTCATCGCTCCAGTCTAGTGTGTGTGTGTGTGTGTTTACAAAGGAGGCGAGGTGCTCGTCCAAATTCGAGCAGTCCATCAGCTCAAGGTAATGGCATTCCGGATTTTATTAAGTGATAGTCTTTGAAAGCTAGCTCGAGGGGAAGGTTTCCTGTTTCTACTAATGTAACTTTCAAACAAGTCAAAAGAACTTAGCCGAGGACAGGGAATAGAGAGTGTGATACCCTCCCGGGTTCCCTATCAATTTGATTTTGAGGTGACTATGATTTTATAACCTTTTTCAGTTTGAATTCCTTGTAATTTAAATATTATCTCCATCTAGTCACCTCGGTAGTATAGGCTTAACGTCTGTAACTGCGGGCCAGAAGCCCAAATAGGGTTTTAATCTTTTAATTGCAAATTTCAAGGAGTGCAAGTGTCCGCCTCCATATCATTTTGCTCTTTGGGCCAGTTACTTTACCCTGTTGTTTTCCACAAAGGCCCGGTAGATTGGGTACTCGATACCCCTGTTAAACATTTTCATTCCACTATAGTTAAGATGTTAGACAGTTGAGCATCTAAGACAGTGAATACTGTTGGAATTTGTAAAATGTAGGTTGTGCCTTTGACAGGCCTGGAAATTTCTGGAAATTGATTCCTAAGTGTAAATTTTATAGAGCATAGATGCTCTTTCTATTCATGTGGAGGTGCTAGTGTAAATATTGAATGAGGCCTTTGGAAGGCTGTAACGTTGTAATGTTTGGAGTGTGGTCTCCTAGATACTTTTGTGGAGCAAAGAAGTGCTCTTGGAAGACTGTTTATTTTTAATACTCTGTCTCCTGGTGATGTAAAAGAAATTGGGAGGTTCGTCCCCTGGACTGTTCCTAGAAGGAGCCGCAGCGCCTTGGAGAATGTATAATTAGGGAGCTGCAAGCTCAGGTTTGCTAATATGTTAGTTGTTGATTGTTCTGATTTTCTGAACGTTTTCACCTAACTTGTAAGCAAATTCTGGTATCTGAAATTGTAAAGTGTAACTTTGGAAAGAAATATAAAAGGAGAAACACCGAGCTCGATAGATGCAGTCGCTTAAGTGCGGCCAGTATCCAGTAATCGGGAGATAGTGGGTTCGAGCCCCACTGTCGGCAGCCCTGAAGATGGTTTTCCGTGGTTACTCATTTTCACACCAGGCAAATGCCGGGGCTGTACCTTAATTTAAGGCCACGGCCGCTTCCTTCCAATTCCTAGGCCATTCCTATCCCATCGTCACAATAAGACCTATCTGTGTTGGTGCGACATAAGGCAAATAGCAAAAAAAAGAAGAAGTAGGAAATATAACTCTAATTTTAAAGTTTTAAATTAATCTTCTGATTGCCCTAGTTTGACCCATTCATGCCCGCACTTTCTTTCACCTCTGTCCACCACGGTATCTCCGTAATAATAATAATAATAATAATAATAATAATAATAAATAAATAAATAATAATAATAATAGTTTTAAGTGGAAGTACGACTGGGCTCCAAACTCTCTCAAACCTAATCAGAGGAAGAAGTGGAAGATAATATACAATGGCGTATGGCCTCCGTAGAGGCGTGGTACAGGTCTTTCTCGAGTTGGCGACCTATAGGTGTCCTGCGTGGCAGCGAAAATGGGGTGCTAACTATGATGGATTCTAATGAATGTACACGATGGAAACAGCCAGCCCCGAGCCGAGGAATTAACGAAATAAGGTTAAAATCTCCAACCCTGCCAGGAATTGAGCACGAGACCCCTTGGACCAAACATCAGCATCCTAACCATTAAGCCATGTAAGATATAAGACCCTTACGGAAATGAACGACCATCAAGTCCTGAAAATGAAAGACACTCTACACCTCTCACAAATCTAATACCGTCAGTGTCGAAAGAGAACAAGAAGTCACCAAGTAAGGTTGGATGGTGAGTATGACAGTAAGGAGCCTGGCAGAAGTAATTGGAAGTAACGACAGATAGGGGATCCGCGTTCGCCTCCCCACTCTTCCAAAGTTGGAATTCCCTGGGGTTTACCCCTTTTAATCGACACTTTCTACAGGCAGGGAATATTGTGGATGTATTGTGCTGCCTCAACCAATAGTGGGGTAAAACAAATCTAAACTAAGTCCCCTTTATTACCCCTTCTCCTTTCCTTTGTACCTCGTAACTTCTACACCTCCTAACTAACCTCTTAATACGAGGGAATGCTGGTCACACAAAGATATGCTACACTGTAGTCTTAGCTGTTACCTCTTGCAACCAATAAATCATAAAATGAAGGAGCTTTACTGTTTCATTTTTCAATTTGCTTTACGTCACACCGACACGGATAGGTCGTATGGTGACGACGGGCTAGAGAATGTCTAGGAGTGGGAAGGAAGCGGCCGTGACCTTCATTAAGGTACAGCCCCAGCATTTGCCTGATGAGAAAATGGAAACCCATCTTCAGGGCTGCCGACAGTGGGGTTCGAACCCACTACATCCCGGTAGCTATTTGACCGAAACCGCGCAGCCACTTACTTCTTCCTAGAATTGTTATTGAGAGGTATGACAAATATATTTTACCGTCAATAATCCCTCTGTACATTTTCCTGTTATGATTTACTATGCATTTTTATTACTGATAATAATTACATTTGCATTGAATGGTTTTTTAATCGTTCAATCAATTTATGCAGTGTAATACGAAGCAATTATTTTCGCTGAATTCAATTTCTGCTCTAATTAACTTAGATTGAACGCCACTCCTGTCATGGAATTGGAGAGCAGATAACAATCTATAACCCTAGGATTGCAGTGAAAATTTACTGTGTATTCTTCAACATAAAGCTGTTTTTGAATTTAATTCTAGTGATTGGAGACACCATGTTCGTATTTTTTGTGTGGAATTTCTTCGTAATGGAAACATCAAGCAACCTTATAGGGGAGTCGTTGTTATAACCACTGTATGGCTAATTCCGCAATAATCGAAATTTAATTTTAATGTGGCTTTGCCCCAGCGTGAAGAAAATATCTGACCGTATTATTATGGCCCTTAAACACCTTGTAGCCTGATGGTAAAGGCTGCACATTTTACAGGGGTTTCTTCAACAAACTTCAATCGTATTCTTATTTTCTTCCGCTTTTCCCATATCTGTGGGATCACAGGTGTGAACTGCATCGCAAATTTGGATTTGGCCATATTTTAATGCCGGATGCCCTGCCTAAAGCCAACCCTTTATATAGGGATGTATTCATTATTCTGTGATGGTTGGTAGAGTAGGGTGTCTACTGAATATGAAGAGAATGTTGGGACAGAGGGAAACACCCAGTCCCCAAACAGAATGATTAATCAGACCAGATTAAAATCCACGAACTGGCCGAGAATCGAACCCGGGATCTCCTGAACCGAAGGTCTCAATAATGACGAATCAGCCAAGGAATCGGACATTTAAAAGGTATCTGTCTCATTGAATTACCAACAGGGTGGTTAAAAATCGAAGGAAATTGTAAAAGGTAGATAACCTACAAAAATGAGAATACGGAGCAATAAATCTATTTCTAATACAATGTGGTTGTGAAAATTAAATATTCGTTGCCGAGCTGAGTAGCTTGGACGTTAGAAGGCTGTTCCGCTGAGCCTAACTTGGCTGGTTCAATTCTGGCTTAGTCCGGTGGTATTTAAAGGTGCTCAGATATGTCAGCTTCGTGTCGGTAGGTTTACTTGCACGAAAAAGAACTCCCGTGGGACAAAATTCCCGGCATATCGGCGTCTCCAAAAACATACAATTTTAGTTAGTGGGACGTAAAACCAATATTATTATTAATAAACTAATGTCAAAAAATTATTTTCTTATAAAAATATCTATGCTTGCATGATAGGGATAATCAGGTTGCCTGAGGAGCATTTGTGTACTGAACCAATGTTAGAACGTGGCACGCAACAGGTGATTCTTCTGCTAGGTTCTGAAAGACAATCATTTTCACAAGGACAGTATGAGAATGTAATTCTTGAGAAGCCATGTAGATTTGTGGACGTGTTTATATCCCTCGTACACAGAATATATATCAGTACGAATGACATAACATGCTGTCACCACAACCATGTGTTGCTACTGTTCTAGAAAGGAATTCTTAACGAGTAAAATCCTTGGGTAGGAGGGCAAGATACCTGTACTAATCAGGGAGTGTATCGGACTTCATTGGCACTTTCTTACTTAAGTGCGGTTTACACGATCACTTACACCGCACGTCTTACCCGATCTCCCTTGTGAGTGAAGGTGGTAGTGTACTAGCACGATATCGCTTAACTGTTGTAAAAGGCGAATAAAGGGGACCACAGAGGATCGAAGCATCGAAAATGTCAGTGAAGAAATCATCACTTGAACATCGTAGCGCTTGCTGAATTATCCAACTTCGATCTGTCCCACAGATTTAGAGAGAAAACTTTAACGGAAGGTGTGCAAACAGGTGAAATCAAGAGGAAAGAACCACGCGCAGATCTCACCTGACAATATTATTCATAAAATTAGGAACACTGCACCACGCGGCAGAACATCTACTGCCAGTAAACGTCAGGATAAATAACACAAGAACAGACTTAAATAACATATTTCTGTAAAAATGCAGAATTCTTGGAAGATTATAGCAGCTTTATTCCACTCTGATCAGAGACTTGCATAACCAATGCTTCACTTCGTAACTCCATAACTTGCCATACATTGCATCGACACAGATAGGAAAGGTCTAGGTGTTGGAAGAAAGCGGCCGTGGCTTTCATTGAGGTACAGACCCAGAAAGCATTTGCCTCGTGTGAAGGTGGGGAAAGCACGAGGAATCATTTCCACGGCTGCTGAAAGTGGGGCTTGAACTGACTATCTCCAAAATGCAAATTCACAGCTCCGCGATCCTAACTGCATGGCCAACTCGTTCGGTATTTTACAAATCCGCCAGCATTGCACAATTCTTTTTTATCAAACAAGACCAACACTATCAGTTTCGTTGTATTATTTGTCGTAAGAAACTCCCTCCTTACAAAATTGACGAATTTCTGAAATACATATAGTTAAACAGCGATGTAGAATTGTCAGCCAGTTAGATTACGATCTTGCATCGTGCACTGACTTATATTGGCCTTTAGCATCTAGCGAACAGTACGAGTAACCAGAAATATACGGTATGTTTAAGTAATTTTAAGTCAGTTTCTCAAATAATCAATGGAAAATACAGTTTCTGTTCATCTATTATTAATCAAGTTGGGATATAAAAATAATAACTAGAGCACCCATGCTGCTCAGCAAATTTCGTTATAAATAGGTCAGATAACTCGTCTTGATATGCCTGTCGTAATCATATTGGTTTGCCTACCATTTTCAATGGTTTTATGAATATTCAATAAGAAGCGTATCACTTCGTAGTCAGAATTCGTCCATTCCGTCGTCAGCATACCGTTTGTTTGGTAATAATCTGTCTATGTATCCTGCAGTTATTGATGTGAAGCTTGGTATTGTGTGGTAGAAGGCAATGGTATTTTTAATCGCAGTTCTTCTATATAAAACGGTTGTCTCATAAGTTCATAGGTTAGTCTCGAAGGAGAGTTTTTGTCAGGCAGAGAACTTTTCTAAGATACATGGCTTTTACTCTTTCTGGTGTAACCGGTTATCCTTCGATAGGTGTTCCCAGATAATGTCTTAGGCGTACGTAATGATGGGACCTGTTTGTACGTAGACTTTTTCTCTTAGCAACATGTAACTTATTAGGAACGCTCTGCCATCTGTTGACTGTGAATAATATTTTTCCCTGATCAGAGGAAGTGTACGCTGTCTGGCTTGACTTGACAGGTGGCTACATGCAGTGACATTACTAAGGATGAAAATCAGATTTTTGTTCTGTACTTAACATCTCTTCAACACGTACTAAATATACGTAACACGACCTAGTATGTTGAAAGTCGGTTTCGATTACTATGCGGTCGTGGAACTTCAATATTCATATCAGAATATTATTGAAAGTGTTAGTCGCTTAGCAACCTGCTAAGTACAGAACAACGTATTGCGGGTTAGGGTAAGCCTTCGTCTGCAATTACTGGAGTGATTATTTAATGATTGATTTTATGATTTCTCGAAGTTCACTGAACTTAGAGACCTGTCAATGTATCATAATTCACCGGCAGGTAATTCTGGAGAAAATAAAATAAAAATGAAGCAAATCGGTCCAGTGGAACGGACGGACGGACTTGCCATAACTCATTTTAGTAAACTTTTTCAATATGTTGATAATAATAACAAAAATAAATAGCAAGCTTTCAGACATTACCAGAGAAAATTAGGATTGCCTTTTATGTCCATTTGTCCATAGAGGTTAATGAAGACAATATTTGATCATTTTTATAAAATTGTCAAAACAAAAATGACGGTTCATCGAAGTTAAGCAGGATATGATTGAGCTGGGTATCACAGGAACGAAATATTAGATAGAATCGTTCTCAGAAGAAACAGAAATCTGTCTGGACGGAGGAAAGAAGGGGCAAACATAGTGAAATAAAGAAGAAAGACATTAAGGAAAAGAGATAATGAAAATTATGAAATTACGTCACGTGGGACACAACTGGCCAAGGTCGAAAAAAAAAGGAAGAAATAATAATATCCGCCCCCGTTTTCGTAGTGTTTGTGTGATTATCTGCCACCTCCAGAGGCCAGGGTTCAATTCCCGGCTCTGAAACGAAATTTGAAAAATGGTACGAGGACTGGAACGTGCTCCACTCAGCCTCGGGAGGTCAATTAATTAGAGGAGATTCGATTTCCACCTCAGTTATCCTCGAAATGGTTTCCGTGGTTTCCTACTTCTCCTCGAGCCTCTGAAGCTATCGGTCACTAATCTAAACTTTGTTCGGTTTAGGATGTCTTCCCGATTTAATCCAGAATGCTCAAGAACCTTTCTTGTCTCCCTGAATCATTTGTCGGGACTTTAGATCTACTGTCAAGTGTTTTAAAAATCTGTTTTTTCAGCCTCTTCTAGTCTATTCTAAACAGGTCCATGTACGTTTATAGACTATAATAATAATAATAATAATAATAATAATAATAATAATAATAATAATAATAATAATAATAATAATAATAATAATAATAAGGAAGGGGCCGTGACCTTCAGTTAGGTACCATCTCGGCACTTTCCTGGAGAAGAAGGAGGAAACCACGGTAAACCACTTCAAGGATGGCTGAGGTGGGACTCGAACCCCATCTACTCATTTGGCAGAAGTCTGCAGGCACTATTCCCAGATAACAGGAGAGGGTCACTCTTCACAATGATGCGATATACTGTAAATTATCTCCTTCTCTTCTTTTGCTTCGCTTCCTTCCTGACAAGAATTAGGTCCAGTGACCTGCTCCGGGTTCATTACATCTTCTTTTTGATCTCCTATGTTTATTTGCCAGAGGAGTATTTCGATCTACAGTTCTGCTTGGTTTCATACGTTCTGTCGGGCTGAGTGGCTTAGACGATAGACCGCTGCCTTCAGAGCCCAACATCACAGTTTCGATCCTGGCTCAGTCCGGTCGTATTTGAAGGTGCTCAGATAAGTCGGCACCAGGTCGGGGCACGTAAAATAACTCCAGCGGGACAGAATTCCAGCACCTCGGCGTCTCCGAAAATCATAAAAATGCAGTTGGTGGGAAGTAAAACAAATAACAGTAGTGGTACCGAGCTGGATAACTGCAGTCGCTTAAGTGCGGCCACTATCCAGTATTGAGGAGATAGTGGGTTCGAACCCCACTGTCGGCAGTCCTGAAGATGGTTTTCCATGGTCTCCCATTTTCACACCTGGCAAATGCTGGAGCTGTGCCTTAATTAAAGCCACGGCCGCTTCCTTCCCATTCCTAGCACTTTCCTGTTTCACCGTCGCCATAACACCTATCTGTGTCGGTGCGACGTAAAGCAACTTGCAAAAAAGTAGTAGTAGTAGTAGTAGTAGTAGTAGTAGTAGTAGTAGTAGTAGTAGTAGAACGTCCGTGGCTAAGGCGGCAGCATGCCGGCCTCTCACCGCTGGGTTCCGTGGTTCAAATCCCAGTCACTCCATGTGAAATTTATGCTGGAAAAATCGGAGGTGGGACAAGTTTTTCTCCGGGCACTCCGGTCTTCCCTGTTATCTTTAATTCCAGTAACACTCTCCAATATCATTCCATTTCATCTCTTAGACATTAATCATAGTGTGACAGGCTTCGGCAGCCGGCACAATTTTGATCGTCGCCGCTAGATGGGGGCTTCATTCATTCCGTTCCTGACCCGGTCGTACGACTGGAAACAGACTGGATTTTCAGTAGTAGTAGTAGTAGTAGTAGTAGTAGTAGAAGTGATAGTAGTAGTAGTAGTAGTAGTAGTAGTAGTAGTAGTATTCATATGTTCTGCATGATCTTCCTTTTTCGTCCTATATTTAACTGTTTGCTCACCAAACGACATGACCGTGCGGTTAGGATCGCCCAGCTGCGAGCTTACATTTTGAAAATAGCGGATTTGTAAGCCACTGTCGGCAACTCTGAAGATGGTTTTCCATGGTTTCCCATTTTCACACCAGGCAAATACTGGGACTGTACCTTAATTAAGACCATGGTCACTTCCACCGCGTCCTAGCCCTTTCCTATCCCCTCGTCACCATCTGTGTCGGTGCGACGTAAAAAATTGTAAAAGAAAAAAGAAATATAGAAGTTTCCTGAAGGACAGGCTCCAGATGAAGTCCTGGGTGGATGTTCTCGTTCGGGAATATCCCTGAAGTCTTCGCAATGAATTTCATTTCAGGTGGTTAGATGTGGCTCTTAACATTGCTTTTCAGCATCAAAATTTCACATTCATATGACACTGTCTTACAAAACTTACAAATTAGACCTATATGAATTTTTGGGGAATGCTTAATGAAACCAGAGGATCAAAACGTTACTCAGCAGCAGACGTACACAACTCTTCACACTGACTCAGAGAATTAAAGCACTTGATTCAGAGCGAGCACTTCGGTTAAGAAGAAGTTAAAGATATATTTGTGAAACAGAACTTCATTTATGAGGCAATAAGAATCAATTCGCAGATTTGCGCCAGAAAAAAACGGTCTCATAATGCTCGGTTAAAAATTAATACTTATTATTTTTTCCATACAGTTTGTTTTATTAAGGCCACAGCTGCTTCCTCCCCACTCCTAGCCCTTTCCTGACCCCATCTTCGCCATAAGACCTATCTGTGGTGGTGCGACGTACGGCAACTTGTAAAAAATATTGCTTTACATCGCAACGACACAGATAGGTCTTATGGCAACGATGGGATAGAAAAGGGCTAGGAGTGGGGAGGAAGCAGCTGTGGCCTTAATTAAGGTATAGTTCAGGAATTTGCCTGGTGCGAAAATGGGGAAACTACGGAAAAGCATCTTCAGGACTGTCGACTCTTGGGTTAGAACTCACTATCTCCCAAATGCAATAATAATAATAATAATAATAATAATAATAATAATAATAATAATAATAATAATAATAATAATAATAATGGCGTGTGACCTCCGGAGGGGCCGACAGCAGGTCTTTCGAGTAGACGCCGTATAGGCCAATTGCACATCTGTGAGGATGGAGCCCTTCCTGAGATGAATTCTAATGCTGAAGACGACACAAAATTCCATCCTGCAAACCAGAGAAATTAACCAATGAAAGTTGAAATCCCGACCCAGCCTGGAATTGAACCCGGAACCCCTTGCACCGGAGGCCAGCGTGCTAACCATTTAACCATAGAACCAGATAAAAAATGAATAATGTAGTGAGGGGTTGGTAATGAAAGCATTTGAAGGAAACTTCCGGTTTTATTTTCTTATTTTTATAAGCAAAATTATAAAGAATTGAAATACGTATTAAATATCCAGTTCCATGAACCGAATTCACTCCTTAGTTTCCTCGTTAGATCCTTCATGTTAAAGCGCCCACACCTTGACGTAATCAACTTGAAGTGCGGCTTCCTCCCACGCCCAGGAATCCTTCCAGTACTTACGATCCTTCAGAAAATCCAACTTCGCCTACAAACAAACAAACAAAAGCAACGTCTTAACAACTCCTCCTATCAATGATAAAACATTTTACAACATACACAAAACATCGTTTTAATATTGCAACTTGTGTATATATGAATCAAAATATTAAACATCAAGTCAAGATTTGCAAGCTGAATAGTCTAAATTAGTTTTTTTAAATATCATTATGCTGTAAATGGGTCATTTTTGACGAGTGACTTAAAGATGTTCCAGCTGGATGTTGGGAATTTCATGAAGAAATGCAATGCCAGTTCATAGATTTTAAGAAAGCATATGGCAAGATATACAGGAAAGTGATATAACAATAGATGGAAACCGCATAAATCCCGAAGAAGCCCATAAGGTTGACAAATATGTGTATTAATAGACCAAAGTGCAAAGTTAATATTGATGGACAGCTGTCGGTCAGTCTGATATTTTATTTTTTACAATTTGATTTACGTCGCACTGACACAAATACGGCGACGATGGGATACGAATGTTACAGCCCCAGCAATTGCGTGCTATGAACATGGAAAACCACGGAAAACCATATTCAGAGTTGTCGACAGTCGGGTTCGAACCCACTATCTCACGAATGCAATCTGATCTAAACCACGAATTTTTTTGCTAGGGGTTTTACGTCGCACCGACACAGATAGGTCTTATGGCGACGATGGGATAGGAAAGGCCTAGGAGTTGGAAGGAAGCGGCCGTGGCCTTAATTAAGGTACAGCCTCAACATTTTCCTGGTGTGAAAATAGGAAACCACGGGAAAAAAACACGAAATTAAGAATGGTGTCAAACAATGTGACTGGCTATCTCCTCTGCTCCTTAACTAGGTTCTTGAAGGGGCAATAAGTAGCCGAACTGCATACGGTTCAGGTATCAAGTTCGGTTTCAAGACCAATACACAGGCTTAGGTTTTCCAAACCGGTGATACGCGTACCCCTAGAGGTACACGATGAGCTCTTCATGGATACACGGAAAATAATCATTAAGAGCCTAAAAATACGGAATTTACAAACCGAACAAACAATTCTCAATGTTTCCATGGTTAGTGGTCTGTGTAACAATTATTACAGACATCTCAGATAAAACAAATATTGTTAGATTACGAGTTTTTGGTTAAAATTAAGAAGGGGGAATGGGAGGGAAATGTTGAACCTAGCATACCAACACCAGATGAAACATCTAGATGATGATTATTGCCTGATGAAAGTGAAAAGCATGCTAGACGGAATAGGAATGGGAGAATAATTGGATAAAGAGATGCACAGTAAAGAGAAGAGAGTCATCAAGAAAGTAAAGATCAGAATGAAGGACATTGAGAAGCAGATGATTATGTCAGAATGTGAGACTAAAGGAAGGTTATCAGAATTTCGTGAAATTATCCAATATATGTCAATAAGTAAAGAAAGGCTCCCAAAGAGAGAACTAAGAGTTGTGGTGCGGTGGCTAATGAGGATATAACAATAAGGGGCTGGGAGAGAAACATAATAATCATTGTTCACTCTGTGGAGAAATGATGTAAAAGACTCATCTATTGACAGTATGTAGAGAAACTGATGAACTTAGAATTAAATATTTTGGTGGTGAATATAAATCAAAAATAGAAAGAGAGAAAGAATTCTATACAGTTACTAAAGTGTTATAAAGTGTTAAAGAAAGAATGGATCACACCAGTACGTATAGCATTTTTTTTTTTTTTTTTTTGTATTTTAAGAAGTATGTAACAGAAAAAAGTAAAAGATATTAGCACTAACTAAAATCATGAAAAGAAACCAAGAACAAAGTCAACGTTTATAATCATGGTTGTAGTGTTATTGTTACTATTAATGTGTTAGATTGAATGTGAATCTGCTGAGCTTGCAATAGATGAACTGTGTCTTCCTCTGCTGCCGGAATTCCGTAGATGTAGGTCGAGAATTCACGGTGTCTGTTGTAAGCTGAGGAGAAATCTGTTCGGACTCATAACAATCAAATACCCGCGCCAAGTAATAGTAAAGGTAAGATACATGTTGTTCTAGACAATAAAACACAATGCCTAGAACAAAAATAAATAGTTTTCTTTCTTTAAACTACAATTTAGAGATTAGGTGAAAATAGTAATTAGCTGTAAGTGCAATGTCTAAGGTAGCAGGAGATAAATTTAAATGTTATTCATGTATCAAAATAATATGAATTGCAATAAATTATCACTCTCTCCTCAGTTCCAGGCGAACCGAAACTTGGGGATGGGAGTATTATATTATGTTCTAAATTTCGAGTTTGTTAAATAATCTTCAATATTCATCATAAAACTACACTTATTTGTATATTATAAATGTAACAAAATTACATCACTGGTTTTTAATTATAGTGCTGTAATTTCTCTTCCCCAACTTATTACCTGACTGAATAAAAGTGCCAGTCTTCAAAAAACAGCTACGAATTAACAAGTAAGGGGCACAATTAATAGAAATCGGTCTAAGAGGGGTACTCAAGTGCGAATTTTGAGCAACACTGCACTATCCACTGTATCTATAACGTATCTCACCTTACTCTACCCCACCCCACTCTTCCAATTAATCTACGTACTAACCTTCCCACTATAAGTCACCCGGCCCTCCAGATCAGTCTTTCGGTCTCTCGGAATGAACGAGACCAGCTCTTCGTGCTCACCTTAGCGGTTGCGCATATCGCCTCCCCACCGCATCGTTAACACCGTTTTCATGTCGCCTCTGTCCTTTTGAGTTGGCCTGGTTCAATGCAGTGGTCCGTATCACCCTATCCTGAGCCTGCAATATATTTTCATCGCTACATTATTGGCATATCCTGCACCCATCCTAAGTTGTTTGTCACACTGATCTCTTGGTCTCTGTCGGCCAATCTCATACGTCTCCCTGCAAAACTAACTGAAGGAATCCTGATAGTCTTAGGAAGTAACCAACTGACCTATCTGTTCATCGAGTCTTCACCAACTATTTGGTTCAGTACTTCTTCGTTTGTGACTTCATCAATACATTTCATCTCAAGCATTATTATTTAACAAACACAAGACAATAATAGATTCAGTAGATCTATGGAAAAGAAATGAAACAACCCCATGGTGCTACAGTCCTGGTCGACCTTGGCCTATCAAGCGACTGCTGCTCAGCCCGAAAGCCTTCAGATTATTTTTTTTAATTTCGTGTGGCTGTTTCTAGCCGGGTGCAGCCCTTGTAAAGCAGACCTCCGATGAGGGTGGGCAGCATCTGCTATGTGTTACGTGTGGTGTGTGAGTTGCAGGGATGTTGGGGACAGCAAAAACACCCAGCCCCCGAGCCACTGGAATGAACCAATGAAGGTTAAAATCCCCGACCCGGCCGGGAATCGAACGCGGGGCCCTCTGAACTGAAGGCCAGTACGCCGACCATTCAGCCAACGAGTCAGACGGCCTTCAGATTACGAGGTGACACATGGTAAGCGAGACGATCCTCTCGGCAGTTGGTACGCTTGGTTTTCTAAACCGCGGTCACCATCTCACCATCACATTCGGCAGCTCCTCGTTTGTAATAACGAGGGCTAAGTGGTCCTCAAACTAGCCCTAGGTAAAAATCCCTTACCTGGCCGAAAATCGAACCTGAGTTCTCAATAGTATGGACACGAACAAAACAGATAGAAAATAAACTCATCGTATTTGAGCATAAGGACCTTAGGGATATATTTAGGCCTGTTAATGAAAACGGGGAATGGAAGAGAAAGAAAACCAGAAAGTTGAGAAAGCTTTATAAGAATTCTGATATCGTACCTGTGATCAAGGGGAGGAGATTATGATGGTATGGTTATGCCATGGGGAAATATGTAGACCAGATAAGAGAATCTTGAAGGAAAGAGATCACCGGGAAGACATAGGAAAAAGATGGTTTCCATCAGCAATACAGGATGCCTGAACAGCAAGCATAGACACTGATGTATGGTCAAACAGGAAACACTGGGGCAATTTGGTTAGCAAGGTTACGAACCGGCTAAAATGAGACATTAAATATTTATTTTCCTTAAATTTCCAGTAATTTGAATATTCCTTTCTATTGAAAATCTACAGCCTGTTTCCAGTCATTCGACGGGTCAGGAATGGAATGACCGAGCGAGTTGGCCGTGCGGTTAGGGGCGCGCAGCTGTGAGCTTGCATCAAGGAGATAGCGGGTTCGAACCTCACTGTCGGCAACCCTGAAGATGCTTTTCCGTGGTTTCCAATTTTCACATCAGGCAAATGCTGGCGCTGTACTTTAATCAAGGCCACGGCCGCTTCCTTCCTATCCCTAGGCCTTTCCCATCCCATCGTCGCCATAAGACATATCTAGTGTCGGTGCGATGTAAAACAAATTGTAAAAATAAAAAAGGAATGCAACAATGAAGCCCCCATCTAGCGGCGAGAATAGGAACTGTGCGGCTGCCGAAGCCTGTCGCACTCCTCTGGGTCAATAATTAATGACTGACTGATGAAATGAAATTATACTGGGAAGTGTTGCTGGAATAAAAGATGGCAGGGAAAACCAGAGTACCGGGAGAAAAACCTGTCCCGCCTCCGCTTTGTTCAGCACAAATCTCACATGGAGTGACCGTGATTTGAACCACGGAACCCAGCGCTGATAGACCGGCGCGCTGCCGCCTGAACCACAGATGCTACTATTCGTTTCTATTATGAAGGATAATTGTGTTAAATAAACAACAATTACTACATTTGGAATCAAATACTAGGTTCACAGTAGGGGACCATAATTTTATTTTCAACGACAGAGGATGTTAATTTATTCACAATCCACATTTTGAGTTTGAGAACCTGAACACTACCAGTTTTGTGATAGTATACTTGTTAATGTAATTTATTTTTCTACGGAAATGGCATGAGTTCATACAAAATGAGTGAACATCGGAATCCTGAAAGAAAAATATTAATATTACCCTAGCTAAAAATATCCAATACAAACGTGAAGAACTTTGGAAACACACAAAATTCCTACTCATCAAACATATTAAAATTACAAATAATACCATAATTTGGAAGTTAAATCGATTTGGAGAAGACAAAGGTGATGATGTAGAATGTTGAGTGAATCTTTAATAACCTAATACAGTACATATGAGCACACTCTTTACAGTATTTAGAATAATCCCAGAACCGTTTAGGTGATTCCACTTGAATTTGTAGATGCAACCTCTGTTTTAAAACGGAAAACCTCCATTATCTATAAGTAACGTCCAGATAGGTATGACAGACACGGTTCGTAAACAGACTTTTTTTATTCCTGTCCACCTCGTCAGCTTGGTTTATATCCCTCTCTCGAATCTTGGCTGACGATTGTTGAACCATCAGATGACACTCAATGTACCTCGATCCCTGGTCAATTCAATCCTCACTATATGGTGTCTTGTGCTGAAGCAATTCACCTTTCGAAAGTTTCAAGCTCGCTGTAGTCTGACAACGGGGGTTTCCCTGGCACTGCGCGTATAGCTCAGGTGTTGTCGGACAGTTTTATAGGGCGTTGGTTCAATCGGAAAGCGGTTAGACCTTTACCGATGATTATCCAATAGTTGTCATTAGGATAGCAAGCGTAAACTTTAACTCTATAGAGTTGCCAAGCATGAGTAGAAACTGTCCATACGTTTCCCCATAAATAAAATAATAATAATAATAATAATAATAATAATAATAATAATAATAATAATAATAATATAAAATAGTATACATTCGGATCTCTTTGTCTCCTCTATTTATCAATTACCTTCAAATCTACTTAATTCGCTATGAATCACTGAAAAATGATAAAATGAATTAAAATATTCTGCGTATGGACTCGTTTTGCCATTTTTGGTAAAACTTGAGGCTTTGAAGTGCATTTTCCAAACCTGTAATTTTAAAATATTCATTGTTGTATCAGTGAAGCTTATTGTAGTTCCATTATTATTTTGTGGCTCCAGCGATCCATAGTTTCTGCCATTGAAGAAATAGCCTACTTGCGAAGAAACCGGTGGCAATAGAGGGTGAAGAGAGATGAGGAGCCAGTGCGAAAAGCAAGATGCCATGTTCGCATGAAGGAGGGGAGTACCGGTGAGAAAGAGAGAATATCACTAAAACAAAACTTACATGCGTGAACTGCGGCCATCATCTATGTAAAAACCATTCACTATCGAAAGTTTTGTATGTGTACTAGGTCAATGTGAAAAGTCTCCTATTCACTATGAACTTCCAGACAGAATAAAGTGCAACTAAGACTATGAACCTTACTGGCAATAATATAATTGTTCTCTATTACTCTTTCATCTGTATCATATTAATTATGTGATAATTAATTGGGTTTCAATAATACATACAATAACATGACTTTAAATATAAATCCATAATTATGAAATAAAAGTATCGGCATTTTTTACCCATGCTTGGTGAAACATGTTATCAAAAAAGTCTTGGTAGGCTTATTGTAGGGTTAACCCCTCTATACCGATATTACAGTTTGTAACCAGCCCGAGGTTGAAAATACTGGTTCTGCAATTCTTAAGGGATGACCTGCCCATTCCTTAGTATAATCATATTTAACATGGCACGTGTCGTTTTTTTAATCATCAATTTATCAACACTGATCTGCATTTAGGGCAGTCGCCCAGGTGGCAGATTCCCTACCTGCTGTTTTCTAGCCATTTTTTACTTGATTGCAAAGAAATTGGAAATTTATTGAACACCTCCCTTGGTAGGTTATTCCAATACCTAACTCCACTTCCTATAAACGAATATTTGTCTCAATTTGTCTCTTTGAATTCCAACTTTACCTTCATATTGTGATCTTTCCTACTTTTAATGACAATCACTCAAACGTATTCGTCTACTAATGTCATTCCACGCCATCTCTCCACTAACAGCTCGGAACATACCTCTTAGTCGAGCACCTCGTCTCCTTTCTCCTACGTCTTCCCAGCCCAAACTCTGCAACATATTTGTAACGCTACTCTTTTGTCGGAAGTCACCCACAACAAATCAAGCTGCTTTTCTTTGGATTTTTACAGTTCTTGAATCGAGTAATCCTGATGAGGTTCCCATACACGGGAACCATACTCCAGTTAAGATCTTACCAGAGACTATATGCCCTCTCCTTTACATCCTTACTGCAACCTCCAAAATACCCTCATAACCATGTGCAGAGATCTGTACTCTATATTTACAATCCCATGTATGTGATTACCCCAACGAAGACCTTTCCTAAGTACTTACAATGATTCCCAAAAGGAAAGTTCACCCCATCAACGCAGTAATTAAAAATGAGAGGACTCTTCCTATTTGTGAAACTCACAACGTGACTTTTAACCCCGTTTATCATCATATCATTGCCTGCTGTCCATCTCATAACACTGTCGAGGCCTTTTTTCAGTTGCTCACAATCTTGTAACTTATTCAATACTATATACAGAATAAAAACATGCGCAAAAATACTTACCTCTGATTCCACTTCTTTATTCATATCATTTATACATATAAGAAAACATAACGGTCCAATAATATTGCCTTGAGGAATTCCCCTCTTAATTATTACACAATCAGATAAAGCTTCGCCTACTCTAATTCTCCGAGTTTTCTAGAAATATAGCCACCCATTCAGTCGCTCTTTTGTCTAGTCCAACAGTCCTCATTTTTGCCAGTTGTCTCCCATGATCTACCCTATCAAATGCATTAGATAGGTCAATCGCGATACAGTCCATCAGACCTCCTGAATCCAAGATATCTGCCACGGGCGCCCAAATGACAGATTGTAGGGGGGTGGGGGGGGGACTAGACCTGGAAATATATAGTATTTTTCATATTTTGAAAGATGAATGGCGACTTGTATTCCGCGGTAGAATAACACCCACGGTATCCCCTGCCTGTTGGTGGGGGCAGTACTACCACTTCCGACTTTTAAATCATTTTCTTGAAAGCAAAACATCTGACTATATTAGATTTTTGCCTTTCCCTGAGAGCTAGGGGGGGGGCACCCCTTGCCCCTGGGCATGAGGGCCCTTGATATCTGCTATATCTTGCCGAGATCCTAAAAGTTGAGCTTCAGTGGAATAATTTTCCCTAAAGCCGAACTGCTTTCTGTCGAACCAGTTATTAATTTCGCAAACATGTCTAATATAATCAGAAAGAATACATTCTGATATGAATCTGGGTAACCACGGAAAACCATGTTCAGGAATGCCGACAGTAGAGTTCGAACCCACCAACTTCCGAATGCAAGCTCACAGCTGCGCGCCCCTAATCTCATGGCCAACTCACTCGGTGAATCTTTATGTACATTTCTGTTCGGAATGATTTGAGAACTTTTGTGAAAGTAAATATAATTTAGGTGAGGACTGTAGAAAACACCATTGAACTGAGAATGGAAAGCCGCACAGGCATTGTCTGTTCCATGTCTAAATGGTTAGCGTGATGACCTTTGCTTCTAAGGGTCCTCGGCTCGATTCCCGGCCGGGTCATGGATGTTAACCTTAATTGGTAAATTCCTTCGGCTCGGGGACTGTGTTTGTGTGCCTTCTTGAACATTAGAATCCATCATCCCCATACTCGAAGTTACGCAGTTCACCTATAAGCGACAATTAGAAAGACCTGGACATACCTCTCCGGAGGCCATACAAAAAAAAATCGTTATTTGGTCAAAATTTATAGATTTTGAAGCTGTTTAGACCCTTCAATACATAACATTGTTTGAACTCTCGAAAAAAATCAGAAAAGATAAAGATGATTTTTATGATGATGAAGATGATAATGATATTTGTTGTAAAGGGACCTAATATCTAGGACATCAGCACATAATGGTACGCAATGATATGATTATCAAAATTCCAAAAACCATCTACTGCCTAGAATTCAAGAAGAACACGATGAAAAGGGACTATGAACTTAAAACAATCAGTGGATCCGACCCGCAATGCCCCACCTTCCCATAAAAACAACTTTAAACAATGGTAAGTTACAAACGGAACAAGGGATCGCTTCCAGAACAAAATCCTACATCGATGATGCTTGTTGTCCAAAGGGGTCCAGGTCTCCGGTCCCTCACAATGGCACAAATTACTGGTAAAGTAGACCATGATGTTCCTCATATAGCGGTATAATCATAGGTAACGTAGACTCATGGTAATTCTCACATTGTGCTACTAATCACAGGTAATGTAAAACCCACGGTGCTCTTCCCCTAATGATACTAATCACAGATCAATGGTATTTCTCACATAATAGTACTACTCACAGATAATGCAGACCCCATGGTATTCCTCACATGATGGTACTAATCACAGGCAACGCCCAGACCGTGGTGTATCTCACATAATGGTACTAATCACAGGCAACGCCCAGACCGTGGTGTATCTCACATAATGGTACTAATCACAGGCAGCGCCCAGACCCGTGGTGTATGGTACTATTACAAGTAATCTAGTAGTACTAGCCACAGGTAATGTAAAACCCATGGTGCTCGTCCCCTAATGATATTAATCACAGACGCATGGTGTTCCTAACAGAGTAGTACTAATCAAAAGTAACGTCGACCGATGGTGTTCCTCACGTAATGGTAATAATCACAGGTAGTCTCATGGTTCCGAAAACATCATCCCTTTGTCGCCTCTTGCGACAAGCAGGGGATACCGTAGGTGTATTCTTCATCTGCGTCCACCACCCACAACGGGTAAAATGTATTTATGTACACTTCGTATATTCGTATATGTCTCCGCGTAAACTCATGTATGGAAAAATGGTCAAAACCGACCATTCGCGCAGCTCAAGAAGCCTGGGTTGAACTCCACTTGTCTAGAACATAATAAGGTCAGGTGCGACTTATCATTCTGACCCTGCTCTGAAGCTAATCACCTAGCAAGGTGACTCACGTGTAGATAAAGGGAACAGCACTGTGTCCGTCCCTCACTACGAGTTTCTCTTCGCCCCATGACTGTGTTCTAAACTGTGAGAGCGTGAAGTATTCGGCATCATCATGACAAATTTACAGTATTCTATCACTATGATGCCGGTATTAGCACTACTACTGCTGTGTGTCCCAACGAGTCGTAAGTACCACCAAATTAAAACTAATGTTATTGTTTTTACGTACCACTAACTACTTGTGACTGTTTTCGGAGACGCCGAGGTGCCGGCATTTCGTCCCGCACGAGTTCTTTTACGTGCCTGTGAATCTACCGACAAGAGGATGACGTATTTGAGCACCTTCAAATACCACCGAACACTGCCAGGATCGAACTTGCCAAGTTAGGGTCAGAAGGCCAACGCCTCAAACGTCTGAGCCACTCAGTACGGCCAAAAGGGAATTAACCAGTAATAAAAAATAGGCTACGAATGCCCTTGAAAGTAAATCTTTCCACAATCTTTAACCTTATCACTGGATAGAATGGTTAGTTCTAGTCTCGGTCGCCTTTACCTTCGCCCCCAGGAATTAAACTAATAGGCCTACTCATTTTTCGATTAGGCTTCTTGATTTTCTTACTATCTGATTTACGGGCAATATGGCGACGATGGGATAGGAAAGGACTATGAGTTGGAAGGGAGCGACCGTGGCCTTAATTAAGGTACAGCCCGAGCATTTATCTGGTGTGAAAGTGGTAAAGCACGGAAAACCATTCTCACGTCTGCCGACAGTGGGGTTCGAACCCAAGCTCAGAGCTACGCGACGCTAACCGCACAGCCCCTTGCTCGGTCGTGTAGGCTAGCTGAATATCAGGGCCATATGTCTTTCCAGAAACGGAAATATCGTTTCTTAAACGTTTCCATTTATTGATATATATTCGAACCCAAATCATTCTGGACAAACCGAGCGTGCCTCTACCGCCTTGAACAGGCAGCTTCTTACTATAAAAATGCATAACATTACACATTCCTTTTTGAAATTTGCTTGATATATTAGGCTGTGTCAAAAATTAAAAATGTTTCCTTTTTGGAAATTAAACTAAATATTTTCCTATATTTTGATTTTTAAAAGGAGTTATTATTCAAAGTCTCCTCATTTCTTTCAGTAATTTAAGTTTACCTTTGTAGAAATTTTAAAGATATATCTGCGTAGAATGCCTTTACTGGTGAGACCTAGTGTTTACAGTGCACTATGTCTTCTGGTATGGGCTAGAGAAGTTTTGTTACTTTCATTGATCTGTCGCAATCTTATCCTTCGCTTTGATAATATGAGTGTGACTGAGGAATGCTATTCCATATGCAGCCAGTCTCTGCTATGAATGGTGTTAAAAAGTTGCTTATGAGGTCGGTTAGCGCATGCATTTTAGTGGGCTTGGCAAACTGATATGTAATAGCCTCTGGCTTAGTGAGAAAAGCAACGGGAAACTAGCTCAATCCTGGTTCCCTAGTACGTCTCTTCAGTGATGCCTAGGTTATGTATCATAGCTAATGGTGAAGCTGTTGAGAATCCAACCAGCCTTCGGGCTGAGAACTGAACATGCATACACATGTAGGTAAAATTGTGAAAGCTCGGAGACGTTGAAGTAATTCAAGTGCTTTGTTTTTTTTATTTTACCTTTTACAGCTGCCGTTACGTCGCATCGACACAGGTAGGTTTTATGGCGACGACAGAATAAAGAAGGACTAGAAGTGGGAAGGAAGCGGTCGTGGCCTTAATTAAGGTACAGCCCCCAGCATTTGCCTGGTGTGAATATGGGATATCGTGGAAAACCATATTCAGAGCTGTCGACACTGGGGTTCGAACCCACTATATTCCGAATGCAAGCTCGCAGCTGCGCACCCTTAACCGCACGGCCAACTCGCTCATTATCTTCTTCTCTGTGTCATTGGCTTCCAAGATATTAAAGAGCTCCTGTGGGACAAAATTCTAAGAGCCCGGTTAAAATTTACAATTGAAGTAATATTGGATAAAATAACACACGTAGTAGTAGTAGTAGTAGTAGTAGTAGTAGTAGTAGTAGTAGTAGTAGTAGTAGTAGTAGTAGTAGTAGTAGTATAGTTTCTAAATGCTGAGCGTAGTGGATTTTTTTGTCGAGAAAGTCCTTGTTGCCTAGTTCTGGGATTTAAGCCATGGTTAGCTAGGTGTCCGTGTTTGCCATAATGGCCACGTTTCATTTGCATACCACATTAACAACTACCATAACAACCCAACACATGGGGCAACAGACTCGAAAGGGCATGGCCTACCAAGCACACGCTGCTCAGCCATAAGGCCTGCAGATTTCGAGGTGTCGTGGGGTCGGTGTGACGAATTCTCCAGGCCGTTATTCATAGCTTTCTAGACCGGGTTTACCAACTAGAATAGAAACGAAAAATAGCATAACACCCCTCCACATAATGGGGGAGGCAGGAAAGACACCCGGTCGTAAAACTGGGCCTATTTCTCTTGTACAAGAAAGATTGCACTTGCGACCCCGCTAGGGTGTGGGGAAAATGACGTAGGAAAGAGAAATACTCTTATTGCCATTCTCCTTTTTTACGGTGAGCCCAGCTAGTGACCACGAGTCATTTTCAATTCATCCTTCCCTGATGTTTTTTCTTCCCTTCTTTCCAGTATTCCTTCATTATTGCACTATGCTTTATTCTTCTCTCCTCAGGTCACTTTGGACTGGGTTTCCTTTTCATTCTTCCTTGGAATCCTTCCATTCTTAAAAACTTTCCTTTTAAAAATCTTTCTATACTCTCCTCTTCTTTTATTTTATTTCTTTCTATGTCTTTCTTGAACTCTTGTATCCAGCCCGTTGTTGACTTTTTCTCCCTAAGATACCTGAACCTGTTTTCTCAACCTGTCATCATCCATTCTATATATATATATATATATATATCCAAAAAATTGCAATCTCTTATTGTTTCTGTCACATTTTCTATGCTCTGGTTAATTTCCTTAACACTTCTTATTTTCCATGGTTCTGTTGTTTTCATTGGTCCTAAGATTTTTCTCATGATTGTTCTTTCCAATACTTCCAATTAATCTAAACCTTAGTTCAAAACTTGACATTCACTTGCGTAAAGACATTCTGGTTTCACCACAGTACTGTAGTACCTTATATTAAGATTTTTAGATAAGCATTTCTTGTTGTAAAAATTCTTAGTGCTGCCATACACTCTTTCCATCTTGTGTAAAATTTCTTCTACAGCAGATTTTTCTAAACAATTTTCTTGAGTAATTTCTCCCGGGTATTTGAATTCCTTTATATTGTATACTTTTTCTATTCGACAAATATGCGCTCTCAAAAATTTTTGTGCGTTTTCTACGTTTTTAAAACATTTGATTTTTTCTACAGAGATTCTCAAACGTGTTTTGTAGACGATTCCTTCCAAGAGATTGATTTGTGTTGTTACACTAAGAGATACTCTGATCTGCAAATGCCAGGCAATTAATTTCAACACCTTTGTTTTTCCCAAAATTTATTGGCGAAATTTTTGGTTATTTTAATTTTTCATTCTAAATTCTTTCAAATTTCTATAGGATGGAATTAAACAGGATTGGCGTACACCTGTGTTTATCTTGATAGATTTTGATGTTTTGACCATAAATTTTACTTTGTAACTGTATCTGTGTTTCCCGTATTAGGTTTGATAATTTATATTTCACTCCAAATTCCCAGTATTGTTTTACTTCAGGTTTCTCCATCAACAGAACCGAAGTATTAGTATTATTAACACATAGAACTTTAAAGATATTGAAAGCTTGTCTCACCGTCAGTGCTGAGCTAAAGGGGCTACTAATCAACTTTCCATTGTGTCAATATCTAATGATATGAGCATTTAAAATTCAGAGATATTATCCGACAAGCACCTCACGGAAAAATTTGCTGTTTTCAAACACACTTCGTTTGCACCATTGTAACTGTTCCACCTCATCAAAACACTTGAGGAGATGAAAGTTATTATCTTGGGACACATGAATATTAAATAAACTATTTGTGGCTTGCCCGCAAATTGCCACGCAAATAGAAACAATCAACATTCCATGGTTCCCCATTTCTCTATGTAATGTTTGGGCGCCATGGTTACAATTTTAAATAAAACTGTAAACCAAAATTTATATTTACTAGCATAGAGACTTATACTTAGATCACAGGGGTAGGATTTTAAATAATTAACCATTAAGTATCGCTTAAGAAAGAAAATTAAGCAATATAAAATACAAATGAATTTATTATACAAAAAATGAGATGAATCGGAAAAGTTTCCTTAAAGCGTGGAGGAATTTATAATTTACTGAATTTACTATTGCTTGCTTTATCTAATTGAAGCTCACCAATTGCAGCTTTCGTTGAAGTCATCTGGTTTCCGTGGTTACTCGTACTCTTCTTCTCGATGTAGACTTTGCTCCATGGACATCCTTCCTTCCTTCTCTGATATGGTACGGGCTATCTGGAATAGCACTCCCTATTTGCCTAGTCTTTAAATTAGACATTGGCCCTATACTTGTAATAACTGATCAGCGTTGATCGTATGAGGAGAAAATTCAGAGATATGAATTTTTCCATATTAGTAGAAATCTCAATCCAAATTCCGTAGACTTGAACTAAACATAGTTCTACGTCCACAATATTTACTGAATATCACACAAGCCATAAGCTTGTTTCGTTTCTCGTAGATCCGATAACATAACCGCACCTAAGTACAGTATCAAAGCGATAATACATTGTACAAAAATAACTCTGTCGCGGAGGGACCACACACTGTTTCAAAAATCAAATCACGTCGTTTAAAGTAGATGTTCACAGTAGAAGTAGTAGTGATGGAGTATCACGTAGTTAGGTTGTAAGGTTGTAAGGCTGTAAGGTCGTAAGGTTCCGTTCTCGTGTTGAGAATCAGTATATATCCGGGCTCACCCCCACTCTTGGTAACAGTTCAATCTCAAAACTCATATACAACGAAGTATCTGATTCGATAGATCGAAGCATCAACTCCCCTCCTCTTCTTCCTCGACATGTCCCGAAGGCGATGATATAGCTGACCAGCTTGCAAGCCTCGCGCACGGGTCGCTGTTTACTAGCCTTGGTCATAAAATAAACCCATGACGCACGCAAAATCCCAAGCTTCAAGAATAACCCTCCGTATACACAAATATGAGATGAAATGAAAACAACTATGTCTCAACATATTGACCGTATTTACAACATAATGAATTCTTATCCTACATAATATAATAATTTAAATAATAAAACGATGTTATCATATATACAATATGATTCCAAATTGCCTTGATTACAAATGATTGACGTTGAATAAATATGTTATTACAAATAATTGCCGATGGCGGATAAACTTGATATCAAATGATATCGCGTAAAATGATATTATATTAAGTTAGTAGGGCTGGAGAGGCCTGGACGGTTACACCATGTCACCGACTAGGACTAAAAATTAATTAATTAACTTGACATTGATTGTCTAGCGTTTGCTGATGATATTGGCACTAATTCCCAAAGACATCTCTGATACACATAAACAGATCTCTCTACTCAAAGAGCAAGCAGCAAAAATAGGACTCTCATATGAAGAAACTAAATTTATGACAAATATAAAAAATGTTCCACATGAACTTACCAACGATATGAATAAAATTGCGAGAGTAAAGGAATTCAAGTACTTGGGTGAATGGATCACAGAAAAATGCAATGAAAATAAATCAGCAGCTTCTGAAATTCAGAAAATGGAAATTTCTTTTCAACACACGAAGAATGTTTTAACTGGATTGGAACAGTAAAATTCGTCATTACTTAACAGTGATCAAACCTGAATCTCTTTATGCTTCGGAAACGCTCAATTTATAACATAAAAACTTAAAGGAACAATTAGATATTGAAGAAAGGAAAATCCTGGAAAAAATCATAGGGCCCGACTCGAAATATTTAAAAGTATCTAAACTTACTCATATAATGAGATCGTGACGAATTCGAATTCAATGTTTAAGCCATTTGGAAAAAATGAATAACACTAGACTTACTTTTTTGCTAGTGGCTTTACGTCGCACCGACGATGGGATAGGAAAGGCCTAGGAGTTGGAAGGAAGCGACCGTGACCTTAATTAAGGTACAGCCCCAGCATTTGCCTGGTGTGAAAATTGGAAACCACGGAAAACCATATTCAGGGCTTCCGACAGTGGGATTCGAACCCACTATCTTCCGGATGCAAGCTCACAGCCGCGCGCCTCTAACCGCACGGCCAACTCGCTCGGTACTAGACTTACTTATCGGATACACAAATTTCTACAAATCAAACGTACGAGATCAAAACGGTATAAACATGTAGAGAAAGTCCTCACTGAATCTGCAGGATAGAAATGTAATCAGGAAAATAGTTTACACAAGGGGATTTGAGGAAGATGAGAAGAAACCAACACGAAGTACTTGGTCGAAGGAACTGAAATTATAACAATCCATGAAAATGAAGAACTACTGGGCAAGGAGGAAAGCTCAACAAATGTTGATTCCGCGTGGTCCTAAGTGAATTACTAACCACGTGCCCAAGGCTTGCACTACATACAGAGTTCCTTCATCTTCTTCTTCCGGCTACATATTTGCTCTACAGTGCACGTAAATACCGGGTGGTTAGTATTAAACTTTCCCTACTTAACTGCCTCTATGTAAAAAACCAGCACCTGTATGAACAAGAAAATTAATACAAGAATTGGCAAGGACTTACGGAAGAGAAATAATGCATGAGCAACTCAAACCAAGGACTTTTAATGCGTCCCCATATCACAGGATATGACTGGATTTTACAGATGCATCATCTATCAGACTACGGTAGAAATAGTGCTCGCTGACCAGCTGCTGCCTATCCGAAAGCACAGTCCGGGTGGCAGCAATGTATGCTCGGATCAGATACGAGCGAGCAGATTACTCAACTCAGTGAATCGAGAGGTTAAAAGCACAATGGTTCTCTTATAACGTATTACACAAAGATATACAGTGAATAGCAAAGCAACTTGAAAAGGAATGTACTGTAAGCGTAATGATTATATCACGAATTGGATGCTTTTCAGAAATCCAGAGTCCGGTTTCTTAACTATTTATGTGACCAGTTAAAAAAATATTCTGTCTAATACTCCCTTCCACGATGATAAACAAACCATTGAAATCATTCTCAATAAAAAGTCCTCTTCTCTGTTTCCTCCAACATTAATTCTTGAACGACAGAAAATGTATATGGATAAGGATTTAGCTTCTTTCTTGCTGCTTTATGTGCTGTGAAGACAGATACGTCAATCTCCTGTGGCACGGATTTAGACGGATTTTTATTTTTACAGGTAGCTGTTGTACCCATGCTCTACTACGAGATTCTCAGAAAGACTGTCTTTGTGGTTTTCTAACTGAAGTCAACATAGGTCATTACCAAAACATCAGTAGGAATGTAGCGATTAAAAGCAATGTTATCATACAAAACACTCGATCAAACGGAAAACCGCACATTTTCTCACTTTTAACGAACAGTACTACGGTGCCGATCTAACAGTCCAAAGTTCCAGGAATGTAAGTGTGCACACTGCACATTCCTATCAGTGCCACAGAGCAGGGATCAAATATTTCGAATGCTATGATGAACCAGTGTGTTACGTACCAGAAGTAACAGAAAATTTATGAATCAGAAAGAAGAAAGTTATCTAACTCCCCAGCTACTTCCCGCCAATATTCAGAAAGGCGATGCGACCGGGCGAGTTGGTCGTGTGGTTAGGGGTGCGTAGCTGTGAGCTTGCATCGGAGAGATGCCGGGTTCGAACCCCACTGTCGGCAGTCCTGATGATGTATTTCCGTGGTTTCCTATTTTCACAGGGGCTGTACCTTAACGCCACAGCTGCTTCCTTCCCACTCCTAGCCATTTCCTATTCCATCGTCGCCATAAAACCTATCTGTGTCGGTGCTACTTAAGGCAAATTTTAAAAAAATACTCCGTACGCAACAATAATCCCATCTATCGGAGATGAGTGGCAACAAAAGACACAAAGCACATCACAACAAACAATAGTCGATGTAATGGTATTGTTGACCTATTTTATGAGCTTTCTATATTGTAGGCCTTTACAGTTAGTTTTATTTCGACTCGGTGATATTAGGGCGTCTTATAAAATTTTATATACCGTTTACTGTAGTTCCTTATTCCCCGACTTTACATACCGATCTTCATTAAATTCTGTTCACCCATTTTCTCGTGACTCGGCGATGGTAAGTGTACCGGGCGGTACACCTCCACGCCGCTAATTTAAAATGTGCGCCAATTGAAACTCCTCTGCTGGAGGAAGTCTGAACTTTATTGACGGTATTAATTTTCAAATTTCTCAGAAGATGTCACTACGTGGAAAATTTGGAGTTTTTGAACTGTGTCATTTTCGACGTATTTTTGTTTTGCTTGTAGAAAGAAGTGTGAACTTTCTTTTCTAGAGGACACTACTTAAGATCAACAATAGTGCACCCTAGTCCGGAGTGAAAGAACTGTTGTTTTTTTTTTGGAGAAATTTTTATTTCAAAAGTTTGTTTCTTGTTAAATTTCTTTCTGTTATTGTTTAAGTTGGCTGTATACCCCTCTCTTTCCCCTTGTTTTGTATTTAGCCAATTCCGAATTTCTTTTATTAATTTCTGACCAATCGGATGTATCTTCCCCCAACTTGAATATGTTGCTGTATCCTACCCAATAAAGTTTTTGTGGGAGGGTGTTCTCATTCCCCTAACGCCTCGAACTTTCCGCGAGAGGATATAAACTGCTGATTTTAGGGTCTCCGGGCCACTTCTGTTCCATCTTTCAGTGTGTAAAGTACATAGCAGGGGGCGGGAAGCGCCTCTTTCTTCGGCGACAGTCAACAACCAGGTAATGGCCGACTAATTACTTCTTTTCTTGCTTGCTCAGCAGTTTAACTCTCGGGGCGGGTCCGAAGTTTTTCCATTATGTAACCTTCCTTAAAATGTAAAGAAACTTGTATCTATTCTATCTTTTAAACTACATATTGGGATAGAGAGTGCTTAACCCTCTCGAGCTCCCACTCATATTGTTTTGAGGTGAACTTATATTTTTCTCAACCTATTCTTCTTCGACTTAATGTAAATTGTTTCCTTCTTAAGTCACCTCTTTAGTATGGGATTAGCCCTTATATTAACGGCCTAGTGCCAAGTAGGTTTTAACAAAGCGTATTAGGATCGCAAGTTCGCCTCCTCTCAAATTGTTATTTTAGAGGTCAAGTAATTAATTTTTTTTCACTTAGTAGACCTCAGTAGGTTGGGTATTTTACCCCTGTGTCTATGTCCAGGGAGGACAACTTGAAGGTGGAGTTTGGTGTGGCCTTTGAGAGGCTTAAAGTTGAGAGCGAGTGGCTCTTTCTTGAAAATTAAGTGTTGTATGCCTCGAGGAGGCTTTTCTGTGTAATTTGGAGCAAGTGCTCTGGAACATGAACGGGGTTTTCGGCCCCTCTGGTAAAATTTATTTTGGAGTAAAGTCGGGCTAATTGCTCAAGAATTGTGAATTTGGGGCTCGAAGCCCAAATCCTGTAAATCCTGTAATTGGAACTGTTGTTGCCTTGCTACTCTGTACCTGCCGTAATTGTTATTTCTTAATTTTGAAAAGAAAATATAACCTTGTTAAATTTTAAATTAATTTTACTTTCGTAGCTTGAGACCTGTTCACCACCCCGCACCTTCTTTCACCTCTACCTACCACCAAAACACGGTAACAGTAAGGACTTAAGCAACAAAAATCCAAATTCATGAATATCTTTGTTATCATAGCCGGTACGGTAAAAATGTATGACATAAATTATCGTAAATTTAATAAAATATAACTTTAGTTATGTAGTATTTATCAACAGGACCACAAATAACAAATATTTAAAGAGTCAAATTTTAGGTTTCCCCTAAACTACCATTTCACTCAGCGTTAATAAAATTATTGATAGCCTGCATTGTAGCGACATTGTAGCGACATACAGATTTTCATTAAGATAGGACCACTAGTAACAAATATTTGAAAGTTAAATTTCAGGCCTTCCCCTAAACTACCATTTCTCTCACCATGAGTAAAAGTATTTTGACCTAGATTGTAGCGACTTATTCCTAGACATTGTATACCGATTTTCATTAAATTCTCTTTAGCCGTTTGCTATTGATGCGTGTACCTACAGACAGACAGACAGACAGACAGACAGACAGACAGACAGACAGACAGAAATTATGGAAAATTTAAAAAGTGCATTTTCTTGTTACTGTGGACACGACCGATACAGATATGCCATATTTTTTAAATTCTGAGCAATGTACAGACAAAACTCTTATTTTATATATATAGAATGAACAAAAAATGCCGCACTTGGAGGTCGGCATGCGATTCCTCATCCCATTTCAAGATAAAAGTTTCTATAGCCAAATCGGATCTGGTGCTGTTGGAACACAAGTCGAAAACGAGAAGCTGGCAACACTGCCACATCCTGCAGCGCATCGGAATGTAATAGAGAAACGTTCATCATCATGCCGCTCTACCGTATCCGCCGTCGCAGCTCACTGAGTAGACTGCTGGGTCATCAAACCCACATGCACCATGGATCTACAGCTCGAATCTACGTCAGGTTGTTGGTTTTTTTTCTTTCTTTTTTGTGTGTGACGTCAGGTCCCTAGTTCCCGTCGCGTAACTGCGTTTGTAAACATGACATCCTGTTGTCACATGACAATAGTCGAACACATGAAAGTGTGATCCATTCAACGCCTGCGGGAAACCGGTAATCTTTCGTCCACAAGTAGTGGACAGAGGTGGTCGAAGGACTAGACGTACTCCACAAACAGAGGACGACATTCTTGAAGCCGTTCACCACTCACCTCGGCGAAGTGCCCGTGTTATTGCAAGGCAGTTCCAGGTACCTCAAACACTGGTTGTTGACGTGTTGCACGACGAAAAACTGCATCCATATCATTACACGTTAACTCAACACCAGCGGCAAGAAGACCGCATTCAACGAGTACAGTTCTGTGAATGGCTTTTGCAACAAGTTGAAGATTACGAACATTTTATAAAGAATGTTGTATGGAGTGACGAATGTACCTTCACTCGGGAAGGTATTTTCAACCATCACAACAGCCATTATTGCTCTGACCATAAGCCACATGTCATCCATAAACGTGGCTTTCAGGCACGCTTTGGCATAAACCTGTGGGCTGGAATCGTGGGAGAGTGCTTTCAGGCCCTTACCTATTGCCGGACAAGTTGAATGCGCCCCGATATCGTACGTTTCTGGGCAATACTTTGCCTGACGCTTTAGAAAACGTTTCACTTGGTGTTCGGTGACAGCTATGGTTACAGCATGATGGTGCACCGCCACACATTGGTATGACTGTGCGTAACTGGTTTAATGAAGCTTTCCCAGGGAAATGGATTTGTCGTGGTTGTCCAATGTTCTGGCCTCTACGTTCCCCGGACTTTAATCCACGAGATTTTTATTTGTGGGGACACTTAAAGGAACGTGTTTATAGTACTCCACCCATGGATGTACAAGACCTAATAGCTCGCGTGCATGCTGCATCGGCAATTGTGGATACAAGTGTGTTGCGTAGGGTCCGGCAAGGTATGCTCCAGCGAGTGGCGAAGTGTTTGCAAATGCCAAGCGGTCGCTTTGAACATTTGCTGTGAAGTGAACTTTGCTTGTAAGTATACGTACCGGCCTTGTGAAGATAAGACCCACCATCATCGCATCTCTACAAGAGGACTGAATTCTCCTCCACAGCAGTCTCTTATTTTTTTCGGTTGGGTGACGCCACAACTATACTTACGCACCCCGCCGACCGCAATCAAGCATATAGGCAGGCACCAAGTTGGAAGTCCGCCTCCCCAACATGTATACCCTCGTCGTCCGTGATGTTAATCCTGCTATTTCCGATGAAGACATCTACACGGAACTCCGCTCAACAGGCATTCATTCCACCTCCATGCTCTACGCCGGACCTGAACCATCGCCTGATGTACTCCTGTTTCTTCGTTCTTCAGACGAATACTTCAATCTTCTAGATAATGGAGCATATATTCACCGCCGTCTACATCGAGTCGAAGCTACTCCTCCGAACATCATGGCTCAACTACTCCTTGACGCACCCGATACGCCTGTCACAATCAATTCATCTACAGCAACCACGCCACCTCCATCAACCACACCATTCCATCCTTCGTCATCTAGCTGCACTACCACTACCACCACCACCACTTCTGCTCACACCTCCCCCAACTTTCCGATAATCACTTCACTTATGTCCCATCCTTTCCCCCTTATGACGTCAACACTCCCCATCCCTCCCCTGATCAACTTCGTCCCGAGTGCACCCTATTTCAGCCACCTGCCGCGGGAACTGCCACCGACACGCCTGCAGATACGGCACGTCCACCATCGCCATCGCCACCGTCCGACCGCCCTACCACCTACAGCTGCGTCGTTCGCAGTGTAAACCCTGGCATATCATCTGAAGACATCGTCCATGAAATCCGCCAAGCAGGATTACCAGTGCGCCGAACGTTCCGGATCTTCAACGCAGATGGACCCACGTATTTAATAAGACTCTAACTTCCTACACTCGACGACGCTCAACGAATTATCAACCACGGTATACAGCTCTATGGCCGCCGCCACCACCGGGTTGAACAGTCTCGCTCTTCTCCTCAGCCTTTAACTCGTCCTGCCACACCTCGTCGCCGCCCCGACCTGGCCCTCATCCTCAACCACTTAGTCCACATAACATCCGACCGTATCCACACCCACCCCGTTACTTTTCGCCACCATCGCCAACCTCTCACCTCTTCACCCTCCTATTCACTTTTCTTCTTAACTTCTCCTCCTTCTATCACATCCGTGCACTTCATCTTATCCCTTGCAACCCTTGTTAAACCTTCCCTCCTTTGCATCTCTCCTAAATATGTATTTTTTAATCTGTCCATAAAGCACTAGATAACCTACACATCCTTAACCTCGTCTTATTAACTTATTCATACCGCCTTTTACCCATCTCCCTCTTCTCTCAATTCTTCCCAACCCCATCTAATCTCCTGGCAAGAGAGAGGGCGTTACCCTTTAGGTGTCCCGCCCCACCCCTTCAGGGTGCGGAATGAAAACTTTTCTTTAAAAATTAAAAAATTAAGAAAAGGATAAGACTGGACGTCACAAGTACATTATGGAATTATTGTGCGTAGCATAATGGGCAATCCAGTGTAGCCTACCTACTGTACTGTATTGTGTTTCCTTGTAGGCATTGGATAGAGACGATGTTACTGTATCCACTATTATGTTCTACGTATTGGCGTTATTTGTGCCATGGACGAAACAAAGTGGTCGTTTATGTCTGTACGAAGTTCATGTTACGTTTGAATGTTTAAATAAAGGTAACTGTAACGGTAAGACAGAACATAGTGTATTGCATAGTGGAGGTGTAAATTGGATACAATTTGATACATTAACTGAAAAAATCGGCGCGAAAGCGACTCGAACATCGGCGCGTCCACACAACCGGCATTTATGGCATTACATCGTCTCATTGAGCTCCGGAAGAGCGCCGAGTTCATGCGACCTGTGCTTGGACACGCTGCACACCGTTACAGCGTTGCCAGAGCCTCGTTTCTTAACTCACATTTCTATTAAACCTATTTGTAGGACTAGGTTTTGCAAGATAACATTTTGTCGTGAATTTCGACGAGGAACCGCATGCCGACCTCCACGTGCGGCATTTTTTTGCTCAGCCTGTATATAGATTTGCTTTACGTCGCACCGACACAAATAGGTCTTAGGTTCACGATAGAATAGGAGTACGAAGGAAGCGGCCGTGATCTTAATTAAGGTACAGCCCCTGAATTTATCGTGTGTGAAAAAGGGGAGACACGAAAAACCATATTCAGGGCTGCCGACAGTGGGGTTAGAACCCGCTATCTCAATTGCAAACTCAGAGTTGCGCGCTCCTAACCGCACGGCCAAATCGTTCGGTGACGGACTTTTAAGGAGCCTCTCGGAAATATCCAAAAGTTCATCTCCCGTTAAAATTGGTACTCTAGCGCTCTTCGGAGCATTTAATAATGTAACGCAGCTCAGAAATGTTCTTATTAAATCTCACACAGTACCACGACGCGGTTGAACGGAGTCAGGAAACCACTCGCAAAATCTTCCGTTCACTGCTTCCGTGAATTTGTCACGTTCCCTTCCCAACACATTGCCAAGGATATGTAGAAGAGAAATAATGCATGAGCAACTCAATGAAGGGCCTTTAATGCGTCCCCATATCACATGGTATGACTGGTTTTTACAGATGCATCATCTGTCAGACTACAGTAGAAATAGTCCTCGCTTCTTTTTCAGGCACAAACGTCGACATGATTACTGAACGATACAACACAGACACTAGTGTTTGATGGACTCAACTTATGTGTTTTGGTGTATGTGTCAAATTCATACGCCGCATACCGTTCGCTGGCGCCATCTCTTAGTGAAACTGGAAATTACGCATACACCTGGTACTTCAAGGAGGTGCTTGACATTCAGTATTGAATCTTACAATATTTTCAAAATAATTCACTCATCGCAGAACAAAACCAGGTAATTAATTTTTTCTCAGTAACCTACTAAGGTTCTATTCCCGGCTCTGCCACGAAATTTGAAAAATGGTACGAGGGCTGAAACGGGGTCCGCTCAGCTTCGGGAGGTCAAGTGAGTAGATGGGGTTTGATTCCCGCCTCAGCCATCCTGGAAGTGGTTTTCCGTGGTTTCCCACTTCTCCTCAAGGCAAATGCCGGGATGGTACCTAACTTAAGGCCACGGCCACTTCCTTCTCTCGTACTTCCCTATCCCTTGCAATCTTCGCATCCCCTCAAAAAGCCCCTGTTCAGCATAGCAGGCGAGACAGCCTGGGCGAGATACTGGTCCTCCTTCCCACTTGTATCCCCGACCCAATCTCTCACGTTCCAGGACACTGCCCTTGAGGCGGTAGATGTTGCATCCTTCGCTGAGTCCGAGGGAAAAACCGACCATGGAGGGTAAACACATTAAGAAAGAAAGAAAGAAAGAAAGAAAGATTTATAATAGTGGCTTCAACCAGTAAGTTTGTCTTGTCTGTAGTACATTTTCTGTTGGTATTGTAGACGTGGACACTATTATCTTATAAGTGAATTATTGATGGTAAATTTACACAGCTGCCTCTGTTAAAGAGGCACAAATGTGACACACGATTTCATTTATACTGGTCCACATAAGAAAATAATACCTGGTTAGTATAGGGCAATTTGGGTTTCATACATGATCCAAAGCAGATACATCTCTTATTAATTGTTTGTTTGTCCAATCCTTTTCTCGCTTCTCTACGGGGTTGGGTATGAGGCGAGGTGAATCTTCGTGGCGGGTATTTATGACCGAATGCCTTTCCTGACGTCAACCTCATCAGAGGAGTTAATGAGATGAAATGTATGCCGTGATATATGATAGTAGCAAGGGAGAGGGTGAAACCCGGTGCCGGCAGATAGCTTACTCCTGTCTAATAGCACCCAGGGACTGCTGAAGGCTTAACGTCCCCATCCGACGGACGAATCACCATCAACAGCGTCATATTCCCTCACTCCATAAGAGCACTGCGGAGAGGTTTGAAAGTTAATCCAGGCTTTTGGCACGCAATCTAGTGATTAGGAAATGTATACCACCACCTCCTCTACCCTTCCGGCTAATATTCTGATGGTGAACGTTTTTCGACCAACGGAATTCGAAGCGGCTAAACACGGTGTCAGACCGTTTAGACTTCAACGCTTTAATGATCATGGCCACTGGAGGGCTATTTTTTGAAAACCGTTATTTACAAAGCTGTTTCATATAACTCAGAAAGGTTTGACAACGTTTGGTAAATCGGTGATTTCGTATTGTTTAAGAAAAATGCTTCCCCTAAGAGCTGAATGGTTTGACAACTTTTGGTTAATCGATGATTTCGTATTGTTTAAGAAAAATGCTTCCCCTAAGAGCTGAACGGTTTGACAACTTTTGGTAAATCGGCGATTTCGTATTGTTTAAGAAAAATGCTTCCCCTAAGAGCTGAACGGTTTGACAACTTTTGGTTAATCGGTGATTTCGTATTGTTTAAGAAAAATGCTTCCCCTAAGAGCTGAACGGTTTGACAACTTTTGGTAAATCGGCGATTTCGTATTGTTTAAGAAAATGCTTCCCCTAAGAGCTGTAATTTTTTACTTATCTCGTTTTTCCCTGTGATGAGTGAATTTTGAATGTATCAATCCTTCCTCTCTCTTACCAGTGAGAGGTAATCTTATTCATTATGAACCAACCACTGAGTTGCATGAGAAATGGTGATTGTTGTTTCAAAGATAAACATAACTAGATATCGAAATCGACTTTCAACCTGCTAGGTCGTGTTACGTACATGTAGTACGTGTTGAAGGGATGTTAAATACAGAAGAAAAATGGCCTAATAGGTTGAAAGTCCATTTTGATTACAATGCGGTCGTGAAAATTCAATATTCTTTGATAAGGCCCACAACGGGCGACTTGCACGCACTCTACAATGTGATGGCAGTAGTGCCAGACCTGTAGTTTAGATCTTTTCTAAAAGAACAAAGATAGCTTAGGCCATTGCTCAGTTGGTAAAGCAACCGACGCGAAATCGGGAGGTGGTGGGTTCGGATTCCACAGGTGTCCGGTTGGCCATTTTTATTCTGTACTTAACATCTCTTCAACGCATACTATGTACGTAACACGACCTAATTGGTTGAAAGTCGATTTCAAATACAATGCGGTCGTAAAAATTCAACATTCAATAACTAGATATCCTTCCCGTCTTAACTCCAATCTGAAGTAGGAAAGAAGAGGTCTGACACTTAAAAGAACGTCGGTATCGGCAAAGTAAGCGAAAGGGTCACGAAGGGTGAGGAAATTATCACTACGCCAGGCACACTTACTATCATCAGGTTAGGAAAAGGAACAACAGGTGACCAAATGGGGTCCGATAGGAAGGATGAGAGAGATGTTTTTCTTTGTTCAAGGAACGAAAACACGAACAGGCACATATCAGTGTATTACCTTCGAAAGACCTTTAGTAACTGAATGAATGAATGGTTAAAATGAATATAACACTCTTATGTCCCAGTCACGGATGACAACGAAGAGGGGAGTGAGTATTCGTTTATTGTATCCTAACAATTGCAATTTGTTAGTATTACAAAGTACCAGGGACATTCCAGTTACTGAAGTTATGCAAAAAAATAATTACTGATACAATACCTATCAAGTACACTGAACACTGCTAGCCTTATGAAGTATTTCCGGAAATTTTTAGTTACAGTATATAGTCAAGGATACATCCTCATTTATACCCTTACTGCAAAGGAGGACGACCAGTACCTCTCCCAGGCAGCTTCATCTGCTATGCTGAACATGGGCCTTGTAGGGGATGGAATATTGGAAGGGGTAGGCAAGGAAGAGGTAAGGAAGCGGCCGTGGCCTTAAGTTAGGTACCATCCCGGCATTTGTCTGGAGGAGAAGTGGAAAACCACGGAAAACCACTTCGAGGATGGCTCAAGTGGGAATCGAATCTCCTGAGGCTGAGTGGCCCCGTTCCAGCCTTCCTACCATTTTTCAAATTTCGTGGTAGAGCCCAGAATCGAATTCGGGCCTCAGGGGATGGCAGCTAATCTCGCTAACCCCTACACTACAGAGGTGGACATTATTATTATTATTATTATTATTATTATTATTATTATTATTATTATTATTATTATTATATTATTATACCAGGGGTACACCTTATCCGTCCAGTTAAACTGCGTGCCTTCTATAAGGCCATCTAGGTTATCCAACTTTAACTGATGTTAAGCAAGGTACTTCGGTGTTCAATTTTTCCCCTCTGGCAGGATCAACTAAAATTCATTCTTAAGGAAAAAATTTATTTTTACCATTGGCTAACCTTAGTTTTTAAGGATTATTTTCTTCTTCTTCTTCTTCTTCTTCTTCTTCTTCTTGTCTACACTTCTGCTGCTTCCTTCTTCAAAAGCTATCAACCAATCAGAATTTTGTAAATATTTTCACTAGCCGATTAAAATCGGGGGTGCGTACTGAAATCCAGCCTATTTGTAAAGATTTCCGGAAACTTCCCCTCGAAATACTATAAAAGCTGAGCGCTTTAGGGCCATAATGTCATCTTCATCGCACCAGTTTAGTGAGTGCGGCGTGTTCTTCACGGTCAGGGGCCGCGTCGGCATTCGGAAGGCCCAGCAACTCAAGGTAATGGCAGAATTTTCATAGCATGTGATAGCCCCGGCAGATAGTGTGAGGGGAAGGTTTCAAACCTCATGTTATGTAAATTTATAAACCTGGTGATTTAAATGTAGAACTTTCGGCCAGTCTGAAGACTCTGTTCTATTCCCAGTTGGGAAATATGTAACGGAAGGGAACAAAGACTGATTACACTCTGTTGATTCCCATTCAACTTAGTATGGGGTGACTGAAGTTTCTAGTTATCTAAAATTCTTAACACTCCTTTTTGTATTTAATATTTCTCATTTGTCACCCCGGCGTAGAATAGGCTTAGCCTCTGTATCTTTGGGCCATAAGCCCAATTAGGATTTTAAAATATTCTAGGAAGAGTGCAAGTGTTTCGCTTCCTAGCCCTTTCTTCGTGGCCAATCATGTTCAACCTTTTTATTCTTACATTAAGGCCATTTAGTATGGGCAATCATTGCTCCTGTTTTTGTTTGTGGAACTGAACGTGAAAAATTGTTGAGCAGAAAATAAGCCCAAACCAGGGCTGCGTGACTGTAAATACCTTATTTGAAGATTGTCAGGTATAACCTTGTGCGCTGCAAGAAACGTATACCTCTGAGAGGCTGGACTGTATTAACGGTTGGAGATTAGACTCCTAGGCTATGTAAATTAGCTATAATGCGCATCCACCTGTATAACATCATGTCGATAATTCTCTCAAGTTTTGTACCTGATGTTTTGGACTTTAAGTCGTTGTTGTTGGGTCTGATGAGCTTATTATAAGTTGTTATTGTTCATTCATAACTTCCATTTATCAAATTTTAAATTTAGAAAAAGGTATAAAATTTCGAATTCCATAGTTAAATTATGCTCTAGATAATTCCTTGTCCGCCCATTCATCCCGGCAGCTTCTTACACCTCTCTGATCCACGAAATTTTGTTAACAATTATTTTGGGTAATATCTATATTATCAACTTATTTCTTTGATCTGTGTCTCAGAAATGAAAACGTACAAGGGATTTGATTATGTTTTTCCTTACTTACAGCATTGCCGACATCAACTATCTCAGCAGATGGAATCGAAAATGATGCCACATCACCGAGAATACCAGAAATGCAAGCACATTTGTCTCAAGAAGAGAAAAGTAAATCTGAAACCGGTCTTAATAATCCATATCAGGAGATTCTATACACTTCAAACCCACCATCGTTCAACAACTTCTATCCTCAGTACGGAAATCCTCTGTCAAGAGAAAACCCTTTGCTCAGTGGAGACCAGAATCGATTATTGTACTCTAATCCGTACTCAAGCAATCAACCACATTTCCCAATTCTCTACAGAACTGAGTCATCATTAACATTGCCCAAGACTAATGCTTTAGAACAGCAGAATGTGCGACTTATTAAGCGAAACCAACGTATACTGAGTCTTCGTAGGGGTCGATATAGGTATCCAGTACAAAATATATATCCAAATCAATTTCCGTACTATAACATTCCAGCGCGCAACTTTATTCTTCCTCCTTCTCTTAACAATGATCAGTCATATCCTCAATATTCCAATACGAACCTAAATCCAGGCGAAATTCTAGTGTATCCAAACCAAAATCCTTTTATTCCACAGTACTCTAAGAATGAACAATCGCAGACATCTTCAAGTCAAAATAGACAGCACGAAATACCTCAGCAAAACACAAATAATGCTCCTTCCCAGAACCAGGAAGATCATAATAGCGATGCAAATAAAAATTCTGTACAGAATCAACCCGGAAATCAGAACGTACCCCAGCAACCTAACGTAAATGAGAACGGAAGTCAAAATCATACTGGAAATCAAAATCAAAGCGATTATCCGTCTTCAGATATGCAAAACGGAGGAGGACAGAATATGTATCCCAATGGAATGTACCCTAATCAATACATCAACCAAACTCCCGACGGAATCCCAATTCAATATGCAGGCCTAGGCTACTATGTACCGGTAATATATCAAAATCCTTTCCCTTTTGGATACCAAACACGAAATCAAAATGTCCAGTATCGCCCTATCTCCACTTAAAAAAATCTATGTGCATAGTCCCAAACATTAGAAAACTATTTTCTGAAATAAAACTCAACATTTCAGGCTGCGATTGATATCAGTGAATAGTCGAGGCTGACTTTTGGATAATTAATGGATCAAGGTATCCCACGTTGTTCTGCTCCATACTGATTACTTTAGTTCAAATATAGTATTTGCATCTTGTTATGGAATGTGATTGTATCTGGACAGCGCAATCTTGGGCCATCTGGTCCTCATTCACCGCTTATGTTTCCGAGAATGGCCGATGTTTCTAAACAACCAGCACTCATTATATGACTGAGTTTTGAGAGCCTTATTTTGTGATTTTACTATGCTAATCAGAAGTTTGCCTCGCTGCAGTCTAGAACGACACTACTGGTAGAGTGCAAGTGCTTCCTCGTACATCATAAGTCAATTTCCTTGAATCCTGAAATTCGAGAAGCACGAAACACATTTTTCATTGATCTTCATCAAAGTGTTATTCGATGCTTAAGGACATCAATGCAAACTCTTAAGGACATTGAGGTTTGAGGAGAACTTTCTGAGGTGTTGGTCAAATCTGGGTGATATGGATGAGAGAGAAACATGACCGTAGCCACAAAGCAAAGCCATCTCCGTATAGACCTCGAAAGACCCTGGCAAGGTAAAGGGTTTCCACTATTCGTAAACCTCGATACTAAGGGGAATAGAGTAGTTAGCCCTATGGCCGGCGATGAATCAACCTTGATCTTCATTTTAACTAAGACTTACGTTCCTGGAAAACGGGTACATGGAAAGGAAAATTTCAAGACGCTGTTAGTGTTTGGGTAGAACGCGTTTATCGTCCAGAGTATTTAACTTACGGCTGTGTTTAGTATCTTAATTGACATTTGAAAGAGGAGGCTATCTCTTGTCCAAAAAAAATTTAAAGCTGAAACGCAGTTTTTATGAAGTAGCGCTTAAAATTAAGGCGAAATTTGTGTTAATTACGTGACGTCACACGCATACTCTGTTATAAGATGGCGCTGTGTTGACTCGCGCGCTCAGTTCGAGGTTACCTAAAACAGCAAAAACAATTTCATAAGTCTACGAAACCCTCAAAACTCTCTAGTCGTTACCATGGTGACAGCCTACCACCAATTTCTTTTGATGCGAACATCGCGGCTACATGCTTCTTCAGAAGTGGAAATTTAATTTCTAAATAATTTGAGGTCCTGGTGAGGAATCGAAACCACGTCCTTCGGGTGAACCGAGCACACTTTTATCACCTCAACTAAACATCCCCCGACGTTAGGCACAATTGAACAATTCTTAACTGCAATCAATTCTTTATAAGGAATAACCTTGCGATGTAGCAGGCTGTGTAAATCAGTGACATTGAAAATATGATCACGTACAGAAAGCTTCTTCGGCTCGGGTTAGCAAGTGCTGGAAACAAATCAATAGATTTTTTTAATTTGCTTTAAGTCGCACCGACACAGATAGGTCTATGGCGACGATGAGATAGGAAAGGCCGAGGAATGGGAAGGGAGCGGCCGTGGCCTTGATTAAGGTACACCCTAAGCATTTTCCTGGTGTGAAAATAGGAAACCACGGACAACCTTCATCAGGGCTGTCAACAGTGGGGTTCGAACCCACTATCTCCCGGATGCATGGTCACAGCTGCGCGTTCCTAACCGCACGGCCAACTCGCCCGGTGAAATGAATAGCAGAACGCGGGAGGAAGAGAGGGAAGTGAGCAACGGTTGAAGGTGTCTCTGTCCTCAACTTACCTCAATTCAATATTAATTACGAGCTTCCCAGAAATAGCTATAATATTCAGAAATGCCCTTCGCGTAATGAGCGTAACTACCCAGAAGTGTATGCTCCTCAAAAAGGTAACAACATTTCCGAAAATATAAAATATCGCGCTCAAAAATTAATAGACTATGTCGTTCAAATAAATCACCTTCTGTATCAGTGTGAAACAGCGGATATCTTTGGAGCTTTTGTAACCTGGTGAAGAAAATTTGCGTCTCTGCCTTTTTGATTCAGAAAGTAAAATTCATTGCAATCGGCAAACAGATGTTGTTATTGCCCTGAACGGAGACACCCTGTCATTTTTCAAATATCTAGGAAGTTGGTTGTCTGAAGAATACGAGCCGAATGTAGAAACCAAATCCAGAATCGGCAATGCAGGAAGTGTGTGAAACTCTCGCCTCCGATTCGAAACACATTAGGATGTCTTGAAAGTGTTACATCGATTCGTTACGATGGTGAAGGCTAGACACTAAAGGTTTCGTCAATGCAGACCTTTAAAGTGTGGAAGGGTACCAGAATGTTCAACACACTATAGCTGCATCACGTCATTATCGAGGAACTCCTCTGTGCTAGGAAATCAATCAAAATCGTAACCCTAGCAAATCGCGGGGAAGTAGCCTACAGTATTTCAGTCATATCTTTCGCGATGATAAATACGACCTGATACAACTGAATTTTGAAGGAAAGTTAGAACCGAAACGTATACATAAGTGGAGAAGGTTATCTTGGGGGTGAATCCTGTGACAGTGGTTACAAATCCACAAAACGGCGATCATGATGCGGGTAACACAAAGTGAGAGAAATTCTGTAAGGAGATGACACGAGAAAAGAAGCCATTTTTATCTGACAGAAAGAAGTGCTGTATCGTTATACTGTGCGTGTTTTCTTCTCCCGAGAATTTAAAGTTTTTCCTAGATCGTGCACTGATACCCTGCCTTGAACGACGTCTTGTACAAGCATGCACTAAAATGGTGTCCGGACATAAACAATCATTCTTTTACATGTTCCTTTACGTCGCACAGACACAGATAGGTCTTATGGTGACGATGGGACAGGAAAGGGTTGGAGTATGAAGGAAGTGGCCGCGGCCTTAAGTAACGTACAGCCCCAGCATGTGCATGGTGTGAAAATTGGAAACCGCAAAATACCATAGAGGGGTTCGAACCTACTATCTCCCGAATACTGGATGCTAGACGCACTTAAGCGACTACAGCTATCGAGCTCAGTCATAAACAATCAACACTGCCCCAGTCCAGTACTGAAAAGGAGGAGAGGGAGGTAGTGAAGGGGTAGTGTTGAAGGCCACTCCAGTACCGAAAAGGAGAGGAAGAGGGTACAGTACAGGGAGGCACAGTGATTGGTATACATCCACCACTGTACCCATTTCAATCACAACAGTCTTGTAGCGGGCTGTCTACCTACATCAGTGCGTTAAGCGAGGAGGAGGGTGCTTAGTTTATAAGAGGACACCATAACTGTGCATGCGTGTACCACGCAAATGTAATAATTAGTGATACAAACTGATCTCCACAGCTTGAAGGTTACAGAAATTGTCTATGTAAAATGGTGCTTACTGTATTCCATTTCCTAGTCCAACAGTACAGCATTCACGGCGTACTTGGCACTATCCCGCCACTCTGCATAACACCACGGAAGTGAACCTCAAAAACTCATACTTGTAGACTGTTTGTTCCGTAATCAAATAGAATAAAACAAAACCTAGTCAATAAAAATGTATATCTGAAATATGAATACGGATCATTACGTAATGTACGTTGCGTAAATAAACTCTAAAATAGTTAAATGGATTTCATCTTTTTACCTGTTTTGAAGTGTGTATCTACATCATTGTATATACTTATAGCAGTTCCTTTTCTCAAAAAAATATTTGATATTTCTAAATCATTGTAATGAAATAAATGTTTTGTTTATTAAATAAATCGAAATAAAAATCGAATTTCGTGTTTAATATTAAGAATGGCTTACCTCCTAATATTATGCCCACACCCCTCCCCACCGCAACCGACTCACCCTCTTTATCCTCTGTTTTCTATACGCTTTCTTCCCTACTGCTAAACAAGTTTTCATTCCTGCCCTGAAGGGGAAGGCGGGCCTCAAAGACGGTGACGCCGTCTCTCAGGCCAGGAGATTTGCATCGCAGAAGGAGATGTGCGGTGAAGGTGTGAAGGTTGAGGGTCGTGGCCTATCCTAGGAACTGTCCCGGGATTCGCCATTCTTCAACTCAGTTCTATCCTGCTAGTCTTCCATGCACTTTATTTTATTTCTATTTCTTCTACCATATTCATCCCTGATACGTCTGATGATCTTGATGTTACTTCGCAACGCACATATGATCTAACAAGAAACATCTTAATTGGAACTTTGATGTGTTATCAGCTCCTACTTGGAATGCCAGCTTATAGTGAGCCATCTGGTGACGGATGAGAGTACCACTTACTAAAGACCAGCGGTAAAGCATTCTTAAATTCAAACCCTCATTATTGGAGAAGTCTTCTTGGTGAACAGTCGGGAATTTCATCTGAAGACGCGGAGCAAAGTTCCCTGCGAAACGTAAAGAACCTTGTTTTCTTGACACGAGAAAAGCCGAAAAGATTATTATCATGTTTACCTCTTTCTACGTGATATAGGCTACTCATTTCAAATTACCGTTACGAGAATAAGTCACTTGCGGTTTCTCAATCATGTTGGTTACATCATTCATGTATATTCTATTTTATATCAAAATACTAGAAAGCTATCACTTTTAAATTGAGTATCAGAGATGATGATGATTTGGCTGTTGATGCAACTCCAACTACTTTTTTCTATACGCCAAAATTATGCCTCAGAAATTAGTTATTTTATGTATCAGCGAATTTCCTCTGTTATGTCTAAGGTAATCTTAAGTTCCTGGGGATGTTGATTATACTTTTTTTTAAATACAACTAGGGAACCATCCGGTACTAACACTAATCGCAAAGCCAAAAGGAAGATATCTCATCCCAAACCGTTCAGAGACGTAAACGGATAGCTAGTCTCGTCACCATCTGATGAATGTTTTATTAAATCACGAACCCGTCTCGTAATCAGATGGCGTTTGTGTATTTCCTTTATCTGTTCGGTGTTGAGGAATAGCTCTATCTGTGCATGAAATCGGGTGTCCTGTGAATCGCGCCCAGTAGGGCCCATATACTGTACCGTACCCAAGGGTAAATACCCTCTAGGACGATGCCTCCATTCCTGTATGAACATCCGACTAACTCAGGGTTGGGCAGAGAGTGGGTTGGTTGTCGGTTGGGTCAGGATAAAAAGTCGAAGTTCTACTCTAAAATATCAATCAATGACAGGAAATGGAGGTATAACACGAATGAGAAACAATCATAAGCGGTAAGATGGATTTATTGATAAATATCCCCGATCATATTACGAGAAAACAATTAAATCAAGAAAAAATATGTCAAAATGAACTCAAAAATGTAGAAAATAAGTGGAAATCAAAACGTTACTTGAATGATAAGACAAAATTTGAAATCAAAAATCAAGTTCAACAAAGAACACTATATACATCAAAACTGAGCTTCTTCTTATAGTCCATTGTTTATATTGTATGGCAACAAGTGTACGCAAACACTGACATGTGGTATTTCCGTATGGAGTTACACACTATCGCATCACAACGATAGTGTTTCCAAATTTAAGTTAAAACGAGAGTCGTCGAAATACTACCGTTAAATAAAAGTTACATTATAAAGAAAAGTTACGACGAAAAAGAAAAATAATTAAGACGCAATGGGACGCTATGTAAGTTATGCAAAATACTAGGAGCATATCCTACACTATATTTACAACAATTTAAATAATCAAACTAAACACATCTATATACATCGGATATCGAGTAAAGTCTTAAATGCTACACAGATTCTAATGTGAATCACGGTTCACTGCAAAAGATCTAGACAGAACTAGATAAACCATCAATACTTCAGCACTCGGGCTGTTCCCTTTTAAAACAACGAGACAAGGTATACAACCACATATAACAATGTAAAACATCATCCTGTAAGGGAAGAACATATAAATAACCCTTGATATCACGAAGAAAGCAATGGGCAACATTGCCTCCTTCTGCTGCATTTGAGCGCGTCAACAGCGCGGTCATCCGTCATCTACTTCCGGGTAGATTAGCAGCTGAAAAGAAATGTTGAACTCAACACTATGCTAAAGTTTGGATTCTGTCTCCCGAGGCTGTCACAAGGAAATATCGTCTCATTCGCGCCTACTAATAAACACAAGGCCAGTAATCAGCTTGCCATGAGATAACGTCTTTCGCCGGCTACACGGAAACTCACGTATATTCATTCCTTCTTAGCATGCTTGTGCCATTTAACATCAGACTCAATAGTCTGGAATTAATACTGTCCATTCTAATCACAAAATACACTCAGAAGACACTTAGCAGGCACACACATCTGCACAATATTCTTTCTCTTGTCAGGCATACAATCAGCCTGCACCAATACATTATAATTCAGCATGCAATCTTTATCTCTTATTTCTCATAAATCCCATTGGCCTTCCACATTTTGAGACTCAATTCGTTTCCTTTGCAGACCATCTGGCGAAACAGATTCCAACTTAACTTCAAAGATCTTATTCTAACAACGACGTTCTGCAGCTCCTTCAGTCAGCTTCCGTAAAATCATGCATCATGCAGAATAGCTATACCTGTCTCTCTGAATAACCGAAATGAAATGAACTAATACGTATTGAACGTTGTATAAAGATGAACCTGTCAATCTAGCCCTTCTAGCATATATATATGGAAAACTCGGAATATCCTGTACTAAGTAACATGCGTAAATAAACAACAACTAATCCTATCAATCCCTCATTTTCCCAATCATCTAATCATAAAGCAAAATGAAAAAAATAAACATGCATTATTCTCGTATCCGAATCTATCATAGTAACAAAATTAAACAAACACATGCCGTCAGGCTTACTTTACATGAAGTTAAAAATTCTATCTACACCGCCCTAGTATCTTAACATAATTTACATATCATGCCATAAATAACACATGCATCTTAACTGAATTCCATCCGACGACTCTCGAGATACCAGGATAGCAGCTTACATCCCCGCTTATTGAGGGATTTACTCCATGTTAATCACAGCATTAACATGTGGGAATGCACTTCCTTCTTCTGCACGCATAGCTATCATCTTGCTGGAAAATAATCCACTGGAACACAGAAGACTATGGTTGACAATATCTTCGCTGCTTAATGCTACGAGCCGAAATACCCTTTCTCTTTACAATATCAGCTAAACACACTGATACATATATAATACACACTTCACTTAAAGGGTGAGAATACAGTTTGAAAAGCAGCACACGGTTCGCCACGAAAGTTCCTCGCGAAACGCGCCCGTCTCGAAGTAGTGAAACAATAGCACGTCTCCACTACACTTGCTACACAGCGGTCACTAAGCACCGTCTTTATATATTGAAAGTAAACTCTGCCAAAATATACTATTCCATTTACTCAAGAACAGTAAAATCTTACAACTGCACAATTTAAATTATCATTTAAAACCAGTTACTGTTACTGGAATAACTACGTTAATCACGATCACCAATTCAGAGTCTGTGCTTCCGCACTATCCAAGCATTTAACACAGAGTGACGCTCTCCAGAGCTTGGGTTACTGAGGAGACTTCGGTGACGCCATTTCAATACTGGGGTTCCCGGGTGTCTGAACCAACCACCAATCAAAAAATTCGTCGTATATGATGACACAATATTTATTGTGATATATTTACAAAACACAGCTCCAACACTAGCAAATCGCTTCCACCAATTTTTATATTACATTTCCAAATATATTTGACTTCTGAAACTGTAGAAAACCGATTACCGACAGAAACTGACTTTAATAACTGAGCACGTTGGTCATTCTGGAATTAAGATTTGGCGCGGTGTAGCCTCCATATTTTCCAAACCCTTAAATTCCCATTGGCTGAAATATATTGCTTGGTCAGCATCTACTACACGTGTCGATCCTTGCCAGCGCTTGGTTACGCCACCCTTTCTCACGGTCATACGGAAATATGAAGCAATGTCCAGCGACTCACTGTCTTGCTCAACATCCGGTATCAACTATCTTGGGGTACGATGCTTTAACATGTTAGACTGTAACTTTTATGAATAAATTTTACATATTGGGTGAAATAATACTCTAATTATTATTATGGGCCGGCAGGATACGGCTCAATACCTACAGTACATCTGTCAACCAACGCATTCTTGGAAGCGTGGTGTCTTGTACATAGCGGTCAATGAGATCTGTACCTGTTAATCAAACGTATACTTGGGCGTGAATGTTTTAAATTTCCAATGTATGAAATTGATACTTTTTGAACTGGCTAAGTTGCAATAGTATATTTTTGTCATTTATGCGTACTTAAAATCAACTCATAAGCATCGTCAATTCTTGAGCCTACAGTTAGCTCTATGATTCTTAAAAGCTACTATTTACATTACATACATTTTTATTTACATTACATTATTCAAATATTATTTACATTTATATTTAACTTATATTTAACTTTCTTTTAATTTAATTTTCATTATCGAAGTTTCTGGAAGTTAGAAATGATTTTCAAGCAATCTCTGATATTACTATCACTCTCTCACATTTTAGCTGCTTCTTTTTAGTCTTTCGTCTAATTTCGTGAAGGGTATTTTCCTTCGTTTCCCTTCCATATTGAATTCTGCCATCATTAGCACACACGCTACGTTTTCTGCTTCTGTTTTCGCATTTTCGATGACGTTCTTGATTCTAGAGTTCGGCTGTGTAAGCACATTGTTCATTTTGTAGCTCACAACTATACCCGCAGTATTAAAAGGAGCGTTTTGAACAAGTGGCATTGCTCGATGTTGCCACATTCCTGCATTCCTTTCTCCTTCCCTTCGCTTCAGCCTCGTTCGTTCGTTCGTTCGTTCGTTCGTTCTGTTGTACGTAACTCAGAAGTGAGAGGATGTACCTAACACTACACATCCCCAACGAGTTCGACTATCAGTTACATTACATATCCGGGACCTGTTGGATTTGCAGTTATTCTTAACATTACGTATCCGAGACGAGTTGGACTATCCGTTAGTTTTAGCATTACATGTCCAGGACGAGTTGGACTATCCGTTATTTTTAGCATTACATGTCCAGGACGAGATGGACTATCCGTTATTCTTAGAGTTACATTTCCGGAACCAGTTGGACTATCAGTTATTCTTAACAGTACATGTCCGGGACGAGTTGGGCTATCTTTTATTGTTAGCGTTACATTTCTGGGACCAGTTGGACTATCAGTTATTCTTAACATTACATATCCGGGACGAGTTGGAATATCGGTTTCATCTAACATTACATATCCGGGGTGAGTTGTAATATTGGTTTCACCTAACGAGTTGGACTATCAGTTACACCTAACATTACATATCCGGGACGAATTGGAATATCGATTACACCTAACATTACATTTCCGGGACCAGTTGGACTATCAGTTATTCTTAACAGTACATATCCGGGACGAGTTGGGCTATCTTTTATTGTTAGCGTTACATTTCCGGGACCAGTTGGACTATCAGTTATTCTTAACATTACATATCCGGGACGAGTTGGACTCTCCGTTATTCTTAGCATTATATGTACGAAACGACTTGGACTGTCAGAACGTTACATGTCAGTGACGAGTTGGGCTATCGATTACACCTAACATTACATATCCGGGACGAGTTGGAATATCGGTTTCATCTAACATTACATATCCGCGGTGAGTTGTAATATTGGTTTCACCTAACGAGTTGGACTATCAGTTACACCTAACATTACATATCCGGAATGAGTTGGACTATCAGTTACAGTTAACATTACTTATCCGCGGCCAGTTGGACTGCCGAATTTACGTCCAAAAAGTAGGGTCACTCTGAGCCAATCAACTTCAGGATGAGACAGGCTGTGTTCGAAGAATAAGGATATCGGCAACACTAAGTGCAGTTTCATGAAGGACGTGAAAATGAGCCTCCCATAGCCTCGCAAACTATTACTGTCGACATCGGAAGAGAACGATAGTTGACCAAGAAAGGTCGGATTGAAGATAGGAGCTGGCCACAAATAAGTGTAAGCAATGCTAAATTGTGCTAGAGCACCCAGGGAACTTCTAGAGTTGGCATTCGTTACAGCAAACATTGCTTCCCACGGCTTGTAAAATAGTGATTGTACTCATTAGTCTGTATTCTCACCAACAGTACTTTATAAAAAGGTTGCAGTGTTAAAACATGATACTCACCTTAGCACCATTGTTCCTCCACGGTTTTGGGTGGTCTCCGACAGTGGTGTTATCAGGGAAATCGCGGATACCTCCTGCTCCTACTCCCAAAGTAATGTAAAACTGAAAGAGAAAATATGTACAATATTAAACTTAGAATTTGAAGTAAAAATGAATCATATGTGCATATACATACAGGATGGTCAGAAACAACGTGTACTGGGTGGATTGGTCGTGCGGTTAGTGGTGCGCAGCTGTGAGCTTGCATCCGAGAGATAGGGGTGTCGAACCCAACTGTCGGCAGCCCTAAATATGGTTTTCCGTGCTTTCTCATATTCACACCAGGCAAATGTTGGGACTGTACCTTAATTAGGGCCATGGCCACTTCCCTTCTACTCCTAGGCCTTCCCATTGTCATCATAAGACCTATCTGTGTCGGCGTGACGTAAAGCAAATTGTAAATAAAAACAAATAACGCGAACAGAGTATATGACCATTAGAGCGTAGGTCATACTGATGGGTAATTTGAAAAACTTGCATCGACATCTCTCGCCGTTGTCATTTTATCGGCTGCTGAAGTTAGCCAATCAGATCACTTCGCGGGCGAATTCAAATGGGCTTTACAAGGCGGTGTTCCTAAATCTGCACGTGTCTTGGTCGAGCGTGAGGGCCGTACCGAGAAGTGACTATCAAACACTAACACACCGTGGGTTCCAGTCAATGCCACCGTAGCGTGCTTGCTATGAGCCTAGTTCAAGTCCCTCCCCTGGAGAAGTTTATTTCTTTTATTGCCGCTCTCAAGCCGGTCATAAACCACATGCAGATTTAGCAACTCCACCTCACAAATCACTCATCAGTATGACCTACGCTCCAGCGATCATATACTTTGTTCACGTTGTTTCTTTCTTTATTTTATAACAACTTGTGAATGAATAGAGTCTATACAACAGTGGATTTGCTACAAGATCTTCAGCCTCGTCTGTTCCTACATTCATAATTCAAAACTGCATCCAGCGATTGCCACACTGGTTTCGTTTTGCTTTTCTTACCCTTCATAATCAAGTCCGCTCTTCTCCTAGGTATTCTCTCCTCCCCCATTTATCTCACATGAATCCACCGCCGAATCAATTCAATTGGTCACCACTGATCTGCTATTAGGGCAGTCGCTCACGTGACATATTCCCTATTTGTTGTTTACCTAATTTTTTCTTAAATACACCTAATTGCAAAGAATTTGGAAATGATCTGAACATCTCCCTTGGAAAATTATTTCACAACCTAATTCCCCTTCCTATAAATGAATATTTACCCAATTTTGTCAACTTTATCTTCATATTTGGATCTTTCCTACTTTTAAAACCACTATTCAAAGTTATTTGTCTACAAATATCATTCCACACTATCTCTCCACTGGCAGCTTGGAACACAGCACTCAGTCGAGCAGCTCGTCTCCTTTCTCCCATATCTTCCCAGCCCGAACTACTCCTTCGTCGGAAATCACCCACAACAAATCGAACTGTTTTCCTTGGATTGTTTCCAGTTCCCGAACCAAGTAATCCTGACGAGGTTCCCATATACTGGAACCATACTCTAGTTGGGGTCTTACCAGAGACTTATATGCCCTCTCAATCGCAATCTTACTACAACCTCTAAATCCCATTCATACGCACAGCCTCATCCAGTCTACAAGTCCATACCCAATATATGTCCTCTTATTGTGAGTGCCCGTCTGCATTGTTACCAGCTATGTGTATCAACAATAATCATGTCTATTATATCCATCTCATCGATAATAAAATAATAAATTAATAATAACCGGGCGAGTTGGCCGTGCTCGTAGAGGCGCGCGGCTGTGAGCTTGCATCCGGGAGATAGTAGGTTCGAATCCCACTATCGGCAGCCCTGAAAATGGTTTTCCTTGGTTTCCCATTTTCACACCAGGAAAATGCTGGGGCTGTACCTTAATTAAGGCCACGGCCGCTTCCTTCCAACTCCCAGGTCTTTCCCATCCCATCGTCGCCATAAGACCTATCTATGTCGGTGCGATGTAAAGCCCCTAGCAAAAAAAAAAATAATAATAATAGTACACGTAGTATTCACTTCCATACAACAAAGACGGCATAGAAAACAAAAATCGAACCCCATGGCACAGTAGCTCCCGAGGGCCATCGTCTATCAAGCGACCGCTGATCAGCCCAAAATACCTGCAGATTACGAGGTGCCGTGTGCTTGGCACGACGAATCCTCTTGGCTGTAATTCTTGGATTTCTAGAGAGGCCGCTTTCTTACCGTCACATAGCTCCTCAATTGTAAACATGTAAGCTAAGAGGACCCCGAACCACTGTCAGATCCGGATAAAAGACATTGACCTGGCCGGGAATCGAACACGGGACCTCCTGGTAAGAAGCAGGCACGCTACACCTACACTTGTAAAGAGAGCAATAGAAGGATTATTTCGTCCGAGAGCTCACCTCACGCAATACTGTCCATCGCAACATTAGCCTTCCATGCCATGATTCGATTTAACTCCTAACAGTTTGAAATAATCCACCTGTTCAGGTTTTGTATTTCATACAAAGTATCTGACCTTCAAACCACCTAGATTTATGCACCTTCGAAATGCTAAATTTCATATCATACTCGCTGCGTTACTCCTCAAACTTCAATATATTAGACTAGCTGTAGTACTAGGCGTTCCCCAGACAGTTTTTGAATGTACCTTTCACATTTGTACTACCAGTTAGTTACGTGTGAAGTGAATTTTTATAGAATTCCTTTTTGAGATGTTGATTGGTATTTGATGATATATGATGTAGTTTTAGAGTTATTTAGATGTGTTTGATTTCAAGTTTTAAATTATTTAATTCCCTAGTAAAACTTTGGCCATGCGGAAGCTCAAATTGACCTGGGAAATATTTGATCCCTTCAAAAAAATAACAAGTGATAACCATATGTATTTACCCGTCGTGCTATAGATATGATGTACACGAATTCAACTGTCATTGAGACCACCAACAATCAGTCTTGCGACCCCAAAAGCAGTGGATTCAACACTAATCTCGGTCATTTAAGACTGTTTAGACCTTTCAGGCCCCCGTCTCAATAGAGGCTGAACCTAGACTTAAAGGGTATTCAGAGCGTCACAATTCGTCTCAGCGACACATAAACAATGGATTCGACATTAATATAGGTGATTTTCTAGTATTTTTATAATAATCCCCTCCCATTCTCCACCCCAGCGGGGCTTGGGATATTTCATCTCCATAGTATTATTTTCCAGATGGTAAGTCATAGGCCTATGTGTACTAAGTTTCGTTGAGAGCTATTCTGGAACATACCCCCATATATTCATAATCTCGGTTATTTTTACATTAATTTTCACCCGTTCTGAACCTCCGTACTGACTGCGGATGAAGAATGACGTAACCATCCACAGTGTCACAGTTGAACTCTGCGACCTCGTAAACAATATGTTCGGCATTAATATCAGTCATTTTTGTTTAATTTTATATTTCACCACCTCCCATAGCAGTGCTGGGTCTGAACTTTGTCTTAAAAGGCATCCAGAGTGTCACAGTTCATCTCATCGACCCCGAAAGGTGTGGATTCGACACAAATATCGATCATTTTCGGTTATATATATATTATTATTATTTGCTTTATGTCGAACCGACACATATATAGGTCTTGTGGCGACGATGGGATAGGGGAGGCTTAGGAGTGGGAAGGAAGAGGCCGTGGCATCAGTTAAGGTATAGTCCCAGCATTTGCCGGTTTGAAATGGGAAACCATCTTCAGGGCTGCGAACAGTGGGGCTGTAACCTGCAATCTCCTGGATGCAAGCTCACATCTATGCGACCCTAACCATACGGCCAAACCGCCCGGTGTTCTTATATTTCACCACTACTCTAGGGCGGAAGGGGGCCTCTTACTCCCAAGGAATTTTATATTTTAGTCATGCATGTGTCAGTTTTGGTTGAGAGCTATGTTGGAACATATACGCAAACATATAATCTCGGTCGTTTGGTCACTTTCTTTTCTTCACCCCCTTCTCATCCCCCGCCAATTGGAGCTGAACATGTACTTTAAAACAGTCCTGAGTGTCACCTGTCTCAGTGAACCTGGAATTTTGGATTCGACACTATTTTCGAATATTTTTATTTCTCTACCCCTCCGAACCCTATCCCTAGGCGTGCTAAGGTTGCCATAACTGCACGCGGTTTATCTTCTGATAATAAGTCATAAGTATACCAATTTTGTTTGAAATAGCTCCAGTATTCCCGAAAACTGTGGATTGGACACTAGCATTTATATTTGTAATTCACCCCTTCCCCCAGGGTTTCTAGGGGTGTCAAACCCCCACAGAATTTTTCACAGATAGTAACTAATATTTGCACCAATTTTTGTTGACAACTATGCTGGAAAATACACACACGCATCCATAATCTCGGTCATTTTGGTCATGTTATATTTTTCTCCCTTTTTCGCCCCTATGCCAAAGGGGACTGAGCTTCAACATAAAATCTTGAGGGTCACTATTCATATCAGTGGCACCTAAAGCTTTGGATTCGACACTATTTTCGATTTTTATAACTCACTCCCTCCTCACTCCCCACCACCTAGGGGCTGAAATTGGACTTACAAAAAATCCGGAGTGTCACTATGAAACTCAGCGACCCCGAAAACTGTGGATTCGACACTAATTTCGATTTTTATATCTCACTTCCCCCTCACTCCCCACCACATACGTGCTGAACTTGGACTTATAAAAAATTCGGAGTGTCACTATTCATCTCAGCGACCACGAAAACTATAGATTCGACACCATTTTCGATTATTTTTTATATCTCACCCTCTCGCGCCCTCCCATCCCTCTAAAATTGTTTGGTGTGTTCTACCTCCCACGCGGTTTGTCTCCTGATATTAAAAGTGTACCAATTTTGGCTGAAATCGCTGCAGTGTTTTAGGAGGAGATGTAATACATACATACTTACAATGACATTTATTTATATACAAACGCCTTGACTCGTTGGTAATCACTAGTTTCTGTTCGTTAGGAGTTAGTGATAACTCTTGTCGTTCCACTGTTGATATTATACATTTTTCACAATTTCTTAAATATTTTCTCACGTCTAACACACAGAACACAGCTACATTCTTCAAATTGGGCAGACCTATCCAAGTTGGTCTTATGACATGAAAGCACATCTCGATCACGGCATGTTAGATTGTAATTTCCAAACAACAGGCACGGTCATGAATCTCCTATCAAGAAAGGTACTTTATAAAACATGGCGGTGTGTTCCCATCCTCCTATACACAGCATTTTTTACCGGACTATCATGATATAGCGTAAGCTGCTGTCGCGTAGCGACAGTCTGCCCGTCAAGTCGATTCAGTCTTGGTGCGGCTTCGCAGTTAAACAAAATTATCTAAAATTGCTCACAAGCTCAGTGGAACAGGATGGGGAGCAAACGCGACAGTAATACGGACGTTAGCTCTTGCCTTGATCTATCCAGTTGCAGAATGCTGCTGCCCTGTGTGGCTTAACAGTGCATATACTTCAAAAGTTGATACACAACTGAATGACACCATGAGGACAATATCAGGCACCATTAAATCGACACCCCTAAAATGGTTACCCGTTTAATCCAACATCCATCCCCCTCACATACGAAGAGAACTGGCTCTTGTAAGAAAATGGCAGTAATGTCGCAGTAATCCTCAACTGCCCTTACATCAGGACTGCAAACCTCAGAAATCGAAGAGATTAAAGTCCAGAAACCCATCGTGGAAGTTAGGCGAGAAGCTTCTGGAAACAAATTTTGATGCTGATGAGATCTGGCATGAAGAATGGACCTCTTCAAATCCTGACCACCTGGGTTTAATTTAGCACCCTTGTAGACCTCCTCCTGGTTTCAACTTACTGAGAAGGGAATGGACATCTCTAAACAGAATCAGGACAAACCATGGAAGGTATAAATTCTGGCTTCAAAAGTGGGGAAAGACCCATTCTGCGACTTTGATAATGTGCCTCAAACCATCCAGCAAGTTGTTGTGGACTGCCCAAAGAGAAGATTCAGTGGATCTGTTCAAGAATTACATAGTGCCTCTATAGAAGCAGTGGACTGGCTGAAAAGTCTGGACATTAAGTTTTGAATGCTGACCTGTAAATTACATACTTATTTAAGAAATGTGTATTTATATGTATTTATAATGTATCCTTGTTTTGCCATACGAAATAAATTAATAAAATCTAAAATTGCTCATTATAACATTCTACCCATCGGATTTCGTTGAAACCACTTCATAATCCTTCTCAGAAGTAATAAGAACAAACTGTGAAATTTTCAGCGAAGTCAGTCCAGTAGTTTTTGAGTCTATTAATCTCAAATATACCAACATCCACTTTTATATATATATAGATTAAAAAATACCGAGAACGAAGAAATATCTTCAATCTGTATAACTATCAGTCTGCAGTGATAATAATGAGGGTTATGAAAAAAGCAGCAATACAGAAAGGAGTGAGGCAAGGTTGCTTTTCCCACCTCCTTTTCAATGTTCATATGGAACAGGCGGTAAAGAAATTCAAAGAGGAATTTGGAAAGGGAATCACTTCTTTTTTTTACAAGTTGCTTTACGTTACACCGACACAGATAGGTCTTATGGCGACGATAGTACAGGAAAGGGCTAGGAGTCGGAAAGAAGCGGCCGTGGCCTTAATTAAGGTACTGACCCAGCATTTACCTGGTGTGAAAATGGGAAAGCAGGGAAAACCATCTTCATGGCTGACGACAGTGGGGTTCGAACCTACTATCTCCCGAATACTGGATACTGGCCGCACTTAAGCGACTGCAGTTATCGAGCTCGATGAAAGGTAATAAAATAATAATCCAAGGAGAAGGAATCTGAACCCTGAGATTTGTCGATGATATTGTTGTTTTATTTGAGACTGCAGAAGATCTGAAGAAATTGCTGAATGGTATGGACAGAGTCTTGGGGAAGGGGTACAAGATGAAAATAAGGAAGTCCAAAACAAAGGTAATGGAGTGCAGCCGAACGAATTCAGGTGATGCAGGAAATATTAGATTAAGAAATTAAGTCGTAAAGAAAGTAGATGAACATTGCTACTTGGATAGTAGACTAAATAACAAAGGCAGAAGTAAGGAGGGCATAAAACGCAGACCAGCACAAGAAAGGAAGGACTTTCTTTAAGAAAAGAAATTTGCTCACTTCAGACACTGATATAGGAATTGTAAAGATGTTTTTGAAGACTTTCGTCTGGAGTGTGGCATTATATGGAAATGAAGCATGGACGATGACTAGCTCAGAAAGAAATATAATAGGAGCTTTTGATATGTGGTGTTACAGAAGAATGCTGAAGGTGAGATGCATAGATCGAATCAAACATAAAGAGGTACTGAATCGAGTTGATGAGAGGAGATCTGTTTGACTAAATTTCATGAGTAGAAGAGACAGAATGATAGGACACACTTTAAGGCACCCAGGATTGTTCAGTTGGTTTTCGAGAGAAGAGTACGTGGAAAAGTGGTAGGGTAGACCAAGGTGTGAACATGACAAGCAGATTAGAGCAGATTGTAGGATGTAGTACTTACGTAGAAATCAAAAGATTAGTACAGGATAGGCTGGATTGGAGAGCGGCATCAAACCAGTCTATAGACAAAAAAACAACAACACAAGCTTTCATGACCGTCTACCATTACGACCAAGTCGTTTACATAATTCTTACCGCCTACTACATTTCCACCAAACTTAATCCCTCGCCTGCGATTTTATACCTTGAAAACTATAAAAAGGAATGGTTAAAGCCTTGTCTAACCCCCAACGTAATCTCTCCACTGGTAGCTCGAATCATTCCGCTTAGCTGAGCTGTTCTTCTCCTTACTCGCAGGTATTCCTAGTCCAAAGTTCGCTATTTTCCCATAATACTACTCGTTTGTCGAAAATCACCCAGAACAAATAAACTGCTGCTACCCTTGGGATCTTTTCGAGTTCTCGAATCAAGAGAATCAAGTAATCTTCGTCTGGGTCCAATACACTAGAACCATCCTCGAACTGAGAAAGGTGCCCGCGCTTACACAGTGAAAATGAAAATACATAGCCAGTTTCCAGTTCTATGACCGAGTCAAGAATGGAATGACCGAGCTCGATAGCTGCAGCCGCTTAAGTGCGGCCAGTATCCAGTATTCGGGAGATAGTAGGTTCGAACCCCACTGTCGGCAGCCCTGAAAATGGTTTTCCGTGGTTACCCATTTTCACACCAGGCAAATGCTGGGGCTGTACCTTAATTAAGGCCACGGCCGCTTGCTTCTCACTCCTAGCCCTTCCCTGTCCCATTGTCGCCATAAGACCTATCTGTGTCGGTGCGACGTAGAGCAAAAAAAAAAATGGAATGGAATGGAATGGAATGGATGAAGCCACCATGTAGCGGCAAAGAAAGGAATTATGCCGGCTGCCGAAGCCTGTCGCACTCCTCTGGGGTAATGATTGATGATTATGATGAGGAGGTTTGTTGTTAAAGGGGCCTAAGAGCCAGGTCATCGTCCCGGCAATGATTAGTGACTGACAGACGAAATGAAATTATAATGGAGTGTGTTGCTAGAATGAAAGATGAGAAGTAAAACCGGAGTACTCGAAAAATGCCTGTCCTGCCTCCGCTTTGTCCAACACAAATCTCACGTGGAGTAACCGGGATTTGAACCACGGAACCCAGGGATGTGAGCCAGGCGCACTGCCACCTGAGCTACGAAGACTACCAACGCTAACAAAACGTTGCTACCAAAATATTCAGTATGTTTGGCCCTACGCATCTGTCTGAACAAAGTTGTTTTCTACGATAAATAAATTATATTGAAGCCACATCCGTAGGTTTTTTTCATGTCAGACATTTACATATTTCAAAAATTGCTTAAGACTAACCGTGCGCAGAACCTGAACCCTAACACAGAAAAGGTCGTCCAACAAGAAAGATGCCAGAGTCTCTAAATCGCCCCGAATAAATGTGCTAAATATGTCGATTTTAAAGTAGCGAGTCGTTTTTCGTTTTATTTATTCCTGTGAGCTGTAACAGATCCATCCAGCTTGTTTGTATATATTTTCATAACGATCGGTGTATTGTTCAAATGTTCACCACGTTGTTATTCACATGAGCTTTTCACTAATTTCGACCTGAATAAATGTACTTTATTATCGCAATACCAAGTACTCAAATTTACAAACATATCTTACCTATGTTTTCTTGTGTATTTTTTGATAGTTCATTTTCAAACGTTCATCCTAGAAACATCTTAAAGAGATACACAAGAAGGAAATAGTACAAACTACACCGCCTCCTGGCGGTTGGTGCTCTACGACATAAAGGCGGCATCGAGTGTATTCCCCGTGCATAAGAGAATGCACTAACTCACGCATTGTGACCCACATAGCAAGCATGATCCACCGATTCCCCTAGCTGTTGCCCAGGAGCAACCCGATTTTGTGGCATTGATTCAGAGTATTACTTTAAGTCAATAGGTACTGATGTCACGGGGTAAAGTTAATTAGCTGACCAATCAGAGATGATATGTGTTATACTCACTTCTCTGTCGAAAGGAGCCATGGCATTACTACCGCCGTCCCACTGGTTTGTGTCGAATATGAGGCCGAAACCGCCAATAACAGCATTTACTGCACCATACACCTCGTTGTCCACAGACATGACCACTCCTTCTAGAAATTTGAAAAGAAAATAATATTAATACGTTTTCATTCCACTATACCATGATACGCTAATAATAATAATAATAATAATAATAATAATAATAATAATAATAATAATAATTTCGTGTGGCTATTTCTAACCTGGTGTAGCCTTGAAAGGCAGATCCAACGAGGGTGGGCGGTATCTGCCGTGTATGGGAATTGCATGTTTTTCTAGTGAAGGACAGTGTTGTGCGTGAGTTGCAGAGATGTTGGCGACAATACAAACACCCAATTCCCGAGCCAAGAAAAATAACCATTTAATGTTATAATCTCCGACCTTGCCAGGAATCGAACCCGGTGACTTTTGAACCAAACGCGATTACGCTGACCATTCAGCCAAGGAGCCGGACAATACGCTAATTACATGTGATGTCAATGTATCTTAATATATATTAAAGTACAGCCATTCATCAAAGTACTGTTGTTATTCCAACAGGAATCAATTTCCAACTAAACATATCTGATATCATTTAATAAATAAAGCGAAGCAATCCTCAATCCATGACAGAAGCAAACGCAAAAGTGACACTGTTTTCGAATCAGTAACACCAACCCACACACCCACTCCCCGAAGATTGCGACAGGAGCGTTGAATGTTATTAGCAATTTATTGCTGGAAAAGTCAAGGAAGATGATGATGAATTATATTCGCAGTTCATGGACTGAAGAAATATTGAGTTATTACCTGTGTTTTAATGTGTAATATTGTTGTTATTTCTTTCTTTCTTTCTTTCTTAATCCGTTTACCCTCCAGGGTTGTGTCTTGTTTTGAGATTGGAATGAGCATATTAGGGTTGTAGCTAATTATAACATTTGATTTGTAGTCAAAAAGTATTGATCTCTCAATCAGTAAGCCACAGCTCTGTTCCGTGCATATCATCCGTTGAACTAGCCGAGAACACTCATGGTCAGCATACCGGGTGGCCCGCTTGCCTCTTGCGATTTATTTTTATGCAACCCGCCGGTTTACTTCAATTCTGAGGGGAGAAATGTCCATCTTCCTGCTCCGGGCTAATACAACGAGATGGTGTAGTTACGTGCTAGAAGATAGCAGGAATTTTGAGCGCCACTATTAATTCATTATGAGCATCCAGAATGAACCCTTAAAACGAGCACAGATAAGAAGAAGTACGCTACAATAGATGGTTCACACACAGACCAGGGCCGAGCTCGATAGCTGCAGTCGCTTACGTGCGGCCAGTATCCAGAAATCGGAAGATAGTGGGTTCGAGCCCCACTGTCGGCAGCCCTGAAGATGGTTTTCCGTGGTTTCCCATTTTCACACCAGGCAAATGCCGGGGCTGTACCTTAATTAAGGCCACGGCCGCTTCCTTCCACTTCCTAGGCATTTCCTATCCCATCGTCACCATAAGACATATCTGTGTCGGTGCGACGTAAAGCAAAAAACAGACCAGGAACAGGTATTGATAGACTGGGAACTGACCGCTGCATACTAAGCCTCACAAAAGCTCACATGACAGACGCGCGGTGAAGGCTATGATAGTAGACTGAGATCGAAGTTTCGAATCCCACGCACGTAATGTATTTTTTACCACCAATTATTGTGGTTATCCACTGGGTTTGTACCTACAGTACATGGAAGATGTACTATATAATAATTTAAATTCGGATAAAATATTGAATTCGAGGAATAAAGAACAGCATATCTATTTTGAATGAGTACACATTTTCTATTACACACCGTAACCGTATCGGTAATTGGCTGAGGGAATCAAGGTGCATTCTAGCTTTCTTTGGTCGTATGGGAAGGTGTGTTGCATCCTATTGCGCAAGACACCCGACTTTGTGGCACCGTCCCAAGCACTTTGCGGGTTGAAAATCCCCGATGAGATAAAGCTAGCTCAGAAAAGAAGAAAGGGGGAAGACAACATTCTAAACGTCCCGCCCGCTAAAATGGCCGAAATACAGTAATGCCAACTTGCTAACTTGATTTAAAACAGGATATTTAGGGATGACTGCATTAATTAATACGTCAAAGATAAGCAAGTCATTCTTCTTCTTCTTCTTCTTCTTCTGTTTACCCTCCAGGGTTGGATTTTCCCTCGGACTCAACGAGGGTTCCCACATCCACCGCCTCAAGGGTAGTGTCCTGGAGCTTCAGATTCTGGGTCGGGGGATACAACAGGGGAGGATGACAAGTACCTCTCCCAGGCGGCCTCACCTACTATGCTGAACAGGGGTATTGCGGGACGATGGGAAGATTGGAAGGGATAGACAAGGAAGAGGGAAGGAAACGGCCGTGGCCATAAGTTAAGTACCATCCCGGCATTTGCCTGGAGAAGTGGGAAACCACGGAAAACCACGTCCAGGATGGCTGAGGTGGGAATCGAACCCACCTCTACTCATTTGACCTCCCGAGGCTGAATGGACGCCGTTCCAGCCCTCGTACCACTTTTCAAATTTCGTGGCAGAGCCGGGAATCGCACCCAGGCCTCCGGGGGTGGTAGCTAATCACACTAACCACTTCACCACAGAGGTGGACTCAGCAAGCCATACGTGAGCATTTTAGACATCTGATAAAAATATAAAAATTATTATTAAGATTCAGTAACATTAACATTGCGCTGCAGAGGATAAGGTACGCCTTTAAAAAAACTATTAATCTTATCATCGACCGAAATATTTTTCGCATGTGATGATCCGCCATGGAATTACGAGCTACACGTTTTGACCGAATCAACAATGTCAGAAGACGATTAGAACAATAGATATGAACATTGGAGTGGGTACGATTTAACCCCCGCATAGCTAGTTGGGAGTAGTTTACTTAAGGAATCGTCCCGAAGCAGGAGCAGAGATTTACTAACTAGTGTTCGAGGGGAGCAGACCTTGTCGCGAATCAGCAGATATATATTACACTGTTCAAAAAAATTAGGGGAACATGTTTTTGAACGTATGCCTTGTCCACAAAACAATACTTCACACCCAGGTATATTACCTTTATTCTTTACTGTTGAAGTATACAAAAAAACATCGATGGATTCGCATTCATTTTCAGAACATAAACGGAAATATCCGAATAGGGGCGAAAATAAAGTGATAGCAATCCTCCAGGGTGGATTTTTATCACAGGTGGAGAGCTTCAGTATGGTGTATGTCCTCCACGAGCATTTATCACAGCTTGGCACCTACGTGGCACGCTCCGTATAAGTCGACGGAGGTCACGCTGCGGTATCAGGTCCCATTCTTCAATTAGAGCCTGTTCGAGGTCTTGGAGAGTCTGTGGTGGAATAGAACGTTCACGAACACTTGTGTCAATCGTATCCCACACATGCTCGATGGGATTAAGGTCGGAACTCACTGCTGGCCATTCCATCTCTTGAATGTCCAGTTCTCGCAAGACAGCTCTGGCGATGTGCGCTAAATGAGCCCTGGCTTTGTCGTGCATGAGTATGAATTCAGAGCCAACACCGTATGCAGTAACCAACACACGCTGTGGAAGTATCTGCTCGATGTACCCCACAGCGGTAAGATTACCACGGACATCGACAAGATCCGTACAGCCATCAATCCTAATGCCACCCCACACCATCACAGAACCTTGTCCGAATCGGTCGCCTTCCTGAACAACATTTGGCATCACGCTTTAACGTCCATCACGCTGAGTAAGGGGAAATTTGGACTCGTCTGTGAACAACAGAGGTCTCCATTGGCGAAGTTGTCGGTTGAAGTGGGTACGGACAAACGGAAGGCGAGCTGCGTGATGTTGCTGCGTTAAATGGGACATTCAAACAGGACGTATGGGTCGTAAGGACAACTCCCTTAACCTGTTCCTTACTGTATGGTCACACACCGAGACTCCAGTGGCACTCCTGAGGCCTTGATGCAGTTCTCTCGCAGTTGCTGGACGACGTCGCAACGCACAGATGGTCAGATATCGGTCATCCTGTGAGGGTGTCTAGCGTCCACGACCTTGTCCAACCCTCTTTGTGAACTGGCCTGTCTCATTGTAGCGATTCCACAAAAGTTGAGCAACTGACGGAGAGACATTGAGATCCAGAGCAATACGACGAAAAGTCCATCCTCGCTGGATCTTAACGACGGCCCTTGCGACTTGAACCTCGTTAAAATTTCTCATGGGATGTGCTGATTTATGTACAACGTGCTCAAATAACCGCAGTAGTCTGTGTACCTCAGAACAACACACAGACGCACTTCTATTCACTTCGTCTTGAGGTGGCACCTGACAGTTAAATGCATGGCTACGCCTATGGATGGAGTATAACTTTGATTTGACATACCCTGAGTAGCTAAGGTCTCAAGGTAGGCTGTACGACCATTGGAACCCCATCTACCGAATTAACGTTCACATACCAGACGTCACAAAATATGTTCCCCTAATTTTTTGAACTTTGTATTTCGTTTTTGCGGGAGTGATAATGAGTTGTGTCGCGAGGTAGTAATAAGAAACAATTTGTATCTGAGATATATTGTGTACGCATATTATTAGTGAACGGAGAGTGTGGAAATTCCGGTGGTGATGTGAAAACGGTGTGTTAAACAAAGCGGTCATTGAGCGATTGCATTTCAGTATTATCCTTGGAGGCTGTGTATCGCGATGTTAAACGCGAGATAGATTCACATAAACAGTGTTGGAGAGATACTTAGATCTTTGTAAACAGTGTTGGGGGAGTAGGTAGATCTCTATAAACGGTTTCAGAGGAATGAATTACTAGGTTTCGATAAAAGGTATTGGAAAAATAGATCTCTATAAATAGTGGATTGTTATAATCAGTGTAGGAGAAGTGACTAATGTTCTAAAAGCACTGTTTGGGAAAAATTAAATAAATTCCATTCTAACTTCAATAACTACTGTGCAAGTGACGAAGGAAGACGTGGTTAATGGAATATTTGATTGTACTAGCCAGTTCCAGTGGATACCAACTCAAGACCATGGATTTGCAGACGGAGGTCGGAAGAGTAAACTTTAAACCAGTGATCCGTGCTATTAACATGCAGTCCTAAACCATCCACCAGGGGCCTCTTCGAGGCTCTAACCATGGACATCCTAATATTATGATAAGTACACTGATTGGAAGTATTCTGTAGTGATGTAAATGCGGGATTTAATTTCTTGTAAAAATGTTAATAATGTAGGATAGAGTTGTAACAGGTAAAGATGGATGTTTGAAATTAGGGAACAACTTTGAGTTGGTTCGTATTTCATGTGTAGGCTACAGATAACTTAGATAGGGGAGAAATTCGGGAGCATGGTGTTATTTTAAGGTCTACGTAATTCCATTTGATAGTAGTGCATGAGTATGGGTTAAATAATAATATATCTTAGAGTGCTTTAGGTAATGAGGAAAAATTGTTATTTTGTTTAGCATCTCAACCGGTCTCTTTTTCTCTCCTCTGTATTTGGGGCATTTTACTTCATGCTTTTAATGCATAAAGACAGGGTCATCTATATGCCTACGCTGGTAGTTATGTAAATATGTGTGATAGCAAAGCACTCTGATTTAAAATAAATTTTTCATGTTCGTAGAATAGTATAATTGGCTGTATGAATACCGTGTGATGTGTGACATGTCTGGAGCTCGATTACATTTTCCTCCAAATTAGATAGGGAATTTTCTTCATGCGGATAATCTTTTCGTACACCGTTAATAATGGCCACGTTAAGAATCTTAATGATGTGTTGTTTATAGGTTAGAAGAAAACCTTGTGTTTATTTTCTATGCGTTCGGTAAGTTTTGAACACGGGCCCCTCACGATTAAATTCTGTGGATTGTTAGGATAAATGAAGGTTTAACGAGATGAAAGGTAAGCGTATAAGTAAGGTACGTAAGAATAATTGTATCAATTGCGGTTGAAATGAAGACTACACCAATGTTTTTTGAGGCTTCAGAATGCTGCGGATTTAAATAGGGATCTGTGTTTATAAAGGGGCAGTTATCGAATAACAGATGGAATATGCCGGAGGGAGGGAGACCTCTCTGCTCGTCTCGTTTTAGGACAAGCTCCACAGAAAGGTATGAAGATGTAAGACCTTACCATGAAAAGAACAGAGCCCGTAGTTAACAGATTGAGGTATTCCCAATTAAATATTATGTTCGATTTGGTGTGGAATATTATTTATTTGTGATACTGAGTTATCCATGGAAGTCAGAGGTGAAAGAAGGTGCGGGCTGGAATGGGTCTAACTACAAGTCCGAAAGATGAATTTAAAATTTAAATAAAGGTTATATTTTCAATAGACCACAAGAGTTAACAAACGTTTACATAGAATTTGAAAACTTAACAAGTCAATCAGGTACAAGACCAGAAAATCAAGGATTTAGAGACAAATTAATGATCTGGGCTTCAAGTCCCACCTTTTACAATCTCTGAGCTCTCAGCTCACAACCACAAAATACCAAAGGGCAGAAAACCCCTAATTACATGGAGCTCTTGCTCCCGCTTAGTAATGTCAAGCCTCCTAGAGGCACCTTCCAACATACCAGAAAGAGCTGACCTGCTCTCAATTTTACAAGCCTATCAGAGGCCACAACAAACTTTACTCCTAACTGCTCTCAAGGCACACTTACAGTGAAACAGGGGTATCTTGTACCCAACCTACAGGGCCTTCGCATGAAGAAAAAGAAAAAAAGCAGGTTAAGTTACTGGCCCAAAGTACAGAGAGGACTGGAGGCGTGAACTTGCACTCCTACATACACATTTTAAAACCTACGTGGCGCTAGGCCGATCACACAGGGGCTAATCCCAATCTATGGAGGTGACTAGTATACCAGATAAATTTAACACATTAAGAAGGAAAAGAAAAACGGTTATGAAAACATAGTCACCTCAAATTCAGAAATGAAGAGGAGCTCGAGAGGGTAAAGCACTCTCTATCCCTGCTTTACAGTTAAGGAGATTGTAGTTTTTACATAGAGTTAAAAAAGACTTACATTTTAAGGGGCACTGGGAGTGAGTTTTCTAATTTCTTTAGTTATTATCCTATTTTAATATAATTCGGTACACTACATTTGTGAGTTATTATATACCATACAACAAAGTTTTTTACTCCTACCTTTAATAGCTTTTGAGATATTGATAAAACATTATTCGAATTACGCAACTTTTCAAAATACCCCCTGCATAATACTAAGAAAGTTAGTACAATTATTACATTATTTTCTGATGTGTTGTTCCTGTACAAATTAATGTAAGCAATCATTTTAACAGTTTTATATTACTTACTGTGATATAGTAAATTTTCTGATACAACTTTTTTTCTCAAAATAATAATATTTTTAAGTTTGGAATGTTTTTCTGAGCAATCCACTTGTTCAACAGCAAAACTAATGCTTTCCATTGTAGAACATGCATCAAAGGACACACATAAGAATTTACAGCTCATTTGCACTGCAAGGAGGAAATTTTATCTTCAAAAATAGAAATAGGAGAAAAATGCATTTTTATGAAAACAAGCAGTTTTTACACTATGTCAGCTTACCTTATCAACTAGAAATGCCCTGCACTATAAGTAACACCTTCCTTCTTCTTGTTTACAGCCTCCTTTTTCAGTTTCTGAACCTTTGTTTTGCGGCGGGCTGTTTTTCTCTTTTGAGAGGCTGACCGGGCACTTTCATAAATCCTGCGACTATCACGTTTCTTCACAATTTCTTGTGTTGCATGAGGGACTTTTCCTGAAGACCTGAGTTCAGTTGCACCAGTGCATCCCATATTGAATTCTGCTACTGCATTACAAACATCAATACTCAGTCTTTTCTGCGAGATGAAAATCTCTTTCGGACACTTCCGCCATATTAGAGAATGCAAACACTCATTCTGATTTCGTGTTGCTCCTCGAACACATCGGGACAATAACTCATCAGATGCCAGTCTCTGATAGACTGGAATTATTTTTAGTACTAATGGGTCTGATAACTTGATGGACATTTTATCATGGCTCTGCGGCTTTATGCCTTGTGCCATACTTTTATTATAGAAGCACCAGCCTTTGGGACATTTGCCATGCTGTGGTTTCACATCTGTTGAGATGTAATGACTGAGAGTGGCATATATGGCTCTTTTCATGTCTCCTACACTAGGAATATGATTAACAATTGCATTTCTGTAGTATCTGGTAAGTTGTTTTTTTTTGCTAGGGGCTTTACGTCGCACCGACACAGATAGGTCTTATGGCGACGATGGGATAGGAAAGGCCTAGGAGTTGGAAGGAAGCGGCCGTGGCCTTAATTAAGGTACAGCCCCAGCATTTGCCTGGTGTGAAAATGGGAAACCACGGAAAACCATCTTCAGGGCTGCCGATAGTGGGATTCGAACCTACTATCTCCCGGATGCAAGCTCACAGCCGCGCGCCTCTACGCGCACGGCCAACTCGCCCGGTGGTAAGTTTTGTAATGACAGCAGTGGTAAGAGCTCCTGTTCCATGACAACCTAGCTGTACCTCTTTTTTTTTTTCTTCCATGACTGCACTACCTGTCTCAAGCCTGTACCCATTCTCATTGCAACATGGTTGATACATTCCTCCTTCTTGAGTGTTACCTCACTACCATAAACATTTTCACTCACAAGATGTTTGAAAGTTTTAGAGTCACCGTCTGAGAGTATTGTAGTATAGCGCATCTTACAATGAGAAATGGAACGCAAATCTATCAGAAGAGGGCGTTTAAAGATCCATGCACCCTACATTTAAAACCTGTGATAGCCCTTTAAAAATGGTGGAGTGCCGAAAAAAATATCACTAATCGTTCCGCAAAGGTTAGAGGCGTATTTATAATGAAAAATCAGAACATCAATTTTTCGACAATTTTTGGATAAATTTCACTCCCCGTGTCCCTTAAAGAGATGGGTTACATATTAAAGGTTTCGAACCCTACCCGAGAGTTAAACTGCTGAGCTAGCAAGAAATACAGATGTTAAAAGGCCATTACCTTGTTGAAGAACTGCTGCCTGAAAAACGAGGCGCTTCCCGCCCCCTGCTACATATTCACACATTGAGAAAGATGTTATAAGAGTGGCGCGGAGAAAAGAAAATCAGCAGTTTTTATACCCTCGTGGAAAATTCGAGACCTTTCAGGAATGAGTAGACACACCCACTCAATTTTTATTTGGTAGACTAAGAGTTACACATGGAAATTCAAAGAGAAAAGCTATGATTGGAGGAAAATTAATTACAGAAATTATTGATTGGCTAAATTCAAAACAGGCGGAAGGAAAGGATTAATATTGCCAACCTACAAACCACAGAACAAAATTTAGTAAAGACAAAACTTACGAATACAACATTTCTCCAAGAAGGTTCATTCCTTTACACCAGAGTTCGTTATCATAGTTTTTGGTAGAGACATCTCTTAGAGAATGTCCACACTTCTTGATCAATGAAAAACAAACCGCAAATCAAAAACACACAGTGACATCTTCTGATAACCAGTAGAGTTAGTTCAGTTGTTAAAGTTCCGGGTTTCTCCAGTAGAGAAGTTTCAATTGGCGCAAGATTAGAACTTGCGTCGTAGAGGTGTACTGCCCGGTACAATTTGAACGCCAGATTAAAATAAAGTCTTCTACCTTCTATAAAATGAATAGGTAGGGATTTCAGTGACCCGATTCTGGTGACATGCAGAAGAATATCCGTTCGAGTGCCAAGGCAAACCCAGAATTTTCGTCACACACAGTTTTCCATGAAATGCAGCCATCTACGTTTTTTCTGGATTGCGTACATATGTTTATTTTATGATGTCCTTTCACAAATATTTTCTTCCTGTGTGTGTGTGTGTGTGTGTGTGTGTGTGTGTGTGTGTGTGTGTGTGTGTGTGTGTGTGTGTGTGTGTGTGTGTGTGTGTGTGTGTGTGTGTGTGTGTGTGTGTGTGTGTGTGTGTGTGTGTGTGTGTGTGTGTGTGTGTGTGTGTGTGTGTGTGTGTGTGTGTGTGTGTGTGTGTGTGTGTGTCAGACTTTGAAAGCGGGTTCTGTCCCGTTATTTGGGTTGTTCTGTGCGATGTGGGTTCGAATGCCGGGCGTAACATCTGTTTATTTTATGTTGTCTATTGTGTCTTGTCCATGTGTATTTGCATTTTATGGCGATATTTACGATTTTTAACATTTCGTTGGGCGACCACTCAAAGTTGGCTCCAGAATTCGAGAGTATAGAATGTTTTCTTCTAATGTAGAAGGAATAGGTTAATGATAAATCACCACACTTACAAATAAATACATGTATTAGGGAATATTTCAAATTAGTGGTCAAGGATTCGATGTGCTTATCGTATGATCCACAAATATAAGACAGATCATTAATCGAACATTGAGCGGACTCATACCTCCGATTTTATAGTTATTTTGGCAGACATGTATAGCATTATATTCAGGATTACAATTTTGTGTGTGTTTTACGGAGAGTGATTAGATATAGTCAAAAATATATTTTTTGCCATTCTCATTTGCCGAAGTCTTGATAGCGTCCTTATTTTTCCCCGTTCTGGTATGTCTATAATTTACTATTATAATTTTATTTTTGCCCCGAACCCACCAAGCTCCCTGAGGCCGGATGTTGTAACTACAGGAAAAGAGGGATGTGCGGTCGATCCTCGCACGGTCTGAAGGGTATTTTTCCACCCATCAGTTTGTATATTTTCCAGATGAGGTGACATTTGACTCCTGACCCAAAAGGTCCCTTACGTTATAGCAGTATGGCATATGGTCGCTATACCATCTCTCCTGTCAATCGTAATCTTTCGGCTGTACTGGGAATCGAAATCAGGCCTCCGAGGAGGGCAGCTAATCGATACTCATTGGTTTCAGATTTCAATGATTATTAAGTTAAATGTCACACAGGTCAAAAAATACACTATCACTGCTTTGTTTGTCAAATCTCTGTCACTGACCGCATATAATTCATTCATGCTACTGACCTTCAACTTTTCTATCCGACTTTCCCTCCTTAACTATATTTTCCTTCTGATTCCGGCAAGGATTTATAAGGCCTAAGGATTTTTTTCACGAATTTGGTGGTCCTTCCCTTGGTTTACCGAAGGTTCCAAGCCTTCCTCTGACCCTCCTGTGAGTCGGGGAGGTTGAATACATCCACAGTATCTCCATCGTGTTGTAAGGGGAGACCAAAATGCGTAGACCCCAAGAGGGCTTGCAACTTGGGAGCATAGGTCGGTCACCATGCGATCCCTATCTGAGAATGGCATTGCTTGGTCAATTCTTGTTATCTTCCGACCTTGACTGACTTAGAGTAGGTTTTCAAGGCGTAGGAAGCATTTCATTTCCACGCCCTTCGTGTCCCTACCCTTTTTTTTCCTACACCATAATCTCTCATCACTTATTCCACTTTTTCCTTTGATTAGTGGTAAGGGAGTATGGAAGTGAGATACAATTAATATGTACTCAATACCGGGTATATAGGTACAAGTTAAACAACATCCTCTGTAGTTACCTCTTAGAAGATGTTCACTCCTTAAATTAACTCGGTATTGAGGAGCGTAGGATTGCACGGAAGTGAAACATGGACGATAACTAGCTTAGAAAGAAAGAGAATAGAAGATTTTGAAATGTGGTGTTACAGAAAAATATTGAAGGTGAGATGGGTAGATCGAATCACAAATGAAGTGATACTGAATCAAATTTTTGAAAGGGGTATGATTTGGCGAAATTTGACCAGAAGAGATAGAATGACGGAGTCTTGTTCAGTTAGTTTTTGAGGAAAACGTAGAGGAAAAAACGGCAAGGAGAGACCGAGGTATGAATATAACAAACAGTAAATATAGTTGTGTACAAATAAAAAGGTTAGCACAGGATAGGGTGGCATGGAGGGCTGCATGAAATCGGTGTATGGACTGATGACCCAAAGACATTCAGAATGAATATCAAACACACAGTGAACTTACGAGAATTAACGTAATCACTGCAACAATACAATTAAGCAACTTTAGCTGTAGTCATCACATAGATGGGTGACCACTTATACACACGTCACGGTGCCTCTCTGAAACAGTAGTACTAGTACTCTTCAATTAATTACAATTACTGTAATCACCGAGATCCTCCAATGCAGACTCCGAAATGGTCGCCTATAGGAAACAATAATATGTATCCTCATTGCGCCTGCGAAAACCGGGATGTTGTAATTTTGGGAGAGAAATACTGACCCGCAGCACAAATATCATGAAGGACGTGAATTATTTGAATTTACTCGCACATAATTGAACCATAGATCATAGAAATTTACGAGCCAAAGTTCTACGCTGAAATATTTTACATAGCGGTTTTCGCGGACGCAACGATGTTGTCATACTTGAATACCGAAAGTGGAGCCCGACTCCTTGGATGAAGGGTCAGGATACTGGCGTTCGGTTCAGAGGAACTTTGGTTCGATTACTGGATGGGACGGGGTTTCTAGTTGCGTAGAGTTAATTCCTCTGTCTATGGGACTAGGTATGTATATACCCGTAATATTAAAAGAAGCTTTTTGACAGATAGGACTGGGGGGAGGAGCATTGTTCGTGATATTACACGATGTTGCCTGCATACATTTCTCCTTCCCCTCACTTGTTCGTTCGATCAGACCGCTGTGTTATGTTGTACCTAACTCAGAAGTGACAGTTTTAGCAGCTCAAAGCAACACGAGTCGGTCAGCAGGCTTAACTCTATGGCAACCGTAGTATGTGCACCCACGTTTCCATGGCAACAAGTCCCCCCTACTCCCTTCTCTCCACCCAGGAAGGCAATAAACGGACCCCCTCCTGTGGGTGGGGGACGCATGGCGAAGAATACACCCACGGTATCCCCTGCCTGTCGTAAGAGGCGACTAAAAGGGGCAACCAAGGGATGATCGAATTAGGACCATGAGACTAATTGCAATTAGTACCATCACGCAGGGAACACCATGCGTCGCTTTTACTTGCGCGTAGTACCACTATGTTAGGTACACAACGGTTTGTGGTTAGTAGCGACAGTGTGTGCTTCCGGCTGGCTTTTACAGTACCTGTGATTAGTACCACTATATGAGCGACACCATGGGTCTGATTTGCCTATGATTAGTACCCACTATGTGAGGAACACCACGAGACAGTACGTGTCCCTGTGGTTAGTACACTTATGTGAGGAACACCATAGGTTTGCGATGCCTGCAAATGGCACCGCAATGTGTGAAACACCATAGGTCTGTGTTACATGTGCGCGTTACATCACTTGTGAGTAGTATCATAATATGTGGAATACCGCGAGTCTACGCTACTTTTTATTAGTACCGAAACATGACAAATACCATGGTTCTACTTTCCTAGCGATAAGTACCATTATGAGGGGCCGATGACCTGGATTTTGGACCCTTTTAGACTACAAGCATCATCGATTCAGCATTGTGCTTTAGAAGCAGCCCCTTGGTCAGCAATACTATTGTTTAACGCTAGTTACTGGGAATGTGGGCCATTGCATATCGGATCCACTGATTGTTTTAAATTCATATCCATCCATTCATTATCCGTCCTCATGTTTTGAATCCTGGTCATTGGAGGATTTTGGACTTTTAAATTGTCATTACATTTCGCCTCATTTCATACCATTAGGGGCCGATGACCCAGATGTTAGTCCCCTTTAAACAACAAGTATCATCATCATCATCATCATCATCATCATCATCATCATCAATAAACGGACTCCCTCTAAGAACTGTCAGAAATAATCTTTTAATATTACGACTATACACACAATACTGCCAAGAGAAACCGCAATAGTGATCACATCCCTCCACATACGGTTGGCGTCAGGAAGGCCATCCGGCCGTAATGGAGACCCAAACTCACATCAATTTCAGACTCGAATCAAACTGGAGAAAATAGTAATAATAAGAAGAAGCTGGAAGAGGAGCACATTTTATACTGGATCTGTAAGCCATCTTCATCTGATTATTATTAAGATGGTATGATTGTCGCTTGATATTTTCTTAAGGCGAGTCATGACAAACTTGGAACTTCTGCTATTTACCACTTATCACAACCAAATTTGAAACACAAGCACATATTAATAAGATATAGTCCCATACAAAATTTGGAATTGATTAGTTAAAGTGTTGTGAAGTTATTAATAATTTTTATTTTACATGGCAAGTGCTCCTTGCAGCAGAGTTTCCATTATTTTTTAACTATAATTTGGCAGACTTGTCAAAATACTCTTAGGCTTAATAATAACTCTGGGTTTTGCAGTCAGTTATAAACTAATGGAGATACACAGCGTGATTCAGCTTAGTTGTCCACCTTAAATATCCTCTGATCCGCTAAAGTTATCGTCGCTGCAGCAGCAAACACCTCATATCCCACAATGCTCTTCCTATCCATTATGCTCCGTAAGACTGGTCACGCCTCCCAACCACCTATGGATATGCAGTCCATTAGAACAATGTTCATTTGCCTTAATTTTCCTATGCTGTTATGTGAAGGAAAATGAACCTTAAGTTCCTTACACTGTAGGAGTGTGTAAATACATTACAAACATACATTCCTACAGCGCGGTACAGTAAGGTTCAACTTCTCTTACAAATGGGCATACGAAAGTGGTGGAAAATTGAATTACACATTTTTTTATACTTCAGATTGACGACGGTCAATTAGAACGCATTTCATAGGCTCCAGTGGTGGAAAGCTAAATTACAACTGTTTACAGTACTTATTCAAGATAATACTGCTCCGGGCCGATAACAACTTGTTCGGGTACGGTTTAACTCTTTTCAGTACATTTTTAAAAAATACAGATTTGTTCCAGGCCGAAAAGAACGGAATCGTGTGTTCAGCTTTTATTCTGCGCAGGTTGGTAATACAATCTGGTTATTACGATTGATGGCAATGGCGCCATATGCAACATTACGTTAGCCAATAGAAATGCTAGTTCGTACTTCAGGAACACACAAAGGCGACTGTTGCTTTCAATTAGATCATAAGAGTAAATGTACATCTGGGGGTGGGATAGTGGTTCCAGGGCATCGCAATGAACACATCTCCCTTGCAAAAGCATTTCCAATTAACATTTCTAATTCATATTAATGTTACTAAGGTTAGAAGTTGTCGGCTTAAGTTTTACCAGCAATCACCACCACAACCATCACCACTTCTCTGATGAATCCAAAAAAATTCTACTAAATAATCAGTGGCGGCTCGTAATATAGGAACTGAGGGGGTGACGCAGATGAGAGCAGAACTAAATAAATAAATAAATAAATAAATAAATAAATAAATAAATAACCTCACGAGGCGCCACTGAACATTTACGATATTTGGAGACGCCAAAGTGCCGGAATTTTGTCCTGCAGGAGTAATTTTACGCGCCAGTATATTTTCAGACACGAGGCTGACGTATCTGAGCACCTTGAAATATTACCGGATGAGCCGGTTTCGAACCTGCCAACTTGAGCTGAGACGACCGGCGCTCTACCGTCTGAAGTACACAGCCTGACATTATTATTATCACTATCTAGATCGTTTATCTTTACAACACAGAAATGTGAACTGCAATGCACAGAATAGAGTACTTTGTATAGTAAATAGTTAACTGAATACACTAAGTACATTGTACAGTAAATAATGAACACTGAATTAAAGAAAGCAACATCATTCGGACGGTTTTCATCCTTACGAAGAAACTACTAAATATAACGAATAAAGTGTTGGATTTATAAATACAGTGGAACCTCGATATCTCGAATCACCTCGAGAGCTAAATTTTATATCGAGATATCGAAATTTCGAGCTATAGAGAATACCATTTTTGACGATTCATAGCAAATAATTGAATCATATGTATCTCAACATCATCATCATCATCATCATCATCATTTGTTTACCCTCCAGGTTCGGTTTTCCCCTCGGACTTAGCGAGGGATCCCACCTCTACCGCCTCAAGGGCAGTGTCCTGGAGCTTCAGACTCTTGGTCGGGGGATACAACTGGGGAGTATGACCAGTACCTCGCCCAGGCGGCCTCACCTGCTATGCTGAACAGGAGCATTGTGGAGGGATGGGAAGATTGGAAGGGATAGGCAAGCAAGAGGGAAGGAAGCGGCCGTGGCCTTAAGTTAGGTACCATCCCGGCATTCGCCTGGAGGAGAAGTGGGAAACCACGGAAAACCACTTGCAGGATGGCTGAGGTGGGAATCGAACCCACCTCTACTCAGTTGACCTCCCGAGGCTGAGTGGACCCCGTTCCAGCCCTCGTACCACTTTTCAAATTTCGTGGCAGAGCCGGGAATCGAACCCGGACCTCCGGGGGTGGCAGCTAATCACGCTAACCACTACACCACAGAGGCGGACATCATATGTATCTACGGGTTTATACTGTATACATTTTTTAACAGTATTTATAAATATACAAACAAACTTTATGTTACGGGATCACTTTAATTATGTCCGGCTCCATGGCTAAATTGTTATCGTGCTGGCTTTTGGTCAAAGGGGTCCCGGGTTCGATTCCCTGCAAGGTCGGGAATTTTAACCATCATTGGTTAATTTCTGTGGCACGGGGCCTGGGTGTATGTGTTGTCTTCATCATCATTTCATCCTCATCACAACGCGCAGGTCGCCTACGGGAGTCAAATCGAAAGACCTGCACCTGGCGAGCCGAACATGTCCTCGGACACTCCCGGCACTAAAACCCATACGCCATTTCATTTCATTTCACTTTAATTATAACCCCTCCTACAGTAACTTTTTAGAAGACAGGATACAGTACACACGGTAGTGAAACAAGAAACATACCTTGGTTAACATCTTTAGAAAAAATCCGTAATCTCTTCTGTTTGTTACTTTCCTCCCTTCAAGTTGAAATTTCTCGTCAATACCACGCAGCCGAAATTTGTAAATGGAGCTTGTCATCCGCGACTTCGGGGGTTGCTTTCGTACGTGACCGGTAATTAATTCACACCAGAGAAACAGCGAGGCTTCGCCGATTTCCCGATCATTAGAAATTTTAGTTTTTCGGTACTCGTCATATTAGCTCCCAGCATCACTGTAAACCATTCTTTACTTGTTAACTGTTCCTTACCAAACAGATGTGCCGTATTGCACAGTTAATGTTGCACAAAATTCGAGTTACAGAGTATTTTTTTGCTTCAAGGGAGGAAATGTTTGCTTTGAGAATTCGAGAAATTCGTGTTACCGAATTTCGAGTAGGACAGAAATAAATACACGTGAAGAATTGTACAAACGGCCGGTAAATTTAAGTTACTTCGAGATACTAAAAATTCGAGTAATGGAGGTTCGAGATATCGAGATTCGACTGTATTACACACCGCACTCGCACTTGCTTTTGCAATTACTTACACACTGACTACAAATAGTACCGTTAGAAACCCTCAGTCCTCTGTCCCCCACAGTGTCAGCAGTGAGTTCCGGAAACATCGAGCTTGTGACCGAGGCCCCTATAATATTCGCAGTGTTCTCCCTCGTCCACATGCCCAGCGGAAAGGTGTCCTTATACATTTCTCATTCAGACACAGCCCGGCTGCTGCATTTAGCACTGGGACTAGCAGGGTAAAAGCATATGGAACATGCAATTGGCTGTATTTATGCCATGATGACATAAATACCTTAATTTCGATTTCTCATTTTCTTAAGTTTCTAGCTGAAAGCAGGGAGGCTCATTGACTGACTGACTGACTGACTGACTGACTGACTGACTGACTGATTCATCATCGCCTAGCCAAAACTACTGGACATAAAGAAATGAAATTTTGGGTATACATTCATATTAAGATGTAGGTGCTCGCTAAGGGAGGAGTTTTGGATATTCCGTCGCTACGGGGGTGAAAGGGGGGGGTGAATTTTTAAAATGAGGTTATCTATATCTCAAAAACTGAAAAGTTTACAAATGTAAAAATTGGTATTTGGAATCCTCTTTGAAAATAAAGAAACACGTATTTTTTTTCGAAAAATCCCATTGAGAGGGGTAAAAATGGGGGAAAAGAGGTTGAACACCTTTTATGAGGAGACTTACATCTCAAAAACTGAAGATGTTACAGAAATGAAAATTGAAATTTGGAATCTCCTTTAAAAATAAAGAAACACGTATTTTTGTGTTTTGGCATAATGCGATGAATAGGCGGTGAACAGGAGAGACTAAGGGGTGAATTTTTCAAAAGATTATCTCCAAATTATCTCAGACTGGTAACATATTACAGATTTGAAAACTGGTATTTGGGATTCCCTGTAAAACTAAAGAAACATAAATACTTTTTTCGGAAAATCCACTTAAAGGGAACTGAAAAAGGGGGTGAATTTTTAAAAGCGTATCTACAGTATATCTCGAAAACTTAACATGTTGCAGACATGAAAACTGGTATTTGGAATCTCCTTTAAAAATAAGGGAACACGTATTCTTTGGTTTTCGGAAAAGAACCTTAACGGGAGGGGGGGTAAAAGGATTGGAAAATTAGTTGAATTATTTGTATGAATGTATACATACCAAAAAGTTAAAGATGTTAAAAACGTGAAAACTGGTATTTGGAATCTCCTTTAAAAATAAATAAACATGCATTTTTTGGGTGGGAGGAACCAACTTAACGGGCGGGGGTGGAGTGATAAAGGAGTTGAATTCCTTTTATGAGGGTACTTATATCTCAAAAACTGAAGATGTTACAGACATGAAAATTTGCATTTGGAATTTTATTTCAAACTAAAGGAACACGTAATCCTTTGTCTTTGGAAAATCCACTTAAGGGGGGAAGTGAAAGAATTACAAAATTAGTTTAATACTTTGTATGAGGATACTTATATCCCAAAAACTAAAGATGTTACAAACGTGAAAATTAGTATTTGGAATCTCCTTTAAAAATAAAGAAACACGCATTTTGCGGGGGCGGGGGGATCAACTTGGGGGCGGGGTCGGTGAAAAAGGAGTTTAATTCTTTTTTTTTATGAGGATACATATATCTCAAAACTGAAGATGTTGCAGTAGCGATAATTGGCATCTGGAAGTTCCTTTATAAACAAGGAAACAAGTTTTTTTTTTTGTTTTCGGAAAATTCACTTAAGGGGGAGGGTGAAAGGAAGTGAAAAATGTAATTCTTTTTTATGGAGAAACTTATGTCTCAAAAACTTAATGTTGCACACGTGAAAATTTTTACTTGGAATCATCTTAAAAAAAAGTAACACGCATTTTGGTGGTGGTGGTGGTGGAGGGAATCAACTTAACGGGCTGGGGTGAAAAAGGAGTTGAATTCTTTTTATGAGGATACTTATATCTCAAAAACTGAAGATGTTAGAGTCATGAACATTTATATTTGGAATCTTCCTTCAAAGTAAAGAAACACGTGTTCTTTTGTCTATGGAAAATCCACTTAAGGGGGTGAATGAATTGAAAAACTAGTTGAATTCTTTGTGTGAGGATACTTATATCTCAAAAATTAAAAATTTTGTCCGGCTCCATGGCTAAATGGTTAGCGTGCTGGCCTTTGGTCGTAGGGGCCCCGGGTTCGATTCCCGGCAGGGTCGGGAATTTTAACCATCATTGGTTAATTTCCCTGGCACGGGGGCTGGGTGAATGTGTTGTCTTCATCATCATTCCATCCTCATCACGAAGCGCAGGTCGCCTAAGGGAGTCACATCAAAAGACCTGCACCTGGCGAGCTGAACTCGTCCTAGGATCTCCCGGAACTAAAAGACATACGCCATTTTATTTCAACTTAACATGTTAAAGACGTGAACATTGGTATTTGGAATCTCATTTAAAAATAGATACAGGCACTTCTGGGGGGGGGGGAATCAACTTAACGGGTAGGAAGGGGGTGAAAACGCAGTTGATTTACTTTCATGGGTATAATTATATCTCAAAAACTGAAGCTGTTACAGACGTGAAAGTTGGTATTTTGAATTTCCTTTCAAATTAAAGAAACACGTATTTTTTGTTTTCGGAAAGTCCACTTAAGGCGGGAGAGGGGTGGAAAGAATTGAGGAACATGAAGCTGAATAATTCTTATGAGTACGCATTTATCTCAAAAACTGACGGTGTTACTGACGTACAGGCTTGAAAACTGGTATTTGAATATCCTTTAAAAATATTTAAACACGTTTTTTTTTTTTCTTCCTGAAAATCCAATTGAGGGGCTGAAAAGAATTGGAAAAGCACATGAATTTTTAAAATGAGTACCGGTATATCTACATTATATGTCGTCCGGCTCCATGGCTAAATGTTTAGCGTGCTGGCCTTTGGTCACAGGGGTCCCGGGTTCGATTACTGGCAGTGTTAGGAATTTTATCCATTATTGGTTAAATTCCCTGGCACGGGGCAGGGTGCATGTGTTGTCTTCATCATCATTTCAGCCTCATCACGACGCGCAGGTCGCCTACGGGAGTCAAATCAAAAGACCTGCACCTGGCGAGCCTAACCCGTCCTGGGATCTGCCGGCACTAAAACCCATACGCCATTTCATTTTACATTATATGTCAAAAACTTAACATGCTAGGGACAAGAAACTTAGTATTTGGAAAGTCCTTTAAAAACACAGGAACCTGTACCTTTTTGTTTACGGAGAGGGCACTTAACAGGGGATGAGAAGTAGTGAAAAATAGTTGAATTATTTTTTATGAGGATACTCATATCTTAAAGACTGAAAATGTTACAGACGGGAAAAAATTGATATTTGGAATCTCCTATAAAAATAAGGATACATGTATTTTTGTTTTCGGAAAATACACTTAGATGGGGTAGGGGAAGGACTGATCAAGGGGTTGAATACTTTTTACGGGGATACTTATGTATATCTCAAGAACTGAATATGTTACAGATGTGGGAATAGGTATTTGGAATCTCCTTTACAAATATGGAAACATGTATTTATTTTTTGACTTGAGAGAAGACTGTTTCTCGCATGTACATTTCTATGTCGCATGGTCGTCTTAGCCCGAAAAGGCAATACCAAAAACATGGTTTAAAAAGAATTTCTGGGGTAAATGAAACTCAATTTTTGGGTGAGTTTTTATACTTTAGGAATTTTCAGATAGTCTCTTAGCACAATGCCGAGGAACGATTACTCTGATCAAATTACGAAATCCACGCGAACGAAGCCGCGGGTAATTGCTAGTATCTTATAAGAGGAAGTGGGGGTAAGGGCACGTGACCCTGTGCCCTTAAAGAGCAGCCACCACTGTAAAAAATTATTACAACTCTGTTCGCAACGTGAACATGCTAAGAGAATACAGTACCTGGTGTCCACTTGAACTTGTACGTGTGAAAGTCTTCGTTCCATCCTTCGTCGTTCTCCCCACTCTTGGTTTTCTTCCTGAGGCACAGCGAGCGATCAGGCTCCTCTGCACTTAAGATGAGACCACCCAGCAGCAGCTTGGACCCTATATCTTCACCGTCACTGGTTAGCAGCTGAGCGTTGCCACGTGACATGGCGATTACCATACGGCCAGAGCTGTAAAACGGGCCGTAGAACTTCTCCTGAGGTTCGAGCCAAATCTCTGAAACAGACAACAAAAGGATACTACTACTACTACTACTACTACTACTACTACTACTACTAATAATAATAATAATAATAATAATAATGTCCGCCTCTGTGGTGTAGTGGTTAGTGTGATTAGCTGCCACCCCCAGAGGCCCGGGATCGATTTCGGGTTCTGCCACGAGGTACGAGGGCTCAGCCATCCTCGAAGTGGTTTTCCATGGTTTCCCACTTCTCCAGGCAAATGCCAGGATAGTACATGCAAGCACAGAAAAGGTGTCCCGACGTAAACAATCAACACTGCCCCACTCCAGTACTGGAAAGGAGGAGAGTGAGTGAAGGGGTAGTGTTGAAGGCCACTTCAGTACCGAAAAGAAGGGGAAGGGCATGAATGGGTAGTGCTGAAGGCACAGTGTGTGTATTGCTGTACATCCTCCACAGTGCCCATTTCAACCACAACAGCCTTGTAGCGGGCTGTCTCCCTGTAGCAATGCGTTAAGCGGGAAGGTGGGGGGATACAATGCTTCGTTTATATCGGGACACCATTTCTGTGCTCGGGTGTACCTAACTCAAGGCCACGGCCGATTCCTTCCCACTTCCTTGTCTATCCCTTCCAACATTCCCGTCCCCTACCAGGTCCCTGGTCAGCTCAGCTGTTGCGGCCACCTGGGCGAGGTACTGGTCTTCCTCCCGAGTTCCATCCACAGACCCAACGTCTCAAAATACAGGATACTGCCCTTGAGGCGGTGGAGGTGGTATCTCTCGCTGAGTCAGAGAAAAACCAACCCTGGAGGATTTATTATTATTATTATTATTATTATTATTATTATTATAACTATACCGAGTACCGAGCGAGTTGGCGGTGCTCTTAGGGCCGCTAGCTTTGAGCTCGCATTCGGGAGATAGTGGGTTCGAACCGCATTACCGGCAGTCCTGAAGATGGTTTTTCCTTGATTTTCCATTTTCACACTAGGCAAATGTTGAGTCTGTACCTTTATTTAGGCCACGCCTCTTCCTTCCCACACCTAGTCCTTTCCTGTCCCAACGCCGCCATGAGACGTATTTGTGTCGGTGCGACGTAAAAGCATGTTTTAATATATTTTTATCCAGCAATTTTCTTTAATACAATTGAATATCCATATACTTTCTTCCTCCACAATTTTCGACCTTGTGCACCTTCCTCACTTAAAACTCTTCTATCTATACTCCTCCGTATACTATCTATAATTTTCCCAGGTTTTCCACATTTCCTACAGCCCTCAGCTCCCCAGTTTAGCATCATCTTGGGGATTCTGCCATCTGTCATCCTTTTCATATAGCCAAGCCATTTTATTGATCTTTCTTCAATCATATAAAATACATCGTTCTCTGCCCACATGTTTTCCTGGACTTTCTTGCTTTATACTATTTTAATTGTTAAGATGCTCTCCTCCAAAAATTCGCCTCTGTGACTAATTATTTGTTTGCATGTTGTATGTTTATTGTCAGATTTCTGCTCCATACAGTAAATTACTCTGCACAACACAGTAGATTAGTTTCTTTGTTCTGATTTAAATGTTTCTAATCCATAATACTAAATTTAGTGCCCGAGTTGTTCTCTTTCCCTCACTTACACGTCTCTCAATTTCAGATGAAATCGTGCTATCAGCTTTATTTGTTGTTTCTAGATATTTAATTTAGTGTATTTATTTCCTCACTTCTAATCTATAACACATTGACAGAATGTATCTCCATGGGGAAATATTCTTACTATAATTCACATTCAGCCTCTGCATCAGCGCCTCTCAAACGCCCAAAGTCTCACGCGTGCAAACCGAGGTTCGTTTCGGACGAGAGTGTTGTCTTGAGGCGACTCTGCTAATCTCGGCTCAACCCTGCTCGGATGGTGGAGGCAGAGCAAGTTGAAGGGAGAGACAGGCGAAGCGAGCGAGACAGGCGCAGAGAAAGAAAGAAAGAAAGAAAGAAAGAAAGAAAGAAAGAAAGAAAGAAAGAAAGAAAGAGCCCTATTGCTCCAAATCGAGTAGTGGGGGTCTGAAAACCCGTCAACCTAGCGAAGTCGTCTTTTGCACCTTGCGCCGTGCAATGCACCGGTGCATACACTCTGAGAGGCCCTCAATTAACTTCTTCATCATATAAAAGGCGCCATCAGTACCTTGGGTCACTATCACTCCTTCGTCTGCAAATAGTAACTGATGTAACTTACAAGCTCTTCAGTCTCTCGAACGCACAGGTCAAATATAAATATTATAGTACAACATACTTGTAAAAATATTATTAAACAATGGATAAAATGCACACTATTAAAAAAGAATGGCATGTTTCGTTCTTTTAAAAAATACATCAGTTTCTATCAAGTCATATTCAAATATTTAAAAATAATGTTTATGTTCAACTCTGTTTAATATTCAGGAACTTAAGTTCTAGAAATTATCATAATGTTGTCCTGCTTTGTCTCCACATCATCATTAACTGCAAGGTGTCTGGATAACCGTTAATCTGTCATTGGCGTGGGTCCAAACTGTAGTCCGTTTACCTACATTCGCCACGTCGCTACGTCATGCCCCTCTCCTTGACACGTCATTGATAGTTGTGTATTACATTTACTCCTGTTATTATTATTATTATTATTATTATTATTATTTCTCGTATTTCAATTATGTATCTAAACTATGCAAAGGTTACTTAATGAGCATGTTAATGATAATGTAATTTACTTTTAAGTGAAATTGATTTCGTATTTTTTTAATTTTGCATTACTATCAATTTATTTACTTTTATCCTCGTTTTATAAAATGTTTACACTCTGCTGTAGTATAATTTTTAATCTCTGTGTTCGTCAGACTGGAGAAGTTACATTTAACTGAGTCAACACTGGAAAGTACGGCTTCCTTCTTAACAAAAAATAGCAACTGATGTAGGAAGTAATTTTGGCTCATCGAAATTCTGAACGGACCACATTTCTTGAACCAGCCGTAAGCAGACGTCTAAATAAATATTCAGTACTAGTGGCGATATGCCGCTGCAGCAAACCTTTTGTTGCGCGGAATTCTATGGATAAGTAACTTCTAACCTTCATCCGACATTTATTATTTGAGTATACGAGGTGTCGGAAAATTTAAGGGGATAATCAACCCAAGAGGTATAGAACTAAATGAGGCCACAACACTAGTTGCAAATCGAGGATTGTGGCGACGTTTAGTAAATTCACAGAGGCTTGCAGACTGAACGCTGAAAGGCATAACAGTCTATAATGATAATGTATGTATGTATGTATGTATGTATGTATGTATGTATGTATGTATCAACCCAATAATATTAGACTGGAACTATAATCCATGTTTTCCTTAAATGTTTCGTTAATCTCCAGTGGTAACTGGTTCATATATCTTATGTCCTGCCATGTAGTGCACTGAATTCACAACAGAACGGTAACGGTGAAGAATGATAATATTAGCATTCGAAATTATCTAGGAAAATGCATGGGGATACATAGAAATGATCAGAATCTCTTCTAGCGGACGGACTACAGACAAGAGCGCGTGACTAAGGATCGTACGCTCTCAGCTGTTTATATGTGCTGTGCAGCTGGCAAGCAATTCAGTACTGTGCATTGCGTGACTCAACACATGTAGGGGAGGGGAGTGGACAAGCGGGGTATCGGGAAAGAAAATTTAAAGCATCCTTTCCTGTAATATTTCGCGTTTGTGTCGTGTGCCGCGTGAAACAAACTACAGAAATAAAATTTAAAATGTTAATATTCACAGTATATACGACACATAAACAATTAACACAACTCAATTATCACTAAGCATATCTCCTCGAAATGGAAAGCCTCGGCATGTTACGCCAGGAAATCTAAATACCATAAAGATGATGTTTGACACTAATAGTGGTGTACATTTCTCATCAACGCCTATCAAAACACAATAGTAGTGCATATTTGTACCTTCTAGTACAGGGGCACTTGCGTATACATGGGCTCTTATGGGACTAACTCAGCAGAGCTGTGCTAGTGCTCCTGATTGTTAGGCAAGATCGCGACCACTGCCCTTACTCTGGCTCCTTTGTTTTTCATAGCCGGATTTCGTTCGTAGCTTTCGACTATTGGTGGAGTGATATAATAACTAGAGCATTTCCGTTTTATTCTTTTTGTAGGTGAGAGGGTGATGGAATGCTGCTGTAAGAAACGGCCAAAAAGGGTACAAGGGGCTCTTAACTTTCGAACGTGGGTTAGCGGCTGGAGGGCCTCGAGCTGAGTCTGGCATTAAGCATAGTTGTTTTACTTTCTCTGAATAGGGAAACAAGGGGTTAGCTAAGTGGCAGATTTTAACTATTCTGACTCGAGAACAATTTACTACAATGACAAGTGGTTTTCTATAAACTGTTGATCCTGTCTACCATCGTAGAGACAGCGTACTCAAGGACTAGGCGTTTCTTACTCAAGTATAGTGCGGTATGGAGATGGGGGTACTAAGCCGCCTGAATTTTATTGGGATACAATTAGGAGATGAGATTATGTGAAGAGGATGTCCGTTTTCTTTCTAAGAACGTTATTATACGTGATACCGACAGCCACGAGGCTTCTGGAATCTGCTGGTAGACAGTAGACAGCTATCTCAGGGGCTCATAACTTGTAACTTTTGACCTATGAGTTTTATCATCCTAACTTTCAGGTACTGAGGCAAGGGCTACTGAAAAGATGTTTGCTATACACTGTTCTTACGGCCTTAACTCTAGAAAACTACCTCAGCGGCTTACAACTTGTAACTTATGACCCATTAGATGTAAGCAACATCCTTGAATAAAACTGATAGTATAACAGTCTGATAAGTAAGATTGCATGAGGTTAAAATTGACATGAATGAAATATCAGACCCAAGCAAGCCTCGACTCTTCGCCTTGGAATTCAGTGTTGAACGCTCGTTCGGAGCTGGGCCAGATGCAAATGGTGATACATTGTTCTTATAGACCAAACTCTACAGAGCTACCTCAGGGGCTCACAACTTGTAACTTATGACCTATTACTTTTATCGGCGTGACATTCGAGAACTGAGGCAAGGGCTGCTAGACGGCAAGATAGCTGCAATACTCCATTCGTATAGACCTAAATAGCTACTTCAGGAGCTCAAATATGTAACTTATGACCTATTAGTTTTATCAGCCTAACCTTCAGGAATTGAGGCAAGGGCGACTATGCAAGATGGCCACTATACTATATTGTCATGGACCGAACAGTAGACAGCTATCTCAGGGGCTCATAACTTGTAACTTTTGACCTATGAGTTTTATCATCCTAACTTTCAGGTACTGAGGCAAGGGCTACTGAAAAGATGTTTGCTATACACTGTTCTTACGGTCTTAACTCTAGAAAACTACCTCAGCGGCTTACAACTTGTAACTTATGACCCATTAGTTGTACGAGTATGTCCGGCTCCATGGCTAAATGGTTAGCGTGCTGGCCTTTGGTCACAGGGGTCCCGGGTTCGATTCCCGGCACGGTCGGGAATTTTAACCATCATTGGTTAATTTCTCTGGCACGGGGGCTGGGTGTATGTGTTGTCTTCATCATCATTTCATCCTCATCATGACGCGCAGGTCGCCTACTGGCGTCAAATCGAAAGACCTGCACCTGGCGAGCCGAGCATGTCCTCGGACACTCCCGGCACTAAAAGCCATACGCCATTTCATTTTTTGTACGAGTATTAGCCTTAAGTTTGGGAACTGAGGCAGGGGCTACTAGGCAAGATGGCTATTGTACACTGATTATCTGAAACTAGCTTTAAGGAGCTGGGCAAGCGCTCATCATTCTAAACAGCTGCCCTTCCTAACTTTAGTCTAGCACAGGGGCTATTGGTGATGCATGGGCTTTATTGCACTAGCTTGGGGAAAGCTGTGCTACGGTTTTTCGCGTATTGGGCTAATTTGGGGGGTTTCATCCTAATAACCGAATGCCCATCCTAACATCAGTCTACCCCAGACGCTCTTGCGTATACATGGGCTCTTAAGGGACTACACGGCGAGAGCTGCAGTACGGCCCTCGAGTAAAGATGGCTGCAATACATTGGTCGTATCAGACTAAATTTAAGGAGCCAGGCCATGGGCTAACGTGTATTAGATTAATACGGTTGCCTCATTGCTGTAACCAGCTACTCTTTACAACCTTTGTCCAGCGCAGGGGAGGCTAGTAGTGATACATTGGCTCTTATGACACTAATTCGGTGAGAGTTGTGCTAGGGCTCTTGAGGTAAGTTACATTGCATACACGCAAGTACATCTGCAAATCCTAATAGATATTAACATGGTACACTTTATAGAAGCATTTACAAGTAATAAGGCTGAGTGAAGCAGAGCAGGTTAGGTATGAGATTGTCTTCTCAGCACAACAGCTCACCTACGAGCCGGCTCATTAACCTGGAACGAATTCCCTGAGGGAGGAAAATGCAAAGTTGATTGTTTCGTATTTAGGTATGTGCGCCTACTTACGATGTTATCGAATTCTGAAAACGGTACAAACATCTACCTTCCGAGTTTGAAAACTGTCTAGCTGAGGGGTATGACTTGAAAAATGCACGGTCATCAGCATAAAGAGCTGATCTAAGAGTGACAGACAGAGGTGTCATTAAAATCATATCAGCATATTAAGCCTATACATAGGAAAAGTGGTAGAATTTTTATCTTGAAAACTGCATGGTTATCAGCCTAAAAGCTGATTTAAGAATGGTAAGCAAAGGTGACGTAAAAATATTGCAGCATATAAAGTCTACATAAACTAAGCCTGAATAGCTCTGAAGGCAATGTGCTAGCCTTTTGGGTCTTAAAAACAGCATGGCCATTAGCCTAAAAGCTGATATAATAATGAAAGGCAAAGGTGGTGTTGAAATACAGCAGTATATCTGGTCTATGTAGATTGATTTAGGCTAAGTGCCTCAGGCGGCCAAGCGCTAGCCTTTTAAATCTTGAAAACATTCCTCATAGACTTGGTAGTTTATGACCCCCTCCTCCTTTTCCATAAATGGTAACAGGGCAAATGGGCTGTAGGACTAAAGCGCTCATTGGCACTGAAGGGCAAAAGGGCTAAAGGGCACCATAGGGCAAATAGTCTTAAATGCACAAAAGAACTAAAGGTCAAAAGGGCTAACGGGCACTAAAGGGCTTAAGGGCAATGAACGATACTAAAGTTTTAACGGATGCTTAAGTCAGGTACACTCAGTCTCTGATTTTAACTCCAGATCTTATAGATTTGAACTCTAGAAACTTATACTGGCCTACAGTACTTTTTTTACTCACTTAGGTATTAAAACTTCGTGTTCAGAACCGAAAACGATTCACTTTACTTCCCTAATGAAAGAAATGTACTTAGAACATTTCTGAGGCATATAACTAGAACATAGCTTTTTAAGAAATAATAATTACCTGTAGCACGAAACAAAAAGAAACGAAAAGAAGAAAGAATTATACTTGAATAGTTGTTGCATTGCTCTTATGAGACTTAGGACGTAGTGTAAAGGATAATGCGTATGCATATCTACCTCAGGGCTCATAACTTGTAACTTAGGACCCATTTTTCTTATCGGACTAAAGCTGGTGGGCTGAGATGTATTGCGTTTACATTTTTCTGGTATTTAGGTTCTCTGTCCTCCTTTATCCGGGCTTGAGAACGGCTCTACAGCTAGAGTTGGAGTTAACACCCTAAGGAGGGGTAAGGTTAGAAAAGAGTCTGTACCAATATAGCTACCCGATCCACTAATGTAACAGAAGGAGGACTTAGGTGAGGGTGAGGGCTGGGAATGTAGGAATGTGTTTAGGCTGCTGTACTATCGAGATAGGCTTACATGTGAGGTCTTCTCTTTGAAGAGCTATTACTCAATAATACCCGCACGTCGTATTTCATTCACATTTCACAATTCGCATCACCTTATATGCGCACCATGCCTATTCATAATTATCCATCCCAAAATATACAAGCACATATATCCGAAGAAACCACCTTATCATCAAATACGTGTTAGAATCATAGTGTTAACCTGACGAAATACTCACATCCTACACGAATCATATGCGTACATGAAAGTTATCATATAAGAAGATCTCGAAACCACACGTAAATCACATCATCAAAGAAGAATTATCTGCGCAGTAACTAGTATGTCATTTCAATTACGAGGATAATATTTCCTACATTCACAAACAACCTCTAGGAAATCCCGGAATAATTACCACGACTGCGTGTTTTTTAAATTTAATATTGCACATTAAACATAATTCCAATATCTCTTTATTGAAAACTTAACTGCAATTACGGTTATCGTTGAATATTTGCGACGATCACATTATTTTATTCAAGTTGTATCTTAATAATGTCACATCATGACAAATAAAAGAAAAATCTATCCTACTGCTACGCATTCTACATGACAGAATAGAGGAAAGACAACATCTTGGGGTACATATCGTCGACGGATTCTTGTAGCTCATCTCCATCCCCTCATCTGGTTGAATTTAAATGTTATTTCATTTCAACATAGTTCCAGGCCTGTCAGGACACTAATCCTGTTCAAGTCCTCATGCTTGATTTGGTTATGGTTTTACAATAACAATCTTCCACCTTCTGACCTGAAACTAGTAAAATCGGAATTAGTACACCGATATGTAACACATAATATTTCAATGTTAATCCGAAACACTCGCCTTATTTCTTATGTTAAACGCTGGATCTTACTATTATTGTTACAATTTCTTTCCGTATTCTCCTCACAATAACTTCTCAAATCTTACAATATTTTAAGTTAGCTTCCTTCTTAAATTAACCAGCAGTTCTTTCTCTCCACCTTCAATCTCAATGTTTACATTATCATTGTTCATTAAAAACAAAATCCTATTTAAATATTACAATAATAACATTGGCTCGCATTATATAATTTCTGAAAAATCGCTGGTTTCTAATTTCCTTTCTATCTGTTTTTGACATTTGAGGAATGCCTTCTATGACAAAGTTACTCTCTTGATTAAGAAATCATGCAAAGGAACACGCTTAACGATATCTTCTTGACGTGTACAATCGATTGTCTCATCAACGCCTTCTTGATCACTGAACCATGGCCTTCGCCGCATGTGCCATGCTGGACCTGAATGTCACATATAAAACTTGCTTTATTCTCCCGCTGATGTTTGATCTTTCATTTACTGGTTTCCGTTTATACACTAGATGATGTTTTATGAATATAATTATCCGATGATCACGGGGTTTCGAGCTTATGAATTTACGCCTTCATCCTATTTCTATCAAAATTTCCTATTCAAATGAGCGAGACGTCTCGGCCGACAGACACAGTTGGACGTATAGCAACTGAACGTACTATGGCTGGACGTATACTTCCACGTAATTTCCATTGGCCTCTTCTTCACCCTAACCTCTATAACTAATTTGGACACCATGGGAAGGTTATACTATATTCTAGTTTTATGCCTCAGAAATGTTGTAAGTATATTTCATTAGGGAAGTAACGTGGACCGTTTTCGGTTCTGAACATGAAGTTTGAATACCTAAGTGAGTAAAAAAGTACTGTAGGGCAGTATAATTTTATAGAGTTCATATCTATAAATCTGAACTTAAAATCAGAAACTGAGTGTACCTGACTTCAACATCCTTTAAAACTTTAGTATCCTTCATTGTCCCTTAAGTCCTTTATTGCCCGTTAACCCTTTTGACCTTCAGTACCCATGAGTTCTTTAGTCCTATAGCCCATTTGCCCTTTGTCCATTTATGAAAAAGGAGGAGGGGATCATACACTACCAAGTCTATGAGGAAGGTTTTTCAAGATCTAGAAAGTTAGCGCTTGGCCGCCTGTGATACTCAGATTAAATCAATCTACATAGACCAGACATGCTGCTATATTTCAACATCACCTTTGTCTTCCATTCTTAGATCAGCTTTTAGGCTAATGACCATGCAGTTTTCAGACCCAAAAGGCTAGCATTTTGCCGCCTGAGCTATTCAGCCTAAGTTTACAAGGACTTGATATGCTGCTGTATTTTTACATCACCTTTGACCCCCATTCTAGGTCAGCTTTTAGGCTGATAACCATGCAGATTTCATTATTAAAATCTAACACTTTGCCGCCTTACTCAGCTAAGTGTATACATAGGTTTATTATGCTGATATGTTTTTAATGACACCTCTGTCTGTCATTTTTAGATCAGCCCATTACTCCTCAACTAGACAGTTTTCAAATGCGGAAGGTAGATGTTTGTACCGTTTTCAGAATTCGATAACATCGTAAGTAGGAGCTCTGAGCTAAATGCGAAACAATCAATTTTGTATTTCCTCCCTCAGCGAATTAATTGCAGGTTAATAAGCCCGCTCGTAGGTGAGCTGTTGTGCTGAGAAGACAATCTCATACTTACCCTCCTTCACCCAGCCTTATTACTTTTAAATGATTCTATAATGTGCACCATTATAATATCTGTTAGAATTTATAGATTTACTTGCGTGTATGCTATGTAACTTACCTCAAGTGCCCTAGCATAGCTCTCGCCGAATTAGTGTCATAAGAGCCAATGTATCAATACTAGTCTCCCCTGCGCTGGACTAAGGTTGTAAAGAGCAGCTGGTTACAAGAATGAGCCCACTGAATTCCGAATTAACCTAATACACATTAACCCATAGCCCGGCTCTTTAAATTTAGTCTGATATAACTAATGCATTGCGGCTATCTTTCCTCGAGCGCCCTAGTGCAGCTCTCACCAGGCTAGTCCCTTAAGAGCCCATGCATACGCAAGAGCCACTGCGCTAGACTCATGTTAGGAAGGGCATCCCATTAAGAGGATGAAACTCCCAAATTAGCCCAATACGCGAAAAGCCCTAGCAGAGCCCTCCCCCAGATTTGTATCATAAAAGCCCATGATCATCAATAACCCCTGTGTTACACTAAAGTAGGAAGGGCAGCTGGTTAGAAAGATGAGCGCTAGCCCAGCTCTTTAAAGCTAGTCTCACATAACCAACGTACAGCAGCCATCTTGCTTAGTAGGCCCTGCCTCATCTCCCAAAAGTTAGGTTGGTACAACTAATAGGTCATCTTACAAGTTGTAAGCCCCTGAGGTAGCTCTCCACAGTTAGGGCCATAAGAGTAGCAACCATCTTGCCCAGAAGCCCTTGCCTCAGTTCCTGAAAGTTAGGCTGATAAAAATAACAGGTCCTAAGTTACACGTTGTGAGCCCCTGAGGTAGCTCTGCAGAGTTAGGCCATTAGCCTCTGGCTCTGCTCGGAACAGGTGTCGAACACTGTGTTCCAAGTCGAAGAGTCGAAGCCAGCTCGGGTCGTATATTTCATTCATGTCAATTGTAACCCTATGCAATCTTCCTTATCAGACTCTTGCCCTTTCAGCTGTGTTCAAGCATGTTGCTTACATAGCACATCCAGGTTCACCATCAGCAGATTCCTGAAGCCTCGTGGATGTCAGTATCACGTATAACAACGTTTTTAGAAAGCAACCGGATATCCTCTTCATATAATCTCATCTCCTAATTACACCCCAATAAAATTCCGGCGGGCTAGCACCCCCATAACCATACCGCACTATACTTGAGTGAGAAACGCCTAGTCCTCGAGTTCGCTGTCTCTAAGAGGGTAGACAGCATCAACAGCTTGTTATTGTAGTAGAATGTTCTCGAGACAGAAGTATTAAAATCTACCACCCAGCTAAACCCTCGTTTCCCTACTCAGGGAAACTTAAACTGTAATTAATGCCAGACTCAGCTCTAGGTCCTCTAGCCGCTAAATCACTCTCGGAAGGTAACATACCCCAGTACCCCTTTCAGTTGTTTCTTACAGCAGTAATCCATCACCCTCTCACCTAAAAAAAATGAAAAAGAATATGCCAATAGTTATTACATCACTTCACCAAGCGTTGAAAGTTACGAAGGGCATGCGGTTAACATAAAAAGCTAGAGTAAGGGCAGTGGCAGCTATCTTGCCTCACAATCAGGAGCCCTAACACAGCTCTGCCAATTTAGTCCCATAGGAGCCCATGTATACGCAACAGCCCCTGTGCTAGCCGCCATCTTGCCTCAGGAGCCCCAGCACAACTCTGCCAAATTAGTCCCATAAAAGCCCATGTATACGCAAGAGCCCCTGTGCCAGAAGGTACAAATATTCGCTGTTCACAATAATAACCTACTGATCAACTTTGCACTTAGTTTTATTAGCCTATATCCTAGGGTACTCTGTTCTAAACTTAGCCACTAATACCTGTCAATACCACAGGACATGCCTGTAATGTTTACTGTAATTACGTAAGTTATCTTACGTGGGTATGTCACTTCAGTAATTATTTTGTAATGTGGCGCACTTTGACATCTGCGAAATGTACCGTGTTTACCGATATGCTTCATAAAACATATTCAGTGTGCTCACCCGAAACCGGGAGGAGTTTTACTACTAGGATTTCAGTTTTGTACACCGCTACCCCACAGGTGTGGGAAAAGCGGTAGAAGAAGAATATTAATAATAAGATGATGATGATGATGATGATGAAGAAGAAGAAGAGGAAGAAGAAGAAAAAATTCAGTTTTTTACGCCAGTCTGTTCAGGATATCATGGCGCCTGATAATCAGAATAAAGACGCTACGTTATCCGGTCGTGATGATCAAATGCTGCTGTATGATTCGCCGCCATTACTAGCAAGTTTCGTATGTGAGCGAGCGACACGTCAGTGTAGCGCACCACCCAAAGTTATCAAGACAGCTTGGCCGGCTACACGCTGCATAGGCTGTCCAAGAAGTTGCTAACGACTTTATTTGTTTTTCTCGTAAGCTTTTACTGAGAAGAAATAACCATCGCTAGCGATCCTAGGCCTTTCCTATCCCATCGCCGCAATAAGACCTATCTGTATCGGTGCGACGTAAATCCACTACCAAAATAACAAGGAAATGCACTTTTTTTAATTTTCCATCACGTCTGTCTGTATGTATGCTGTATGTACGTACGTACGTATGTACGCACGCACATCATGAGAAATTGGCTGAACAGAATTTAATTAAAATCGGCATATGAAGTCGAGAAATGAGCCACTACAATCCAAGCTATAAATAATTGTATTAATTCTGAGTGTAATGGTAGTTTAGGGTACAGCCTCAAATATTTACGTTATTAGTAGCCCTATCGATAAATACTATAAAACGAAAGTTATACAGATTTTTTTTTTTTTTTTTTTGCTAGTTGCTTTACGTCGCACCGACAGAGATAGGTCTTATGGCGACGATGGGACGGGAAAGGGCTAGGAGTTGGAAGGAAGCGGCCGTGGCCTTGATTAAGGTACAGCCCCAGCATTTGCTGGTGTAAAAATGGGAAACAACGGAAAACCATTTTCAGGGCTGCCGACAGTGGGGTTCGAACCTATTATCTCCCGAATACTGGATACTGGCCGTACTTACGCGACTGTAGCTATCGAGCTCGGTTTATACAGAATTAAAGTTACCATCATTTATGTCTGATTAATTTTTACCGTACCGGCTAAGATAGCAGAGATAATTTGGATTTTGGTTTCTACAATCTCATCAAAGCCGAGCTACGAGAAAACGGGTGAACAGAATTTGATGAAAATTTGTATGTAAATTGGGAGAATAAGTAGGCTAACTACACTCTCGGCTCTAAATGATCTTATTCACCCTGGATTAAATGGTAGCTCAAGGGAAGGTGCCTATCTTACAACGTGTACACTACTTAATCTAGAATTCTGTATACAATGTAGTATTTCGTAGCGAAGCATGGGTACATTAGCTAGTACACAATAACCCACATGTACATAAAATCGTGCTCAACATTTACGAACAATGGCGCTCTAAAACAATGTTAGAGTAGAGGAAATGCGTGGGCTTAATAGCCAATCAAATTCCTCCAGCAAGTGACCCGGCAATGTTTTGTCAGCAAAATATTTTTTATATTTTGTTCAGGGAGTAATGTCTAGTAACATACCAATCTATGAAGTATTTCCTTGTAAGTGAAGTCGAATATCGCAATGAAAGGAAAAAGTCGAATGTCGCAGCGCATCATAAGGATTAATGCTTGCCATGTAGCTTTCTAGGAGCACAGTCATATAAATAACACTTTTACCGTGATCAACGAACACAATTCCTATTTTTTTGATTTCTTTGTGCATTTTACAAAAAGGAGACATATGGAAATATGCTCGATGCATTATCTCGCCGCCGAAAGACCACACTGCATTCCTGTACCTCAGTACGGGTTCTTCGAATGTTCTTTTCTGACAATGGAAGAGGTTTTCATTATACTATAGGAATCATTACACAGATTCCATGATACTTAAGATTAAAAATATAAATGTTATTTGCTTTACGTCCCACTAAATATATTTATGGTTTTTGGAGACACCGAGGTGCCGGAACTTTGTCCCGCATGTGTTCTTTTTACGTTCCAGTAAATCTACCGACACGAGGTTGACGTATTTGAGCACCTTCAAATACCACCGGACTGAGCCAGGATCGAACCTGTCAAGTTGGAGTCAGAAAACCAGGTCGTCAACTGTCTGAGCCACTCAGCCCGATTGATTCTTAAGATTAACAATAATAATAAAAAATACCCAAATACATTCATTATAGACTGTTATGCATTTCAGCGGTCAGTCTGCAAATCTCTGTGAATTTACTAAACGCCCCCATAATCCTCTATTTGTAACTAGCTCTGTAGCCTCGTTTAGTTGCGTACCACTTATCTTTAAATCGTTAGAAACTTGATCTAGCATGGACTGTCGGATGGATGTTTTTCCACCATTAAAAACTGGACTACCTCTGCCAGAATTTGAACCTTTGACCTTGGGACCCGAAATTCGACAGTCTACCATTCAACCACAGAGGGAGCTGAGCTTTGTCCACATTTATTGTCGACCCCAAGTAATTAGTAAATGGCGAAGAAGAAGATGAAGAAAAATAAGTTGAGAATCGAGCATGTAGCCATCTTCGACAGTCAAACGCAGATCCTAACACTGTAATAACTAAATTCTAAAACTTACGTGGGTAGAGCCAGTTTCCGTCTGGAAGTTTAGCTCGAATTTCAATTTCACCATACTTGAAACTGAAGGACTGAGTACTTTTGATGCGAGCAGAGAGCACAGGTGGCAGGATGTTGAAGGCTGATGCGCTCTGCTGACACTCCTCTTGAGATTCACCCGTACACCTGAGAGAGAGAAAAACACTATTAGCTAACTGAAGTAAACAAGGAACAAGCTAAACATCTCGACCGTCTTCCAACATTGAATGAATCGTCGCATTGAGGCTGTGTAAACTCCAGCACAGAGCCGACTAAAATCCCGCACTGAGACGGTATAAACTCCAGCACACAGACATAGTAGACTCCTGCATAAGAAGTGAGTAAACACCAGCATCATGAGTTATCCACCGAATTCCATATTTCCTTCACCTTTGTAACATTTTCCTTCCCACTTTACCAGACTTAGGAATGACTTTGCTCAAAGTACATAAGTGTGATAAACGAATATTTGGTCAGTTACTTGAAATTCTTAGTCAAACGTACGAAATAATTTTTTTTTATTTTAAAAGGAAGCCCTTTTGTTGGAATCAAATCAATCTTGTTACGAGGGTGAGTCAATAAATAAGTCGCAAAACTGAATTGAGGCAAAAATAATCAAAGTAACTTTCTGACATTGATTTCACTTCTCCACATATTCACCCTGTACATTCAGTCACTTATCCCATCTCTTTACAAGTCCTTGAAAGCCAGCAGCAAAGAAGTCCTTTGGTTGCTGTTGCAGCCAACGTGTAACCTCATAGATTACGGCATCATCTGTATCAAAATGACGGCCACCCAACTGATCTTCTAGGAGCCCAAACAGATGAAAATCACTGGGGGCTAAGTCAGGACTGTACGGTGGACGTTCCAAGTGCTCCCCATCTCTGATGCTTTTCCTTCCATGGTTAAACTTCTGGGTCCAATTGAACACAGCTTTCCGTGAGAAACAGTTTTCAACTATAGACGGGATGCATTTCGCGATGTACCTCTTCTGTGGACAGTTCTTTGGCCCACAAAAAACGCACAACTGCACGCTGTTCTTCTCGTGTACAGTCATGCACGGTACTTCTTGCTGACTGCTTCAGATCTTCGAGTAGGTTTACACTTCAAAGGGCAATATAGTGCTTGCATCATACATCTTCATTATAGAATGGTACGCTTTTCAGCATTCAGTCTGCAAGCCTCTGTGATTTTACAAAACTCTTCCATACTTCTCTAACCAACTCTCCGGCCTCATTTAATTATATACCTCTTATCTTTAAATAATTAGAAACTGAATCTAATCATCGTTGTCTTGGTCTCCCTCTACTTCTCTTACCCTCCATTACCGAGTCCATTATTCTCCTAGGTAACCTATCCTCCTCCATTCGCCTCGCATGACCCCACCACCGAAGCCAGTTCATGCGTACAGCCTTATCAGTCTAGTTCATTCCTAACATAGCCTTTATCTCCTCAATTCGAGTATCCTCCTCCCATTATTCCCACCTGTTTGTACCTGCGATCATTCTCGATACTTTCGCGTCTGTTACTTCAAACGTGTGAATCTGAAAATGTTCGAATCACGACGATAAGTTTTAGGATACAATATACTGTATTAAAATAAAACATTTCAAAGGAAAGACCGAGACATTTCATACGATAGATTACATCCCTGGTATATTTTGAACCTTAAAGAACTCGTGCCGGACTTATTACGTTTGTGAATTTGTGCTACCTATAGTGAGCAACAAGGACTTACTACAAGGGAGTTTACTATCACTCGATGAAACTAACCAAGCGATATTTTATGGTCTTGAGTTTCTTATGAATTTTATACCCGAGTTTTTAACCGATCGTCCAACATTTAAAAAATCTCTCTGTTTCAGTATGGTATAAACTCAGAATGCTGTTTACTCCATTGGTGTTAAATAATAATGTTATTTGCTTTACGTCCCACTAACTACATTTTGAGGTCTTCGGGGACGCCGAGGTGCCGGAATTTAGTCCCGCAGGAGTTCTTTTACGTGCCAGTAAATCTACCGACATGGGGCTGTCGTATTTGAGCACCTTCAAATACCACCGGACTGAGCCAGGATCGAACCTGCCAAGTTGGGGTTAGAAGGCCAGCGCCTTAACCGTCTGAGCCACTCAGTCCAGCCATTGGTGTTAAATGAGCGATTCTACAGCCTCTCTGTGTATATGGTACTGTTAGCTAAAAGCTAAGAGAATGTGACTGTGAAATTTACTGCTTGTCGTGAAATATAAACTGGTGGTCTAGTAAATTATGTTTAGAAAATATTGTGTTTTTTTTATATATGAGACAATAAAGGAGTAGCATGGTAAGACATTTTCTCTATACCAAACAGTTTGAAAAGAACAGGATAAACATATTTTCCGTTTTAAGTCTGACAAACTACTTTTACGGATTTCGGACATACCGATGAGCCAGAAATGTGTCCTGCAGAATTCCTTTAACGTGATGGCGTATTGAGCTTGTTCATATATCGCCGGACTGAACTGGGATAGGACCTGCCAACTTGGGTACTCTGTTCGATGAATTATGGTATCTAGAAAATCGATATACATTGAGGGTTGGTTAAAAAACGTTCATCTAAGGAAAGAAGAGTAATCAGATGAGTTAGATTGTGTCAAAAAACGTTATTTATATTTTCCATCTGTGGCAATATCACATTATAATGAGAAACTATCTCGACCATGTTTCCAGACAGTAGTAATACTGTATTATGTAAACATAAAAGAATTTGTTATTTATTATGACTTGTGCCACGAAGTTCTGACGACAGACTGGAGATTAGCACATCCTCTTAGTGAAATTACAAGGAAATGTCTACTAAATAACATAAAGAGTATTCTGAAAATTTATGGGATATATTATTTTGAATAGCCCATGCAAAAATTAGCTATCTTGAAACTTTCGAATCCACACTTTTCGTTAAGTTCCATTACAATTATATTGAGAATTAGCTAATCCTCCCGTTAATGATGGAAAGGAATGGATTTCCACACAACAGAGCTGAATTGAATATACATTAACAGCAGGTCGTGTAGATGCTAAAGTGGAAAAATAGCAGTCTCATTGAAGACCGATGGATGGACTATTAACGCCGAACATAACACTCCCCATTGCCCCCATAAGTGTTTGTTTGATGAAAAATCATGAGTACCGTTTTGAAACATAATTCGTCTTTCACATTTGTGATCGCCACTTCACAGACTTCATGGTCCATGTACTATGCGACTTTGAACAAAGCTGGAAACCCGTGTCATTACCTGTTTCCGATAATTCACAGCTAATGACCTTATCAATATAGGCATTTAGTATCTTATATTTGAGCCGTAACGGCACATGCAAACCATGCATCTGCCACTCAACCGAGGACATAAAACAAAGAGTCTCTCCAAATATTTGTCCTTTGATTATTAAGTCAATTAGAGCTTTCAATTTCAAGTAATATAATGTGACGATCAGTGGGTGAATGGCCGTTTTAGACGGCATTTTCCCCCACATTTGGCACATTGTAATTGAAATTTTAATCAAAAGGTAATGATAGGAATATTTACGCATGTAACATATTGAGTTTATTCATGTGTATATCCAGATCCTCCGAAGAAACTGCTTGAAAAGTACAGTAAGCTCTCTCGTCCTGACTCCGGATATAGATGAAAGTATCTCTCAGCTCATTTCGTGAGTTCTTATACAGACTTCCAACTAGAATTCATCAGACAGTTGACGACATAAATGTCAATAATGTTATCAAAACATGGTAAGAATAGGGAGAGAAAGACGGTTTATTTACAGGACTCTTTCGTTCTTTTAAAAGCCCCGCTTTTCACACTTCTTCCACACCATCAATACGACGATATTGTCTGTTGTTGGCTTGTTATAGTCGCTCCAATGACAATAATGACAATATGGTTAATTTTCTTTCACCAGGCAAGTTGGCTGTGCGGTTAGGGGGGCGCGGCTGTGAGCTTGTATCCGGGAGATAGTGGGCTCGAATCCCACTGTCGGCAGCCCTGAAGATGGTTTTCCGTGGTTTCCCATTTTCACACTACGCACATACTGGAGCTGTACCTTAATTAAGGCCACGGCCGCTTCCTTCCCACTCCTAGGACTTTGCTATACCATCGTCGCCGTAAGACCTATCTGTGTCGGTGCGACGTAAAGCCACTTGCAAAATTAAATAATGATATTCTTTTTCAGGAATAAATTATATGTTTTCTTTTTTCAGGACGTTTCTAAATGTTATTTATTCTTAAATTAATTTCAAGAGACTGAATAACCTAACAGTTATACTTTTTATACACCACTTCAATAATTTTGTTATGTCATTGTCGCGAAACACTTCCTACATCAAAGTAACTTTGTGAATGCGGGTTATTGAGTGCAACGAAATTTTCGGTTTGCTATACACACTACAACATCTTGTTTAATCACAACAACTGGGCATAAAAAATTTCCTGCAACAGCCTTTGTGTTTCATTTTTTTAAGGTATGTCATATCGTGGGCTCCTCAAAGTACTTTACACCAGCACCCACACTTCCACAAAGGTATTAAGTTCCAAATTTCAATATACATTACATATGCACCCTTCGTAACAACTATATTTTCCCCACTTATTCTTATATTTCTATCGTTATGGAGATCGAGTTATTTATAATACATGTTTCACACTGACATTCACATAGTCCAAAAGAAACATATCACAAGACATCTCGTGCTGTTTACAGCCGACTGAGACAATTGTTGAATGAAACATGTTCGTCTCGTGGTAACTCACATTCGCATCACATTCTCGCGAATTACTTTCTAGAACAGTTCCCGTTTGATGCTACTGCATATCTCACACCTAAACGACTGCACGTCAACACCGTCCGTAATACATTGCTTGATGCTAGTACACATTTCACTTCTAAGCCGTCATGTCGATACTGGCCGCAATACATAGTTGTGATGCTACCGCGCATCTTCGTATTCCTATACTACCCATCATACATGTAGCTTCATGACGCTTACATCTATCGCCTGTAGTGTTCTTTATGTAAATATCGAAGCAATAATAATAATAATAATAATAATAATAATAATCCTCAAATATAATCCGTGAGTACATGTATTATTAAATACAGATAAATCCCGCTAAAACGGAAGTTCTGAATTGTACTAACAGAGGACAACACACTGAATTTTCATTATGAATTCTTAGCCCATCGCACCCTGTGAACATAAACAGGATCAGTCATCAATGATCAGCATTTAGAGCTGTCACCCAGGTGGCAGATTCCCCATCAATAATTCACCTAGCTTTTTCTTAAACATTTTCAAAGAACGTGGAAATTTACCGAACATTTCTCTTGAAAATGTAATCTGCTATAAATTAATATTTGCCCCAAATTGTCCTCTTGAATTCCAACTTTATCTTCATACTATCATCTTTCCTACTTTGAAAAGCTCCACTCAGGCTGTCGTCGTTCCACGCCAACTCTCCACTGACAGCTAGAAACATACCACCTAGTCGAACATCTCTTCTCCTTACTCCCAAGTCTTACTAGCCCAAAGTTTGCAACGTTTTCGTAACACTACTCTTTTGTCGGAAATCACCTAGAACAAAGCATGCTTCTTTCCTTTGAATTTTTTCCAGTTTTTGTATCAAGCACTCCTCGTGAGGGCCCCATACATTGGGGCAATACGAGTACCCTATCTATGGTCTTACGATAGACATATATACCCCTTCCCTTACACCCATACTGCAACCCCTAAATATTCGCATAACCATATGAAGAGATCTGTAACCTTTCTTAACAACCACATTAATACCACAATTAACACCTACGTACTTATAGTGTTCCCCATGGTGTACTATCACCACATCGACACAATAAATTCCTTCTTGGTGAAACTTACAACTTGACTTCTCAACCTATTTCCATTCATACCATTGTTTGCTGTCCGTCTCACAACATTGTTTAAGTCCCACTGCAGTCGCTCACAATCCTGCAACTCGTGTACTACAGTACTTTATACTGTGTAACATCGTTAGTAAATAGCCTCCTCTGTGATTCCACTTATTTACTCATATTGTTTATACATAAGGAAACATAAGGATGGTGCGGGGTCCTTATACACAGACAAGTGACGAAATATGATATCTACAGGCTAAACGGGAAATAAAAATAGAAACATCAATGGCGTATGGCTTTTAGTGCCAGGAGTGTCCGAGGACATGTTCGGCTCGCCAGGTGCGGGTGTTTTAATTTGATGCCCGTAGGCGACCTGCACGTCGTGATAAGAATGGAATGATGAAGACGACACATACACCCAATCCCCGTGCCAGCGAAATTAAGCAATGATGGTTAAAATTCCCGACCCTGCCGGGAATCGAACTCGGGACCCCTGTGACCAAAGGCCAGCACTCTGACCATTCAACCATGGAGCCGGACATCACTGAACAGAAAATAACTAACATACTTACAAAAGAGCTCCTGAATAATGAACGTCAAATCAGTTACTACAAGAGTATATGAGAAAAGTAGTAGAGGACTGCAGTGACTGAAGCTCGGTAAGAGGCAGAGCCAACAGAAACCTTACGTTCGCTGAAGATACTAGCGTCATAACTGCGGGTGTTAGGGAGATGGAAGTCATAATGAAGCAGCTGATGATAGCCAGCGTGGAGTATATAGTCTAGACCGAGTTGAGCCAAGCTTAGCCGAGTAGCCCAGAGACGAAGCGTTGGTCCGAGCCGAGCCCAGTGGGACCGATGCACTGTGCACAGGAACTCTGCGTCGCTGTTTGGACGCGTGAGATTTTGAGTGTTTGAGCGGCCCTGGTCTAGAGATCAGCCGCCAAAACAAATATTATGGTCGTAGAGAGGACAAACAGTCACTTGCAAAATATCAGAGAGGTAGTGGTTTTGAGGTAAGGAAGAATTCATCTTCTTAGGAACACTGATAACAAACTGCTCTGAAGAAATCAGGGAAAGATTAGCAACTAGAACAGAAACTGCCAAGATGGCTAAAATACTCTACCTGTTCAATTTCCTGATATTTATTATCGTCTTATATGCCGTGGATAAACGGACCATTAAGAAAGCAAATTGGAACAAAATCGAAGCTTTCGCAATGTGGGTATATCGCCTGATCGAACGAACGCGGAACTAACGCATATGTTCTGAACAATGAAAAAGATTCAATTGTAGGGTAGGCTCATTAGAAGATTCTTCGGACAGGTCTCACGAAGACACGATGCCATGCACAATATTATGGTGCAGAGGAAAATACAGTAGAAGTAAAGCAGTTCCGGCCTAGGTATTCCAGCAGGTAGATTGATAGTTGAAAACCATGCTTGTAATATCACCCGATGAGGCGATATAGCAGGTACGGAGCTGGAGAGAATGGCGTCTACTCTGCAGTAATATATGATATGACATACCACTACGATCTGGTCAAGGATGTATGGATTGAAGGGAAGGGGAGCTTGTGAAATGTCTGATTTATTTCAAGCGACCACACCGTAAAATCGAGAGCCAACGATCTGTTATCCACCAATGTGCATGGATAGTGGTGTACAAAGAAATTATTAATCTGTCAGTAACGAACCTACTCTCCAAAATCCTCATTTCCTTATTCACCATCATCATCGCCATATTCCCTGTAGATCGAAATAACATATGATACTTCGGTATTTCAAGTTATATTCTGATGGCACATTTATTTTAGGTCGCACCGATACAGATAGGTCATATGGTGACGTTGGGATAGAGAAGGAAGTGGTCGTGGCCTTAATTACGGTATAGCCCCAGCATTTGCCTTGTGAGAAAATGGGAAACAAAGGAAAACCATCTTCAGGGCTGCCGACAGTGGAGTTCGAACCCACCATATCCCGAATGAAAGCTCACAGCTGCGCACCTCTAACCACATGGCAAACTCTCTCGGTCATAACGTGTTATTATTAAAATTGTATTGGTATATTAATGTAAGAATATTTGAAGCTGCAATGTCTCATGTTAGACGTTAGTGATTTATTTTGTACAAGTAGTTTGGAAACACACAGCTATTTCTAGGTTTGGAAACAATATTATGTGCGCAGATTTATGTACACGACCCGGGAGAGAGGATTATCATGCTCTATCAAAATTCGACGAAGCAATTTTGGTGAACTCTGGCGCCCAATTTTCGGGGCATTTCAGCGAATAATTTTATTCATTCCACGGTTATTATATTTACCTTTATAATACAATATCCACACTGGCGGAAAGTAGAAACGCAACACAATGAGAGGAAACTGACTGGGGTTTGAAATTGAAAATACGCAATAGGCTTAAATATGAGTGCAATATATTTGCTTTCCAGAGCGTTCATAAACCGTAACAAACATTTTCAGAGTGTATACATCATATGTATCCGAGTATTCTGACGTAAAGGTGCTGAATGCACTGCTGCAGCACAGCATCCCGTGTGTGTTCAAGATACGTACCCAACTAAGCAATATTGATGATGATAATGATGATGATGATGATGATTATGCTTGTTTTTTAAAGGGGCCTAACATCTGAGATCATCGGCCCCAACATTCATTGCAGATATTTGGAGACAGCAGATGTATAGTTCCATTCAGTACCACGCATGCTCAATCAGGGAGAGATATGAGATATGATCATAATGAGGTAGGGAAAAGGTGAAACCCGGTGAGGGCACATAGCCTACTCCTGCCGAATAGAACTAAGAGGTCTGTTCGAAACCGAACCTCACCATCCGGCCGACGAACACTATCAACAGCGTCATATGTTAAAATATTTTGGAATGAGAAAATTTCCACCTTTACAATATTATAAATTGTTTATTCGATTAAGAATAACTATAAAGTTAATGGCACATGTTTCTTCTCCTATTTAGAGCTTCAGCCATAGAAATGTGAAACAAAATCAAGATACCGGTATACATTTTTTTAAACGGGTACAAGGACAGAACGCCCTTGCTGGCAGGACCTAGTATTTACAGTGCACTATGTCTTCTGGTATGGGCTAGAGCAATTTTGTTACTTTCATAGATCTGTCTCTGTCTCATCCTTGGCTTTGACAATATGAAAGTGACTGAGGTATGAGCGATGCTAGTAATGCCAATCATTATGCAGCCACTCCCTGCTATGAATGGTGTGAAAATGTTGCTCATAGGGTCAGTTGGTGTATGCATTTCAGTGGGCTTGACAGAATGATATGTAATAGCAACTCTGGCTCGGTGAGGAAAGCAACGGGAAACTACCTCACTCCTCATTTCCCTAGTACGCCTCTTCAGTTATGCCTAGGCCATCTATGACAGCTGATGGCAGAGCTGTTGAGGATCCCACCAGTGGCATCGCTGATGGACTGAACATACATACATACATACATACATACATTACATACATTACATACATTACATACATACATACATACATGCATACAAGGACAGAGTTAAACTGTTCTTTCCATGTAAACGTATCTTGATACGTACACTACTATCATTAAGGTAAAAGATTAGTCATTAAGACAGTCGAATGTGCTAGTATGGAGCATTATTAAATCTAAAGTAAACATGTTTTTAAGATGAAATTGAATCGTGACATTGGAATGCATTCTTTTACAAGTTATATTTTAAGTGTAAAACACGCCCTTCCTGACGGCAACTCTATACGGTATGGAGCGATGTGATCACTATTGCGTGTTTCTGTCGTAGTTGGTAGTGTGATGTATTGTATGAATATGAAGAGGAAATTGTTGGGACAAACACAAATACGCAACCGAGCTGGGTAGCTCAGGCGGTAGAGCGCTGGTCTTTTGGCTGGCTCGATCCCGTTTCAGTCCGGTGGTATTTGAAGGTGCTCAAATACATCAGTCTTGTGTCGGAAGATTTACTAGCATGTTAAGGAACTCCTGTGGGACAACATTCCGGCACCTCATCGTCTCCGAAAACCGTAAAAGTCCACTGGCAAGAAGAATTAATCAGACGCGATTAAAATCCCCGACCCAGCCGGGAATCAAACCCGGGGTCGTCTAAAATGAACGCATCAACTCTGACCACCCAGCCAAGGAGTCGGACCTCCAACAATGCTTATTGACTACCTTTATAAATTAAATTCACGTTTTACTTCTACATAATAAAAATTATAATCGTATTTGACTAAGCAAAATATTCAATGTCACATAATGACCTCAGAAACCAACGATTGTCTGTCTGTCTGTCTGTCTGTCTGTCTGTCTGTCTGTCTGTCTGTCTGTCCATCCGTCTGTCTCAAATAAAAACAAGCTGAAGCAGTGCTGCACCGGCTAGGGCCCCGCGGTTGCCAACTATGCTCCCAGTTGGGAGACCATGGAGGTCCTCCTGCCAGTCACCTCCTGGGATAGGCAGAGGTAGTGGTGGTGATTATTGTTTTAAGAGGAAGTGCACCTGGGCAATTTTCCTCTATTCATTAGTCAGAGGGAGAAAGGAAGAGGTTTGACACTTTGAAAAATCAAGGTATCGGCAAATGAAAGAAAAGAGCTACGAAGAGCATGGAAATGAAAGGCTCCCTTTGAAAGCAAAATAAGAGTAGTGGGATAAATCATTTTTATTTACTTTATTTCATCCGCTTACCTTCCAGGGTTAGTTTCTCCCGGATTCAGCGACGGATCCTACCTCTACCGCCTCAAGGGCAGTGTTCTGGAGCGTGAGACTTTGAGTGAGTGATACAAGTAGGGATGAGGACCAATACCTCACCCAGATGGCATTTGCCAGGAGAAGAAGAAGAAAATTACCGAAACCGCTTCGAGGTTGGCTGAAGTGGGAATCTAAACCCCTCTACTCAATTGACCTCCCGACAGTCCTCGTACCACTTTTCAAATTTCGTGACAAAACCGGGAATCGAACTCGGGCCTCCGGGGTGACATCTAATCACACTAACCACTACATCACAGAGGCGGACAATATTAGAATTGTATTTCAAACATTATTTGAATTAAATCTTCTTTTCTCCTTTAACATATCGAAGGTTTCTGGGGACGCAAGGATAGTAAAGGGTTGGGATTGCGAAGGTAGCAACTATGGTCTTAATTAACGTACAGCCCAGCATTTTCTTTATGCGGAAATGGAAAACCACGGAAAACCATCTTCAGGGTTGCCGAAGGTGGGATTCGAACCCACCATCTACCGAACTCATTTACAGACCTGTTTGTGTGAAAATTGTAATTGCACGAAAAAGGGAGTCCTAGTTTACAGTTTGCACATGCTGTGGGTCCGGTAGGTAAACAGTTTTCTTCAGCAAATCTTCTTCTCATATTTACAGGAGCTTAGATAATATCATTAAATCTAAGCGTCTCAAATACTCAATTTTGATACACTTAACCTACCACCATTCCTTATTTAGGAAGCAAATTGAAGCTAATATCATTGTGCTATCTCTTTCGAACTCAAGCTGGCACAAATTTTATCTTGCATTTCGGTTTGACTGCACTCTCAATTATTGTTATATTTAGCAAGCAATGTGTCATTTATTGGAAAATTAATCTATGTTTATGAAAAATTACATATAATCGTTCTCCAACCATTCATCACTGATCTGCACTTATTGCTGTATCCCAGGTGGCGGATTCCCTATCAGTATTTTACTTACGTTTTTCTTGAAATGATGTCGGAGAAGTTGGAAATATTTCTAAACACCTTCCTAATTACTCTTCCTATAGACGAACATTTTACCCAAATTGTCCTCTTGAATTCCAAATCTTCATATTATGATCCAAGTATTTAATGACAGGTCATGTCTGTTTCCTAGCTTATCATGAAGATGGTTACTTAGAATTCCACGCAATGCAAGAGAGATTTTCGCAATGGATAATCACGTCTCAATCGTTTGAATTCAACGTAAAACTGTAGGTCTGGAGAGATTTTGGAAGTCAAGAAGAACTACCGTATTAGTTGTTCCTCAGAAATTCCCGGAGATACCTAATCAAATGTGAACGTCCTACAATTGCTTCCTTGCGTTATTTAGGTGGAAAAGGAGGTGAATTTTGGACTTTATTATTGTCCAAATTGATAACAGTATAGAGCAATTCCATGTGTGACTGACTGGTATTTGCAATACTCTTCAGCAAATAAAAATCTATATAAACGTTGTGGTGGGTGTAAATTGAAAATTCTAATAACGCAATAGGATAAAGGAACGCTGATAACTGCAATGGCATATAAAACATGGTTTAAAAATAAAAATCATACTAAATACTTGGTTCCAAAGTTTCCGTGACTGACATAAATGTCAACTCTCTATTCGCGTGAGCATGTTTCTTTGCATATTTCTCTGAACGTTTACTTTGAATACTGTTTTCTAAACTATTGTTTGGAGAGCAAAGCTCAAGGTGCACCTTCATAAAAGAACTTATCTGAAACTCAATTTATAAGGACAATAATGTGATACGTTGAAAGATTGCACTAGGCAGCGTTCTTCGCAGCAGTGTGAGTGACATGTACGCGGATGTTGCGTTATGTGTTCCGTTACCATGCACAGATATGTAAACATGTGGTGTGCGAATGACTGATCTCGTTATGTGACTGACTGATATCTCTGAAATTTTACATTTCATACTGAGTTAATTTACTGATTATAATTCTGTATTCACATGATTTTACTCTCAGACAATTTTACAGGCATAGGTTTATTACAAAAAACGTAACCAATACACTGTGAATAATATAAATGCAGGTTTCTCACTTTAAATAACAAAAACGAAAATATAATGAGTGAATAAAATAACATTTTTAACATCAACACATAATGTAGTTGACAGTCAGTCGAGCATGATGCTGTGTTTTATATGTAGTTTGTAATTTACGTCATAACCTTCTTCAATATCTGTGCATGGTAACGGAACACATAACGCAACATCCGCGCACATGTCACTCACACTGCTGCGAAGAACGCTGCCTAGTGCAATCTTTCAACGTATCACATTATTGTCCGATAGTTCTTGTTTTAATTGCGAAACTTGTGAATCCTTCTCACCGACTGTTCACACGAATGATTTGCATATTGCAAAATGTTTTTTCTCATGCTTCCTTCTGTAATAAAGAGATTTTAAACTATACAATCATAATCCTTGAACAAAAAAAAAAAACAACGGTAATATCACTTTGGCAATTTATGCCTCGGTATGACATTCTTGTGTAATCATTCTATACCTTATGAAATCAGTCGTACAGAGTATAACGAAGTAATTGAGAATCATATCTTTTTGGGGCACGCCGTAGAAATTACGGGACCATGATGTAAGGAGGCCAAAAAGCTTTATTGACATGAATGTCAATGAATGTCATCTGAAAATTTGCCTTACGGAAGTGTAACCCTAGCAAAAGTGCAGGGGGTGATGTAAGATATGGATGGCCAAACAGTGTTACCTAGCAACCGTGCAGGCTATGTCTTATGGCTAGTATGTATGTTCAGTCTGTCAGCGATTCCCCTGGTGGGATACTCAACAGCACTGCCACCAGCTGTCATAGATGGCCTAGGCATCATTGAAGAGGCGTACTAGGGAAATGAGTGAGGTAGTTTCCCGTTGCTTTCCTCGCCGAGCCAGAGCTGCTATTACATATCAATCTGCCAAGCCCACTGAAATGCATACACCAACCGACCCTATGAGCAACATTTTCACACCATTCATAGCAGGGACTGGCTGCATAAGGATTGGCATTACTAGCATCGCTCATACCTCAGTCACTTCATATTGTCAAAGCCAAGGATAAGACTGAGACAGATCAGTGAAAGCAACAAAATTTCTCTAGCCTATACCAGAAGACATAGTGCACTGTAAACACTAGGTCCTGCCAACAAAGGCATTTATGGCTAGTGGTCATGTGAAATTAGCAGCCGTTAATGGATGGCCAGGACCGAGAGACATATTTATGATCATTTGATTTTCGCAAAGTAAAAAAGGGTTTTTAGGTTTAAACACATGGGTGACGGGCCCCGAGAAATCTCGGTTTTATTCACGACATTGTTTTCGGTCTTCCTGTGACATCTCTTGACCATGTATTGAACTATTTCGAACTTGCACATTGAGTATAATAAGTCGTAGATGTATATCTGCCACTTATCTTTTATTCACGGCCTCTTTTATTCTTTGATTTAGTTTCGAAACGTCGACTTTCTTTCTGCCGGTTCAGTCAATGACAAGATGGAGCGCCCGCGGAATACGGTGTTACCTGACGACGATAAGAATTATATGCCGACGATCGTTCAAATGGATATAGTGATAATGAATTAATGGAAACTGAATGTGAGAGTGATAGTGGAAGTGATATTCAAGCCTCTACACGCCGTAATTTACCTAGTGTGCTTATTTATTCAAGTGACTCTGACGACGACAACGATGTAAACATTAATGATGTGTTGTTGAATTAACACGCATTTGCTTGCTTATCTTAGATATGTTGAAGTACTACTAGGGGCATTGATGAGTACTCATACCAACTTTAAACATAAAATCTTGACTGGTTTAATATTTATGTACATTTTATAATCAAGTGCACCCTAGTATGCTTAGTAGAAAAATGTCCGGTCCACAGGGTATGTGACAAGCTCAAGCATCCGGTCAGCAATGTGTTAAGGAATTGGCAGACAACTAAATTCTATTGCAGTAGAGCTACGTTCCATTGAATTCCTGCAACAATACACTGGAGTTGCGACTCAGCGAGGAAATGAGGCTAGTGTGATGGGTAAATTCCCTGACATCGCACCATTGGACGAAATTTTATATTGCCTTCAAATTTAATTGTATTTTTAAACTAGTAGTAAGATTGTAAAAATGTTAAAACTGAATATATCGAGCAAGTGGCAACGCGGTTTGGGTCCGTAGCTATCAGCGTGCATTCGAGAGATAGTAGATTCTAACCTCACTGTCGGCAACCCTGAAGATGATTTTCCATCGTTTCCCATTTTCACACCAGTCAAATGCTGAAACTGTACCTTTTCTTAATGCCACAGCCACTTCCTACCCATTATTAGCACTTTCCTATCCCATCATCACCATAGGACCCATTTGTGTCGTTGCGACTTAAATAAAATATTGTAAAAAAAAAACTGAACATTCTACAAACTTCATTACGTTATAAACATTGTATGATGAAACCCACCCTAGCTCAGTCTCCGTCTGCGAAATGTCACAAGTCCCACAATGTTTTCCAGACAATATCGTTTGTTACAATAAAATCTCTCTTTTTTCTTTTTCTTGCAATTGGCTTTACGTCACGCCGACACAAATAGGTCTTATGACGACTGACGACGTTGGGGTAGGAGAGGTCTAAGAGTGGGAAATAAGGGCCGTGACCTTAATTAAAGTACATCCCCAGCATTTGCTCGGTGTTAAAATGAGGAACCACGGAAAAGCATCTTCAGGGCTGCCGACAGTGGGGTTCGAAGCCACTATGTCCCGGATGCAAGCTCATAGCTGCGCGCCCCTAACCGCACGGACAATTCGCCCGGTACGATAAAATCAGCGAGCTCATTAAAATCAGCCTCAGCAGTGTAGCAAGTAACACATCTATATAGATATAGATATAGATATATAAGAACTTGTTCTGACTGACTGACTGACTGACTGATTCATTATCGCCGAGCCAAAACTACTACACATAAAGAAATGAAATTTTGAGGATACATTTATATTACAATGTAGGTGCTCGCTAAGGGAGGATTTTTGGGTATTCCGCCGCTAAGGGGGTGAAAAGGGGGGGCAAATTTTTTAAAATGAGAGTATCTGTATCTCAAATCTTTAAAAGTTTACAGATGTAAAAATTGGTATTTAGAATCTTCTTTAAAAATAAACACATTTTTTGTTTTCGGAAAACCCCAATAGGAGGGGTGAAAAAGTTTGAAAAAAGGGTTGAATGCCTTTAATGAGGATACTTATATCTCAGAAACTTAAGATAATATACACCTTAAAATTGGTATTTGGGATCTCCTTTAAAAATAAAGAAATACGTACTTTTTTAAGGAAATCCACTTAAGGGGGGGGGATTTAAAAATTAGTTGAATTATTTGTAAGCAGATACTATTATCTCAAAAACGAAAGATTTTGCAGACGTGAAAATTGGTATTTGGAATCTGCTTTAAAAGTAAAGAAACGCATATTCTCGGAAAATCCAATGAAGAAGGGGGAGGTGAAATAATAATTGATAAATAAATTGAATTAATTGTATGAGGATACTTCCATCTAATAAAAACTAGAGTTGTTACAGACGTGAAAATTGGTATTTGGATCTCCTTTAACAACAAAGAAAAACGCGTTTAGGGTGAATCATCTTGGGGGGCTGGGGTGAAAAGGAGTTGAATTCCTTTCATGAGGACACATATCTCAAAAACTGAAGATGTTAGAGTCATGATAATTGGTATTTAGAAGATGCTTTACTATTAAAAGAAACAAGTATTTTTTGGCGGAAAATTCACTTAAGGGGCGGGGGAGTGTGAAAGATAGTGAAAAAAGAAGTGAATTATTTTCATGGGGATACTTATATCTCAAAACTGAAGGTAACAGGCGTGAACATTGGTATTTGGAATCTGCTTTAACATAAAGAAACGCGCCTTCTTTTATTTGGGGGCGGGGGGTGTAAATCAATTTAACGGCGGTGGGGTGAAAAAGGAGTTCAGACCAATTGATTTTACTGTCCATAATGTACTTATTCTACTCATAAACCGATCATTTTTAATCTTTCCTGAGTTCGTTTTCAAGAGCCATATTTTCCTTTGGAGAACTTAAAGTTAGATTACAGTAGATTCTCCTGGCATGTAAATAAAAATTTGAACATATTTGAAATAAATGGTAGAAATGTTATTCACCGTGCAATTGTTCACCTCTATAATAAGGTCAATAATGCACGGAAGTATATCATTCGTATCGCCAGAAGTCCCGCGCAATTGCCAACGCGCGAAAATGGTGCTGGTCACATTGTCAGCAATGGCAGCAGATGTAATTTACCGCCAAGTAGCGGTCTAGAACCTTGCTGCGGGATCCAGGGCAGCATTAACAATAATAATAATAATAATAATAATAATAATAATAATAATAATAATAATAATAATAATAATAATGATTATTATAATAATAATAATAATAATAATAATAATAATCTAAATTCAACTAATATCACCCACACTAATAATAATGTTCAGGACCGTCGTCAAAATGTGCGGACAGCGCTGGAAACGGGTCCTGCCCGGGTAATGACTACGAATGCAGTCCAACCGCAGGTTCAGTACTGCCAAGGCACCCAAGAAGACACCACGCCGGATCCCTCCAAGGATGTGATCTATATTAAAAATGCTTATAGGAAAAGATGGCAAAGATGTAAGGACCCAACTGGCCGGGAGAAATAACTCGAGCTAGCCCGAGAAGTACTAAATCGATTGCTGGAAAGAAAGATTGAAAAATGGGAGGAACTTTGCCGTCTCATCGCGAAATTTGGGGGGATTATAAATATAAAATATTAAGCATTCAATCATAAATTTCGGTATAATACCGTAGCGAAGCACGGGTGTCTTGCTAGTTTAAAAAATAAAATACCTTCTTGAACTCCGCTATCTACCATAAAGAAATGGTTGGTAATTTAACTCGTCAGTTGACTTTGTGTGGCCGACGTTTCAGGGCGTACGAAAACCAGATGAAGAAAATTCATTAATAACACTCACCCTTTTTTCCGTAAATCTACACGGCCAGTTTGGGAGAATCTCTGTACATTGTCAGGGACTGTCGGTTTAAGGTGAAGTATCCCATCTTTCACGAAGCAGTTTGCCGGAGAATTATCATACATAACGAATTCAAAATCCTGAAACAAATAACGAAATAAGAAAATGAACAAACAACTTGACAATTACAATATATTAAGGCACTAAAAGAATAAAGTATAAAACGGAACAAGTGGAGTATTATAAAACGTACAGTAAGCAATATACAAATCCAAAAATATGATCTGTTGGAAATATAAATATTGAGTTTGTGACAAAAAAAATTGTAAAAATATAACCCAAAATTTCGAAACGACGTAAGGTATAGAGGAAATAAATATTAATATATATAAAGTGGATAAGTAAGTCTATCATCATATTTTACACACAAAATAAGACATCAAATACAATTTATGGAAGTATGTAATGCCTTACTATCGGTTGTAATTGTTCTAACAATTGTTCTTGTCTGGCAGACCTCCGTATATTATAAATTCAGTTCACATGATAAACAAAACAAATAAATAATCAACCTCCAAGGTGTATATAAAATTGAAAGCGCTGTTTGTTCATTCCAGATCATGACAGTGAACTAAACAATGCAGTGCTGAAAACACAGCGGTTTCTCGCGCCAAGAACATGCATCTTCACATTCTGAAAATAAATAGTTGTACTTCCTTGGAGTTGATTCCCAGTACATTTGATAATAATAATCATGTTACTGGCTTTACGTTCCACTAACTACATTAACGGTTTTCGGGGACGCCGAGGTGCCGGAATTTAGTCCCGCGCGAGCATGTATTTGAGCACCTTCAAATACCACGGGACCAAGCCAGGATTGAACCTGCCAAGCTGGGATCAGAAAGCCAGCGCTTCAACCATCTGAACCACTCAGCGCAGCAGTACATTTTTAAACAAACCTTTATTTGTACGTGACATGACACAAAACATATTTATTCGTTTTCTGATTACCCTTAGATAGGATTGCAAAACGTAGGACTTCCCCGTATTCTTTAATATTTACATATCTCTCGACTTTGAGAATTTCATCAAAATCCTAAGCAGAAGTTCATGTTCTTTCTTCGTAAGTAACACAGGGAGAATGAGACCTCGAAGTGAGAGGGAGTTATGATGAGAATAAACACACACTTCAAAAATTGTCTGCATCTGGATAAATGGAAAATTATAACAATGGTAATGAAAAATGTTCGTGTCCAAAAGACACGCACTATCGTCTCTAGCGGCTAGAGATATAGAGATACAGGCTACACCAATGAGAACTATTTGGTTGTTGAGATATTTTCGTCAGTGAAACGCGTTGCTGAATACAAATAATATCCATTGTATTTTGTACATTCAAATGTAACTCGTTAGCTGAATTCGTGAGGTCTTCGTTTCAAAGGCAGCCGAACATTACGTTCCTTTCTACTTCTCTTACGAATGTGAGTGAATACTGGAGACCACTGCTCTGGGTGCATTCAGAAAGTCCGTACCTACTTGTATTGTGCGTCCCACAACAGCTTCCGTAGCTACTGAAGCTCTCTCTAATATTACTACGCTGTATTGTGGAATCTACAATGGACGTATGAATTGTGTTATTTTTAGAACTACCATCCCTATAAGAGAAATTTGTACTTCAACATGTCCCAGTAAGCAGATAGCTACTGTATGTACAACTCTGCCCAAGAACACTATCATATAAAATGTTAGACATTACCTAGGAGAAAGAAAGACCCGAGTCAAACCCTATTCATTTATCAAGCAGGGTCCTCTCAAAATACACCCACGGTTCCTTAATTTTCGACTGAAGATCGTTCTTATAGCAACGAACAAGGTAAAGTAACAAAATATTTCTTACGGAGTGAGTTGGTCATGCGGTTAGGTACGCGCAGCTGTGAGCTTGCTTTCGGGAAATAGTGGGTTCGAACCCCCACTGTCGGCAGCCCTGAATATGCTTTTCCGTGATTTCTCATTTTCACAACAGAAAACTGCTGGGGCTGTACCTTAATTAAGGCGACGGCCGCTTCCTTCTCTCCCCTAGCTCTTTCCTATCCCATCGACACCATAAGACCTATCTGTATCGGTGCAACGAAAAGCCAATTTTAAAAATCCTTACTTCAACAAACATACATACACACATGTATCTTCATTTTACTCTGTTATCTCTTTCAACGATCAGTTTGCAGTCTTCTGTGAATTAACAAAGCATCTACACAAACCTGAAAACTAAGTTTCCTCATATAGTCCCGAAATCCTCCATTATATAATATAGTATTAAACACATTGTGTACACGCGAGTACATGATTGTTACATTTTACATGTTTACATTGTACATTTTATCAGTCTTTAGCAAATGTGCTGATGGGTTGTGTTCTTTTCCTGCAGGCCATTAAGTGATATCTAGAGCGGGTCATGTCACAGAGGCGACAGGTACACCTTCCGTCCAGAACATGGAATCTAGAGTTTAGACATACCCTTCCATGGAATCCGTGGACACCAAATCATTAAGGACGTAACGTAGCTGGTACTCTGGTCCTCTCCATTCGTCGCTTATCATTACATCAGTGTAGGAGCCTTCAGGGATCTGCTGGGCTTTGTGGGGTCTCTTTCTTCCAGGGCAACTATCAATGCGGCTGTGTCAAGAAGCCCAAAGTCAATTTTATATCTTCTAGTAAAAAGATCCTTTCTTTCTTTCTTTCTTTCTTTCTTTCTTAATCTGTTTACCCTCCAGGGTTGGCTTTCCCTCGGACTCAGCGAGGGATCCCACATCTATCGCCTCAAGGGCAGTGTCTTGGAGCGTGAGACATTGGGTCGTGGGATACAACTGGGGAGTATGACCAGTGCCTCGCTCTGGCGGCCTCACCTGCTATGCTGAACAGGGGCCTTTGTGTGGGATAGGAAGATTGGAAGGGATAGACAAGGAAGAGGGAAGGAAGCGACCATTGCCTTAAGTTAGGTACCATCCCGGCATTTGCCTGGAGGAGAAGTGGGAAACCACGGAAAACCACTTCCAGGATGGCTGAGATTGGAATCGAACCCACCTCTACTCAGTTGACCTCCCGAGGCTGAGTGGACCCCGTTCCAGGCCTCGTACCACTTTTCAAGTTTCGTGGCAGAGCCGGAATTCGAACTCGGACCTCCGGGGGTGGCAGCTAACCACACTAACCACTACACCACAGGGGCGGACGTAAGAAAGGTTCATTTGATAAAATGTATGCCAATTGGTTCTCTGTGAATTTTGAGAGCTGAAAGATTCGCTTTACACTTACAAGTCTTTTTAAATGTGTAACGGTTGGCTTGTGCCATATTAGCTATAATCCTCCATTCAACTCACATGACTGCACTATCTAAGTCATCAGGATCCATGGGTAAATAGCATACTGGCCTTCCTTCCAAAGGGTCCCGGGTTCCATTCCCGGCCGGGTCGTGGATTTTAGCTTTTTATTAGTTAATTCCTCCGGCTGGGGGCTGGGTGTTTGTGCCGTTTTCAGCCGTTTTGCACCAGGCCTTTTCGTAGGCCACTCGCCATTATTATTATTATTATTATTATTATTATTATTATTATTATTATTATTATTATTATTATTATTATTATTATTATTTACATAAATACGTGTTAGGACTGGGGGGGGGGAGATTCTTATGAAAATTGCAGTCACGAAATTAGCTAATATATACAAAATGTGTGATGCGATGTTACCTGGTAACTACGCAGGCTGTCAATTGAAGTACCTATGGATGGCCACGACTGAGCGACATACAAAAGGTTCTTTTACCAAAAAGGCGTCGTCGTCATCATACTCTAGAGCAATTATTTCATTCGCGGTAGTTTCATAGGTCCCTTTCGATGTGATAAATCCTACACTTGTCGACTACAAATTGCATACAGATGTCTCTCGAAAACGATTCGTTAAATTTTAATGTATATATATATATATATATATATATATATATATATGCATGCATAAATGTCATTGTATGTGGCTATGTATGTATTACATCTCCTCCTAAAGCACTGGAGCGATTTCAACCAAACTTGGTACACTTTTGATATACTATCAGGAAACTAACCGCGTGGTGGCAAAACACACCTAGCATCTTTAGGAGGAGGGATGGGGTTGAGGTGGTTGGATATAAAAATAATTTAAAATAGTGGCGAATCCATTGTTATCGGGGTCGCTGAGATGAATAGTAACACATGGGAATTTATAAAGTCCAAGTTCACCCTCCTTCGGTGTGGAGGGGGGCGACGGGAGATATATAAAAATAATAGAAAATGATGTCGAATCCATACCTTTCGGGGTCGCTGAGATAAATAATGACATTCGTATTTGTTAAAGTCTACGTTTAACCCCCTTTCGCATAAGAAGTTGAAAAGGGTAAAAAGTAAATTGTCCAAAATGACCGAGATAATGGATGGAGCCTATGAATGTTCCAGCTTACCTATCAACCAAAATTGATACAACTATTACTTACTATCTGGAGGAAGTATTGTTTAGGATAGGACACTTCTAGAACCACTAGGGAAGGTGGTGAAATTAATTAATTAATTAATAAACACGAACAATAATAATGTCGAATTAATGGTTTTCGGGCCTACTGGAGCGATTCCAACCAAACCTGGTACATTTACGACTTACGATCAGGAGATAAACCCCAGGGGGGTATAACAACCTAAGCACTTCTCGGAGTAGGTGTTGGAGGGAGCGAGATATAAAAATAATCGAAAATAGTGTCACGTCCATAGTTTTCGGGGTCGCTGAAATGAATAGTGACACTCCGGATGTTGTTCAAGTCCAAGTTGAGCCCGACGTTGGCAGACAGGTGAGAAAGAGTGAAGAAAAGAAAATGTCCAAATGACCCAAATTATGGATGCTTGTGTGTAGGTTCCAATATACCCGTCAACTGAACTTGGTACAAGTATTACCTACTATCTGGAAAAAATGCTGTGGCGGCAAGACACCCTTAGAAGCCCTAGGGAAGAGGGCGAAATATAATCTATATAAATAAAATTGTTCGTGTCTGTTTGTTTGTCTGTTTGTTCCACCATCACGTCGAAACGGCTGGATAGATCTCAACCAAACTTCATATTTAGAGTATACTCATCCCGGGAAAGGTTTCGATATGCATATCATTTTAAAATCTTTGAATACACGGGGGTTTATAGGAAAACCAGAATGATTTTTCCACCATCACGTCGAAACGGCTGGATAGATCTCAACCAAATTTCATATTTAGAGTATACTCATCCCGGGGAAGGTTTCGATATGCATATCATTTTTAAATCTTTGAATACACGGGGGGTTTATAGGAAAACCAGAATGGTTTTTCCACCATCACGTCGAAACGGCTGGATAGATCTCAACCAAATTTCATATTTAGAGTATACTCATCCCGGGGAAGGTTTCGATATGCATATCATTTTAAAATCCTTGAATAGCTTGCTTGTTGTTTTAAGGGGCCTAACATCGAAGGTCATCGGCCCAAATCCTTGAATAGACGGGGGTTTATAGGAAGACCAGAATGGTTTTTCCACCATCACGTCGAAACGGCTCGATAGATCTCAACTAACTTCATATTTAGAGTATACTCCTCCCGGGGAAGGTTTCGATATGCATATCATTTTAAAATCTTTGAATACACGGGGGGTTTATAGGGAAACCAGAATGGTTTTTCCACCATCACGTCGAAACGGCTGGATAGATCTCAACCAAACTTCATATTTAGAGTATACTCCTCCCGGGGAAGGTTTCGATATGCATATCATTTTAAAATCTTTGAATATACGGGGGGTTTATAGGAAAACCAGAATGGTTTTTCCACCATCACGTCGAAACGGCTGGATAGATCTCAACCAAATTTCATATTTAGAATATACTCATCCCGGGGAAGGTTTCGATATGCATATAATTTTAAAATCTTTGAATAGACGGGGGTTTATAGGAAAACCAGAATGGTTTTTCCACCATCACGTCGAAACAGCTCGATAGATCTCAACTAAACTTCATATTTAGAGTATACTCCTCCCGGGGAAGGTTTCGATATGCATATCATTTTAAAATCTTTGAATACACGGGGGGTTTATAGGAAAACCAGAATGGTTTTTCCACCATCACGTCGAAACGGCTGGATAGATCTCAACCAAACTTAATATTTAGAGTATACTCCTCCCGGGGAAGGTTTCGATATGCATATCATTTTAGAAACTTTGAATACACGGGGGTTTATAGGAAAACCAGAATGGTTTTTCCACCATCACGTCGAAACGGCTGAATAGATCTCAACCAAATTTCATATTTAGAGTATAATCATCCCGGGGAAGGTTTCGATATGCATATCATTTTAAAATCTTTGAATAGACGGGGGTTTATAGGAAAACCAGAATGGTTTTGCCACCATCACGTCGAAACGGCTCGATAGATCTCAACTAAACTTCATATTTAGAGTATACTCATCCCGGGGAAGGTTTCAATATGCATATCATTTTAAAATCTTTGAATAGACGGGGGGTTTATGGGAAAACCAGAATGGTTTTCCTCCATTTTCTCTTATACTATTGATTTTCTGTAAACTTCGTTTACCGTACGTGAAACGTCTCTTCATTATAAACAACTTTCGTTATGTTCATAATTTACCTTACTCTTTACATGACGGAGAAATTTACAATTTTCTGCTGGTACCATGCTCTGCATTGAGTGACCGACAAACCGAAAACGAACCTACAGGTTACCATGGCAACGTCTCTGACTGCATGTCAGCAGGGAAGTAACGTATTGCAATTTTCCTCATCATGCTTTTAAATTCGTGGTTGTTTCTTAGGTAGAAGGCAATAGAGGCGTCAATCGGCCTATCTGCGGGATATTGGCGGAATATCGTTGGATGTTATAATCGCCTTCGAATAGATTAAGTAATAACACCATTAGTCATCTTCTTATTATTTGTTTACCTAGGAATCAATGGACCTAAATTTCTCCTCTGTTACCGCTTTATTATATCCATAACTCACACTAGCATAATTTATTGAGGGGCATTTGATTTTCCAATACATTAACTTGGCATTTACATATTTGTCGTTATCCGGCTGTCCTCAATTATAATCCATTTTCTATTACTTTCAACTTTCTTAACTGTATTATTTTCTTCCTTAATTACGCCGTATGTACGCAAGTGCTACAAACTACTGGATGTATTTCCACCAAGACTCATATTTAGAATACACCTGTCCTTGATAGGTTTTAGGGCAAATATTGTTTCTAAATCCCTGAACTGACTGGGGGTTTATACGAAACCGAAACAGTGATTTTGCTCTTCCACAAAATATACACAACCAACGTTAATTTAAATCTACCTGCCTTGGTAGAAATTAATTTCTAAACCTATCTTCTCATGTGCATCATTTCGATACGAGGATTAATAAGGGAGATATCATTAACGGACCGTTTTTTTTGTACAAGTCCCATCGGACTTAACTCACGAGCGGGTGCGTGTAAAGCGTATTCCTTACAACTTGAAAACTACTGAAGACATTCGAACCAAAATTCATATTTAGCATCCACCTGTCCAAAGGTAGGTTTTAAACGTAAATAACATTTCATGTTCCGGAATGGACTGGCGGTTTATAGGGAAAAGAAATGGTGATTTTACTCTTCCACAATATATACAGAACAAGACCAACCTGACTGGAAATCGACCAAACGTGATGGAATTCCACCTCTAAACCTTTTTTTCATGTGCATTTTTTCGTCAGGAGGATTAATAAGGGAGATATCATGAATGGTCAGTTTTGCAGGTTAAGTCCAGCGGACATAGCCAAAAAGGTGTTTTACATGGAGCAGATTCCTTATCTACATAAATCAAATCGTAACGACTGTGTGCCTCTACACTGACTATTTTGGCGAAATTTTCGTACAGCTTTCCGTTTAAGGGGTAATAATGACCATCTGCATAATTTTTGGTTTAGTTTCCTGAAAGTCCTAATTTTTACCCCCCTCGCCCAAAATCCAGATTGCGGCATAATCTGCCAGAAGAAAAAGAAGATAATTGTAATTTGACAAAATTATACGTTTTAGCCCGTAACGAACGGAAAACATCCAAGATCATTAAATTTCTCACTTTTTATCCCCGAAGAATATCGAAATATGCAGGCAATTTTAATGATGGTGCAGACCTTCGGAAATTCCTATCACATAACAGATTGCACAATCTCCGTTCAATTTGGAATGATCTACAACCTTGGTCTTATGACTTTTTGCCGTATCTGTATCCCTTTTACGTTTGATTTTTCTCTATTAATGGATGTTAAGTCAATTTGGAATTTTCACATGCATAATTCATACCTTCGATTACTTATATGAAATACAGAATCATCAAACTCTTCACGAAAATTGGCCCACCCAGTAGCCATATATGAGCCAAATGCTATGTATGTAGCTGTCACATAATTATCCGAAAATTAATGTAATGTGCGATAATCTTACAAGAACGTTACCCTGTTCCACGTTTCTAACTCAATCTGACCCAAGAATAGATGACATATCATAGGACCAGCCATTTAGGCCACTAAATCCGGCGTGTCTTATGGTATAATCCTTTGTCGATATGACGTACGTTTAGTAGCAGTTAATCTGTAAATGAAGGTCTTCAATATTGTAAACACGCATATACTTTCGTATGTCGATCTATATATATTCACTGATGTCGATTTGTAGCGATCGAGAAAGGGTGGGTCTGCTATTGTAATCAGTACTCCCCACACCGACTTTTTAGACTGGCAGTATGAAAGGGTTCCTTCTCCAACTCCTGTGTAACTGTCATTAGTAAGGAAGGTCTACAATTGTAATGAATAGTTCACTTCTCGATTTGACTTGCAGAAGCCAAGTGAGCATGCAGTTTTGTTTAAAACTCCCCTACCCGATTGTGTTTGGCATTAGGCAAGGGTGCCCGCCATTATAAAGAAATGTCCTCATCTAAAATGTGACTGGCATTAGGCATAGTGGCCTGCTATTTTGATGGAAACTCACCAACTTGGTGTGACTGGCAGTAAGCTGGCTGGAAGTAGGAAAATGGGCCTGGCATTATAATGATAACTGCACAACTCAATTTCGAGTGATAGTAGGGTAATTGCCTGCCATTATAATAAAAACTGTAATCTGTCTGGAAGTAGGAAAGGCGGGCTACCATTTTAACGAAAACACCCCAAATCGATTCTGTCCGCATAGTAGGCAATGGGGCCTGCAATTATAATGTAAACTTCCCAACTCGATTGTGAATGGCAGTAGGCAAGTGAGCCTGCCGTTATATCACAAATCCATAACAAACACTTTACATTGGAAACAACGTACGGGGACCTCCCCATGCTCTTTCTCGGATAACGCTAAGAGACATGCAATTTTAAAACAATCTTATTTACTGCATGCACACTATTTACTTCGATATTCGAATACAATGTAGAATACCGTAGCGAAGCACGGGTACATTCGCTAGTTATAACTAAAAACGACCCATTAATGTTGAATCCATACTTTTGGGGACTACGGGAGTGATTTCGTCCAAACTATACTTATGAGTTACTATCAGCAGACAAACTGCGTGGAGGTATAACAACCTTAGCACCCCTACGGAGAAAGGGGAATTTAGAAATATTCGAAAATAGTGTCGAATCTATTCTTTTTGGGGTCGCTCCGGATTTTTTTAGAAATCTAAATTCAGCCTACTTTCGCACAGAAGTGAGAAAAGGTGAAAAGCAAAATTTCAAAATAACGGATATAATGGACGTATGTGTGTATGTTCCAGCATAGCTCTCAACCAAAGTTGGACTTACTATTTGGAAAAAACGACATTAGGTATAAGAGAATCCTAGCCTCTGCAGTAGGGACGAAATGTAAAGATTTACCGGAAACGACCGATATTTGTGTCTAATCCATAGCTTTCGGAGTCAGTGAGGTGATTAATGAAACTCCTAAAGTTGTTGGTGAGCCCCCATCGGCATGGAGATGAGAAGGATTGGAAAAGAAAATTTCAAAGTGACCGACATTACGGAAATATGTGTGTTTCTTTTACCACAGCCCTCATACAAAATTGGTACACATATGACTTAATATCTGAAAAAATACTGTTGGAGTAAAACACCCCTAGAACCTATAGGGTAGGCGGTGAAATATAAAAATTAACAAAAATGACTGATATTAATGTCAAATAAATTGTTTACGAGGTCGCTGAGTTGAAACAGTGACACTCTACATGGTTAAATCATACCTCAGCCGCAATCAGTACGGAGATTGAGAAGGGGCGAAACTGAATGTGGGTATGTTCCATAATAGCTCTAAACGAAACATATGACTTACCATGTAAAAATAATACTATGAGGATGAAACATCACAGCCCCCTGGGGGTGGGGAATGGGAAGAGTTGACGTGCAAAAATAATGGAAAATAACCGATATTCATGTCGAATCCATTGTTTATGTGTCGCTGAAACGAAGTGTGAAGCTCTGGATACCGTTTAAGTCCACGTTCAGCCTCCATTGAGACTGGGTGCTTAGAGGGGCTTAAAAGTAAATAATCTAAAGTGACAGAAATTAGTGTTGAATCCACTGTTTTTGGGTTCGCAAGTCTGATTGGTGAACAGTCTCAGCAACAGTTGAAATCGTGTACATCATATCTACAGCGTGACGGGTAAATACATATAGTTATCACTTATTATATTTTTGAAGGGATCAAAATACTTCCCAGGCAATTCGAGCTTCAACAAGGACAAAGTTTTACTAAAAATTTAATAATATAAAACTTGAAATCAAACACATCTAAATAACCCTAAAATATCAAAAAAAATCTCAAAAAGGAATTCGATGAAAATTCAGTTCAGACACAATTAAGTGGTAATAGAAATCTTAAAGGTAAATCCGACTCGTTGGCTGAATGATCAGCGTACTGGTCTTCGGTTCGGAGGGTCTCGGGTTCGATTCTCGGGCGCGTCGGGGATTTTAATCGTTTCTGGTTAATCTTTCTGGCTCGAGGACTGAGTGTTTGTATCCGTCCCAACACTCTCCTCTTCACATTCACACAACACACTGCACTACCAACCACCACAGAAACACGCAATAGTGATTACATCTCTCCATAAAGGGTTGGCGTCAGGCAGTAAAACAGGGCCAAATCCACATATGCGACGCAGTTCGCACCCGCGACCTCACAGGTGTGGGAAAAGCGGTAGGAAAGAAGAAGAAGAATAAATCTTAAAGGTAAACATTCAAAAACTGTCCGAGCAACGCCGAGTACTACAGCTAGTAAATTAATAATTTTCAACTTGCATTTCATTTACTCTAAGACATATTTTTATGGTCATTTGATTTTCCCAAAGGAAATTTGAAATTACTATTTCTTCGATTTTTGCCTACTTTGGACCATGGTAAACAATTGGCTTGTTGGTTATTCCTTTTTTTCTTCTCCCAGAACTTCCTCTTCCTCTCCTCTGACCACATGATCTTGGATTTTTCATTTTATTTTTCTTAGAACCCCTTGAATTTATCAATGTTAGCTCAAAACATACCTCTATCAAAGATTTCTTTTGGATTGATGCCAACTTCCTTCATGTCTTTTTTTGTTTCTTCTACCCATTTAGTTGTTGCTTTTAATTTGACGATGTAGTAAAATATTTTGTTTATTAGTCGACTCCCACTCATTCTTGTGAGGTGCCCGTAAAACTTCAGTCTCCTCTTACGTATGGTGCTTGTGATCTTCTCTGCCTGTCTGTATAGATCTTCATTTCTCCTATTCCTCCATGTACCATCCTTTCCTTCGAGTCCTAAGATCTTCATCAAGTTTTCTGTCCTCTCTAGCTCATTTTCGCGGTGTGAAAATTGAAAACCACGGAAAATCAACTTGAGGGCTGCCGACAATGGAGTTTGAACCCACCATCCCCCGAATTAAAGCTCACGGCTAGGCGACCCTATCACGGCCTCGCTCTGTGTGATCACTTTTAAGGTACGAAGTGTTGTATATTGGTCCGCCTCTGTGGTGTAGTGGTTAGTGTGATTAGCTGCCACCCCCGGAGGCCTGGGTTCGATTCCCGGCTCTGCCACGAAATTTGAAAAGTGGTACGAGGGCTGGAACGGGGTCCACTCAGCCTCGGGAGATCAACTGAGTAGAGGTGGGTTCGATTCCCACCTCAGTCATCCTGGAAGTGGTTTTTCGTGGTTTCCCACTTCTCCTCCAGGCAAATGCCGGGATGGTACCTAACTTAAGGCCACGGCCGCTTCCTTCCCTCTTCCTTGTCTATCCCTTCCAATCTCCCCATCCCCCACCAAGGCCCCTGTTCAGTATAGCAGGTGAGGCCGCCTGGGCGAGGTACTGATCATTCTCCCCAGTTGTATCCCCGATCCGATGTCTGAAGCTCCAGGACACTGCCCTTGAGGCGGTAGAGGTGGGATCCCTCGCTAAGTCCGAGGGAAAAGCCAAACCTGGACAATAAACAGATTAAGAGAGAGAGTGTTGTATATTGTTAGGAATACAACAACCACTGTTTGTTACTCTGAATGAAGCAATTAATACACACAAATACATATACAGAATGGAGCGAAATTCGCGCACTCGGGCGTCGCAGCGTGACTCCTCACATGCCACCAATAAAAAAATCTCTCTCACAAAAGTCCGTCCTGCGAGTATATCCGGCAGAAAAAGGACGTTGAAGAGTGGCAATCTGTCAACACTGTAACCACATGTAGGGTAACTACCTCTGTCAGCACGTATTAGTCGTGCTGTATAGTTGGTACAGTGGATAGAGTTTTGGGTTAGCATGCAGGAGGTCGAGGGATCGAGGGGTCGATCCTGGGTTGAGGCATATGTGTTTTATTTCGTAAATGTAGTCCAGGTGGTATGGTATCTGGCATCTTAATCGTCAACAGCGATTGCAGCGGGTCCTCTAGATAACATTTGCACTTACATACTACGATCGTAGAAATGGACGAACATTCGTTTTCGTTGGTCGGCTTTGAAAGACGCCCTTTCCACGTCGTGGGCGTAAATTTATTCGCACCACTTCATCTACTAGATGCGTTACAACGTGTTCAGCGTTACTAAATTTTGTAAATGTAGGATACATGTGACCTAAGGAACGGTGTCTTACTGTATTACAGTATGTAATGTCCGATGGAAATTAGCAAATAAAAAAGCGCCTCAACCCAGGATCGAACCCTCAACCCCCTGCATGTTAACCCAAAACACCACCCACTGCACCAACTGTACAGCACGACTAATATGTGCTGACAGACGTAGTTGCCCTATATGTGGTTACAGTGTTGCCAGATTACCACCCTTCAACGTTCTTTTTCTGCCGGATATACTCGCAGGACGAACTTTTGTGAGATACTTTTTTTATTGCTGGCTTGTGAGGAGTCGCGCTGCGATGCCCGAGTGCGCGAAGTTCGCTTCACCCTGTATATAGAGGGTTATTCGAAATGATTGTCGGGTTTTCAAAAAATCATAGGCCTAATACACAGTACAATTGACGTAAAAATGCGAATCTTGTTTTATTGTGTACTGTAATTCAAAAAGTTTTTTGTACATACATTACAAATGCTCAATATGTGCGCCTTTTGTCACTCTACACACATCTACTCGATAGTCTAGCTCTTCCCACACACGCCCCAACATGTTAGCGGCGATATTTAAGGCGGCGGCTCGGATGCACTGCTTCATTTCCGAATATTCACTTGTAGAACAGGAAAAAACATTTGATCTTTAACGTATCCCTACAGGAAGAAATCACGCGGTGTTTAATCTGGAGAACGTGGTGGCCAGTTTAAGAGCATCTGATCACAATCCATTCCGTGTCCGATCCATCGTTGTGGTAGTTCTTGGTTTAAAATCTCTCTGACCTCCCTGTGGAAATGAGGTGGTGCACCATTCTGTTGCAACACGTAATCGTCCCTGGCGTCACTAACAGCCATTCTGTAAGTATGTCCAGGTAAGTCGACCTGACAATGTCTGTTTATTGAAGAAGAACGGGCCATAAACCTTTGTCTTCGAAAAAGCACAGAACACATTAACCTTTGGGGAGTAACACACATGTTCCACGTAACAATGAGAGTTCGTCTGTCCACAAATTTGAACATTTTGTTTATGCACCTTTCCATTCACATGGAAGGTTGCTTCGTTGCTGGAAACTAGTCTGTCACAAAAACCATCATCTTCTTCACAAAGTTCTTGCAGTGCGATACAAAATTCTGAACACAGGACTTTGTCATTTCCTGTTAAAGCCTGACGCAACTTCAAGCAGTATGGCTTTATCTTCAGACGCCTTCGTAACACACGCCATAAAGTGGTTTGAGGTACATTCAGTTCCTTTTTTTTTTCTATTTGTTTAACGTCGCTCTAATACATCGAAGGTTTTCGGCGACGGAAGGTTGGGAGATTGGGAAGATAGTGGCCGTGGCCTTCATTAAGAGACGGCTCCAGCATTTGCCTGGTGTGAAAATGGGAACCCAGGGAAAACCATTTTCAGGTCTGCCGACAGTGGGGTTCGAACCTACTATCTCCCAAATGCAAGCTCACAGCTGCGCGACCCTAACCGCACGGCCACTTGCTCGGTACATTCAGTTCTCTGCTGCCTCTTGTAGTCTATTTCTTAGGGCTAGGGAGAAAAGCGCTCCTGATCCTATTCACTCCCGTTTCTGACACAGCGGGACGCCCACGGCTTTTCCCTTAACGCAAACAACCTGTGTCCACAAATTGAGCATACCATCTGCGAATAGAGTTGTCGGAGGGGGGGGGGGGGGTCCTTCCTGTATTTCGTTCGAAAATGGCGCTGGACTATGGTAACGGACCGATATTGATGATATTCAAGAGTACAAAACACTTCGTTCTTACCGCTGACCACCATTTTGTAAAGGGCGTAGCTGCCATCTGATGGGAACTGATGTCACTATAGTCGATGCAGAACAAAACTTTGAGAGTTTGTCTACCCAATGCTGCAACAATAACAATACTATGTTTTCCATTGTGTCTAAAACAAAATCACGAAACCCCGTTAATCATTTTGAATAACCCTATATATACACACACAATTCTAATCAATCATTGCTGGCTATTTACAAGTCTCTGTTCTATCCACACAGCAGGCGGTCCGGCTCGTTGATATTAGCTGGAGAGAGCTATAATTCTATTCTCAGGCTCGCCTTACTTTCACTTCTCTAAGTCCATTTCCCCCTCACAGCAGGTGCGTTCAGACCACTACGTTTGGTCACAGACTACTGGCCACACATTACACGATGACTGTTCCTTGGTTCTACTCCAGTGATTTAAACAGTCGCATACAGTGCACAACTGAACAGCAATAGTTCAACAGTGTCAAACAGCAGACAGTACTTACAAGACCACCATTAACACCGTTAAAATTACACTCACGATAAATGCTCCAGTCGTTGACTCAATTCACAGAAGAATACACACACACACAGTACTTTAAGGCAGCGTACACAGTATTCCGCTCCGTACGTGACGATATCCTGACTCCCGTGGGACAAGGACGGCTGCCAACAGCTGTTCCAGACCAACTATTCACTGCACACTACGACACGACAACAACAACCACCGCAACTCTTCATTCAGACTCCGGTCAGACACTAGCGACAGCCCACTCCGCTGTTGCCCTCAGCCCAGTCACCGAACCCCAGCACACCGAGTCTCACATTGAATCCAACACTCTAACACTGTGTAACACTGACTGTCCGCGGCTAGCCTCCCTGTTTGCAGCTCGGGCGATGTGTACCAGAATATTCGCAAAGTGGCTAGACGGAACATTCTCGTTGCATTTCCCAAGAACTCACAGGTAAACCATCCGACGAGAAAAGCCGGCCCCATCCTACAGGCCGGCTGGGAAATCCCCGGTAGTCTGACTTACCAGCCCCTTCCCCTACTGAAATGGGCTACCACGGGGCTAGCACATAAAAGTATTTTTTGGCAGGTGATCCGTTTATATTTCATTGCCCCGTATTTATACACGTAGTAGAATAGTAGAACTAGCCCAGGATAAAATTCTGGCGCCTCGGCATAACTGAAAACCGTAAAGGTAGTCTCGAATTTTTTAAAATCACACAAATATTAAACACGACATTAAGATAAGGGTTATAAAACACACTAATTTAAACTAATAAATCATGATCGAAAATGCACCAAGTTCGTAAAATGAATCCACGACTTGAAAATCAGATATAAAGTTTAGTAGAACTGTCAGTTATTAGTTGACCTTGAATTTTCAATACATGAGATCGATGGCATCTGAATATGTTTACAAGCGACAACTTTGTGTCATTGACTCTCTGACAATTAATGGATACCTGTGGGACAAATCTGATACCTCATTGTTAGTAGTGGATAAGAAGCTAATATTAATAGAAACAGCAAGGGAATTCTCAAATAACAGGAAATCATAATCTTACAGATAACTAACAGTACATTATTTTATTTCATATTACAACATAATTGCTTTCTCCCGTACACATTCCGCACTGTTTTATTACAAATCGCCTCTGATTGATTAAACTCCGCTTCACAGCAATGTAAACACCTATAGTCAGAAAGATTATGAATCAGCGAACACCAAACTTAACTTTGTGGCACTGTGGTTACGTACCCATCCACAAAAAAAAAAAATGGCGGTAGGTTGTTACTATGGTAACGGCCGCAGGGTTTTGAGGGTTTCGTAGAGTTGCTTGTTAGAAATAAGTGACGATGTATTCACATCGCCATCTTATAAGAGAATATGTGTGTGACGTCAATCTTCCTTTTCCATTATTAAATTTATTGTTCTAAGCAACCGACCACGATGTATTCACAACGATATCTAACCTCCAACTGAGGGCGCGAGTCAACAAAGCGCAATCTCATAACAGAGTATGCATGTAACGTTACATTTAGCACAAATTTTGTCTTACTTTCAAGCACTATCCCATGAAAACTACTTCTCAGATTATCAGTTTATTTATTTATTTATTTATTTATTTATTTATTTATTTATTTATTTATTTATTTATTTTAGTCTGTTGCCATTTCTTGATGAATGCAGTACTTTTGTATCCATCTTTTGGCACAGGCCATAGCAAAGTGTAGCTTCCACCGAAGTCCCAGTCTCATCTCTCGCTGTGACAAGAAGGAAGCTGCTGGGGTATGGGTGGTTGCTGAGTAATGACATTTGGAGCACAACTAGTGTCTGAGTGTTATGAAAGGTGTTGCTCATAGGATCAGTCGTGCTGCAGTAGCACCTTCTGGTCCAGTGAGGAAAACAATGGCAAACTACCTCACTCCTCATCTTGCCTAGTATACCTCATTTGGGCCCTGTCATTGGTTTTTGTGGTTTCCCTATAACTGCATAGCATTTTGTGGTGCTATTTGAGGATCCAACCAGCCTCTGGGCTGATGACATAACAGACAGACAATATTTATTTATTTATTTATTTATTTATTTATATATATTTATTTATTTTCCAATACGTACCCTCCTCTTTTGTCTGCCAATTGAGACATTACAAATAATTGTAAGTTAAATACTCTCAGCGAAATACGAGTTCTAACCAAGGGCCTCTCAAACGCCCAAAATCTCGTGCGTGCAAACCGAGGCGCTGAGGTACTGTGGGCCGTGGATCGGTCCAACTAGGCTCGGTTCGGACCAGTGTTTTCTTTCGGGGCAACTCGGCTAAGCTCGGCTCAACTCTGCTCGGACTGTGGAACGCTGCAGGGCAAGTGAGGAAGGGCGAGACAGGAGGAGCGAGCGAGACAGGTGTAGGGAAAGAGAGATACAGCACTATTGCTCAAAATCGAGGAGTGGGGGACTTCACTCTGGTCAGCCTAGCGAAGTCGTCTTTTGCACTTTGCGCCATGCAATGCACCGGTGCATGCACCCTGAGAGGCCCTGTTCTACCCAAACACTAAAAGCGTCCTAAAATTTTTCTTTTCCACGTATCTGTTGTCAAGGAACGTAAGTCTACGTTAAAAATGGCGTCTCTGCGTTCCCAGATAAAATAACCGGCCGCTATCACCATGTTCACTAATGTGTATAGGTATAATCCATTTTCGTCAGATAAATATTGCCAATATTACAGTATATATGAATTTCGCATTACCTTCATTAACCCAGAACTGGATGACCATGTTTATGACTCTAATAGCTTAGAAGGCTATTCGCTGCCCCCTGTTTTATTATCACATAACTTCAAATACATCCCTCTAATATCTTTATTGGCAACATTCGTGTAAGGAAACAAAACACGTCCCTGCATGAGTCAGGGATTATGTGCGTGGCGACTTGTCAAAAACATTCATAAATATTTAATGTAAGTAAACTCATCACAGTATGAAATAAAATACTGTACTGAACAGCGCACGGTTATAGTAACGATGTAAGGAAGAGGGCATGTAAGTCTCTGGTAAGACCCCTAATAGAGTATAGATCCATTGTTTGGGACCCTCACGAGGATTACTTCATTCAAGAACTGGAAAAATCCTAAGAAAAGCAGCTCGATTTGTTCTGGGTGATTTCCGACAAAAGGATGATGATGATGATGATGATGATGATGATGATGATGATTGGAATTTAAAGGGGCCTAACATCAAGGTCATCGGCCCTTCCGACAAAAGAGTAGCGTTGCCAAAATGTTGCAAAATTTGGGCTGGGAAGACTTGGAAGAAAGGAGACGAGCTGTTCGATTAAGTGGTATGTTCCGAGCTGTCAGTGGAGAGATGGCGTGCGAGGACATCAGTAGACGGATAACTTTGAGTGATCTTTAAAAGTAGAAATGATCACAATATGAAGATAAAGCTGGAATTTAACAGGACAATTGGGGCAAATATTCGTTTTTAGGAAGGGGAGTTAGGGATTGGAATAACTTTTTAAGGGAGATGTTCAATAAATTTTCAATTTCTTTGAAATCATTTAAAAAGCTAGGAAAAGAAGAGATAGGGAATCTGCCGCCTGGGCGACTGCCCTAAATGCAAATCAGTAGTGAATTGATTGATTGATTGATTGATTGATTGATTGATTGATTGATTGATTGATTGGATTGATTGATTGATTGATTGATTGATTGATTGATTGATTGATTGATTGATTGATTGATTGATTGATTGATTGATTGATTGATTGATTGATTGATTGATTGATTGATTGATTGATTGATTGATTGATTGATTGATTGATTGATTGATTGACAGCCACTAAAGCGATAAGCGGACATGACAAAGTAAAATGTCACTTCCCGCTTGTTGCGTAAATAACTAATGAGAGATCAAAAATCTTCACTTACAGGTTTGCTCGCTATCATGATATCTCTGCGCCATCGTGCCTCGTCCAGAGTATTAAAGTCGTCCTGGAACACCAGTTCTTTATGGCACACTTGCTTGCCATTGACGGTGGTTACAGACGGCTCACAGACCTCTCTGGCTGGTCTCTCTGCAAAAAATAAACCAGACAAATTATTGTTTGTACATCGAACATTTCACTATTGCTGACAGAAGGATACACACAAAATATTTCCTTCTTTTTTCTTCATCTGTTTCCCCCCACCCCCAAGTTTGGCATTTCCCTCGGATTCAGATAGGGATCCAACCTCTACCGCCTCAAGGACAGTTCCCTAGAGCGTGAAATTTGGATCGGGGATACAACTGGGAAGGAGGACCAGAACCTCGCCCAGGCGTTCTCACCTGCTATCCAGAACATGGGCCTTGTGAGGGGTGGGAAGGTTGGAAGGGATAGACATGGAAGAAGGAAGGAAGCGGCCGTGACCTTAAGTTAGGTACCATCCCGGCATTTGCCTGAAGAAGTGGGAATCAACGGAAAACCACTTCGAGGATGGCTGAGGTGGCATTCTAATCACCTCTACTCAGTTGACCTCCCGAGGCTGAATGGGCCCTGTTCCAGCCCTCGTCCCACTTTTCAAATTTCGTAGCAGAGCTGGAAATCGAACCCAGGCCTCCGAGGGTGGCAGCTAATCACACTAACCACTACACCACAGAGGAAGACTACGTAAAAACATACTACACAAATTATCATCTCTTTATTTATTTATTTATTTTTTATTTATTTATTTATTTATTTATTTTTTTTTTTTGCTAGAAGTTAACCGCCGCACGAACTCTGATTTTCAGCGCTGAGGACAATGGGGTTTGAACAAACCATCTCTCGAATGCAAGCTAACAGTTACCTGACCATAAGCACACAACTAATACACGTAACACACTCAGTTTAATAATAATAATAATTGTACAGGGAGGTACACCTCAACGCCGCGCATTAAAAATCAGCGCCTTACGAACTCTCCTATCGATCAAAAAGTGAAACTAATAACACAACAAATTGGAACTTTAATAAAAAGATGTCACCACTGAAATATTAAGTAATTGTTTTGTTGTGAAGTTTCCTAAACTGACAAATTCTCCTTGTTTTGTTTTGTTATACATCAAGAAGTTTGGACATTTTCCTACAGATCACACTACTAAAAATTATGATCATACACTCTGGTGCAAAGTGAAAGAACTTATAATTTAAAGAAGTTTTGTATTTCTAGGTTCTCCATAACTGATCTCCGTTCTTTTATTTGTGGATTGGCAATACTTCCTTTTCTTTCCGCCAAATTTGAATCGGACCAATCATAAATTTTGGTAATTAATATTCAACCAATCCCGCATTTCTTGTTCACTTTGTGTTAACCAACAAAAATTAAGAGGGTGTGTCCTGATTAGTCTTGAATGATCTCGAACCTTCCCTGAGGGTTTATAAACTGCGGCTTTTCACGTTTCCTTGCCAATTGATCATCGTCAATCTGTGTGTGTGTTAAAACAGGAGGTGGGGCCGCCTCTTTCTTCAGTCAGCAGAACATCTACAAGGTAATGGCCACATAATTCCATCTTTCTTGCTGTAGCCGCAAATTATTCCGAGGGGAAGCTCCGAAACTTTCCTATGTAACATTTTCTAAAATGTAACTTTTCTTTCGGCTAAAGTAAAAACATAATATCTTTAATTGTAAATCGGGGATAGAGAGTGACTTACCCTCTCGAGCTCCCCTTCATCTTGATTTGAGGTGTCTGCGATTTAGCAACCTGTTTTCTGTAATGTATTACCGTTATTTCCATGCGAGCGAACTCAAGTAGCTTGGGATTAGCCCCTGTTTCATTGGCCGAGAGCCCTGTAGGTTTTAATTTTCATTATCTGGGAGTGCAGTGTTCGCCTCCATTCAGTTTGTGTTTCGGGCCGTTTACTTAACCTGTTCTTTTTCGCAAAGGTCCTGTAGATTGGGTACTGGATACCTGTGTACAAAATGATTTTCAATTTGTAAGTAGTGCCTTGAGAAGCCAAAGATTGTAAATATTGATATTGCCTTGAGTGGGCCGTAAGAAACTGAAAGCCTGTTAGCTCTTTTTCCAAAGTTTGTAAAAGTAACGTGTGCCTCTGGAAGGCTAGATATTGTATTTTGGGAGCAAGTGCTCTTGAATTAGGAGATTTCTGCCCTTGACTAAAGGATTCCTTATTTTAAATTCAAGTTCTGTAAACTGGATCCGGTATATCTGGAATTGTAAAACTACGGGCCTTAAGCCCAGAATCTGTAAGGTTCACTGTTTTTGAGTTTTGCTAGTCTTGCTTCAAGATTGCTTTTGTACCTGTTATGTTCACGTAGTGAAAAATTGTTAAGTTTGAAGTTCTAAAAGAAATATAATCTCCAATTCAAAGTTTTAATTTTGATATTGTAGATAGACCCATTCACCCCGGTACCTTCTTTAACTTCTTTCTGCTCCACAATAATAATATTAATAATAATAATAATAATAATAATAATAATAATAATAATAATAATAATAATAATAATAATAATAATAATAATAATAATTCTCTTCGGCGTTTATCCCTCATGCTGGTGGGATCCGCTACATGGATTCGTTGTCTGCATTTAGTTCTATCCTGAGCCATGTCAGGGTGAAGACTGACGCTCTTCAGATCTTTGTGAAGTGGTGGTCGTGTTAGTGACTATTGTTGTAAGAGGAAGTACAACTAGGTTACCATCCTCTTTATATAACTAATCAGAGATAAAAATTGAAGGGAATAGACACTAAAAATGAAGGTATCAGCCAAAGAGAGAAGGGCACGAAGGGAGTGGAAATGAAAGACTCCCCAGGATTCGCCAACCTAATACCGTCGGGGTCGAAAAAAACACGAGTTGACCAAGGGAGGTTGGATAGGATAGATGAAAGCGAGGAGACTGGCACAAGTAAGTGGAAGCAATGTCAGGACTCAGCTAAAGGGCCCGTGGTCGCCAACCCACGCTCCCGTAATGAGACAATCTGGGGCCCCTTTTAGTCGCCTCTTACGGCAGGCAGGGGATACCGTGGGGGTTACTCTACCACCCTCACCCACAGGGGACAGATCATTGCGAATGGTATCGGACCATCGCTGTATTGGTCGTCCTTTTGGTCTCCTACCGGCGACTGGTAACATGTAACCCGTCTTCGCGATAGTGGCGGCACCTGCCCTTAGAACATGTCCAGTCATCGTAGACGACTCTTGCGCATTTTTTTTTCTTGTATCGCTGCAACGCCAAATCTCTCCCTGCTAGAATCATTGGAGTGACGCCAGCTTCCCATCTCAGCATTTTAGTCTCCATGACCTCTGTGTTTGTCGTAGTCGGCCAACATTCGCAACCATACATTGCAATAGGTCGAATGACAGTACAGTACATTTTTGATTTGAGATTCTCTTAAAATCAAATAATAATAGGAAATTTTACGAACATATTCTTAGAATGAGTAATCAAAGATAGACCAAAAGAATTATGATCCTTGCACTATCAATGAAAGTAAAAAGCAATTGGGTGTTCGAAAGTGGAAAAGATCTTCAGGAAATAGGCATCGCATACGACATTGTATTTGACAGTCGCCAATCAGCGCTTCACACGGCATCCAAGCACTGCCTCCAACGAAACCTGGTCCGAACGCAAGCAACGGCAAAGCGAGAAGACGAAGAGATTAATAAGTTCAATTGCGCTCTTTAGTAGAGCTTAACGAAATAATAATAATAATAATAATAATAATAATAATAATAATAATAATAATAATAATAGTACTGGAGGTATACCAACTCCGTTCATTTAAAGTGAGCGCCTTTTAGAAGGCCCTCTGTTATACGAACAGTTAAACTTATTTCAGAAGAATTTACGAACTTGATCTTCAGTTGCCTCTATTCTCGACTTATAGTGGAGAGATGAACAATTAATTTTCAAAGAAGTATGTAGTTTCTAATTTTGCAAAACTTTAATATTTGTAGATTCCTTTCTGTGTTCTTAGGTTACTAGCACTACCATATCTTCCTTCTTCAAAATTTTCGACCAATCAGGAATTTAGGATCTTTATTACATTAACCAATAGAAATTGTGGGTGTGTATAGGGCTTCGGCCCAGAGATGACTGAAACCTTCCTCTCCGCTATAAAAGCTGGGGCATTTGGGCCATGTTCTCTTTTCCATCGCTCCAGTCAAGAGGTTCAGAGTGTGTCGGAGGCAGGGGGCAAGTGTCGCTCATCGTCAGAAGGCCCACCAGCTCAGAAAGCTGACTTGAGGGGAAGGATTCCAAATTCTTTTGTAATGTCAATTTCAGTCTTTCAATGTAAATTTTCAAACAAGTCTAAATACCTTATTCTAACTTAGGGAATAAAGAGTGGGAAGCCTCTTTTAATTCCCATTCAACTTGATATTGGGGAGACAATGAATTCGTAAACTTTGAAATGTATCTCTTCCTTTTGTAATTTCAAATTTTCTCTCCATCTAGTCACCTCTGTAGTATAGGCTTAGCCTCTGTAACTTCGGGCCATAAGCCCACATAGGGTTTTAAGAATTTTCAAGTGAACTTCGAAGGAGTGAAAGAGTTCGCCTCCTAATATTTTGGTTTACGACCGACATATTAAATGTTTTCTTTTTTTTCACTAAGGAGAGGTAGAATGGGCATCTATTGTATCTGTTAATGTTTAACTATTATTATTTAAATGTAACTTAGACTGTCGAGCGAAGATGACAGTGAAAACTGTTGGTATTCGACAACATGTAAAGTTAGATTTTGCCTGGGAGAGGCTTCAATCTTGTAAATTTTGAAGAGAAGTCTCCTAGTTAATTGTGTGGAACGAAGACGCTCTTTCGAATGTGGTAAATTTTGGAGCTCCGTCCCCTTATTTGTAAATAAATGATTAGAACAATAGCGCTCTTTGTAATAGTGTAACATTTGAGCCACCTAACTCATCTCTTAAAAGTAATTATGTATTGTTCCTGGTTATTCTTAGGTTTTGAAGTAACTATTGTTATACGAGCTGAAGAACCCCCTTTCTGTCTATCCAACTTTTATTTGTTATTGTTTAACAAAGTTTAAAATCTGAAAAGACGAAAAAGATAACAAGGAAAGAAAGAAAATTTCAACTTAAGATTTGTTCTTTTCTCTGACCATCCATTCATGCCCGCACCTTCTTACACCTCTGTGCTCCACGGACAGTCAATAATAATAATAATAATAATAATAATAATCATAAAATGGACCCAAACAGAACTTCAGCACTTACAAACGAAAACAGCAGTTTCACTCACCCGGTACCATATGCACCATCCTAAATCTGCAACCGAACGTCTTACACTCCCGAGATCAGAAGGTGGTAGGGGCTTCTTATCCATTGTCAATTTACATACCAATCTGATATCAAGTCTAAGAGAATATTTCCACTCGAGAGCTGATACATCGTGTCTTCATCATGCTGTTTGCAGAGCTGATATAAACTATACACCACTCAATCTGTCGTCGCCAGAAATACCTGTTTCTACCCCACCCACAAAAGAGATGAATATGGCCATGTGGAAGCAAAAACCTCTTCACGGGAAATACCCCCATGAACTGGATCAGCCTCATATCGACAAACCTGCGTCGCACGCTTGGCTGACCTACTCCGGTCTTTTCCCAGAAACAGAAGGATTTGTTCTGGCCATCCAAGATCAAGTAATTGCTACACGGAACTACCGTAGATTTATCATGAAGGATCCAACAGTTGTCTCAGACAACTGCCGCCGCTGTTCCAGAACTACAGAGAGCATACAGCACGTCATCTCTGGTTGCTCACACTTGGCCAACACCGATTATAAGCACCGACATGATCAGGTAGCAAAAATCATTCACCTGAAACTTTCTGTAAAATGTGGATTTCTTCAGTCACCAACTGCATATTGGAAATATACACCTCCACCCATTCTCGAAAACTCTTCATATAAACTACTATGGGACCGAGAAGTCATAACCGATGTCACGCTCAGCAACAATAGGCCAGATATTATTCTAATCGATAAATCAAAAAGATCTGCATCCCTTATAGAAATTGCTTGTCCAAATACCTCCAATCTGCAAACAACAATAGCCACAAAGATATCAAAATACACAGAACTGGCAATAGAAATACAACGCCTGTGGAAACTAGAGTCAGTCACCACAGTTCCAATAGTAATATCATGTACTGGTGTTATTCCAAAATGCTTGCACAGCTCTCTGGCCGCATTAAACCTGCATCATCACACATACGTAGAATTACAGAAAGCCACCCTCCTGAGCACCTGCCACATTGTGAGAAAGTTCCTAGGAACGACTTTTCCTCTGACTCACGCCAAACATCATGGAGTTCCAGGCCGCAGTTCCAGTAATACTGAAGAACAGATTCCCAAAACGGGGACATAAGAAGTCTGTAGTTGTTTGTATTTATTGTATAAATGTATATGTTGGAATTATTTCTGTTGTAAATATTTGTACATATATGTACCTGTAGTTTCATAATCAAGAGGGTGACTCCTTGCTTAGGCCGAGTCAGCCCATTATGTTACCGGCACAAGCCGAGCCTTCCTAAATTGATACTAATAATAATGAAAATCTACAGCCTCTTTCCAGTTTCAACCTTGTCAGTAATGGAATAATTGAAGCACCCATCTAGCGGCGAGGATAGAAACAGTGCCGGCTGCTGAAGCCTGTCACACTTCTCTGGGGCAATTATTAATGACTGACAGTTGAAATGAAATGATATTGGAGAGTGTTGCTGAAATTTAAGGTGATAGGGAAAAGCTGGAGTACCCGGAGAAATAACTGTCCCGCCTCCGCTTTGTCCAGCACAAATCTCACGTAGAGTGTTCGGAATTTGAACCACGGAACCTAGCGGTGAGAGGTTAGCGCGCTGCCACTATCTAACCATCAGCTAGTTCCTGAAATTTTGTCACTCTGACTGAGTAGACCTCGACTCGAGGCCTAGGGAGTCTTTCATTTTCACGCCCTTCATGGCCCTTGTGTTCCTTTGGCCGGTATTTTCATTTTCCGAAGTGTCAGATCCCTTCCATTCTAGCTCTCTTATTATATAGAGGACTGTAGCCTAGTTATACTTCTTCTTAAAATAATAATCACCACCACCAGCACTATAATACTTCTAATTAGTAAATCTACTAAACCCTCAAATCCCTGCATCCGTTACAATAGTAACAGCCTACCACAATTTCTTTTACTACTTGGTTTACAGCTCACCGACGATGGCATAGGAAAGGGCTAGGGGTGGGAAGGAAGCGACCATGCCCTTAATTAAGGTACAGCCCCAGTATTTGCCTGATGTGAAAATGCTGCCGATAGTGGGGTTCGAACTCACTATCTCCCGAATGTAAGCTGATAGCTACGTGACGCAGATGATGGTGTCATAAGATGATGTGAAAAGATTTGGAGCTTAGAACTGATAGACAATTGTCAAAGTGAGGGAAGCCTTGAGGAAAGTCCTGATCGATCATCATCATCATCATGTCGTCCTTTGATCCTTTCAGCTTAGAATCTTAAAAGATTTGCCTGTATTTAGCGAAATAAAATGTGTATTTAACAACATCGGAAAACCAGCAAACGTTTCGTCAGAGTGTAGAATACAGCGATAATAGCTATTGCAGTGCCTTATTGACACGTGTTATCCTTCATACTCGCAAAATATAAGCGCAAACAACGCGCATGCTACTGAACGAGGTCACATGTGAGCACAGCATATGTATACATGTGGTCAACACGTGTCACCTCAGAATTCTTAAGTAATTTCTGCTCCACAGAATTTACCCTCATCCTGCCTTGACGAACTCGTTATAAAGATAATCACGACATTACTTCGGTCTGAAAGAAGAATAGGACCACTGATTACTCAACAAAGAACAACCCGAGAAATAGCTTGATGACAATCAGAGAAACCGAAGTGAGACAGACGGTGGTGGCCCTGGTAATGATGGCTGGTGTTGATTATTGCTTTAAGTAGAACTGGGCAGCCATCCTCTCTTAGAATTAACCAGCTGGGATTGAACCTTAATTAAGACCTCGGCCACTTCCTTCCCAATCGTGGCCCTTTGCTGTCCCATCGTCACCATAAGACCTATGTGCGTTGGTGCGACATGGAGCAAAATTGTTTAAACAAACATTAATCAGGCGAAAAATCGAAGAATAAAGACATCGGCAAAAGAAAGAAAGAGCCACCAAGGGCGTGAATATAAAAGACACCTCGAAAAACTAAAACTATAGGGATCGGAAAAAAACAAGAGGTGATGAAGGGAGATCGTATAGAAAAGATGAAAATGAAGGGCCAAGCACAAGTAAGTTGAAACAATGTTGGACTCAGCTAGGGACATGTGGTCAACAATCCACGTTCCCAGGACGTGGTGATGGTGGTGGTGGTGGTGGTGGTGGTGGTGGTGGTGGTTGTTTATTTTACAATTCGCTTTACGTCCCACCGACACAGATATGTCTTATGGCTACGATGGGCTAGGAAAGGGATAAAAAAGGGATGGAAGGGGACGTGGCCTTAAGTAAGGTACAGCCCCAGCATTTGCCTGGTGTGGAAATGTGAAAAGAAACCATTTTCAGGGCTGCAAACAGTAGGGTTTCGAACTCATTATTTCCCGAATGCAAGCTCACAGTTGCAAGACCCTAAACGCACGGCCAACTCGCTTGGTCTGCGATGGTAATAATAATAATAATAATAATAATAATAATAATAATAATAATAATAATAATAATAATAATAGATATAATGTAACTGGCTCTACGTCCAACTAACTACTTTTACGGTTTTCGGAGAAACCGAGGTGCCGGAATTTAGTCCCACAGAAGTTCTTCCACGTGTCAAATATACCAACACGAGGCTGACGTTTCTGAACACCTTCAAATACCACCGGACAGAGCAGAATCGAACCTGCCAAGTTGGGGTCAGAAGGCCAGCGCCTCAATCGACTGAGCCACTCAGCCCGGCCCTTGGTCTGTGGTGTTAGTGGTGATGGTAAGTCTCTTAAGCGAAAGTACAACTGAGAAACCATCTGTATTAACACTAATTCGAGGGAAAAATTGGAAGGAGAACGACAGTTCGAAAACTGAAGGTATTGACCAATATAAATTCAAGGGCCACGAAGGGCGTTAAGATGAAAGAGCCCTCGGGTCTCGTAAACCTAAGTCCGTTGGGGTCGGTAAAGAACAAGAGCCTGTCTTCCACCGAGATATTCCGCGGTTTAGCAGCTTCTTTCTCTTCGTTATACCCTCAACCCCGCAACTTTCTTTCTAAAAATAATCCTCTCCATTATGTCCTCTAGTCTTCGTTTACCCGCATGTCTTCATGCACCTCCTTCGACCAGCGGGGACGAGATTTCCATTTTTTTCCTGGAAGCAATGTGTGTGCCGATCTCTCCGGGTTCATTCTTCATTCTCTTCACGTGACATGAAAGGTTAATTATGTTCTCATAACGGTGGTGAACTTTTGGACTCTCGCATACAGTTCCTTGTTTGACCTCAGATGGAAGACAAAACCCTCAGACACTTTCTTAGCACCAAAAATCATTCTGAGGAACTTCCTTTCCTTCTGAATCGACATCTCTTACATTTTTGCTAGTGTTTCTGTAACGTAAAAACATGCCGGTCTGACAACTACGCAGTTTATTATTATTATTATTATTATTATTATTATTATTATTATTATTATTATTATTATTATTATTATTATTATTATTATACCAGAGGTACGCCTTCCTCGGCTACTTAAATTGCGCACCTTCTCTATTGCAATCTATGACAGTGAACACGAACTTAGACGGTTAGATGGCTCCGCCATCTATTTTCTAGTGACCCCTTATGGTTAAACGCAAACTAATTGCTGGAGATATTTCTGTCGTTGTAGTTAGTAAACCTCCTTTTTTCCGATGATTGTTTTTTATGAGGTGTTTATGGAAATGTAATCTATCAGTTTTTTTTGTATTTTGATTTAATATGCAACTTTCCACTACGGAACTATTTAAGGAGAGCACGTTAAAGTCGTCTTGTCTGATTTGGTCCAGTTATTGAGAGTGCGACTTGACGGTGGCTAGAGAGGGCCAGGGGCAGGTTGCGGCTGGCTAGAAGAAGATCCAGCATCATAAGTTAATGGCAGAATTTACCTAAACCTGCAATTGTACCTGCGGGTAGTTCGAGAAGAAGGTTTCAGCAGTTTTCTTGAAATATAACATGCAATCTATCCTTTTGAACTGAAATGTAGGACCTTCTTCGCAGTATTCGGACTCAATTTAGATTCCCTACTGGGAAAACCTTTAATTTAAGGGAGCACGAGTAGTGACCCTCGGATCTCTCCCCTTCAACTTTTGTACTGGGTGACTAAAGTTTACAACCACTTAAGTTTTGAAATCTTGTCTCGGTTTTTAAATTCTCCCCCTCGCCCTTTAGTTACTTTTTAGTATGGGATTTAAAGTTTTCAACCTCTAAAGTCTTGAAATCTTGTCTCGGTTTTTAAATCTCCCCCACCCCCTTTAGTTACCCTTTTTAATATCGGATAAGCCCGTGCATCATTGGGCCTTAATTTCACGTAGGTTCTCTTCTCTTCCAGAACGCTCGCTAAGGAGTGCTTCGCTTCCTTGCCTTTTGTTAATGGCCAGTTGTGTGAAATATTTTCCTTTTACCCTTAAGTCCTTGTAGTCTGGGTAATTATTCCCCTGTACATTCTTTATGGTTTCTAGGGTAACCACTTCTATGTTTTGGTTCCCTTAAGGAACAGGACTTAAAACTGATTGTGTACCTTCGTAATAGAAAAGTCTGCCACGGGGCAATCGATGTTTGAACACTATGAAATGAGATCACCCTAGGGGTTACTGAGTGTAACGGAGATTGTAAACAACAACTAATTGCTCGACTGAGGCAAGCCTCTATTGTACCCTGCAGCTGAGACTCCTATAATATTGTACCTGTTCGGAGTAAGTACGCTCTATCATAATATTGTACCGGTTAGAACCGGTTAATATTGTACCGGTTAGAACTCATTTTCTATAACTCTACGTAGTATGCATTAATCATGGGTAATACACAGGAACAGAACGTACCAACATACACCATGAAACTCTTTCTTACATCAAATATCCAAAATGTCCTCCGTTAGCATTGTATCCTGAAAGCTTGGGCTACCTTATTATTACTCCCTGTAGATAGGCATAGTACGGAAAAGGCATACTAGGGAAGTGAAGAGGGAGATAGTTTCTCGTTGTAAATGATATTAACAGAAGTCAGACTACCAAATCCACTGAACATATGTATATACCAACGAACTTTTTCCTTGGGTAGATGATGTCACCAACGAGCAGGTATTTCGTAATGCCGGAAAATAATGCACCTTCTTATCCATCACAAAATGCAGGAAGCAGCCTATTTCACTCACATCTTCCGAAATCTACAAAAACAAAGTTGTAGAGGGTCCGCTGTCTGTAATTTCGTTTGTATTGCCAGTTTTTCTGATATTTATCCGTTTCAGGTCAACTCAAGACGTATCAGTGGTTTTAATTTTTCGTATCTGTTTGTTTGTTCCACCATCACGGCGAAACGGCAGGATAGATCTTGACCAAACTTCATAATTAGAGTGTATTCATCCCAGAGAAGGTTTTGATATTTATATGCCTTAAGAATCTCTGAATAGATAGGGAATTCATAGGAAAACAAGAACAGTTTTCTTTCTCTTATACTACTGATTTTCAGTAAAATCAGTGGACTATATGTGAAACGTCCCTTCATTAAATTCAACTTTTGTTATGTACATAATTTCGCTTACCGGTACTCTTCAAATGACGGAGAAAATTACTATTTCCTGCGGGTCTCATGCTCTGTACTGAGTGCCCGATAGACCGACAACGAACCTACAGGTTACCTGCTTGCCAGCAGCGAAATAATAACGTGTTGAAATTTTTGTTGTCATTCCTCTAAACTCGTGGTTGTTCCTTGGGTAGAAAGCGAGAGAGACAACAAGCGGCCATCCTGTGAGATCATCCTCGAATAGCGCTAAGGGGTGCTGTAAATATTTGAACAGTGCCGTGAAGTGTAGCCCATTATTTCACACTGTAAGGCGTTTTCTGGCATTTGCTATAAATTTTACTGTATTTCTATTCTACTTCTGTTTTCCGCTTTAATTTCTTGCCTCTGTCTTGCCTTTTAAGGGTCAAGTAATAACACCATAAGTCATGTTCTTATCTGTTTTCCTAAGAAACCCTGGGCCGAAATTTCTCCTTTGTTACCGCCTTCTTATATCCGTAAATCATGCCATCGCAATTTATTGAGGGGCATTTTATTTTCCAATACATCAGCTTGGTATTTACATATTTGTCCAATAAGGCTGTCCTCAGTTATAATCCTATATTAATTTCAACTTTATTAACTGCATTACTTTCTTCCTTAATTACTCCGTATGAATGCGAGTGCTAATCTCGAAACGTGGACAGTCTTCTTTGAGGTAAAATTCCAAGCTCTTCAAATGTATAACTTTTGGCCTCGAAAAATACAAAAATATGGATGCATTTTAACGACGATGCCGACCTTCGTTTCGGGGTAGTTGGTGGCTAAACGGTAAGTCGTATTACAAAACAGACAGCACAATCGCCGTTCAATATGGAAAGATCTACAACTTTGAGCCGTTTGCCAAGTGAGCCTGCCGTTTTAGTAGAAACTCCCATCCTTGCGTCATCCAAAACCTCCAATGTGTTAGTGCGACGTTAATCCACTAGCAAAACAATGTGGTGGTAAGGTGTCACTATCGTAACGGCCGCAGGGTTTTTCAGGTTTTCGTAGACGTGTTTATTTCTATACAACTGACCACGATGTATTCACAACGACAGCTAACTTCCAACTCAGCGCGCGAGTCAACACAGGACCATCTTGTAACAGAATATGCGTGTGACGTCAATCTTTTCCGTTATTCTATCAGGGGCGTATTTTCCTTGCATGCAAGGCATTCATTGCATGCGTTATGATAGCGCAAAGAACTGTCTGAAGTATGATTGTAGGTTGCTTCAAGTCAAGTATTATTAATTTCATCTCTCAGAAGTTCCGCGCAACTGCATTATTTCCGTGTCTTGACTACATGTGGCGCTGGTGTAGTCTCGCCATCGAATCCACCGTCAAAAAAAAGAGAGAGCAAATGGAGAAGTTAAGGAGGTAAGGAATTCAATCTGAAAATTGCATTCGGTGTCAAACATAGTTCTGAAACCCTCCGCATGATGTCACAACACTTGAACTATCCACGTCCTACCCTCTGTCAACTGTTAGCAGCTTGGAGAAAGTCGGAATGTCCAAGGTAACGTCGAGCGAGAAGCGTGGATCACTCTGGTGAGAAGAGCTCCATTTTCTAGGACTGGCCTTATCGACGGCAGCCAGCCCAAAGCTGTGTGGGAGTTTTTAATTGAGATTCTGTTGCTGTCAATCCATTCAAAGAGTTGCCAATATTTCTGTACCTTGTTCTAATGCAGGGGTAGAAGGTCCTTTTAGTCAGCTGAACTTAGTGAAAATAAAGATGCGTAACAGATTCCACGTTAGAACCGCTTCAAGCTTCACGCCATAAAGCGCTCTTAAAAGTGTTAGGAATACCTCTTATACGTAATTATGAATTCCCTGAAAGTTCTTTGCGTAAGATAGGAACCTCAGCTGCATATTCATATTCCAAGTGCAATAACACAATGAGTCCTCCGTCCTCTACCACAGCAACGACACTAGACGAAGAACCTGAGTCTTTAAGTTTTAAATAATTTAATGGTTCAATATTCCCCCCATGTAGATCTAGTTCTCAAAATTTCATGTAGTGACATTTTATTTTAACCCAATTAGTGACTTCGTGATAGTTAGCAAGATTGAAATTTAGAAGCTGTCCAAGTTCAGTAAAGACAACCGAACATACACTTAGCCTAAACTGAGCAAACAGGTCAATTCAATTTACAGTAATATAGGTTTTCCTGCATAAACAAAAGAAAATAACACAAATATTAAAATTTTCATTCGACTGAACAATTTATAGGCTAATCTAACGAAAACGTTAGGGCATATAAACTGGAATAAAAACGTCATTAAACGCAAGATGTCATTTCATCAAACAAAGAGGGCATTTTCCATATTCCTTAAATCATCTTTATCTGTTTATCCTCCAGGGTCGGTTTTATCCCTCGGACTCAGCGAGGGATCCCAACTCTACCGTCTCGAGGTCAGGGGATACAACTGGGGAGGATGACCAGTACCTCACCCAGGCGGCCTCACCTGCTGTGCTGAACAGGGGCCTTGCAGGAGGATGGGAAGATTGGAAGGGATAGACAAGGAAGAGAGAAGGAAGCGGGCGTGGCCTTAAGTTAAGATACAATCCCGGCATTTGCCTGAGGAAAAGTGGGAAACGACGGAAAACCACTTCCAGAATGGCTGAGGTGGGAATCAAACCCGGGCCTCCGGAGGTGGCAGCTAATTACACTAACCACTACATCATAGAGGCGGACTCCTTAAATCATGCCAAATAAAAATGAAATTAATTTGAAAATACATGCAAGTACCAGGCTATATCACCGTTGCGTCTGAAAATATTGCTAATGTGACAGTGTTGCTGAATAAGTACTAACACGCGGCTCATATACCATTAAGAACGATAATTATTTGATATAAATTCGCACAATATCGAACCTTAGATAACTGAACCTTACAAGCTGAAATATTTCACACGAGTTTTCTGGGCACCACACGATGATTGCAAGAAATGTTCATTTTTCTGGCGATTTTCCTAAAGAGCAATTCAGTAAATTGTGCATATTGCTTACAACTATTCCCACTACATCATCATCTGTAGAACATTATTTCTCGGTCCTAAAGCGAATAAAACCTTTCGTCCGCAATTCTCAAAGTTAGAGTCGTCTCTCTGTATTAGTAATGATGTCTATAGAGAAGAATCATCTTGTTGAGATGAAAGCACGTGAGGAGTTCCGCAGAGACGTCACCAAGGAATTCTGAGAAAAAAATCGCCGGGTCGAGTTCAACCTACATGTAATTAGGAATTTACTAAATACATTGTGCTACTGCATGGTTACTAGTTGCATGCCTCAGTGGGGAATCCAGGATACGCCACTGTATTCTATTCACCTGACCACAATGTATTCACAACGATAGCTTACCTCCAACTGAGCGCGCGAGTCAACACAGCGCCATCTTATAACAGAGTATGCGTGTGACGTCACATATTTAGCATAAATTTTGCCTTACTTTGAAGCGATATTTCATGAAAACTTAGTTTCAGATTTTCAATATTTTCTTACAAAAGGTAGCCTCCTCATTTATCTGTCAATTGAGACTTTAAACATAATCGTAAGTTGAATACTTTCGGTGATATACGCGTTCTACCCAAACACTAAAAGGTCTTAATTTCTTTCCGTGTACCCATTGTCGAGGAACGTAAGTCTACGTTAAGAAAAGTACCCGGACCGGTCAGAAATCGAACCTAGCGCCCTCTGAACATAATGCCTGACCACTGACCATTTATCCAAGGAGCCGGGCTATTTAGCAACAGTGTATATTCTTTCAAAATTCACGTCGTTCAAGATAGAGCAGAGTCTGTCGTTGAGTCCAATTTTAGGACGTCAATAAGCTCATTAGTGACCAATACCAAGAATTATAATCCTGAGAAAAAATGTGGGCTGTGTATTAGGTGAAAATAAACTTCCCAGGAAACTTTAAAGGGAGAAGCAGTGGGAGCTGGGAGTTCATAGACCCTACTACACACTCTTCCCTCGGTCGTGTCAACAACCCCTTAAAGAACTACGAAGCCAATTAGAGCAAGGTCATCCAGGCGATATAGACCGGAGTAACCTGCAATTAAGCCGTATCTTTTCCGTGGATGTAAGCAAAACATTAAATAACCAGTTAATGGGGATGATATTGCAGGGTTTGAACCCCCATCCCGAATAACAAAAAAGTGTAAAATTTTAAACAGCTCATGTGTGTTTTCGAAAATTCAACCTATTCGATCAGAACTACAGTATTATGCAAACACTGCAAATTTAAAGAATTGAATTTAATCTAAAAAATGGTGTCCTCATTAAATATTTCTCTACAAATCTAGTTAACAAATTTGCTGCAATAATTAATGAAAATTTTACATTTCGTTTCTTTGTTTTTAATAAATTATGCACCGTTATTCAATTATTTACGGTATATTCCAGACAAAGTTATTCTTGTCTAATTTTCTTTGCTTCAATCTTTTATTAGCATCGCATAAATACGGAAAATAGTAAATATAGTCTACTTTCATAAAAAACGTAAGTCTTGAAATACATTGACTATATACTTGAATGTTTATAAGCGAAAGAATGACAATATTTTGTCTTCAATGTTTGGCATATTTTTAATGAGTTTATGTGCATCATATTTTAGAAATATTGAAGAACCTGATATTTTAAAAGTTAGGAGCATTTTCCGTAATGTACAGTATAATAAAGAGTTCAAATAACCGAGCAGCTTTATAAACAAGGTACGAAGGTTTTTGTTCTCCATTCTTCAGTGTCCTACTAGACTTTGTTTCCAATAATTGTCGTGCTCATGTTTCTAAATGAAAAATTTATTTTTAATTAGTTCCTGGTGTTCAGTAAAAGAAAATGTGTCACTATTTCGAATTTTCCTTTCAGTAACTGCATTTGCAAAATCTTTACCTGAGTCAGTCGATTGACCCAGAAGCACGAAAATAAAAGTTCGCAAAGAGAACCTTTAGCCCAAGGAAAAGGCAACGAATTCAGAGACATAGAATCCACATGTTAGCTGTATTAACTGCCCTCCGCGGGGTTCCGGTTTCGATTCCCTGTATTGGTGAAAATTAAAGGTTGTCAGGGAAACTAAATGAAATGAAAATGTCGTATGGCTTGTAGTGCCGGTATATCCCAGGACGGGTTCGGCTAGCAAAGGTGCATGTCTTTCTATTTGACTCCCGTAGGCGACCTGCGCGTCGTGATGAGGATGAAATGATGATGAAGACAGCACATACGCCCAACCCCCGTGTCGTGGGAATTAACCAATTAAGGTTAAAATCTCCGACCCGGCCGGGAATCGAACCCGGGACCCTCTTAACCGAAGGCCAGTACGCTGACAGTTCAGCGTCAGGAGAACTGATATGTGTTTACAGCAGCTCATCTCCGTTCGGGGCGTGCCTGAAAAGTGCAACACTTCGGGACAAGGACACTAACTTTGCTTCTAGTTAGTCTAGTTGGTCATCGCAAGTCTCACCATCATATAGATTCGACTACCAGTTAACTTGCTAATTTATTATTAATAAGGATAGTTTGATTATGGCCGCCTAGTGGCCATGATCGATAAAGCCGTCTATATCCTCTGATACCGTGGTTAGTAGGTTCGAGACCAATTGGTCGAAAACATTTCACAATCAGTGTGTTGGCCGGCAGAGTAGGAGAGGTGTCTGTATACAGATTCTAATCACTGGATTGCGTGCCAAAAGCCTGGATTCATTTTCACATCACATGGATTAGGGACATACGACACTGTTGTTTGCGATTCCTCCATCAGGTGAGGATGTTAAGCCTTGAGCAGACCCCCGGTGCTATTCGACAGGAGTAGGCTATGTGTTGGCACCGTGTGTCTCTCTCTCTCTCTCTCTCTCTCTCTCTCTCTCTCTCTCTCTCTCTCTCTCTCTCTCTCTCTCTCTCTCTCTCTCTCTCTCTCTCTCTCTCTCTCTCTCTCTCTCTCTCTCTCTCTCTCTCTCTCTCTCTCTCTCTCTCTCTCTCTCTCTCTCTCTCTCTCTCTCTCTCTCTCTCTCTCTCTCTCTCTCTCTCTCTCTCTCTCTCTCTCTCTCTCTCTCTCTCTCTCTCTCCTCTCTCTCTCTCTCTCTCTCTCTCTCTCTCTCTCTCTCTCTCTCTCTCTATACTATCATATATATCACGTTATTCATTTCATCTCATTAACACCTCTGATGAGGTTGACTTCAGGAAGGGCATCCGGTCGCAAAAAATCGCTACAAAGATTCATCTCACTTAATGCACGACCCCGTAGAGAAACGGGATAAGGGTTGGACATACAATGATAGTTTGATTGTGATCTTGTGATTCACTTATTCTAAAATTAGAAGGCACCCAACAGATACATGAATACATACAATATACAAATAACAGTAAATGATGACCGGCTCCGTGACTAAATGGTTAGCGTGCTGGCCTTTGGCCACAGGGGTCCCGGGTTCGATTCCCGGCAGGGTCGGGAATTTTAACCTTAATTGGTTAATTTCCCTGGCGCGGGGACTGGCTGTATGTATCGTCTTCACCATCATTTTATCCTCATCATGGCGCGCAGGTAGCCTACGGGCGTCAAATCAAAAGACCTGCACCTGGCGAGCCGAACTTGTCCTCGGACACTCCCGGCACTAAAAGCCATACGCCATTTCATTTCATTTCATTTCATTTCAAGAGTAAACGGTAATGCAATACATATTTATTTGGGAATGAATGAAATTGCATATGGCTTTTAGTGCCGGGAGTGTCCGAGGATAAGTTCGGCCCGCAAGATGCAGGTCTTTTGATTTGACACCAGTAGGCGACCCGCGCGTCGTGGTGAGGATGAAGTGATGATGAAGACGACACATACACCCGGCCTCCGTGCCAGCGGAATTAACCGATCATAAATGGTCAACACACTAACCAATTTGAAAAGGAGTCGGACTAGAACCCGGGACCCTTTGAACCACAGGCCTCAACGCTGACCATTCAGCCAATGAGTCGGGCATGTTTGATAAATTTCTAACCTTTGAAATCATTTGAGGACAGACTAGGTAAAGAACAGTCAGGGACTCTGCCACATGGCCGACAGTCCTAAAATAGAGATCAAGATTGATTGATTGATTGATTGATTGATTGAAAAGTATTAATTAAAACAGTACATAATTAGTGAATATACAGTACAATCAGTTGCAAAAAAAGAAATGCGTGCCATAAAATATTATTATTGTGATGATGATGACGATGATGATTATGATGATGATGATGATGATGATGCTTGTTGTTTAAAGGGGCCTAACATCTAGGTCATCAGCAGCCGCCATGAAAAAGTTTTCATTTCGCAGCAAAACTCAGCATTGAAGGTGCTCAAATACGTCAACCTCGTGTCGGTAGATTTCTGGCACGTAAAAGAATCTTTCTTTCTAGCAATCGATTTCGTACTTCCCGGGCTAGCTCCAGGAATTCCGCCCGGTCAGTTGGGTCCCTAAATCTTTGCCATCTTTTCCTGTAAGAATTTTTAATATGGATCAAATACTTGAGGATATCCGGGTACCTTGCCGGTACTGAACCCACGGCCGGACTACATTCGCAGTCATTACCCGGCCAGGAATCGTTTCCAGCGTGGTCCGCACGTTTTAAGGACGATCCAGAAAATTATTATTATTATTAATATTATTATTATTATTATTATTATTATTATTATTCATCTTCGCTAATCGGCCAACTAGGGACCACGATAAGCCTCACTTTACATTCTGGCATTTGTTCATTTTTCGCTTGATCCACATCGCCTTCATTAGCTCACTGTGTTTAGCACGACGTTCTTCTGTCCATTTAGCACCAGTTGCCCGTTTTTCGTCCCGGAAAGTCCCAAAAGTCTTGATGGCTGCTCTGAAAAGATTTCGGTCTTGTGCATCTTCTGCTTGTAGGCCCAGTTCTTTAAGATCTTTCTTGACATTAACGTACCGTACCATGACATTGCCGTTTATGGTTTTGAGTCAAATATTCTGAAGATACGTTTCGTCCATCGAAAGTCGATCATCCGTCGTATATGACCGTAAAAGCGAACTTTGTCTTTACGCATTGTGTCCGTAATCTTCTCTATCTTAGAGTATATTTCTTGCCTGGATTTTCTAATGCAGATGCCATTTTTGTAGTTTGGACCAAGTATGGTGTGTAGGATCTTTCTTTCTATCCTCTCTAAATCCGCAAGCAAACATTTCTCGGACAGGATAAGGCATTCAGATGCATACAGCGATACTGGTTTGATGACAGTGTTGTAGTGACGAATTTTTATGTTCAGGGAAAAGCACTTTTTGTTTTATATGTTGCGGGTGGTTTGGAAAGTGACTTCCATTTTCTTGATTCTTGCTGCTATGGCCTCTTTTTCAAGTCCATTTTGCTGAATCCATTCCCCAAGGTATTTAAATTTACTAACATGGTTTATCGTTCAATATTTGGTGTTTATTTGTGCCGTATCATCTTTGATATTTGACATGACTTCTGTCTTTTGAAAGGAAATTTGCAAACCTGTTTGATCAGCTACTTCCTTCAACACATTGATCTGTTCTGTTGCGCTTTCGAAATCTTCTGTCATAAGGGCTATATCATCAGCGAACGCTAAGCAATCTATTTCCACTCCATTTTCTTTGTCCCAATCCTTACGGGTTTGTAAAGGTTTCTTTCTTTTAACGCCTTTCGCCACTCCCGTATTACCTTCTCAAGTACGCAGTTGAACAAAAGAGTTGATAGGTGATATTTCAGTAACATTACTGAAATGCTTAGCCTCCGTGGCTCAGGCGGCAGTGCGTCGGCCTCTCACCGCTGCATACCGTGGTTCAAATCTCGGTCACTCCATGTGAGATTTGTGCTGGACAATGCGGAGGCGGGACAGGTCTTTCTCCGGGTACTCCGGTTTTCTCTGTCGTCTTTTTTTTTTTTTTTTTTTGCTTTACGTCGCACCGACACAGATATGTCTTATGGCGACGATGGGATGGGAAAGGCCTAGGAAGTGGAAGGAAGCGGCCGTGGCCTTAATTAAGGTACAGCCCCGGCATTTGCCTGGTGTGAAAATGGGAAACCACGGAAAACCATCTTCAGGGCTGCCGACAGTGGGGCTCGAACCCACGATCTCCCGATTACTGGATACTGGCCGCACTTAAGCGACTGCAGCTATCGAGCTCGGTCTGTCGTCTTTAATTCCAGCAATACTTTCCATTCTCATTTCATAGCATCTATCATTCATTAATAAAATCACTTTGGGAGTGGCGACCCCATCGTACTAATAGCCTATATATGATTCATTCATTTCATTCTTGACCCGGTCAATGACTGGAAAACAGGTTGTAGGTTTTCATTTACTGAAATGCTTCTAATGCCTGTAAGTATCTACCTTTGCAAAATTCAAAATATTGTAAGAGTTAAAATCAAATAAATTTCTACACAGTTTTTTAAAATTCATAACGCTATAAATGCAAGTTGTAGATCAATGAAATTTACATATAGGCCTAATATGTAAACACAAACAAATTATTACATTAAGAAATATACATTCATATGGCCTTTCTTAAACTTTATCAGTAATAATAGTGTTATTGGCTTTACGTCTCACTAACTACTTTTACGGTTTACAGAGACGCCGAAGTGCCAGAATTTAGTCCCGCAGGAGTTTTTTTTACGTGCCAGTAAATCTACCGACACGAGGCTGACGTATTTGAACACCTTCAAGTACCACTGGACTGAGCCAGGATCGAACCTGCCAAGTTGGGGTCAGAAGGCCAGCGCCTCAACCGTCTGAGCTACTCAGCCCGGCAAACTTTAACATGACATACAGTATAGTAAACATATAGAAATATTTCCATGTTACCGAAGCGCTAGAGGATTTTTTCAAATGTATCAGACTTGTAATCATCCTTAATAATTATAGTGAATAAATGTTAGTTACCTCGACTTTTAAAGAAATGATAGAACGTTTTGTGGACTGACTTTCCTACTTCACTAACTGGGCAGCGCCCACTAGAATGCTATGGACTGACTTTCCAACTTCACTCATTGGGCTGTAAAATGTACAGCACCAAAACTATGAAAAGATTTTTATTCTTTAAAATCTATTCACACACACACACACACACACACACACACACACACACACACACACACACACACACACACACTATGGCACTACAGCCCTTGAAGGACCTTGGCGTACCAAGCGACCGCTGCTCAGCCCGAAGGCCTGCAGATTACGAGGTGTCGTGTGGTCAGCACGACGACTCCTCTTGGCCGTTATTCTTGGTTTTCGAGACCGGGACCGCTATCTCACCGTCTGATAGCTCCTCAATTCCAATCACATAGGCTGAGTGGACCTCGAACCAGCCCTCAGGTACAGGTAAAAATCCCTGACCTGACCGGGAATCGAACCCAGTGCCTCCGAGTAACAGGCACGCACGCAACCCCTACACCACGGGGCCGGCCTTTAAAATCTATTTAATATCCTAAAATACAATTTTTATTTGCCCCCGTAGGTGTTGGTTTTTGGAAGCCCCTCTCCCCCCCCCCACCGGTCCTCCGAAAAAATCTTCTCACCCCAGCCGAAAAAGAAGATCCTGGGTACAGCCTTGACGTAGAGCATGTCGTACTACTCTTCGTCATTGGCTACGGTGTTCAACCAGTCGAGTTGCTTTCTCCAGGTCGGTGTTGACCAGAGTTTCTACTAAGTTAGTCCAACGTGTTGGGGTCCAACTCGTTGGCTGAACGGTTAAAGTACTGGTTGTCATCATCATTTTATCCTCATCACGACGTGCAGGTCGCCTACGGGAGTCAAATAGAAAGACCTGCACCTGGCGAGCCGAACCCGTCCTGGGATATCCCGGCACTAAAAAGCCACACGACATTTCATTTTTTTCCAACGGGGTTAGTGGCCTAACGCGTCGTCATCCTGTCCGATTCACTGAGTGTACTGACCACTTTATCAACTCCAATATTGTGTCGAAAACCCAGGGTTCATATCATCAACATACTAAAGAAAATCAATCAACTGACCAACATGGCTATCGTGTCATTTTTCTATGGATACCAGCCCACAGCGGAATCACCCATAACGAATATGTGGGCAAACTCGCCAAACAAGTGGCAACCTCTGAGATGTACCTTGAATCCACTGGACCTAATTTCCAGGGCTAAACGGTGAGCATATTATATACGAAATGGAGAATAGAATATATCCAAACAACAGCGTGGACGTTGTTATTCCCAGATACAGCCTCATCCACCGTCGAAGGCATTGTTCTTTAAATGGAATTCGAACAGGCGATACATCACATCCATCATCAGAATTAGACTCAATCATGATAGCTTCCGCTGTCATCTATTTCGAATTGGTGTTGCCGAAACCCCGTATTGTACATGTGACAGAGAGTCGTTGGAGAATCCAGAACATACATATTTTTTCAGTGCAACCATTTTATTTCCCAGCAACAAACACTTCTAAGGACAATAGTAGAATCATACGAACCGCTACCAACCAGAATGTCAACTTTGCTCGCCACAAAATGCGCCGCGGTGTACTCCGCTAAACATAATTTTTTAATCCATGAACATTTCTCACATTACCTCATCAACAACGAGAAGTCATTTTGAACATTTTATTTATTTGTGTTCATTTTCAGTGTATTTTACTGTGTTTTAGAAAATGTATCTGAGCTGGCTGTATGGCCATCCCCAGGCCGAAAGTCATAATTTTTTTAACGCGTCATCACTACGCATTGTACTTCCACTGGACCTACATATTCTCCGTGGGGGGAGGGGCGGGGTGAAAATTAAATGATCAAAGAGTGCAAGGATCCTTTTGTGTATCAGAGAGCACTATCTTCCGCGAGGTCAGATGCGTTAGGTCTGTGTGCTGTCCATGCAATGCATTCATCGCCAGCACCACATCTCAAATGCTGCGATACGGTGGCGTCAACGGTGTGTGAATTCGATGTCTCTGATGCTTAGAACATAACACCGCGCTGTTGGCATGATTGATTTTTGTCGCATAGTTTATTGAAGTGCTTCACTATCTTTCGGTCAGCTTCTCTCAGTTCTTTGTATCAATACTGTATATCTGCAACACACAGTCGCCATCATTGTTATAGCCTACGATCTGATTCACTATCTCATGTCTGCTATTTCACGTACATGCTTCGGGCACCGGATTTTCGTTCTCCGGGAAACGTCAGATTAGACTTGCAGACAAGTTCCTGGAAGTAGTGGAGACGTTCAAATACCCGGGGAGTAAATTAATGGAGAATGCTCGACTGGATGGTGAAATTAATAATTAATAAGAGGATTCAAGCTGGAAGCTGTTTCTATCATAAAGTAAGAACCATGTTATGGGACAAAGTTGTGCCAATGAAAGCAAATGAAACTATGGACAAGATGGTTTGGGTGCATAAAGCGAATGAGTGATGAAAGAATGCCCAAAATGGTGATGGCGATGGAAACGCAAATGCAAGAAAGGAGAGGCTGCGGACGACTACGATTGAGATGGAAGGACACAATCCAACGCAGTATTAAAGAAAGAAACCTGGACTGGAACACAGTGTTGGAGGAGGAGTGGTGGAAGACCGAACAAAGTGGAGAGGAACCATATTTGCCCCTACCCGGCTACAGCTGGATAATGGGAAATGATGATGATGGTGATTAACACAATGATGATGATGATGATGATGATGGTGGTGGAGGACGCCATAAGCAACGATATTAACAGTCCGAATGAGGCCGAAGAAACTCGATTATAGCTTTCCGTAATTACTCATCACTCTTTTGTTGTGATTTGAAATAGTTTATTCCGTTATTAAAATATCTCTACAAAAGCCAGAAACATACTTTCCTTAGCATGTAAATGACTAGGGAAAGGATATTTAGGCACTGGTAGGTTAGAATGCAAACGTATTTGAACAAGGCGCTCTACAATTATATAAGTCAGTTGCTTACATTTTAGGGGTTTTGGTAGTTCAGATCGCTAATATTTTTGCAAATCTCAGTGCAAAACTGTTGTGCGGGTAGAAAATATTTGCGCTTGGTTAAATACATAGTTCAACAAAATTAGGGGAACATGTTTTTGAACGTATGCCATGCTCCACAAAACTATACCTCGCATCCAGGTATATTACCAACTAAACAGTTATTCTTTACCGTTGAAGTTTACAAAAGAACATCGATGGATTCAAATCCATTTTCAGAATACAAACGGAAATGTCCAAATAGGGGCGAAAACAAAGTGATAACAGTCCTCCAGGGTGGATTTTTATCACAGTTGGAGAGCTTCAGTATGGTGTATGTCCTCCACGAGCATTTATCACAGCTTGGCTCCTACGTGGCATACTCCGTATAAGTCGACGGAGGTCACATTGCGGTATCAGGTCCCATTCTTCAATGAGAGCCTGTTCGAGATTTTAAAGAGACTGTGGTGAACAGGACGCCCATGAACACTTCTGTCAAGCCTATCTCACACATGCTAGATGGGATTAAGGTCGGGGCTCACTGCTGGCTATTCCATTTCTTGAATGTCCAGTTCTCGCAAGATAGCTCTGTTGATGCGCGCTGCATGAGCCCTGTCATTGTCGTGCATGAGTACGAAATCAGGACCAGCACCGTATGCAGCAACCAACACATGCTGTTGCAGTATCTGCTCGAGACGTACCCCGCAGCGGTAAGATTACAACGGACGACGACAAGATCCGTAAGGCCATCAATACTGATGCCGCCCCCCCCCCCACACACACACCATCACAGAAACTTGTCCGAATTGGTCGCCTTCCTGGACAACATTTGGCATGTAATGCTCACCACGAGGTCTCCATACACGTTGACATCCATTACGCTGTGTCAGGGAAAATCTGGACTCGTCCGTGAACAACACAGGTTTCCATTGGCGAAGTTGCCATTTGACGTGGGTACGGGTAAACAGAAGGCGAGCTGCGCCATGCTGCTGAGTTAAACGGAGCACTCGATCAGGACGTCTGGGTCGTAAGGACGCTTCTCTTAGCCAGTTCCTTACTGTCTTGACAGGCTCCGTGACTCCAATGACCCTACTGAGGTTTTGTTGCAGTTCTCTGGCATTTGCTGAACGACGCCGCAACGCACAAATGGTCAGATATTGGTCATCCTGTGGGGTTGTCATGCATCCACGACCTTGTCCAAACCTCCTTGTGAACTGGCCTCCTCGTTGTAGCGAATCCACAAGCGTTGAATAACTGACGGAGAGACATTGAGATCCACAGCAACACGCCGAAAAGTCCATCCTTCCTGGATCAAAGTGACGGCCTTTGCGACTTGAACCTCGTTAAGGTGTCTCATGGGATTTGCTAGTTTACGTACAACGTGCTCAAATAACCGCAGTAGTCTGTGTACCTAACAACGATACACGGACGCACCGGTATTCACTTTGTTTCGAGGGGTCACCTGAGAGTTTAATGCATGGCTACGCCTACAGATGGAGTGTAACTTCGATTTGACATACCCTAAGTAGCTAAGGTCCCAAGGTATGCTGTACGACCATTGAAACCACATTTACCAAATTAAAGTTTACATACCACACGTTAGAAAACATGTTCCCCTGCTTTTTTTATGTATGTACGTCTGCATTCTAAGTTACTCTTGCCTAAAATTCCCTTCCCTATAAATGACTACGAGGAAATACAATATGTTTCCCAAGGTTAAGCGAGTTTGGCCCCACTATGCAGCGTGCACTGCCGGTGGTACAGATGCGTCGTTCTCAGACGCCACCACGTACAACTATTTTCTATGTCTCCACCTTGTCATCAATTTCTCAGGAATTAAGTTCTCGTTATACAGCTACGGGAGGAGTCGTACTGTATGACGTGACAATCGGACGTGCCAAGATGCAATAATATGGGGCGTACAATGGCGAGGAAAATTTCGAGGAATATTTCCCGGAACCGTCAATGGGGGTGGTGTTTGAGTCATCTGTCCATAGACTGTTTTGATGCAGCCCTCCATGCCGCCCTATCGTGTGCAAACCTTTTCATTTGTACGTAACTATTGCAACGTACATCTGTTCTAACCTGCTTGTCATATCCATACGTTGGTCTGTCCGTGCCGTTCTTACCGCCTACACTTCCATCAAAGACAAATTGAACAAATCCTGGGTGTCTTACGATGTTTCCTATCATTCTATCTCTTATTCTCGGCAAATTTAGCCTAATCGTTCTCCCCTCACCAAATCTATTGAGCACCTTGTCATTCGTGATGCGATCTGTCCATGACACCTTCAGCACTCTTCTGTAACACATTTCCAAAGCTCCTACTCTCTTTCTTTCTGAGCTAGTTATCGCCCATCAACAACGACGGGAAAACTTGACGAGTGTACAAATCTCTGCAGTTTTTCAGACTGTGGTAATGAACGCGAAGTGAAAATGTTTGTAAAGAGAACTGAACTTTCTTGTACGGTAGCTTTGATGAGAAATGAAAAAAAAAAAAACACATCGCTTGAACACCACCAGTGAAACATGCCCGACGTTCCTGTAGACCAGACGTGCTTACGCTGGACATTTCGGCCCGCGGGTGCCCAGGCGATAAGCATATGCTATTCAGCCAGTGACGTTGTGGTTACATCATAAGCCGTGGAGGATGGGCGAAGCACGGTAGCTAAAGAGAGACAGTAGGCGTCACGCGCAACACGCCAGGAGCGTGTGACGTCAGTGGACCCTAGTCTGCCAGGCGCTGTAACTTAACTGCACAAGTCAGTGCACAAGTACGTTTATGTTGTAATATAATATTTTCACATGATATCACTAATATATTGCATAAAACTATTATTTTTATTATTTTGTTTGTGTGCTTTCGTAAATATTGCAGATACTTTTAAATCCAGAATAGTGAGACCTCCTGCTAATATGTTTAAAAATCATTTTAAATGTTCCAGTATACCGGAAATTGTAGTATTTACAGTATCGGATTACCTGAAAGAATTTAAAATAAGTACCCTATACAGGTACAGATTAAATAAATCAAAGGTTAACAATCAAGAAATAATATTAACCGATAAAGTCTAAATAAAATACAAAAGATTAAATACTGCATGTTACTTTTTCTGAAAATGGTAAATACTGTACTAACATTATTGCTTCTTTTATTACTAACAAACATTAATAAGAAGAATAAGAATAAGAATAATAAGAATAAGAATATTGAATATCAAGTACAGAATGAAGCCCTATTTCATATTATAATCACAAAACATTTCAAAACAAAATATTAACAGTTCAATTTGTTAAAGATAACAACAATAATAAATCTATATAATAAAAATAGCATCACTATTAATTTTGGCGTACCTTTCAGGACTTAATTTTGTTCATCTTCGATTTTTTCCGTGCAGCCCCAGCGTGCGCATCCGTAGTCCGGCTTTCATTCACTGACCTCTTGAGTCATCTCTTATTTTTCATTCTATTAACTGTTCCTTTTTTCAACAAGCGCTTAGTGGAAAGGCCTAACAGTTCAGATTGCAAATCTTTTTCAAAATCAGAGGACAAAAAATGTTCGGAGCATATACTTGCTATTTTTGAGTTAAAAGCGTCTTTTGTTTTACAAAGAATGTACCCATTGTTTGAGTGGAGTTGGGTCTTTTGGGAATCTATCAAAGGACAACTTAAGATTCTTTGCGTTGTTACGATAGTTTGTACAGCCTGCAACCGCACAACAAGGCATTTTAACAGCACAAACACGACATATACCCTGGAATTCACTTCATTCACGAACGATATGCACAAGTTCATGACTTTCAAAACATTCGCAAGTCTCGAAAGTAATAAATAATTAAAGAAACAATGTGCAGACCGCAGACGAACAGCAATGCACCGCACTTCACTGCTTAGAATGAAAACACCGACACCAAAGAATATATAGACTTATATTAACGCGCCAAACAATGCGTAGTGTAATGGGAGGGACGGTCCAGTGACGTCACGACCACAGCAGTCTACGGCGCATCCGTCTCGTGACACCTACCGTCTCTCTTCTAGCTACCGTGGGGCGAAGTTCTCCCAGTCACTCTCGATCACTTAGGCGATACAAGAGTTTGAAATGGAGGCAGAAAATAATGAAAGAAGGAGGGCAGAAATCCACGTCTTTTTCAATTTACGTTGTAAGAACTAAATTATTTATGTTCATTGCACTTTATGTATTTTGAACCGAGCTCGATAGCTGCAGTCGCTTAAGTGCGGCCAGTATACAGTATTCGGGAGATAGTAGGTTCGAACCCCACTGTCGGCAGCCCTGAAAATGGTTTTCCGTGGTTTCCCATTTTCACACCAGACAAATGCTGGAGCTGTACCTTAATTAAGGCCACGGCCGCTTCCTTCCCACTCCTAGCCCTTTCCTGTCCCGTCGTCGCCATATGACCTATCTGTGTCGGTGCGACGTAAAGCAACTAGCAAAAAAGTATGTATTTTGATCAAATACAATAAAGAGTCCTATAACGTCAAATGCTTGTCTAATGTACGTAATGAATTATAATTTTCACTATTTAATTTTAAGACGTGCTTTAGAAGCATGTCTAATATAATACGAAGATAAGGTGGATAAACTATGGCTTGTGGTTGCTTGGCTTATCTTGGCTTATATGATGAACTCACCAAAAATACAATCATGCTTACTGGAAATAACATCAGTTAGGTTATTTATTTGAAGGCATATTGTACATCAATTTGGTAGATACATTCACCTTTTTGTTGTACATTAATCATGGATAGTAAATATCTATGTCCCCACTCTATATGAAACTCTCTCGCCTGATAAGTTTTAAATAGACTACCATTTACAAATTCAGTGAATAGGTAAATTCAAACAACACAAAAACACTATGCAAAATCAAACAGTAAACTTGTTGAATTATGTAAATAGATTACTTTTTGCTGAATGAATAAAGGGAATTTTACGTCTTAAGAAATATAAATCGAAAAATCGCAGCTTGTACGCTTAAAACTGTAACACACAAATTATAAAGTATTAGTTTTCTTTGAATGTATAAGTATAAGAAAATAAAGCTGACTGTTTACATCGAGCGCAGTATAAATCAAACCGGAATATACTGAAACGTTCGGTTTTATTGCGATTATAGCGTTTTGTTCTTAAACACTGTACCGCATTCAGCATTTCGCTGAGTAGTGATGGAGAGTTTCGTATTGATAATCGAAGGTCACTGTTCCCTTCCCTGTAAAGTGCGTTCGCTCTGACGTATGCATGCCACGTAAGCTGCCCGCATTTACGTCACGCCAGCTCGGCCGCACTGGGTCAGCCTCAACGAACGCCCAGCTGAGCACCTCTGCTGTAGACCGTCATGTCATACTGGTGCAAAGTAAAGCCTTTTCGGTACAGGCCATGAAGGTCCTTGGAGAAGTTGAAGATGAAGATAAAGGCTTTCACTACCAGTAACCTCGCCACTTGGTGGGAGAGAGTGATTTCATGCTCGGCCATAATCTCGTTCAATACCCCCATATCTACTAATTCTGTTGACATTTGGCCGGTTCAGATTTTAGTGGACATGCTTTGGGCACCGGATTTTCGTTCTGCGGTGGGCGACAGCAGCGACGACAATGGCAGTCCGAACAAGTCCTTTTTGTACTCATTTCCTGTACAGACCGAGTAAATCTCAAGGCCTTGTACCACTCTGGAAGTGGAAATCTCGTTTCTGAATATTTCGACTTCCTTGCGAGGACTCGAACCCAATCCTATCGGATGAGCCGAGTAGGCGGTAAAGCATCGAATATTGACTGTCAGCGCTGTTAAAAGTACCTGCTCACTTAGTCAACCTCCTGTTGGTAGACTTACCAGCTCCTAGAAGAAGCAGTGCGAGACAAAATTTCAGCATCTCTAAACCCGCAAAAGTACTTAGTGTGGCATAATACCAATAATATGATGTCTTTTTTAATGTCCGCCTCTGCGGTGTAGTGGAAAGTGTGATTAGCTGCCACCCTCGGAGACCCGCGTTCGATTCCAGGCTCTGCCACGAAATTGGAAAAGTTGTACAAGAACTCGAACGGGGTCCACTCATACTCGGAAGGTCAACTGAGTAGAGATGGGTTCGATTCCCACCTCAGCCGTCCTCGAAATAGTTTTCCGTGGTTTCCCACTTCTCCTTCAGGCAATTACTGGATAGTACCTCACTTAAGGCCACTGTCGCTTCCTTCCCTCTTCCTTGTCTATCCCTTTCGATCTTCCCATCCCCCACAAGGCCTCTGTTCAGCATAGCAGTTGAGGCGGTCTGGCCGAGGTACTGGTCCTGTATTCCCCGACCCAAAGTCTCACGTTTCAGGACACTGACCTCGAGGCGGTAGAGATGGAATCCTTCGCTGAGGCCGAGGGAAAAGCCAACCCTGGAGGGCAAACAGATTAAGAAAGAAAGAATCAAGTCTATTTGAATAAGTTGAGCTATATTTTATACAATTCATACTTATAAAACGAATGATTTTGTTTAAAAACCTTCTTTATTTCATTTCGTTTCCTTTATCACTCACTGTATTTTTACTCCCTTGTTAAAACAATTTACTCAGGGAAGGCATTAGGAATACAAAGTTGAAAATATTGTCTTAAATATCCCGCTGAGTACTGAACTGTTTTGTATTTTCCCAGTAGTATAATGTATAGAAACTGTGTGAGAAAAAATGAGATCGAATAAATATTTCTACTACAAAGGGTAGCCAGCAGAATAACTCAAAGTTGTTAAAAGAGAAAACAAAAATGTGCAAGAGAGAAAATAACACTCTCAAGAGCAGCTGGTTGGAGATAAAATAAATGGTTTGGAACAGAGGTAGGAGTCCTTTAAAAACAGGTAAAAGAAACATTAACAACGGATGTTAAAATACAGCACTCCTCTGACATAGAAGAGAACTGCAATAATGGCCCAAAACAATACTAAATAATGTGAAATTGTTTTCCAGGAACAACTGTATCCCCGTAACGTGTTTTATTAAAAACAGCAGTTTATACCTTTACAGAGACAGCCATGGGCATAAACGTCAGAGTAGCACACATAACTTTACTAAGGAGAGAGTCCTTTCTTTCTTTTAATACGCGAACACCCTCAATGTGGGAGTCAGTCCAAAAGAAATGTGTTGCGTTATGTTTCCAGGCAGAATGTACTTTACTACCATTTCGGCACTAGCCTTTTCATCAGCTCACTTAAAGACTGATATGAAACTAGAAGACTATCACGTTGCAACCCAGTACTTTCCAGCTTCCCGAATGATATTGGGGCCGATGACCTTCGATGTTAGGCCCCTTTAAACAACAAGCATCATCATCATCATCATCGAATGATATTATGAAACCCGGTAGGCGATTTGACCTTGAGCCACATCTTCGCAACTCGGTATCCCAGCAACTATTGGTTGTACAGGGCTGGAAACAGTCAAGCTGATTAAATGTAGCTCATTTGAGTGTTTCGACGTGAAGAAGAAACTTTTTGGTCTCTTAGGACACCATGAGGAGCCGTTTTGGAGATACGGAGTCCGTGGTATGTCACATGCACCCTCGGGCTTGAAATATCTGGAATTGTGTTGGTGTTGGAGCACATTTCTTTTGGAATCTGGTATTTCTCCTGCCATTTTCCTCAGTTCCACAGTTCAAACCACCTGTCATCTAAGTGGTGAGGAACGGGAATTGTCAGTTGGAACGTTTCATTTCCCTGGCACTTTCCTTCAACAGACCTGTCATTAGAATGGATCATCATGGTTACTTTTTGGATTATTCTGTTTCCTGGCAATAATATTATGTGGTCTGGCTCAAGAAGCGTACAAACTAAGTAGGATTTCTTCTTCCTAGTATTGCGCACAGTGGACAGATTATAATACATTAGGGTACTGTAAACCTTAAACATATTACTACTATGATGAACATGGCGGGTACAGCACGTAAACCTGAATAAGGCAAAATTCATATACGCGCCATCAGTATTGTGAAAAAACCTAACTTGCGAGAACTACGGCAGAACTATAGAAGTAGTTTTGTTAATTTTGATCCCTATATAATATCACTGTTTCTACCAACAGAACAAAGATGACCTAGCCCACCATAGCTCAATTGGTAGAGAAACCGACTCGAAATCGCGAGGTTGTGGGTTCGGAACCCACTGGTGTCTGGTTGGCCATTTTTGTTCTGTACTTAACATCTCTTCAACACGTACTAAATGTACGTAGCACGACCTAATAGGTTGAAAGTCGGTTTCGATTACAATGCGGTCGTGAAAATTCAATATTCAATAATAATAATAATAATAATAATAATAATAATGCCAGGCTGAATGGATCAGACGGTTGAGGCGCTGGCCTTCTGACCCCAACTTGGCAGGTTCGATCCTGGCTCAATTCGGTGGTATTCGAAGGTGCTCAAATACGCGAGCCTCGTAAATGAACTCCTGCGGGACAAAATTCCGGCACCTCGGCGTCTCCAAAAACCGTAAAAGTAGTTAGTGAGACATAAGCAAATAGCATTAATAATAATAATAATAATAATAATAATAATAATAATAATAATAATAATTGTTACGGGATTTCCGTGGTTTACAGAGGTGTAAGAAGCGGCTGTGGTGAATGATTGGACGAGGAATTAACTAGAGCATAACTTAACACAAGAAATTCCTTTTTTAATTTAAAATTTGATAAATAGAAAACCTGAATAAAAAATAACAATATTATGATAAGCGTCAGCTTCAACAACAATAACTCAAAGTCCAAAAATCAGGTAGGCCTACAACTTGCGAAAATTACAAATACCAATTTCCACAGAATAGAGCGGGATTGCTCTTGGCAGGTACAAAATTTCATAACAGCTAGAAAGCTCCAGGTAAATACCCTTTGTAAGGAGTCTGCGCTTAAAACTCTATCATCCTCCAGGCTCTCAGAGGCATCAGTTTATAATTGCGCTCTTCCAACCTATCGGTTTCTCTAAATTTAAAACTTCACACAAGTTAGTCCCAAGGTGGGCTTGTCAATTGCTCAACAGTTCATAACCTTCTATCCCTCAAGGGACTTCACACCAGACTTAATTCTACACACCACAATACATGTACAGGGGCATTTTTGCCGATTCTAAAGGGCCTTAAAGACAAAAGAGAAGGTTGGTTGTAACTGACCATAAACAATATGCGAAACACTTGCACTCCTTCTAGAAAAACTTAAAACCCTAAGTGGGCTTATGATGGTGGTGGTGGTGGTGATTATTGTTTTAAGAGCAAGTACAACTAGGCAACTATCCTCTATATAACACTAATCAGAGGGAAAAAATGGAAGGGGTCCGACACTTCGAGAAATTAAGGTATCGGCCAAAGAAAGAGAAGGGCCACGAAGGGCATGAAAATGAAAGACTCCCTAGCCCTTGCAAACCTAAAAGCGTCGGGGTCAGAAAAGAACAAGAGTTGACCAAGAGAGGTCGGATAGGATAGATGAAAGTGAGGAGCCTGGCACAAGTAAGTGAAAGCAATGCCAGGACTCAGCTGAGAGCCCCGTGGTCGCCAACCCACGCTCCAAAGTTCAGAGCCCCTGGGGCCTCTTTTAGTCGCCTCTTACGACAGGCAGGGGATACCGTGGGTGTTATTCTACCGCCCCCACCCACAGGGGGAGTGGGCTTATGAGCCAATGATACAGAGACTAAGCATATTCCACAGCGAGGTGACTACAGTAAATGAGAAACGTTAAATACAAAAAGAGTTTTAAGAATGTTAAAGGTTTAGAAACTTTAGTCACCCCATACGAAGCTGAATGGGAATCAACAGACGGTATTCACTCTTTGTTCCCTTACATTACAGATTTCCCAGTATGGAATAGAACAGAGTCCTCAGACTGGCCGAAATTACTACATTTAAGCCACCAGATTTAGAAATGTACATGAAATAAAAGAGGTTGAAACATTCCCCTCAAGCTATCTGCAGGAGCTACCACATGTTTATAAAAATTCTGCCATTAACTTGAGTTGCTGGGCTTTCCGAACACCGCCCGTGGCCCCTGCCCCCCCCCCTCCTTAGTACACGCCGCATTCAATAAATTGGAGCAAGAAGACTACAATACAGCCCTAAAGCGGTCAGCTTTTAAAGCATTTTTGAGGGGGAGATTCCAGAACTCTTTACTGATAGGCTGGATTCCTGTACACAACCCCGATTTTAATTGGCTAGAGAAAATATTTACAAAATCCTGATAGGTTGGTTGATATTGGAGAAGGAACCAGCAGAATTGTAGACAACTTCGACACTTGAACAAAACAGTCTTCAAATAACTAAGGTTATTCAACTGTGAAATTACACATTTCTTAATAAATTAGATTTCGACCTGCTAGGGGGAGCAATTAAACCTGTGTTAGAGACATCTAACGGTTGAAAATCGAAGTATCTTGTATAACATCAGTTCAAGTTCTATTACATAGAATACAGACCCACGGTGTTCCACACATAAGGGTACTACTCACAAGCAACGCAGTCCCATGGTGTCCATCACATAGTGGGACTAAACATGGGCGCCGGTATTCCCGTGCTGTTCTTCATTTAGTGGAACTAATCACAGGCCACGTATACTCATGGTGACGCTCGCATAGTGGTACTGATCATAGGTAATATAGACCCATGGTGTATCACATTATGGTAATACCACAGGCAACACATACGCACCGTGTTCCTCACATAATAGTACTATTTTCAGGTAAGGCAAACCCATGGTTTTCCTCACACAGCGGTACTGATCACGGGCGCCAGCCAAACCCGTGGTGTTTCTTACATAGTTGTACTAATCACAGGCAACGTAGACACATTGTGTTTCTCATAATGTGGTACCACTCATACGTAACGCAGGCCCATTCTGAACACAGTAGAATCGACTGGTGGAATACATACGATGACACATCACAAGCAACACCCAGACCCGTAGTGTTCCTCGCATAATGGCACTGTACCTATGTAACGTAGACCCATGGTGTTCCGCACTCAATGGTACTAATCACAAGAACTCTCATGGTTCCAATGTCATCATACCTTCGTCGCCCCTTTTAGTCGCCTCTTTCTCGTTTAAGGCGAATGCAGGGTGGGCAAAATGAAACTATAAGACTGGCGCGGAATTGTCCCTTGTTAATGAACTTGACAACTGCCCATCACAGGAAATGCTGGAAACCGTGATTTCGATGCACCAATCAGTTGCTGTCACATGTCTGCGGATGCGCATCTCCCCCATGCTGTGTCCCGAGTGCGTCGCTGTGTAATTATGTGTGTGTGAGTGAGAAGAGCAGACGTGTTTAGTGACCAGTTGAATGCAACACAAAATTGTGCTCTTCATCGTTGAGTGTTGCGTTAAGTACGATTCGTAGAAAAACTGTGCGGAACTGATTGTGCAAGAGTTTAAGACAAGGAAGTGTTTTCGCAAAACTCCAACAAAGCCTGCAATGCAAAACTTAGTGGCAAAATGGCGCGAAACGGATTCTGTTGCGAATAAAAACCGTAACTATCCGAAAAGAGTTCGAACACCAGAAAACATTGGTCGAGTGAAGGAATGCCTGGAACGAAGAAGAGTCCCAAGGAAACTTTCGCACGCTGAGCATGCGGGAGATGCGCACGTGCAGACATGTGACAGCAACTGATTGGTGCATCGAAATCACGGTTTCCTGCATTTCCTGTGACGGGCAGTTCTCCTGTTCATTAACAAGGGACAATTCCGCGTCAGGCTTATAAATATTTTCCCGGGCCACTTTTATTTTGCCCACCCGGCAGATTGATAAAATTAAATCATAGTAAAGAAGTAACCATTTTAATAACGTAATAATTAAATACGACAGGTTTTTTAACGTCCTTTCTCCTTCTTAGCCTTTTACAAATTACCCAGCGTCGGCACGTCATATGAATTTAGCCTAATTTTACCCCCGGATACTTTTCTTGATACCAACCCTATGTGGAAGGATGCATTTACTATTATTTGTTTCTCCAGTGGTTCACTGAACTTGTGTGTTAATATAGGCACAAATACCGTGCCCCTGAGGTAGAGTAATTAATCAGGCGTGGTTAAAACTCCCGACCCCGCTAGGGATCGAACCCGGGACCCTCTGAACTGAAGGCCACAATGCTGACCATTCAGCCAAAGATTCGGACGAACTGATTGCCTCTACATTCCTTAATTTGCAACTATTTCTCTGTTCCCGTTACACATTTCTTACCTTTAAATCATTCAAAAATCAGTATATTCATCATTTCAATTGTATCCCTCTGATTGTCCTAGCTGTCTGGCCGAGTCAATTGATCTCGTACATATTCTATACTTCTCCATTCGCCTCACAAGACCCTATTACCAAAGCCGCATTCGTACAGCTTCATCCATTGGGCTCATTCCTATCTTAACCTTGGTTTCCTCATCCGGCCATTGTTTCCATCTGTTTTCGTACCAACCAGTTCCTTAGCAAGTCTCATACCAAGAAGTGAAAAAGTTGTCAAAAAATTCTAATAAGAAATGGTCACAGATCCCAGGAAGCTAATGCTGGAGGTTGATATGATCTTACTTGTTTCGTTAGGTGTGTCCTTGGTTATTCTGAAACAAAGAAAGAGTTTTCTAAATTAATATTAATATTTTTATAACTATCACTATTAAAATGTAAATCTAACAGTAGAAAACTTCGTAATATAGGTTACTAATCTTAATGTACATACAAAACAATATCATTCATTCAATACAATACACAATACAATTAGCCCAGTGATGCAACTAAATTTGTTCTTAATAACAGTTACGATATCTCTTGGCTCCATTGTAAACTATTCCATTCTTAGGTCTATGGCGGTGTGTATAACTTTACTTGTTCGATGCTATTATTTGTATACGCATTGCTCGCTTATGTATTTATTTGTTTATTTTTTCATTATCTATGACAACAGCAGCAGTCAGACTTTTTTATTTACGCCACATCGACTGACTATCCCTTTCTTTCTTTCTTTTCTTACCGAGAGAGTGGCTGCGGAGTTTGGGTAAGGTAGCCGTCAGCTTGCATTTGGGAGATAGCGGATTCGAACCCCACTGTCGGCAGCTCTGAAGCTGGGTTTCCTTTTTCACACCAGACAGATGCTGAGGTTGTACCTTAATTAAGGCCAGGGTCACTTCCTTCTCATTCCTAGCCCTTTCCTATCCCATCGGGCAAAGAAAGATACTGATTACGAATGGGGTGAAAATGAAAGACTCCCCAGGCCTAGAAAAACCTAATGCCGTCGAGGTCGGGAAAGAAAACGAGTTGACCAAGGGAGGTCAGACAGGATAGGTGAAAGTGAGGAACTGGTACGAGTAAGTGAAACCAATGTCAGGACTCACATAAGGGCTCCGAGGTCACCAACCTACGTTCCCAAGCTAAGAACCCCTGGTACCCGTTTAAGTCGCTTCTTACGACAGGCAGGGAATACCGTAGATGTTACTCTAACGCTACCGCCCTCACCCACAGGGATATCCTATAACAATAGGTCATGATAAAATAGATCAGGACAGTTAAAGTGAGGATCGGAACCAACCTTATCACTCGTAATATCCATGCAGATTCAAATGAGGCAAATAATGTACCTATGTATTGTTGTTGACAATGTCTCCCACAACATGTTAAATCACAGTAATGTTGTGAAACTCACCCTTTGGGCGTCTAGTGGCCATGCAACGCAAATGCCCACCAAAAACCGAATGTCGAATTTGTGCTTGAATAAAATATATTCTGCCCTTGCTCTAGTCTTTACACTGTACTACGTAGGCCTACTGTATCTCCTGATATGGGCTAGAGCAATTTTGTTACTTTCATTGATCGGTTTCAGTCCCATCCTTAGCTTTGACGATATGAAAGTGACTGAGGTATGACCGGTGCTAATAACAGTAATATTAATATGTATTTATTTATTTATTTATTTACTTCAGTAAGAAGCTATAACTTGACATAATTGTGTAAAGTAATGTAATAAGTATTATAAAATAACAATTGAGTAATTCCGTCACTAAAGGAAAAAAATAATGAATCTTCGCCCAGAATCGCGCAACAGTAACCGCATTTTCTTCAACCTTTAATAACTCTTCATCATTGTATGAATCAAGACAGAGTGGGCACTGTCTGTTCTTCTCCACAGTCAAATTGTGTTCGCCCCATTTGACAAGGTTGTATCTAGATTTTCCAACACCTGATCGCAGTCTGTTCAATGGTCTCCAGGTTAACCAGTCTAAAGTACATCCAGGAGGTAAACATTCAATAGGTTTCATCCACGTTTGAAGATGGTCAGATCTAGCAGCCCACAGTTGTTCTCTGGCTCATTGCGGAGACATAGTCAGCGTGAAGTTGAACTGAGGAAACTTTTCCTGGATTTCAACCAGTAGCGGCCGGCCCTTAAGGACTTCCGGACCGTATCCTCCCTAGAGAAAGAAAAAGTTTTCATTTTCCCTCGACATTTGAAGTCAAATAATGGACTCGAATAATTCTAAAAAAAATTACGTTTCATTGTAAAACTGTAAATCAATAATAAAGGAAGACTGGTGTCCGATTCGTTGGCTGAATGGTCAGCGTACTGGCCTTCGGTTCAGAGGGTCCTGGGTTCGATTTCCGACCGGGTCGGGGATTTTAATCGCTTCTGATTAATTCTTCTGGCCCGGGGACTGTGTGTATGTGTCCATCGCAACACTCTCTTCATCATATTCAGACAACATACCACACTACCAACCACCACAGAAACACGCAATAGTGCTTACATCCCTCCATATAGGGTTGGCGTCAGGAAGGGCATCCGACCGTAAAATAGGGCCAAATCCTCATTTGCTACCCCACAGGTGTGGGAAAAAGCGGTCGAAAAAGAAGAATAAAGGAAGACTGGTCGGCAATAAGTTATCAAAATTAGGCGATTGACTTTCAGCGCGCAGTTCGCTGGTAAATGTTTTCAGGTTGAAGGTAAGGGTTAGGGTAGAGGGTTTCACGTGGGCGGAGTCCGTAGCAGTGTAGCAGTAAAGAAGTTCCTATAAACCCCTAAACAGCTGTGAGCTTGCATCCGGGAGATAGTGGGTTCGAACCCCAATGTCGGCAGCCCTGAAGATGGTTTTCCGTGGTTTCCCATTTTCACACCAGGAAAATACTGAGGTTGTACCTTAATTAAGGAAACGGCTGCTTCCTTCCCAACCCTAGGCCTTTCCTGTCCCTTCGTTGCCATAAGGTCTATCTCTCTCGGTGCGACGTAAAGCCAATTGCAAACAAACCCATATACGAGCATGCACCAGCCAAATCTCCATGGTTGCATACAGTAAAATTAAATAATAATGTATGACCTTGTTTCCCCTATCTCCCCTATTATTTATATTTTAAGAAGAAAAATAATAAATAATTGTATTGAAATGTAACATTTTAGAACAGGAATTTTTGATTCAAATTGGGCCTCTGGCTTGCATCCCGCGGTTTGTGAGGGCTAGCAGCAGTGAATTAAGTTAGTTTCTTTCCGGGCGGATGACTTGAATGCGTGCGGTAGTACTGGTAAGTAGCAAAGAAAGATTTGTGGGAAAAAGGACTGTGACCACCCCTTCGACCTGAGAGTCCATCGGCCGCCACTGATTTCAGCCTCCCCGAAGATTGTCATTTCAGGAAACAATTGTACAAGAAAGCAATTGGGTGTACACTGGGCAACGTCAGAAAATGAATGAATACTTCCTGGCGGCTGATCGTTTCTACTCCAGAAGCGATTACACTATACGGTCCTTTTCAAGACGAATTTTGATAATAATAACAATAATAATAATTGATATATAACATAAGAGTTTTGTCTGTACATTGTTCAGAATTTAAAAAGGGTATTTTTTATATCAGTCGTGTCCACAGTAAGAAGGAAATGTACTTTTTAACATTCCGTCATGTCTGTCTGTCCATACGGGCATCACGAGAACATGACTGAAGAGAATTTAATGAAAAGTAAAGTAAAGTAAATGTAAAGTCGGGGAACGAGCCGCTACAATCTAGGCTATGAATAATTTTATTCACACTGAATGAAATGGTAGTTTGGGGGAAGGCGTAAAATGTAATTATTAAATAACTTTGTTATTGGTCCTATCGAAAGTTAGTCTACACATAAAAGTTTTAGAGAATACAAATTCCGATCATTTTTATGTCTTAACTAGCTGATGTATCCGTGCTTCGCTACGGGATTCTCAGAAAGACTGACTTCGTGGTTTTCCTAACTGAATTCAACATAGGTCATTACCAAAAAGGTCAGTAGGAATGTAGCGATTGAAAGCAATGTTATCATATAAAATACTCGATCAAATGAATAACCGCACACTTTCTCACTTTCAACGAACAGTACTACGGTGCCGATCTAACAGTCCAAAGTTCCAGAGCTGGAATAACCAGGTCGCAGACTGCCGCGAACACTCCTCCGTCATTATTCCGTTAAATATGCACACTACTCTTTCCAATCAGTGCCTGAGAGTAGGGATTGAATAGCTCGAATACTATGATGAACCAATGTGTTACGTACCAGATATATCAGAAAATGTATGAACCAGAGGAATGGCATGCTAAAGAAGAAAGTTCTTACACCCCAGCTACTTCCCACCAATATACAGGCAGGCTGTTACAGTTGGTACGACCAGGCGAGTTGGCCGTGTGGTTACGGGCGCGCAGCTGTGAGCTTGCATCCGGGAGATAGTGGATTCGAACCCCATTGCCGGCAACCCTGAAGATCGTATTCTGGAGATAGTGGGTTCGAGCCCCACTGTCGGCAGCCCTGACGATGGTTTTCCGTGGTTTCCCATTTTCACACCAGGCAAATGCCGGGACTGTGCGTTAATTAAAGCCATGGCCGCTTCCTTCCACTTCCTAGACCTTTCCTATCCCATCGTCGCCATAAGACCTACCTGTGTCGGTGCGATGTCAAACAAATTAAAAAAACCTCGGTACGCTGCAGTAATCCTATCTATCGGGGATGAGAGGAAACAGAAGACAAAAAGCACATCGCAACAAACAATGGTCAATGTAATGTTATTGTTGATAAAGTTTATGAGTTTTCTATATTGCAGGCCTACACATTAGTTTTCTTTCGACTCTGTGATATTAGGGTGTCTTACAAAGTAATTTATATCGTAGACTGTAGTTCCTTATTCTCAGACTTTACATATCGATTTTCACTAAATTCTGTTTACCCATTTTCTCGTGACTCGGCGCTGATATGGACTTAGTAACAAAAATCCAAATTCATGAATATCTCCTATTATATGCGGTACGGTAACAATGTATAAGACATAAGTGATCGGAAATTTAATAACTTCTTACATAACTACTACTAACTTACGACATAACTAAAGTTATGTTAGCTATGTAGTATTTATCGATACGACCACTAATAACATAAATAACTTATTTGAGAATTACATTTCAGACCTTCCCCTAAACTACCATTTCACTCAGCGTGAATAAAATAATTTATATCCAAGCTTGTAGCGGTTCATCACCCGACATTACTTGCCGATTTTCATTAAATTCTCTTCAGCCGTTTTCTATTGATGCGTGTACAATCAGACAGACAGACAGACAGACAGATAGACAGACAGACAGACAGACAATATGGAAAAGTAAAAAATGCATTTCCTTGTTACTGTGGACATGACAGATACAGAAATACCATTCATTTCAAATTCTGAGCAATGTACAGGCAAAACACTTATTTTATATATAGATTACATTTCAGGTCTTCCTCTAAACTACCATTTCACTCAGTGTGAATAACATTATTGATAGCCTAGATTATAGCGACATATTTCCCGACTTTGCATACCAATTTTCGTGAAGATACGACCACTAATAAAATAAATATTTGACAATTACATTTTAGGCCTTCCCCTAAACTACCATTTTTCTCAGCGTGTATAGCCTATATTGTAGCGACTTATTTCCCGTCATTGTCTAGCGATTTTCATTAGGACACGACCACTAATAACATAAATATTTGAGAATTAAGTTTCAGGCCTTCCCCTAAACTACCATTCATTAAATTCTCTTCAGCCGTTTTCTCGTGATGCGTGTACAGACAGACAGACAGACAGACAGACAGACAGACAGACAGACAGACAGAAATTACGGAAAAGTAAAACATGCATTTTCTTGTTACTGAGGACATGGCCGATACAGAAATACCATTATTTTCAAATTCTGAGCGATGTACAGACAAAACTCTTATTTTATATATATAGATACAGTTTTACCGTACCAATTATAACAGAATTCATATAGGCTATGTGTTAACTGGCGATGGTTTTTGTCATGATTGTCTTAAAGTATAAAACTACGTAGTCATTGGTCCATATCGACAAGAAAAATTGTGAAGATGATTACAAAAATGAGAAAAATCGTAAGGGAAGGAGGCCCTTTAAGAATAACGATCGCTTGAAGAATAAGACAAGAGGGAGTCACGAAAGAAGGAAGACATCTCTTTACATTAGATACCCTAATATCACAGAGTCTCTTCTGCTGCCACTCATCTCCGATAGATGGGATTACTGGTTCGTGCCGAGTAAAATAGTCTACGTCAATATTGACGGGAAATAGATGGGGAGTTAGATAACTTTCTCTTTTTTTAATATGGTTCATAAATTTTCTGACAACTATTGGTACGTAACACACTGGTTCATCGCAGTATTCCAGGTTTTCAGTCCTCACTCTGAGAGGCTGATGAAATGAGCAGTGTGCAAACCACCCAGCCCCCATGGCACTACAGCCCTTGAAGGGCCTTGGCCTACCAAGCAACCTCTGCTCAGCCCGAAGGTCTGCAGATTATGAGGTGTCTTGTCGAATCCACTCGGCCATTATTCTCGGCTTTCTAGAACGGGGTCGCTATCTCACCGTCAGATAGCTTCTCAGTTCTAATCACGTAGGCTGAGTGGACCTCGAACAAGACCTCAGGTCCAGGTAAAAATCCCTGACTTGGCGAGGAATCGAACCCGGGACTTCCGGGTAAGAGGCAGGCACGCTACCTCTACACCGCGGTGCATGAGCAGTGTGCAACCTTAACGGAATACGGCAGAGGAGTGTTCGCAGCTGTCTGCAGCCTGGTGACACCGTAGCGGGCACGTCACCTAATAATAATAATAATAATAATAATAATAATAATAATAATAATAATAATAATAATAATAATAATAATTTCGTTTGGCTATTGCAAGCCTAGTGCAACCCTTGGATGACAGACCCTCCAACGAGGGTGGACGGCATCTACCGTGTATTGATAATGCGTATTCTTGCAGTGGAAAATAGAATTGTGTGTGGTGTGAGAGTTGCTATAATTGGAGAGTACAAATACCCAGTCCTCGTGCCAGGGGAAATAATCATTTAAGGTTAAAACCTCCAGCCCGGCCGAAATCGAACCCACGGCTTTCTGAACAGAATTCGACTACGCTGACAATTCAGCCAAGGAGCTGGCCAGCGATGTTACTAACACCATTTCTTATGTAGCCAGTCCGTTAATGAATGGTGTGAAAATTTAGTTCATAGGGTCAGTTGGTGCTGGCATTTCAGTGGGCTTGTCAGACTAATATGCTATAGCAATTTCTGGCTCGCCGAGGAAACCAACTGAAAACTCATTTCCCTTTAATGCCTTTTCAGTAACGCAGAGGCTTTATATGCCAGCTTATGGCAGAGGTATTGAGGATCCAACCAGTCTTCGGGCTAAATACTCAAGATACTTTCATACAGTATTAAACTCACACCGCTGTTGGAAGAAAATATCGAACTGAAACCAAATAGAACGATCCCCGAAACTATAAGCTAATAAATGGTTGCAAAAGTACAAAATCTTACAAAATAAACTGAAAACACAATGCATGTGCTTGCTAACAATAACTGACCCTAAAGCAAGAAAAATAAATGATTATGTATACTAGTATTATTGCCCTTACGTCCGACTAACTACTTTTATGGTTTTCGAATACGCCGAGGTGCCGAAATTTAGTCCCGCAGGAGTTTTCTTACGTGCCAGTAAATCTAACGACACGAGGCTGACGTATTTGAGCACCTTCAAATACCCCGGATTGAGCCAGGATCGAACCTTCCAAGTTGGGATAAGAAGGCCAGCGCCTCAACCGTCTGAGCCACTCAGCCCGGCAATTAACACTAGAACGCCCGATGGAGCCATTTTGACTCCTAGAGGGATATGCATACAAATCATGCCCCTTTTCATGTTAATTTGACATACATTAGTAGGCAATCAGGGTGTCGAACGTAACACCGTAATGGCTTAGTTCATTATTGTTTAGGATGGCGTTATGCTGTTGTGTTTTAAAACCATGGAACATTAACTCCACTCACCGAAAGTTTGTAAGAATGATGATATGGCCCTTACTGTGTGTCAAGGTAACCGCAGGAAGAATGTGGTGCTTCTGAACACACTCCACCGAGACGTAGATATCTGACAGTGAGAAGAAAACACACTCGACAGTGACTTGTTCTAACGAGACACAGGATAGTGTCGACGTAGTGGATCACATGGTCCGCAAATACTCTTCCAGAACTGGGTCAAGGCGGTAGCCAGTTCACTCTTTTCAGAATATTACAGATATGGCTAGAATTAATGCTTGGATTCCATACAAGTAAAAAACATTAGAAAAAAACAGCAAAATCACAATTTCTGCATAAGCTAGTTGAAAAATTGATAAATCCTTACATGAACATTAAAAAAGCTGTCCATATCAAGCGAACAATCCCACGGTGGGTCATTGACAAAGTACTGTCAAGTCAAGGAAAGTTCCAAGAAGAATAGGACAATGGAAAAATGTAACACATGCAATAAAGCAGTTTTTGGGTCTTTCACTGTCATCTGTACTAGGAAGAAAAAATTTCAATGGCCTCTTTTTGTGTATTGAGCTGTTCATACATATTTTATTCCTTTTACAGTACATTGCAAAGTACAATCTATGTATGAATGTTTACAACTAAGGTTCTATACCAAGTTACTGTGTAACTCATATTTTTAACACTTACATAAAATGGTTGCTCATTATTCGATTTCTTGCACTTATCTCTTTCAAAACCATACTTCGAATACCATGAAATGTCTTGACAAACTTCGCCAAAACTACCAAAAATATAATTACACGGCTTATAAATCCAATTATTGTCCCGCATTTGTTTCAGAGGTCCGCCTCTGTGGTGTAGTGGTTAGCGTGATTAGCTGCCACCCCCGGAGGCCCGGGTTTGATTCCCGGCTCTGCCACGAAATTTGAAAAGTGGTACGAGGGCTGGAACGGGGTCCACTCAGCCTCGGGAGGTCAACTGAGTAGAGGTGGGTTCGAATCCCTCCTCAGCCATCCTGGAAGTGGTTTTCCGTGGTTTCCCACTTCTCCTCCAGGCGAATGCCGGGATGGTACCTAACTTAAGGCCACGGCCGCTTCCTTCCCTCTTCCTTGCCTATCCCTTCCAATCTTCCCATTCCTCCACAAGGCCCCTGTTCAGCATAGCAGGTGAGGCCGCCTGGGCGACGTACTGGTCATACTCCCCAGTTGTATCCCCCGACCAAGAGTCTGAAGCTCGAGGACACTGCCCTTGAAGCGGTAGAGGCGGGATCCCTCGCTAAGTCCGAGGGAAAAACCGAACCTGGAGGGTAAACAGATGATGATGATGATGATTTGTTTCAGAGGCTGTGTCAAAAGGATGTTGAAGTTATGAAAAACTCATAGAAAACAGAAAAAAACAAAAGATCCTATTCTTACATGTAAACTGGGTTAAAATCAAGCATGGAGTCAAAATAACTCCCTTAGGGCGTTATAGGAATGTTGTAAACCCTGGGCGTGCTATTAAGTATATGAGTGAATGAAAAAAAAAAAAACAATTTAATCAGCATTAATTGTTTCTCAGTCAGAATATTGTACCTTATAAAGGGAGAACACCACTAACCTGAGAGTCACTGGAATTCTCTAATATCACTATCGCCATCACCCAAATTAAAGTCTGCATTTTCAACGCAGTTCTCCACTATTGCTTGACATTCTCACGCCTAACGTAACACTGTTTCTGTATGGCGTACAAATTTCCCCCAGCCATCCGTACTGATATTCTCCACAGCTAACAGGTTTTTATACTTAGAAAAATGTGATATGCGTATTCTCTGCAGCAACGTAACCCTAAATCTGAGCGGCAGGCAACATTGTAGCACCGCTCTCTTTTGCTTGTTCAAAGTACTCGCCCACATAGGACATTTTTCAGATCAGGCTTCTGAATTTCCTGTTGCACACCCGTCTATTTCCTCATACTTGCTTTCTTTAAAAACTGACACATCCACACACCCACACCGTACACACTGAGCGAGCTAAACAACATGGAGAACGTAAACAAGAGAGTTTGCAAGCAGATTTCGAGATTGCGCTCTTTCGATATGAAGGGCAACTTTGGATTGGTTTTGACTTTTCTACACATAGTCACTAGACAGTCCCAAAATGTTAATTTAGAAGTCATGATATTCAAAGCATGGAAACATATCTAGCGTTCACTAGCCATGCAGACCACGCGTTGCTTCCACAAACTCCCTCCAGTCTCCCCTGCTTTGTGCTTGGTTCCTTCAGGTGTCATCGAGGCCAAGGGCTGTTCATCATTCCAGAGTAGTTGTGGCCATCCTAGGAGGCACCTGGTGTTCGGCTTCCCCTCGAGAGTCTTCTTCACTATTTTCCTTGTCCATGCTGTCTTTCTGGCCATCATATTCGATTCTTCTGTTCTTCAGCTTCTGCATAATTGTTAGTTACGCAGCAGTAGATAGATTACTTCGTTCTTGCATCCTCACCATATTCTGTTTTTCCAACACAGGACCCCATGAGTTTCCTTTCAAAATAGTCGCTTGAATTTTTGCATAACTTCAACAAAATATTATCCCTCAACAGTCTTAGAAATAAAATACTCAAGATAGAGTTGTTCATCGCCGGAAATCGAACCTCAAATTGACTACCGTAGAGAGAAATTACTCGTACTTTTTCGGATACTATTGTAATATTTTGGAAGTAATTAATTTTGTGCGCTATATAAGGTTTCTGTTTTATTTCAACCGTTGTCCCATACGTTCTCTCGACGAATGTCTAAATTTACTGCTTGTATATTTCCTCACTAAACACTAAGCGACGAAAAAAATCCGCTATTATGTTAGTTGTGAGTATGGATCGGTAATCTTATTCGTGCTATTGTAGAATACAGATCAACTCAGCACTTGCAAGTAGAACTACATGGCCAGCCACCATAATGAAGTCATGTACAAACGTCTTATGGAATCTCCACTAAAGTTCAGGATCTCGGTAATCCTCCAGATGTCCCACTCAGTAGTGGCGCTAAAAAGGTTGCCGCCCCACCGCAATAATTTAAAATGAGCCCTCGCTTCCTGATAAGGAAAGTTACAAGTTTATTTGGTTGTAGAAGGTTGTATATTATTACAATGAACAGCAACTACGATAAGAAGAAGAAGAAGAAGAAGAAGAAGAAGAAGAAGAAGAAGAAGAAGAAGTTACACAATTTAGTTTTCAAAGCCGAAGGAATAAAAACAATACACTTTTAGGCTTATATGATACGAGCACACACACACACAAACATACACAAACACACACACACACAAGAAATGTATATTCCAATTATAGTACCGTAACCAAAACACGCTGACCGCCACAACATTTAAAAATAATCTCGTTCCTAGGACCAAATAATTTATTACTACATAGGTCGAGTCATAAGTCATGGCAACTACTTTTTTCTCGCGAACAGAAGACAACACGGAAAATCTAAGATATGCATTTCGAAACGTACGGTATGTGCTTGCGTATGATGCCACTAGATGGTGTATGGAAACAACAGTGTGGGTCTAAAAATTCCCCCAAGCTCAGTGTGTGAGTGAGAGCGTCACAAAATGGAAGTCAACAAGCAGGAGCAACGATCGCGGATGGGATGGTGATAGGAGGTTCTTCCACACCCGCCTTATTCGCCTAATCTGAGCCCATGTGACTATGATCTAATCCCCAAAGTCAAGAAGCCATTACGTGGACAACGGTTTGCTAACAAAGAGGACATCGTAACAGCATTTCGGAGAGAGGTGTCACACGTTAGCGATACACATGCAGCGAATGCTATTCAGCTCCTGCCCCACCGCTGGCAACGCACAGTGGAAGCCTTGGGTGATTAATTCAAAGGTCTGTAACCAGTGGAGACCTGTCCTTTGTACGTAGCCTTGTGTATTTGCTGGCTATACCATAATAAAACAATGTTTACCAATGGCCTGTGTTCTGTCACTTTCCTACGAAAATCGCCTGAAGTCGGAATTTATCTTCAGGCACTATGCATAAATACATGGCCTTATTTCCAAATGCATATATTAGATTTTCCGAGTTATCTCCTGTTCGCGAGAAAAAAAATAGTTGGCATGACTTATGACTCGACCCTCGTATTTACAACTCAACCGTCCATCGTACGCCTACTTAGCTACACTGACTGCCGAAAGTTATAAACAGGCTCGAAACTTCAGTATTTAGAGATTAGATTATGAGGATGTCATTGTTATCGCATATTCGCTGACTACTGGGTTCTCAGAACTGGCTAATTACTTCAAAAGCCTTGTTGATTGTTGTGAGTGGCAGCAAGAATGTGGGTTTCTCAACCAGTTCCAATAATATTCTTTCAGAAATAACTATACCGTACTCCTACTGACGAAAGAAGCTCTGCACTACCGCAGTCTAAGTTTGGAATAACCCTCTGTAATACAAATAATACTGTGTTGTGCGCTGTAGCTTTGATGATGCTTGTTCCTTAAAGGGGGCCTAACATCTAAGATCAATGGCCCCCGCTGTAGCTTTATCAATATGTAAAAATCACTCTTCACCTAGTGAGGGTGAGGGCAGAGGATACATCCGCAGTAGCCAGTGCATTTTGTAATAGGTGATTAAAAGATGTAGCCCCAGCTGCTCTCAACATTTAAACGTGTATTGGTGACCACGGAGCACGTAGCTAAGTAGGGCATTTCCATTCATACTAGTTCCCTCGCTTTCAGAATTGGTATTTGACTTCACTCGGTCAGCTCTTCTGATCGAACGATATCAGGTTTGCAAGGGCTAGAGCATGGCGTCTCAAACGCCCAAAATCTCACGCGTGCAAATCGAAGCGAAAGAGCTCCGTGCACTGTGCATCGGTCCCTCTCGGCTCGGCTCGGACCAACGCTTCGTCTCTGAGCTACTCCGCTAAGCTCGGCTCAACTCGGCTCGAATTTGGAGCGCTACGGAGCAAGTGAGGAAAAGGGAGACAGGGGGAGCGAACAAGACAGGCGTGGGGAAAGAGAGAGACAGCGCTATTGCTCCAAACCGAGGAGTGGGGGTCTGCACTCTGGTCAACCAAGCGAAGTCGTCTTTTGCACCGTGCACAATGCATACACCAGGTGCACGCACCCTGAGAGGCCCTGGGCTAGAGGTTCTTCCATTTTCACTCCTCCGTGGCCCTTGCACTTCTTTCACCGATACCTTCGTTCTTCAAAACATCGGACCTGCTCCCTTTTCTCCTCTCATTAGTGTTAGTAGCAGATGTTTGCCTATTTGTAATTCCTTTCAAAATGATAATCATCACCCTTCCAGGGTTTCACAAACTTTTAACCGTGAAGTGTTAACCAAGGAATCCAGCTGAGTCTGGCATTCATTCCATTTACTTCACCACTCTTCTCCCTTTTGTCTTTCACATCCTATGTCACTAAGTCTACCTCCTCTTCCTCGTAGGACGTCGAACATACTGGGTTTTCTAAGCATCTGGAGTCTTTCATCAACATACTTTAATGGGCATTCCAAATTTTTAGCCGATACACTCGTTCCTAAATGTCAATACTATTTCCCATTTCCCTATGAATGATGTGGAGGGAATCTAAGAATGCCCATGGCTTCCTTACTTAAAAGATGCACAAAACGAGTCCTTGAAAGCAAGAGCTCAGCTCTGGGCTCAAGTTCCAACTACTCAGCTTACACCCAGCTGTCCTCTATTCCTTAAGTCATGCACTCATCAAGCTGTCGCTAGTTCCTTGCCGCAACCCTACCACCCAAATTAGTTTCCCCTAATGAAACATGAAACATTTAGTGTTAAGATAAACTTATATCTTATGATATCTTAGGATACAAACTTTAGGCTTCGGTTCACGTAAGGTGACCAAACTATCCCCACCTGAAGTAGAAACATTAGCAAAAAGAAAAACGTAAAAATCCAAAACACAGCTTTCCCAAGTCAACTATCTTCCTCAGTTGTAAATATTATCTTTAGTTTTTTTATTAGCTTTACGTCGCACCGACACAGGTCTTGTGGCGACGATGTGATAGGAAAGCCCTAGAAGTTTAAAGGAAGCGGCCGTGGCCTTAATTAAGGTACAGCCCCAGCATTTGCTTGGTATGAAAATGGGAAACCACGGAAAACCATCTTCAGGGCGGTCGACAATGGGGTAGCTTTAGCTTTATCCATATTTTAGAATTCATTTCTTCAGTGGTAACTATGTATTATTTTGCATTAATACTTCGTCTACCGAACGAGTTGGCCGTGCGGTTAGGATCGCGCAGCTGTGGGCTTGCTTTCGGGAGATGGTGGGTTCGAATCCCACTCTCGGCAGCCCTGAAGATGGCTTTCCGTGGTTTAGCGTTTTCACACCAGACAACGCTGGAACTATACCTTATTTAAGGCTATGATCACTTCCCTCTTACTCTTAACCCTTTTCTGTCCCATTGTCCCCAAAAGACCTACCAGTGTCGGTGCGACGTAAACCAAACTGACGGGCTGAGTAGCTCAGACGGTTGAGGCGCTGGCCTTTTGACCCCTACTTGGCAGGTTCGATCCTAGCTCAGTTCGATGGTAATTGAAGGTGTTCAAATACGTCAGCCTCGTGTCAGTAGATTTAGTGACACGTAGAACAACTCCTGCAGGACCTAATTCCGGCACCTCGGCGTCTTCGAAAACCGTAAAAGTAATTAGTGGGACGTAAAGGCAATGACATTATTATGATTATTAAAGTGAACTGTAAAATAAAAAAAGATACTTCGCCTAAAGAGTAAGCACGACCTACAGGTAATCTATATATATAAAATAGCTTGTCCTGACTGACTGACTGACTGACTGATTCATCATCGCCGAGCCAAAACTACTGGACATAATGAAATGAAATTTTGAGAATACATTCATATTAAGATGTAGGTGCTCGCTAAGAGAGGATTTTTGGATATTCCGCCGCTAAGGGGGTGAAAAGGGGGGGTGAAATTTTAAAATGAGTGTATCTATATCTCAAAACTTTAAAAGTTTACAAATGTAAAAATTGGTATTTAGAATCTTCTTTAAAAATAAGGAAACACGTATTTTTTTGTTTTCAGAAAATCCCAATAGGACGGGTGAAAAGGCGTGAAAAAGAGGTTGAATGCCTTTAATCAGGATACCGGTACTTATATCTCAGAAACTGAAGGTATTACAGACCTGAAAATTAGTACTTTTGATCTCTTTTAAAAATAAAGAAACACGTATTTTTTTGTTTTTGGAAAATCCAATGAATGGGAGGGTGAAAAGGGGGTGAATTTTTAAAATGAGTGAATCTATATCTCCAAACTTTTAAAGTTTGCAGATGTAAAAACTGGTATTTAGTATCTTCATTAAAAATAAAGAAACACGTATTTTTTTGTTTTCGGAAAATCGCAATAGGAGGAGTGAAAAGGGATGGAAAAAGGGTTGAATGCCTATAATGAGGCTACTTATATCTCAGAAACTGAAGATAGTACAGACCTGAAAATCGGTGTTTGGGATCTCCTTTAAAAATAAAGAAACACGTATTTTTTTGTTTGTGGAAAATCCAATTAAGGGAAGGGGGTGAAAAGGGGGTAATATTTTAAAATGAGTGTATCTATATCTCAAAACTTTTAAACGTTATAGATGTGAAAATTGGTATTTAGAATCTCCTTTAAAAATAAAGAAACACGCATTTTTTTGTTTTCGGAAAATCCCAATAGGAAGACTGTAAAAGGGTGAATAATGGGTTCAATGCCTTTAACGAGGCTACTTATATTTCAGAACCTGAAGATATTACAGACCTGAAAATTGGTATTTGGGATCTACTTTAAAAGTAAAGAAACGCGTATTTTTTTTGTTTTTGGAAAATCCAAATATTGGGGGGTGAAAAGGGGGGTGAATTTTTTAAAATGAGTGTGTCTACATCTTAAAACTTTAGAATTTACAGATGTAAAAATTGGTAGTTAGAATATCCTCTAAAAATAAAGGAACACGTATTTTTTTGTTTCCTGTAAATCCCAATAGGAGGGGTGTAAAAGGGTGAAAAATGGGTTGCATGCCTTTAATGAGGATACATATATGTCCGAAACGAAAGATATTACAGAACTGAAAATTTGTATATGGGATCTCCTTTTAAAATAAAGAAACACGTATTTTTTAACTTTGGAAAATCCAATTAATGGCGGTTAAACAGGAGTGACAAATTGGGGTGAATTTTTTGAAAGACTATATCTACAGAATATCTCGGAAACGTAAAATGTTACAGACGTAAAAAGTGGGTGTTTGGAATCTCCTGTAAATGTAAAGAAACATAGGTGATTTGTTTTTGGAAACTCCACTTAAGGGGAACTCAAAAGGGGTGAAATTTTAAAATGAGAATTTTTACAGTATATCTAAAAAAACTCAACATGTTACAGAAGTGAAAAATGGTATTTTTTATCTCTATTAAACATAAAGAAACGTGTATTTTTAGTTTTCGGAAATATCACTTGGGAGGAGGGGGGGGTGGGAAGTGACTGAAAATGGTGTTGAAGTATTTTAATTAGGCTACTGATATATCAAAAATGAAGATGTTACAGACGTGAAATTTGATATTTTCAATCTGGTTTAAAAGTAAAGAAACACGTATTCTCTTAAAATCCTATGAAGCCGGGGGGGGGGGGGTGAAAGAATTGAAAAATTAATTGGCTTAATTGTATGAGAATACATACATCTAATAAAAACTAAAGTTGTTACAGACGTGAAAATTCGCATTTGGATCTCCTTTAAAAACAAAGAAAAACGGGGTTTTGGGCGGGAAACCATCTTGGAGGGCGGGAGTGTAAAGGAGTTGAATTCCTTTCATGAGAACACATGAATCAAAAACTGAAGAAGTTAGAGTCGTGATAATTGGTATTTAGAAGATCCTTTACTATCAAATAAACAAGTATTTTTTGCGGGAAAGTTCACTTAGGGGTGGGGGGGGGGGAGTAGTTTGAAATGAAGTGAAAAAAGTAAATTACTTTTATGGGGATACTTATATCTCAAAACTGAAGGTAATAGACGTGAACATTGGTGTTTGGAATCTCCCTTAAACATAAAGAAACAAGCCTTCTTTTAATTTTTTTTTGGGGGGGGGGGTTGGCGGTAAATAAACTTAACGGCGGTGAGGTGTAGAAGGAGGTGAGACCAATTGATTTTACTGTTATTAATGTACTTATAAGGATCCTCCGTTGCTCAGGCGGCAGCGCGCCGGCCTCTCACAGCTGGGTTCCGTGGTTCAAATCCCGGTCACTCCATGTGACATTCGTGCTGGACAAAACGGAGGCGGGACAGGTTTTTCTCCGGATACTCCGGTTTTCCCTGTCATCAGCCATTCCAGCAACACATAATAGTTATAATAATAATAATAATAATAATAATAATAATAATAATAATAATAAAAATAATAATAATAATAATAATAATAATAATGTTCCGGGCCGTCGTCAAATGTGCGGACCGCGCTGGTAACGGCTCCTGGACGGGTAATGACTAAGAATGCAGTCCGGCCGCGGGTTCAGTGCCGCCAAGGCACCCAATATGACACCACGCCGGATCTCCTGAAGGATTTTATCCATATTAAAAATGATTAAAGGAAAAGATGGCAAAGATTTACGGACCCAACTGACCAGGAGGAATACCTGAGCCTAGCCCGGGAAGTACGAAATCGATTGCTGGAAAGGAAGATTGAAAAATGGGAGGAAACGTGCTGTAAAATAATAGAAAACGAGTCAGATCGGGAATTTTGGTGGATTCTCGCAGAAAACGAGTCAGATCGCGAATTTTGGCGGATTATATATCTAAAACAATAAGCATTCAATTATAAATTTCAGTATAATACCGTAGCGAAGCACGGGTATCTTGCTAGTTCAATCATATTTGTCAAATTTACCGTCCTTTCTTTTTTCAGTTGAATATTGAAATGTATCCTCAACTGAGCACATAATACAATGTAAATAAACATGAACTTACAAATAGCATAGCATTCACATCGTTTTTATACGCTAGCATCACACCTGTACATTACAAACACCGCGCACTCTCATGGTCCATTGTACTACAGTGACCTTGGCAATACTCAGTCAGCCAGCCTTGCAGATAAGGCAGCTCTGCACCGTAGTCTGTATCTCGCGGTGGCTCCAAATGTACAGTGAGAGTTACTTTTGTGTGCAAGTAGTATAATAGGCGGGTTCTGCGGCCACCTCCACCTCAGGCTCCCAGTGGCCACCTCCACCTCCACCTCAGCCAGAGGCCTCCCAGATGCCTCCTCCACCTCCACCTCAGCCAGAGGCCTCCCAGAGGTCTCCTCCACCTCCCGCGGGAAATTTGAATTTGTAAACAAAGCCACGTGCTTTTTGACAGCTGTCATCGACAACAACGCATCGCTAACCTCAGTACTGCCATCTTGACGGGCCTAAACCTCAGTAGTGCCAACTTAACCTAACTAGCGCGAGGTAAACAAAGCCACGAGCTTTTTGACAGCCACGTGCTTTTTGACAGATTTGTAAACAAAGCCACGTGCTTTTTGACAGCTCTCATCAACAACAACGCATCGCAAACCTCAGTACTACCATCTTGACGGGCCTAAACCTCAGTAGTGCCAACTTAACCTAACTAGCATGAGGTAAACAAAGCCACGTGTTTTTTGACAGCCACGTGCTTTTTGACAGATTTGTAAACAAAGCCACGTGCTTTTTGACAGACAACAACGCATCGCTAACCCCAGTACTGCCATCTTGACGGGCCTAAACCTCAGTAGTACCAACTTAACCTAACTAGCGCGAGATAAACAAAGCCACGTGCTTTTTGACAGCCACGTGCTTTTTTGACAGCTGTCATCCGCCATCTTTAAACCACAAAGCACTGTGCCGCCCTCTATATCGCAGTAGCTGCAAAATTCGTCACCTGTCATCGGCAGTGCTGCCATCTTGATGGGTCTAAACCTTAGTGCTACCAACTTAACCTAACTAGCGCGAGGTAAACAAAGCCACGTGTTTTTTGACAGCTGTCATCCGCCATCTTTAATCCATAGAGCACAGTGCTGCCCTCTTTAGCTACTTACCTTTGAAATGTGGTGGCGGATAATTTGAAAAATGCTTTTTGACAGCAGCCATCTTGCATCGCAAACCTCAGTGCTGCCCTCTTTAGCTAGATACCTGTGGTAGCAGACAATTCCACGTGACAGCAGCCATCTTTAATCAAGAGAGCACCGTGCTGCCCTCTATGTGGTGGCGGCAAATTGAAAAATTCCACGTGCTCTTGTTTGGAAACAAACTCACGTGCTTTTTTGACAGCTACCATCCACCATCTTTAATCAACAGAGCACAGTGCTGTACTCTTTAGCTAGATACCTTTGAAATGTGGTGGCGGCAATTTGAAAAATTCTATGTGCTCTTGTTGGGAAACAAAGCCACGTGCTTTTTTGACAGCTGTCATCCGCCATCTTTAATCAATAGAGCACTGTGCTGCTATCATGCGGGCAATTTCGTTAGCTGTCATCCGCCATCTTTAATCCAGAGAGAACAGTGCTGCACTCTATGTGGTGGCGGTAAATTCCATGTGCTTTACAAACCTATGTGCTTTTCTGACAGCTGTCATCCGCCATCTTTAATCCAGAGAGAACAGTGCTGCCCTCTATGTGGTGATGGCAAATTCCACGTAGAAACAAAGCCATGTGCTTTTTTGACAGCTGTCATCCGCTATCTTTAATCACCGTGCTGCCCGGTGGCGGCAAATTCCACGTGCTCTTGTTTGGAAACAAACTCACGTGCTTTTTCGACAGCTACCATCCGCCATCTTTAATCAACAGAGCATAGTGCTGCCCTCTTTAGTTTGAAATGTGATGGCGGCAAATTCCACGTGCTCTTGTTTGGTAAACATAGCCATGTGCTTTTTTGACAGTTGTCATCCGCCATCTTTAATACAGAGAGCACCGTGCTGCCCTCTTTATCGTAGTAGATGTAAATTCGTCACCTGTCATCCGCGGTGCTGCCATCTTTAGCTAGATACCTTTGAAAAGTGGTGGCGGATAATTTAAAAAGAAAAATTCTACAGCAGCCCTCTCTCAACGCTAATTGCATAAGATGGTGGCTATACATGACTCCTTAAGGGTGCTTACGCAAGATGGCTGCTATACACAGGTTCTTATGAGACGCCCTTGGGATGCTTGCGCAAGATGGCAGTTATACATGGCTCCTTATGAGATACCCTAGGGATGCTTGCGCAAGATAGCGGCTGATCTTATGGGATGGCTTAAGGGTCCTTGCACAAGATGGCTTGAGACGCCCTAAGGATGCTTGCGCAAGATGGCGGACACAAGATGGCAGCTATACATAACTCCTTATGAGACGCTTTAAGGGTGCTTGCGCAAGATAGTTGCTACTCTTAGCTTAGAGGCTAACGTGTCGTGATAGTTCGATTCATTAAATTTAGGGCTTAAATGCAAAATGTTAAATATATCGAAAACGGTGCACCGTAGAGCAAAACGGACAAAATTTTTCTGCCTAATACCTAGGTTCGCAGTATGAGGAACAAGAAAATCATAGTCTAATGATGAGATCAACGGTTCGGTTCCTACTTAGGCCCTTTGGCATTCGCAGCTATCTATTTCTACAAGATGGTGGCTGCTCTTATGAGAAACAAGATGCCTTGAGACGTCCTAGGGATGCTTACGCAAGATGGCAGACACAAAATGGTGACTATACATAGCTCCTTATGAGACGGCCTAGGGGTGCTCGCACAAGATGGCGGCTACTCTTATGAAGAAAGCTAGCTTAGAGGCTACTGCGCAAGATAACAGCTGCTGTTATGCATGTGGTGGAGGGCAATTTGAAATTCTATGTGCTTAATCAACAGAGCACCCTGCTGCCCTCTTTAGCTGAAATGTGGTGGTGGATAATTTGAAAAATTCTTTTGACAGCTATCATCTTTAAAAACAATGGCGACTATACATAGGCTGTTAAGGTCTTATCATTCTCCTCCTCCTCCTCCTCCTCCTCCTCCTCCTCCTCCCCCTCCTCCGCCTCTTATGTCAAGGCATAGCTTTATATCGAACAAGTTTAAACCTGCATCGCCAAGGCAAGCGTGTGCAGCGATAACATTATTGTGCATGTTTAGACTTTCGAAACATAAGAAGAGTAGAATCAAACGCTGTACTCGATACGACATGTGATCAGAACATTGATTGATGCGTTCAGAAAAACAAAATAAGTGATCAAGACTAGAATCGAACAATGTACTCAATACATCATGTGTTTAGAATATGTCAGGGGATACGCTTGTTCTAAGAAGATCAGATTGAAACATAACAAGACTAGAATAGAACACTGTAATCGATGTTGTTAACTTCAACATGTGATCAGAACATTGATTGATGTGTTCAGAACACAAAATAAGTGATCATGACTAGAATCGAACACTGTACTCGATACAACATGTGATCAGAACATTGATCGATGTGTTCAGAACACGAAATAAGTGATCAAGACTAGAATCGAACACTGTACTCAATACAACATGTGTTTAGAACATGTTAGGGGGTACCCTTGTTCTAAGAAGATCAGAATGAAACATAACAAGACTAGAATCGAACACTGTAATCGATGTTGTTAACCTCAACATATGATCAGAACATTGTCTGATATGTTCAGAGCAAAAGTACAATTTTGATGACTGGCTTAGTGTAAAATCAAAAACTATGGAAACACACTGTGCACATATCGCGTAGCTAACTCGCTCAGTAAGCAATATTGCAAAACTACAACTTCAATGATTTGCATAGTGTAAAAATCAAAAACACACTGTACCCATACTGCGCAGCTAACTCGCTCGGTAAACGATATAGCCAAAGTATAACTTCAAATTATTTACCTTCCATCATTCGTCTTGTGTGTAAAAATCAGTCGAACAAGTTATCGCATAAACATGGCTGAAAAAAAATCGTGATAGGGTATGGAACCCAGGGGTTACATCTTATCAGAAGGGCAAAAAGGATGAAAGGACTCTTTCTCCTCCTTACCGCACATTCCTTGAAGGGCTAATTGGCTGAAGGGCTAATGGGCTAAAGGGCTAAAGGGCTAATGGGCTAAAGGGCTAATGGGCTAAAGGGCTAAAGGAGCAACAACCTCGTCGATCGCTATCAGCAAGAACGCTTGTACTTTGTTAAGTGTAGAAAATTAATCTTTATTTGTAAATGGTTTCATGTTCAGAACAAGGAATGGAAAATCCCCGAGGTGCGATGAGTTACGTTTTTCGAACTAGTGTTTGGAACACTGAACTTTTCAAGATGATAGCAGAGAGTTTAGCAATGTTCTGTTGGATTTTAAATTCCGCGCTACAACATGCATAAGGTGGTAGCCTTGAGGTTTACCGCCGTAAAGATGGCAAGAGTGAGGTTAACAATGTTCTGTTGTTGGATTTTAAATTCCGCGCTACAACATGCATAAGGTGGCAGCCTTGAGGTTTACCGCCGTAAAGATGGCACCAGTGAGGTTAGCGACGCTCTATTGTCCTTCAAAGTGAGGTTATGGTTCGTCAAGAAGACAGCTGTCAAAAAAGCACGTGGCTATTTTTACCAAACAAGAGCACGTGGTCGTGACGTCACGGTCACGTAGTATGTTGCCTCAGCATGTAAAGTTCAATGTCTACACCTACGTAGTTAACACTCTGCTATGTTCACAAGATTTTTTACACATAACTATTCTTTATGCTTTAAGTTCATGCACATAGGCTATGCTAAGATAGCAGTACAAACCCATGCGAACTTTGTACATTCTAATGGAATAAGTTTAGTACTGTGTGCATCATGGATACATGATGTGTGCACGCATTTAATCTTGACTATACGTAATGCTGCTGCTTTGTTTACAAGATTTTTATACATTACTATTCTTTATGCTTTAAGTTCGTGCACGCACAAGCGATACTCGTACGCTCTAGCAGGAGAAGTTTAGTACGATATTCGATACATACATTATCGATAGGTGATGTGTACACGCTTTAGAACATAGCTCATCTTTATGCTTTAAGTTCGTGCACAGGGGTTTGGGATACACAAAAGCGATTGCTACATGCTCTAGCGGAAGAAGTCTAGTACGATAGTCGATGCATGTAAAATCGATAGGTTATGCTAAGATAGCAGCACACTTACATGATTTTAGCACAATCTAGTGGAAAAAGTTTAGTATGATAGTCGTTTCGTGCAAAATCATTAGGTAATGTGTAAACGCTTTGAAACAAGGCTATTCTTTGTACTTTAAGTTCATGTGTATGAGTTATGCTAAGATAGCAGCACAACCTAGCGGAAGAAGTTTTGTACGAGAGTCGATACATGCAAAGTCGATAGGTAATGTGTACACGCTTTGAAACATGGCTATTCTTTGTACCTTAAAGTCATACGTATAGGTTATGCTAAGATAGCAGCACAATCTGACGGAAGAAGTTCAGGGTGATCTGTACACGCTTTGAAACAAGGCTATTCTTTGTACTTTAAGTTCATGCGTCTTAGTTATGCTAAGATAGCAGCACAATCTACCTGAAGAAGTTTTGCACGAGAGTCGATACATGCAAAATCGATAGTTGATGCGTACACGCTTTAAAACATGACTATTCATTGTACTTTAAGTTCATGGGTATAGGTTATGCTAAGATAGCAGCACAATCTAGCGGAAGAAATTTAGTACGAGATTCGATGAATGCAAAATCAATAAGTAATGTGTACACGCTTTGAAACATGGCTATTCTTCGTACTTTAAGTTCATGTGTATAAGTTATGCTAAGATAGCAGCAAAACCTAGCGGAAGAAGTTTAGTACGATATTTGTTGCATGCAAAGTCGATAGGTAATGTGTACACGCTTGGAAACATGGCTATTCTTTGTACCTTAAGGTCATGCGTATAGGTTACGCTAAGATAGCAGCACAATCTAGCGGAAGAAGTTTAGTACGAGAGTCGATGCTTGCAAAATCGATAGGTAATGTGTACACGTTTTGAGACATAGCTCTTCTTTGTTCTTTAAGTTCATGCGTCTTAGTTATGCTGAGATAGCAGCACAATCTACCTGCAGAACTTTAGTACGAGAGTCGATACATGCAAATTCGATAGTTGATGTGTACACGCTTTGAAACATGACTATTCATTATACTTTAAGTTCATGGGTATAGGTTATGCTAAGATAGCAGCACAATCTAGCGGAAGAAATTTAGTACGATATTTGATGCATGCAAAATCAATAAGTAATGTGTACACGCTTTGAAACATGGCTATTCTTCGTACTTTAAGTTCATGTGTATAAGTTATGCTAAGATAGCAGCAAAACCTAGCGGAAGAAGTTTAGTACGATATTTGTTGCATGCAAAGTCGATAGGTAATGTGTACACGCTTGGAAACATGGCTATTCTTTGTACCTTAAGGTCATGCGTATAGGTTACGCTAAGATAGCAGCACAATCTAGCGGAAGAAGTTTAGTACGAGAGTCGATGTGTGCAAAATCGATAGGTGATGTGTACACGCTTTGAAACATGGCTATTCATTGTACTTTAATTTTATGGGTATAGGTTATGCTAAGATAGCAGCACGATCTAGCGGATGAAGTTTAGTTCGATGGTCGATGTATGTAAAATCGATAGGTCATGTGTACACGCTTTGAAACATAGCAATTCATACTGCTGCTCTGTTCCCAAGACTTTTAAGCATAGCTAACCCTAATACTGCTCTTAACGACGTCGAGCTAAGGATTGATTACGTGACCGTGACGTCACGACCACGTGCTCTTGTTTGGTAAACATAGCCACGTGCTTTTTTGACAGCTGTCTTCTTGACGAACCCTAACCTCACTTTGAAGGACAATAGAGCGTCGCTAACCTCACTGCTACCATCTTTACGGCGGTAAACCTCAAGGCTGCCACCTTATGCATGTTATAGCGCGGAATTTAAAATCCAACAGCAGAACATTGTTAACCTCACTCTTGCCATCTTTACGGCGGTAAACCTCAAGGCTGCCACCTTATGCATGTTGTAGCGCGGAATTTAAAATCCAACAACAGAACATTGTTAACCTCACTCTTGCCATCTTTACGGCGGTAAACCTCAAGGCTACCACCTTATGCATGTTGTAGCGCGGAATTTAAAATCCAACAGAACATTGCTAAACTCTCTGCTATCATCTTGAAAAGTTCAGTGTTCCAAACACTAGTTCGAAAAACGTAACTCATCGCACCTCGGGGATTTTCCATTCCTTGTTCTGAACATGAAACCATTTACAAATAAAGATTAATTTTCTACACTTAACAAAGTACAAGCGTTCTTGCTGATAGCGATCGACGAGGTTGTTGCTCCTTTAGCCCTTTAGCCCATTAGCCCTTCAACGAATGTGCGGTAAGGAGGAGGAAGAGTCCTTTCATCCTTTTTGCCCTTCTGATAAGATGTAACCCCTGGGTTCCATACCCTATCACGATTTTTTTTCAGCCATGTTTATGCGATAACTTGTTCGACTGATTTTTACACACAAGACGAATGATGGAAGGTAAATAATTTGAAGTTATACTTTGGCTATATCGTTTACCGAGCGAGTTAGCTGCGCAGTATGGGTACAGTGTGTTTTTGATTTTTACACTATGCAAATCATTGAAGTTGTAGTTTTGCAATATTGCTTACTGAGCGAGTTAGCTACGCGATATGTGCACAGTGTGTTTCCATAGTTTTTGATTTTACACTAAGCCAGTCATCAAAATTGTACTTTTGCTCTGAACATATCAGACAATGTTCTGATCATATGTTGAGGTTAACAACATCGATTACAGTGTTCGATTCTAGTCTTGTTATGTTTCATTCTGATCTTCTTAGAACAAGGGTACCCCCTAACATGTTCTAAACACATGTTGTATTGAGTACAGTGTTCGATTCTAGTCTTGATCACTTATTTCGTGTTCTGAACACATCGATCAATGTTCTGATCACATGTTGTATCGAGTACAGTGTTCGATTCTAGTCATGATCACTTATTTTGTGTTCTGAACACATCAATCAATGTTCTGATCACATGTTGAAGTTAACAACATCGATTACAGTGTTCTATTCTAGTCTTGTTATGTTTCAATCTGATCTTCTTAGAACAAGCGTATCCCCTGACATATTCTAAACACATGATGTATTGAGTACATTGTTCGATTCTAGTCTTGATCACTTATTTTGTTTTTCTGAACGCATCAATCAATGTTCTGATCACATGTCGTATCGAGTACAGCGTTTGATTCTACTCTTCTTATGTTTCGAAAGTCTAAACATGCACAATAATGTTATCGCTGCACACGCTTGCCTTGGCGATGCAGGTTTAAACTTGTTCGATATAAAGCTATGCCTTGACATAAGAGGCGGAGGAGGGGGAGGAGGAGGAGGAGGAGGAGGAGGAGGAGGAGGAGAATGATAAGACCTTAACAGCCTATGTATAGTCGCCATTGTTTTTAAAGATGATAGCTGTCAAAAGAATTTTTCAAATTATCCACCACCACATTTCAGCTAAAGAGGGCAGCAGGGTGCTCTGTTGATTAAGCACATAGAATTTCAAATTGCCCTCCACCACATGCATAACAGCAGCTGTTATCTTGCGCAGTAGCCTCTAAGCTAGCTTTCTTCATAAGAGTAGCCGCCATCTTGTGCGAGCACCCCTAGGCCGTCTCATAAGGAGCTATGTATAGTCAACATTTTGTGTCTGCCATCTTGCGTAAGCATCCCTAGGACGTCTCAAGGCATCTTGTTTCTCATAAGAGCAGCCACCATCTTGTAGAAATAGATAGCTGCGAATGCCAAAGGGCTTAAGTAGGAATCGAACCGTTGATCTCATCATTAGACTATGTTTTTTCTTGTTCCTGATACTACGAACCTACGTATTAGGCGGAAAAATTTTGTCCGTTTTGCTCTACGATGCATCGTTTTCGAGATATTTAACATTTTGCATTTAAGCCTCCAAATTTAATGAATCGAACCTGCACGGTACGTTATACTCTCTACCATAGCTAGACCTGATCATGTTACGAAGACTCGCTTCAATACAAGCTAAAACAGAGCAAATGCCAAAGGGCCTAAGTAGGAACCGAACCGTTGATCCCATCATTAGACTATGATTTTCTTGTTCCTCATACTGCGAACCTAGGTATTAGGCAGAAAAATTTTGTCCGTTTTGCTCTACGGTGCACCGTTTTCGATATATTTAACATTTTGCATTTAAGCCCTAAATTTAATGAATCGAACTATCACGACACGTTAGCCTCTAAGCTAAGAGTAGCAACTATCTTGCGCAAGCACCCTTAAAGCGTCTCATAAGGAGTTATGTATAGCTGCCATCTTGTGTCCGCCATCTTGCGCAAGCATCCTTAGGGCGTCTCAAGCCATCTTGTGCAAGGACCCTTAAGCCATCCCATAAGATCAGCCGCTATCTTGCGCAAGCATCCCTAGGGTATCTCATAAGGAGCCATGTATAACTGCCATCTTGCGCAAGCATCCCAAGGGCGTCTCATAAGAACCTGTGTATAGCAGCCATCTTGCGTAAGCACCCTTAAGGAGTCATGTATAGCCACCATCTTATGCAATTAGCGTCGAGAGAGGGCTGCTGTAGAATTTTTCTTTTTAAATTATCCGCCACCACTTTTCAAAGGTATCTAGCTAAAGATGGCAGCACCGCGGATGACAGGTGACGAATTTACATCTACTACGATAAAGAGGGCAGCACGGTGCTCTCTGTATTAAAGATGGCGGATGACAGCTGTCAAAAAAGCACATGGCTATGTTTACCAAACAAGAGCACGTGGAATTTGCCGCCATCACATTTCAAACTAAAGAGGGCAGCACTATGCTCTGTTGATTAAAGATGGCGGATGGTAGCTGTCTAAAAAGCACGTGAGTTTGTTTCCAAACAAGAGCACGTGGAATTTGCCGCCACCGGGCAGCATGGTGATTAAAGATAGCGGATGACAGCTGTCAAAAAAGCACATGGCTTTGTTTCTACGTGGAATTTGCCATCACCACATAGAGGGCAGCACTGTTCTCTCTGGATTAAAGATGGCGGATGACAGCTGTCAGAAAAGCACATAGGTTTGTAAAGCACATGGAATTTACCGCCACCACATAGAGTGCAGCACTGTTCTCTCTGGATTAAAGATGGCGGATGACAGCTAACGAAATTGCCCGCATGATAGCAGCACAGTGCTCTATTGATTAAAGATGGCGGATGACAGCTGTCAAAAAAGCACGTGGCTTTGTTTCCCAACAAGAGCACATAGAATTTTTCAAATTGCCGCCACCACATTTCAAAGGTATCTAGCTAAAGAGTACAGCACTGTGCTCTGTTGATTAAAGATGGTGGATGGTAGCTGTCAAAAAAGCACGTGAGTTTGTTTCCAAACAAGAGCACGTGGAATTTTTCAATTTGCCGCCACCACATAGAGGGCAGCACGGTGCTCTCTTGATTAAAGATGGCTGCTGTCACGTGGAATTGTCTGCTACCACAGGTATCTAGCTAAAGAGGGCAGCACTGAGGTTTGCGATGCAAGATGGCTGCTGTCAAAAAGCATTTTTCAAATTATCCGCCACCACATTTCAAAGGTAAGTAGCTAAAGAGGGCAGCACTGTGCTCTATGGATTAAAGATGGCGGATGACAGCTGTCAAAAAACACGTGGCTTTGTTTACCTCGCGCTAGTTAGGTTAAGTTGGTAGCACTAAGGTTTAGACCCATCAAGATGGCAGCACTGCCGATGACAGGTGACGAATTTTGCAGCTACTGCGATATAGAGGGCGGCACAGTGCTTTGTGGTTTAAAGATGGCGGATGACAGCTGTCAAAAAAGCACGTGGCTGTCAAAAAGCACGTGGCTTTGTTTATCTCGCGCTAGTTAGGTTAAGTTGGTACTACTGAGGTTTAGGCCCGTCAAGATGGCAGTACTGGGGTTAGCGATGCGTTGTTGTCTGTCAAAAAGCACGTGGCTTTGTTTACAAATCTGTCAAAAAGCACGTGGCTGTCAAAAAACACGTGGCTTTGTTTACCTCATGCTAGTTAGGTTTAGTTGGCACTACTGAGGTTTAGGCCCGTCAAGATGGTAGTACTGAGGTTTGCGATGCGTTGTTGTTGATGAGAGCTGTCAAAAAGCACGTGGCTTTGTTTACAAATCTGTCAAAAAGCACGTGGCTGTCAAAAAGCACGTGGCTTTGTTTACCTCGCGCTAGTTAGGTTAAGTTGGCACTACTGAGGTTTAGGCCCGTCAAGATGGCAGTACTGAGGTTAGCGATGCGTTGTTGTCGATGACAGCTGTCAAAAAGCACGTGGCTTTGTTTACAAATTCAAATTTCCCGCGGGAGGTGGAGGAGACCTCTGGGAGGCCTCTGGCTGAGGTGGAGGTGGAGGAGGCATCTGGAAGGCCTCTGGCTGAGGTGGAGGTGGAAGTGGCCACTGGGAGCCTGAGGTGGAGGTGGCCGCAGAACCCGCCTATTATACTACTTGTGCATTCTTGTCTCAAAACTAAATAATTTATCTCACAGATCCTCAATACGTTCTCCATACATCTGTTATCCTAAACTTCTGAGGACAATATTCCGACATCTAGGTGTCTCCGAAAACCATCAAAGTATTAATAGAACGTAAAAAATTATTATTATTATTATTATTATTATTATTATTATTATTATTATTATTATTATTATTATTATTAAACATCAGAAGAGTATTTTATGACACCTCTTAAAAAGGACGATTACAGTACAAAGTTCGGAAAAACACCGTGATGTTCCCAGTGGGAGTGAACATGAGGTCGGATGACACACATATCCTACTGAATTTTGTACAACTCCACTGAAAGTGTATATTCGACGTAATTCATGAAATAACTGCCTCTGGGGAGTATTTAAGTTATAAGAGTGTCCGAGTTTTGATTCTAAATTCACAAGTTCCATCTTGGCGATATTTGAAATGCGATAAATATTCCTGACACTCCATGTCGTAGTTTTTCGCATACAGTATAAAAGGCCTCCGGTGGCAAGCATAGTAGGCTATATACTCGATAAAATTAACGCAGGGTTAAGAATATGTCCATAGAATTCCGCTTTTGCAGTTAGACAGCAGCACTATATAAACTTCGAATTAAGTGGGTACGCTACCCACATTATACCACTTCAGTAATTTGTCCCGGAGGCTGAAGATATTATTTTTCATTTTTTTTAATTTTTAACAATTTGCTTTACGTCGCACAGACCCTAATAGGTCTTTTGGCAACGATGAAACAAGAAAGGGCTAGGAGCAGGAAGGAAGCGACCGTGACCTTAACTTAGGAACCATCCCGGCATTTGCCTGGAGAAGAAGTGTGAAACTACGGAAAACCACTTCGAGAATGGCTGAAGCAGGAATCGAACCCCCTCTACTCAGATGATCTCCCGAGGCTGAGAGGACCCCATTCCAGTCTTCGTACCACTTTTCAAATTTCGTGGCAGAGCGGGAATCGAACCCGGGCCTCTGGGGGTGGCAGCTAGTCACACTAACCACTACATCACAGAGACGGACATGCATACATAATAAATACTCGAAATTAACTCAGGCTTAGGAATAGTCCAATAGAATTCCGCTTTTATAGTTAAGACAGCAGCACTTTGAAATAAATGGGTAGGCTACCCATATTACACCACTTCAGGAATGCAAACTGAAGGCTGATGATATAAATTATCGTTATAGAATAATGGTGAAAACCTTGCCCGATCTCGTGCCAAATACGAACGACGCTCACTGGGATGTTGCAGTGTGTCCTGGGCTGTTGTGGCAGGTGGACAATACGTATGCTTCCGCCCTGATCGATTCCATGGCCACCCGCCTGGAAATGGTCGTGCAAAACGGCGGAGCGTGGTCCTCTTTTTGAGATGATCACCCAACGAAATAAGCCCGCTCACTGTCAATAATAGCATGATAAATAAAAGGAAATTACGTGACTCGCCATGTTAGTCAGCATAGGAATAAATTTAAACGTAAAATGACTGGACCCTGCAAAGACTCACACTCTTGACATAATAGGTGAACGTCAAAACTCACGATTTAGCACGCAAGACTGCTTTGGGTGGCTGAACCTTTACGTTTGGAGCACTTCACAAAACTATAACACGGCCGCCGGACAAAATACAGTGCATGCATTACATCACGACTAATGAAGCCACTGGACGAGTATAGTATGTCCCACACCGAAAGACTAACAAGCCTTGTCCTTTGGCCGTATAAGGATAACGAAATAGAACGTAACTCGGCAAGGTCATGTTGCATGTCCTATCTGTACGTGTTGCAGGCAGCCATACTTTCCAGGGGATACTCACTTTATGTATCTGCAATTATACAGCTATTAATGATCAAGTAGAAGTTTCAATAATCCTTGTCATTCATCCTCTACGTCACTAATCCGCTTCAGTAATAGAACAGGGGGGCCTTTTCTAAAAGTATTACCAAGTACCATTACCAAAAACGAGTGGTCTAACTATTTGTACAATTCCCTATTTACTATCGCAAATATGCTTAATTCTGCAACTGCAGGCCAGACCATTTTAGGAATGTTATTGTCCATAAACCATTGCCACACAGATGCAGCTTTATGAGAGAGTGCACCGTCATGCTGATACAATTATCTCCTCCGAACTCGTCCTCTACTGTACGCAGTACACAATAGTTTAAAAATTGTTCATATCCAACATCATTTAGAGTTTTCTTAAACGCAATAAAGGGACCACACCCTCGAAACGAAAACACCCCCACTATAACACCACCTCCTCCTCCGTACTTCATTGTTGGCACTACACATGACTGCAGGCAACGTTTTCCACGCATTCGCCGAACCCAAACCCTTTCATCAGATTGCCACAGAATTTAGTATGATACGTCACTCAAAATCACTCGTTTGCAGTCATCCACAGTCCACTGACGTGGCACATTTACAGCACCTCAAGCATCTCTTAACACTGACTACAGAAATATTTGGCTTATGAGCAGCAGCTCGTCCACTGTACCACATTCTTTTTAAATCCCAACGCACATGCAGTGTGCTGGCTGGACAGCTGGTAGCACTTTGGAACTCACGAGTGATTCCTTCCACTGACTCCTTGCGACTGTTTACAGCCTCCCTCAAGAACGCTGGACGATCCCTGTCCAGTCATTAAATGAGGTTTGCCTGGTCTTCGCTTAGTTACGGTTGCTCCTTCGCGTTTCCACTTGACAATCACATCACCAACAATGACCTGGTCAGATTTATAAGGGTTGAAATATCCCTGATGGATTTGTTACTCAGGTGACATCCAATGACTAGTCCATGTTCGAAGTCACTGAGTTCTCCAGACCTACCCATTCTGCTGTTATTATTTCTCTACTGAAAACACGATACTCGCTGCCTCCCTTTATAGTGGCGGGTCCACCTCTCGTGACCGGATACTTTTGATCAAGTATTGTATATACGAGGGTCTATCAAATATAAAAGGGATTTTTGTTCCTGAACATCAACAATTGGTAGGACTGGCCCCGTGCTTCTGCTATGCTTAGGTGGGACTGTTAGGAGTGGGGATAGCGTGCTGTTAGATATTTCCCGCCGTTTCATCAGTAACGCTCACGATGTCGGAGCAACAGGTGCACCCCTCCAATGCGCAACGCATAATTATAAAATTTCTTGCTCGTGAAGGAGTCACAGCGGTGGAAATTTGCCAGAGATTGACGGCACAGTTCGGTGATCAAACGTTGCCATGGATGCGTGAGTGTAAGGAGTGGCGGAGGAAAGGGGAAGCAGCACCAGTGAAAGCCAAGACCCAGCTGTCAGCTGGCAAGGTTCTTGCAACAGATTTTTTTTTTCGATCGGCGAGGCATTTTGCTGATTGGTTTTTTTGCATGTGCGACGCACAATAAATGCTGCTTACTACTGTGAGCTGTTGAACAAGGGGAGGGTTGCATATCACCGCAAAAGACGAGACCAGCCGATTCAACAATGAACGGCCCCATACCGCAGCTCTGTCTCCAAGCTACAAGAAATGCACTGTGATCATCCTCCTTACAGCCCGGACTTATTGCCCAGCAATTTCCATTTGTTCGGGCCGCTTAAAGAAGCTCTAGGAGGGCAACGATTTGAAGGTGACGAGCGTTTGGAAGACTTTGTGTGCAACTCGATGGTGACAGGGCCCTGTTCTTTTTACGATGAGGGCATCAAAAAGCTGCCCACGCGCTGGGAAAAATGCATTTCCAAAGCAGGAAATGATGTGGAAAAATAAATTGTATTTGCTTTGTGTTTTTTCAATAAATGAATTTAAATAAAAATAAAGTCCCGTTTAATATTTGATTCCCCCTTCATATGAGGAAGGTTGCCCAGTTGTAAATCCCCTTAAAACAATAATCACCACTCTCGGTGGCATTCAAATACCTGAAGGCTATGTGGCTGAGCTTCAGCCGCCTTGGCATGGCTGAAAGTGCAACGGTTTTGCTCAGTTTCTCTTTCTAGTGTTAAAAATAACACTACAATAAATCGAGAGCACGAACACAAGAATTGTTTAAACCATCAGCTCACTATTCTCTATAGACGTCACAATTTATTTTAGCCATATACGTAACGATTTTACCTCTTCTGAAATCTGCAATAAATGTGCCTCATAGCTGCAAATTACGAGTACATTTCACTCATCATTTCTATAGACTTGTTTTTAGGAAAGCATGCCTTATATTTATATGGACTGTAGAGCTTCAGTTACTGGATATTATAATTTTCGTACAGTACGTCTGGAAGGGAAATTGTTTCTTTGTGCTCCAAGTATCTCTATGTTCTGAACTTCGATAGAAATACTGTCGAAATCTGTTATAACGACTCCGGAAGGACTGCCAATTAACGGCCGTAAGAGGCGATAGTCGCATAAACCGAATTTTGTTACTAAAAATGTCACATCTGTAAGTATTAGACTGCACGATTACATGGTTAATTAACGGAATAAAGTTCAAACTTCAAAAATCATATGTAAAATAAGTATTGTATTTGCAATACAATATCTGTGAAGTGGGACAGAGGATTTTTATAATCCATACACAGTACGTACAGGAATAATATGCCAACAAAATATAAAATAAAAAGTGAGGAAAAGGTAGTAAAAATGTAAATTGGTCAATAATGTCACACACGGTCTTGGCTAATAGATGAAATTGTCTCTCTGTCTTTTCAAAGTTTAGGAAATATTGAGTGTGATACACCAAATTCTTTCCCGATGCTGACGTTCGTTTCCCCATTTTGTAATCGCCATATTATTTGCGAATTTTCTTTAACATTAAACACTTTACCTTTCATTTTCGACATCTTCACAGCGATGCTTATCTTGACTATTTAACATAAATACTGATTTGAAATCTTCAATCTACTGAAAACAAGAGTTTGAAAATATGCCTTACGTTGTTGTCAGCAATTCCCAAACGCGAAACAAACAAAAATCAACGTTGGACGTTACAGTCGATACATTTCTCCGAAAATGTGATAAAAAATTCGCTGTTTTTTTACCATAAGCAATGTCGTACTAAGCGATTTTTAAATACAGTATTTATATAGGATTAAGATGGGGCCGTTAAGTTTCTCTGTTATATCCAACACGGCGTTAAAAGCAATGTCGCAATGAACGTTTTCGACTGTACTAACTCAAAGTTGCTTCTTCCAAGTTTCTATCACAGAATAGTCAAATATGGACTTCGGCACTTCTGTGTTCTTCCCCTTCATTAATCGTCCGATAGTGCAGAAGTAGCTCATAATATAGATGAGACGCCTATTGGATACAGAATATACAGTAGGTCCCATTGCACGAACACAAGAAATGATTGAACCATTGACTCATCATTTTCTATAGACATCACAATTTCTTTTAGCCATCTGCGTGATGATTTCACCTCTTCTAATAAAAGGATGTCCAACCTCTTGGCTGAATTGTCAGCAATGATTTCGGTTTATAGGGTCCCGATTTCGATTCCCGGCCGGGTCGGATATTTCAACCAAGTTTAGTTAATTCATCTGACTCCAGAAAGGATTTTTGTGTTTGTTCCAACATATTCTTGTTCATATTCACACAACACTCTTCGGTATCATTCACTTCAGAAACGCGGTATAGTGGATACATCCCTCCACACAGAAGGGGCAAGTCCTCGTGTGTGACACAGTTCGCACCTGCGACCCCATCAGATCGCGGAAAAGCTAAGGAAGAAGGAGGAGATCATGCATACTGACTACGTTACATTAGGAGATAACTGTCCTTGAACTGCGTTCAGCCGCTTATGACAAAATACAGAAGGTCTTCGAGGGTTTGTGGTGACGAGTTTGAACGCCGCTGGCTGCGCTATTATCACCTTGAACACGTCAAAACGGGTACTGATGATTCACGTCAATACCGAGAACGTACACCTCTCGTTCGACTTGTGACATTAGCTACAACAATGACGAAGCGGATTGACCCTTACTGAGAGGGCTACATAACATCCCTTAATACAGCTATTCTGCAATCTAAAGAATGCGCAAGAAGCATGATTTCTTTATTTAAAAAACGGCATCAGTGCTGTATTGAACAAAAAAGGCAAAAGCCGACTGGGCATAATTCCAGAGGGGAAATACTAGGCAAATCCACGACCAGCTACCAGCCGTACACCAGAAGTGGTGAGGGAAGTGAAGGCCCTTGTCTCAATTGGTAACCCTGCCTCCCAAAGGAGTATCGCCCATACAGTCACTCCCATAAATATTCGGCCACTGATGAAATCGGCGAAAAAGTGATGACAATAACGCAACCACGAGCATAATGTTAAACCAAATGTGTCCAAGTAATGGAACTACATGTGGTTGCTTACGCCTTAGAGGAATCACGGAACATTGATGTACAGTATGCTGTAAAACAAAGGACATGGTGTACATGGGTGAAATGACACGCCCCAAATATATTCGGTCACCCCGAAAGGCCGGGATTGCCATTGTGGTCATTGACAGAGACGGGGCAGATAGCGTTGCAAAACGTTCAGTTCAGTAGTGCGGTGCCGCAAGATACGTCGTACCGAAATCATTTTCTGCAGTGTTGGGGAATGGTTTCAAATGGGGCGCAAAAGACAACACAATATCACATTTGAAGAACGCCAGCTCGTGATATTCCATCATGCTCGAGATAAATCGCATAGAAAGATTTCGCAGATGCTTAACATAAGCAGAATAACAATTGGAGATATAATAAGACGATTTAAAAATGAAGTCAGAATTGATTCATTTCCCCAGACAGGCAGACCAAGAAGGCTGACAGAACGAGAGGAGCGGTTTGTGCTTTGGAATGGGAAACGAAATCCGAAAATTAGTGCTCCGAAACTGGCAGCAGCTGTTTTAGAGGAGTATGGAAAGAAAGTGGGTACTGAAACCGTGCGAAGAGCACTGCGAAGGAACTCGTTCCTTCGGAGAAGAGCTAGTAGGAAACCATACATTAGTGCGGTAAATAAAAACATGCGTCGAGAGTTCGCAAAAACCTACGTAAGCAAACCCAGTGCTTGGTGGCAGGATGTGTTATTTGTTGAAGAGTCGAAGTTCAACGTCTTCGGGTCCGATGAAGAGCAATTGGTGTGGCGGAAACGTCACGAGGGACTGAGAACAAGCAATTTACAAGTAACGGTAAAAATGATGGAGGAAGTACAATAGTGTAGGGATGTGTTGCATCGAACGGGGTTGGTGCACTGAGTTTCAATGAACGTACTTTGACAAAAAAAAAAAAAAAAAAGGCTATTTGGCTATCCTCAAAAACAATTTGCGACAATTTGGTACACAGCGTACTCTCCACTTCTACCAAGATAACAACCCCAAGCACAAGTCGTAACTCGTCAGGGAGTGGCTGCTGTACAACTGCCCGAAGGTTTTGAAACTCCACCGCAATCACCCGATCTGAACCCCATCGAGAACGTGTGGAGTCGTATGAAGGCAGCTCTGCAATTGCAGCGGCCAAGTTCCCTCACAGACTTGAAGAGGAGACTGCTACAAGAAAGGGTGGCATTAAGCTCTGATTATATCAGGAAAGTTATTGCCAGTATGCCGAATCGACTGGAATAGGTCCTAAAACATCAAGGTGGACCTACAAAGTACTGAGTATTTAACAGTGTTGTGAATTATGCGAGTTGATGTTGCTTTTTGTGTAGTGGCCGAATATTTTTGAGGCGGCACTGGAATTATTGCTTTTATTTAATGTACAACAGAGAGCGTACTAATGGCTGTCAGAAGAGTTTGACTTACATCACAATGTTTGTATAAAGTTTTATTATGTTTTCCTACATGATTCGTTTTATATACGTTATCATTATAGTGTAAGAATAACTACCCAATAAAAGTGTGTGAAAAATCTGAGTGACCGAATATTTATGGGAGTATCTGTAAGTCGGGGATGTCTGTTTCAACAGGTAACACCATAATCAACAAGTACCAGTAATTAGAAAAGTGGGGTAAGCGCCGAGTTCACAAGCTGTTTTCTTGTCACAGTTCGGAACGTCACACTAACGCAAGAAAGCTGTACGAGGACTATCTTGCAAGGGAGAGATGGAAAACTGTGGTGTTATTAGACGACGCATATGTGTACCTTAGTGACTGTAACAAACCCCGTTCGATTTACTACCAGCCTAGAAACAAATAATTATCAAACATTGTATAAAGACCCTACTACAATGGCAAGTTAACAATTCGCCTGTACCGAGCTCGATAGCTGCAGTCGCTTAAGTGCGGCCAGTATCCAGTATTCGGGAAATAGTGGGTTCGAACCCCACTGTCGGCAGTCCTGAAGATGGTTTTCCGTGGTTTACCATTTTCACACCAATCAAATGCTGGGACTGTACCTTAATTAAGGCCATGGCCGCTTCCTTCCCACTCCTAGCCCTTTCCTATCGCATCGTCGCCATAAGACCTATCTATGTCGGTGTGACGCCAATTGTAAAAAAAAAAAAAAAACGCCTGTCGCTAACAACGTGAAGGTGAACTCTACATACTATCAGAAAGAGGTTTTAACACCCATTTACAACACAGATATCCCAGCACTGTATGGGAAGTCGAAAAATCAGCATAAAGAATCCATCCGCACCTCTCTCAGAGAGAATGTTAAAAACTGTAATCCATGCAGTTACTTTTACTGACTTTCTGCTGAAGGCACCCGATGGACTTCTGTACATTTTGACTCCAAGAAAGGGCCTTAGGAAATAGACGTCAACGCACTATCAATGGCCTTTGGAACACCTGTCAGGAGGAATGTGATAACGTAGAGATGCTAGCTCTGCGAAAGTCTGCTGCAATGGAAATTACGTTGTCGGGCTACAGCTAGAAATGTTGGCTTTCTAATATTGAGCATGATAATTGGTGAAGACATGGCTTTTCATAAGCTAATTACCCTTCAAACTTCGTCCCTAGAGATCCCGAACGACCTTTTGTAAATTACATAGACTAGCTTCCTTGTACGTGTGTTTATAACATCCATGAAGGTTGAATTACATTGCTGTCGAGACTTTCAACGAATGTGTCAAGGTGAAAAGAATGTTTCACGTACCATCACTTCAACTCTTGAACTGTAAATACAAGATAATAATGAAGCATGATTTTGTTAGTCAAACATTTATCAGACTAGAGAATGGGAGAGATAGCAGAGGTCGTTATTTAATGATCATACAACTCGAAAATAATAATAATAATAATAATAATAATAATAATAATAATAATAATAATAATTACTGTAATGGTATAATACTAACCTTGATCAAAACTAAGACCCTAGCAGCAGATAGGAAGGTTAAAATGGTATCTGTGAACTTCAAGAAGGCGTACGATTTCCTAGACCAGAAAATGGTAAAAAGGCTGAAAGGATTCCGAGAAGATCATAAGAGAGAGGTAATGGTAGTAGTAATTATTATTTTCAAAGGAAGTACAACTAGGCATACGCCTCTGTTAACAGCAATAAGAGTGAAAATTTATGAGATCCGCCCGATATTAATAATAATAATAATAATAATAATAATAATAATAATAATAATAATAATAATAATAATAATAATAAGTGTCACTAACTGCTTTTATGGATTTCGGAGTCACCGAGTGCCAGAATTTAGTTCCGCAAGAGTTATTTTACATGTCAATAAATCTACCGACACGAGGCTCAAGTATTTGAGCACCTTCAAATACCACCGAACTGAGCCAGGATAGAACCTGCCAAGTTGGAGTCAGATGGCCAGCGCCTCAACCGTTTGAGCCACTCAGCCTGGCAGAGATCCGTATTTTCGAAGAATAAGGGTATCGACAAAGGAAATGGAAGGGCTACGAAGGGTTGAAAAGAAAGACACGCTTTGCCTCGCGAACGTAATAACGTCTGGGCTGGAAGATAGCAAGAATTCACCAAGAGAGGTCGGATAGGAAAGATGAAATTGAGAAGTATCGTGTTAATAAGAAGAAACAATATCAGACTCACCTAGAGAAACCGCAGTCATCAACCCACGTTACCAAATTGAGAGGTCTCCAGGAGCAGAAGAAACATTTACGAACATCCTTAAGGAACTGTCAAAATCACTTGAAATTATAACAGTATGAGACGAGGAGAGCAGTTCAGTTCACATGCATCTATAGAATGTTGTCAGGAGATGGCATGAACCAGTACAAAATAAAATTACGAACAGTATCCCGTTTGGCCAACAGAAGAAAGGGATTAAATCTGAATATCTTGCCTTTGCAGGCGATGTTGTATTTTTCGTAAAGGATTCGGAGTTTACAACCAAAGATGTATCCTAGAAGTCTTAAAGTAAACACCAGAAAAGGCAGAACACAGAAAACATGGTAGACCCGTGTGAAAATAGACAGCACAGATCCAACTTGGATAATGAATACAAAATACGGTGTTTGCATTTTTTTTTACTGCTATGTTCTTCAATCTGCCAAAATTAATTTTGAATAAATAAATGTACAAGCTACCTGAAAAAGAAAACATGTGGTAATAGAATTATACCTGAGAAATGAACAATTTAATTATGACATTTTTCGATCTTGAAAGAACATCATCAGATTCTATCAAATCACACACAAAATATTTAGAAATGTTTGTATAATTGTATTAATTAAATCTTTTCTTTTTCAGGTATAATTCTGTTAGTATATGTTTTGATATACACTCATGCTCATGAATTAAGGATAATTGCATATTGTGGTGCCACACAACGTGGCACTACACAAAACTGGTGCTAATAGCATAGGCACATAGTGAACACAAACGAAACATCTGTGAGTCAACGGTATTGGTGATAAGTTGAGAAAACCGTCCCAAAACACATGTGCTACAAAACGCCACTGTTTCCTGCGCATGTACCCTGACATCAATATGAGATATGATCACCATGCACACGTACACAGGCCGCACAACGCGTTGTCATACTCTGGATCATGTGGTCGAACAGCTGCTGGGGTATAGCCTCCCATTCTTGCACCAGTGCCTGTCGGAGCTCCTGAAGTGTCCTAGGGGTTTGAAGACGTGCAGCGATACGTCGACCGAGAGTATCCCAGACGTGCTCGATGGGGTTTAGGTCTGGAGAACAGCCAGGCCACTCCATTCGCCGGATATCTTCTGTTTCACGGTACTCCTCCACGATGGCAACTCGGTGGCGCCGTGCGTTATCATCCACCAGGAGGAAGGTGGAACCTACTGCACCCCTGAAAAGGCGGACATACTGGTGCAAAATGACATCCCGATACACCTGACCTGTTACAGTTCCTCATTCCAAGAAATGCACGGGTGTACGTGCACCAATCATAATCCCACCCCACACCATCAAACCACTACCTCCATACAGGTCCCTTTCAAGGACATTACGGGGTTGGTATCTGGTTCCTGGTTCACGCCAGATGAGAACCCGGCGAGAATCACTGTTCAGACTATACCTGGACTCGACCGTGAACATAACCTGGGACCACTGTTCCAATGACCATGTACTGTGTTCTTGACACCAGGCTTTACGGGCTCTCCTGTGAACAGGGGTCAGTGGAATGCACCTTGCATGTCTCCGGGCGAATAAACCATGTCTGTTCAGTCGTCTGTAGACTATGTGTCTGGAGACAAGTGTTCCAGTGGCTGTGGCAAGGTCCTGAACAAGGCTACCTGCAGTACTCCGTGGCCGTCTGCGGGCACTGATGGTGAGATATCGGTCTTCTTGTGGTGTTGTACACTGCGGACGTCCCGTACTGTAGCGCCTGAACACGTTTCCTGTCAGTCGCTAGCGAGCTTCAGCCGAAGCAAGTCACTCCGCGCTCTTACCTCTCGCTTGTGTTTACAGTGTAGTATAACGTATACGAGTATTGTGTTTTCGTTCTTCAGGGTGTTTGTGTAATTAAACTTCGTGTGCTTTCACACTACGAACTTACACTTCTCTCAACATGGCTAATGGAATCAACCCTGATACGGGGACTATATTAAAAGAAAGTTTATTAACATATTATTCGTCGTCAGCGGACATGGATTCAACACAACCAATTCAACCCAGTCAACAAGTCAACACAAACCAGCCTTTAGTGAATGTTTCCTCAACTCTACAGCATCAAGCAACTTCACAGCAGCAGCATTTACAAAGACGGGAACAACAACATGTAAGTCCAGAACTTCTTAATCAACGTTCTATGTCTTCCACCCCATCACGACCTATTTTACAACCAAGTAACTTGCAGAACTTAAACGTGCGCACGAAGCACTTGCTTCTCACGATCCCCCGTTACAACAGGACGATGGTTTTCAGACTCCCAGTAAAAAGTTAACTGTATCAGCTGCAAGACTAAACAATAAGTACATGGTAGATCTCACAGCCGTTCATAATAAGTATGCTCCTCTTGAACGCATGGATGATAACACTGCAGGCGACAATGTTGCCCCATTAACACCTGAAGTTAACATGCCACCAATCTTTCTCCACGAAGTAAATAATTATCAGCAAATTGTTAGAGACTAGAATACTGTAACCAGCAGTGATTACACTACACAACAGCGCGGCAAAGTTCTGAAAATAAATACTACCACTATCAGCGATTATCGTTCTGTCACCAAATTTCTAGAAGAATCCGAACTTCAGTTTCATATCTTCCAGGACCCTACAACCAAAAACTTGAAGTTATCATTCGTAATGTCTCATACTCTGTTACTGACTCAGAACTTCTTTCAGAGTTACAAGAGCTTAACTTACCGGTACGCAAAGTTACTCTGCTTCTTTTCAAAGATAAGCAGCCCATGCCTCTCTGCGCCGTTGAATTGGACAACACGGAAGATGCAAAAAGAATTTTTGACATGACACACATTCAGCGTGCCATTATTTCGGTCGAGCTTCGTCGCAAACCACAAGACATCTCACAGTGTACCCGATGTCAAAGGTTCGGTCACACTAGAAACTTCTGCAAGTTGAGTCCACGCTGCGTCAAATGCCCTAATAATCCACACTATTCAGCATGCAATTAACCACGACGAGTACCTCCTACGTGTGTCAACTGCGGCCAAGATCATGCTGCAGATTACAAAGGCTGCCCATATTATCTCAATATGAAGAACAAGATCAGGCGTGCAAGTACTTCTCTTTCAACACCGATGTTCACCGGCACCCAGCCCAACAGTATCGCCCCCACACCACCAGCTAATAATGCTACGAACTTTCCTCCGCTACCATCTCGACATTCGCTAGTTCGAACCCCTAACCCATCAGCATGGCAACGCCCTCTTTCCCAACCTTCTCCGCAAACCCCAGTATATTCAGATTAGAATCCACTGCAAAATTCTTCTCAACCTGCATCGTCTTCCAGCCTTGTCCAACAGATGATAGCCTTTCTTGTGTCTTTCATCCCCCAAATCATACCATTTATCATGAAATTACCCTCAGAACTCCTTAACAATGGTTGTTAGTGCCAATCCTCTGTTTTCCCATCCAACATTTCTCAACTGGAATGCTAACGGTTTGAACATCAAACGTGCCTCCTTCTTGGAGTTCATGTCTCGCCATAATATAGATGTAGCAAGCATTTCTGAAACTCATCTCGTTGAAGATAAACGTTTTACAGCACCTGGTTTCAACGTCTACCGATGTGATCGCCAGATCCTTTTGCCTCCGGTGGAGTGGCAGTCATCATAAAAGAAAAGACTTAAATATTATCCGATATTCCTACCACCGTAAACCACTATCGAAACTTGTGCTGTTAAAATTGAATTAAGCAATGGAACTCCTTTGGCAGTCATAGCAGCCTATAAACCCCCATCAGCTCTACTCCACGTAGAAGATATAAGATTATTGTTTCAAGACCAGTTACCAACCTTACTAATGGGAGATCTTAACAGCAAGAACGATATCTGGGGCTGTCGTGTAACAACTCCTAATGGTAGACAGCTGTTTGCAGCAACTGAACTTCATGCCATCCACGTCACTGCTCCAGAAGAACCGAATCATTACCCATCTAACTTCAATCACCAGCCGGATATTCTCGACTTAGCCCTAATCAGAAACGTCGCATTCCCCCTTTATATGAGACCAGTGACTGAAATGCATTCGTATCGTTGTCCAATAATTACATCCTTTTCTGCTGAAACTTTCGTTCAACAACCACGCAGTTTTACTCAGGGTTATATTAATTGGGACATTTATCACCAACAACTTGACTCCTGTCTTCAACCAAATATTCCCCTGAAAACTAGAGAAGATCTTGACAATGCCATTCGCCACTTCACCACCATTATATCTACTTCACTCAAAGCAGCTACTGTATCCCAAAGGAGACAGCAACAGCCACCTCTTCACTCAACATTTCCTCTCAGAATTTTATGACTCATCAAGGCTAAACATAAAATGCGACGACTGTGGCAGGCTCAACGTCTACCTGGCAACATCATAGATTAAACCAGCTTATCAGATTAGTACGCACAATTTTAGATAATCACCGTTATGCTTCGTACCAGCATCATCTCTCTGGTCTGTCGCCTGATGATTGTACACTCTGGAAGGAAACCAAACAAATACTACACGAACCAAGCCTTATTCCTCCTCTGAAAGCATCTGATACCCATTATTTTAGTGACTCTGAAAAATGCGATATACTTGCAGATGTTTTTGAATCTTCCTTCACTCCAAACCCACCACTCAACCACGAGTATAACAGTGACATAGAAGCGTTTCCAACATTCTGCCCTACAGTTCCGGAAAGAATCAAATTTACTCACCGGGAGAAATACGAAATCTGATCAAGAACCTGCATCTATATTAAATTCCCTTCTTCGTCTTAGGTACTTTCCCGACACATGGAAGCATTCAGAAATAATTGCAATTCATAAACCTGGAAAACCTTCGGCACTACCCACGACCAATTAGTTTATTACCAACGTTATCCAAATTATTTGAGAAAATCATCCTAAAACGTTTAAATAATTCCTTAGAGGACACATCTCCCCTCCCACATCACCAGTTTGGCTTCCGTCAACGGCATTCGACAACTCATCAGCTACTACGTCTTACGGAACACATTGTACAAGGTTTCGAGTTCAAACATCACACTCTTGCAGCATTCTTAGATTTTACAAAGGCATTTGATAAAGCTTGGCATAAAGGACTATTGTACAAAGTGCACACAATTGGAATCCCTTCTTGAGTCAACGTAGCTTTCGCGTACGTATCATTTCCACGCATTCAGCACCTCGACTCATCAACACCGGAGTCCCTCAAGGTTCTATTCTTGGTCCAACCCTCTTCAACATTTATACCCATGGCATTCCATACCCTCCATTCGTCAACATCGCAATGTACGCAGACGATACTGCTGTCTTCACATCCCACCATGACATTTTAACTGCCACTCGCCGACTGCAAGCCTCTCTGCAAACCATATCAACGTGGTTAGATGACTGGGGAATTTCACTGAATGTCCCAAACTGTGAAACCATGATATTTACTCTTCGACGTCCATCTCTCCCACCACCAATCATCCTAAATGGACCCCTAACGACAAGGCCGTGAAGTACCTGGGAGTATTCCTTGACCGTTGCTTATCATGGAAATAGCATATAAATCAGAAATTAAATCTAAGTTATGCAGGACTAAAAAGAATATATCCTCTCCTAAACAGGAAATCTTCCCTCAAATTTGAATTCGGATTACTACCCTACATATCACTGCTCCGTCCTTTATTCACCTACGCCTGTCCAGTCTGGGGAGGGGCGGCTCGAACCACTATCAGACGTCTGCAATCATTCCAAAACAAAGTTCTCCGTATCATCACCAACTCCCCTTAGTACGTTCGAAACAAACAGTTACATCGTGAACTTCAGTTAGACACTCTGGAACACATTATTTCAACGCAAGCCAAGACGTTCTTCAAGAAACTCCAAAATGTGCCTGGTGCTGTGTTTTTCGCCCTTGGAAAACGATCCACACTTCCACGCCGGATTAAAAGTAGACTCACCGGGCGAGTTGGCCGTGTGCGTAGAGGCGCGCGGCTGTGAGCTTGCATCCGGGAGATAGGTTCGAATCCCACTATCGGCAGCCCAGAAAATGGTTTTCCGTGGTTTCCCATTTTCACACCAGGCAAATGCTGGGGCTGTACCTTAATTAAGGCCACGGCCGCTTCCTTCCAACTCCTAGGCCTTTCCTATCCCATCGTCGCCATAAGACCTATCTGTGTCGGCGCGACGTAAAGCCCCTAGCAAAAAAACAAGTAGACTCCCTCAAGATCTTTTACTTTCGCCAAGAGAAGAATCTGAAGATGATCAGTTAGTGTTCGTGTCTAAAAAAAATGAAATAAAACAAAGTGTACGAATTTCTACTCGAGTGCTATTGTTGCTCAGTACTTCTTTTAATCAACTGCCAATTTACTTCTCAATGAAATATTTAGTATAACAAGCATCACAAAGAAAAAAGTTAACTTGAAAAGAAAAACAGGAACATCCCTTTGTGTTTGAGAACAATTGCTTTTTTTTAATGTGTGTGTGTGTGTCTCTTTCTTTTCCAGCACTTTATTACAAACTCTCCTCACTTATTCTAGTTACAGAAGGGCCTACAGGAGGTCGACTTCAAATCTCGTCCTTAGTAAGTGATTATTTTTGCCTTGTATTATTATTATTATTATTATGTACTCAGATTTTTGTTTGTTGTTTGTTTGGTTGTTTTTATTTTATCTCTTGTCAACAGTAATCCGTTATAGCATGTATATATGCTGAACGATTAAATACTATATTAAAAAACGTTCCCTGTCTGCTGGAATCGATGCCATAATCTTGAGATTACACTTTGTGGAACACGGAGGGCCCGTGCTACGACCTGCTGTGTTTGACCAGCCTCCAGTCTCCCTATTAGTCTACCCCTCATAACGTCATCAATATGTGTTCGTTGAGCCATTTTCATCACACAGTCACCATTAGCACGTCTGAAAACATCTGCACACTTACTCGCTGCACCATACTCTGACATGCACCAACACACCTCTGCGTATTTGGACTGCTGCCAGCGCCACCCTGCGACGATTGCAGGTCAAATACACCACAGGGTCATACCCCGAGGTGATTTTAAACCGCAAACCGCCCACCATAGCGTTGTTTCACCATGTATCAGCATTATCCTGAATTTCTGAGCATGAGTGTAGATATTGCCTCCCATATGGAGCCTGGCCTAGCAGTCATCAATTTTCGTTAGAGACCAAGTCTCTCATAGTGCACTGACACTGCCTGTGGCTTCAAGCAGTCTACGCAGTGACCTCCGCTTGGTCGGTGGATGCAGAGTGGGTCTCGGCTCACAAGTGGCTACGGCTGGTCCGTCGTCCGACAGCTCTGCACTCCGACCTTCCAACCGAGCAGAGGAGGGGTTGCCATGACTCTAGCGTGGCTCTACGCCTCTGCATTCGGGAGACAGGACAGGGCTGGACCTCATGGCTGGCCCCAACCGTAGGCTCTCCTGAGAATGGTTTTCCGTGGTTTTCCATTTTCCTGCACTAAGGCGAATGCCGTGACAGTTCCTAATATAGGCCACGGCCGCCAACCCCATCACCTTCACCGTGCATCTCCTTCACTGTCACAAATCTCCCGGCCTGAGAGACAGCGTTATCGTCTAAGAGGCCGCCTCTCCCTTCAGAGGAGGAATGTAAACATTTTAGTAGTAGTAGTAGTAGTAGTAGTAGTAGTAGTAGTAGTAGTAGTAGTAGTAGTAGTAATAGTAGTAGCCGGGCTGCCAATCTGGTGATTTTGTCACCAGATCTGGTGTTTTCAGGAAATCGTATGGTGACAAAATTTGAATTTTGCGATATTTCGAAAATATGGTGTTTTCCTTTCAAATCGGGTGACATATTTGGTGATTTTATAGTAAAATGTCAATTAAAAAAAGAACTGCGGTCATAAGACAAGTAACTTAGTAAAATATTATAATATATCATATAAAATATTATATTAACATGTTTACGTAAGCGACTCGCAAGGATTGGACTCCTCCTCTTCCCGTTGGGGTGGGGATGGGGAAGTATCTTCGGCACTCGGTGCAACCACGACGTAGTAGAATGAATCATGCGAGGAGCCCAACTGCCAGTGCCAATGTTGCTATGTTGATTAAAAATAGCGCGCTGGATTTTTGGGTTGTGACTGTGTGATAGTGTCTTCCTTCTTAATTGATGTCAAATGTGTTAATTAGAGTGTTAGTGTAGTTGTGAACAAGGGGGAAGCCTCAGTATAAAGAGCGATTTAGAGACGAATGGCTTAAAGATGATAGGTATAATAAGTGGTTGCTAAAAGTAGAAGGAAATGTCTCAAAAGGCTTTTGCAAAAACTGTAAAACTCAACTAGCTGCTAAATTAGTAGATATTGAAAAACATAGGAACACTGCTAAACACATCAAGGCAGCCGAACCCTTGAGTTCTAATAGGCAGAAAATCTTAGTCTAAATTTTAAACCGGTTAATCTTCAGACGAATTCGGTGGAAGGAAGAACGGCACTTTTCATAGCAGAACATTGCCTGGTTCAAGTTGTTGACCATATTAGCGAGTTGTGTAAAATACATTTTTCCCGATAGCAAAGAGATTAATCATTTGAAGCTGCATCGTACAAAATGCACTGCATTAATACAAAACATGCTAGCTCCTCATTTAAAAAAAGACTTGATAGATGCTTTACGTGAAAGTGAAAACGGTTATACTTTGTTGTTGGATGAAATGAATGATATTTCCGTTACCAAGTTACTAGGCATTGTTATAAGATACTATTCAAAAAGTAAAAGAGAGATTGTCGTGACAAATCTAGAGTTATTAGAATTGTCAGAACGTACAGCTGATGCTATAGTTGAGGCTTTGAAGAAATGTCTGTGTAATAAAGGTGTGGATTTGACTAAATTACAAGCAATAAGAACAGACAATGCGTCTGTTGTATGTATGTTGGGTATTCAGCCCGAAGGCTGGTTCGATCCTCTACAGATCCACCAACAGCTGTCATAGATAGCCTAGGTGTCACTGAAGAGGCATACTAGGGAAATGAGGAGTGAGGTAGTTCCCGTTGCTTTCCTCACTGAGCCAGAAGTTGCTATTACATATCAGTCTACCAAGCCCACTGAAATGCATGCACAAACCGACCCTATGAGCGATAGTTTCACATCATTCATAACAGGGACTGGCTGCATAAGGAACGGTATTACTAGAATCGCTCATACCTCAGTCACTTTCATATCGTCAAAGCCAAAGATGAGACTGAGACAGGTCAATGAAAGTAACAATTCTAGCCCATACCAGAAGACATAGTGCACTGTAAACACTACATCCTAACAGCAAAGGCATATGCGCTATTATGGCAGGCATAAATCGTGGCGTTTATATAAAGTTAAAGGCTGGAGTGCCAAATCTACATTTAATCAGATGCGTTTGTCACCCTCTACAATTGGCAGTTTTACGTGCATCAGGGTGTTTGCCGAGGAACTTAGATTTTCTCATAAGGGAAAGTTACAATTGGTTTTCACAATCATCTTTACGGCAGGTAGTATACAAAGAACTATATGAGACAATAAATGAAGGAGACTCTCCCTTGAAATTAGTACGGTTAAGCCAAACTCGGTGGCTGTCCATCGAAAGTGCAGTGACAGGTCGCTGGATGCAGAGTGGGTCTCGGCCCACAAGTGGCCACGGCTGGTCCGTGGTCCAACAGCTCTGCACTCTGACCAGCCAACTGAACAGACGCGGGCTGGCCACGGCTCTACCGTGGCTCTACACCTCTGCATTTGGGAGATGGGACAGGGTTGGACCTCACGTCTGGCCCCAACCGTCGGCTGTCCTGAGAATGGTTTTCCGTGGTTTTCCGTTCTCGTGCACAAAGACGAATACCGGGTCAGTTCCTAGTATAGAACACGGCCGCCAACTCCCTCACTTTCTCCGTGCAACTCCTTCACCGTAACAAATCTCCCGGCCTGAGAGACGGCGTTACCGTCTAAGAGTCCCGCCTCCACCTTCAGGGGAGGAATGAAAACATTTCCAGTAGTAGTAGTAGTAGTAGTAGTAGTAGTAGTAGTAGTAGTAGTAGTAGTAGCCTCCACTATATGCACGGACCAATGCGTCTTGGCAGGTGTGCTTGTTACCAACTGATGAGCCCAAATTGGCACACTGGGGCGAGATTCTGGCAGCCAAGAATGAGTTAGCTGGAAAATTTATAATGTCCAATAACGGACCATTTACTGTACAGTACCGATATACTGGAATTATAACAATATGTTTTCCTTTTCAGGTAGTTGTAAATTTATTTCTTCAAAATTAATTTCAGCAGACTGAAGAACCTACCAGTTATAAAATGACTGAGTCGAAACTGAAAAGAGATGGCTTCAGATATCACCAAAAAATATGGTGGTGCCAAAAGAACAAATAAACCCACGCGCTGGGTTTAGATTCTTACCCCGTGATACATTTATTCTTTTATTTTTTTATAATTTGCTTTACGTCGACCAACATAGAAAAGTCTTATGGTGATGATGGGATAGGAAAGGGCAAGGAGTGGAAAGGAAGCGACCGTGGCCTTCATTAAGGTACATCTCTAGCATTCGCCCGGTGTGAAAATTGGAAACCACGGAAAACCATCTTCAGGGCTACCGACAGTGTGGTTCGAACCCACCATCTCCCAAATAATGGATGATGGCCGCACTTAAGCGACAGCAGCTATCGAGCTCGGTTTCTAACGAAGTCGGGGAAGGGGCGATAAAGATGGCAGTGTCAGGAGACGTACGAATCCAAATCCCTGTCTTATCGAGACAAATTATGCATCATATTGTAGTAATCAAACCACAATGCTTCTCAGTTTTAGCCAGATTCTTTCTATGAACACATCAAAAGAATGGATCCAGAAAGGACAGCAAATAAGATCCTCACCATCAAGAAGATTCAGGCAACGCATATAAAAGAAGTTCTTTGACATTTAAAATGAATTGTGAAATCAAAACAGAGGTCACGGAAACAGAGGTGTATTCAGAATGGAAATTGTGAAGGTAAAGGACCTTTCCGGAGACAAATCAGATGAAGAAATAGCGTAATCTCAGAGGAAGAAATTGCAAGAGTGATCCAGACAATGAAAGAATACCGGCGAAAGATAGAAAGGAAATAGTAGAAGAAGTTGTGTCACCGCAGCTCAAAGTAGGATGAAAAGAATCTAAATATATAAATGCCTAAAAATAATTACATTAAATAATAATAATCAAAGACAACGCAAGAAAGGAAAATTATACGGAAAATCTTCAGCTCAGTTTGTAGAGATGGAATCTGTATAAAAAGAAATTCTCAGAAAATATATTGTCATGCCGAAAAATATCTCACACACCTTCAGAAAAAGTCGGTAGAAATTCTATGGGCATATTCTTAGAATGACCAAAAGAATTTTCAGCCTTACACTTTCCTTAAGAACCAAGAAACTGAACCACACCTCCATGAAAACAAACATCACATCTTCCCTCTCCCTTGTCTATCCCTCCCAATCCCCCCGTCCCCCACAATGACCCTGTTGAGCATAGCAAGTGAAGCCGCCTGGGCGAGGTACTGGTCCTCCTTCCAGTTATATCCCCCGATCCATAAGTCTCACGCTCCAGGACACTGGCCTTGAGGCGCTAGAGGTGGGATCCCTCGCTGATTCCGAGGGATAGTTGTAAATTCCGAACACTAATCAATAATCACAAATTCGCAGACAAAACCAACACCAGAACCACTAACATCTTGACAGAAGAACGCAGGAAAACACTTGGTGATTGGATGAAGAGATTTTGGGAGAATAAGGAAGCAAAAGCATCAGCTAAACGAGTTCAACCACGTTCTTTAGTCGGGCATAACGATGTAAAATAATTAATAATAATGTGTAATAGTTGTATGAGCCCTCCTCTGTGGTTTAGTGGTTAGTGTTATTAGCTGTCACACTCGGAGGCCCGGATTCGATTCCCGGTTCTGCCACGAAATTTGAAAAGTGGTGCGAGGAGTGGATAGGAGTCCACTCAGCCTCGGAAGGTCAACTGAGTATAAGGGGTTTGATTCCCACCTCAGCCATCCTCGAAGTGGTTTTCCGTAGTTTTCCACTTATCCTCCACGTAATGCCGGAATGTTTCTTAACTTAAGGCCACGGTCGCTTTCTTCCCTCTCCCTTGTCTATACCTCCCAATCCCCCCGTCCCCCACAATGACCCTGTTGAGCATAGCAAGTGAAGCCGCCTGGGCGAAGTACTGGTCCTCCTTCCGGTTATATCCCCCGATCCATAAGTCTCACGCTCCAGGACACTGGCCTTGAGGCGCTAGAGGTGGGATCCCTCGCTGATTCCGAGGGATAAACCAAGCCTGAAAGGTAAACGAATTAAGAAAGAAGAAAAATAAGTGTATGAATAGACTGTTACAACAGTACTGTACATTTATTTCATAATACTGGTCTATAACAACATGTATCATGTTGTTCGATGGTGGTGTAAAGATTCGGTATGGTGCATGTTCACCCCGGAAAACTCCTTATTTAATCTTCCGTTAGTATTCAGAACAACAGACTCCATACTGACGACAAGATTGCAGAGGAGTAATTAAACTTCTGAGTCTCTCTGGCAAACTGAGGTACATGATGCACTCTAATACAATATCCGAGTGGGTCCCAAGCATGTTTGAAGCATGAACAGGCCAACCAGTAAAATGGGTGACATCCTTGGTTTCCACTTGGTAGTCCGCCAACACCACTTGACCCATTAACAGTGCCTGTAATTATAGAATATTTTCCTTCGACTTCCACCTATAACCACCCCCCCCCCCCCTTCTCCCCCGCCCGCCTTAAAAGTTCAATGTACTACTCGAGGATGCCATCTCTATGCATCCCTTGACACAAAACTAAGCGAAATTTTGTAGGACTGCCGAAAAATCAGAATACAATTCTTATGCGCCTCGTCCTGTAGTGTGGTGTGTTGTGTGTAGATTAAGATTTGTATTGAGACGAACACACTCATCCCCCGAGCTAGAGAAAGAAACCTAACCAGGTTAAAATCCTCGATCGGCCGGGACAAGACGGGACCCTCTGAACTAAATTAAATAGGCTATAAGTTGGTGCATTCAGAGAACATATTTTGATTGTTTAGGCATCATCTTCTTGGCATTTTTCCTACCCATTGTGATACTTATTAAGAACTAAACAGCTATTCTGGAGAAGCATACATATTCTTCTTACAACTGTACTGGTACTGAAAATTCAGTTAGAATCTTCTGCTTCTTGTGGCACCATTTTTAACACTTTACTTTCGATGTATCTCATTAACGTTTGTTCTTAACGTCTTATCCCGTTTTGTGGAAATAAAAATAACCTACCGACAGGTGTTTTCATGCGTCTGCATATGTTATTGCATAAACTCCATATTACGATCTCCTTGGCGTGCTGAGGAGTGCCCTCAACATGGCGGTACACGCATCGACAGCGAGTCACACGCTACTGCGCAGTCAGCGGTGTGGGGACTTGTATGCCTCTTCCTTTCGGTTGGGCTTGTTTTCGGGGACATGAAGACAATCAGCCGATAAAAGCCAGCAAGCAAGTGTGCAACTTCTATAGAACCCACGCTAGTGGTGAATGTTACCGAGTAACACTTGTCTTGAGATTGACTAGGAGAAAGGTGGGACTAAATAATGTCCTCCCCACCTCCTACATTCCAATATTCACCCCGTACTACTAGCCACAGCATTTTCATGGCGTATTCAGCCTGTCTGAAGTGTTCGTTGTTCGCGAACGCCAAATGCACATGCAGAGAGTTTCATAAGTTTCGTGCGAAAATTTGTAAGGTGTGCACGTGTCCTTGAAGTGGTAGTGCATAACCCGAATAATTTTCATACAGAAATACCAAATCGCATGAGTGCCTAAAAATTTAAAATAAGAAGTACATAGTAGCAAGGCAATGCATGACGCCGTTTGTAAAAGCTTCGCAACTACACTGAGTATAGATGGTTCTGGTGTTCAAAATGCTAGTGGCTTTACGTCGCACCGGCACAGATAGGTCTTATGGCGACGATGGGATAGGAAAGGCCTAGGAGTTGGAAGGAAGCGGCTGCGGCCTTAATTAAGGTACAGCCCCAGCATTTGCCTAGTGTGAAAATGGGAAACCACGGAAAACCATCTTCAGGGCTGCCGAGAGTGGGATTCAAACCCACTATCTTCCTGATGCAAGCTCACAGCCGCGCTCCTCTAACCTCACGACCAACTCGCCCGATGTTCAAAATGTGAAGAGCAGAATAAACTGTGCGTACCTCTTCTTACGATCCACTTTCAAGTCCATCTCCACTTTCATAAATTGTCCAACTCATCTTCCAATGCCAACGGCCGTAGCCGTGTTGAAACACCGGAACCCGTGAGATCTCCGAAGTTAAGCAACATTGGGCGTGGTCAGGAGTTGGATGGATTACCATGCGCTGTTGGTGGGGGGTAAGGGAATGGAGGAGCGGAAAGGTACTGGCCACCCTACCGCACGTAAACTCCGGCTCAGGAACACCTCTGCGGAGGTTCGGACCTGCCTTCGGGCAGAATAACCCTTACCTTACCATCTTCCAATAGCTCAGTAAAAGTAGGAATACAATAGAACTCTAATTATCCGGAATAGTTGGAGGCTGACATGATCCAGATCAGCAGAACTGAGAATAACTGGATCAGAATGAACGTGTTAAGAAACATGTTACTGTGCTGAAAATTTATAGTATGGCACTAAATGTTTTAAAGAATAGAAGTTTTCAATATTTGAACACAAATTGTTTTAAATACAACACACATGAAACGTTAAAAGTAACTTTTCATACTGCACTACAAAAAAAAGTAACTTTCTTTATGTGCGTATTCTCTAAAACAACACTTAAATATATCCAACGAAGTTAGTTGTTTTGAGGCCGATACTCTCTTGCGTTCAGCCAGGTCTCGCAGGCGCTTGACGACAAGAATTTGCGAAGGATCCCATTCAGTTTGTCGTTCCAACCAATTTAAGATAATTTCAAAACAGGCCAAAACTTCAACAGCAGTATATCCCATTTCCGGTTCATTTTCAATCATGTTATCGTCCTCACTGTCCACAATCTGAGAGTCTTCCATAACACTTCATATAATGTTATCATCACACAAAAGCTGAAAGTCTAGGTCTATTGAGTCTCACTGTAACCACACATTTACGTCATCTGCATCAAAACCATAAGAGCCAGGAAGTTTTACAATAATATCATGAATGTCTCCCTTAAAAATCAATCCGAATATTTGGCTTAATCTTACAATGTTATTGTCCTGTTATTACGACCACTCATTTTGCAAACTTTCTCAACTACACTAAGTCGAAAGCGTACTGTCTCCTCAAAATTTGCTCAACGTGTAGACACACACTCGGTTAAGAATGGTGTTCGGACCAGTAATAAAGAACCGGTAAGTGTCTCGATAGAATACTCATCAGGTGTAAATATGCCTTCAAAGTTGCCTAAATAGCCAAGCAAGACGTACAGTGGACCCACGTAATATCATCTCAAAGCTTGTGTGAACTTTCATCTTGGGTCTGTCGTTGTACATCGTATCTGGCATTTTTGGACTCCCTCCAAACACACTACCAATAGACGACATTCATCGGTAAACAATGCATTGCACCAATGCGGCATGCGTGATGTCATGCTCCATGAAACGGAGATGAGCCTCACAAAGATCTCCGAAGGTGAAGGCTGATACATGCATCGTCATTCTTACGCTACTGCCACACGAGCAACACGAAACTGAAACTCCAAGGAATACATACTGCAGCATGAAGTTAAAAGCGAAAGGCTCTATGGATCAGTAAATTACACTGGTTTCTCGGTAGAAAAATATATGTTAAGGTCGTGTCGTTAAAGACTGGAACCCATCCCGTTTTCCAGCAGTATTTGTCACTAGTTCTCCAGGACACCGAGCTTCTTTTGTCGCGTGCTTTGATACTTGAGCCTTGTTTTCGTTCGATAAACCTACGAAGTTTATAGACTTCTCGTATTCCAAAATCATCCAAGTATTTACGACATGAAGAGTGAATGTTACGAAGATTATTGCTAAGTCGCTCGTTGGAGAAGAATGATACATGGACCTGGAAGAGGAAAATATAATAGATTGCTGCAACAGTATGACGCTCGATAGCGCAGACAGCTCCATGCGGCCAACCCACAGTCATGACATTTGGCACTCCGAAGAGGAGTAATTTGCTCGGGTGTGGCTACAACATTCGCGATAGTTGCACCTGCTTCGCAGATTTCTTCAATGTCACTACTACAGCTGGGACCATCGGCACAAGTCGTGGCATCCACTATGCACCAAGAAATGTTATTGATCGTAATGGCACTGTTTTTGGAGGTAGGTATATAATTGAGAAAAGTCCCTACCTCAACAGCACTTCGGACCAGTTGTAAAAAATTGATGATGATGCTTGTTGTTTAAAGGGGCCTAACATCTAAGTTATCGGCCCCTAGTGGTACGAAATGAGGCGAAATGTAATGACAATTTAAAAGTCCAAAAGCCTCCACTGACCAGAATTCAAAACGTGAGGACGAAGAATGAATGAATGGATATGAATTTAAAACAATCAGTGGATCTGACCCGCAATGCCCCACATTCCCAGAAACTAGCGTTAAACAATAGTAGTACTGACCAAGGGACTGCTTCTAAAGCACAATACTGAATCGATGATGCTTGTAGTCTAAAGGAGTCCAAAATCCAGGTCATCGGCCCCTCATAATGGTACTTATCACTAGGAAATTAGAACCATGGTATTTGTCATGTTGCGGTACTAATCAAAAGTAGCGTAGACTCGCGGTATTCAACACATTATGATACTACTCACAGGTAATGTAATGCGCACATGTAACACAGACCTATGGCGTTTCTCACATTGTGGCACCATTTACAGGCAAAGCAAACCTACGGTGTTCCGCACATAAGTGTACTAACCACAGGGACACGAAATATCCCGTGGTGTTCCTTACAATGCCCCACATTCCAGAAACTAGCGTTAAAACAATAGTATTACTGACCAAGGGACTGCTTCCAAAGCATATAGGCAAGGCAGACCCATGGTGTTGTTCACCCGTGGTGTTGCTCATACAGTGGTACTAATCACAGGTAGTGTAAAACCCAGCCAGAAGCACACATTGTCGCTACTAATCATAAACCTATTGTGTACTTAACATAGTTTTACTACGTGCAAGTAAAAGCGATCCATGGTGTTCCCTGTGTGATGGCACTAATTACAAGTAATCTCATGGTTCAAATTCGATCATCCCTTGGTCGCCCCTTTTAGTCGCCTCTTACGACAGGCAGGGGATACCGTGGGTGTACTCTTCGTCTCTACCCCCACCCATAGCGGGTAGTTGTAAAAAGTTATGGAGACGCCAACACAGAAGGGAATAGAATATTTCAGTCCACCTTGTATAGATGGAGAATGGTAATAATAATAATAATAATAATAATAATAATAATAATAATAATAATAATAATAATAATAATAATGTTATTTGCTGTACGTCCCACTAACTTTTTTAAGGTCTTCGGAGACGCCGAGGTGCCGGAATTTAGTCCCGCAGGAGTTCTTTTACGTGCCAGTAAATCTACCGACACGGGGCTGTCGTATTTGAGCACCTTCAAATACCACCGGACTGAGCCAGGATCGAACCTGCCAAGTTGGGGTTAGAAGGCCAGCGCCTTAACCGTCTGAGCCACTCAGCCCGGCGATGGAGAATGGAGCAGTGAGTCGTGTGATACGAGGATGACAAGAAAACAAAGAAGGTGAAGTGTACAAAAGTGTCGTAAGCTCCTTACTACAAACAGTACCTATGTTCAGACCACCGGGAAGAAAACTGGAGATCGCGAAATGTGGATCCTAATATGGGTTCAAGAAGTGACAACGTTCGATCGAGTGAGGAATGGTACGGTGAGGGTATAACTTCCCAGTGGCAGAGACAATTTACGTAGGAAAGAGATACTATGACTAGGAATAAGATGGAGCAATATCACTGCAGACCTCAAAGAGAAAGATCCGGAAGAGAGAGGATGAAGTGGAGGAGAATAATCCTCATTTGTGTCCCTGCAATATAGGAGGACTAATCAGGCTGAAAATGAAAAAGCATAGGCTTCGAGATTAGTCAGAACAGAAAGTCGCAGGTATCGGTCATTGAGTGCAGGTATAGATCGTGGAGTGTCCGTGGGAATCAAGTCATGTCTCGATCGATACTTGGGCACTAAACTCTCCTTAATATTCCCGTAATAATAAGCCATATTGCTCTCCACCCTAATTACCAGATTAATAATTGGCGATAAATGATGAAATTCTCCCCAGTCTTCAACTGTTACCCATATGATGAGTGATATTGCCTATAACGTGCTCCAAATCTTTCAACCATTCTACGTGATTCTACGTCTGCTACGCTTGACATGCTGCTACTAACCTGCCTGTGTGTGCTCTCTTCGCCCGTCCAGTTTCTACTGTCCGTGCTCCTTACCCTCCCTCCTTCTTCCCCTACCACCTCGCTGTGCAATGTGTAGCGTCTGCTCTCGTCTTTTCTGGACGTTTCCATCGGAGTATAAATAAGGCCTGCTCTGGGCTTGATCGGCGAGTTCGATGAAGACGACGACTTGTGTGGAGGGAGGACTTTATTTTACTTACGCTAGCGGCTGGTCCGTGTGCAATGTTTCTTTTTTAAATGGTGCTTAATGTTCATGATCGAAGTTCAAGGACTGCTGGACGGGTGAGCGAACTTTGAATTTATATTCCCTTGCCATACTTAAATTTTCTTTTATTGCTGCACTTCCTGATTTCATCATGCCATATTGGCTAGTATGACTGTTCACGCTAAAAACATTTGCCAGTCTGAGCTGTTGACAGTGGTGTTTTTTCTTGCAACTGCATTACGAACTCTTTCCAAAATTTGACTTTCTACTACGTCAAGTGATTACTGTGATATGAACCATTGGATTCCAATAGACTTGCTGAACAAACGCAAGAATAGGACTAATTGTAATTAACGCCTAGCCTCTGTTTGTAATTTTGAATTTCATCAATGCTTGTAGGTTCTATTTTTCCTAATCCCTGTTGCCAGCCTTAGGTACTGTTCTCTTTCACGTCCTTCCCTTTTTCCCCACGTTCCTGTCCCGGGTTTTATCTTTTCTTCTACTTTGCTATTGTACAGTGGCCTAATGCCTTTCAAAACTTTCTTAAAATTTTCGTATTAATGGGTAATAATCTGTTTACCGTTTTGTAGGATACTCCTAATGTATACTATTGTAAAAATTCATCTTGCCTCGAGTCTAACTGTTCTCGTTAAATTGAAATTACTGTTGTTAAATGGTCGTCCCATATGTTTTTTTTTTTTTTTTTTTTTTTTTTTGGAAATCAGAAGTATCTAATCTTTAAAATATTGTTGGATTCTTTATTATCTGTTTCACTTTCTTTGGCTTGTAAAAATCCTTCTTGGTGTTTCTGCTAATATATTATTGTTATGAAAAAACTGTTCCTTCTTTTTCCCTGATTTTTATCACGCGCATTTCCATGTCCTTCAATTATTTGTACTTACCTCGGGTTCTTCTAAAAAAAATGGGCACAGTAAAATGCTTCCCTATGCGCTCTGCTGAAATCCTTCTCTTTGAAAATTGAAATCTGAGCACTTGTGCATGTGTGGATTTTTCTCGAGAGTTGTAAAACCTTTTCGTGGTATGCCATCACTTGTGTAGATTGGTGTTTGTTTATGATACTGCGTGAGTCGGATTAGCGTCCAAGTTCATGCCTTGGTTTTTTGTTCGTATATTGACTTACCATTTCCACTCTGGTGTATTGCGAGATTATTCTGAGTGTACTTACTTTTACGATACCATACCCATCCCCAATCAAAATATCTAACGTCACATGCCTCCTTTGAAAATATCACTAGATCTATAACACTTCCTCCTGCTTCTGTTGTGATCGTAGTTATCCCTTTCATCTACTAGTCACCATCTGATAAAAATGTATAGTTCTTTGCTCAAATAGTTTTTTTTCACTATATCTTTATTCCTTTTACCTTGACTTTTTTAAATTACTATTTCATCTGCCTCTTTGCAATACACTGGTTTCCGGTTTGCAACCCTCGTACTGATGTCTGCCATCAGCACAATACCCATGTTCTCATACATATTGTTTAACCACCGAGCGATTTGGCTGTGCGATTAGAGGCACGCAGCTGTGAGCTTGCATTCGGGATATAGTGGGTTCGAATCCCACTACTCGCAGCCTAAATATGTTTTACAGTGGTTTTCCATTTTCACATTAGACAAATGGTAAGGCTGTACTTTAATTAAGGCCACGGCCGCTACCTTCCCAATCCAACCCAAGCTCTTTCCCATGATTCTATCGCCGAAAACCTTCCGCGTGCCCAGTGCAACGTTGAACAAGGAGGAATAAAATATTCATTAATGCACTGTATGTATTTCTGATGTAACTCAGTGAAGAACTATTTATACGCAAATGGTAAGCCTTTGTGGGAGGATACAGACAAAACCAAAGCATAAGTTTGCATCTCCCTCTGGTTCAACCTTTTATTTTTTATCTTTTCTGGCGGTTTAACATCACGCAAACACACGGAAGATTTTCGGCGACGCAAGGATGGAGAAGGACTAGGATTGAGAAGATAGTGACCTTGTGTTCAGTACTTGCCTGGTGGTAAATGGGAAACCATAAAAAAACATCTTCAGCACTGCCGATCGTACTATACGAACCTATCATAGCCCGAATTCAAGCTCTCGGTTAAATGGCTCAAAACGCACGGCGAACTCTGTCATCCTTTTCTTTTTACCAAAAGTATTAATACTTAATCTTCATCTTCTTCACTGAGTTGAATTTCTTTCCATATATCTTCCTTTACGTCCCCGTCTGTGGTGTACTGGTTAGTGTGATTTACCACCACCCCCCGGAGGCCGGGGTTCGATTCCCGGCTCTGCCACGAAATTTGAAAAGTGATATGAGGGCTGAAAGAGGGTCCACTCAACCCCTCAACTGAGTAGAGGGATGTTCGATTCCCTATCCCCAAACTGGTTTTCCGTGGTTTCCCACTTCTCCTCCAGGGAAATGCCGGGATGGTACCTAAGTTAAGGCCACGGCAACTTCTTTCCCTCTTCCTTATCTAACCCTTCCAATCTTCCCATCCCCCCCGAGGTAAGGCCGCCTGGTTGATGTACTCGTCCTCCTTCCCAGTTGTATCCCCCGACTCAACGTCAATAGGGGAAGAAAGAGTCTGCACCACTGTAGGAGCATGCGTCAATGCTGAGAGCATTTTGAACATTTCATTTAAGAAAAAGTTTGATGTCTTATGCTGCTACGTTCTGTTCCTCTGTGTTTCCCATTATAAATGTACTATGTAGAGTTGTGAAAATGAGTTCTGACATGGAAATAAAAGTTTCACAACCCATGTCCAGGACACTGCCCTTGAGGCGGTAGAGGTGGGACCTATATCTGAGTCCGAGGGAAAAACCAACCCTGGAGGGTACACGGATTAAGAAACAAACAAACAAACAAAGAAAACTATATGTAATATTAGCCTGAAGATAGCCTGCAGACAATAACGGCGTGTGAGAGAGGGTCTTTCAAGGACAGTGAATAGCTTGCTGACTGTACGCCAAGCATGACTATAGTGAAAAACACTGACGCGAATAATATTATCAGTAGTGTTCATTCTCCGGCTCATTAATGAATATAGTAAATGACAGGTCATTATATGTGAGCGCCCTTGAGTTGTATCGGCCGCATTTCTGGACGGGCTCCACAGAGGTGATTTCTAATATTACTGCCAGATAAATAGCCTCTTTATCCTGATTGATGTGATAACGTCTATATGCAATCAGGCAATCAACATTCAAACGCTGACAGTGTTGATGTGATGTTGAAGCACTTGAGATAGGGGAGTCCTCAGCACTTGCCTGTTCAGCATAGCAGGTAAGGCCACCTGTCCGAGGTACAGGTCCTCCTTCCCAGTTGTATGCCCCGACTCAACGTCTCATGCTCCAGGACACTGCCCTTGAGTCGTGTGATAAGAGGATGATAAAGAAACATCCTTGACTTTTTTAAATTACTATTTCATCTGCCTCTTTGCAATACATCGGTTTCCGGTTTGCAACCCTCGTACTGATGCCTGCCATCAGCACAATAACCATGTTCTCATACATACTGTTTAATCACCAAGCGAGTTGCCTGTGCGGTTAGGGGTAAACAGTTTGCATTCGGGAGACGACTGCATACAGTCAATGAATGTGTAATGTGTCTTTAAGTCAGACTTGGGTCTGGCGACTTTGTCACAAAAACCCAGCGGGGCAGTCACGTATTTATTTGTGAAAGGAGTTTGAGATTATGTATCATTACTTGTAGGTGTACAGGACTAATTTTGTTTATTCCTTAAAGATACAGTCAGTTAATTGGTACTTATTTACTCAATTTTGTTTATTCTTTAAAGATACAGTCAGCTTATTGACCTTTATTTCTTTTTAATTTTGTTTTATTTTTATATATTTTGTTTCTTAGTAACCAGCTAGACAATTTAGTTCGCAATAAGCCATATCAGTAATATAACAGCCGTGAAGATACAATCAGTTATTCGGCCTTTATTTAGTTAATTTTGTTTAATTTAAAAGCTAGAGTCAGTTAATTGGTCCTTATTTAATTCTGTTTATTCCTTAAAGGTAGAGGCAGTTAACCGGTTTTTAATGTTGTTTTATTTTTTAAAGATTCAATCAGTTAATCGGCCTTTATTTATTTAATTTTGTTCATTTTAAGAAATAGGGGAAGAAAGAGTCTGCACCACTGTAGGAGCATGCGTCAATGCTGAGAGCATTTTGAACATTTCATTTAAGAAAAAGTTTGATGTCTTATGCTGCTACGTTCTGTTCCTCTGTGTTTCCCATTATAAATGTAAATACTATATAGAGTTGTGAAAATGAGTTCTGACATGGAAATAAAAGTTTCACAACCCATGTCCATATAACATAGGCTACCTTCGTCTTCTACGTGTGAGGAATTAGTCCTGAAAATTTGGCCTACCGTATCAGCACAACCTGTAAAATTACCGTCCGTGTTTCTTAGTAACCAGCTAGACAATTTAGTTCACAACAAGCAATATCAATAACATAACAGCTGTGAAGATACAATCAGTTAATCGGTCCTTATTTATTTCTGTTTATTATTTAAAGTTACAGTCAGTTAGTCTGTCTTAATTTAATTATATTTATTCTTTAAAAACACAGTCAAATAATCAGTCTTTATTCATTTTCTTTTGCTCATTTTAAAAGATACAATCACTTAATCGGTCTGCGTTAATTTATCTTTGTTAATTTTTATAGAGATACAATCATTTTATCGGTCTTTATTTATTCAATTGTGTTAAATTTTTAAATATACAGTCAAAATTGGTCCTTGTTTAGTTCATTGTATTTTCTAAAGATGAAATCAGTTAATTGGTCTTTATTTATTTTCACTTTTTTTAAGGATATAGTCTGTAAATCGGTCCTTATTTATTTAATTCCGTTTATTCTTTAAAGTTAAAGTCAGTTAAGCGATATTTATTTAATTTTGTTTAATTTTTAAAGATACAAACAGTAAATTGGTCTTTATTTATTTTTTTCTACCGCTTTTACCCGCACCTGTGAGTCGCGGGTGTGAACTGTGTCGCACATGTGGATCTGGTCCTCTTTTACGACCAGGTGCCCTTCCTGACGCCAACCCTATATGGAAGGATGTAATCACTATTGCGTGTTTTGTGTGGTGGTTGGTAGTGTAGTATGTTGTATTAATATGAAGAAAAAAGTGTTGGGACAAACACAAACACCCAGTCCCCGAGACAGAAGAATTAATCAGACGCGATTAAAATCGCCGACCCAGCGTAGAATCGAACCCGGGAACCTCTGAACCGAAGAACTCAACGCCGACTATTCAGGCAAGGAGTCGGACTAATTGGTTTTTATTTATTTAATTTTTGTTTATTCTTAGAAATACAGTCGGTTAATTGGTATTTATTTAGTTAATTTTATATATTTTCAAAGACAATCAGTTAATCGGTATTTATTTTAATTTAAGAGATAGTCAGTAATCTTTCTATATTTATTTTTGTTTATTTTGATACAATGAGTTTATCGGTCTTTATTTTTTTTTCTTTTTGCAATATGCTTTACGTCGCACCGACACAGATATGTCTTATGGAGACGATGAGATAGAAAAGGCCTAGGAGTTGGAAGGAAGCGTCCGTGGCCTTAATTAAAGTATAACCCCAGCATTTGCCTGGTGAAAAAATGGGAAACCACAGAAAACCATTTTCAGGGCTGCTAACAGTGAGGTTCGAACCCACTATTTTTTAACGTGGTAATTGCCCACTACGATGTCATTCATCTCTTACTGTACTCATCCATCAGCCACTTGTAAACTAAGTTGTATTGAACTGAATGTGTAACGTGTGTGCGACTCGTTGGCTGAATGGTCAGTATACTGACGTCAGGAAGGGCATCCGGTTGTAAAACAGAGCCAAATCCACATGTGCGACGTAGTTTGCACCCGTGACCACACAGGTGTGGAAAAGTGGTAGGAAAAGAAGAAGTGTAACGTGTCTTTTACGCCACACCTGGTTCGGGAGACTTTGTAACGAAAACCCAGCGGGGCAGATAGGTATTTACTCATTCAGTGAAGGGAGTTTGAGGTGATGTATATTACTCTTAGGTGCACGAGAGTAGTTGCATATAGTTCTATTATCGTGCTCTAGAACAAACAACCTCGTGTGTGTAACAGCAATGGACTGTGGGTTCGAAAGTTGGAGAGGGCAAAGTCTGATAAGTGATTTTAATTTGCTCCTGAATAGCAGTGGCCAAATTGAATTAAAAAAATCACAGTTTACATGACAGAATTTTTTTTACTATTTGTTTTACGTCGCAGGGACACACATAGATAATATTATTATTATTATTATTATTATTATTATTATTATTATTATTGCTATTGGCTTTACGTCGCACCGACACAGATATCTCTTACGGCGACGATGGGACAGGAAAGGGCTAGGACTGGGAAGGAAGCGGCCGTGGCCTTAATTAAGGTACAGCCCCAGCATTTGCCTGGTGTGAAAATGGGAAACAACGGAAAACCATCTTCAGGGCTGCCGACAGCGGGGTTCGAACCTACTATCTCCCGAATACTGGATACTGGCCGCACTTAAGCGACTGCAGCTATCGAGCTCGGTTTTATTATTATTATTATTATTATTATTATTATTATTATTATTATTATTATTATTATTATTATTATTATTATTATTATTAACAAATACATCGCAACTGGGAAATATCCCGGTGGCAATGGTCTCTTACAGTAGTGTAATAATAAAGTAAAGTTAAAACATAATTAACCAACAACAACTGTAACAACAAGAGTAAAACAAGCAATTCCACGGACCGAAAATATTACAAGAAATTCTACTAGTTTAACATTCCAAATCCAGCAGAAAATCACAAATTCAGTGTCCGTCATTTACAACTTTCACTTTTCACTGGTACTAATGATCTTCTTTAATGTGTTGATACGGGAAGGGAATCTGTCAAAGACTGTTGCAAGTAATTTATTCCAATCCCTTACTGTCCTGTTTACGAATGAAAACTTGTCCACATCCGTATGCTGGTTTCTGGACTTACTTTTATGCTTGTAATCATTTATCCATACGTATGAAGGAAGCTCCAACCGATTCATAATATTACTTCAGGAAGCCCTTCCCGTTCATTTCTTACTAGCAAATGTACCCGTGATTCGCTACGGTAGTATACCTTGTATTCGGAGTTCTACGTAAGTTACTGCACACGCAGTGAGTAAGATTGTATTAAATTGCACATCTCTTAGCGCTATCCGAGAAACAAAACGGGGAAGACTCCATACGTTGTTCCCGATGAAAGGTGCACGTTGCGGAAATTTCGATGATAATGGGAGGCCACATTTCCTACTGCCATTCACAGTCGAGTTCGGGAGTTTCTACAATAATAGCAGGCTCACTTGCCAGCTGCCATTCCCAATAGAGATGCATAGTTTTCATTATAATGACAGGCCCCCTTTCCTAACGCCAGTCACTACCGAGTTGGAGAGGTTTGATTGTAACCGAGGAATGCTTTGCTATCTAAAGTAAAAAGAGTCGAGATACGACAATAAGGCATAGGACCAAAGTTGAAGATCTCTCCAAATTAAGCGGTGATTGTGCAATCTGCTTTGTGAAATGACTTATCCTTTAGAAAGCAGTTACCACGACACGAAGGTCTGCGCCGACATTGAAATTGCCTCCATACTTCGATATTTTCCGGGACCTAAAAGTAATACATTTGAAAAGCCTTGAATATTCTCTCAAAGGAAAGAGTGTCCAGTGACAAAGCAAAATTATGTATATAACAAAGGGACGTAACATATAAGGGACGTTTCGCATGTAGTCCACATATTTTACAGAAATAGTGTACGAGAAGATGGAAGGAAACGGTTGTAGTTTCCCTATAAACCCCCATTCTGTTCAGTGATTTTTAAATCAAATTCATATCTAAACCTTTCCCTGAATTATTATACTATGTATATGAAGTTTGGTCGAGATCTATCCAGCCGTACCGCCGTGATGGTGGAACAGACGGACAAACAGACAAACAGACATGAAAGCTAAAAACCACTGAAACAAAACGGGGAAGACTCCATACGATTTTCCGATGTAAGGTGCACGTTGCGGAAATTTCGATGATAATGAGAGAACACGTTTCCTATTGCCATTCACTGTCGAGTTCAGGAGTTTATACAATAACAGCAGGCTCACTTGCTCGACAAACAGACGGACAAACAGACAAACAGACACGAAAGCTTAAAACCACTGATACCGTCTTGAGTTGACCTAACACTGACGTGAGATTTCTAACGATAACCCATATGAGAAGTCGAAATTAATATTTGTAGATCCAAAACGCCATGCCATCAGATATTATCTTATCATTGCAAAATAGTGACCTCCTCCATAGCGTAACGGTTGGCGCTATTAACTGCCGTCCGCTGCGGGTCGAGGACACGAATTTTCTTTACTTTACTATTGGAAAGAAGACAAATTCACACAGATCTAAGACGGTATGCTGCATGGTATGCTAAAATACTGAAGTTCCAATTTGATGAGAAGCAGACTAGAAGTGTAGGGATCTATATGGAAGACCGTTGTCCACTATGTTGTATCTTAGGCCACTTATGACAGATCGACTCCCTCAAACGACGTAAGATATCCAGATACAGCTGCTTGGGAGCTGTTTTTCCCTAAGGAATAGGTTCCTGTAATTACCTCTATCCCTTGGCTGGCCACCAATTTCCTTATTAGTTATTGGTTGGATGAATGATTGGCATAATGCTGACTTTGAATTTTAGAATTGGTATCCCTTATCTCTCATGTGTTAACTAGTATACTAACCATGTACAATACATCACGCCTCGCAGAGATCGCAGATTCGCATATGGTACGCGTCTGTAAATGGTTTTAGTAGAGCAAATGAGTGCTTGTGAAGCTATCGGATGTCTCTTGATGATCGACAGACAGACAAGTAGGAGACATGGCCGTTTACATTAAGACAGACAAAAACAGATCCAACAGCTTCCTTGTCGAACCCGGGATCCCCTGAACCGAAGTAATAATAATAATAATAATAATAATAATAATAATAATAATAGGGCCTAATAATAATATTGGCTTTTCATCTCACTAACTATATTTGACGGTTTTCAGAGATGCCGAGGTGCCGGAATTTAGTCCCGCAGCTGTTCTTTAACGTGTCAATAAATCTACCGACGCAAGGCTGACGTATTTGAGCACCTTCAAATAACACCGGACTGAGTCAGGATCAATCAACCGTCTGAGCTACCCAACCTGGCAGGGTAAGGGAGGTGGTGGTATACAATTTCTAATTACTAGATTATGTGCCAAAAAGACTCGATTAAATTCCAATCCTCTCCGCAGTGCTCATATGGAGTAGGGACATATAACGCTGCTGATGGTGATTTGTCCGTCGGATGGAGACGTAAAGCCTTGAGCAGACCTCTCGATGCTATTCGACAGGCGAAGATTATGTGCCACTACCGCGTTTTACCCTCTTCTTTCCTACTATCATATATCATGTCATTCATTTCATCTTATTATCTTCTCTGATGAGGCAGACGTCAGGAAGGACAGCCGGTTGTAAAAATCCATCTTGACAGATTCACTTCATCACAAACTCAACACCTTAGAGAAACGGGATAAGGAATGGACAACGTTAGGTTTTAACGTCATGCACCCTTAGCCAGCAGTCTGCATTTCAAATCACTCACGCTGTGACGTCACAGCTCTGTCAGGAGAAGGCATGAGCGTTCGGTTATGTGAAGATAAGCATGCATTTCAAATCGCCCGCGCTTATTACGTCAGAGCTCCGTCACTCCTCCAATGGGAGACGGCAAAGAGCCTATGTGAGGTTAGGTTACCGTTCGTGCCAAAGGTTATCACCCACGCTGTGATGTCACAACTCCGTCCGGAGAGGGCCTGCGCGTTCGGTTATATGAAGATAAGAATGCATTTCAAATCGCCCGCGCTTATTACGTCAGAGCTCCGTCACTCCTCCAAGGGGAGACGGCAAAGAGCCTGTGTGAGGTTAGGTTGCCGTTCATGGCCAAAGTTAGGTTAACATACACGTGTTAACCACATCTACAAGTCACCTCACAAGTTCGGCTCCTCCAAGGGGAACTTGTAAATAGCCTGTCTGTGGTTAGGTTAGCGTTCCTTGGAGCTAGGTTAGGTTAACACGTCATCATTGCTTCATAACCTCAACTACCAGTCACCTAAGCAATTGGACTCCTCCAAGGGGAGCCGATAAAGAGCCTGTGTGAGGATGGGTTAACGTTCGTGCACAAGGTTAGGTTAAGACGTCATAATGACGTCTTAACTTCATCTGTAGGTCACCTAACCGAATCGTGGCTCCTATAAGGGTGGCCGATTGGTTCGGCTCCTCCAAATGGGTCCATGATCTTCCTGATTCGGCCCCTCCTAGGGTGCCCGTCCGATTCGGCTCCTACAAAGTGGCCCATGAGGCTACCATTTTTCTCGTACGTAAGGGTATGGCGTCATAACCTCACCTATGGGTCAAAAACACTCCAGGTTGGCTAGTGAGGTTAACATCGCCCTCATACGTATAGGTATGACGTCATAACCTCACCTAGGGGTCAAAAGCACCCCACATCATTCCCTGACCAAATAGGCCCCCACAATGAGTCTGAGATTAGGCTTGCTCTCTATGCAAGGTTATGACATTATTCAACTTAACCTCACCGAGAAGTCCCCGTACCCCTAGTTTCATACGTTTCGTATTATTTTGTTATATTATGGCATGGACAATTGAGTTTGTATAATTGGGGAATTCAGTAGTTGTTTTATTGGTATTGGTATCCCTGCTGCTAACGTTGTTGTCAGTCTCATTTCAGTTGTTAAGTCATGGCGGACGTGAGCGGACACAGCTACATTGTTGAGGAGCGATTAGTGGCGTGTCTTTGGGTGGACGAACGTGCACATACGGGGCACACAATGACAGTGATAATGAGTGCATTTAGGGATCGTTTTGGCAAACCCCCATCTCGTAAAGCTACTCTGCTTGATTGGGAGAAACGTGCGTTTGCTTCAGGCAGTGTCAAAGACAGCCCGCGTAGTGGACGTAAGAAGACGCGGGAACAAACGTGTTTCACCGTCGCTCATTCATTTGAGCAGTCTCCATTGAAATCCATTCTCAAAAGAGCAGCTGAACTTCAAGTACCGCGGTCAACAATGCATGACCACATTAAAAGAGATTTGAAAATGAAAGGATTTAGACCGATGCATGTGAATGAATTATCTGACAATGGCATGGAGCAAAAAGTTGCAGCCTGCCATGCTTTGTTGGCACCCCCAACTACCGTGTCTCGCTCAAGAGTGTTATTTTCTGATGAATGTGCGATATATCCCAGTTCACATAGGAGGAATGTGGTTTTCTGATGTAAGGAAAATCCTCATTATGTGCAAGAGTTGGAAATGAACCCCCCTCATGTTATGGTATGGGCCGGGATATCATCACGTCACGTGTGCGGACCGTATTTTTGTGATGGGTAGGCCTATGTAAATGGAAAATCTTATTTGCATATGTTACAATCTTGGTTAATACCTCAGCTTCAAGACAAGGGAATCATGGGTCATGTGTGGTTACCGCAGGATGGGGCTCCAGCACATTTTGCTATTCACGTGCGCGAGTTCTTTGATGAACAATTTCAAGGCCGCTGGATTGGCCGTGGCTCACCAACATCTCCAGCCCCGTTGAAATGGCCACCACGAAGCCGGACAACTCATTATGGGGAATAATCAAGTCCCATGTGGCTCAACGTCGGTACACGACTAATGAAGAATTGCTCCAAAGTGCGGAAGAAGCCTTTCGTTCCATAACTCCTAATATGCTCCGCAAGATGTCAATGAGGACTTGGAGAAGGATATAACTCTGTGTAAGGCATGATGGTGCACATACAGATTCCCTGGATTCATAGTTTTTATATGTAAGTACTCCACTATAATATGAAACTAGGAGTACGGGGACTTCTCGGACACTCTGTACATAGCATGATTTAGAACCTACATAGCTATATTACTCAAAAAAGCGTCGGAAAATGCTGACTCAGCACCCATTGTTTTAGAACATACTTTGCCCTTCTACTGAGGCAGATTAGCAACTTCGTCTTCTAATGAATTGTTTTCTAGTTGCTTTACGTCGCACCAACACAGATAGGTTTTATGGTGACGATGGGATAGGAAAGTGCTAGGAGTGGGAAGGAAGCGGCCGTGGCCTTAATTAAGGTACAGCCCCAGCATTTGCCTGGTGTGAAAATGGGAAACCACGGAAAAGCCTCTTCAGGGCTGCCGACAGTGGGGTTCGAACCCAATATCTTCCGGATGAAAGTTCACAGCTGCGCGCTCCTAACCACACGGCCATCTCGTCAGCTAAACTGAAAATTCATCCTCTGACTCATGACGGTCTTCGTCTCACTAGTCTCAACCACAAATTCCCCATCTGTATCCGATAGTTCAATTTCATATTCAACATCTGAATTTTCTAGCATAGGAGGCACTTCGTTATTACAAAAACGATCTAACACGACATATCTGTAAGAAGAACACTTTCTAAATAATTAGATGTATACAATAATCCCTCGTACTGGAACATTTACCTGACAGTCAGAGCTCAACAATACTAATAATCCAGGGCCGGGTACATGCTATTGTTTGACAATGCAAAACTGCCGCGTTGTAAAAAGGAATGTACAGGTGTCAAAATGAACTATTCCAACGCAATTTTTGCTGGGTGCGATACATCACTGTAAACAGGAAAAGAACTATGAAAAGATGTGAAGAGAAAAGGAGTAAGAGCGCGCACATTATTAATGAAACATTGAAGCTGAGGGTTTTGACCCTTTTCGCAGTTGTAGTGTTAAATGTACAGAGAGTCCATAGTGTCCATAACATGTTCGTATAGTTCCAGGTATCCAAGGGCGGAGAAAGATAGCTGGAGTTTGAGGAACTCCTTCTTGGCTTTTCAATGACGCTGTATAGCCCTGACATTTGTGGTCTTGTCGACGTTTGAGATCACATGCCAGCCTGTGGCATACGAGTAGCTTGTCTGCCTCCTTTGCAAATAAACTGGGTTCTATCCCCAGTTTGTCCAAGAATTTAACTCCTCCACTGAGTATTGCAACGAGATTCAAGCAGCCTTGACTTGAAAATATTGAATATGATTGCAACTTTTCATTTCTTAATGTTCATCACTTCTGCCACACACGAATTATGTATATCTGGTATGATTTTCTCACGGGCACACGGTTCCATCCTACAAGGCATTATAGGAGAAAACCCGATTCGTCCTTTTGATTTGCACACCAGTGTGTACGAAGAATATCAAGCCAACATAAAGCTCTAGTAGCCCTCAAAAATATGGAGACCGTAATCTTTTAAATGAGATTGTGAGTATACTGTACAGCGATGTTCTTGATGCTTCTGTCCCAGTATTGAAGTGCGGCAGGAAGCTCTGGTATTGCGGTTATAAACTGCAAAGTCTGATAGCCCTATAAACTTGTGTTTTATATGAAAATTGCCATGCGAGGTTTTTCCGTATAAAGATTCAAATCTCACACAGTGTGTTCCAACTGGTTGTAAGACAGCAATGTTTACAGAGGAGTGTCAGGCTTGTGACTTTCGATTGATTCTTGTGTCGCTGCTGATAGAGCCTTAAACTCTCGTTCACCTCAGTACCTATGCCGTAGTAAATATATTTAATCATAAAACCTTCCTCTAAATTGTAATCATTTGGATTACGGATAAATGACAGATTCGCTGAAGATACAAGAATTTCGGCAGACAATGAATCTAAACACGCATAGTAAATAACATTTTTTCTGATAAATTGAAAAGTTAATTTACGATAAATATAAAGCAAACAAACACTATGTCTGAAGGACAGTTTAAAGAAACAAAAAAAATTTAAAGATAAAAATAAAGCTGATGAACCAGCTCTGTTATACACGACCCCACATGCACTTGGACAACGCTAACTTTACTGTGAATCTGCTGTTAGAGGTAGTGGTATAATCTGAGATGATCAGAGAACCGAGATATCTAAAATTCGTCTTTTGTTAAGTTCTAACCATCGATGATGCTAGTGCCATAATTTTGGGAACCATATCCTAAATATTCATTCTTCTGTTTTTAATAGCAGTCCATTCTCATTTAGCCTGCAGGTCCATAGTAATAATAATTATTATTATCATTATTAATAATTGTTAATATTATTGTCGATATTATTATTATAGTATTGGTTTCGATGCTTGTTGTTTAAAGGGCCTAACATCTAAGGTCATCGGCCCCTAATGGTGCGAAATGGACGACATGAGATGATAATTAAAATATTAAAATGTATCCACTGACTAGAGTTTAAAATGGTGATGAAAAATGATTATGAGATTAAAACAATCAGTGGATCTAATTCACAATGCCTTATAGCGGTGATAATGGAAAAAAGGTATTACCTGGAAATACAGATATAGGCCTATATATTTAATTCAGGTCAGAAATTAAAATAACACATTAAAATACGCAGACACGAACTAAAATAGAATCAAAAGGGATAAAAGCGCAGTTAACACAAATGCACTAAGACAAAGTACATTATTAAACGCGATAAAAAAGACCACTATCCATCATAAAACGGAGGACGAGGTCAGTATTGGTTTTACGTCCAAACCAAACCCCATAGCGCAACAGTCCCGAAGGGCCATGAATTACCCAGCGACCGCTGCTCAGTTCGAAAGCCTGCAGATTACGATGGGGCGACGAATCCTCTCGGCCGTTATCTTTGCCTTTCTAGACCGGGGCCGCTATCTCACCGTCAGACAGATCCTCAAATATGATCAGGTAGTCTGAGCGGTCCTCGAGCCAGTCCTCAGAACAAAGTAAAAGTTCCTGATCTGGCCGGGAATCGACTTCGGAGCCTCCGGGTAAGAGGCAGGTATGTTACACCTACAGCGCGGGGCCGACTTGTTTTACGTACAAGTAACTACTTCTACGGTTTTCGGAGACACTGGCGTGATGGAATTTTTCCCTCAGGAATCGTTTAACATGCCAGTAAATCTACCAAAAGGAGGCTGACGTATTTGGGCACCTTCAAATACCACCAGAGTGAGGCGGGATAGATCCCGTGAACACGAACTCAGAAGGCAGAGCTCTACCGTCTGAGCTACTCAGCCCTGCACGTCACACTTATCAGAAGGGAAGAGATGAATAGATCCGTCCGACTCTTTGGCTGAATGGTCAGCATTGAGACCTTCGAATCAGAAGGTCTCGGGCTCGATACAGCCGGGTCAGGAATTTTAATCGAGTCTGATGAATTCTTCTGGCTCGTGGACTGGTTGTTTGTGTTTGTCGCAACAATCTGCTCTTCATATTCAGACAACACATCACACTGCCAACCACGAGAGAAACGCGAAACAGGCAATAGTGATTATATCCCTCCATATAGGGTTGGCGTCAGGAGGGGCATCCGTCCTTAAAACAGGGCCAAGTCCACATGTGCTGAACAGTTCGCACCCGTGACACAACAGGTGTGGGAAAATCGATAGTAGAATAATACAAATAATAAGAAGTCCGCTTCTGTGGTGTAGTGGTTAGTGTGATTAGCTGCCACCCCCGGAGGCCCAGATTCGATTCACGGCTCTGCCACGAAATTTGAAAAGTGGTACGAGGTCTGGAACGGGGTCCACTCAGCCTTGGGAAATCAACTGAGTAGAGGAGATTCTATTCCCACCTCAGCCATTCTGGAAGTGGTTTTCCGTGGTTTCCCACTTCTCCTCAAGGTAAATGCCGGGATGGTACCCACTTCCTTCTCTCTTCCTTGTCTATCCCTTCCTATCTTCCTATCCACCCATAAGGCCCCTGTACAGCATAGCAGGTGAGGCCGCCTGGGCGAGGTACTGGTCCTCCTCCACAGTTGAAATCACCCCGACCCAACGTCTCACGCTCCAGAACACTGCCCTTAAGTCGGTAGACGTGGGATCCCTCGCTGACTTCGAGGGAAAATATAACCCTGGAGCGTAAACGGGTTAAGAAATAAAAAGGAGAAGAAGAAGAGAAAGAACAACATAGATCCGACCTTTCAAAGAATGAAGGTATCGGCATAAGAAAGGAAAGGACCACGAAGAACGTGGTTCGAGGTCCACCCAGTCTGCGTGAGAATAACTGAGAAGCTATCTGACGGTGAGATAGTGGCCTCCGTCTAGAAAGAGAATAATAATAGCCGAGAGAATAAGTCACTCTGAACACGCATCATCTCCTAAAAATATGGCTTCGGATTGAGTAGCGGTCGCTTGGTAGACTGCAGCACCGTGGGGGAGAGTTCTATTTTGCATCCTTCGTCTTTGTACTTTAAATTCCACGAAGTACATCAACTGCTAAAGTAACATACAGAAAGTCCTGTTCACAAATAGGATATGCCAAATGCAGGCGAAATGCAAGTATTTCCGCTAGAGTCGGTCCTTATTTGTGTTATTTCTACCTGTCCTGTCTGATCTTTGATGCAGAAATACACAAAATGTGACACAGATGTCACTTCCTGCTACACTGTTACTTCGGCCACTTTCTTTCTATAGTCGATACACAGACATCTATATTCTCTACGAGGAGCGAAGAGACTATCAAAAATGTAAGGAGGTTCGAGTCCCTGCACGTATTTCTGTATACTTGCAACATTTTATTTTCTTATTTTTTTACAATTGGCTTTACGTTGCACCGACACAGATAGGTCTTATGGTGACGATGGGATTGGAAAGGGCTAGAAGTGGGAAGTGACCGTAGCCTTAATGTAGGTACAGCCCCAGCCAGCATTTGCCTGGTGTGAAAATGGGAATCTTCTGTCTCCCGAACACAAACTCCACGGCTGCGCCCCTTAACGCTCGGTACAGGTGAAACAGCTTAACAGTAAAGTCCGTCTTGGATGCCATATGAAGATGATAGACTATCAGTTGAACCCATCTTTGACGGGTTAATTTTTATGAAATCGCAGTGGAAGAGGAAAAGATTATAATCTGAGTTCATTTTTTTAATGCTATTTGTTCGGGGCGTCGACCCATGTGGATTTTTGTATGAACCTGCGTGTAATTGGAATGGCGGTAGTCTGGAATGTTGTGTGTGAGGAAAGGAAGATTCAGGACGTCACAAACACCCAGTCCCCAAGCCAGGGATGGTAATCATTACAATTAAAACCTCTGACCCGGCCGGGAATCGAACCCGGGGCCGCCGAGTGACAGGCGGACGCGTTGCCCCCTACACCGTGGGGCCGGACTACCTCAGTTCCTAACAGACAATATAATGTTACTGTTGATCATTTTTATGAGCTTTGGACATTGTTGGCCACCGCGTTTACATTTCTTGCGTCTAGGTTATATTGGTGCATCTGAGGTCACGGGAGTCTTTCATTTCAACCTCTCTTCATACACTCTCTTCTCGTACAATTTTCTTTGTGTTTCTCTTCTCATGTCGATGGATATTTTAATAACAATCAATGTGGGCTAATGTTATAAAAACAATCATGACAACAACAACAACCATCATCACTTTTTAACTCTTTACCATGATGACTGAACAATCTTTCTATGTCAGTCTAGTTGATACCATAACACAGCTCAAAAATTATTAGTTCCTGAATGACAGGAAGTAATTCTAACGGAATGCATGCTAAATACAAATATGCCTTCAGTTTTCTTATCATGTATAGTTTTTTAGAAATGGTAAGTTTATCACTTATCAAATTTGGTAAATCTCAGAAAAAGTTAAGTAAGTTATGTTGTTCAATATAAGCTCACCAGACAAAAATTTAGTCACTAGTGCGCAGAAATGCCGCAGCGAACGAATCCCTTGCTCAACCGCAAGCGCACTGCCTCTACGCTGGCATAAGGCAGTAGTGATCAGTGAGATACTGATGTTTCAAGCGGAATGGGTAGATGTAAGTATGTGACAGAATGGCAAAGAGAAGCAATCGTGTTTTGGCCGTGCCCATAGCCATACGGTGGGTGAAGTTGCTGGATTTATTGGTGTTTCGCAGCGGACCGTTCAACGTGTCTATAAGCAATTGTGTACTATACGTGGCCACAAAACACGACGTCAGAATTGTGACTGAAGGACCAGAGACGCGTTTCACGGATTGTGAATCAAAATCGCTTCCAAACCCGACAGGAACTGCTGCAGTCAATGAATGAAGGTCCATCCCAACCTGTTAGCGAGAGAACATTGCGACGGGAACTGCATGCAATGAAAATTTTGAGTCCGTCACCTCGCAAGAGGCTATTTCCTCTCACAGGCACATAAACATGCGCGTTTTCAATGGGCTAGAATTCATCGAACCTGGACAGTAGCTGACTGGTGGAACGTAATGTGGTCTGACGAATAACGTTTTTACTTGTCGTCGTCGAGTGCATCGAAGGCCAAATTAAGTAATTCATCCTGGATGTGTGCGAAGTCAGGTTCAAGCCGACGGTGGGTCTGTGATGTTTTTGGGGTGCTTTTCGTATCATGACCTGAACCCGCTCACTGAGGTGAGCACTGACACCACCATGTTTGTTTAAACATTCCTGATGATCAGGTGTTACCTTTCAGTCAGCATCTGCATGATGAGTATGCTACTGATACCCTGATATTTCGAGATGACAGCAGTAGTTCATCGGGCTGGACGCATATGTGACTGGTTTCATGAACACTCCCCCACCCTATTACATCTCGATTGGCCTGAAAAATCACCTGATTTGAAACCCATTGAAAAATCTGTGTGACATTTTAGAACAGCGAGTAAAACGCCGATATCATTATCCCCGCAATTTGGTGGAAATGCACGATCGAATCCTCAGCGATTTGCTTAACCTGAATGCGACGTTCCTGCACAACCTTGTGGACGCACTTCCTAACCGAATCCAGGTGCTTATCAAGCCCAAAGGCGGAGTTACACTGTATGAAATGATTTTTGTAAATATTTCTCCCGGGATGACAAATTTTTGTCCGGTGATCTTAGTTCCTTTACTGCATGGACTTCTTGGCCCTCCTCCGTTTGTATTGCTGGTGTTTCACTCATTGCTAACCAACAGCAATCTGTTAACGTGGCTGAGTTCCATCATTCCTGGTAACGCTTTTCAATTGTCAAAATGTTCTGATCGAACAGCTCTCCATGTTCGTCACTGACATTCGCTAAACTTTCCTGAAAAATGTCCAAGTGGAAGTGCAAAAATTCAAGCTTCGAAGACATGTTGCACTCCATCTCACGGTAAGTCTCAAATATTATTTCCACATAATCTCCGTAGCCTTCGGATTTCTGTCCCCTAAGAAATGTGTTTTAACATTTTTAAAGCATTCCCAGGGAGTTTTTTCTTCGTTTTGCTCTAAAACTTTATCGAATTCAATATCTCTCATCAAATTTTGAATTTGTGGACCTTCAAATATGCCCTCTTTGATTTTTCCTTACTAACTTTTGGGAACTTCTCTTTTATGTACCGCAATCTCCTGCCGTCCGCCTGTGTGGTGTAGCGGTTAGTGTGATTAGCTGCCATCCCCGGAGGCCCGGGTTCGATTCCCGGCCCCGTCATGGGCCACTGGGTCCACTCAGCCTCGTGAAGTCAACTGAGTAGAGGAGGGTTCGATTCGCACTTCGGCCATCCTCGAAGTGGTTTTCCTTAGTTTCCCACTTCTGCGCCAGGTAAATGCCGGGATGTTATCTAATTTAAGGCCGCGGCCGCTTCCTTCCCTCTTCCTTGTCTATCCCTTCCTCAAGGCCCCTGTTCAGCATATCAGATGAGACCGCCTGGGCGAGGTACTGGTCCTCCTTCCCAGTTTTATCCCCGACCCAAACTCTCACGCTCTACGACACCGCCCTTGAGGCGGTAGAGGTGGGATCGCCCGCTGAGTCCGAGGGAAAAACCAACCTTCAATGGTAAATGGATTAAGATAGAAAGAAAGAAAGAAAGAAAGAAAGAAATTCCCTGCCATTCCTGCCCATACCCTTGACAAATATTTTCATTAACCCTGTCTTGATGTTCAAGGGTGGAAGGTAAATATCGCAAGGTTAACAAAAATTTCGTGCAACAACCGGGTGAGATGGTTGTGCGGTTAGAGGCGCGCAGCTGTGAGCTTGCATCCGGGAGATAGTGGGTTCGAACCCCAGTGTCGGCAGCCCTGAAGATGTTTTTATGTGATTTCCCATTTTCACAAAAGGCATTTCATGCAACCCATTCTTTTGGTCTACTTTCAGTTGTCTTCATGGCCAATCACGGACAATGCAATATTTAGGTCTAGCTACGTGACCCAAACCGCACAGCCACTTGCTCAATGATGCAATTTAATAGGTATTTCATAGTTTCAAAAGATTCCCTCAAATGCCTCGAATGGCAACTCACCCGGTGGAAGAAAGCTTAATGTTGTGAAGTACTGTTTTGAGTTTCGTGATTGAAATAAGTTTAACGAGCGTATATCCAGTGTTCTGTAATAGTGTAATATAGTGCCAAAATGTCCGACTCGTTGGCTGAACGGTCAGCGTACTGGCCTTCGGTTCAGAGGGTCCCGGGTTCGATTCCCGGCCGGGCCGGGGATTTTAACCCTAATTGGTTAATTCCTACGGCACGGGGGCTGGGTGTATGTGTTGTCTTCATCATCATTTCATCCTCATTACGACGCGCAGGTCGCCTACGGGAGTCATATAGAAAGACCTGCACCTTGGCGAGCCGAACCCGTCCTGGGAGATCCCGGCACTAAAAGACATACGACATTTCATTTCAGTGCCAAAATGATTTACTGTGTGTCATTCTGTACATAATAATAAGGGATTTAGCACGAATGGATGACTCACGATTGACCAAGGAAATATTTTTCGTTACCAATGGAACACGACAAACCTAAAAGCGCTGGCTAGTAGAAACCCAAAAAGATCTCGCTGAAGTCGACATTAATCCACTGGAAAACACAAGGACTTCCTATAGACAAAAGATGAAGCCCAACAAGTTTGCGCCCAAGAAACCGACGGCAAGATATTTGAAAATCAACAACGCGTGGACACAAGAAACACGACAGGCCAATAGTGAAAGGATGAGGAAGTTTTGGGAAGATAAGAAGAAGAATAAGATCAAGAATACCAATGCTAAATATTGGTTCTATGTGCTCCTTAGAGGGCCAAATGCATGGATATATATATATATATGTATAAAATAAAGGGATGTGTGATTAGCTACCAGTCCCGGAGGCACGGGTTCGATTCGCAGCTCTGCCACGAAATACGAGGGCTGGAGCGGGGTCCACTCAGCCTCGGGAATTCAACTGAGTAGAGGTGGATTCGATTCCCACCTCAACCATCCTCGAAGTGGTCTTCCGTGGTTTCCCACTTCTCCTCCAGGCAAATGCCAGGATGGTACGTAACTTAAGGCCACGGCCGCTTCCTTCCCTCTTCCTTGTCTGTCCCAATCTTCCCATCCCCCACAAGGCTCCATAACAGATGAGACCACCTGGGCGATGTACTGGTCCTCCTTCCTAGTTGTATCCCCGACCCAAAGTCTCACGCTCCAGGACACTGCCCTTGAGGCCGTAGAGGTGTGATCCCGCGCTGAGTCTGAGGGACAAAACAACCCTGGAAGGTAAACAGATTTAAACAATAATAATAACAACTAACAAATTGGGCTACTAGAGTACTACGTACATCAATCTGGATAGCCGAGCGACATGCGTATGCCCTAAATAATACTTTTAATTAATGTTTAATGTCTTAAGGCAGAAAATACTACGCGGAAACTTGGATAATTCGGAATATATTTATGGTCCCTTGCTATTTCGTTTTGAGCAAATTTTATTGTATTTTATTTCGGTTAAATAGTTTGTGCCCACAGTGACTGTCAATGCAGTCTTAATTCCAATAACTAATACGGTTCTCATTGGCTTGCAGGAGTAGCGATGTGGTCTCTCTTATCATTGTGTAAGACTGCAATATTAATTAATATCTCGGTACTGACCATATTTTCAATTTTTATGTCATATTTGGCTACTTTTTAAGAGCATACTGAGCAATTTTTATCTCCTAAACACCCGAACCCTAGTCATTCCTCAGCACCACTCATACCTCACAACCCCCCATATTGTCATAGCCATCGATGAGACAGGAACTTCGGTGGAAGCTACACGTTGCTGAGGCTTCTGCCAAGAGACAAATGGTTTTCCGTTATTTGCCATTTTTACACCAGGTAAATGCTGAAGCTGCACGTTAATTAACTGCACGTGGCTTGGTTACAACAGCTAGGGAGCTGAAGAATGGGCCATATAATCGATATAACCAATGTAGAGTATGGTCGGCTGATCAGGGAGCGAACGGCAAGGTCACAAATCCTGTAGCTTCTTTTGCAGTCCTATTTCTAGTCCTTTTCCATCCTACCCCATCCTCGGCATATGACCTTCCTGTGTCGGTGTGACTTAAAACAGAAGAGCATAAAAAGATACCTAATCTTTCTTTTATTTTATTATTTTTTTTTTTTTGACAATTTGCTTTACGTCGCACTGACACAGCAGGTCTTACGGCGACGATGGTAGAGGAAAGGCCTAGGAGGGGGAAGGAAGCGGCCGAGACCTTAATTAAGGTATAGCCTCAGCATTTGCCTGGTGTGAAAACGGTAAGTCACAGAAAACCATCTTCAAGGCACCGGACAGTGGGGTTTGAACCCACTGTCTCCCGGATGCAAGCTCACAACTGCACGGTAAACTCTCCCGGTAGATATCTACCAAATTTAAAGTTCACTGGAGGAAATTTCGCTTCAGTAATGTATAATATTATTACTTCGATTGCTACCGCGTGTACAATCTACAAGCAATCTCTGAGGACCAAGTTAGTTGGCGACGAGGTACACCACATGTAGCTATAAGCTTGTATTCGAGAAATGGTTTCGAGCCCCACCGTCGGCCCTAAAAATAGTGTTGCGCATTTTCACAGTAGATATATGAGAGGGCTGTACCTTAATTAAGGTCCCGGGCATTACCTTCCAAAGTCCAAGGTCACAGATCCTGCCGAATATTTGAACTATCAATGATTACCCTGATGCCTTGCGAGTTGTATAGGATATCAGCAGGCTCAGAAATATTTTTCTTCTATAAAACTGTTTTCCTTTTTTTTTTAGAATTTTGTATTACGTCACACCGACACAGTTAAGTCTCATGGCGACGATGGGATAGGAAAGGCCTAGGAGTGGGAAGGAAGCAACCTTGGCCTTAATTAAGGTACAGCTCCATCATTTGCCTAGTGTGAAAATGGAAAAACTCGGAAAACCATCTTCAGGGTTGGCGACATTGGGGTTCGAACCCACTATCTCCCGGATTTCTATATAACTGAGTGGCATTAGGAGAAAATTCACTTTCTGAGTTTCGAAGTAAATTTGTAACAAACAAAATAAAATCCATGGCGCAATAGCCTCGATGGGGCATGGCCTACCAAGAGACCGCTGCTCAGCCCGAAGGCCTGCAGATTACGAGGTGTAGTGCGGTCGACACGACGAATCTCGGCCATTATTCTTGGCTTTCTGGACCGGGGCCGCTAGCTCACTGTCAGATAGCTCCTCGATTGTAATCACGTAGTTTGAGTCCGCTTTTAATTTACCAGTTAAGGACTACCTACGGCGATATGAAAGGTGTTAAATTATACACTTTATCACAGTGTATGTATGAGTAAAGTAGAGAGAAGGAGGTAAAACAACTCTGCGTGTCAACACCATGTTTCATACGTAGCACGAATCGAACAGGGCAGCCCCAGCTGGCAAATGAAACACGTTAGAATACACCACATTTTCAAAATAATCAAGCTGCTGAATTTATAACATTTGTAGATTTAAGGCTAGGTGTATAAAACAGTGTAGTTGCATTTACGAAAACAATATTTGTACCATTATATGAAAAGAAGTACTGTAAGTCCGATTATGAACCCTTTGGTATCATTACTGAAAGTAAAAACAGAATGCCAATATCTTCAACTGTTCACGACTTGTTAAAGTTGGACAACTTAGTTTAATAACCCTGATTAGTCCTAAATAAATCTCACATTTATGAGATTTGATTTGACAGACTCGAGACTAATTTTAAGTAATTCGGCAAAGAAGAAGTAGTGAGAATTGTATTTATTCCACAAACATAATATGAATAGAAAGAGTACGTAATAACTGACGTAACTTACCCCAAAGCCTCGCCTGCCCAAAGTCCGGCAATAACCATCAACACGCTCGCGTTGAGATTCACACACAACATCGTCTTTCTCTAGCGGAGTGCCAAGGACAACTAACTCAGCCAGCTCAGATCAGAACCGGATCGCACTTTCCTGTTTTTTCTCCTACCAAGGTAATGTCTTCTTCTACGAGATGGCGTTCAATAGAGTTATTTGTTCCGCGCACTCTTCGCGATGTTAACAGACCTCAAGAGTAATCGTGACCACAGAGGACGCCTTGCGGTGGACTGCACCTTTAAATACATACATAGATAAATGTCCGCCTCTATGGTATTGTGGTTGGTGTGTTAGTGTGATTACTGCCACCCGTCGAAGGCCCGGGTTCGATTCCCGGCTTTGTCACCAAATTTGAAAAGTGCTACGAGGGCTGACAAGGGGTTCACTTAGCCTCGGGGGGCGGGTCAACTGAGTAAAGGGGAATTCGATCCCCGCCTCAACCATCCTCGAAGTGGTTTTCCATGGTTTCCAGCCAAACGTCGGGATGGTACACTCTGAATCTTTAGTACCTCGTGTCCAAAAATATTCATTTCAGGTAAGAAATCAGTACAACCCTCAGAACCACCCAGTACCTGTTTACACACTCTCTCTCGTTGGTCACAACAATTAGACTCGTTAACAAATGCACACATCTGAAGAGTGAGGGGGTGTGGAGAAAACGAAGTACGAGGATATCCAGCATGAACGAAACACACGCGGAGGGGAAGGTACTTACTTCCCCGCTTGCCCACACGTCCACTGGCTCGAAAATGAAGGGAGGAACCACACTCCTCCTACAAGGCAACAGAAGTAATATGTATGTCGACTCATTCAGGGGCAAATTCTCCAGTTTCTTTGTAATTCTTGTGTGCGAGGTCTGGCTGAAATGTTAGTGGTCTCAACTATGGCTTCATTATCAAATGGCATCGCGCTCAACCACTGTAAGAAAGAATGGCCCTTATTTTCTACTACTACTACTACTACTACTAATAATAATAATAATAATAATAATAATAATAATAATAATAATAATAATTGTTGTCCTCAAAACCCAAAGTAAAAATAACCTGGCATTAAATAATTATGATTATCAGAGACGCAAGTGCGGTTGGAAAACCGTTCCTATGAAGTTATTATCAGCGCTGATCAGACAATTAAATGCCTAATATTGGGGTGGAATTACATCGTGCACACAATATCGTAATTAAATTACAATTAATTAATTGTTTTCCTTGATTAGGAAAAACTAGTATAGCCAGGATGTTTAACCATAGAAACGTCTATCAGTTCCCGAAAAAATGGGGTTGGGAGTGGCCTCTGAGTGCACAACGTTGCAAGCCATACATTCTGGAAGACGAACACATGTGACGTAGCCTCGGTTACTTCTCTTTCATCCTCAGGGTTGGCCAAAATCTTCGCCCAAACGTTACCTGTTTCCTTTTCCACCCGGAATTATTGTGATCGCGATTGTACCTACCTTAAGGCTACGTCCGCTTCCTCCCCTCTTCCCCATCTACCCCTCAAATCTTCCCATCCCCCCCCCCCCACATTATCCCAGCATAGTAGATAAGGACATCTCGGCGAGGCACTGGTCATCCTCTCCGACCCACTTACGCTCCAAGGCACTGCCCTTGAGGCGGTAGAGGTGGGATTCCTCGCTGAGTCCGAGGGAAAACTAACCCTGGGAGGTAAACGGATTAAGAAAGAATGAGAGAGAGATAAATAGTTGCATCCATAAAACACATTGCGCAACAGCCCCGAAGGGCTATGGCCTACCAAGTGACCGCTGCTCCGCCCGAGGGCATACAGATTACGAGGTATCGTGTGGTCAGCACGACTGATCCTCTCGGCCGTTATTCTTGGCTTTCTAGACCGGGGCCACCATCTCACCGTCAAATAGCTCCTCAATTGTAATCACTTAGGGAGAGTGGACCTCGGACCAGGCCTCAGATGCAGGTAAAAATCCCTAACCAGGCCAGGAATCGAACCCGGAGCCTATGGGTAAAGGTCAGGCAAGCTACCCCCACACCACGGGGCCGGCTCAAATAGACACACCACCACCATAGTTATGATCGGTATAGCGGTAGTTCTATATGGTCTGTCACTGTGATTGGCCAGTTCGAGTCCCGTTGGTGGAAAAGGATGTCATCATCAGAATGTTGGCTGCCAATTTCTAATCACTGGATTGCGTGTCCGCCTCCGTAGCGTAACGGTCCTCGGGGGCACAGGTACGATTCCCGGTACGGCGAGAAATGTCTTCCTTTTTCCTTTCTCAATCCGTTTACACTCCAGAGTTGGTTTTTCCCTCGGACTCAGCGAGGGGTCCCACCTCTACCGCCTCAAAGGCAGTGTCCTGGAGCGTGAAAAAGTTTGGGTTGGGGGATACGACTGGGGAGGAGGACCAGTAACTCGCCCAGGTGGCCTCACCTGCTATGCTGAGCAAGGTCCTTGTTGGGGAGATGGGAAGATTGGAAGGGACAGACCAGGAAGAGAGAAGAAAGGGGCCGTGACCTTGAGTAAAGTACCAACAAGGCATTTGTCTGGAGGAGAAGTGGGAAACCACGGAAAACCACTTCGAGGATGGCTGAAGGAATCGAAACCCCCTCTACTCAGCTGACCTCCCGAGACTAAGTGGACCCCGTCCCAGCCCTCGTACCACTTTTCGAATTTCGTGACCGAGCCGGGAATAGAATGCGGGCCTCCGGGGGTGGCAGCTAATCGCACTAACCAGGAACTTATGTGGTTAAAATGGTTGACGCACCTCCATTGGGGGTGTGCCTTAAAAGAGCTGCACCACCTCAGGATGAGGACACGGTTTTACTAGTTAGTGTGCCAAAAGCCTGGATTAAATTTCAAACCTCTCCGCAGTGCTCATATGGAGTGAGGGCATATGACACTGTTGATGGTGATTCGTCGGTAGAGGCCAGGCTCGATAGCTCAGGCGGTAGAGCGCTGACCTTCTGAAGTCAACTTGGCGGGTTCGATCCCTGCTCAAGCTGGTGGTATTTGAATGTGCTCAGATTCGTTAGCGTCATGTCGATAGATTTACTGGCACCTTAAAGAGCCCTTGCGAGACGAAATTCCGACACCCCGGCGTCTCCACAAACCATAAAAGTAGTTAATGGGGCGTTAAGCCAATATTATTATTATTATTATTATTATTATTATTATTATTATTATTATTATTATTATTATTATTATTATTATTATTCGTCCCTCTGGTGGAGAAGTTTAGCCTTGAGCAGACATCTTCGTATTATTCGACAGGAATACACTGTGTGCCGACACCGGGTTTCAAACTCTCCCTGCCTAATTACCATCATCCGACACGCAGACGCGCAGGTCGTCCATGGCCGTCGAACGAAAAGACCAAAAGACCTGCAGCAGGCGAGCGGAACATGTCCTCGGACAATCCCGTCACTAAAAGCCACGCGCTAAATATGCAGGGTGAAGCGAAATTCGCGCACTCGGGCATCGCAGCGCGACTCCTCACATGCCAGCAATAAAAAAATGTCTGTCACAAAAGTTCGTCCTGCAAGTATATCCGGGAGAAAAAGGACGTTGAAGAGTGGCAATCTGGCAACACTGTAACCACATGTAGGGTAATAAGATTAAGGTTCAATTATGCCTGTACCCCTGAACATTTATTTAGAATAAAGGTGATCGAATCGAATATCTGTGAATGTGGTATATTAGTCGGTAAAACAAATCATGTTTTTCTTTCCAGTGTGAGAAATTCAATTATCAACGGAACAAATTTATTCAGAAATTATGAAGTTTTCTACGTTTTCTACATTAAAATCTCAACTCAAGTTTATTCGTATATTAATGCCATTCCATTCCATCCCTCAACTGTCAGCTTGGAACGTACCTCTTAGCCGAGCAGCTCGTCTCGTTACTCCCAGCCCAGCCCAGCCCAAAATTTTCAACATTTTCGTGACACTTCTCAATTGTCGGAAATCACCCAGAACAAATCGTGCTGTTTACCTTCGGGCCCTTTCCAGTTCTCGTATCTAGTAGTCCTGGTGGGTCTCCAATACACTACTACCAAAGACTTAACACATCCTCTCACTTACACCCTAACGGGGGACGCGGAGCAGCATTTGTGAAGCTTCTTATTCTGAGCTTCCATTTCGTCTTTCTTCTGCGGTACCCGCATTTGAAGGTAAAATACCTTTCTCGGTGGACCTGCTTGGTCTAAAGGGATACACGGACACCGTTATCAACGGACGTGTTACCTGCCGTGGTCGTAGTTACTGTAGTTGCTGGTTTGTTATTGCTAGTATGTAAAGTTGTCATCATCATCATCATCATCATCATCTGTTTACCCTCCAGGTTCGGTTTTTCCCTCGGACTCAGCGAGGGATCCCACCTCTACCGCCTCAAGAGCAGTGTCCTGGAGCTTCAGACTCTTGGTCGTGGGATACAACTGGGGAGAATGACCAGTACTTCTCCCAGGCGGCCTCACCTGCTATGCTGAACAGGGGCCTTGTGGAGGGATGGGAAGATCGGATGGGATAGGCAAGGAAGAGGGAAGGAAGCGGCCGTGGCCTTAAGTTAGGTACCATCCCGGCATTCGCCTGGAGGAGAAGTGGGAAACCACGGAAAACCACTTCGAGGATGGCTGAGGTGGGAATCGAACCCACCTCTACTCAGTTGACCTCCCGAGGCTGAGTGGACCCCGTTCCAGCCCTCGTACCACTTTTCAAATTTCGTGGCAGAGCCGGGAATCGAACCCGGACCTCCGGGGGTGGCAGCTAATCACGCTAACCACTACACCACAGAGGCGGACGTAAAGTTGTCTAGGACAGAAAAATGAGTGTGTAAAATGTAATTTGAAATTTGAAATGAATAGGGTAATATATCTTAGGAAAAATTTACACTTCCCATGTTACGTACATGCCAACTGTATAGAATCGTAAAAGGAATTATGAAATTTCCTCATGGGAATTGTATTTTGACATTATTATGGATCTGCGAACTCTTGAGTTACTCCATAGGCATATATCTACGGGTACACATGAAATGAAATGAAATGAAATGAAATGAAATGAAATGAAATGAAATGGCGTATGGCTTTTAGTGCCGGGAGTGTCCGAGGACAAGTTCGGCTCGCCAGGTGCAGGTCTTTTGATCTGACTCCCATAGGCGACCTGCGCGTCGTGATGAGGATGAAATGATGATGAAGACGACACATACACCCAGCCCCCGTGCCAGCGAAATTAACTAATTAAGGTTAAAATTCCCGACCCTGCCAGCACGCTAACCATTTAGCCATGGAGCCGGACTACCGGTAAACAGTGGAGTGGGGAGATTTATCCCAAATCTATGTATGTTTGGTCAAGTTTGTCCATGTGTCTTGTTGCCTGTGACAGAGGAGGCTAAATTCAGAGTGAATTGCCTCCGCTTAAGAATTAATCGTATGTCAATATTTCCAAATCTATTTCTTGGCAAAAAAAAAATACGTTCTTCCTTAAGCTGAGCCCATTCAACTTTCTGCATGAACAATATTTTTGTCTACCGGGCGAGTTGGCCGTGCGGTTAGGAGCGCGCAGCTGTGAGCTCGCATTCGGGAGATAGTGGGTTCGAACCCTACTGTCGGCAGCCCTGAAGATGTTTTCCTGTAGTTTCCCATTTTCACACCAGGGAAGGGAAGGGCAGGGAAGGGCTAGGAGTGGGAAGGAAGCGGCCATATGGCCTTAATTAAGGTACAGCCCCAGCGTTTCACAAGTTTCCAGTGAATGCTCATTGTTCGAAACATTATACAGAGGAAGTATTAGGCATGAGATACGACTTCAAGTTGATGAAATTAGGCCTCTGTTCCTAAGTTTTGATCCGAGTTACGTCATAAGAATCGGGCGATCCCAAAATTTGTCACTGGACTTTTTTGTAAACAATGCTACTGTGACCGGCGATCATTTGAGAGGCCTCTTCAAACTCAGAAATCTTAAATTAGGAAACCAACAAGAAAAATAATTTACCCAACAAATTTGGAGAAAATGAATAAAGCATGTGCTTGATAAGAAGCCTCTCAGAAGGAAAGTTTTGAAACTTCGATGACATATCCAAGCCAATGCAGCACCGCTCTATAAATAAAGTACTGTCAATACTCGCAAAAATATTCAGTTCTTTTTATTTAGAATATAATTTATATATTGACATATACGGCCATGCGAACACAAGGGGGCAAGAACGCGATCCTAGCGGCTGAATGGTGAACTAGGATGCCACCTGTTTCCATGAGTACATTTCAAGGCCTTGTATTATATCGTAGGCAACGAGCGAATGCATTGCGGAATGAGTCGCCATCTCTTCGTTATTCTGTGCTCGTTGGCAATCCTTTACAGAGAAGCTTCAGATACGTAATTTTCTTTTAAAAAGTGCCACATTCCTACTTTTGAGAGTTTCGTTGTTCTTTTTGTAAAGGGAAGGCAACAACATATATCTGATGGGAATTTCAGCTATTGAAACCGTCTCGTTTTTAATAATCGCTGTGAATGACAGACGGAATAGGGATTTTATATGTAGATTATTATTATTGTTATTAGTATTATTATTTAAGAAATTATAATTATAATAAAATCGTAAGGTCTCAGCTACCGTGTGAAGTTGTATGTTATGTTGTGCACTCAGCCCGAAGGCTGGTTTGATCCTCAACATCTCCGGCATCAGTTGTCATAGATGGCCTAGGCGTCATTAAAGGAGTCATACTAGGCAAATGAGGCGTGAGGAAGTTTTCCGTTGCTTTCCCCGCCGTGTGAAGTATGGCTTCAGAGTGTGAACAATAAGCCTATTCATATATATATATTGTTAAAAATGAAGCTACACTTTTCAGTGGCGACTCTGTTAATGTAATTAAGTTCTCCAGTCCTTCCAACACTAATTAAAACAATTACTTCCCTATAATATAACCTGTAAAAATCACATTATTAAACAAAGAATAAAAAATTCACTATAAGTTTTAAATTTCAAATATTGAAGGGAATAAAAAGAATTTAAACATAAATGTTTCTATATTTCTAAACTATTTTCATTAATTTATAATAAATAAATGTAAAAAGGTGATTGATAGAATCTGATGAGGTGCTGTCAAGAACGAAACATGTTATTCTTTGTTTAATAGTGTATTTTATTCTTTGTTTAATGCTGTAATTTTATTCTTTGTTCACTTTTAATCGTTTAAAAACGTGCTTTTATTCTTTGTTTAATAATGTGGTATTATTGCGTATTTAATATTGTGTTTTCATTCTTTGTTGAAAAGTATGTTTTTATCCTTTGTTTAATGGTGTGCTTCCATTCTTTGTTTAACATTATGTTTTTATTCTTTGTTTAATAGTGTTTTATAATTCTTTGTTTGATAATGTGTTTTTATTCTTTGTTTACTAATGTGGTTTTATTGTTTATTTAATATTGTGTTTTCATCATCATCATCATCATCTGGTCACCCTCCAGGTTCGGCTGTCCCTCGGACTCAGCGAGGGATCTCACCTCTACCGCCTCAAGGGCAGTGTCCTGGAGCTTCAGACTCTTGGTCGGGGGATACAACTGGGGAGTATGACCAGTACCTCGCCCAGGCGGCCTCGCCTGCTACGGTGAACAGGGGCCTTGTAGGGGGATGGGAAGATTGGAAGGGATAGACAAGGAAGAGGGAAGGAAGCGGCCGTGGCCTTAAGTTAGGTACTATCCCGGCATTCGCCTGGAGGTGAAGTGGGAAACCACGGAAAACCACTTCGAGGATGTCTGAGGTGGGAATCGAACCCACCTCTACTCAGTTGACCTCCCGAGGCTGAGTGGACCCCGTTCCAGCCCTGGTACCACTTTTCAAATTTCGTGGCAGAGCCGGGAATCGAACCCGGACCTCCGGGGGTGGCAGCTAATCACGCTAACCACTACACCACAGAGGCGGACTTGTGTTTTCATTATTTAAAAGGGCGCTTTCGTTATTTAATAGTGTGCCCTTATTTATGTATTGTTTAATAACGTATTTTTATTATTTGTTCAGTGCGGTTTTATTCTTTATTTCGTATTGTGTTTTCATTTTTTGTTTGACAGTACGTTCTTATTCTTTGTCTAATAGTGTGTTTTCATTCTTTGTTTAATAGTGTTTTTATGCTTTTTTTAATAATGTGCTTTTATTCTTTATTTAATATTGTGTTTTCACTCTTTGTTTTTACTCTTTGTCTAATAGTGTGTTTTCATTCTTTGTTTAATAGTGCTTTTATGCTTTGTTTAATAATGTGCTTTTATTCTTTATTTGATATTGTGTTTTCAGTCTTTGTATAATAGTATGTTTACTCTTTGTCTAATAGTGTGTTTTCATTCTTTGTTTAATAGTGTTTTTATGCTTTGTTTAATAATGTGCTTTTATTCTTTATTTGATATTGTGTTTTCAGTCTTTGTATAATAGTATGTTTTTACTCTTTGTCTAATAGTGTGTTTTCATTCTTTGATTAATAGTGTTTTTATGCTTTGTTTAATAATGTGCTTTTATTCTTAATTTAATATTGTGTTTTCAGTGTTTGTATAATAGTATGTTTTTACTCCTTGTCTAATAGTGTGTTTTCATTCTTTGTTTAATAGTGTTTTTATGCTTTGTTTAATAATGTGCTTTTATTCTTTATTTAATATTGTGTTTTCAGTCTTTGTATAATAGTATGTTTTTACTCTTTGTCTAATAGTGTGTTTTCATTCTTTGTTTAATAGTGTTTTTATGCTTTGTTTAATAATTTGGTTTTGTTCTTTATTTAATATTGTGTTTTCATTCTTTGTTTAATAGTGCGTTTTTATTCTTTGTATAATAGAGAAATTCTGCTCGGCCGATTTGCCGTGACGACGTAACTAATAAACAGTCAAAAATTAAGCTGGGCCCACTTTCGACTTTCTTTGCCTAAATCGAAATAGAAACGAAGTATGAGGCAACGATATGAATGTTTGTGACAAAATCATAATTGTATTTACATAGATTACGTCCAATCCACCATTATTTTTTACATTCATAGATTTTAACTAAAACAACAGCAGTTCAAATCTCTATCAGTGTTTCCGAATTTTTTGATGGAAAGTCACAAGATTAAAAGTTAGGAGTTTTTTATTGAAAAACTACGTGCTACCTAAAGGAAAAAGCCTGTATCTAGCAAGTGGGAGGTTGATCAATGGTTAACGACCCACTAGGTCAAGGTGTGCTCTCCAGTAGCTAACCTGTAGATGAAGGACATATTGATGACTAAGAACCAGAAGAACCTGCTTACGAGTGCTTACCCGTACCTCATTGACGACGTAACCGAGAAATTGATTGTATCCGTGTCGTATAATAAATTTCCTCCTAGAGCTGGGGACTACTCAACCATCTTTTACAACATTTTGATCTGAATGCAGGTCACAAAAACAGATTAGTTCTTGGCACGAAGAAAGGACTCTTTCGTATCGAGCTATGAAAACACTTTGATCACAGTGCGTCGACCCGTTTGTCAAGGCCGGTAAGGAGCTAGCTAGAGCGATGCATCAAGTCGGCCATGGTTTTGGAATGATGCGCATCTTCTGCATTCCGTGTTCATTAATGAGTGGATATTTTTCACCAATATGTGGGTGATATACACAAGACATTACTAGTACGTTCACTTTATACAGTCTCCTCCCTTTATTTTTCTTTATTTTACAAGAATTAAAGAACAAGGAATATTATATCCTTAAACTGTGAACACGATTATTCAGTGAGACTCCGTGGCTCAGGTGGCAGTGCGCCGGCCTCTCCCCGCTGGGTTCCGTGGTTCAAATCCCAGTAACTCGATGTGAGACTTTTGCTGGACAAAGCGGAGGCGGCACAGGTTTATCTCCGGGTACTCCGGTTTTCCTTATCATCTTTCATTCCAGCAACACTCTCCATTACCATTTCATAGCATTTATCAGTCATTAATAAAATCACTGTGGGAGTGGCGACCCCAATGTGCTAATAGCCTATATATGGTTCATTCATTACATCTCTCACCCAGTCAATTGACTGGAAACAGGCATATTCATTTTCATACAGGGTTATTCAGTTAAGCTGATCCTTTAAGGATATAGGTATTCTGATTTCAAATTCTTAAGTTGTATTAAGGGGCTCATAAAACACTGCCCAATTCGTCTCCATCGCGTACGTAATAACCGAGAAAATGGTAGCAACTTTCTTTTTTAATAGGAATTTACTTACGTTACCCAATGGTCCGGCTCCATGGCTAAATGGTTGGCGTGCTGGCCTTTGGTCCGGAGGGTCTCGGGTTCGATTCCCGGCCAGGTAGGAGATTTTAACCTTCATTGGTTAAGGCCAATGGCTCGGGGGCAGGGTGTGTGTGCCGTCTTCAGCATTAGAATTCATCATAGTTAGGGTCCAATCTCCACAGATGAGCAGGTCGCCTATACGGCGTCAACTCGAAAGACCTGCATCAGGCCTCTGCAGAGGCCACACGCCATTAATTAATTAGTATTACCCAATAGAACAACTAAGAATCGAGCAACAAGTTCAGTGATGTGCTTATTTTGCAAATCCGATATGTATGTTTAGAGATACTAAACGGTTTCATATGTGCAGGCATTAGACAAAAAGCGATGCGCCACTCTCTCTGATGAAGAAGGCGATAATTACGTACGTTGAAAAACACACATACCTCAACCACTTTTTGATTGACTACGTTTTCCTGCTTGACAGAAATTGTTGCAAAAAGGAAGAATGAAAGAATGCTCCTAAATATAAAAGCACCTGAATCATATTGTCTAAACAGCGGTGTGTGTTAGCATACCAGAGTAATTTATCCTTTCAACTCGACCATCGCCTGTTGTAAAGTACATCGATCTTAACATATTGGCTTTAAGGAGGACCAAAGAGCCTAACAATAACGTTCTACGTTAATTTTTGCATCCATTATTCCGATGACCATGTCATTCACAGGATTCTGAAGTTGTGGATTTCATTTCATGTTCTGTGTACTCGTGAGAAGGACAATAAATTACTCTTGAATGTTTACAATTTGACTGTATTATATCGTCTCTTTCCTATTCAACGTCAGCGAAACAAAAGTTTTGTAACTTTGAAATGGTACATCGTTTTCTGTCTAATGCATGCACATCATCATCATCATCACCTGTTTACCCTCCAGGTTCGGCTTTTCCCTCGGACTCAGCGAGGGATCCCACCTCTACCGTCTCAAGGGCAGTGTCCTGGAGCTTCAGACTCTTGGTCGGGGGATACAACTGGGGAGTATGAGCAGTACCTCGCCCAGGCGGCCTCACCTGCTATGGTGAACAGGGCCCTTGTAGGGGGATGGGAAGATTGGAAGGGATAGGCAAGGATGAGGGAAGGAAGCGGCCGTGGCCTTAAGTTAGGTACCATCCGGGCATTCGCCTGGAGGTGAAGTGGGAAACCACGGAAAACCACTTCGAGGATGGCTGAGGTGGGAATCGAACCCACCTCTACTCAGTTGACCTCCCGAGGCTGAGTGGACCCCGTTCCAGCCCTGGTACCACTTTTCAAATTTCGTGGCAGAGCCGGGAATCGAACCCGGACCTTCGGGGGTGGCAGCTAATCACGCTAACCACTACACCACAGAGGCGGACATGCATGCACATACTGTGTGAAATCCTTTAACATCTGCTCAAGTACTCGTCAGAGTTGCAAAGTAAGCACATACTGTAATTGAACTTATCGCTTCGTTCTTAATTGTTCTATCGGGTGAGATTAATATAGTCCTACTAAAAACAAAAACAAGTTCCTACAGGTTTCGCAATAATTACGTACGTGATGGAGACGAATCGGGCAGTGTTTTATGAGCCCTTTAATACAATTAAGGAATTTTAAAACAGAATATCTATATTTTGAACGGAACAGAAGATGTTTGAGGTGGACAGATTAGCTGAATGACCCTGTATACATGTATTATTTTCGTCCACCAGGTACCGTGGCAACGTACAACATACAGTAGATTAGTTCACCTAGCAGAATGAGAGGTCCAATCCTCAAGAAACCTATCTCATGTGGTGCCAAAATTAGTTACTTTTCGTGGTCTTCATGGCCGGTATGGAGAAGGTTTTGCTTTGCTCCTATTTTATACCCGCAGTAGGATAAGGAGTTCATTTCAGCCACCACTACTACTACTGCTGCAACCAGCAGCTATCAAACTCTAGATGAACGGATATCAATCCATTAGGTCGAGACTTTCTCCTAATTATTATTATTATTATTATTATTATTATTATTATTATTATTATTATTATTATGAGGTGGACAGGTGGTGGTGGTGGTGGTGGTCATTATTATTTTAAGAGGAACTACAACTTGGCAACCGCTCGCTATTAACACTAATCAGAGAGCAAAAAATTGAAGGGGTTCGCCACTTCGAAAAATGAAGGTGTCGGCCAAAGGAAGACAAGAGCCTCGAAGGGCGTGAAAATGAGACTCCCTAGGCCTCGCAATCTAATACCGTCGGGGTCGGAGAAGAACAAGTGTTGACCAAGAGAGGTCAGGTAGGATATATGAAAGTAAGGAGCCTGGTACAAGTAAGTGGAAACAATCCCAGGACTCGGCTAAGAGCCCCGTGGTCGCCAACCTACGTTCCCAGCTTAAGAGCCCCTTGGGCCCCTTTGAGTTGCCTCTTAAGACAGGCAGGGAATACCGTGAATGTTATTCTACCACCCCCACACTCAGGGGGATATGAAATGGACAGCAGGCAATGGCATGATGATAAACGGGGTTAAAAGTCAGGCTGGGAGTTTCTCTAATAGCAAAAGTGTTTTCATTTTAAATTACTGCGTTGTTGGGATGAAAGCTCCTTACAGGGATCACTGTAAGTACCTTGGTGTTAAAATAAGAAAATATCTTCATTGTGATAATCACATCAACGGGATTGTTAATAAAGGGTAAAGACCTCTGCACATGGTTATGTGGGTATTTAGGGTTTGTAATAAGGATGTAAAGGAGAGGGAATAAAAGTCTCTGGCAAGACCCCAACTAAAACATGGTGTCAGTGTATGGGATCCTCACCTGTCTAACTGATTCGAGAACTGAAAAAAAAATCTAATGAAAAGCAGCTTGATTTGTTCTGGATGATTTTCGACAAAAGAGTAACGTTACAAAAATGTTGCAAAGTTTGCGCTTAGAAGACTTGGGAGGAGACGAGCTGCTGGACTAAGCGGTATGTTCCGAGCTGTCAGTGGAGAGGTGGCGTGGAATGACAGAAATAGACGAATAAGTTTGAGTGGTGTTTTTAACAGTAGGAAAGATCAAAATATGAAGATAAAGTTGGAATTCAAGAGGAAAAATTGGGGTAAATATTATTTTATAGGAAAAGGAATTAAGGATTGAAATAATTTATCCAGGGAGATGTTCAATAAAATAAAATAAAATTAAAATAAAATAAAATAATAAATTTGGAATTATTCAAAATGCTTTGCAGTTATTTAAGAAAACACTAGGTAAACAACAGATAGGGAATCTGCCACCTGGGCGACTGCCCTAAATTCAGATCCATGAAGATTGATTTATTATTATTATTATTATTATTATTATTATTATTATTATTAGTATTCTCCCTCCTCCTCCTCCTCCTCTTTCTGTCCTTTTTCCGACCACTTTGGGTCGTTACTGTATGTGGATTAAGCCGAGTAAATACGGTCGGATGCCCTTCCTAACGTCAACCGTATGCTGAGGACTGTAATTACTATTGCGTGTTTCTGTGGTGGTTAGTAATGTGATATGTTGTATATAAATGAAGATATGTATTAAGGCGAACGCAAATACCCGCCCTCCAACGTGGAGAAATCAGCTAAAAGCGATTAAAATAATTCGACCGGTCGGGAATCGAACTCGTGAACTCTGAACAGAATGTCACTTCGCTGACCATTCATCCAAGGAGCCGTAGTTAACAGTAATAACGAAGATAAGAAAAAGAATTGCACATCCTCAGCTATCGTGTGCAGGCATTTTGTCTTGACGTCATTTAGGCTACCTGCATATCAATTTGGAAGTTCGATTTTACTCTTTCAGAGAAGTACCTCGGTTGGACAATGTATTGCTGAGCTTTAATTAAATAATTTTGTTGGGTGAAGAGTAATCCTGTCACCAGTCACGAGAGTTCTTTTACATGGTGTCATTATACAATATTAGTGTCGAATGATATTTTTTGTCCCCTTATGGATGTGGGCGGTAGAATAAACACTCGCGGTAGTTCCTGTCTGGCGTACGAGGTGACTAAAAGTGGCCCCGGTTCGTACCCCACTGTCGGCAGCCCTGAAAATGGTTTTCCGTGGTTTCCCATTTTCACACCAGGCAAATACTGGGGCTGTACCTTAATTAAGGCCACGGCCGCTTCCTTCCCACTCCTAGCCCTTCCCTGTCCCATCGTCGCCATAAGACCTATCTGTGTCGGTGCGACGTAAAGCAACTATGAAAAAAAAAGTGGCCCCAGGGGCTCTGAACTTGGGAGTGTGGGTTGGTGACAAAGGGGCCCTTCAGCTGTGGTCTTGCATTGCTCTTGCATTGCTTCCACTTACTTGCGCTAGGCTCCTCACTTTCATCTATCATATCCGACCTCCCTTCGTCAACTCCTTGTCCTTTACCGACCCCAATGATATTATGTACGAGGGCTAGGGAGTCTCATTTCCACGCCCTTCGTGGCCCTTGTCTTTCTTTGGCCGATACCATCATTTTTCGAAATGTCAGATCCCTTCTTAATGTTTTGCTCTGTGATTCGTGTTAATAGAGAGCGGTAGCCTGGTTGTAGTTCCTCTTAAAACGAATAATCACCACCTCCATCACCACCTGTCCTCCTCGTAGTAATACACTAGAGTCCCGTTAATCCGAAAGTCCGGTTAATCCGAACTGAAATATTCAATTTTAAAAAATTCTCCATATTGAAATGAAAGAACATATTATAGAATGATTTACTTGCATTTTATTAGTCGTATTTTACTAGAATAAATTAATGTAAACATAATTACACAGCATAAACCATCAATCACTGGTCGTTTATCTTTACAAAGTCTGTTAGTTTCTTTTGCAGTAGTGATTGGAACCTACTCGAAGATGCAGTGTTAAATCAGTGTCTCGTAAACGTCACATCAGTGGGCGTAGCAGTGGAGTGTTGCTCGACGTAGCGTACGGCAAGTTCTAAGGCGGCCGCGGCATCTGAATGTGACACTAGTTGTTCATTGTGGTCTTCATCGTCGTCACTCTGTTCCTCATCAACTCTAGATTCTTTCTCCACCATAGCTACGATTTGTTTGCCCTTTGTAATTGATGACAGTCAGCTTCCATCCACTCGCTAATGTCATTTTCATTGGCTTCCTTAACACCCAGAAAGTAGTTGAACGATTTCAAGGAGATTAACATTTGCAGGCGCTTCTGCTGGACTCTTGATGAATGCGAGACTCGGCCAGAATTTCTTCCACGTTATTAATGTAACTGCTAAAGAATGGACATTTCAAATTACAGTATGTACTGTACTGTATTGTAGAAACTGTTTTCCTCAGACGGTTGAGGCGCTGGCCTTCTGACCCCAACTTGGCAGGTTCGTTCCTGGCTCAGTCCGGTGGTATTTGAAGGTGCTCAAATACGCCATCCTCGTGTAAGTAGATTTACTGGCACGTAAAACAACTTCTGCGGTAAAAAATCCTGGCACTAGGCGTCTCCAGAAAACGTAAAAGTAGTTAGCGGGACGTTAAAAAGATAACATTATTATTAGAAGATATTTTCCGGTTAATCCAAAATTTCGTAATCCGAACAGACTCCGGTCCCAATTACTTCGGATTAACGAAACTCTACTGTAATAATAATAATAATAATAATAATAATAATAATAATAATAATAATAATAATAATATATTAGAGGACTAGCTGCAGTACCCGTCATTGAAGGGATAATCGCATAGCATGTGCAAACTTATCTAATTCCCCAGCCACTTTCCGCCAATATTCAGGCAAGCTGTTTTACTCCTATCGCAGTAGTAATCCCATCTGTTGGAAATGAGTGACAGCATAAGAGACAAATCACACCACAACAATGATCAATGTAATGTTATTGTTGATCAGTTTCCGTCTTGTATTATTCTTCAAGCGATCGTTCCTTTACACAGTTTTGTTTTCATTTTATAATTTTCTTCAAATTTTACTTGCCAACACGGACCGATGACCACACGGTTTTACGCCTTAAGAAGATAATCATGACAAAACCATCGCCAGTTAACACGACTGAACAATATTTACATGTTACCAATGCTCGGCGTTGATATAGACTAAGTAACAAAGACTATATTCACGAATGCTATTATCACAGTCGGTATGGTGAAACTGTATGACATTAATAATTGAAAAACTTATTACCTTTTGTTATGTAATACTTTTCCATAGGACCAATAACATGAATACTTAAAAAAATTAAATTCTAGGCACCTTCCTCTAAACTACCATTTCATCCAGCATGAATAACATTTATTTATAGCCTAAACTGTAGTACCTTATTCCCAAACTTTACATACCAATTTTTATTAAATTCGGTTTACCCAATTTCTTGTGGTTCGGCGTTGATGTGGACTTAACTATAAAAATCAAAATAAGTTACATGAATTATCTCTGCTATCATAGCCGGTACGGTAAAAATGTATAACACATAAATGATCGGAAATTTAATTCTATATAACTTTGGTTATGTAATATTTATCGATAGGACCGCCAAAAACATAAATATTTGAGAATATTTTTTCTAGTGGCTTTAAGTCGCACCGACGTTGGGATAGGAAAGGCCTAGGAGTTGAAAGTAAGTGGTCGTGGCCTTAATTAAGGTACAGCCTCAGCATTTGCCTGGTTGGAAATGGTAAACCACGGAAAACCATCTTCTCTTCAGCCGTTTTCTCGTGATGCGTGTACAGACAGATAGGCAGACAGACAGACAGAAATTACGGAAAGTTAAAAAAGAGTATTTCCTTGTTACTGTGGACACGACAGATACTGAAATACCATAAACAATAAAACAATAGTGGGATTCGAACCCACTATTTTCCGCCCGCAAGCTCACAGCCGCGCGTCCCTAACCGCACGGCCAACTCGCCCAGCAGAATTAAATTTTAGCTCTTCCCTTAAACTACCATTTGTCTTAACGTTAATAAAATTATTTATAGCCTAGATTGCAGCGACTTATTCCCAGAATTAACATTCCAATTTTCATTAAATTCTCTTCAGCCGTTTTCTCGTGATGCGCTTACATACAGATAGACAGACAGACAGAAATTACGGAAAATTAAAAAGTGCATTTCCTTGTTACTGTGGACACGACCGATACAATAATAGGCTACCATACTTTTTAAATTCTGAGCAATGTACAGACAAAACTCTTATTTTATATATATATTTGATTACCTAGTTGTACATCGTCTTAAAATAATAATCACCACCACCACCACGTAGAATTTTTTGGGCCATTTTAAAATTCAGTTATATCTACGAGGTCTGAACCCGTTGTCTTGCGATTCGGAGGCTGGCATTCTACCACTGATACACAAATAATTAAAAGGAATACCGATAATAAAAACATCACTAACTATTGCTACTCTACCATTTATTAAACTACTACTACTGTAATCAACAACAGACAGACTCAAGATCAATGACTACAAACCCACTGTGAAATTGTTTCCTCCTAGTGATTAAGCTGTAGATGAAGAAAGACCTGTTGTCACAGAAGCAGAGGAAACCGCTTTCAGAGTGCTGATTCTAAACTGACTGATGACGTAAGTTAATTATTGTTTATGTGTTATTTTGCGCTTCGTTAAAGAGCTGTCGAGAATTCCATTGTGTTCTGGATCGATCGAGTGTCGCAAATGCAAAGGTTTTTTCTTTTCTTCAGAAAGTTAGTCATTACGAAGTGTGATATTTTCCTTCAGCTTACGGAGAATACCAGGATAGTTATCAATATACAGACAACAGCAATTTCCTTCCCACCGAACAAGATGGCCGAGCGGATCAGGACCTGTAGCTTTGAGTTTGTATTATAAAGATTGTGGGTTCGAATCCGAATGTCATCTGCATTGAAGATGGTTTTCCGATCTTTCTCCTTTCCATGACTGTGAAATGCTTTGCTTTCCCTGCCCATCCTAGAGTCGCCGAACACCTCCGATGAGTTAGTGCGATGTTAACCCCTCAAGCGTGACATTGTAAAACTCTGGGCTGTACCCACAGCGTGCTTTATTTCCAGCCTACTCCCAATGCTGCATGCAGTAGCGTACGAATTTCGCGATAATTCCCAAACGGGCAGGCGAGATATTGTCAAATAAAACGCACAATAACAATAAGGTAAGGGTTATTCTGCCCGAAAGCAGGTCCGAACCTCCGCAGAGGTGTTCCTGAGCCGGAGTTTACGTGCGGTAGGGTGGCCAGTTCCTTTCCGCTCCTCCATTCCCTTACCCCCCACCAACAGCGCGTGGCAACCCATCCAACTCCTGACCACGCCCAATGTTGCTTAACTTCGGAAACCTCACGGGATCCGGTCTTTCAACACGGCTACGGCCGTTGGCAATAACAATAAAATATTGCATAATACACTCATGTTCATAAAAACCAGAATACATTGAAAGACTAGAGATAGGAAGTTCATATTCACCGGACGTGTGCAATTGCATGTTCTGAAGAAATGATCAGCATTTGAATCATGTCGGCCCTCAGGTTCAAGGTCCACATCGATATATCAGCGCACCACCACCGACTGGTAAAATGTGCCTGCGGCTCTCGTTGTCGCTATAAACCGAAGGTAATTGATCATTGTGACTTGTGCGGACGTGCAGGATGCCTCGCAGATGTATGCGAGAACCGTGCCGTCAAATGAGTAGGGATGGGTTGCGAACGCAGTCGCGAAGAGTCGAGACTCCTGCATCTGGAACCGACACTCTCGACTTCAGTGTCTACTCCACTGATGCACTAACGCCATCTATACTGCGAGTCAACTCAAGAGCTTAGCGGTCCCTTTGATGTTAGTCAGACTTCTGGTCGGTGAAAAGGCTTCCGCAGCGCCAAATAGTTCCCTAAGCTTGTTACTTGTTCCTGAAGTCAGGAGCTTCCTTCAGTTTGGTTAGATATTCTGGTGAACTGACTTGACGAATTAAAAATGTTTGCCCTATATAAATATGGAAAATATATCACAGGTTGTATATTATTCGGGTTCGTTACCAACTCTTATATTTCATACGTAGATGGCTATGAATAGTTATTGTTCTCAGTGGTGTATGTAGCAAAATAACAATTATTTATTATGATATTGATATTTTATTGCACTGTGTACTTAGTAAGTTTTGTTCGAGTTCATTCCTTTGCTGATAAGTTCGCATAATATGTGCGACGTTGAAGATGGATCCAAGAAAACTGTTGGCAATACTGGCTGCAGCAGCTTGTTGTCTTGTTCAGTATTCGTAATGGCTGCCAGCTGTGAGCAAGACGTGTGTGATGCTGTGACGCTTGAGTCACCTGTGAAATACTTCAAAGCTAACAAAAGTGCAGACAAATTAAGTAGGAAATCTAAACCAAATTGTTTTAAACGTTCACAGTAGCCTACGAGATGAGAATCCGCTGTGGACTGTGGAAGACGTGGTAAAAAACACCGCGCAGCTGACCGGCGTTTCTGAGCACAGTGTTTATGCCTCCACGGAAAATCCAAGTCTCCAGCAAAAGGTCGATGTGTCAGCTCAGCACTCGCCGTAAATAAAACAGGAAGGGCCTTAACACGCTATGGGAATAGGGTCCTTGGCGTATTCGATAATAATAATAATAATAATAATAATAATAATAATAATAATAATAATAATAATAATAATAATAATAATAATAATAATTTGTACTTTGCTTTATATTCGTAACAGCCCTCTACCTGCAGAAATGTTGTCATGAGAGGATCATGAGTTCATTTTTACTTTCCGAATGACGAGACTACAATATTTACAACATTCCTGGAAACAGTGCATTTTGCAATCTCACTCACAGGTGTTTTTTCAGCTGTTTGAACTGTGAGAAACTGCCACTGACAGTCGTTGCACGAGAGCGGAATCGTATACTTATGTAGTAAGTCCCCATGTGCCTCACACAAATTGCATTATGAAATAAAAATAAATTTTGCTTCTCTTGCCTCAGTTTTCATCAGTAATCTGTAGGTTTTACATGGTCAATAAAGGAATAAATAGGTATGGTACGTAATCAAAGTACAGCTATGTAAAAGGATGTGATTTCGTTCGATGCTTCACTATTTCAGAATGAAGTACTTTTCAGATAGACGCACGGCGTTAATAATAAGCTGGTTGTGGCGGAGATGGAGAACGGAGAAAGGGGGAACAGGGGACATGTTCACGTACGGAAGGATATATTATTTTTTTCCTATTTGCTTTACGTCGCACCGACACAGATATGTCTTATGGAGACGATGGGATATTAAAGGCCTAGGAAGTGGAAGGAAGCGGCCGTGGCCTTTATTAAAGTGCCTGGTGTGAAAATAGGAAACCACGGAAAACCATCTTCAGGGTTGCCGACAGTGGGGCTCGAATCCACTATCTCCCGATTACTGGATACTGGCCGCACTTAAGCGACTGCAGCTATCGAGCTCGGTAGAGTATGATATTACAACAATTATTTTTCCAATTATTGTGCATCATAATAGTCGCCTCCGCAGTCTAGGGAGGCCTCGGGATCGATTCCGGCCAGGTCAGGTATTTTTACCTGATTCTCAGCTTTCGTGATGGCGGTGAAGTAGAAGCCGTTGTCTAGAAAGCCAAGAATATCGGTCGGGAGGATTCGTCGTACTGACCACACGTCACCCCGTAATCTACTGGCCTTCGAGCTGGGCAGAGGTCACTTGTAGGCCAAGACCCTCCGGGTGTCGCGAAAAGGGTCGTTTGTGCATGGTAATTGAACCGGGAGGTACACCTCTACGCCGCACATTTAAATATTGCGTCTGAAAGAACTCCTCTTCTGGAGAAATCTTGAACTGGAAACTACACCTACTTAAACCGTTACTCAGAAGATGTCACTATAGAAATCTAATGAAATTTTGTTATTTTGAAGTTTCATGTACTGTGTGAAATTCTACGTGTTTTGTTTACCATTTATCAAGAAGTTGGGACTTTCTTCAACAGAGGTCACTGCTAAGAAACTATGATCATGCACCCTGGTGCGAAGTGGAAGAACTTTGATTTGAAGAAGTTTTGAATTCCTATGTTCTTTTTTTTTCTTTTTACTAAATTATGTTCATTTATTTTTGGGTTAGCAATATTGATCTTTTCTTTCCGCCTGTTTTGAATTTAACCAATCGTGAATTTCTGTAATTAATTTTCCGCCTATCACAGGCTTCTTCCTCGATTCTGAGTGTCCCTTTTGATGTTAACCAATAAAGTGAGAGTGTGCGACTGGTTTATTCATGAAAGGTCTCCAACTTTCCCCGAGGGTTTATAAACTGCGGATTTTCACGTCTCTTGGCCATTTGATCGTCATGTCACTTAGCGTGTGTGTCAAGCGGGAGGCGGGAGGCGCCTCTTTCATCAGGCTGCAGTTTTTCAGCAAGGTAATGGCTAATTAACATCTTTATTTCTTGCTAGATCTGCAGTTTAACCCGATGGAGAGGTCCAAAACCTTAACTATGTAACCTACTTTTCTGTAAATGTAACGTCTGCCGGCTTTTGTAATAACTTCATAAAACTTTAACTGTAAATCGGGGATAAAAAGTGATGTACCCTCTCGAGCTCCCCTTCATATTGGTTTGAGGTGACTACGTTTTGTAACTGGTTTTCTTCCTTTCCGTAATGTCTTATATTTTCTTTCGTATGCGAGTCATCTCCATAGTTTGGGAATAGCCCCTGTTTCATCGGCCTAGTGCCCTTTAGGTTGTAAGTGTTCATATCTAGGAGTGCAAGTACACGCCTCCCTTCAATTTGTGTTTCGGGCCATTTACTTAACCTGTTCTTTTCCGCTACGGCCCAATAGGTTGGGTACTAGATACCCCTGTTTCAAATTTGTAGGTTGTGCCTTGATGGCAAATGATTGTAATTTTCTGATATCGCCTTGAATAGGCTTGGAAAACGGAGAGCACGTTAGCTCTATTTCAAGTGTTGTAAAAGTGCCTCTAGGAGGCTTGATATTGTAAATTACGGAGCTAGTGCTCCATTGTATTAGGGGATTTCTGCCCTTGTAAAATTGTGCTCTTTGGTAAATTTGAGCCGAGTGCTCAAGAATTGTGAAGCGAGGGGCTTTCATTTTTTACCTCCGAAAGATATCGGAATATTGAGGTAATTTTAATGTCGGTGCAGACCTTCGTTTCGAGGTATTTTATGGCTAAGCGGTAAGTCTATCACAAAGCGAATGACACAATCTCAGTTCAATTTGGAGTGATAAACAACTTTGGTCCTATGACGTTTCATCATATCTCTATTACTTATACGTTAGATTTGTCTCTATTTCTCGATTATACCTACATTTTGCTCTTTCTACAAGTATAATTCGTAGTTCGATTCACTTATACGAAAGGTAGAATCATCTAATTTTACACGAACATTGGCCCACACAATATCCATACGTGAGCCAAATTCTATGTTTGTAGCTGTCATATTAGTACCCAAAAGTAATGCTCTGTGAGAAAACCTTACCCAAATTTCACCCTATTAACAATTTTACCCGTAAATAGAGGAGACAGGAGAAAATACCTTAAGACCGGCCATTTAGACCGCTAAATGAGGCGTCTTATGGTACAATCCGTTTGTCGATATGATGTATGCTTTAGGAGCAGTTAATCTGTAAATGAAGGTTTTCCATATTGTGAACATGCATATACTGTACTTCGTATGTCGATCTATACATATTCATTGAAGTCGATTCGTAATGATGTAGAAAGGGTGTGTTCGCCATTACAATTAATATTTTACATCGATAGTGACTCTCAACAGCAGGGCGTCTGCTATTGTAATCATTACTCTCCACATCGACTTTGACTGGCAGTAGGAATGAGATCCTTCTCCAACTCCTTTGTAACTAGCATTAGTTAGGAGGGACTACCATTATAATTAATAATTCCCTTTTCGATTTGACTGGCAGAAGTCAAAGGAGCATGCAATTTTGTTCAAAACTCCCCTAACCGATAGTGTTTGGGAGTAGGCAAGTGCGCCTGCCATTATAAACAAATTTACCCATCTAAAATATGACTGGCATTAGGCGTATTGGGATTGCTATTATAATGGAAACTTACCAACTCGGTGTTACTGTCATTAATGGTAACAGCACAACTCAATTTTGACTGGCAGTAGGGAAGGTGCCTGCTATTATAATAAAAACTCCTCAACTGTAATCTGTCTGGAAGCAGGAACGGGCGCCTGCCAATGTAATGAAAACTCCTCAAATCGATTGTGACCGCGTAGTAGGTAATGGGGCCGCACATTATAATGAAAACTTACCTACTCGATTGTGAATGGCAGTAGGCAAGTGAGCCTGCCGTTATCATCACAACTTCGCAACTCGCACTTTACATTGGAAACAACGTATGGGAACCTCACCTGCTGTTTATGGATAACGCTAATAGACGTGCAATTTAAAAAAATCTTATTCACTGCATGTACAGTAATGTACTTCGATATCCGTATACAATGTGGAATACCGTGGCATTTGCATTTGCTAGTTAGAAATAAAAATACGGTATTTCATCCTATGTACCTATGTAAAAACGATGTGTGTTAATAAAATATAATGTATTATTGTGCTTTTAAATAAATACTTTAAAACATCTAACGGCCGAATTAATACACCCAGATGAAGCCGCAGGTACATGCTAGTATATATTTATGTACCAGGCGGCCCGGGAGAGCCGTACATTCTACTTACAAATGTCCCGCGTGCACTAGTGATGTATGGGATGCCTAATCACTTGATTTCGAAGGAGTGCTACAACGTGCTGTATTTTGGATGTTGTGAAACAAATATCAGTCATTTAACTACACATGTTCCATAACAGGGTGCATTTGTAAATACGCCCAAGATGCAGAAAAGAACATTTAATAAATTAATAACACGTGTAGACGCACTACTCTATAAAATAATTGTTTGCATGAAACAAGAACTAACACAGTTAGGCGAAATACGTGTGTAGAAGGTAGACGTCTGTTTGGAAAGTCCTGTGTATATGGTCTGCGAGCTTAGGCTGATGGATTCAACAGATGTCTATGGATTTGTCGTTGCTGAACACACTAGCCATTGCCGATATGAATACAGCAAATATAGTGCTGCTGTACCACACACCAGCCTAGAACTACGCGGTCAAAAACGAGGTTTACTAATGTAAGGGGTTACATTAGACGGGTAGCGTTGAGGAACATGCTGCGAGCAACCGTCCGGTTGTTATTTCTTCATATTCTGACGTAACCTGCCTACTGATAGTAGTGCCCCTATGAAAATCAATTAGTAGATATCCCATTCATCGTCTGTGCATGCGGGACATTTATAAGTAAAAAGTACGGCGGTCGCGGGCCGCCTGGTATATGCTTCATATGTCATCAAATGGCCTGTTCTGACCTGACAAGCAAGACTGAACAGAATCGAGACGGCCTATCTTCGAAGAACCGGGCAAGTGGCCGCTTGTGTCACGTAGCTATCAGTTTGCATTCGCGACATAGTTGGTTCGAATCCCACTCTCGGCAAAGCTGAAAATGGTTTTCCGTGGTTACCCTTTTCACACAAGAAAATGCTGGGGCTGCACCTTAATTAAGGCCACGGTCGCTTCCTTCTACTCAAAGCCCTTTCCTATCCCATCGTCGCCATAAAACCTGTCTGTGCCGGTGCGACGAAAAGCGGATTGTATCTTCGAAGAGCTCTAGAGTTTTGAAATTCGCTCCATCACTTTTAGTCTACACCTTAACTGGAACTTCCTGATTCACTGAAGAGCTGATGACATCGCACAACCTCCACCAAATACAAGCAAGTAGGAAACTCGTACAGAAAAATACGAGGAAAAAATGAAATGCAGTCAGCTTTTTACTCAACTCCAAATACTACTACCGGAGTGTGGAAAGACGGCAATTTCGAACTTCGCCATCTGTACACAAGAACGGATACCCACGGATTCCATTATTACGACTACTAAATGTTTTCATTCCACCCCTGAAGGGGGAGGTGGGCCTCACAGACGGTGACGCCGTCTCTCACGTCTAGAGATTTGTTTCGGAGAAGATGTACTGATAATGTGAGAAGTCTGGCGTCCGTGACCAAAGTTAGGAATTGTCCCAGCATTCGCCTTAGTGCAGGAGAATTGCAAACCACAGAGAACCATTCTCAGGACAGCTGATGATCGAGACCAGCCCCTCTCCGTCTCCGGCATACAGAAGTATAGAGATTCGGTACAGCCGTGCCAACCTGTCGAACCACGGACCACCGTGGCCTCTTGTGGGCCGAAACCCACTCTGCATCCGCCAATGGATTCCATAGAGGATTGCCTGCGACATGATTGGCACAACGTGGATCCCCTCCGCCTTTGTTCACAATGCGGGTAGCACTGCTCCCGGTATCGCATGCTGGACTGACCAAAAGAACATAGCACCTGAATTCTTGTGGAAACGACGAAAATTTTATGCATATATTTAATGTTTAATTTTATGTTAGTAGTACGACTATGTGCGTCCCACTCCAGGAAATGACGTCAACATGTTTTCTGCTGCGTCAGCACCCGAGATCCGCCACCGCCGCAGGCCCTCCGCAGAGGCCTCATACGCATTGACTGCGCTGGCTAAGACTGCATGCTTAACCTCACATCCGCCATCTTGGAGGGGCTTAACCTAACGTTTTACGCATAAGAGACCAAGGCTAATGGAGGGGCCTAACCTCAGTTTTACGGCCAGATACTCTTCCTGACGCCTAAGAGAGCGAGCTTAACTTCACACATGCTATCTTGGAGGGGCTTAACCTAAATTTTTACGCGCAAGACAGCAAGCCTAACCTCAGAGCCGCTATCCTGGAAGGGCCTAACCTCAGTTTTACGGCCGGATGCTCTTCCCGACGCCATCTTGAGTAGTAGAGCAATGGGTATTCTCGAGACGTTATTTTGAGAAGTAGGGCAATGGAGATTAGCATATGTGAGCACACCTAACCACATGGAGGAGCCTAACCTCAGTTTTACGACCGGATGCCCTTCCCAACGCCAATCGCACAAGATGGCGATGTATAGAGCTCCTTATGAGACGGCTTAAGGGCGCTTGCGTAAGATGGCGTCTATCTAAATGCACAAGATGGATGCTATACACAGGCTCTTATGACATCCTAGGGACGCATGCGTAAGATGGCGGCTATCTAATTGCACAAGATGGCGACTATACAAGCTCCTTATGAGACGGCCTAGGGGTGCTTGTGCATGATGGTGGCTATCTAATTGCACAAGATGGGTGCTATACATAGGCTCTTATGAGAGGCCTTAGGGACGCTTGCGCAATATGGCGGCTATACACAGGCTCTTATGAGACGGCCATAGGCGATTGCACAGGATGGCGACTATACATGGGCTCTTAAGGAGAAAGATGATGGCTATGGACGCTTGTGCAAATGGCAGCTATACACAGCCTTATATGGAGAAAGCTAGCTTAGAGGCTACTGCGCAAGATGGCGGCTATACCCAGGCTCATATGAGGCTAACTCCTAGAACGTGGGTCAGAGCAAGATCGCGGCTGTACATAGGCTCTTATGGAGAAACCTGGCACAGGGGTGACATAGGAATTAAGGTGACGGCCTAAGGCTGATTGCGCAATATGGCGGTCGCGTACAACTTCCTAGTGCAAGGGACCCCGAAGCAAGATCGTCGCTATACATTGGTTATATGAGACAAACTTTAGGGAGATGGACTAGGAGCTAATGGCGATACATTTTTCTTATAGGCTTAACTCTAGAGAGTTGCCTCAGGGGCTCACAACCTGTAATGACCTATTAGTCTGATCTGCTTAACATTCGAGAAATGAGACAAGGGCTACTATGCAGGATGACTGCTATACTGTATTCTTATAGGCCTTAACTAGAGGGCTGCCTCAGGGGCTCACAACTTGTATCTTATGACCTACTAGCAAGATACCCGTGCTTTGCTACGGTGTTATACTGAAATTTATAATTGAATGTTTATTGTTTTAGATATATAATCCGCCGAAATTCGCGATCAGACTCGTTTTCTGCGAGAATCCGCCAAAATTCTCGATCTGACTCGTTTTCTAATAGATTACGGCAAGTATCCTCCCATTTTTCAATCTTTCTTTCCAGCAATCGATTTCGTACTTCCCGGGCTAGTTCGAAGTATTCCGCCCGGTCAGTTGGATCCCTAAATCTTTGCCACCTTTCCCTATAAGCATTTTTAATATGGATCAAATCCTTCAGGAGATCCGGCGTGGTGTCGTCTTGGGTGCCTTGGCGGTACTGAACCCGCGGCATGACTGCATTCTTAGTCATTACTCATTACCCGTCACAGGGCCCGTTTCTAGCGCGGTCCGCACATTTGACGACGGTCCAGAATATTATTATTATTATTATTATTATTATTATTATTATTATTATTATTATTATTATTATTATTATTATTATTATTATTATTATTATTATTATTATAGATGTTCTGGACCCCACAGCAAGATGTAAGACCGCTACTTGGCGGTAAATTACATCTGCTGCCATTGTCATTCTTGACAATTGACCAGCACCATTGTCGCGCGTAGGCAAGTGTGCGGGATTTCTGGCAATACGAATGACATACTTCCGTGCATTATTGGCCTTATTATAGGGGTGAACAATTTGACGGGCAATCTCATTCCTATTGTTTATTTCAAATGTGTTTAAATTTTTATTTATATGTCAGGAGAACCTACTGTAATCTAAGAACGTTTTCCGAAGGAAAAGATGGCTGTTGGAAACGAATCCAGGAAAGATTTAAATGATCGGTTTATGACCAGAATAAGTACATCGAAAATAGACAGCCTGTTTCCAGTCATTCGATAGGGTCAGGAATGGAATGAATAAAGCCCCATCTAGCGGCGACAATAGGAATTGTGCCGGCTCCCGAAGCATACCTCTGGGGCAATGATCGATGAATGACAAATGAAATGAAATATTGGACAGTGTTGCTGGAATGAATGATGACAGGGAAAAGCTGAGTATCCCGAGAAGAACCTGTCCCGCCACGGTTTTGTCCAGCACGAATGTCACATGAAGTGACCGGGATTTGAACCACGGAACCCAGCTGTGAGAGGCCGGCGCCCTGCCGCCTGAGCAACGGAGGCTCCTTATAAGTACGTTGTGAACAGTAAAATCAATTGGACCGGGCGAGTTGGCCGTGCGCGTAGAGGCGCGCGGCTGTGAGCTTGCATCCGGGAGATAGTAGGTTCGAATCCCACTATCGGCAGCCCTGAAGATGGTTTTCCGTGGTTTTCCATTTTCACACCAGGCAAATGCTGGGGCTGTACCTTAATTAAGGCCACGGCCGCTTCCTTCCAACTCCAAGGCCTTTCCTATCCCATCGTCGCCATAAGACCTATCTGTGTCGGTGCGACGTAAAGCCCCTAGCCAAAAAAAAATCAATTGGTCTCACCTCCTTTTACACCCCAAGTTTATTTACACCCCCAACAAATTTAAAAGTGGGAGTGTTTCTTTATGTTTAAAGGAGGTTCCAAACACCAATGTTGACGTCTATTACCTTCCGTTTTGAGATAAGTATCCCCACAAAAATAATTAACTTGTCTTCACTTCCTTTCAAACTCCCCCCCCCCCCCTAGTGAATTTTCCGGCAAAAAAGTACTTGTTTCTTTAATAGTAAAGGATCTTCTAAATATCAATTATCACGACACTAACTTCTTCAGTTTTTTATTTAAGTGTCCTCATGAAAGGAATTCAACTCCTTTTCACTCCCACCACCCCCAATATGTTACCCCCCAAAACGCGTTTTTCTTTGTTTTTAAAGGAAATCCAAATACCAATTTTCACATCTGTAACAACTTTAGTTTTTATTAGATGTATGTATTCTCATACAATTAAGTCTATTAATTTTTCAATTCTTTCACCACCCCACCTTCATTGGATTTTCCGAGAATACGTGTTTCATTACTTTTAAAGCAGATTCCAAATATCAAATTTCACGTCTGTAACGTCTTTATTTTTGAGGTATCAATAGCCTAATTAAAAGAATTCAACACCCTTTTCAGTCACTTTACCCCCCCCCCCCTTCACACAAGTGGTATTTCCGAAAACTAAAAATACACGTTTCTTTAATCTTAATGGAGATAAAAAGTAAGTTATCATTTTTCACTTCTGTAACATGTTAAATTTTTTGAGATATACTCTAGAAATTCTCATTTTAAAATTTCACCCCTTTTTAGTTCCCCTTAAGAGGAGTATCCACAAACAAATCACCTGTGTTTCTTTACATTTACAGGAGATTCCAAATACCCACTTTTTACGTCTGAAACATTTTACGTTTCTCAGATATTCTGTAGATATAGTCCTTCAAAACATTCACCCCAAAATGTCACTCCTGTTTAACCGCCATTAATTGAATTTTCCAAAAACTGTGTTTCTTTATTTTTAAAGGAGATTCCATATACAAATTTTCACTTCTGTAATATCTTCAGTTTCTGAGATATATGTATCCTCATTAAAGCCATTTAACCCATTATTCGCCCTTTTACACCCCTCCTATTGGGATTTACGGAAAACAAAAAAATACGTGTTCCTTTATTTTTAAAGGAGATTCTAAATACCAATTTTTACATCTGTAAACTTTTAAAGTTTTAAAATGTAGACACAATCATTTTAAAAATTCACCCCCCTTTTCACCCCCCATTATTCGGATTTTTCAAAAACGAAAAAATACCTGTTTCTTTATTTTAAAAGTAGATCCCAAATACCAATTTTCAGGTCTGTAATATCTTCAGCTTCTGAAATACAGGGTGTTAGGGGTATACGTGCAGATATTAAGCTAGTCGGCAAAGAAAAAGACATCTCACAATATATGCTATGTACTTTTTACCTTGTCCTATTAGTTTGCCCATAACTGAACCAAATATTTCAGGACCCAATGTGTTTTGAACGGCCGTAGCTGGATACGCCGGTGATGTCATTCTGTCCACGCGTAGTCCAAGTACAGTAGCAGAGTATAGAGTTTTTTGAACCTGTTTCTTATCGCAGGCCAACACATGTTGTGCACTTCCCCTAAAGGCTTGGCAAGTAGGAGAGGTTGACTCACCTGCCAGGCCACTTGCTGTACTCGAAAACCGGTCTAGGGTAGCCTGTGTGAAAAGTACACAGAATCCTTACGTTGACGTCGAAGATCCGTACCAGCACATGCATGCAAATCAAGTGTTGTGTGGTTGTGTGTGATTTATAAGACGTCAGTGGCATTAATCAGTGACCCAAGCTGACAAAATGAAAGGAAATAGTTAATAAGTAAATGAAAAATGGGCGCAACATTTCTGTGCTGTTATTGCGACAGTCTGCGATGAATTTCTGACGATAGACCATGCGGGTTGTCTATGCTTATTCATAAATATTTTATGTCAATGAAAGGACGATGGACACTGAAAGAAAAGGCTATACATATTCAGTGAAATTATTATTAAAGAGACACATTTCAAAAACCGTAGTTTCATCCATCGTGAACATTGCTCGAAGGAAAAAGAGCTACCGGTACTGTGGAATTGCCGCCGGGCATTTGTAATATAAGGCTTACTCCTTTTCCTAATATTTTTACCCTCCAGGGTTGGTTTTCGCTGGGACTCAGCAAGGGATCCCACCTCTACCGCCTCAAGAGCAGTGTCCTAGGGTGTGAGACATTGGGTCGGGGATACAACTGGGGAGAATGACCAGTACATCGCCCAGGCGGCCCCACCTGCTAGGAGGAACAGGGGCCTTGCGGGGGGATGGGAAGGGATAGAAAAGGAAGAGGGAAGGATGCGACCGTGGCCTTAAGCTAGGTACCATCGCAGCATTTTCCTGGAGAAGTGGAAAACTACGGGAAACCACTTTCAGGATGGCTGAGGTGCGAATCGAACCACGTCTACTCATTTGACCTCCCGAGGCATAATGGGCCCCGTTCCAACTTTCGTACCCCTTTTCAAATTTCGTGTCAGAGCTCGAAATCGAATCCGGGCCTTCGGTGGGTGGCAGCTAATCACACTTATCACTATACCACAGAGGGGGACAGAAGGCTTATTACTGGACAGTAAGTGCCGATAGGTAAAGTGATGACTGTAATGGACCCGCTTAATTAGAACTTCCGTAATAATAATAATAATAATAATAATAATAATAATAATATTAATAATAATAATAATAATGTATTTACGTTCCACTAACTAATTTTCACGGTTTTTGGAGACGCTGAAATGCCAGAATTTTTTACCGCAGTGTTTTTTAATGCAAGTAAATCTACAGACACGAGACTGGCTTCAAAGAGCACCTTCAAATACCACCGAACTGAGCCGCCATCGAACCTGCCAAGGTGGAATCAGAAGACCAGCGCTCTATCGTCCGAGCTACTCAGTCCGGCATTAGAGGTTGGAATAAGTTGGTCGTGTGGTTAGGGGCGCGCAGCTGTGAGCTTGCATTTTGGTGATAGTGGATTCGAACTCCGCTGTCGGCAGCCGGGAAGATGGTTTTCCGTAATTTCCCATTTTCACATCAGGGAAATACTGGGACTGTACCTTTATTAAGGCCTCGAACGCTTCCTTCCCACTTGTATCCCTTTTCTCTCCCATCGTCGCCGTAAGACCTACTTGTGTCGGTGCGACGTAAAACAATTTGTAAGTACATGTTTCGGTAATTCCGGAGATATGTCCGCAATTATAAGATTAATAATAATTCGGACTTGTTAAAAGTTCACTATTTTCTTTAGTGTTTTCTGACAGATTACCAGCTACGAAGTTTGAGTGGGGCGTTTAACTTTTATTTTCGTAATAGTTAGTAATAATGGACTAACACGGTTTTTATTATAATATTGGTAGGTGGCTTAACGACGAAAGCAAGCTGACAGCCGCGCGCTCCTAATCACACGGCCAACTCGCTCAATAATAATAATAATAATAATAATAATAATAATAATAATAATAATAATAAATGTTTACGTGCCAATGGAGACGCGCGGTTTCGGAATTTTGCCCACGGTTATTCTTTAACGTGCCTGTAATTCTACCGATCAGAAGCGGACGTATTTGAGCACCTTCAAATACCAGCGGACTGAGCCAGGATCGAGCCTGCTAAGTTCATGAAACCAGAGCTTGAATCGTCTGAGCCGCTCAACCTGGCAACGTTTATTTTGATAAGTTTAATAGGCACTGCAAAAGCAGAATGCTTTAATTTACCATTAAACAAGTTCTTTTCGTTTGGAAGCACGAAAAGGAAGTACGTTTAATTTATTTATTTTTATAACATGTCCCTTATTGATATGAAGCAAAACGTTCGATGTGCTTTGACAATTCAGTTCTGATACTACTCACTTGGAAATCCTATCCCACGCATTCTTTCGTTGACGTAAGAAACGTTATTTACGTACACGTCAACACGGGGTGTTTCTGCATACGGCGAGTTGGTCTCCCAAGAATCCATGGTATTGAAATCACACTGTGGGAGAATATTTCACGTAAGCAGTTTGACAAATTCACTAGACCTGTCACGGGCCGGTCGGTCGTCTGCTGTTTCTAGCGACGGGGGTGTGGTGGGACGGGTTCCCGCCCCTACATGAAACCACCGGACTAGAGGTATGAGCTGTCTGTCTGACCTTGACCTGAATAACAGCTGTCAGAGAGGCGAATTATCGTCCATACTAGTACGCGAGTTACTTCGTAGTAGTATTTGAATAATGCCAGTGTATGAATACCACGAATACCATGATATGCTGCTAGTGTATCGTGTGGCAGAACAGAACACGGGTCGCCCTCAATGAATCTATCAGAAAATCGGAAAAGGCTTTCCAACAGACGGGTGCCGAATCCAGCAACGATACTTGCTGTACTGCAGCGTATTCGCAATGCAGGTTGTGTTACATCACGCTTTCAGAAGCGATGGCCTAAACGGCCACGTGTAATTCTAGACGCGGAAGAAGACATCCTGACAATGGAAATGAAATGGCGTATGGATATTAGTGCCGGGAGATCCCAGGACGGGTTCGGCTCGCTAGGTGCATGTATTTTGGTTTGACTCCCGTAGGTGACCTGCGCATCTTGATGATAATCAAATGAGGATGAAGACAACACATACACCCAGCCCCATGCCAGGGAAAATAACCATGATGGTTCAAATACCGACGCTGCCGGTAATCGAACCCGGGACCCCTGTAACCAAAGGCCAGCACGCTAACCGTTTTGCCATGGAGCCGGGCATCCTAACAATAGTAAACGATGATCCCGGGCGCCGTACGCGTAGTATAACACGTGCCGTTGGTGTACCAACTTGGACCATACGTAGGGCACTGCATGAAGAACGAGTGCATCCTGACATATTCAACGGGTGCAGTGTCTTTGACAGCTGATTACCATTTTCTTACGAGCTGATGTACGTCGCCACGACACAGATAGATATTACGGCGACGACGGGACAGGAAAGGGCTAGGATCGTGAAGAAGCAACCGTGGCCTTAATTAAGGAACAGCACCAGCATTTGCCTGGTGTGAACATGGCAAACCACGGAAAACCGTCTTTAGGGCTGCCGACAGAGGAGTTCGAACCCACTATATCCCACTCATGGGCTGTGGAACGTCCCCATTCAGTAGGAGAAGGCAATTTCCAGCACCGGTTATGAATGAATACCTGGATGGGTGTAGTAGGAAGTCGGTTACGTGGACTAATCATCTTTTTATTAATGTTACCTTGCTCCTCTAGATACAGTACGTTACTTGAGCTTTCAGAGGACGTGTCGCTTCCACTAGGCAGAACCACGTGGATTTTACACGATGGTGCAGACATTTCCTCAACGGTGGACAGGACGATGTGGAACTATCAATTGGCCAGCCAGATCTCCAGACGTTATTCCAATGGACTTTAATGTCTGGGGGAACATGAAACACAAAGTATATCGAACTGAAGTAACCACTTCGGACGACTTCCGTGAACGTATTGTTTAAGCAGCAGAGGATATTCTGAACAACCCTGGTGTAATGAAATGAAATGAAATGAAATGAAATGAAATGTCGTATGGCTTTTAGTGCCGGGATATTCCAGGCCGAGTTCGGCTCGCCAGGTGCAGGTCTTTCCATTTGACTCTCGTAGGCGACCTGCGCGTCGTGATGAGGATGAAATGATGATGATGAAGACAACACATACACTCAGCCTCCGTGCCGTTGGAATTAACCAGTTAAGGTTAAAATCCCCGACCCGGCCGGGAATCGAACCCGGGACCCTCTGAACGGAAGGCCAGTACGCTGACCGTTCAGCTAACGAGTCGGACACAACCCTGGTGTCTTGGCTCGAATGCGTCGCAACTGGATTCGGAGAAGTGAAGCCTGCAGGGAAGCCCAGGGTGATCACTTTGAACAATTGCTACGAGTTTTGCTTTGGTATGTCAGATGTTACGCCATTTCTGCAACGTAATGGCTTGGGAGTACAGTACAGTATCGCCTTAGTATTTTGAGTCACGATAGGTCGATATTCTCATAAATCCGAGCAGGGAAATTGATGTACCGCTAACAAAAATTATAAATCGAGAGTTTCAGTGCGCGAGTGCGGAAGACGTGCTTGTTAAAACGCTAGACATTGACCTTGAACGCATTTCGGCAGTTGCTCAATCCTACACTGCATGTGTTTTTTTTTTGCTACTTGCTTTACGTCGCACCGACACAGATACGTCTTATGGCGACGATGGGACAGGAAAGGGCTAGGTGTGGGAAGGAAGCGGCCATGCCTTAATTAAGGTACAGCCCCACCATTTGCCTGGTGTGAAAATGGGAATCCACGGAAAACCATATTCAGGGCTGCCGACAGTGGGGTTCGAACCTACTATCTCCCGAATACTGGATACTGGCCGCACTTAAGTGACTGCAGCTATCGAGCTCGGTTTTTTGATTCTTTACGTGTGTTCGAGAAATTTATATTTTGTTTCTTATTCACTACGAGTTAAAACAGAAGACACTTTGCGTTTTTAAGGGCCGATGACCTTAAAACAGCAATCATCATCATTAACACGTAGAAAAATTCAAAAAATGCTTGTTTTATATTCATCACTACTGAAATATGAAAACAATTCAATCAAATTAGTTATTTCATTCCCACACTCGTAGAGGGGTGGGTGGGCCGTCAGCTATACGTGTAGCTCTTGGGCCATGGAGTAAGGAAGTAGAGTTGTGAGGATGAAATAATTCATGTTGGACGTATGTCTTGTACATACAATAAATTGAATTGAACATGTTAGTAAATACCTGAACGCGCAGAGAGATAACCGCAGCAACAACACGGACCCCAGAGGAGGCCCGCAGAACACACCACCCAGGACAGAGACCCCCCAAACACCCCGTTTATTGAGTACGTTTTCTTGGTACGATGTTGACATAGTACAATGTTGACATACATACCTGGGTAAATAAATAAACAAACAAACAGATAGAAGTGGTTGGCCTTGAACTTGCTGTGCCGAGTGAGACGAGTTCTTAGTCCAGATATGTGAACAAAACAAGCACTGAGGTCATTGACCATGCTACACGTTTAAAGGCTGCAGAGCAGATTAAAGGCGATGTATCACAAGGCCAAACTTAAACATGTAACAGAACGTAAAATGTAACTCTGTCACATGAGAAACGAAACACACCCGGGCTGGGGAAACAAACACAGATCTTACACCACTGTCTTGAAGCACAGGACAGAAGTACACCGGGACACGACACAAAAGGTGAATTAAAGACGGAAAAAGTATTGTGTCACATGAAGCTAAAGAGATGTTATAAATAAACGAAATAAACTAAATAATAAAAAAAATAATTATATAAAAATAACAATAATATTAATAACAAAACATCAAATATGAATAACAAGTATACGACTTAAAAGGAGAGTAAAAAGAGGAATAAGACGAAAGTATGAACAGGTGAATAATAATAATAATAATAATAATAATAATAATAATAATCATAATACCGGTAATGTTATTTGCTTTACGTCCCACTAACTACTCATACTGTTTCTGGAGGCGCTGTAATTTAGTCCCGCAGGAGTTATTTTTACGTGCCAGTAAATCTACCGACACGAGGCTGACGAGCACCTTCGAATGCCACCGGACGGACCCAAGATCGAGCCTGCTAAGTTGGAAACAAGAAACCAGTGCTTTAAACGTCTGAGCAACTCAGACTGGCCACTTTTATTTTGCTTTATTTTACCATTACACATATGCTTTTCGTTTGCAAGCACGAAATAATAATGTAATTTTTTACGTCCCAATAACTACTTTGGCGGGTTTTGGAGACGCCGAGGTGCTGGAATGTTGTACCGCAGGACTTTTTTAAACGCAAGTAAATCTACAGACACGAAACTGGCGTATTTCAGCACCTTCAAATACCCCCGAATTGAGCCTCCATCGAACCTGCCAAGATGGGATCAGAATACCAGCGCTCTATCGTCCGAGGTACTCATCCCGGCATTAGAGCTTGGAATACGTTGGTCGTGCGGTTAGGGGCGCAAAATTGTGAACTTTCAGTGGGGAGATACTGGGTTCGAACTCCACTGTCGACAGCCCTGAAGATGGTTCTCCGTGGTTTCCCATGTTCACATCAGGAAAATGCTGGAGTTGAACCTCATTTAGTTCACGAACGCTTCCTTCTCACTTCTACACCTTTTCTGTCCCATCGTCGCCATAAGACATATCTGTGTAGGTGCGACTTAAAGCCAATTTTGAAAATCATCATAATTAGGACATTATACAACTGTCGAGATCCATAGTTATAAACGATGAGAAGTATTTTCTAGGCAGACATTATTGGCGAGTAGTCAATAATAATAATAATAATAATAATAATAATAATAATAATAATAATAATAATAATAATAATAATAATAATGGTATTTGCGTTACGTTTACGGTTTTCGGAGAGGATGAGGTGCCGGAATTTAGTCCCGCAGGGGTTCTATTTACGTGCCACTGTATCTACCGGCACGAGTGTGACGTATTTGAGCACATTCAAAAACTAACGGACTGGGCCAAGTTCGAACCTGCGAGGTTGGAGTCAAAGGACCAGCACCTCAACCTTCTGAGCCACACAGCCCGGCAGGAGGCACGAAATGTAGGTACGTTTAATTTATTTATTTGTATAACATGTCCATTATTCATTTGAAGTAAAACGTTGGCTGTGCTTGCCTAATTCAATTCAATCCCATGCTTGCTTTCGTTGGTGTAAAGACATAGGTTTTCAGGTCATTTCCATACTCACTAGACCATGGGGCTGACGACCACAGATATCCCAATCCCCTAAATGACGTAACAGCAAATGAACCAGTATTAACGCTGACAATTCGATACAGCTCCAGGTCCGAAACCGATAACTAGGGTTGTCTGACGGAAACTAAATACTAACAACAAAACCAGTCTGGCGAGAATGTAACGTAACATGGTGAACACCGGTAGCAGCCTTCAGCTGTTATCGTAGTTCAGTTGCTCGTAAACATAAAACTAGTTTGGCAAGTATATTACGTAACATCTCGTGGCATTGCATTAGCGTTCAGCTGTTACGGTAGTATATTTGCTCTGAAACATAAACAGAAACCGGTTTGGCACGGATGGCGCGTGACTTGCCTGTTATCAACGGAAAGCTATTCATTCACAGAACAAGGCATACTACCTATTCTAAAAACATCGTATCTCTTTGCTCTCGAAAATAACTTCCGCGGATTACTAAAAGTTTGATATATAGTGGTTCGTCACATCGTTCTCTATTGCTACAAGAAATATCTGCACGTATACACCTAACACCCTGTATAAGTAGCCTCATTAAAGGCATTCAACCACTTTTTCACCCTTTTCCACCCTTCCTGTCGGAATTTTCCAAAAATAAAAAATACGTGTTTCCTTATTTTGAAAGGAGATTCTAAATACCAATTTTTACAGCTATAAACTTTAAACGTTTTGAGATATACATACACTCATTTTAAAAATTCACCCCCCCCATTAATTGGATTTTCCAAAAACAAAAAATACTTTTTTCTTTATTTTTAAAGGAGATCCCAAACACCAATTTTCAGGTCAGTAATATCTTCAGTTATTGAGATGTAAGTATCCTCATTAAAGGCATTCAACCCACTTTTCACCCCTTTTCACCCCTCCTATTGGGATTTTCCGAAAACGACAATATACGTGTTTCTTTATTTTTAATGAAGTTTCTAAATACCAATTTTTGCATGTGTAAACTTTTAAAGTTTTGAGATATAGATGCACTCTTTTTAAAAATTCAACCCCCTTTTCACCCTACCATTAATTGGATTTTCCAAAAACAAAAAATACATGTTTCTTTATTTTTAAAAGAGATCAAAATACTAATTTTCAGGTCTGTAATTTCTACAGTTTCTGAGATATAAGTACCAGTACCCTGATTAAAGGCATTCAAACCCTTTTTTCACCCTTTTTCACTCGTCCTATTGGGATTTTCTGAAAACAAAAAAATACGTGTTTCTTTGTTTTTAATGATGATTCTAAATACCAAATTTTACATCTGTAAACTTTCAAAGTTTGGAGATATATGTATACACTCATTTTAAATATTCACCCCCTTTTCACCCCCACCCCCCGATTAATTGGATTTCCCCAAAACAAAAGAATACGTGTTTCTTTATTTTAAAAGTAGATCCAAAACACCAATTTTCATGTCTGTAATATCTTCAGTTTCTGAGATATAAGTATCCTCATTAAGTGCGTTCAATCCTTTTTCATCCCTTTCCACCCCTCCTATTGGGATTTTCCGAAAACAAAAAAAACTTGTTTCTTTAGTTTAATGAAGATTCTAAATACCAATTTTTACATCTGTGAACCTTAAAAGTTTTGAGATATATATACACTCATTTTAAAAATTCTCCCCCCTTTCCCCCTCCAATTAATTGGATTTTCCAAAAGCAAAAAAATACGTGTGTCTTTATTTTTAAAAGAGATCAAAAGTACCAATTTTCAGGTCTGTAATATCTTCAGTTTCTGAGATATAAGTACCGGTATCCTGATTAAAGGCATTCAACCATTTTTTCACCCTTTTTCACCCGTCCTATTGGGATTTTCTGAAAACCAAAAAATACATGTTTCCTTATTTTCAAAGAAGATTCTAAATACCAGTTTTTACATTTGTAAACTTTAAAAGTTTTGAGATATAGGAGCACTCATTTTAAAATTTCACCCCCCCCTTTTTCACCCTCTTAGCAACGGGATATCCAAAAATCCTCTCTTAGCGAGCACCTACATCTTAATATGAATGTATCCTCAAAATTTCATTTCATTATGTCCAGTAGTTTTGGCTCGGCGATGATGAATCAGTCAGTCAGTCAGTCAGTCAGTCAGGACAAGCTATTTTATATATATAGATTAGCTTTATCAGCCTAACTTTCGAGGGACTGAGGGAAGGGTTACTATGCAAGATAACTACTAAACTCTATTCGTATAGACCTTAACTAGAAGGTCGTCTCAGGGGCTCACAACTTGTAACTTATAACTTATAACTTATGAGTTTGATCAGCCTGAAATTCGAGAAATGAGGCAAGGGTTATTATGCAAGATAACTGCTATACTCTATTCGTATAGACCAGATGGCGACTGCTCTTTTGGAGAAAGCCGGCTGAGGAGGCCTACTGCACAAGATGGCGGCTATACACAGGGTCTTATGAAGAAAGCTAGTTTAGAGGCTACTGAACAAGACGGCGGCTATACATAGGCCGTTATGGCCTCCTCCTCCTCCTCCTTCTCTTCCTCCTCCTCCTCCACATCCGTACAGCAAAAGGGTAAAAGGGCACCTCTTCCTAGAAAAGGGGAAAATGGGCATAAAGAACACGTCCTCATCTGTAGGGCAAAAGAGCAAAAGGACTTCTCTTCCTGGCAAACGGGCACTCCTCCTAGCAAAAGGGCACCTCCTTATAGCAAAAGGGCTAATGGGCAAAAAGAACACTTCCTCCTCAGCTGTAGGGCAAAAGGGCTACTCTTCCTGACAAAAAGGTAAAAGGGCACCTCCTCCTAGCAAAAGGGACAAAAGGGCAAAAAGGGCACCTCCACCTAGAAAAAGGGCAAATGGGGAAAAAGAACACTTCCTCCTCACCTATAGGGCAAAAGGGCTACACTTCCTGGCAAAAGGGCTCCTCCTCCTAGCAAAAGGGCAAATGTGCTCTTCCTTATCTGTATGGCAAAAGCGCGAAAGGGCTCCTGTTCCTCGCAAAAGGGCTCCTCCTCCTGGAAAAAGGACTTTTCCTTACAGTTACTGAGGTTAGCTCTATCCGTCTTCTTACAAACAGATGCTTTCCTGAATTGAACATTACATTACAAACAAATATACTTACGTTATGTAGCGTTATCCTAATCGCATACGTTTTTCGATTGAGAAGAAAGCGGTAGGAGGAGGAGGCGGTAAGGAGAAGGTAATAATTTTTCAGCATGCAAAAATATTGTGGATACGTCAATGCTGTATCCGACAAGACAAAACAGGTTCAATCTAGTTACAGAATGCAATTGTAAAAATATATTGACATGCTGTATGTCTTTATCCGACAAGACAAAACATGTTGACTATTAAGCAGAAAACTTTTATCGCTACTGTGCTTCATCAAGACAAGTTACAATTAGCACACACTAGAATTGATTGTAGAACAAGACGAAACATGTTGGCTCTCAGTGTTCAGAACAAAAACTTAAACGCAAAACATTATAAGATTAATCTCTCTGTTGATACAATCGCACTCTTATGCAATCGGCACGCACACATAAAATTCCAAATGTTGTATATCTCCATAAGACATACTTCTTCCTAATTACTGCAGATAAAATGAATACTACATAGCAGAGGATACCTTTGTCCTAAGAAGACGGATTTTTCGGGATTCGAACCCATGCAACAGAAAAAATCGGTTTAGTTACCGTAACAGAATAAAAAATCATACTACTGTGAAGATAAAATGATTTTACTATTTTATTTCTTTATTTATTCTTTCTCCAGATCTACATAATATGTATATGATCCATTTATGTGGAGAAAAAATAACAAATCTTACCTAAACCAGCTCACAAGGAGAAGAAAAATACTGTCACCTGGTAATCAAACAGATACAAAAAAAACTAAAAAAAAATCAACCACTATTGATAGTCTGTTGTCCGTGGCAGAAAAGTAGTCTGAGTATAATAATCAGAAATTAAAACAATAACGCATTGCTGCATATAGATATTAAACAAAAACATATTGCTATGTAGAGTGCGAACTAAACCCATGATACATTGCTGTGGAAAGTGTCTACACAATGACATATTGCTATGTAGGATACAATAGTGTAAGCAGACGGTGTCTGTTCATTAAACACGCGGCATGTCTCTTCCGGCCTGGTACATTACTCAGCACAATCTTTTCTGAACACTGACCTTCCTGTATTTTTACTACGTTGCAATCCCAGCTATCTTGTAACCTCCATTGCCGTGTCCTTGAACACTCATTCTCCTCCCGTTACATTGTTACCTCCACTAACGTGTCGCTGTGCACTTTTTCTCCTTACGTTTCATTACTATTGTCCGATCTTGAATTCCACTGCCTCGCTACGCTTCTTTTCTTTTATCCATACACACTTCACCTCTTACTAATTTAATACTTGATCACTCTTATTTCAACTACAAATAACACACATCCTCCACTGTTCCCTTTAGCTTCAACAATTTACTTGCTACTACTGCTTGTTTTTTTACTTCTTGTTATTACACCTACGTCCAGGTTACTCGTCTTCTCCCACATTTCTTTCAGGCTCAAGCTCCTCCCTTTTACCAAGCCACCTCGTGCTTCTGACTTCTCCCTTTCACTCCGTTTATGTGCACTCGTGACGTCTTGTGGTTCCTCCCCCCCATTCACTCCGTGTTTCTTCCTTTCGTCTCTGGCACCGAACTCCGACCTCAGCTCCTCAATCCTCGCCTTGCACTCCCTCCTCATCTCTTCAACGATAACCTGCATGGCCTCCTCTACTGTGAAGTCTCCTTCTCGTTGCGAGCTCTTTTCTAATGCTCTATTTTCCTTGGTTTTTCCTTTGTTTCCATGCCCGTCTTCATGAACTATACTATCTGTAGTTCGCATTTCCTCCATCCTCTTCCCCATTACCACTTCCTTCTCTTTCTGCTCCATTTCACGTAATTTCGTTACTGTCCAATATTTGGTCCATTGACCATTGGTTACCACTAATAATTGACCGTTGATGTAGGCTCTTAACCCTTGCAATCGAGCCCGGACCAAATGTCTTTTCAGGGTGTTTATATTCTTGATCCCATCTCTTCCCATATCTCTTTTAATCCGAATTGTTGCTCCCTGTATATTAACCGCTCCTCTTAACACTATTTCCGCCATCAGGGTGGAAAACAACTTCACTTTTATCGGTCTGTTGGCCCGTGCTTTACCTACCCTTCCCACATCGTCAATGTCAGCTTCGCTGAAATTGATTTTCATCACTTTTTGGATGACTTCCACCACTTTGTATATAGTCAGCACTTTGTCCTCACTTTTTTCTTCCGGCACCCCATAGATGAATAAACATTTATTCCTGCTTTCTTGATTACCATCTTCTACTACTGACTTCAACTTTACCATCTCTTCCTCCATCTTCCTTATCTTCGTCTTGAGTGATGTAATTTCTCTCTCGTTGGTTTCCACTTTGGTCATTGTTTCCTCCGTTTTTACTTGTATCCATCGCCTTATATTTTCAAGTTATTTCACTTGTTCCTTCATCACATTTTTAATCTGTTCAAACGGACAGACCTCTTCTACAACTTCTTTGACCACTTTTCTTATAACCTCCACGTCTTCCCAGTTCATGTTGCCACTGTGAGTCGGACCGGGATTTGCTTCCACACCCCCTATAATTAACAGTACCATAATCACCGCTGCCACCAGTATTGTCTCACCCATAATTCTCGTTTCCACTTTACCTCCTTCACTCCAGGCTGTTTCCATCTTCCATCTTCCCTGCCATCTTCCAATAACCACCCGATATTGGTCCACACCAATCATCTTCCTCTTCCTTCCCGTCTTTCTTCCCACTCGCCGCACGCACTGCGCTCCCGCTCTACCGGCACTGTCAGCTCCGAACGTCTGCTTCCGTCCGCTGTTTAGGTAAGACTGATGATTTTACTACTTAGCAGGGGATACCTTTGTCCTACATCATATTGTGTTAAGGAGAAAAATTACGGATTCAAACCCTGTTCCGACATAATAAAAAATCATAGGATTGAAACATTGTTTTACAAGGGAGAGGAATAGAAGTGTACTTCCTCTTAAATCAATAATCATTACTAGCATGCAAATAAAATGAGCTGTTCGAAAGGACTCTTCCTCCTCCTTACCGCGCCTTCCTCGTAGGGATAAGGGGCTAATGGGCAAAAGGGCTAATGGGCTAAAGGGCTAATGGGCTAGGGTGCCTCTCCTCTCTTTATCCGGGCTTGAGACCGGCTCTGCATCTAGAGGCGGAGTTAACGCCCTAAGGAAGGGAGAATTTTGGAAAATAATCTATACGAAAATAGCTACTCGATCGACTATATACTACAGAAGGATGACTTAGGTGAGGGTAAGCGCTGGGAATATAGAAAGGTGTTTAAGCTGTTGTACTGTCGACAGAGAGCCATTACTCAATAATACCTACACAACGTAATTCTTGCTCTATTTCAAAAATATCTGCTTTATACTCTGTGTAACCAGCATCTTGATAGGCTCTTAGCAGTTGCAAACGTCTTACGAGTACGTTGGGGTCTTTACAGTATCTTATGTCTACATAGGGTAACAGAGGCTTGTTGTGAACTTTGAGCCGATATGCAGACAGTTGATGTGTAGGGACTTGTTTTGAATTAATACGTGCTTCAGCGGTAGCGTTTCCGGGTACAAACTTAACTTATTTCGACAGCAACGAAGCGTTGAAATTTTTTTCTTCTTCATCTTACACCTCTTCTTGAGATGTTTTCACGGCGACAGAACGTGTAGAAGGCTTAGAAAAGTAAAATCATCAAGCTCTAACGGCAATGAAACATTGAGATCTTCTTTTCCAATTTCTTCTTCTACTTTTCATTTACTACTGTTTTGATCAACATCATTATAAGCCTGTGTATAGCCGCCATCTTATGCAATCGTCCATAGCTGTCTCATAAGAGCCTGTGTATAGCCGCCATATTGCGCAACTGTCCCTAAGGCATCTCATAAGAGCCTATGTATAGCAGCCACCTTGTGCAATTAGATAGCCGCCATCTTGCGCAAGCACCCCTAGGCCGTCTCATAGGGAGCTGTGTATAGTCGCCATATTCTGCAGTTAGATAGCCGCCATCTTGCGCAAGCGTCCCTAGGGCGTCTCATAAAAGCCTATGTATAGCAGCCATCTTGTGCAATTAGATAGCCGCAATCTTGCGTACGCGCCCTAAAGCCGTCCGATAAGGAGCTGTGTATAGCCGCCATCTTGTGCGATTGTCGTAGGGAAAGGTATCCGGCTATAAAACTGAGGTTAGGCTCCTCCATGTGATTAGGTGTGCTCTCTTATGCTAATGCCCATTGCCCTACTACTCAAAATAACGTCTCGAGAATACCCATTGCCCTACTACTCAAGATGGCGTCGGGAAGGGCATCCGGCCGTAAAACTGAGGTTAGGGCCTTCCAAGATAGCGTCTGTGAGGTTAAACTCGCTCTCTTAGGCGTCAGGAAGAGCATCTGACCGTAAAACTGAGGTTAGGCCCCTCCATGATGTTAGGCTTGCTCTCTTACGCGTGAAAAGTAAGGTTAAGCCCTCCAAGATGGCGGATGTGAGGTTAAGCATGCAGTCTTAGCCTGCGCAGTCAATGCGGCGGAGGCCTCTGCGGAGGGCCTGCTGCGTTGACGGACCTCGGGTGCTGACGCAGCAGAAAAATGCTGACGTCATTTCCTGGAGTGGGACGCACATAGCCCTACTAATTATGTTCTAGTACACGAAACCTAACCCCATGGTGTAACAATCTCGAAGGGTCAAGTCTACCAACTGACCGCTGCTCAGCCCATAGACCTGCAGATTACGAGGTGTGGTCAACACGAAGAATCATCTCGGCAGTTATTCTTGGCTTTAAAGTCCGAAGCTGCCATCTCACCGTCAGGTAGCTCCTCAATACTGTAATCACGTAGTATGATTGGACTTCGAACCAGCCCTCAGATCCAGGTAAAAATCCCTGACCAGGCAGGGAATCGAACCCGGGAACTACGGGTAAGAGGCAGGTACGCTTCCCCGGGGCAGGCTTTTCTTGTACACAGTATGTTTAATTAAGCTGTTGATTTATTATGATACATGTGGCTGAGATTTGTTTCAAAATCGCCATGTATTGCTCGGTAGTTAAACTTCTTGAAACGCTACTGTCTAGCTGACTTACAAATAAAATGACAGATGGCTCTTGCACGCTGTAAAAAATAACCGCACGTAAATGCGTTATAATGAATTTCCCCGAAAATGAGATCCAGACTGAACGTTTTCTAGACTCGTAAAACCACTAGTCTGTGATTTTTATCGAAATAGTTAAGCGGTTTCCGAGAAAAGTAGTTCATAAATTGAAGAACTCCTTTAATAGTATAGGATATGTTCATTATAGACTGTTGCACCTTTCAAGGTTCAGTCTGCAGCCTTGTGTGAATGAACTAAGTGCCCCCACAACGCTCTATTTGGTCTGGTCTAGTTCCATGCTCTTTACCTTCATCGTCGTTGGAATGTGCGACTCGTTGGCTGAATGGTCAGCGTACTCGCCTTAGGTTCAGAGGGTCCCGGATTCGATTCCTGGCCGGATCGGGGATTTTAACCTTCATTGTTTAATTCCAATGGTTCGGGTGCTGTGCTATCGCCAACTTCCCAGCAATTCACACCCACACATAACACTATCATCCACTACAATAACACGCAGTTACCTACACATGGCAGATGCCGCCCACTCTCATCGAAGGGTCTGCTTTACGAAGCCTGCAACCGGCTAGAACTTGCCACAGGAAATTATAATAATAATAATAATAATTATTATTATTATTATTATTATCGTTGGAATCCAAAGGGCGCTTTCGACTCAAACACAGTTCAGTGTCAAATACGCCCGGCCCGTGTCTGTAGATATACGGATTTAAAAAGAAAAAAAATTATAATCTGCTTTAGGTCGCATGAACACAAATAGGTCTTACGGCGACGATGGGATAGAAAAGGGCAAGAAGTGAAAAAGAAGCGGCCGTTGCCTTAATTAAGGTAGAGCTCCAGCATTTGCCTAGTGTGAAAATGTGAAACTAATGAAAACCATCTTCAGGGCTGCCGACGTGGGATTAGAACCCACTATCTCCCGAATACAAGATCATAGCTTCGTTACCCCAACCGCACTGCCACTTGCTCGATTTACCGATATGTAAATCGCTCTGTACACAAAGAGCAGATTATCGCCCTCCGGATCCCAACAAACCAGACAGAGGGAGTCGATTTTTGGATTGTGGTAAAAATATTTTGTCATTCTATACCGCACGATGTCGGCACGTAAAAGATCTCTGGTGGCACATTTGCTGTTTACCCGACAAAATTAAAACTAACCCTTAGATCGCCCAACAGCGTTCAACGTCTTAATCATTTTCTTTCCTTTTTTTTTTCCTTCCAGTTACCGAGTGAGTTGGCCGTTCGGATAGGGTCACGCAGCTGTGAGCTAGCATTTAGGAGATAGTGGGTTCGAACCCCACTGTCGGTATCCATGAAGGTGGTTTTCCATGGTTTCTCATTTTCACACCAGGCAAATTCTGGGGCTGTACATTAATTAAGGCCGCTGCCGCTTCTATCTCACTCCTAAGTCTTTCCGATCCCATCGTCGCCATAAGACCTAACTGTGTCGGAGCGACGTAAAGCAAATGGCAATGAAAGATATTCCAGTTATGTGGGGCGGCGCTAATGTAAACAAAGCCCAGTTTTACATCCGGACGGCCTTCCTGACGTCAACCCCACCTAGAGGGATGTACTCTATTCACTATTGCTTGTTTCTCTGGTAGTTGATAGTGTATTGTATGCAAATGAAGATGTACGTTAAGAAGATCCGAAACATCCAGTCCCCGAGCTAGAGGAATTAAACAAACTCGGTTAAAATCCCCAGCCCGGTCGGGAATCGAATTCGGGTCATATGAACCAATGGCAACAATGCTAACCATTCATCCAAGGAGCCGGATTTCACACCTGTTAGAGTAAAACAGAACGGCCAACTGAAACAGACTGCTAACTATAACTGAGGCCATACGATTATCCTATTATTATTATTATTATTATTATTATTATTATTATTATTATTATTATTATTATTAGGGGCGTGATTAAATCAGTGGCTTAGCTGCTGGCTTTCTACCCGGAAGGCTGAGATTCGAATCCCAATCAATCCTGGGTGAGATTTGCGGTTACGTGCCAGATGCGACCGTGCCGGATGCGACCCGGCCATTATCGTGCCAATAGCGACCGAGCGGATACGCATCGTGCCGCATGCGACCCATCAATCACTTACAATTGATCTGCATTAAGGGCTGTCACCAAGTGGCAGATTGCTTATAAGTAGCTAACTTGGTCTTTTCTAAAATAAAGGTCTAACACCGTTGTTAGCAGGTTCGAGTGTCGTTAGTCGAAAGAAAAATATAATAATGTTGCTGGCTTTACGTCCCAGTAACTACTTTTATGGTTTAAGGAGACGCCGAGGTGCCGTAATTTAGTCCAGCAGGACTTATTTTACGTGCCAGTAAATCCACCGACACAAAGCTGACGTATTTGAGCACGTTCAAATACCACCGGACTGAGCCAGGATCGACCCTGCCAAGTTGGGAGTCGGAAGACCAGCATCTCAACCGTCTGAGCCGTTTGACCCACTTAGCCTGGATGAAAAAGAAATTCACCATCAAATTGTTGGCCGGCAGGGTAGGAAAGTTGGTGGTAGACAGTTTCTAATTACTAGATTGCATTCCAAAAGCCGGGATTCAAATCCAAACCTTTTCGCAGTGTTCAAATGGAGCGAGAGGTTTAACTTTTTTGATGATAATAATAAATAAATCATGAATAAAAATATATAAATAAAATTACTCAAAAACTTAATAAAATTAATAAGCATAATTAACCAAAATGTCCGTAGTATGGGCGCCAGAGTTCACCAGAATGGATCCCTCGAATTTAGATAAGAGCATGATAGACTTTATATCCCAGGGCGTGTACATAATGCTGCGTACTGGTACATCTGCTGCAGGCCTTACCTAACCTCCTGAAAACGACTAATTAGGTAGGAACTGCACCTAGGTTTATCAATAACACTGATTCTAAAATAGCTAACTATATTCTGAACAAATTCCGTGCATGAGCACCTCATCAACATACAACATTATACATATAACACACACAAAAATATTGCTGGAAGACTCCATATTTACAACAACAACAATAATGAAAACCGTGGGAAAACGAAAGCGAGAACTAAGCTACCATTTGTAGATGGTCCGATGAACAATGTACATGTATGAAGATAAACACCCTTCACTGTCTCTATATCAATTCGATTTACCGATTCGCATAATCGGCAGTTATCACATCACACAGATACTGTACCTTGTACTACTGTGTTCACATATTTTAACACTTGTTGTAAAGATATATACACACGTCTGTCGATCCTCAACATATAAATTTATGGAAAGTCTGAGATAGCTTTCACCAACATAAATGCTAGGCCGCCACAAGTGCTACAATACTTAATGCGCAAGCACTCTCCACAATCAGCCACTTTCCACAAACATAACAAGACTACGCTCCACGAACGTTTGAAGTCCAGTCCATTGCAGCCGTGTCACTCCAGTACCGTGTATCAGCACCACTTCCTTCCCGTACAGTGCCTCAGTTGTAGTTGTAGTTGTAGTTATCTTCCTTCTCGTTCCTTTGCAATCACCTCTACAATCACCCCTACAATGTCCATTACAATGTCCTTCATAATGTCCTGGTTGCCGCCGTATGATCAACCTTTATAGACATCAACATCCCCCTCCTCTCAGATGATACGTCTGGATTGGTGCTTGCCAGCCAATCATGGGTGGTCCTCTTCTCAAGTCCAAACCCTGAACTACTTCTTCCTCCCAAGACAATAACAAACTCTGGGGAGTTTTACATGAATCATCAAATTTCCCTGGTACAACAACAAGCTCATCTCATCAGGCTGGGATATATACATGACTAATGGAATTTCCTTACACAAGTACATCACAACACACACTGGGGTAGCCATATGACTCATTCAAATTACCAGAGTTATTAAAGCAATGTTTTCCCACTCGTGCAAAACAAATTACTCATACCTACATATGTGGATATCTTCCAGCTTACCAATATAAATGACAAAACATACAAATGAAATACTGATAATAATAATAATATTAATAATAATAAATCGAATACTGACAATAATATCTCTAACTTCTACATATAATTCTGGGGTGTGATATATGTACTATCACATAACGCCCCCTTGGTGAATCGATTTTATCATATATTATGATTAACCATAAAACAGGACTTCATACATAACCTTATAATGGCATAACTGAACACATAATTTACTGTATTAATGATATATACATTGCGTCTACTGCATTGTATTCGCACACACGAAATACAATTTGTCCAAACAATAATAATAATAATAATAATCTGGCTATATACACACAACTCTGATTGTTTCATATAGCATTGAACACAATCCCTTCTTGCTACTGTACACATACATTAACATTGATAATATATACATCCAAGGTGCAGATCCTATCTCTTATATCTGCGAAGGCTCTAGATATTAAATGTCCCAAGGACCTTTTTGTCAGTGGTTAGGAGCCTATAAGCACACTTGCCTATTCTACTGTCCACTGTATACGGACCCTAATATAAATGAAAAAACTATACATAAACTTAACATCAGCATCGATAAGCGAGGAATGCGTACCGCAATAAAATCTAACTACGTCTAGAATCCACTCTATCTCACACACACGCATTCATCCCATCCAGTCACACAAGAATCATACAAACTTTCATTCGGAACATTCATAGAAAGGAAATCCCTCTTTCTGAAATGCGCAGGAATCTCACAACGTTTACTCTTCCACAAAACCATAATTAATGCAAGCAAACGGGTCACATACTTTTTCACACATTCCACATCGATATCACTCAGCAAGTCATTCACACAACTCTCAGTCTTAAATAAAACGTTACACACTCGCTTGAATAGACATTCTTTCATCTCACGCACACTTCCATTCTCACACACGCTCACTCTATTACTGAAATTCTTACCATAATACACTTTGAAATTGCTGTCATTACTACTTAATGACCCAACAATTAATCCATCTTCACCACCTTCCATATCAGCTACTACTTGCACCACTTTCATGCCAACAACACTGCTACTTTCGACTCTCTTACCAGAAGTTTCATTAATCTCAAAGTCACCATTTTCACACATAATGGACCTAACTTTACTCTCCTCACTTACACTTAAATCAACACAAACATCCTCATGATGTATACTCCGTGAACACTCTTCACTTACTAAACAACCTTCATCAACTTCACAAAAAACTTCACTTTCAATTTCAGAAACTTCTACAAGATTATCGATCGCAGCACCGCTATTACCATCACCACTAGCACAAAGTAAGACATCCGACACATCTTTCTTACTTTCATCACGCCCCCTATACACAAAATCACCCTGAACACAAAACACATGGTCATACAATAATTCCTCTTTCACGTCTACCTCGTAACTTACCTGTTTCATCACGTGAATAGGAATTTCGGTATCGGACTGCCTATCTGACCCAACTAAGAAGTCCGATTCCGGTTTAAATTACTTGACGTAGCTTGTTCACTGTTATCATGTCTCTGCACTTGATCTGGAGGTCTTTGATCCGTACGCCCCCTACTTTCTGATTCCCCTTGATTAGGTCTTCTGCCATAATATTCCTGGTAATTACCTCCTTGATTAGAGTGTCTGTTTCCCCTTCCGGAATTACCACCCTGATTCCCTTGCCCAGAATGACTGAAATTCTGATTATTCCTATCTCCCGCTACCTGATTACCTTGTCTCCCATTATCCCCTTAATTCCTACCTTCACTTTGCCTAGTCCTCCCTTGCCCTTCCAAAGCATCAAACCTCTCTAACAGCTGGTCTAATTCCTTGATTGTAACAATATTCTGCATACATGCAGCTAATCCGACCTTCTCAGGAAAATGCCTCAACATCTGGCGGACTGTATCTCTCTCCGATGCTAGACCTTCAATATTCTGGCTGATCAGAACATGCGCCAAGAAATACTCCGTCATAGATACACCTTCCTGAGGTTTATACTTTCCAAATAGCACGCGATCTCTTTCCCTTCCCTGAATAGCTTCACTCCAAAATTTAGAACTAAATTTCTCCCTAAATTCCTCCAAACTCGAAATACCCTGTCTGTAAACTTGAAACCAGGATCTCGCTTCTCCAACAAATGCAACATCCAACATCTCATCAACCATACTCCACTCGATCAAGCCATCGTCAAGATTCTTGGAAAACCGTTTCTCCACCATTTTCAAGAATTCCATCGGATTAAACTGCCGACCATTAAACTTGGGTAATTCAGAGTCCTTCGTACAAGATACGTACCTATTACATATACTGCTACCTACTTGGATTTGACTGATCTCCTACCTTAATTTCACATGACATGATTTAATTCCTTCTTCCACTACCATTCTGGCATTTCCTTCTATTGACTTGAGGTCATCTTTTACCGACTTAAGGTCTTTCTCCAATTTCTCATTCTTCTCATCTATTCGCTTCGCTAAAACATTCTGATTGGTTTTAATTCTATCTATTTCTTCGACTTTATCTACCACTATTTTTATTCTCTTATCACATTCCTTGCTATTTTCAACAAATTCTTTCCTAACTACATTAAATCGGTCTTCAATTTTCTCAGTCAATTCCAAGCGTTGAGCTTCTATCTTATTGTTGACTTCCTGAATTTCCCTGCTTTGATGGTCAAACTTCTGGTTTAATTTGTCTATTCTACCATTCACAGCGCTACTTAAACTATCAATTTTACTAGACAATTCAACACTAGCTAAATTTAACTCTGCACTCTGCTTCTCAATCTTACTGAACAGCTCCGTACTAACTGAATTTAATTCACTATTAATACTGTATATTTCATTACTTAAAAAACTCAGTTCACTCTTCAACTCTTTACTCTGACTATCAATCTTGCTAGACAATTCAACATTATTATTATCGATTTTACTGGACAATTCAACATTATTATTATCAATTTTACTGGATAATTCATCACTCTTACTGGACAATACATCACTTTTACTGTTAAATTCACCTTTCAACTCTTTACTGAACTGAATAAATAGTGATTGAAGCATACTAAGAGTTAAGGTCGCCCCTTGATCCCCTACATTCTGAGTTTGAGACGGGTTACTCGGTTCCTCACCTATCGTTGTCAATTGATCTTTCCTACTATCAGCCATTTCGCTATTCTCACTTAAATTAGATAAACTCAATGTGGTGGAATTCTTTTGACTTCTCTTATCCTGATTCATGGTACCAGCAACTTTAACAACCTCTCTACTTCTCAATTTTATAATACTCGACTCGCTACAACATTTCTTCATACTCCAACATACATATCACGTACATATAAAACACTTCACTGACATAGTTTGTAGAATTCCATCCACACCTGACAAGTGCACCTACGCTTATAAGCCTAACAGATGTACCAATCATTCAGCCACACGTTGGGAAGCCAATTTTAACTATTATTTGATGATAACAATAAATAAATCATGAATAAAAATATATAAATAAAATTACTCAAAAACTTAATAAAATTAATAAGCATAATTAACCAAAATGTCCGTAGTATGGGCGCCAGAGTTCACCAGAATGGATCCCTCGAATTTAGATAAGAGCATGATAGACTTTATATCCCAGGGCGTGTACATAATGCTGCGTACTGGTACATCTGCTGCAGGCCTTACCTAACCTCCTGAAAACGACTAATTAGGTAGGAACTGCACCTAGGTTTATCAATAAAACTGATTCTAAAATAGCTAACTATATTCTGAACAAATTCCGTGCATGAGCACCTCATCAACATACAACATTATACATATAATACACACAAAAATATTGCTGGAAGACTCCATATTTACAACAACAACAATAATGAAAACCGTGGGAAAACGAAAGCGAGAACTAAGCTACCATTTGTAGATGGTCCGATGAACAATGTACATGTACGAAGATAAACACCCTTCACTGTCTCTATATCAATTCGATTTACCGATTCGCATAATCGGCAGTTATCACATCACACAGATACTGTACCTTGTACTACTGTGTTCACATATTTTAACATTTGTTGTAAAGATATATACACACGTCTGTCGATCCTCAACATATAAATTTATGGAAAGTCTGAGATAGCTTTCACCAACATAAATGCTAGGCCGCCACAAGTGCTACAATACTTAATGCGCAAGCACTCTCCACAATCAGCCACTTTCCACAAACATAACAAGACTATGCTCCACGAACGTTTGAAGTCCAGTCCATTGCAGCCGTGTCACTCCAGTACCGTGTATCAGCACCACTTCCTTCCCGTACAGTGCCTCAGTTGTAGTTGTAGTTGTAGTTATCTTCCTTCTCGTTCCTTTGCAATCACCACTACAATCACCCCTACAATGTCCATTACAATGTCCTTCATAATGTCCTGGTTGCCGCCGTATGATCAACCTTTATAGACATCAACATCCCCCTCCTCTCAGATGATACGTCTGGATTGGTGCTTGCCAGCCAATCATGGGTGGTCCTCTTCTCAAGCCCAAGCCCTGAACTACTTCTTCCTCCCAAGACAATAACAAACTCTGGGGAGTTTTACATGAATCATCAAATTTCCCTGGTACAACAACAAGCTCATCTCATCAGGCTGGGATATATACATGACTAATGGAATTTCCTGACACAAGTACATCACAACACACACTGGGGTAGCCATATGACTCATTCAAATTACCAGAGTTATTAAAGCAATGTTTTCCCACTCGTGCAAAACAAATTACTCATACCTACATATGTGGATATCTTCCAGCTTACCAATATAAATGACAAAACATACAAATGAAATACTGATAATAATAATAATAATAATAATAATAATAATAATAATAATAATAATAATAAATCGAATACTGACAATAATATCTCTAACTTCTACATATAATTCTGGGGTGTGATATATGTACTATCACAGAGGATATAATGCTGTTGATGGTGATTCGGTCGTCGGATGGAGACGTAGGCCTAAAGCAATGAGCAGACCCCTTGGTATTATTCGAGAGGAGCAGGCTACGTGCCTAAACCGGGATTCATCTCTCCCTACTTCATTATCATAATCCCGCATCCAGACGCGCAGACCGCTCAAGGGTGTCAGGTAGAAAGACCTGCACCAGGCAAGCAGAACACGTCCTCGCACACTCCTGGTACTAATAGGACACGATAAGTAAGTAGGCCTAAGTCGTAAATAATTTCAGAAAATTAGGATCTTTTTTATTGCTAGTGGCATTACGTCGCACCTTCACAGACAGGTCTTAAGGCGACAATGGGATAGGAAAGGGCTAGGAATGGGAAGGAAGCGGCCGTGGTCTTAATTAAAGTACAGCCCCAGCATTTGCCTGGTGTGAAAATGGGAAACCAGGGTAAACCATCTTCAGGGCTGCCGACAGTGGGATTCGAACCCACTACCTCCCGGATGCAAGCTCAGGCCCGCGCGCCTCTAACCGCATGGTCAACTCTCCCGGTGGGAAAAGACGTAAACGCATCACCATGTTTCGTGTTGTAAAACTAGTTTCCCCCAGAAGTGTTATGTAAATTAGGGGCAGTAGCTGCTTATAGGACTTATTGAAATGGCATTGCACTTTGTTTAGCTTACCTTATCTTGGGTGTTGACACAACTTATCAAATGACAATTTGCTTGTCAACGCCGGTCGCATCCGGCACGGTTACAGATTATGCGGTCGCTAGTGGCACGGGTCGCATGCGGCACGGTCGCATCTGGCACGCCACCGAGATTTGCATCTCAAATTTCAAGCGGTGTCAGGAAGGGCATCCAGCCTTAAAAAGCCGAGCCAAAACAAAAATAAGCCTGAGTGGCTCCATCGACCCTAGGGATAAGCTGGATAATTACATTATTATCATTAATATTATTAATAATAATATTATTACTGATCCGTTATACCGAACTAAGGAGCACATTAAAACTTATTTAGCACAATGTTTCTTCTACCCCACCAAAACATCTCTTCATTCCTCCGTGGCTCAGGCGGCATCGTGCCGGCCTCTCAGCAATGGCTTCCGTGGTTCATATTCCCGTCACTCCATGTGAGATTTATGCTAAACAAAGCGGAAGCGGGACATGTTCTTCTCCGGGTACTCCGGTTTTCCCTGTCAACTTTCATTCCAGTGACAGCCCAATATCACTGCATTTCATCATCTTCTTCTTATATCTCTTTTCGCACACTTAGTGCGATCGCGGGTGCGACCTGTGCCGCACATGTGGATTTGACCCTGTTTTACGGCCGGATGCCCTTCCTGACGCCAACCCTATATGGAGGGATGTAATCACTATTGCGTGTTTTTGCAGTGGTAGGTAGTGAGTCCGAATATGAAGAGAAGGGTGTTGGGACGAACACAAATACCCAGTCCCCGAGGCAGATACATTTATCACACACTATTAAAATTCCCGACCCGGTCAGGAATCGAACCCGCGACCCTCTGAACCGAAGGCCTCAATGCTGACCGGTCAGCCAAAGAGTCAGACATCATTTCATTTCATCTGTCAGTCATTAATCATTTCCCCAGGCTTCGGCAACCGGCACAATTCCTGTCGTCGCCGCTAGATTGGGCTTCATTCATTCCATTCCTGACCCTGTCAAATGACTGGAAGCAGGCTAAGGATTTCTTAAATCTCTTCATTTGTTTCCCAATATATTTTTTTGCGTCCTTTTGTCAATCCTGCCTATTTTCCTTCAAGTTGTTTTCCTGCGAAATTGAGCCTGCGTACTAGGATTCTAAACGCGATGGGGTTTGAAAGTTCCACGTGGGGTACTTCCCATGAGGCAGGTAGGTGGGCTCGCAGGACTTGCGGACCACAAACAAGCATAGCTAGAAAAATATCTCGAGGAAAACTCTAAGACTTGAAGAATGTCCTCATTTTTCAACTTCAACTCCTTAATCTTCTAGCACTTGCGACAGAATGTTTACTTTATATGACAAGAACAAGGAAATTTTGTGTTTATTCTATTCTTCAATCCCATGGCTGTATGATGTAATCACTTGACTAATTCACAACGCACTATATGAATGTCAAGGTCACTCCCAACCTCCTGACATAAACGTAAACTTCTTGATGGCCAGACCGAGACAAGCGAAGTAAGTCACGTGATCACTTTCTTTTTCCCAAGGTTCGAGGATCGAATTACGCTGCAGACACTTGGCATTTAACCTGAGAGTGGTAACGCGGAGTGCTGCCGGACCCGCACTGTGAAACCTCCAACGACTACGTCCGTGTTTGGTTGGTTATGCTGCTAATACTTTGTCTACCTTCATTCAGACGTTCTACAAGTTCTTGCATGCAGCTCCAGTGATCTTTGTCATAGAAAACGGCCATTTAATGTGACTGCAGGCTGCAGCGCTCGTGGACCGCTCAACTTTACATCGATTGCTTAAGCCTTGAAACAGAGTGAATGGGAGATCCACGAAGAGGTTCACTGTATCTCTACCGATGACTCTCATCGAAGGGCCGAAAAGGTAGTAAATAAATTGTTTTAGATCCCACCATATGGTTGAAAGAGGTTCGAATCAGGCTCACAACGTGGACCAAGAAAAACAAGCTATTTATGTACCATGCTTGCCTTACCTGTCAGCAAAGTACAAAATACCTATCGATCAGTGAATTTTCAGAAGCCTGCTATTCGGAACAAGACTAGTCAGACATAAACCTTACTTCAAAATTTGAAAATTCCATTCCGCGAAATAGAAACAATAAGACAATAACAGCATTGGCAATTATAAATAATTGCCGGGCTGAGTGGCTCAGACGGTTAAGGCGCTGGCCTTCTGACCCCAACGTGGCAGGTTCGATCCTGGCTCAGTCCGGTGGTATTTGAAGGTGCTCAAATACCCCAGCCTCGTGTCGGTAGATTTACTGGCACGTAAAAGAACTCCTGCGGGACTAAATTCCGGCACCTCGGCGTCTCCGAAAACCGTAAAAGAGTAGTTAGTGGGACGTAAAACAAATAGCATTATTATTAATTATAAATTTTCCACTTGTTGATGTTTGTATATTCTATTGAAATTGTAACTTGATTGTATTCCGAATCCGAACTGTCACCCTCATTGGAGGACGGACGATTTATTATTTCTTTAATAAATCTATCTCTCTTTGTGTAACTATTCGTGTACTTAACTCTTGCTCATTCTGTTGCAGGTGCTTAAGACATACAGGATAATCGGAAACAACGTGAACCGAAAATAGGAACGTTAGAGGGTTGGTCATACTGATAAATAATTTAAAAAATTAGATATCTCGCACCGTTGTCATTTTATCTGCTATAAAATTCAGCCAATCAGATCGCTTAGCGAGCGACTTCAGGTGGGCTATGTAAGGCGGTGTTGCTAAATCTACACATGGCTTATGACCGGCTTGAGAACGTCAATAGAAGAAATAAACGTTTCCAGGGGAGGGACTTGAACAAGGACCTCCCTGCTGATAGGCTCGGCCCACAGCAGGCACACCACGGTGACACTGGCTGAAACTCACGGTGTTTTAGTGTTTGATGCTCATTTCTCGGAATGGCTCTCAAGCCTGATCAAGCCACGTGCAGATTTAGCAACACCACCTCGTAAAGCCCATTTGAATTTTCCCGCGAAGTGATCTGATTGGCTAACTTCAGCAGCCAATAAAATGACAACGGCACGAGATATCGACGTAATGTTGTTTTCTTTCAAAGTACTTATCAGTACGACCAACGCCCTTACGCTCATATACTCGGTTAATGTTTTTTCGACCAACCTGTATATGCATGATGCACATGAAAAATGTTTGCGAGCCTTGCATTGATTCCGGAGAACGCACACCTACTGAATCTGAATGTGACTTACAGAGAAACAGAACTGCATTAAAAATACAAATGTTGGCAAACCGAGTTTTTGTTGAATCTGTGATTTGTATCTGTTTGTTGGCGTAACAGTGAAGTGCTTTACATAACATGGTAGTTCTATTCTCTGTTACCACCTGTCTTACTGTTTAGTTAATGAAATGCTGATTTCGCGTTCATTCCAGGATCATAGAAGACGAGAAAATGACTGGAGTTCGAGGATTCCCCACGTTGCTATTGGCGTTACGAAAAGTCACGTTACCTCTCGCGGGTTAAGAGGACCTAAGTGATGTTCCAGGTTAAAACATTGAAAGAAATATGATTTGTATTAATGAACTTGACCATTTTCGGTTTCAGCTGCATTCTAAAAACAGAGAATGCAAACCAGCTATATAGAATAATAATAATAATAATAATAATAATAATAATAAATATATTAAAGAATGCATTAGTTCTCACTCGGGTCGATAACAGGTACGGAAATAAATACATTTTTGAACGAGCTATGAAACATTTTCCGTAAATTTTCTTCATATTTCTTAAAATATTTCTTTTCGAGAAAATTTCCCCCGGACGCAAGTTGCAGTTTATGAGGTGAGGCGTGGTCAATAGAATACTGAAGGTTTACAAAAATATAGGCTACTCTCCTATATTATTTTCTACAATACATTATCTCTCTCTAAACAGACTGAAGCACGAAGTTAACCTATCCAGTATTCCTTGTCTGTCAGATTTAAGCGGAAGTGTAAATGACAACCTTTCCCTACAGTATTCTATATTTATAATCTCGTGTGGTGGTGAAACCTCATTCGTTCGCCTTTGACTTGTGTTTTACATCAGAAAATAATTATAATTGTATAAAAGTTACAGAGTACAACTACTACAGTGGAAACTCAATTATATCGTAACCATCCCACAGGGGAGAAGTGTGAATTCAGCCGGAACATACATTTGTAAATCGAATTATACCACAAATGCATGTAACGTGAAGCATGTAACTTTATGCTTGGGTCACACAGTGGCGGACTGAAACTCGAGCTGAATCTGCGAAGGAAAATTAAGGCCTAACCCTGTTGATGAAGACTGGGAGATGTGTGCGCATCTGAAACAATGAATCGTTTATCACATACTAACATGCATCAACAACCATCACTAACTCTCAACTTTCTAAAAAAATTAGTCAATGAATGAGTCAATAGAATATTTTAATAACAATAATGTTATTGATTCTACGTTTTACTAACTACTGCTATGATTTACTACATGTCCTATTACTGCTAGTACTTACAAACCACACGATTAGAACGAGACACTAACTAGATACCTCTTGTACCCTGATCAATAGGGCCTGTTGACCACGCAGTTATGCACCTTATAAAGCAATCACGACAACAATCACCACCATCGCCAATTAGTTCTTGACTATGACGACTGAATAATATTTTTACGTCAGCGATGTTCACCGTTGATGTACTTGGAAATCATTGGAAACTGCATTTCATACATTTGTTTTGTTATGTTCACATCTTAGATAGAAGTAATATTATTCCTGGTCGTGCGGTTAGGGACGCGGAGTTGTGAGCTTGCATCCGGGAGATAGTAGGTTCGAACCCCAGCCTCGGCAGCTCTGAAGATCGTTTTCCGTGGTTTCCCATTTTCACACCAGGCAAATGTTGGGGCTGTACCTTAATGAAGGCCACGGCCGCTTCCTTCCCACTCCTAGCCGTATCCTACCTCGTCGTCGCCATAAGACCTATCTGTGTTGGTGCGACGTTAAGCAAATCTAACAACAGTAATATTTCCGCAAAATGAACATAGAACAATTGAATTGATTATTTGAGAAAGCACTAGTATTGAGAAAGGTAGAAAGCTGCCTACAGCTTCTAATGTTTGGAATTTATGTCTGCTTTTTATACCAATTTATTTACCAGATCATTTGTAATAATTCTGGTAATTTTTAAAAAATAATTTTTCAAAGAAAGTGATATGGGGAGTGGAAGTTACTGGACATATGTCAATTTTTAAATAAATAAACTCACATAATAAAATGAGGTTATTTAATGCTTTAATTATGCAATTCAGTTTCATCTTTACATTTCCCGTCATACAACAACATTAAAATTAACATTCAGAACATTTCCCATCATCGTCCGCCTTAACAACATCACTTATTAAGGGCCCCATAGACGGTCCGTCTTAGCGTCCGTCTTACCTGCTCAGTTCTAAGATGACAGGTAAGACGGACCGTGTGTGGTAGAATTTTCATCCCTGTACCGTCTTAGGCTTGGCTCGAAGTGAATCTGGCAGCGCCTGATTTTTCTGTGCGTGTACAGGTAAGTCGGCGAGCAAGTTGGAGCGTATGTGGGGTCTTCAGACTTAGCATCAGTTTTAACCAATTGCTCCTATAGTGCAGTTCGCTCGTAGGCCATAATGTCGGGTTTAAGAATCATGCCTCGAGCGTTTCTAATGGAATTCGTACAGCTATACCGTTGTAATCCGTGCTTGTGGAAAATCAAAAGTAAAGAGTACACGGATAAGTAAAATGTTGCTTGTGAACAGTTACGCATAAAGTTGTCGGAAATTGATCCCGAAGCTACGAAAGAAGCAGCGGTAAAAAAAAAGATCACTTCGAAGTTGTTTCTGGAAAGAACTGAAGAAAGTTAAGGAGTCTCAGAAGTCAGGCAATGGTACAGATGACAGTTATATACCAAGTTTATGGTACTACGAGGACCTATTGTTTTTAATGGATCAAGAACTTACCAGACAGAGTGTGACGGGAGACATGGGGAGAGTCCGAGTTATATCCGATTCTGCTGTATTATTTTAATTATTATTGGGGGCGTGATTCCGCAGTGGCTTAGCTGCTGGCTTCTCACCCAGGCGTGCGGGATTTGAATTCCCGTGACTGCAGGGTGGAAATTTTTATCTGAAAAACTACGTGGCGTCAGGAAGGGCATCTGGTCTTAAACTCTCGCCCAAAAATCCAAATGAGCCAGGGTGAAATATGCGGAAGATTATTATTATTATTATTATTGTTGTTGTTGTTGGAGAAGATTATAAATTAACGTTATGCACCTCCGTGGTGTAAGGGTTAACCAATTTGCTGCCGTCCTCGGGGACCGAGTTCGATTCTCCGTACAGAATCATTAAGCAGTGCACAACATGGAATTCATTACTTCACAAAAAGGGATAAGCTAAATTTAATGTACAAAGGTTATGCCGGCCTGCGTGGCTCAGACGGTTGAGATCCTGGCCTTCTGATCCCAACTTGGCAGGTTCTATCCTGGCTCAGTCCGGTGGTATTTGAAGGTGCTCAAATACTTCAGCCTCGTGTCGTTAGATTTACTGCCACGTAAAAGAACTCCTGCGGGACTAATTTCCGACACCTCGGCGTCTCCGAAAACCGCAAAAAAGTCGTTAGTGGGGCGTAAAGCAAATACTATTGTTGTTATTATTCAAGTTATAATTGCAAGTGTCAATAGCGTCTCAAGTGAAACAGCCCACCAGTTGATGTCCGTGGATTTCTCAACCTCCTGTCGCGTATACTTTGTGCGAGGCTACACGACAGGCTCTTGAAGACAGCTGTTCCAATTACGAGATGGCAAGCACTTCCGACCAGGGTTGCCAACTCCTAGATACTCATTATCACCAGATATGGATGTGAAAAACACCAGAAATCGCCAGATCTGGATTTGAAAACTCTATAAATTCTCCAGATGTAGTAAGATAATGCATTAAATTTACACTTACCTCCTTTCAGTTGTGCTGTTCTGCCTCTAAAGTTTAGTAAGTCTAATGGTGTCCTCTTGTAAAGATAGGTCTAGCCTATATTATAGCCATATGATCAACTGAATACAAGTCACACTCAAACACTAGCACTATTATAATAATAAAATGTTCACTGCGTGTTATCAATTGTCGTAATCCTAACATAAGTGTATTAAATTGCAAACTATATACACAAATTAAAAACTGTACTATATTTGTTTATTTATGGCTGATCTGTATAAGTTGAGGGTACTTGACCCGGATAGTTGTATGACTCTAATGTGCCTATTTTCTGCAGTACTTCTTTCGGTAGATCGTATGTATAACAGCATTTCCCTGTCCTATTCAATCCAAATTTTACACACAAGACCGAATGGAGAGTTCGTATTGACATTCTATTTCTCAGTTTAATTTTAGTTATATTGACTTGGCTGAACACTCGTTATACATCCGCATTAGAATGAGGAAGTACGAGAGTCGATATAGCTAAATTTGCAAGTTCGCTGAAAGGGTTTTCACCAGTTGAATCCCTATACATATCAACTTCTGCCCAAAATTTCACAGTGTCCTTAACTTCAGTCCACTGGATATGATGCAGATTTCTCCACTGGTTCTCTACTTTCGCAATAACATTATTGTCAGCATAAAAGAGTTGTGCTATATCAATAATTTGCAACTTGAAAGGCCTTAAACAATTTTCGGGTGAAAAGAGAGACATTTTTTCAAGGATCCCTATATTTTCAGGTAATCTTTGCCTTAATTGTTGGGTAAGTTCAATAATGAATTGCACGCATCTATCGCGTAGTTGTTTCTGTTGGTCTTCAGAAAGCGAGGACGATGATACTTTAGTTTCGAAATCATAACCTAGATAGGGCTTTGGGTCCAGATGATTATTAATTTCTGTTTTCAGGACATCTACTTTGACAGTGGACAGTAGAACCTTGGTGCATAATGACTTAATGAGAAGGATTAGGTCACCTAATAATTTTGTAGGATCTTGGTTTCGACTTTCGAACTTCTTATTTACGGTCTGCACTTCAACCAAAATTGGCTTCAGAAAAGACAAGTACAAGTAATTCTGAGGGTCGCTATACATTGAATATAAAATATCGGCTGTATAACAGCGATCTTTAAGACGAGCGATTCCAAAGTGTGTTTTTAACTCGGTCCACTGTTGTATTATTCTTGTCACTGCACTTTCGATGGACAGCCACCGAGTTTGGCTTAACTGTACTAATTTCAGGGGAGAGTCGCCTTCATTTATTGCCTCGTATAGTTCTTTGTATACAACCTGCCGTAGAGATGATTGTGAAAACCAATTGGAACTTTCCCTTATGAGGAAATCTAAGTTCCTCGGTAAACACCCTGATGCATGTGAAACTGCCAATTGTAGAGAGTGACAAACGCATCTGATTAATTGTAGATTTGGCACTTTAGCCTTTAACTTTACATACACGCCATGATTTATGCCTACCATAACAGACGCATTGTCTGTTCCTATTGCTTTTAATTTAGTCAAATCCAAACCTTTATTACACAGACATTTCTCCAAAGCCTCAACTATAGCATCAGCTGTACATTCTGACCACTCTACTAACTGTAGATATGTCACGACAATCTCTCTTTTTCTTTTTGAATAGTATCTTATAACAATGCCTAGTAACTTGCTAACTGAAATATCATTCGTTTCATCCAACAACAAACTATAACCGATTTCACTTTCACGTAAATCATCTATCAAGTCTTTTTCAAAATGAGGAGCTAACACGTTTTGTATTATAGCAGTGCATTTTGCACGATGCAACTTCAAATTATTAATCCCTTTGGTATCGGGAAAATTCACTTTATACAACTCGCTAAGATGGTCAACCACTTGAACCGAGCAATGTTCTGCCGTTCTTCCTTCCACTAAATGTGTCTCAATATTAACTGGTTTAAAATTTAAAGTTTTCTGCCTATTAGAATTAAAGGGTTCGGCTGCCTTGAGATGTTTAGCAGTGTTTCTATGTTTTTCAATATCTCCTAATTTAGCAGCTAGTTGAGTTTTACAGTATTTGCAAAAGCCTTTTGTGGCATTTCCTTCTACTTTTAGTAACCACTAAATCCTTAAGCCATTCCTCTCTAAATCGCTGTTGATACTGAGGCTTCCCCATGGTTCCCAACTACACTAACTCTGTAATTAACACATTTAACATAAATTAAGAAGTAGACACTATCACACAATCACAACTCAAAAGTCCAGCGCACTATCTTTCACAGCGACATTGGCACTGGAGCTGGGCTCCTCGCATGATTCATTCTTTTCCAGTTACAACTGTTACAAGTAAGAATGATGTCGACCGCGCTATTATTCACCTTAATAATAAGATCAATAATGCACGGAAATACAACATTGATGCTGTTAAAAATCCAGCGCTCTTGCTCACACGCGACAATGGCGCTGGTTTTATTGTCAAGCGAGTCGCTTACGTAAACATGTTAAGATCATATTTTATATGATAGGTCATAATATTTTACTAAATTATACGTCTCATGACCGTAGTTCTTTTTTAAATTGACATTTTATTATAAAATCACCAAATATGTCACCAAATTTTAAAGAAAAACACCATATTTTCGACTTGTCGCAAAATTCAAATTTTGTCACCATACGCCTTCCTGAAAACACCAGATCTGGTGACAAAATCACCAGATTGGCAACCCTGCTTCCGACTGGCGCTAACAATGGACCATTCCGCACAATTCCGATTACATTTTCAAATATCTACAGTCGTTATATGGGTATGGTAGGCATTTATTTATCCATTCAAAGAAGAACTGGCCAGGCTCGTGAGTTTTGAGACTGGCCGAGGTAGAGAAACCTACTGTTACAAATCCTCTTCTTAGAATTCGTGAATTTTGATACTCGTGAGTTTTGAGAGTCGTGAGTTGATGGTCGTGTCTCGGAAGAAGTGTATTTTATGAAAGGAATCCGCCAAGGCTGTAATTTTTTCACAAATGCTTTTCAACATCTACGGAAAGACTCAAGTTGTGGTTAATGGAATGAAATGAAAAACCACAGCCTGTTCCCAGTCATTCGACCGGGTCAGGAATGAAATGAATGAAGCCCCCACCTAGCGGCGAAGCTCATCTGGGGCAATGATTAATGAATGATATATGAAATGAAATTATGTTGGAGAGTGTTACTGGAATGAAATATAACAGGGAAAACCGGAGTACCCGGAGAGAAACCTATCCCGCCTCCGCTTTGTCCAGCACAAATCTCACATGGAGTGACCGGGATTCGAGCCACGGAATCCAGCGGTGAGAGGCCTGCGCGCTGCCGCCTGAGCCACGGAGGCTTGTTGTGGTTAATGGAGTCTTCATAAATAACATCAAGTATGCCGATGACACTGTCCTACTTGTGACCAATCTACAGGAACTACTCAATGTTGTCAGTGAAGCTAGCAACGTCATAGGCTTGAGGCTGAATGTAAAGAAGAGCGAGTGGATGGTTGTCAGTAGAAAAGAAGACGATATTCGGGTCAGTCTCAAAGCAAAAAAGTACCGGATTGCGAGAATGGCAACATTTAAATATCTGGTATGTCACATTAATGATGACTGGTACTTTGCTCCTGAGATCCGTTGCAGAGCTGAGCAGGCCAGAATTTCTTTTCAGAAACTTAGAAAACCAAAAACTATCCTTTGCTGTTGTCAATGTGCCACGCCTCCCACATGCAGTCCATACTTTATTTTTTTTTTCTATTTGCTTTACGTTGCACCGACACAGATATGTCTTATGGCGACGATGGGATAGGAAAGGTCTAGGAATTGGAAGGAAGCGGCCGTGGCCTTAATTAAGGTACAGCCCCGGCATTTGCCTGGTGCGAAAATGGGAAACCACGGAAAACCATCTTCAGGGCTGCCGACAATGGGGCTCGAACCCACTATCTTCCGATTACTGGATACTGGCCGCACTTAAGCGACTACAGCTATCGAGCTCGGTAAATATTTTTATACATAGGCCTATTTGTAATTCGAATACAACCAAATCGTTTAGGGATCTAAGAGAAAGCACTCCTATGACCTTAAATAGCCACTGATTTTTGTTTTGAATTGAAATTTTAGGATGGAGTCTGCCCTTAAGTCACCTCTTTAACAAAGACGATACCGTAGATGTATTCCACAGCGGTTTAAGATGCGGGAAAGGGCCTTGCTAGGTAGTCTTCCTTGCTCATTATCCATACTTTATGCATATAACAGTTTTGTGCCAAGTAAGCGGCGCACTGCGTTGAATGCTCGTTGTCACTGGTACGGGCCCAATTCTTGTTCTTCACTATGCTGCTGTTTATATGCTACTTCGTCACTTTTTTCAACAGTGTCTCCTTCAACATCAGAAGTGGTGGTGATGGTGATTATTGTTTTAAGAGGATGTACAACTAGGCAATCATCCTGTATTAACACTAATCAGAGGGAAGGGGTCAGACATCTTAAAAAATGAACGTATCGGCAAAGAAAGACGAGTGTCATGAAGGATGTGAAAATAAAAGACTTTCTAGGATCCGCAAACCTAATAATTTGGGGATTGAAAGACAACAAGAATTGGCCAAGGGAGGTCGGATAGGATAGATGAAAGTGAGCAGTCTGGCACATGTAAGTGTAAGCACAGCCAGAACTCAGGTAATTGATGCCAAAATATCACATTTCAATCAGAAAATGATACTCTGTTGAAGTGTAGTGCACCTGAGATGGTATTTTGCACAAATTTGCTGAACATTTAACTGTTGACGTACCTTTATTAGACAACAATGTAGAATGCCAATATGAAAGTGGTATTACTACTAAAATCCACAGTTGTAGTCCTTCAGGGAAGCAACTCAATGTTGAAAACATCCTAGGAATATGAGCTACGAATTTTAAGTAAATAAAATATAATAAAGTATGAGAATATATTCTTTCTTTATTCCTAAAAATTGCAATCCTTTTCTTAAACATCGTTATCTGGTCGATTAGACTGGCAGTTTGCCTTTTTCTACCACTACGAGCGCTGATGTGAGTCAGTGCATTGTTTCACTTAAGCACCACTGCGAGCGCTAATGTGAGTTAATGCAGAATTGCACTTAAGCCCTTATAACTACATTCGGTGAGAACATTTTTCAAAAATGCCTGAGGGTATTGAACCAAGGAACACATTACAGAAAGAATCTATATATATAAAATAAGAGTTTTGTCTGTACATTGCTCAGAATTTGAAAAGAATGGTATTTCTGTATCGGTCATGTCCACAGTAACAAGAAAATGCATTTTTTACTTTTCCGTAATTTCTGTCTGTCTGTCTGTCTGTCTGTCTGTCTGTCTGTCTGTCTGTCTGTCTGTCTGTCTGTCTGTCTGTCTGTCTGTCTGTCTGTCTGTCTGTCTGTCTGTCTGTCTGTACACGCATCACGAGAAAACGGCTGAAGAGAATTTTATGAAAATCGGAATGTAAAGTCGGGTGATGAACCGCTACAATTTAGGCTATAAATTATCTTAATCACGCTGAGTGAAATGGTAGTTTAGGGGAAGGCCTGAAATTTAATTCTCAAATATTTATGTTATTAGTGGTCGTGTCTTAATGAAAATCGCTAGACAAAGATGGAAAATAAGTCGCTACAATATAGGCTATACACGCTGAGAAAAATGGTAGTTTAGGGGAAGGCCTAAAATTTAATTGTCAAATATTTATTTTATTAGTGGTCGTAACTTCACGAAAATTGGTATGCAAAGTCGGGAAATAGGCCACTATAATCTAGGCTACAAATTATTTTAATCACGCTGAGTGAAATGGTAGTTTAGGGGAAGGCCTGAAATGTAATATATATATAAAATAAGAGTTTTGTCTGTACATTGCTCAGAATTTGAAAAGAATGGTATTTCTGTATCGGTCATGTCCACAGTAACAAGGAAATACACTTTTTACTTTTCCGTAATTTCTGTCTGTCTGTCCGTCTGTCTGTCTGTCCGTCTGTCTGTCCGTCTGTCTGTCTGTCTGTCTGTCTGTCTGTCTGTCTGTCTGTCTGTCTGTCTGTCTGTCTGTCTGTCTGTCTGTCTGTATACGCATCACTAGAAAACGGCTAAAGAGAATGTAATGACAATCGGTGTGCAAAGTCGGGAAATAAGTTGCTACAATCTAAGCCATAAATAATTTTATTCACGCTGATGAAAATGGTAGTTTAGGGGAAGACCTAAAACTTTATTCTCAAATATTTATGTTATTAATGGTCCTATCTTAATGAAAATCAGTATTCGAAGTCGGAAAATAAGTCGCTACAATCTAGGTCATAAATACTCTTATTCATGCTGAAAGAAATGGTAATTTAGGGGAAGGCCTAAACTAAAATTCTGGAATTTTTATGTTATTAGTGGCTCTATCTTAGTGAAAATCGGTATGCAAAGTTGGGAGATAAGTCGCTATAATTTAGGCTATAAATAATTTTATTAACGCTCAGTGAAATGGTAGTTTAGGGGGCGGCCTAAAATTTAATTCTCAAATATTTGTGTTATTAGTGGTCCTATCGACAAATACTACATTACTAAAGTTATATAGTATTAAATTTCCGATCATTTATGTCTTATACATTTTTACCGTACCGGCTATGATAACAGAGATATTCATGAATGTGGTTTTTTGTTGCTAAAGTCCATATCAGCGCCAAGTCACGAGAAAATGGGTAAACAGAATTTAATGAAAATCGTTATGTGAAGACGGGGAATAAGGAACTACAGACTACACTATAAGTAATTTCGTAAGATGCCCTAACATCACAGAGTCGAAAGAAAACTAAATGTGAAGGCCTACAATACAGAAAGCTCATAACACTGAACAACAATAACATTACATTGACCATTGTTTGTTGTGATGTGCTTTGTGCCTTTTGTTGCCAGTCATGTCCGATAGACGGGATTACCACTGTATACCGAGTATATTTTTAATTTGCTTTAGGTCGCACTGACACAGATAGGTATTATGGCGATGATGGGATAGGAAAAGGCTAGGAGTGGAAAGGAAGCAGCCCTGGCGTTAATTACGGTACAGCCCGAGCATTTGCCTGGTGTGAAAATGGAAGACCACGGAAAACTATCTTCAGGGCTGTTGACAGTGGTTTTCGAACCCACTACCTCCCGGATGCAAACTCACAGCTGCGCGCCCCTAACCGCACGGCTAACTCGCCCGGTCGTACCGAGTATAACAGCCTGCCTGAATATTGGCGGGAGGTAGCTTGGGAGTTAGATAACTTTCTTCTTAAGCATGCCAATTCTCTGGTTCAAAAATTTTCTGATACTACTGGTACGTAACAAACTGGTTCATCATAGCAGTCAATCCCTACCCTGAGGCACTGATTGGAATGCGCAGTGTGTATGTTTAACGGAACAATGGCAGAGGAGTGTTCATGGCTGTCTGCAGCCTCGTCATTCCAGCACTGGAACTTTGGACTGTTAGATCGGCATCGTAGTACTGTTCGTTAAAAGTGAGGACATGTGTGGTTTTTCATTTGATCGAGTATTTTATATGATAACATTGCTTTTAAACCTTACATTCCTACTGACGTTTTTTTAATGGCCTAAGTTAACTGTAGTTAGGAAAACCACAACGACAGTCTTTCTGAGAATCCCGTAGCGAAGCACGGGTACATCACCTAGTTATGTAAATAAATTAATTTGGCTAGGATTTTAATCGAAAAGAAGACGAGTAAAGAAACAAGCGATTTTAGGCTTCTTTTTTTTTTCGGAACTGCATTTAGGATTTTCGAAATTTGTGTTTCAAGTTTGATACAGCTATCTAAGACTCACACATCGTCTGCTAAGAAATATTTTCAACATTAAAATTCCATACCGCAAAACTTATGCGTAAAATAAGAAATCAATTTTTTTTTACAAGTGGCTTTATGTCGCACCGATACAAATAGGTCATATGGCGACGATGGGGCACAAAAGGACAAGGAGTGGGAAGGAAGCAATCTTAGCCTTAAGATGTGAAAATGGGAAACCACGAAAAACCATCTTCAGGGCTGCCGACAGCGGGGTTCGAACCCACTATTCCCCGAATGCAAGCTCCCCTAAACGCACGGCCATCTCACTCGGTAAAAAAAAAAACTACTTAGTCGCTCACAACCGAGCTCGATAGCTGTAGTCGCTTAAGTGCGGCCAGTATCCAGTATTCGGGAGATAGTAGGTTCGAACCCCACTGTCGGCAGCCCTGAAAATGGTTTTCCGTGGTTTCCCATTTTCACACCAGGCAAATGCTGGGGCTGTACCTTAGTTAAGGCCACGACCGCTTCCTTCCCACTCCTAGCCCTTCCCTGTCCCATTGTCGCCGTAAGACCTATCTGTGTCGGAGCGACGTAAAGCAACTAGCAAAAAAAAATAAAAAATTAGTCGCTCACAAATTTTCTTTTTGTTCTACGTATATATTTTAGATGAAAACACACACACTCGTGTCGGATCAAATTTCATAACAATACCAGATATGCAAGAAATATCAACAGTGACTCCTATCACGCTATTACAAAAAATCAACAGCAGGTGAAATGACATAGAACTGGCAAACTTTATATTACCATATATCATACAAAATTGAGACAGTCGGGTGGAGTAGCTCGGACGGTAGAGTTCTGGCCTTCCGAGCCCAACCTGGCAGGCTCGATTCTGGCTCAGTTCGGTGGTATTTGAAGGTGCTCTAATACGTCAACCTCGTGTCGGTAGATTTACTGGCACGTTAAAGAACTCCTGCGGGATAAAATTGCGGCACAACGGCGTCTCCGAAAACCGTAAAACTAGTTAGTGGGTTGAGAAATCAATAACACTACAAAATTGAGGAGCGAAAATTAACTCGTGTCTTCGTGACACGACGCGAGTGTTATAATCTAAATAACTAGTCTGATGCTATAAATAAGATTACAAGAGTACGACTTATGAAATATCGCGTTTCGAATTTAAACGATTCCGATAACAGGATAAAGTTAGGATCTTGTGCGTGGCTGTATTCGGTCGGCAATTGCCACTTCACTGTGCAGGCTACCGACGTAATCAATGAACTGTATGAATATTTCGTTTCGAAGTTCTATTACTGCCATGAATAAACATGAAAGCCTTTTATATAAACAAATATATTAATATTATATTACAAACACATATTAAATTCATCGTACTACTCCGCAATAACATCATATTAATATACAAATAATATCGACATTACAGCAGACTTCTAGTTATATCACCACACACAACTATTTAATTCATTCAAATAGAAATATTTTGAAAATAATTCCCATAAAATTTCTTCAGCCTGTTATGACAATGAATAAGGTTCGTTAATATACAAACTAGTGGGCAACCTATTGGAAAATAAAGTAGTGTGCGAAACAAATACAACAGATTTTGTTATAATCGATCACTTGCAATAGAAATGCCTGATTTTATAGAAATCCAGGTTAGGCAAACATATCACGAAATTCCTTTAGAATGTAAGTGCCGATTGCTGTATTGATGAGTTGAATCTTCTGTGTGTGGGAAACTAATATTTTAGCAGTTGTGCGCTGGAATCTCGATAGAACCATCTGAAAAACACAAGAAATGAATAAATACCTGAAGGCATAGATTTAAAAGAATTCCATATTAGCAACTCTTGGATGTCTACAACGCAAGCATTCTGTACACAGAACGAAACATGAAAGCAAGGGACCTACGTGATAAAGATCAGTCAGTTAAAATTCTCATGCCACCGTCGGGCAATGAGCCTCATTCCGCAAGTTTGGGGCCCGCGTGAGCTAAGGGAGGAAATTATTTATAAATAAAATTCACGTTTTGACTGTACCCACAATTTGGAGAGGACCTTAGATATCACCGGTTCAACGTCTGTTTGTGTTTATTTATTTATTTATTTGTTTATTTATTTATTTATTTATTTATCTATTTATGTATTTATTTATTTATTTATTTATCTATCTATTTATTTATTTATTTATTTATTTATTTATTTATTTATTTATTTATTTATTTATTTATTTATTTATTTATTTATTTATTTATTTGTTTGTTTATTATTGGGTGCCCAGATAATTTTTTGTACAACCAAGTCAAACTTGCCAAATAGTCCCACTGGATGATATTATTAGGATATATTGTGCTTAATAACTAAGGGGCAGATTTTAATGACATAAACATCTTCGAAATATGCAATCAAATATGACCCAAAAACCTTTAAAATATGACCGAAAAAAGGAAAAATATGATCTCACATTATAATTGATTAATTTAGGCCTATAAATGAACGTTTGTCCGTTTTCTTTGTTACATTCAACTGTTAATCACAAAGGTCTTTTTTTTATTTTCAGATATGGCAGCAACGGATGATCTGATGAAGTATTTAACTAGTTATGAATCGGCAAATTTCTATAAAAATGACGATGAAAATATCCTTACCTAGTCTTAGTATTCCTTTCTGGCAGTGAAATTGAACTGGATGATAGGAATGTTTCTGTACATGGAGAAACTCCGCTCAACGTCACACGATGTTACGGGGGTAAATTTGTACAAGGTTATGTTCTCCGGGGAAAACTGCTGCTGAAAAAGGAAAAAGATCTTCACTATACTGGGGGACTAAATTAAGAGCAGATAGTTAAAATCAATCAAAGGCACTTATGTTGACAAATGGGCTGCAGTGAGAATTGATGGTAGAATGAGTTCTTGGTTCAGGGTATTTACAGTGGTTAGATAGATAGATAGATAGATAATGCCTTTATTGGTGGCACTTAACCACTAGATGAGTATACATATACATAACTTATAATTTCGAATACAAATAAAACAAATAATACTAATAGCAATAATAATAATAATAATAATAATAATAATAATAATAATAATAATAATAATAATAATAATAATAATAATAATAATAATGAAAGAATCCTTAATTTTAAAATACACAAAATAACGTACACTTAAATTATGTAACTGCAGTAATCCATTCATTCATCCCATTCATTCCTTCATTCACTCAACAATTATCTAGCAAGTCAGCGGGATCTACCCAGCAAATGCTCCCGGCAAGCCACTTTAAACTTGCGATGAGAAGGATTTTCTCTAATGTTCGCAGGTAGCGAATTCCATGACCTAGACACAGAGATTATGAAGGAGCGGTTGTACACAGCAGTGCGGTTTATAGGTATGGCAAGAGAGGAACCAGATCTTGTATTGTGTTCATGATAGGACGAGAGGTAAGAAAAAGATGAAGACAGATAGTCGGGAGTATTAGTGGAAAGAACTTTGTGCAGAAGCGATAGCATGTGAAGTTCACGGCGCTGGTGCACTCGAAGCCACGACAGCTCCTTATAATAAGGTGATATATGAGCATCATATCGCAGATTAAATATATATCTTATGCAGCTGTTCAGGCTCCGGTCCAGTTTCTTGTTACTGTCCCAGGTTATTCCAGTCAACACAGTGTCACAGTAGTCAAATATACGTAGTATAAAAGAGCGAATTATTTGTACTTTAAGTCGAACAGAGAATATATTAGCGAACCGTTTCAGGGGATATAAGCTTTTATGTACTTTATTGCATGTGCTTATCACCTGTTGAGTCCAGTTTAGAGTCTCAGTCATGATAATTCCTAAGTTGGTCACTGAAGTAGAGTAGGGTATGATTTTATTGTTTAAAATTATTGGGGGGATGTTCTGTTGCTTGAGGGAATAAAGGTTTTTACTGGTACCGATAATAATAACTTGAGTCTTATTTGGATTCATTAATAAACTGTTTTTATTTGCATAGTCACTAAGATGTTGAAGGTCAGAATTTATTTTAGTAATTGCAGTATCAATATCACTCGGTTTTGAATGATAGTAAATCTGTATATCATCCGCGTACACTTGCAATTTGCAGAATTTAAGAGCTTTTGATATATCATTTCGTCGCCATAAGACCTATCTGTGTCGGTGCGACGTAAAGCCCCTAGCAAAAAAAAAAAAAGATATATCATTAATTTGGATGATAAATAGCAGTGGTCCGAGAACCGACCCCTGAGGGACGCCGAGGGTCTTCCTTTGCCATCCTGAACTCAAATTTCCAACTGTTACACGTTGCCGGCGATTTTCAAGATAAGATAAAAAGAAACGAAGTGATACACTGTTAAAATTTAGCTCTCGAAGTTTCTGCAGTAGTAACTGAGGATTAACAGTGTCGAAGGCACTACTGAGATCTAATAATGTCAATAGAGTCACGTCCCGTTGGTCCATTGCACGTCTGATATCATCTGTCACTCGCAGTAAAGCTGTCGCAGTGCTATGTCCTTTCCTGAAGCCGGATTGAAAGGGATTAAAGAGGGAATGCTTGGTAAGGTATTCAGTAACTTGTGTATGAACTAGACGTTCAAGCACCTTGGATAAGGGTGGTAGAATGGATACTGGACGATAATCTGAAGGAGAATCCAACTTGGAGCTCTTCGGGATGGGTCTAATTAGTGCATCTTTCCAAACATCTGGGAAAACTCCGTTTGTCAGGCAGTAGTTAAATATATGAGTTAGTATTGGCAGAACAGCTCCTAAGATATCCTTTATAAGCGATATAGGAATGTCATCATTACCTGTGGCATTAGATGTTATAGCGTATATCACACGTTTAACTTCATTCGAGCCGACATTTCTAAAAGAGAATTGCTCATACACAGGCTGCTCTTGTAACAAGGGTAGTGAATTTTCTGGGAAGGAGGTAGAGGCTATTCTTGGCCGTGCGAAATGATAATTTAAAACATCTAGCGATATGCTTGGCACATGTTGCTCTACGGCTTTACCTATACCTAACGTGCGTAATTTATTCCATTTTTGTCTCGGGCTGTTATTGTTCATCAGTTCCTGAAAGTATTTATATTTAGCATTCCTAATTAACTGCTTGGTTCTGTTTCTCAGAATCTTGTATCACTGGAAATCATCTGTGTCATGCGTCTGTCTGTATTGTCTGTACAGTTTGTCACGACTGGCCATAGCAGATCTTATCTCGGCCGTTAGCCAAGCGGAAGAATGGCGGGTGATTCTTACCTGTTTCTTTGGTGCGTGCTTGTCAAATATTTCCAGTACCAGTGAATTGAATTTGTTTACTTTAGAGTTAATGTTCTGAAAATTACGTATACTATCCCAAGATAAGTTATATGCATCGTAGCGTAGTTTATTCCGGTCCATATGTCGTAAGTCCCGTATTGTAATGTAGCGTGGTTTGTACTTAGGTATTCGAGTAGAATAACACACGTACAGTAGGTCATGTGAAGAGATGCCAGGAGCAGGGATCTGACCGTGCTTAATTACTTTTTGAGGTTGATTTGTCACAAGAAGATCAATTAAGGTATGACTTGTGCGGTCAGAGTAATGAACATGATTAGTAGCGTTGAGGGGTAAAATTGGCATGTTTGTAGCGATAAATAAATTCAGTAGATTGTTCGCGTCACTAGTCTGCTTCAAAAGGTCAGTGTTAAAGTCGCCCATGATTATAATGCCATCGTATGCCGAGATAAGATTTGCTAATGCCTCTTCAAAATCATCAGTCTGTCTTATTTTAGGCGGCTTGTATACAATCCCTATCAATATCTTTTTATGGCAGTCTAATTCTACAAACATAAATTCCGGTCGCAGTGTAAGTCGTGGGTCAGAAGTGGAAATTATCATACATTTCAGGTCATTTCTGTAATAAAGTAGAAGTCCACCGCCTATTTTGTCAATGCGGTCATGGCGTAATATTGAGTATCTGTCAAGGTTAGCTGTCGATGACGGCATGTCTGTACGCATCCAGCTGTCACTGATTCCAATAATATGTACATTGTTCACTTCAAAAATAGCCTGAACCTCTTCTATATGAGCTAATAATGACTGGCCATTTAGGTGACAACAATGTAACGATCGCGGGTGGCTACTGAGCTGCTCTTGCAACACAAGTCCTGTTGAAGGTGGTAGGGACGAAAGAGAAGGGGAGGGTGAGGGCTGTGGAGAGGAATGCAGGTCAATAGTATTACCGTTATACTGGTCAACAATCATAATAAAGTAAGCAGTATGAAAAACAAAAGTTAAGTAAGATGTAAAATAAGCTTACCCCAGCAACCTGGTGAGTAGATTCACTGACTTTCACAAGCACACACATACACACACACAAATATAAATTAATTATCGGTACTACACACAGAATTTCTTTCTCTTAATTTCACGAGTTCATCCTACTCCCTGCAATGTTTTTTAACTGTGCCATCGTGGATATTTGAGATTTGGTTCCATCTTCTCTTAATACACAAACGCGTCCATCTTGAGTCCAGCATTTCTGCAGTCCCCATAAATCCCTTGCCTGATTAAGTATATGTTTTCTCGCACTTGTGAAAGACTCAGTTAGCATGAGCCCACTGCCCTTCAAAGCTCGCTTTGCACGCCACACTCGATCACGATCATGGTATCGTAGGAACTTTATAATGATAGGCCGATTTCCCTGTGAGACCACTTCAGCAGACGTTCTATTTCGGCGGCCTAGCCTGTGGCAGCGATCCACATCAAGAATTGAAAATTCAACCGAAAGTTTATTTTTCAGTGTGTCCAGCATTTTAATGTAGACGTCCTCGGACGGCTGTTCCGGGACCCCATGCAATAAAAGGCAGTTCCGGCGACTGTACTGTTCGGCCTCGTCCAACGCGTTGTCTTGTTTCTGGAGCCGATCTTCAAGAGCCTTCAACTCCCCTTTAAGCATGGAGATGTCTTCGCTGGCCTGTTTCTTGAATTCCTGGAACTCGGCACCAAGCGCTTGGAGCACGTTCGGTGGGTTGGCGGCACTGACTGCTGAGTCTAGGCGAGCTTGAAAGTCTTTCATGCTATCTTCGAAAGCCGATATCTTCTTAGCTACTTCCTTTACCGACATGATGATTATTTTTCAAAGAAGAAGTCACTTAAATATATCACTTTTTTTTAACACGGATTAGCACTTTCAGCTGATTAACTTGCAATTTAAACAGGGTATAGCAAGAGCAACTTTACTCTACCATCTCATTCGGCGCCAAGGTTGTAATATTTCACCTTTGCTGTTCGTAGTTTACATTGATCCTCTGCTGAAAGGTATAAAGTGGCAGGGAGAGATTCAGTTAGGTGGAAAAGTAGTAAGCAGTCTGGCCTATGCCGACGACTTGGTCTTAATGGCAGATTGCTAGTTGCTTTACGTCGCACCGACACAGATAGGTCTTACGGCGACGATGGGATAGGAAAGGCCTAGGAGTTGGAAGGAAGCGGCCGTGGCATAATTAAAGTATAGCCCCAGCATTTTCCTGGTGTGAAAATGGGAAACCACGGATCACTACCTTCAGGGCTGCCGACAGTTGGATTCGAACCCAATATCTCCCGGATGCAAGCTCACAGCCACATGCCCCTGACCGCTCGGCCAGCTCGCCCGGTGATGGCAGATTGTGCCGAAATCCCGCAGTCTAATATCTTGGAACTTGAAAATAGGTGCAATGTGCATGGTATGAAAATTAGCCTTTCGAAGACTAAATTGATATCAGCAGGTAAGAAATTCAACAGAATTGAATGTCAGATTGGTGATGCAAAGCTGGAACAGGTAGATAATTTTAATTATTTAGGTTGTGTGTTCTCCCAGGATGGTAATACATTATAGTAAGTGAGATCGAAAAGGTGCAGTAAAGCTAATGCAGTGAGTTCGCAGTTGCGATCAGCAGTATTCTGTAAGAAAGAACTCAGCTTCCGGACGAAACTATCTTTACATCAGTTTGTTTTCAGACCAACTTTACTTTACGGGTGCGAAAGCTGGGTGAACTCAGGATAAGTTAGAAGTAACGGTCATGAAAATACCGAGACTGATTGCTGGTACAAACATGTGGGAACAATGGCAGTATACTACTCGGAATGAGGGGCTAAAGGCTAATTTAGGAATAAACTCGATGGATGAAGCTGTACGCATAAACCGGCTTCGGTGATGGGGTTACGTGAGGCAAATAGAGGAGGATAGGTTACCTAGGAGGATAATAGACTCTGTTATGGAGGGTAAGAGAAGTAGAGGGAGACCAAGATCACGATGGTTAGACTCAGTTTCTAACGATTTAAAGATAAGAGGTACAGAACTAAATGTGACCACAGCACTAGTTGCAAATAGAGGATTGTGGTGACATTTAGAAAATTCACAGAGGCTTGCAGACTGAATGCTGAAAAGCATAACGGTCTATAATGATTATGTATGTATGTATGTATGTATGTATGTATGACAGGAAATATGACTTTAGTGGGCATCAAGCAGAAATATGACCAATATCTTAAATTTGTCATGTCATTAAAATCCGCCCCTTATTAATAACGTATGATAATTCCCTCTGCATTCTGTATTGCGCCTCCTGTTAGTGTGATTGTGGAGGCTATTAGGCCTATTGTTTTAAGAGAAAGTACAACTAGGCAAGTATGAAGTGCATTTCATAAGTCTCTCTAAGAAGATCGGGGGCAAATGAGGCAACCCCCTCCCAAATCCCATGGCACTACAGCCCTTGAAGGGCCTTGACCTACCAAGCGACCGCTGCTCAGCTCGAAGGGCTGCAGATTACGAGGTGTCGTGTGGTCAGCACGACGAATCCTCTCGGCCGTTGTTCTTGGCTTTCTAGACTGGGGGCGCAATCTCACCGTCAGATAGCTCCTCGATTCTAATCACGTAGGCTGAGTGGACCTCGATCCAGCCCTCAGGTCCAGGTAAAAATCCCTGATCTGGCCGGGAATCGAACCCGGGGCCTCCGGGTAAGAGGCAGGCACGCTACCCCTACACCACGGGGCAGGCAAATGAGGCATAAACTACTGTTACGTACTGTAATGTAACAGAAGTCATGCCTCAAATGTTAATAATTTGGCAATAAATCGTTCATGACCAGCGAATTGGCTACACGGTTTTGGGTCACGTAGCTCTGAATATGGTATTCCGTGATTTAACATTTCATTATCAGGTAAATCATGCGCTGTACCTTAATTAAGGCCATGATCGCTTACTTCCCAATCGTAGCCTTTTCCTATCCCATCGTCACCATAGGACACGTCTGTGTCAGTGCGACGTAAAACAAGTAGCATAATTGTTCACGAGAAAAGGTTTTCTTTTACATTTTTACATGTCTTTACATTAATTGAAATCAGTTGACCAAGCTCCTTCCCATATCGCCCTTGAAATACACTAATGTCATAAAAAACAGAACACCCTGACAGACTAGAGATAGGAAGTTCATATTCACAGGACATGTTCATTAGTATGTTCTGCAGAAACTATTATCATTTCAGACACCTAGGTTCAGCATGTGTCCGGTTGCCTACAGGCACTGGGTCCTCCATGGGCACTGGTAACTTGTTCCATGCATGATGGCATCGACGCGTATAAGGCGCGAATGACGTCCTGGAGTATAGCTATTCATGCTGCATTCACCTGGTTCCACAGTTCAGCTTTAGTGGTTGGCATTGGGTCACAGCGCCGCACCCGTCGGTTCACCATATCCCACACATTTTCCATTGGCGACAAGTCTGGTGATCGGGCAGGCCAGGGCAACAGTCTGACATCGTGTGACAACAAGAAAGCACGTGTTCGTGCAGCAACATGTGGTCGCGCATAGTCCTGCGGAAATATGGCTTCTGGGGTGTCGTGCAGAAAGGGTATGGCTACGGGTCGCAGGACGTCATTCATGTAGGTCAAACTGGTCACAGTGCCCTGGACACGCAGCAACTGTGATTTGAGGTTGTGCCCAATAGCACCCCACACCATAAGGCCTTGAGTTGGCGCGTATGTCTTGTGCGAATGCAGTCAATATAATGCATCTCCCAAAATGTGGCCATCATTTTCAAACAAACATAACCTAGATCCGTCCGAAAACACTATCTGCTGCTGCCATTCCTGTCCCCAGTGAAGTCGTTCCATACGCAATTGCTGTCTACCATGTTTATGTACATTAGTCAAATATAGGGGGAGAAGTGGACGACGCGCCGGTAACCCGGACCGTAATAAACAGTGACGGACTGCCACTCGTGATAGTGCACGATGTGTTACACTTTTCTACTCTTGCGCCAGACTCAGATCTGCCCTGCAATTCCATTCGGATTAGGTGTCGATCTTCTCGGTGGGGGAGGGGCCTTGGTGGTGCGACCAGACCCATCTCGTCGTGTTCTACGGCCTTCTGTTAACCATTTTGTATAACACCCGTTTCATTGACGACACACTACGTCCCAAATGAGCAACAATTTCCCGGATGGATGCATCACGTTCTCTCATGCCAATTATGTGCCCTCTTTCAAACTCGTTTTGACGGTACAGTTCTCGCATACATCTGTGAGGCATCCTGCACGTCTGCTCAAGTCACACTGATTCATTACATTAGGTTTATAGCGACAACGAGAGCCGCAGGCACATAGTTCAGTCGGTGGTGGTGCGCCGAAATATCGGTGTGGACCTTGAACCTGAGGGCTGACATGGTTCAAATGCTAATCATTTATTCATACTGTAACCGTCCAGGCTTCTCCAGCCCTACTAATTTAATATATCAATTTACGCGATATCATTTGATATCAATTTTATCCGCCATCCGCAATTATTCGTAATAACATATTTATTCTACGTCAAGCATTTGTAAATAAGGTTTTTGCAATCATATTATATATATTATAACATCATTTATTATTTATTATTATATTATGAAAGATAGGAATTTATTATGTATTGGATTTGGTTAATATGTTGAAATATAGTTGTTGTCATTTCATCTCATATTTGTGTATACGGAAAAGGCTATTTTTGAGCGTGGAAATTTGCATGACTCACTGGGTTTAACACATGAGCCAAGGCTAGTAAACAGCGACCCGCGCGCGAGGCTTGCAAGCTGGTCAGCTACATCATCGCCACGCCTACTGGACTTGTCAAGAAAGAAGAGAAGGGGGGTTGATAAGTCGATCTACGAATCAGATACTTCGTTGTATATGAGTTTTGAGATTGAACTGTTACCAAGAGTGGGGGTGAGCCCGGATATATAGAGATTCTCACCACGAGAACGGCATCCTGACTACTACTTCTGCTGTGAACCTAACTACAACTTCTGCTGTGATCCTAACTAACTTCTACTGCGAACATCTACTGTGAACGACGTTATTGATTTTTGTACAGTGTGTTGTCGCTTTGATACAGTACTTAACTGCGGTTATGGTATCGGATCTACGTGAAACGAAACAAGCTTACGGCTTGTGTTATATTCAGTAAATCTTCTGGACAAAGAACTATGTTTAGTTCAAGTCTACGGAATTTGGTGCAAGTCTGTACCGTATAAATAGTATAGCTCAGTTGGATTGAGATTTCTACTAATATGGAAAAATTCATATCTCTGAATTTTCACCTCATATGATCAAGGCTGATCAGTTTTTACAAGTATAGGGCCAATGTCTAATTTTAAAGACTAGGCAATTAGGGAGTGCTAGTCCAGATAGCCCGTACCATATCAGAGAAGGAAGGAAGGATGTCCATGGAGCCAATTCTACATCCAGAAGAAGAGAACGAGTAACCACGGAAAACCGATGACTTCAACGAAAGCTGCAATTGGTGAGCTTCAATTAGATAAAGCAAGCAATTAGTAAATGCAGTAAAGTAAATTCTAAATCCCTCCACGCTTTAAGGAACTTTTCCGATTCATCTCATTTTTTGTATAATAAATTCATTTGTATTTTATATTGCGTTAATTTTCTTTCTTTAGCGATACTTAATGGTTAATTATTTAAAATTCTACCTCTGTGATTTAAGTATAAGTCTCTATGCTAGTAAATATAAATTTTGGTTTACAGTTTTGTTTAAAACTGTAACCCTGACGCCCAAACATCACATAGAGAAATGGGAAACCATGGAATGTTAATTGTTTCTATTTGCGTGGCAATTTGCGGGCAAGCCACATATAGTTTATTTGATATTCATGTGTCCCAAGGTAATAACTTTCATCTCCCCAAGTGTCTTGATGAGGAGAACGAACAGTTACAATACGTACTAATGCACATGCCCTGTGAATATGAATTTCCTATTTCTAGTCTTTCAGGGTCTTCTGGATTTTATGAACATGAGTGTATTATCTTCATGACTCTTGAAGACGTCTAAAGGCATAACGTCTCATCCCTCAGCACTTGCTTCATGGATGTAGCCCGACAACCTGGTATGACAACTCAGCTCGCTGTTCGAATAGCTCTTGGCTGTTGCTCAAAATGGTTCAGGTTTGACGCCGAATACAGTAGCGTGTATAACTGTGTTAACCAAGGCTGGGATTTCTGTATAAATACAGATTTATTTGTTCATTATCTAAAATAAAATAGGTTTTAATTTTGCATATTCCCAGCTTCAGCACATGTTTTTATGTATTTGAGGAAAACTCCCATAATTATATTTACATAATTCAACACTTTATTTTAAATATCTTCCCTAGTTTTTGGTTTCGAAGTTGTTCTTACCAGGAAATAATTTAAAGGTTATTTTACTAGCATCAATAATTCAATTCTAGATTCTGGTACAGTATTTTCTATGAAACATGGAAAGAACATTATTCTCTATGCACATTTTTCCTCTTGCCTTTGGTCTTGTCACTCAGCTCGCTGTGACCTAAAACATTCTGTGACTTTAATTCTTATTTTTCGGACTTTCGTGTTTAAGCAATAAATCGTTATTTGTACTCTTTTTATAAGCATTAAAATTGGTACAGCATTATTCTTTACATTATTTTTCACCTACTTTAAAAAAAAATAGTTTAGACTATATTTCACTCCATATTTTGAAATGTTTTAGCCCGTATGTATGCCCATATTTAGCTATGTTTATTACATAGAAATCCTAGACGTATAATTTGAACACATTCCCCAACACTTGAAACCATTTAAGTGAGTTATCTTTCGATTGAGAATGTACAATAAACCAGAGCACATTACAACTAGAGATTGCGGATGAAGGTAAATTTATCCCAGAATAGAACAATTTAACAATGGCTTCCCTACCTCCGCGTAGAACCCGTTTAACTCACCTACGATGACGCATGGCAATATTCAGATCGTGCATCACATTTCTAAGAAGCCTCACAACGTCTACCTACGCAGTATGGTGAAATTACAGAGCACCACAGTAAAGTCGTGCAGTATTTGACTACCTTCAGCGTGGTCCGTTCTAGCGGAATCCCACTTGGAAAACAGGAGAAACGGATTCGAGCCCCAGAGAACAATCATACTTTCTACTCCTTCATCTTAAGTGTTCTATTATATCGCTGTCCGGTTCCATGGTTAAATGGTTAGCGTGCTGGCCTTTGGTCACTGGGGTCCGGGGTTCGATTCCCGGCAGGGTCTGGAATGTTAACCATCATTGGTTAATTCCGCTGGCACGGGGCCTGGGTGCATGTGGCGTCTTCATCATCATTTCATCCTCATCATGACGCACAGGTCGCCTAAGGGGCGTCAAATCAAAAGGCCTGGACCTGGCGAGCCGAACATGTCCTAGGACACACCCTGCACTAAAAGCCATACGGGGCCCCTTTAAACAACAAGCATCATCAGCAGCAGCAGCAAAAGCCATACGCCGCTTCATTTATTACATCGGTAGTAATCAATATTCTAGGGAGTAGGGTGAGGTACGAAAATAGATATGCAGTTGTTAACATTCATTTCCTTAAATATTTATGTTCCTAATACACTTAAATAACAAAGGTGGATAATCGAACAATATTATAACAGAGAGAATACCGACGTCCGCCTCTGTGGTGTAGTGGTTAGCGTGATTAGCTGCCACCCCCGGAGGCCCGGGTTCGATTCCCGGCTCTGCCACGAAATTTGAAAAGTGGTACGAGGGCTGGAACGGGGTCCACTCAGCCTCGGGAGGTCAACTGAGTAGAGGTGGGTTCGATTCCCACCTCAGCCATACTGGAAGTGGTTTTCCGTGGTTTCCCACTTCTCCTCCAGGCGAATGCCGGGATGGTACCTAACTTAAGGCCACGGCCGCTTCCTTGCCTATCCCTTCCATTCTTCCCATCCCTCCACAAGGCCCCTGTTCAGCATAGCAGGTGAGGCTGCCTGGGCGAGGTACTGGTCATACTCCCCAGTTGTATCCCCCGACCAAGAGTCTGAAGCTCCAGGACACTGCCCTTGAGGCGGTAGAGGTGGGATCCCTCGCTAAGTCCGAGGGAAAAACCGAACCTGGAGGGTAAACAGATGATGAATGAATGAATGAGAATACCGACGGTGACAGGTAGAAACGAGCTGAAAATTGTAGTGCTATTCCATCAAATGAATTGTCCGACTCGTTGGCTGAACGGTCAGCGTACTGGCCTTCGGTTCAGAGGGTCCCGGGTTCGATTCCCGACAGGGTCGGGGATTTTAACCTTAATTGGCTAATTCCAATGGCACGGGGGCTGGGTGTCTGTGTTGTCTTCATCGTCATTTCATACTCATCATGACGCGCAGGTCGTCTACGGGAGTCCAATAAAAGCCATACGCCATTTCGTCAAATGAATGAATACGTTATATTATACGACTTTTAACAAACTGGATCCATCTTCAGAGTGCCAAAGAATATTTATTGTACTGTACAAGGAAGCCTATATCAAGCTATGTGTTGCGTAAGAAATGACTTTCCGCTTAATCAAATTATACCATCAAAACTAGCGGCAGTAGCTCCGATGCAGCTCCTTTCAAATTTCTATTTCGCTCTTTAAAAAAATTCAGCCTCCGTAGCTCAAGTGGCAGCACGCCGGTCCCTCACCGCTGGGTTCCGTGGTTCAAACCCCGGCCAATCCAAATGAGATTTGTGCAGGACAAAGGGGAGGCGGGACATGTTTTCCTTTCAGGTACTCCAGTTTTTCCTATTATCTTTAATTCCTGCAACACTCTCCAATATCATTTCATCTCATCTGTCAGTCATTAATCATTGGCCCAGAGGAGTGTGGCAGGCTTCGGCAACCGGAACAATTCCTATCCTCGCCGCTAGATGGGGGCTTCATTCATTATATCCCTGACCTGGTCGAATGACGGGTGTGGATTTTCATTTTCACCTCTCCACCTTACCCCAAGTTTCATTAATCAAATTACTCTCGAAACCGTTTATTGCGGCACCGCTTTTAACGTCGTGTTGGAAATAACGGCAAAACATAACGGTCCCATCTAAATCCTATATAAACACTGAATTTAAAAATCACTCAGTACGACATCGCTTATCGACATCGTAGGCCTATAAAACGGCGTACTTTTATCACATTTTCGGAGAAAACTACAACGTCCAATGTTGGTTTTTTAGTTATTGCACGTTTGGGGATTGCTGACGGCAGTAGATTGAAGATTTTAAATCAGTTTGTCTGTTAAATAGGCAAGCATCGCTGTGAAGATGTCGCAAAAGAATTTTTCTTTTTTTTTTTTTTTTTTTTTTTTTTGTTATTTGCTTTACGTCGCACCGACACAGATAGGTCTTATGGCGACGATGGGACAGGAAGGGGCTAGGATTGGGAAGGAAGCGGCCGTGGCCTTAATTAAGGTACAGCCCCAGCATTTGCCTGGTGTGAAAATGGGAAACCACGGAAAACCATCTTCAGGGCTGCCGACAGTGGGGTTCGAACCCACGATCTCCCGAATACTGGATACTGGCCTCGCAAAAGAAAGGTAAAGTATTTAATGTTGAAGAAAAGTTACAAACAATATGGCGATTACAAAAAAGGGAAACAAACATCAGCATCACAAAGGAATTGGGAGTATCACAATCAACGATTTCTATATTTGGAAGAACGGAGAGAACACTTCATTTATTAGTCAAGACCGTGTGCGACGTTATTGGTCAATTTACATTGTTGCTACTTTTTTCCTCACTTATTATTCTACATTTTGCTGACATATTATTGCTGTGTAATTTGTAAACATTAGAAAAAATATCCTCTCTGTCCCACTTCACAAATATTGTATTGCAAATACAGTACTTATGTCTTCTTCTTCTTCTTCTTAATCTGTTTACCCTCCAGGGTCAGTTTTTCCCTCGGACTCGGCGAGGGATCCCACCTCTACCGCCTCAAGGGCAGTGTCCCGGAGGTTCAGACTTTGGGTCGGGGGATACAACTGGGGAGAATGACCAGTACCTCACCCAGGCGGCCTCACCTGCTATGCTGAACAGGGGCCTTGTGGAGGGATGGGAAGATTGGATGAGATACGCAAGGAAGAGGGAAGGAAGCGGCCGTGGCCTTAAGTGAGGTACCATCCCGGCATTTGCCTGGAGGAGAAGTGGGAAACCACGGAAAACCACTTCCAGGATGGCTGAGGTGGGAATCGAACCCACCTCTACTCAGTTGACCTCCCGAGGCTGAGTGGACCCCGTTCCAGCCCTCATACCACTTTTCAAATTTCGTGGCAGAGCCGGGAATCGAACCCGGACATCCAGGGATGGCAGCTAATCACGCTAACCACTACACCACAGAGGCGGACCAGTATTTATGTCACTTGCGTTTTTTTTTTAGTTTTAATTTTATTCCGTTAATTAACCAGGTAAGCGTGCAATCTAAAACTTGCAGATATGACATTTTAGTAACAAAAAAAAAAAACCGGGTTTCTGCGACTATCCGCTATAACGGCCGTTAATTGTGGTCCCTTCGGAGTCGTTATAAGCGATTTCGACTCTAATTATATTCTTTCCGATTATATAGTTATTCAGCTAGACGCGCAGAGGATCGCAGTAAAGCACCGGTACCAGTGTCTCCAGACGTTCTCTAAAACGACTGACAGTAATCATTCTAATTGTTAAAGAATTACTAGAACTTCCCGTGGTTACACTTCACGTACAAACTAACTCACAAACCTTCTCTATTCATAATATTATCACAGATATACATTATGCGGTTGCAACAATGTTAAGGAAGATCTTCGAATGGAATGCGGAGGTCACTACATAAGTGTGAATTAGAACATTTTTTTCAAGAACACGACGTGATTTCTATTATAAATATTCACTGACTAGGATGGGTAAGGCACGTTGTTTGAATAGAAAAATGAAATTATGTGACCCACACAGAATCGTTACGGATGTTGAAAAAGAGAAGACCAGAACTACGCTGGTTAGATGATGGAGAGGTACATCTGAAACTTATGGAAGTGAAAGTCTGGAACAAGAAAGCGTCCAGGCGGGATGGCTGGAAGAAAGTCTTTGAGAAGGCCAAGATGATGGTGCTGATTATTATTTTTTGAGAGGAAGAAAAACTTGGCACTTTATTTATTTTATTTGGCGTATGATGAATAATGGCAACCTATAAACTATTTACATAACCAGTGAAAGGTGAGTACAAAGTAATTACAAATTATATCTATACAGTCAAAGAAAGCAATTTACAAAGTTTGAAAGAAGAAGAAAACACAATATATTTACATCACTATCCACCTAGCACATTCGTATATACACATTGAGTGCAAGTGATGTAATTACATCTCACTAAATGTGAATGTCCAAACCCGCCATCCACTTCACTGTTTCGGGTATTGCTCAGTTGAGGTCTTCTATGGTGCCAGTGAAAGCACGGAGTGGACATTCCTGCACTACATGTTTCATTGTTTGTCGACCCTCCCCACAATCACAGTATGGAGAAACTGACCAGCCCCAGGTGTGTAAAGTAGATGCTGTTCGACCTACCCCACATCTCATGCGATTTAGTCTATTCCAGGTGCAGCGTGGCAGATCGAAGCCTGCCAGTTTTGTTGATGGGTTATTAATATCCACTATTGCCCGAGGTGGGGATAAAGACCACTCTGTTAACCATTTAAAGGTGGGGTTGAAGTCGCTGGATGTTATCTTCACGGCAGTCTTCCAAGCAGGCTGGCCAGATTTAAGGCGTGTACATTTCTGTCTGATATCCTCATGAACAGATAGATGTTCATTCTTCAGCATTCTGGTCCAGAGCTGAAAAAGGGCCTTCTGTCTCATGATATGTGGAGGTAGTATATTGCTGAGAACCGGTAACCATTGGGTCGGTGTAGCACGAAGTGTACCCAGTTATGATCCGCATGGTTTGACGAAGTTGTGAATCTACTAGCTGTGTGTGAGCACTGTTAAGCCAGACACCAGAGCAGTATTCTGCTGCAGAATAGACCAAGGCCAGAGATGTTGTCCTTAATGTGTTTCCATCCGCTCCCCAAGAAGTTCCAGCCAGTCGTTGGAGAATATCATTACGACTTTTTAGTTTGTTGGCGGTTTTCTGCAGGTGATTTTTGTACGTAAGGGACCTGTCCATTGGACATTGGACTAGGCACTCATCCTATATTAACACTAATCAGAGGGGAAAACTGGACGAGGTCCAACGCCTCCAAAAATTAAGGTAATCTGCCAAAGAAAGACAAGGGCCGCGAAAGGCGGGAAAATGAAACACTTCCTAGGTGTCTTAACCTAATACTGTCGGAGTCGGAAAGAACAAGAGTTGACCAAGAGAGGTCATATAGGATAGATGAAAGTAAGGAGTCTGACACAAGTAAGTAAATGCAATGCAAGGACTCAGCTAAGATTCCGGTGGTGGCCAACCCACGCTCCCAAGTCAAGAGCCTGTGAGGCCCCTTTCAATCGCCTGTTACGACAGGTAGGGGATACCGTGGGTGTTATTCTATCGCCACCACCCACAGAGGGTGAGGAGGTCAAGACCATACGGATGTACTGTCATAGAAGACGAAGAAAAAGCATGTGTTACGATTACCATCATTCCTTCCTTTATTTGTATGCAGCAATATTTCCAATATTAAAAGAAGTGTCCGCATCTGTCGTGTAGTAGTTAGTGTGATTAGCTGCCACCCCCCGCGGCCCGAGTTCGATTCCGGCTCTGCCACGAAATATGAAAAGTGGCACGAGGACTGGAACGGTATACTTTGCCTCGGAAGGTCAACTGAGTAGACGGGAGGGGTGGGGGTTTGGTTCGATTCATCCTCACCCATCCTCGGAGTGGTTTTCTGTGGTTTCCCACTTTTTCTCCAGGTAAATACCGGGATGGTACTGAGGATTTCTAAAAGGGTGTGGGGTAATAAGCTTACTTAGACAACATACCATATAGGTTCTGGGAACAGGAGAGTGTCGTTTTGTTTCCCCATTAAATTTGAGGTTATCTAATTCTACCCTTGAAATAAAACGATAAATTAATTTGATAAAACAAAATATATTCTTTAAATTGTATAGAAAAAATAGTAATTTTGCTGCGATAAATAAGATGAAAATATAAAAGGATGACATAACAACTGAAAAAAACTAGGCATTAATTTGAATTCCTCTTGATCGGACATTTAAAAATTATACAAGAAATTTATCCCTCACTGGTTCACTTGAGTGTACCTTCAACGCTTTGAGTGTAATTACGACGTATTCCTTTGCGTTGGTGTTTGCTGTCGGTGTTTCAAGCCTAATTTGGTGATGTATCCTTTTTGTTTCACTGACGACGAAGTATACATGTGACTGCTGCTTCTCCATCCGGATGACTGACTACTATCATCTCAGTACAACACTGCTTGGCAAGTGTCTCCATCCATATGACTTCATGACAAGTCTCTCCTTCTATATGACTTCATTGCAAGTCTCTCCTTCTATATGACTTCATGGCAAGTCCATATGACTGACCGACCAACTGTGGCCTCACCCTCCCAATGACTCCTACTAACTGACCGACTGAGGTCTCTCCATCCATTTGACTATCTCACTGTTCACTACCCATTTGACCGACTCTATAAGACGCTGGTCCTAGTATTTATAACCTTAGCTGACACACCTACGCAATCTCCAGAAATAACCATAATATTACTCCCATCCGGCTCCAAATGTTACATATTATATTGAAATTGCCTGGGGCGGCAGTAGGTTTCTCCAAAAATTGAGCTCACCGCTATATGCATTCATTGACAGAGTGATGAATCGGCAGTTACGCTAGCAGTATTTCACAATATTGTAATGTCACAAGTTATTACACACAATAGATCCACCTCTGTTATCATATAGCAACTCTCACTATACATGTCTTGAATGTTAATCTACACACACACATATATACGTAACAATTTAACTACAATCACACAAGTGATCATCATTGCAGAATTGAATTGAACAATAATAGTAATAATAATACAGACATAATAATTATAATTATAATGTAGATATCATCTTGTAACGGGATTTGAACCGTTACAGTACTAACTTAAAGCCAGGGCCGCTTCCTTCCCTCTTCCGTGACTATCTCTTCCAAACTCCCATCCCCCACAAAGCCCCTGTTCAGCATAGCAGGTGACGCTGCCTATGCTGGGTACTGGTCCTCCTTCCCAGTTGTATCCCCGGACCCAAAGTCTCACGCTCCAGGACACTGTCCTTGATGCGGTAGACGTGGGATCCCCTACTGAGTCCGAGGGAAAAAACAACCCTGGAGAATAAACGGATTAAGAAATTAAGAAAGAAACAAAGATTAAAAGAAGTGGCACTGTTTAGTAACATTTAGATCAAACCGTAGGCTAGAGAAACATAACAATTGCACAATGAACCATCTACCCACTCCCAGGTGGTTATTATTTCAAATTATCATGGAATGTAGTAAGTTGATTTAATTGTAGAGAATTGCACTCTATCCATGTTGCGAACATATTGTTTTACAGAAGTTATTCAACAAATGTTGTTAATTGATATGGACGATCCATCCAAACAGCGCTTGCTTTGTTTCAATCCAGCTTCAATAAATACTTGAAAGCTCTATATTTACTGGTGCACAATTTACACGCATTGTTTGCAGTTATGGTTTCTTCTGCATTTATATTTCAGCTAGTATTGAATGCAAAATGAAATATTTATAAATAGCTCTCTGATATGCCTGTAGGTCACATGAAACATTTATCATCATCATCATCATCATCAAACTCTGGTTCTTTGGCTGAATGGTCAGAGTCAACGCCTTCTGTTCAAATAGTCCCAGGTTCGATTCCGGATCGAGCAGGTTTTTTCAGCCGCATCTGGTTAATTCTTCTGATTCGATGATTGGGTGTTTTTGTCTGTGTTTGTCCTAATACACTTCTCTTCATCCACACACAAAAAAAAAACACTGCCAATCATCATAGAAAAATGCCACAGTGAGTACGTCCCTCCACATAAGGTTGACATCAGGATGGGCATCCGGCTGTAAAACAGGGCGAAATCCACACACATATTGTGACCGTTTAACACATCACCAGGAGTATTGTGGCATTCTACAGTGCGAATATGCCGTTTTATGTTTTTTTGTGACTTGCGAGATATACGTATTGCCACTGCCGTATTTCGAAAATCACTAGTGTTACATTTGCGGGTAAGTAAAGCTTATTTTCTTTTTCTATAGGGTTGTAAATCTGTTTGGGTAATACCAGGTAGGCCGAAGTAGAATTGTGGCAAGTTGGAATAATGCATTTAATAACATAGTTGGCGTTAAATGACAAACCGTCTTATTTCGTCCATTTCGTATGTATAGAATCCAACTGGGATGTACAGTATAAGAAATAAGAAAAATCTACAAGAACTCCTCCAAAAAGGAAAGCAACGTTAATCCTCTATAAAGATCAGTTCAATTGAAATGGAAGGAAAGTTCGTTATCAACCTAACCTAACCTAACCTAATCTAACCTAACCTAACCCAACCTTGTCATATCACGACTTTGGAACGGTTTGCAAACTTAGCCTTTGTGTATTCTTATTGACTTACGGCATGTGTACATGTAATGCATTTGCTTGCGTGTATTATTACAGCGTGGTTTCACTTTAGTTCGACAAGTAATAGCAAATTTCAAGAAGGGAGCTGAATTATTTACACAAGTAATGCGTATATAAAAATAAAGGCAGAAATGAAAAATGAAATGGCGTATGGCTTTCAGTGCCGGGAATGCCCGAAGACATGTTCGGCTTGCCAGGTGCAGGCCTTTCGATTTGACTCCCGTAGGCGACCTGTGTGTCGTGATGAGGATGAAATGATGATGAAGACAACACATACACCCAGCCCCCGTGCCAGAGAAATTAACCAATGATGGTTAAAATTCCCGACGCTGTCGGGAATCGAGCCCGGGACCCTTGTGACCAAAGGCCAGCACGCTAACCATTTAGCCATGGAGCCGAACATAAAGGCAGAAATATTTAACATTAAATTGAGTGAGGGTGAGAGAGAGTGTTCATGTCCTTAATTCCTCAGTGAGCTTGAAAACCGACTTAATTATGAATATCTTGATTAATCATTTGCTTGAGTAAGGGACCCTCCATTATTGATACTTATATTGGGGTTAGTTTGTTGCAGTGGCGGTTCGTGCATGAAGGGCTCTTGGACGCAGCCCCGCCGCCTTTTCAAAAACATTTAATGTTATTTCACTCTGTAATTGGTTACTTAAAGATGTGGACAAATGAAGCGAAGTCGAACTTATGTGATGTGCTATTCAGTTATACAAAGTTTATTATTTTGACTGTCAAAATGTTGCTTTTTCTATTTTCAACGAAATGGCAAAGGCTTTCAGACCGTGGCTGCTGTTTAGCAAGCACGATGTTTTCTCTTTAGCCTTGAGGCTCTCAGGCTGTGACAGGAGAGCCCTCGGTAGGTCCCTAGAGTTTGGCGAGTGTGCCGGGTGCGGAAGGAGTCTGGAAGGACGATATTGGCTTGTCAGAAGAAGGAAGAGTGCAAGTGGGTGTAAGCGCTGTCCGGCGGAGCCCTCAGCAACATCGCAACGATTTTACAATGTACCTGGGCTTTTCACCCCACGTCTTAACACTAATTGTTGTCAGAGATAAATTCCAAAACATTTTACAATGCAATGAATTCCATTATACTGCCTATTTATGCAATTCATTTCTATAAAGAAGCTAAAATAAAGATTTAAAAATATAACCATAACGTGACGGCACTATTTGTAGGGTGGTCAAATTATTAAATATGTCGTCATGCTTTGAAATTTCAGCAAGGCGAGAGAAATTCGGGCGTGCACTGTTTATTTGACTTCGTGAATATCGTTATTGCCGGCCCCGTGGTGTAGGGGTAGCGTGCTTGCCTCTTACCCGGAGGCCCCGGGTTCGATTCCCGGCCAGGTCAGGGATTTTTACCTGGACCTGAGGGCTGGTTCGAGGTCCACTCAGCCTACGTGATGAGAATTGAGGAGCTAACTGACGGTGAGATAGAGGTCCCGGTCTCGAAAGCCAAGAATAACGGCCGACAGGATTCGTCATGCTGACTACACGGCACCTCGTAATCTGCAGGCCTTCGGCCTGAGTAGCGGTCGTTTAGTAGGCCAAACCCTTCAAGGGCTGTAGTGCCATGGGGGTGCGAGTAACGTTATTGATAGCCTAGATTATAGCGATCTATTCCCCGACATTGCATACCAATTTTCGTGAAGATACAACCACTAATAAAATAAATATTTGACAATTAAATTTTAGGCCTTCCCCTAAACTACCGTTTTTCTCAGCGTGTATAGCCTATATTGTAGCGAATTATTTCCCATCTTTGTCTAGCGATTTTCATTAAGACACGGCCACTAATAACATAAATATTTGAGAATAAAATTTCAGGCCTTCCCCTAAACTACCATTTCACTAGCGTGATTAAAATAATTTATAGCCTAGATTGTAGTGGTTCATCACCCGACTTTACATTCCGAGTTTCATTAAATTCTCTTCAGCCGTTTTCTCGTGATGCGTGTACATACATACATACATACAGACAGACAGACAGAAATTACGGAAAAGTAAAAAATGCATTTTTTTTGTTACTGTGTACATGACCGATACAGAAATACCATTCTTTTCAAATTCTGAGCAATGTACAGACAAAACTCTTATTTTATATATATAGAGATGATAGATGATATGAGTAAAGAATTGGAATCAGAGAACAGGCTTTTTACGGAAGATATTAATCTGTAAAGAGTAATAAATAAGTTATAAGATTGTGAGCAACTGTAAAAAGACCTCGACAAGGTTATGAGATGGACAGGAGGCAAAGGTATGATGATAAATGGGATTAACTGTCAAGTAGTGAGATTCACTAAAGGATCACTTTTATACACCTCATATAGTAGTATAGGCTTGCCAAGTTTGAAGACAGTCAGGAAAAAATTGTTGCACTTACAACACTTTTTAATAATGAAGAACTAAGTTCTGAGAAAATCTAATTTTGTATAAAATTACAGTAGCTAAATCAGTATTTCCCAGCACCGTATATTTCTCTTTTTTGTCCCTTTTCTTCTACTCAGCAACAGTTTTTAACATTATTCTCTACTTATTAAAACCTTTATAACCGACCTCGGTAGCTGCAGTCTCTTAAGTGCGGTTAGTGTCCAGTATTCGAGAGATCGTGGGTTCGAACCCCACTGTCAGCATCCCTGCAGATGGTTTTCCGCAGTTCCCCATTTCCACTCCAGGCAACTGTTGGAGCTTTACCCCAATTAAGGCCACGGCCGCTATCTTCCCACTCCTAGCCCTTTCCTATCCCATTGGCGCCATAAGACCTATCTGTGTCAGTGCGACGTAAATCAACTTGTAAAAAAAACCTTAGCCTATACAGGGTTATTCACCTAACATGTTACACATAAATAACTTCTAAACCATTAAAGATATCGGTATTCAGTTTTCATATTCGTAAATGGTACCCAGGGCCTTGTAAAATAACGTGCTATTTATTCTCATGGGGTGATTAATGACCGAGATATTGATACTAACTCCACATTTTTGAATGGAATGGCACAAATTCATGCAGCTGGCCTAAAAGATCAACTGCGTACAAGTTTAAATATGTAAATATTTTCAAAATCGGACAATTACTTTTTGAGATATAAATAAGAACAGCATGCGCGGTTTTGCTGCCGCATCAGACGGCGTGAAGTCGGGCAAGGACAGACTAAGGCGCAATCTGCTTCCTGGCCTTGATTCCAGCCACAGAACGGACACCAAGCATGTACTGTAAACATAATGTGATGTTACCCTGGGTGTGCAACGTTATTGTATGGCTGGCGAACACCCAACGGGGAAGGGAGATTAAAGTTGTATTGTTTTGTTTTGACATGTAATAAGTTGCGCTCAGTTTAGCGTTTTAACTTACGAATGGGAATGGAAAGGATTTGGAAAGGAAGTCGGCCATGGCCTATCACAAAGGTACCTATCCGGTGTTTGCCTGGTGTTGAACATGGGACACCATGAAAATCAATGTCAGGTTGGGAGAGGCAGGACACGAAACTACGCTCTCCCGAACGCACGCTACTACAGTCGCACTGGAACTCTGCGGAGATTAATGCGTGTAAAATAAAACATAAATAATAGTTGCTGCCATCTCACCACGATCAGCTCTGAACATTTGCTTTTCTAGAAGGAGCTCTTCCGGTGTTTTGTGTTATGTTTATTTCTCAACTCATAGAGTAGTATGAACTGTACATTAAAACCAGTGACAATTATAGCTTTCGTTATGTTCCTTTCAAGGCAAAGTACTTATTTTATTCGTTTTAAACACATCAACCCTTTCTGTCCTGTCATGTGTTCGTCTGTCATACACACTTTGCAAACCCATAACATGTGTACGAGGTGCTTACATGCCTGGTATCCGTTCTGTGGCTGAACTCACTCCCAGGAAACTGCTTGCGCCTCAATATGTCCTTGCCCGACTTCACGCCGTCTAATGCGGCATGCAAAACGGCACATGCTGATCTTACTTATATCTCAAAAAGTAATTGTCCGATTTTGAAAATACTTACATATTTGAACTTGTAGGCAGTTGACCTTTTAGGCCAGCTGTATGAATTTGTGCCGTTCCATTTAAAAATATGGAGCTAGTATCAATATCTCGGTTGTTAATCACCCCCATGAGACAAAGTAGCACGTTATTTTACAAGACCCTGCGTACCATTTAAGTAGTATAATTGGACAGTTCGGCCGCCACCGCCACCTCCGGCTCCCAGTGGCCACCTCCACCTCAGCCAGTGGCCTCTTCCAGTACTGCCAACTTAACCTAACTAGCGCGACAGTACTGCCAACTTAACCTAACTAGCGCGAAATTTGAATTTGTAAACAAAGCCACGTGCTTTTTGACAGCTGTCATCGACAACAACGCATCGCTAACCTCAGTACTGCCATCTTGACGGGCCTAAACCTCAGTAGTGCCAACTTAACCTAACTAGCATGAGGTAAACAAAGCCACGTGCTTTTTGACAGCCACGTGCTTTTTGACAGATTTGTAAACAAAGCCACGTGCTTTTTGACAGACAACAACGCATCGCAAACCTCAGTACTGCCATCATGACGGGCCTAAACCTCAGTAGTGCCAACTTAACCTAACTAGCATGAGGTAAACAAAGCCACGTGTTTTTTGACAGCCACGTGCTTTTTGACAGATTTGTAAACAAAGCCACGTGCTTTTTGACAGACAACAACGCATCGCTAACCTCAGTACTGCCATCTTGACGGACCTAAACCTTAGTGATACCAACTTAACCTAACTAGCGCGAGGTAAACAAAGCCACGTGCTTTTTGACAGCCACGTGCTTTTTTGACAGCTGTCATCCGCCATCTTTAAACCACAAAGCACTGTGCTGCCCTCTATATCGCAGTAGCTGCAAAATTCGTCACCTGTCATCGGCAGTGCTGCCATCTTGACGGGTCTAAATCTTAGTGCTACCAACTTAACCTCACTAGCGTGAGATAAACAAAGCCACGTGCAGCTGTCATCCACCATCTTTGAGCATCGTGCTGCCCTCTTTAGCTACTTACCTTTGAAATGTGGTACGTTATCCGCCATCTTGCATCCGAAACCTCAGTGCTGCGCTCTATGTAGTGGCGGCAAATTCCATGTGCTCTTGTTTGGAAACAAAGCTACGTGCAGCTGTCATCCACCATCTTTGAGCATCGTGCTGCCCTCTTTAGCTACTTACCTTTGAAATGTGGTACGTTATCCGCCATCTTACATCCGAAACCTCAGTGCTGCGCTCTATGTAGTGGCGGCAAATTCCATGTGCTCTTGTTTGGAAACAAAGCCACGTGCAGCTGTCATCCACCATCTTTAATCACCGTGCTGCCCTCTTTAGCTACTTACCTTTGACAGTTGTCATCCGCCATCTTGCATCGCCAACCTCAGTGCCGCACTCTATGTAGTGGCGGCAAATTCCACGTGCTCTTGTTTGGAAACAAATTCACGTGCTTTTTTGACAGCTGTCATCCGCCATCTTTGAGCACCGTGCTGCTATCATGCGGGCAATTTCGTTAGCTGTCATCCGCCATCTTTAATCCAGAGAGAACAGTGCTGCACTCTATGTGGTGGCGGTAAATTCCATGTGCTTTACAAACCTATGTGCTTTTCTGACAGCTGTCATCCACCATCTTTAATCACCGTGCTGCCATCTATGTGGTGGCGGTAAATTCCACATGCTTTACAAACCTATATGCTTTTCTGACAGCTGTCATCCGCCATCTTTAATCCAGAGAGAACAGTGCTGCCCTCTATGTGGTGGCGGCAAATTCCACGTGCTCTTGTTTGGAAACAAAGCCATGTGCAGCTGTCATCCGCCATCTTTGAGCACCGTGCATCTTTAATCACCGTGCTGCCATCTTTAGCTAGATACCTTTGAAATGTGGCGGCGGATAATTTGAAAAATGCTTTTTGACAGCAGCTATCTTTGAGCACCGTGCTACCCTCTATGTAGTGGCAGCAAATTCTACATGCTTTACAAACCCACGCGCTTTTTTTTTTTGACAGCCATCTTTAAGCAACAGAGTACAGTGCTGCCCTCTTTGTTGTGGCGGCAAATTCCACGTGCTCTTGTTTGGAAACAAAGCCACATGCTCTTTTTGACGGCTGTCACCCGCCATCTTTAACCAACAGAGCACTATGCTGCGGGCAATTTCGTTAGCTGTCATCCGACATCTTTAATCAACAGAGCACCGTGCTGCCCTCATGCGGGGTAATTTCGTTAGCTGCCATCCGCCATCTTTAAACACCGTGCTGCCCTCTTTATGACTACTACCTTAAGCACGTAGTAGCGGGCAATTTCGTTAGCTGTCATCCGCTATCTTTGAGCACCGTGCTGCTCTCTGTAGTAGCGGGTAATTTGAAAAGTTCTGTTAGCTGTCATCCGCCATCTTTGAGCACCGTGCTGCCATCTATGTGGTGGCGGCAAATTCCACATGCTTTACAAACTCACGCGCAGCTGTCATCCACCATCTTACATCGCAAACCTCAGTGCTACACTCTATGTGGTAGCGGATAATTTTAAAAAGAAAAATTCTACAGCAGCCATCTCTCGACGCTAATTGCACAAGATGGTAGCTATACATGACTCCTTAAAGGTGCTCATGCAAGATGATCGCTATACATAGACGCCCTTGGGATGCTTGCGCAAGATGGCGGTTATACAAGGCTCCTTATGAGGGATGCTTGCGCGAGATGGTGGTTGCTCTTATGAGGCGGCTCAAGGATCCATGGCTAGAGACGCCCTAAGGATGCTTGCGCAAGATGGCGGATGCAAGATGGCGGCTATACATAGCTCCTTATGAGACAGCCAGTACAACATGTGATCAGAACATTGATTGATGTGTTCAGAACACAAAATAAGTAGAATCGAACACTGTACTCGATACAACATGTGATTAAAACATTGTGTGGTGTGTTCAGAACACTAATCGAACGCTGTATTAGGGGATACCTTTGTTTAGATTGAAACATAACAAGACTAGAATTGAACACTGCACATTGATTGATGTGTTCAGAACACAAAATAAGTAGAATCGAACACTGTACTCGATGTCGTTAACTTCAACATGTGATTAAAACATTGGCTGGTGTGTTCAGAACACTACATAAGTAGAATCGAACGCTGTATTAGGGGATACCTTTGTTTAGATTGAAACATAACAAGACTAGAATTGAACACTGCACTCGATGTCAGAAGATCAGATTGAAAACATAACAAGACTAGAATTGAACGCTGTACATTGATTGATGTGTTCAGAACACAAAATAAGTAGAATCGAACACTGTACTCGATGTCGTTAACTTCAACATGTGATTAAAACATTGTCTGGTGTGTTCAGAACACTACATAAGTAGAATCGAACGCTGTACTCGATGTCGTTACATGTGACCCGATACAACATGTTAGGGGATACCTTTATCCTAAGAACCGAACACTGTACAACATGTTAGGGGATACCTTTGTTTAGATTGAAACTAACAAGACTAGAATCGAACACTGCACTCGATGTCGTTACATGTGATCCGATACAACATGTTAGGGGATACCTTTGTTTAGATTGAAACATAGCAAGCCTAGAATCGAACATTGTTTGATGTGTTCAGTACAACTTCAATGATTAACATACACACTGTGCACATATCGCATAGCTAAAAACACACTGTGCACATATCGCATACCTAACACTTCAAATGATTTGCTTAGTACGAAAATAAAAATAAAAAATCTATACCGCGTAGCTAACTCGTTCATCACACTGCTAAGACGCTTAGTAATTGTGAATACACTCATACGAAAATCAAGAAAGCACACTGCGTAGCCAACTCGCTCGGCTCACTCGCTTAGTAATTGCAACACACACGGATAAGAATGTTCCGAGATACTTACATGTTTTTTAAGGGGGGTGAAAGATCATAAATTATATGTACACACATGTTGTCTCCTCCAAGTTGTAAGATGAAATAGACGCAGTACTGCGAGTTTCCACTCTAGCTGGCGAACGGAAGTAGCATGATATCTCAGCAAAAAATAAAAATACGCGTGAGCTTGCAAGTCAGACACAATGATGGATACCGCGATTCAAATCCTGGTAACCTATGCCGTCGGGAAGGGCATCCGGTGAGCATCTAGCTGTAAATCCCCGATTCTCGACAGATTCTTAATCCGAGTTCTTTGACGTCAGGAAGGGCAGCCGGTTAACAACAATTATCGAACACGCATCGCGAAGGTAGGAGTGTGCAGCGATATGCATGTTTAGACTTGCAGTTACGAAAGAAACATAACAAGACTTGAGTCTTAAAACAAAATTCTTGCGATTTAAAATCTTAGTCGGGAAGGGCATCCGGCAGTAAAACAATAGTTCGTGATTTAAAATCTAAGAAGAGCATCTAGCTGAAAAACCCCCCGATTCTCGACAGATTCTTAATCCGAGTTCTTTGACGTCAGGAAGGGCAGCCGGTTAACAACAATTATCGAACACGCATCGCGAAGGCAGGAGTGTGCAGCGATATGCATGTTTAGACTTGCAGATTACGAAAGAAACATAACAAGACTTGAGTCTTAAAACAAAATTCTTGCGATTTAAAATCTTAGTCGGGAAGGGCATCCGGCAGTAAAACAATAGTTCGTGATTTAAAATCTAAGAAGAGCATCTAGCTGAAAAACCCCTCGATTCTCGACAGATTCTTAATCCGAGTTCTTTGACGTCAGGAAAGGCAGCCGGTTAACAACAATTATCGAACACGCATCGCGAAGGCAGGTGTGTGCAGCGATATGCATGTTTAGACTTGCAGATTACGAAAGAAACATAACAAGACTTGAGTCTTAAAACAAAATTCTTGCGATTTAAAATCTTAGTCGGGAAGGGCATCCGGCAGTAAAACAATAGTTCGTGATTTAAAATCTAAGAAGAGCATCTAGCTGAAAAACCCCCCGATTCTCGACAGATTCTTAATCCGAGTTCTTTGACGTCAGGAAGGGCAGCCGGTTAACAACAATTATCGAACACGCACCGCGAAGGCAGGAGTGTGCAGCGATATGCATGTTTAGACTTGCAGATTATGAAAGAAGCATAACAAGACTTGAGTCTTAAAACAAAATTCTTGCGATTTAAAATCTTAGTCGGGAAGGGCATCCGGCAGTAAAACAATAGTTCGTGATTTAAAATCTAAGAAGAGCATCTAGCTGAAAAACCCCCCGATTCTCGACAGATTCCTAATCCGAGTTCTTTGACGTCAGGAAGGGCAGCCGGTTAACAACAATTATCGAACACGCATCGCGAAGGCAGGAGTGTGCAGCGATATGCATGTTTAGACTTGCAGATTACGAAAGAAACATAACAAGACTTGAGTCTTAAAACAAAATTCTTGCGATTTAAAATCTTAGTCGGGAAGGGCATCCGGCAGTAAAACAATAGTTCGTGATTTAAAATCTAAGAAGAGCATCTAGCTGAAAAACCCCCCGATTCTCGACAGATTCTTAATCCGAGTTCTTTGACGTCAGGAAAGGCAGCCGGTTAACAACAATTATCGAACACGCATCGCGAAGGCAGGAGTGTGCAGCGATATGCATGTTTAGACTTGCAGATTACGAAAGAAACATAACAAGACTTGAGTCTTAAAACAAAATTCTTGCGATTTAAAATCTTAGTCGGGAAGGGCATCCGGCAGTAAAACAATAGTTCGTGATTTAAAATCTAAGAAGAGCATCTAGCTGAAAAACCCCTCGATTCTCGACAGATTTTTAATCCGAGTTCTTTGACGTCAGGAAGGGCAGCCGGTTAACAACAATTATCGAACACGCATCGCGAAGGCAGGAGTGTGCAGCGATATGCATGTTTAGACTTGCAGATTACGAAAGAAACATAACAAGACTTGAGTCTTAAAACAAAATTCTTGCGATTTAAAATCTTAGTCGGGAAGGGCATCCGGCAGTAAAACAATAGTTCGTGATTTAAAATCTAAGAAGAGCATCTAGCTGAAAAACCCCTCGATTCTCGACAGATTCTTAATCCGAGTTCTTTGACGTCAGGAAAGGCAGCCGGTTAACAACAATTATCGAACACGCATCGCGAAGGCAGGATTGTGCAGCGATATGCATGTTTAGACTTGCAGATTACGAAAGAAACATAATAAGACTTGAGTCTTAAAACAAAATTCTTGCGATTTAAAATCTTAGTCGGGAAGGGCATCCGGCAGTAAAACAATAGTTCGTGATTTAAAATCTAAGAAGAGCATCTAGCTGAAAAACCCCTCGATTCTCGACAGATTCTTAATCCGAGTTCTTTGACGTCAGGAAAGGCAGCCGGTTAACAACAATTATCGAACACGCATCGCGAAGGCAGGATTGTGCAGCGATATGCATGTTTAGACTTGCAGATTACGAAAGAAACATAATAAGACTTGAGTCTTAAAACAAAATTCTTGCGATTTAAAATCTTAGTCGGGAAGGGCATCCGGCAGTAAAACAATAGTTCGTGATTTAAAATCTAAGAAGAGCATCTAGCTGAAAAACCCCCCGATTCTCGACAGATTCTTAATCCGAGTTCTTTGACGTCAGGAAGGGCAGCCGGTTAACAACAATTATCGAACACGCATCGCGAAGGCAGGAGTGTGCAGCGATATGCATGTTTAGACTTGCAGATTACGAAAGAAACATAACAAGACTTGAGTCTTAAAACAAAATTCTTGCGATTTAAAATCTTAGTCGGGAAGGGCATCCGGCAGTAAAACAATAGTTCGTGATTTAAAATCTAAGAAGAGCATCTAGCTGAAAAACCCCCCGATTCTCGACAGATTCTTAATCCGAGTTCTTTGACGTCAGGAAGGGCAGCTGGTAACAACAATTATCGAACACGCATCGCGAAGGTAGGAGTGTGCAGCGATATGCATGTTTAGACTTGCAGATTACGAAAGAAACATAACAAGACTTGAGTCTTAAAACAAAATTCTTGCGATTTAAAATCTTAGTCGGGAAGGGCATCCGGCAGTAAAACAATAGTTCGTGATTTAAAATCTAAGAAGAGCATCTAGCTGAAAAACCCCCCGATTCTCGACAGATTCTTAATCCGAGTTCTTTGACGTCAGGAAAGGCAGCCGGTTAACAACAATTATCGAACACGCATCGCGAAGGCAGGAGTGTGCAGCGATATGCATGTTTAGACTTGCAGATTACGAAAGAAACATAACAAGACTTGAGTCTTAAAACAAAATTCTTGCGATTTAAAATCTTAGTCGGGAAGGGCATCCGGCAGTAAAACAATAGTTCGTGATTTAAAATCTAAGAAGAGCATCTAGCTGAAAAACCCCCCGATTCTCGACAGATTCTTAATCCGAGTTCTTTGACGTCAGGAAGGGCAGCTGGTAACAACAATTATCGAACACGCATCGCGAAGGTAGGAGTGTGCAGCGATATGCATGTTTAGACTTGCAGATTACGAAAGAAACATAACAAGACTTGAGTCTTAAAACAAAATTCTTGCGATTTAAAATCTTAGTCGGGAAGGGCATCCGGCAGTAAAACAATAGTTCGTGATTTAAAATCTAAGAAGAGCATCTAGCTGAAAAACCCCCCGATTCTCGACAGATTCTTAATCCGAGTTCTTTGACGTCAGGAAAGGCAGCCGGTTAACAACAATTATCGAACACGCATCGCGAAGGCAGGAGTGTGCAGCGATATGCATGTTTAGACTTGCAGATTACGAAAGAAACATAACAAGACTTGAGTCTTAAAACAAAATTCTTGCGATTTAAAATCTTAGTCGGGAAGGGCATCCGGCAGTAAAACAATAGTTCGTGATTTAAAATCTAAGAAGAGCATCTAGCTGAAAAACCCCCCGATTCTCGACAGATTCTTAATCCGAGTTCTTTGACGTCAGGAAGGGCAGCCGGTTAACAACAATTATCGAACACGCATCGCGAAGGCAGGAGTGTGCAGCGATATGCATGTTTAGACTTGCAGATTACGAAAGAAACATAACAAGACTTGAGTCTTAAAACAAAATTCTTGCGATTTAAAATCTTAGTCGGGAAGGGCATCCGGCAGTAAAACAATAGTTCGTGATTTAAAATCTAAGAAGAGCATCTAGCTGAAAAACCCCCCGATTCTCGACAGATTCCTAATCCGAGTTCTTTGACGTCAGGAAGGGCAGCCGGTTAACAACAATTATCGAACACGCATCGCGAAGGCAGGAGTGTGCAGCGATATGCATGTTTAGACTTGCAGATTACGAAAGAAACATAACAAGACTTGAGTCTTAAAACAAAATTCTTGCGATTTAAAATCTTAGTCGGGAAGGGCATCCGGCAGTAAAACAATAGTTCGTGATTTAAAATCTAAGAAGAGCATCTAGCTGAAAAACCCCCCGATTCTCGACAGATTCTTAATCCGAGTTCTTTGACGTCAGGAAGGGCAGGCGGTTAACAACAATTATCGAACACGCATCGCGAAGGCAGGAGTGTGCAGCGATATGCATGTTTAGACTTGCAGATTACGAAAGAAACATAACAAGACTTGAGTCTTAAAACAAAATTCTTGCGATTTAAAATCTTAGTCGGGAAGGGCATCCGGCAGTAAAACAATAGTTCGTGATTTAAAATCTAAGAAGAGCATCTAGCTGAAAAACCCCCCGATTCTCGACAGATTCTTAATCCGAGTTCTTTGACGTCAGGAAGGGCAGCCGGTTAACAACAATAGCGTATGATGTAAGAGCTTAGATACTACCAGTTTTGCGTCAGGAAGGACAACTAGTCTTAAAACAAAACAGATTCTTAATCCGAGTTGTCAGGAAGGGCAACCGGTTAAAAAACTATAGTGTATGAGGTTAGATACTGCTAGTTTTACGTTAGGAAGGACAACTCAACAAATTCATGCGATTTAAACACATTTTATTCCCAAGAGAATCGAACCCGAGACTACCGGGTGAGAGGCATGCATACTGTAGGCTATAGGTTTGTTCTACAGTCCTTGAAGTATCGGCACAGTCATTCTGAGCGAGCAGCGGAATGCGTGTGTTAGCTGAAATTGTACACGTATCTTCCGGCTCAACCTTGAGCGAGGACACTGATAAGCGACTTGTAACTCGCGAACGTCTTCTTAGCTGAGTGTAAGCTCTTAAAACACAGTACCAATTAAGGTTGTAAAATATTCTGAAATTGTCCTCCTCTGTGGTGTGATTAGCTGCTACCCCGGAGGTCCGAGTTCGATTCCCGGCTCTGCCACGGGATGTGTAGCATTTAGCCTATGTAAGTTCCTAACGTAAAATATCATGATTGTACGGAGAGGTTAAAACACACACAGTGCCTACTCCTATCGAAAGAACCTGCACGGTACCGGCATGTAGGCTTCTCCTGGTGAAGGAGCCTGCACATAGTTTAACGCCTCCTATCAACAGCCCTTACTTAATGCTGGCTTTTTTGCACACCCCGCCTCACACCATAGTTTTATACGACCGGCTGCCCTTCCTGACTAGGATTTTAAATCGCAGTATACGCGATAAATTTGTTGTAGCGGGTTTTATAACTAGATATCCCGGTACCGATACATAGCCTACTCCACTGAAGAAGCCTGCACAAGGCTTATTGCCTCCATCCGACAAATGAATCAGCATCAACACACTTGTACTCAAAAAATAATTTTCGAAGGAGTCTGCACAAGGTTTAACGTCCCCATCAACAGCCCTTACTTATTGCTAGCTTTTTTGCACACCCCGCCTCACACCATAGTTTTACGACCGGCTGCCCTTCCTGACTAGGATTTTAAATCGATATCCCGACATAGCCTACTCCTACCGAAGAAGGCAGCTTAACGCCTCCATCCAACAAATGAATCACACTAAAACACTCTTCAATCATTCTCGCTACTTCGGATGATAGCGGGTTCGAACTGGAAGCTGTAAATGCTAGGCGTGGGACCTGTGCGATCATCATTACATGATCTAGCCGGATGCCCTTCCCGACGGCATAAGTTACCAGGATTTGAATCGCGGTATCCATCATTGTGTCTGACTTGCAAGCTCACGCGTATTTTTATTTTTTGCTGAGATATCATGCTACTTCCGTTCGCCAGCTAGAGTGGAAACTCGCAGTACTGCGTCTATTTCATCTTACAACTTGGAGGAGACAACATGTGTGTACATATAATTTATGATCTTTCACCCCCCTTAAAAAACATGTAAGTATCTCGGAACATTCTTATCCGTGTGTGTTGCAATTACTAAGCGAGTGAGCCGAGCGAGTTGGCTACGCAGTGTGCTTTCTTGATTTTCGTATGAGTGTATTCACAATTACTAAGCGTCTTAGCAGTGTGATGAACGAGTTAGCTACGCGGTATAGATTTTTTATTTTTATTTTCGTACTAAGCAAATCATTTGAAGTGTTAGGTATGCGATATGTGCACAGTGTGTTTTTAGCTATGCGATATGTGCACAGTGTGTATGTTAATCATTGAAGTTGTACTGAACACATCAAACAATGTTCGATTCTAGGCTTGCTATGTTTCAATCTAAACAAAGGTATCCCCTAACATGTTGTATCGGATCACATGTAACGACATCGAGTGCAGTGTTCGATTCTAGTCTTGTTAGTTTCAATCTAAACAAAGGTATCCCCTAACATGTTGTACAGTGTTCGGTTCTTAGGATAAAGGTATCCCCTAACATGTTGTATCGGGTCACATGTAACGACATCGAGTACAGCGTTCGATTCTACTTATGTAGTGTTCTGAACACACCAGACAATGTTTTAATCACATGTTGAAGTTAACGACATCGAGTACAGTGTTCGATTCTACTTATTTTGTGTTCTGAACACATCAATCAATGTACAGCGTTCAATTCTAGTCTTGTTATGTTTTCAATCTGATCTTCTGACATCGAGTGCAGTGTTCAATTCTAGTCTTGTTATGTTTCAATCTAAACAAAGGTATCCCCTAATACAGCGTTCGATTCTACTTATGTAGTGTTCTGAACACACCAGCCAATGTTTTAATCACATGTTGAAGTTAACGACATCGAGTACAGTGTTCGATTCTACTTATTTTGTGTTCTGAACACATCAATCAATGTGCAGTGTTCAATTCTAGTCTTGTTATGTTTCAATCTAAACAAAGGTATCCCCTAATACAGCGTTCGATTAGTGTTCTGAACACACCACACAATGTTTTAATCACATGTTGTATCGAGTACAGTGTTCGATTCTACTTATTTTGTGTTCTGAACACATCAATCAATGTTCTGATCACATGTTGTACTGGCTGTCTCATAAGGAGCTATGTATAGCCGCCATCTTGCATCCGCCATCTTGCGCAAGCATCCTTAGGGCGTCTCTAGCCATGGATCCTTGAGCCGCCTCATAAGAGCAACCACCATCTCGCGCAAGCATCCCTCATAAGGAGCCTTGTATAACCGCCATCTTGCGCAAGCATCCCAAGGGCGTCTATGTATAGCGATCATCTTGCATGAGCACCTTTAAGGAGTCATGTATAGCTACCATCTTGTGCAATTAGCGTCGAGAGATGGCTGCTGTAGAATTTTTCTTTTTAAAATTATCCGCTACCACATAGAGTGTAGCACTGAGGTTTGCGATGTAAGATGGTGGATGACAGCTGCGCGTGAGTTTGTAAAGCATGTGGAATTTGCCGCCACCACATAGATGGCAGCACGGTGCTCAAAGATGGCGGATGACAGCTAACAGAACTTTTCAAATTACCCGCTACTACAGAGAGCAGCACGGTGCTCAAAGATAGCGGATGACAGCTAACGAAATTGCCCGCTACTACGTGCTTAAGGTAGTAGTCATAAAGAGGGCAGCACGGTGTTTAAAGATGGCGGATGGCAGCTAACGAAATTACCCCGCATGAGGGCAGCACGGTGCTCTGTTGATTAAAGATGTCGGATGACAGCTAACGAAATTGCCCGCAGCATAGTGCTCTGTTGGTTAAAGATGGCGGGTGACAGCCGTCAAAAAGAGCAGGTGGCTTTGTTTCCAAACAAGAGCACGTGGAATTTGCCGCCACAACAAAGAGGGCAGCACTGTACTCTGTTGCTTAAAGATGGCTGTCAAAAAAAAAAAAGCGCGTGGGTTTGTAAAGCATGTAGAATTTGCTGCCACTACATAGAGGGTAGCACGGTGCTCAAAGATAGCTGCTGTCAAAAAGCATTTTTCAAATTATCCGCCGCCACATTTCAAAGGTATCTAGCTAAAGATGGCAGCACGGTGATTAAAGATGCACGGTGCTCAAAGATGGCGGATGACAGCTGCACATGGCTTTGTTTCCAAACAAGAGCACGTGGAATTTGCCGCCACCACATAGAGGGCAGCACTGTTCTCTCTGGATTAAAGATGGCGGATGACAGCTGTCAGAAAAGCATATAGGTTTGTAAAGCATGTGGAATTTACCGCCACCACATAGATGGCAGCACGGTGATTAAAGATGGTGGATGACAGCTGTCAGAAAAGCACATAGGTTTGTAAAGCACATGGAATTTACCGCCACCACATAGAGTGCAGCACTGTTCTCTCTGGATTAAAGATGGCGGATGACAGCTAACGAAATTGCCCGCATGATAGCAGCACGGTGCTCAAAGATGGCGGATGACAGCTGTCAAAAAAGCACGTGAATTTGTTTCCAAACAAGAGCACGTGGAATTTGCCGCCACTACATAGAGTGCGGCACTGAGGTTGGCGATGCAAGATGGCGGATGACAACTGTCAAAGGTAAGTAGCTAAAGAGGGCAGCACGGTGATTAAAGATGGTGGATGACAGCTGCACGTGGCTTTGTTTCCAAACAAGAGCACATGGAATTTGCCGCCACTACATAGAGCGCAGCACTGAGGTTTCGGATGCAAGATGGCGGATAACGTACCACATTTCAAAGGTAAGTAGCTAAAGAGGGCAGCACGATGCTCAAAGATGGTGGATGACAGCTGCACGTAGCTTTGTTTCCAAACAAGAGCACATGGAATTTGCCGCCACTACATAGAGCGCAGCACTGAGGTTTCGGATGCAAGATGGCGGATAACGTACCACATTTCAAAGGTAAGTAGCTAAAGAGGGCAGCACGATGCTCAAAGATGGTGGATGACAGCTGCACGTGGCTTTGTTTATCTCACGCTAGTGAGGTTAAGTTGGTAGCACTAAGGTTTAGACCCGTCAAGATGGCAGCACTGCCGATGACAGGTGACGAATTTTGCAGCTACTGCGATATAGAGGGCAGCACAGTGCTTTGTGGTTTAAAGATGGCGGATGACAGCTGTCAAAAAAGCACGTGGCTGTCAAAAAGCACGTGGCTTTGTTTACCTCGCGCTAGTTAGGTTAAGTTGGTATCACTAAGGTTTAGGTCCGTCAAGATGGCAGTACTGAGGTTAGCGATGCGTTGTTGTCTGTCAAAAAGCACGTGGCTTTGTTTACAAATCTGTCGAAAAGCACGTGGCTGTCAAAAAACACGTGGCTTTGTTTACCTCATGCTAGTTAGGTTAAGTTGGCACTACTGAGGTTTAGGCCCGTCATGATGGCAGTACTGAGGTTTGCGATGCGTTGTTGTCTGTCAAAAAGCACGTGGCTTTGTTTACAAATCTGTCAAAAAGCATGTGGCTGTCAAAAAGCACGTGGCTTTGTTTACCTCATGCTAGTTAGGTTAAGTTGGCACTACTGAGGTTTAGGCCCGTCAAGATGGCAGTACTGAGGTTAGCGATGCGTTGTTGTCGATGACAGCTGTCAAAAAGCACGTGGCTTTGTTTACAAATTCAAATTTCGCGCTAGTTAGGTTAAGTTGGCAGTACTGTCGCGCTAGTTAGGTTAAGTTGGCAGTACTGGAAGAGGCCACTGGCTGAGGTGGAGGTGGCCACTGGGAGCCGGAGGTGGCGGTGGCGGCCGAACTGTCCAATTATACTACTCATTTACGAATATGAAAACAGAATGCTGATATCATCAATGGTTTAGAAGTTATTTCTGTGTAACATTTTAGGTGAATAACCCTGTATATAAAAATACGTACCGCTAACAGTAATGATCGATCTCTGAATGTTGAAAAGTTAGAATAGTTTTCACTAAAAATTGTTTGTATATTCCATTATGGTAAGCCACGTCATAATTATACGAGTTTTAACTTACTAATTCCAGTTAACTATTATGGGCATATCTAATACGATTTTGTAATATTCCTCGGCAAACGTTAACAAGTACACAAGGCACATGCGGTGGGCATGTTCTGCTCTACAAGATTTGTCATCTATAATGGGGAATGGGTTAATTTGACTATTTCTAATGTTCCTCTGCGTACATAACGACGAATACTGTCCACAGATGAAAACACAGACCAATACGCCAGGAATCGTCGGGAACTCAAAAGCGGAATTATGAAATACAGTGAAATTCTGAAGGTATGCATCGAGGAAATGGGCTTGGCCTTTCGAAGGAGTTTTTAAATACCTCAGCAGGATATTTAAAAAGAACCGCCCCCGAAATAAATTATATCACCATGTAGCCCAAGGAATGGGGTTACTTTTAGGGCAAACACCTCAGTCTTGGTTTTTGGAGCATTTTGGTTTGAAAACTCAGTAAGGTCTCCCCTTAAGACCAATAATCACCGTTGCCTACTTGCGAAGCAGTAATGGTGATTTGCCCTGCCTGTTGGTTACAACAATATATGCCTACTGTAGTTAGGTTTAAAATACTCCTCTCACGCTACTTTCGTTCCAACGTATTATTAAATCATTTTCCGATTCATAATTGGAAAAAATTCTTGTAATACTTCACTAATTTCACAATCCTCTTAGCATTTACTTCCAGTACAAGACCTAATAAGTAGCCTCCGTGGCTCAGGCGGCAGCGCGCCGGCCTCTCACCGCTGGGTTCCGTGGTTAAAATCCCGGTCGCTCCATGTGAGATTTGTGCTGGACAAAGCGGAGGCGAGACAGGTTTTTCTCCGGGTACTCCGGTTTTCCCTGTCACCTTTCACTCCAGCAACACACTCCAATATCGTTTCATTTCATCTATGATTCATTAATCATTGCCCCAGAGGAGTGCGACAGGCTTCGGCAGCCGGCACAATTCCTATCCTCGCCGCTAGATAGGGGTTTCATTCATTCCATTCCTGACCCAGTCAAATGACTGGAAACAGGCTGTGGATTTTCATTTTCTCAAGACCTAATAGTTGGTTTCATCCAGACGTTAGAAGAACGTGTTATTTTCAGTGAATACAGTAAATATCGCATTACGATACGCAAATCAAATCGATACCCCAAACTTATTTTTGCTCGTACGTGAAAATATGTCCATAAACGTGCTTGGCAGTGGCATCAGCAAAACCGTCCATCGAACTGTTGACAGTCAATGTGTTACCTATAGTAAACCATTTATGAACGGTACCTTTCAATTGTAACCAGAGTCAGCCATTGCTTTCAAATTAAAAGATTATGTCCTTATTTGCAGTTAACACTCATTACACTTTAATAAACCCGGATCGTAAATACAAGAAGAGGGAACAAGTCGTTTGAAGGAGCAGCGAATCGGTGTCAAGTGGGAACGTAAGATAACACTGCCTCTATGTTCATTTTGGACGCTTGTCTTACAGCCAGCCTGGAAACTTAATGAAGCTCTAATTTGGAGACTTGGCGAAGGGAGTTCAAACTGCTCCGTAATAGGGCCCGCTGTGTTAATGCTCGTCCTTACAGTGGCCTACATACGAAGACTGAGCGTAAATGAGATTAGAAAGGATTCGGCAGATAAATGGAAGGACTTCCTTTAACTCTTTAAATGACCTGCTAGAAACGACTAGATTACATAAAGCTGACACTTGAGATCTTGAGTTAGATATCTTCAAGCTCTTCCCCGAAACACTCCTTTCCAGTCATTTGGTGGAGGCGGTAGAATAACACCCACGGTATCCCCTGCCTGTCCTAAGGAGTGACTAATAGGGGCCCCAGGGGCACTCAGCTTGGAAGAGTGGGTTGCTGATCACGGGGCCCTTAGCTGAGTCCTGGCATTGCTACCACTTAATTGTGTCAGGGTCCTCACTTTAACCTATCCGATCCGACCTCCCTTCTTCAACTCTTGCTCTTTTCCGACCCTGACGCTATTAGAGCATTCGAGGGCTAGGGAGTCTTTCATTTCTTTCATTTTCACGCCCTTCGTGGCCCTTGTCTTTCTTTGGCCGATATTTTCATTTTTCGATCCCTTCTCTTTTTTCGCTCTGATTAGTGTTATATAGAGGACTAGTTACCCGCGGCTTCACTCGCGTGGATTTCGTAAAATAATAAAAGTAATCTTTCCTCGGTACTGTACTAAGACATTATCGGAAAATCCCTAAAGTATAAACGTTCACCGACAAATTGAGGTTCATTTACCCCGGAAACTCCTTGTAAACCACGTTTGTGTTATTGCCTTTTGGGGCTAAGATGACCATGCAACATAGAATGTACATATGAGAAACAGTTTTCTACAAATCGAAAAAAAATGTTTATTTTTAAAGGAGATTCCAAATATCTATCTCCACGTCGTAACATTGTAAGTTTTTGAGATAGGCTATAAGAATCCCCATGAAACATATTTTACCCCTTTATCAGTCCTTCCCATTTTCCGAAAACAAAAAGAAACACGTATTCCTTTACTTTTAAAGGAGATACCAAATACTAATTTTCCCGTCTGTAACATCATCAGTTTGTGAGATATAAGCATCCTCATTAACAATTACTCACTTCCTTTCACCCCCCGTTAAGTGTCTTTTCCGAAAACAAAAAGTACGTGTTCCTGTATTTTTAAAGGACTTTCCAAATACAAAGGTTCATGTCTCTAACATGTTAAGATTTTGACATATACTGCAGATATACCGGTACTCATTTTCAAAATTCACCCACTTTTTCAATTCTTTTCAACACCTTAAGTGGATTTTCCGAAAACAAAAAATTACGTGTTTCTTTATTTTGAAAGAAGATTCTAAATACAGTACCAACTTTCACGTCTGTAACATCTTCAGTTTTTGAGATATAAGTGTATCCTTATAACGTGAATTCAACTTCTTTTTCCCTTTTTCCACCCCCTCATCCTTTAATTGGACTTTCCGAAAACAAAAAATGTGTGTTTCTGTATTTTTCAGGGAGATTAAAATACCAACTTTCACGTCTGTAACATCTTCAGTTTCTGATATATAAGTATCCTCTTAAACAGAATTCAACTCCTTCCTTACTTATTGACACCCCTCTCGCCCCCCAAATCGATTTTCCGGAAACAAAAAAATACGTGTTTATTTTTAAAGGAGATTCCACATACCAAGCTTCACGTCTGTAACATCTTTATCTTTTAGAGATATTAGTATCCTCATACAAATAATTCAATAAATATTTCAATTCTTTCCCCCCGTAAGTGGATTTCCGAAAACAAAAGAAGAAGTGTTTCTTTGTTTTTAAAGAAGGTTCCAAATACCAATTTTCATGTCTGTAACATTTTTTGACATAGTGTATAAGTATCCTCACAAAAAGAATTCAACTGCTTTTTCACCCCATCCCCGTTAAGTTGATTCTCCCCCAAAATGCGTGTTTCTTTATTTTTAAAGGAGATTCCAAATACCAATTTTTACATCTGTTTCGAGATATAGATATACTCATTTTAAAAATTAACCCCCCTTTTCACCCCCCTTATCTATGGAATATCCAAAAGTCCTCCCTTAGCGAGCACCTACATTGTAATATAAATGTAGGTATCTTCAAAATTTAATTCCTTTATGTCCAGTAGTTTTGGCTGGGCGATGATAAATCAGTCAGTCAGTCGATCAGTCAGGACAAGTTATGATATATATATATATATATATAGTTTGCCTATGTGTACTTCCTCTTAAAACAATAATCACCACCACCACCACTCTCATCAAGGCTGCCGCGGTTCGAATTCGGGTCAAAGCATTGTGGGAATTTTTTATGAAAAATTAAAGGTTCTGTGGCTATTATCACGATATCAACAATGACAAGCTTGTTTACTCTGCAAGGATTCATACCTCAAAGTAGACTATAGCAGCTGGGAATGGTTTTAAATAAAATAAAATTGGTGTCAAATTTCCTTTGGGAAATTCAAAAGATTATAGATATAACCCAACCTAACCCCATGGCGCTACAGCCCTTGAAGGGCCTTGGCCTACAAAGCGATCGCTGCTCAGCCCGAAGGCCTGCAGATTACGAGGTGCCGTGTGATCAGCACGATGAATCCTCTCGCCGTTATTCTAGGCTTTCTAGACCGGGTCCGCCATCTCACCGTCAGATAGCACCTCACTTCTAATCACGTAGACTGAATGGACCTCGAACCAGCCCTCACATCCAGGTAAAAATCCCTGACCTGGCCGGGAATTGAACCCGGGGTCTCCGAGAAAGAGACTGGCACTCTACCCCTACACCACGTGACCGACAGATTATAGATACGCCATTCAATAAGTGAAACTAAAATTGATAATGATTCATTTATTCGCATCTAACGAATCATTTTCGAGAGACATCTACGAGTATATGGAAGTAGAAGTCGACAAGTGTAGAATTCAGTTCATGGAAAAGGAGGGGGGCGGGGGGGAATTGACTCAGGGCCTTTGAAACTACCATGAAATTATCAGTTCCCTAGAGATGAGATGAGACCTGTTTAATAAAAGAGCCTTCTATGTGTCTCTCAGTCATGGACATCCATCAATATTCCATATCACAGCCTGCAAGATCACTCAACCATCTGTACTCTAACTCTCCTCTTTAAAAATGTGTCTCTCAGTCATGGCCATCCATCAATATTCCATATCACAGCCTGCAAGATCATATCAACCATCTGTACTCTAACTCTCCTCTTTAAAAATGTGTCTCTCAGTCATGGCCATCCATCAATACTTCACATCACAGCCTGCACGGTTGCTAAGTAACATCGTGTCACACAATTTGTATCGCCAATTTCGTGACGCAAACTATCAGATGACCCCCAGTTATTATAAGATATTTCTGTCAGCATGGATTACATTTGATAAATACATGTTCATCCTGCTAGTACTGTTTAATCTTGCTTCATTTATTCCATACAAATTCTTAATGAATGAGTGCACATATTTTCACTCGTTAATAAATTAAAGCCAGAAACCTCCATGGCTCAGGCAGCAGCGCGTCGGCCTCTCACCACTGGGTTCCATGGTTCAAATCCCGGTCAGTCCATGTGAGACTTGTGCTGGACAAAGCGGAGGCGGGAGAGGTTTTTCTCCGGGTACTCCGGGTGCCATCTTTCATTCCAGCAACACTCTCTACTATCATTTCATTTCATCTTTCAGTCATTAATCTTTCTCCCAGAGGAGTGCGACAGGCTTCGGCAGCCGCCATAATTCCTATTCTCGCCGCAAGATGGGGCCTTCATTCATTCCATCCTTGATCCGGTCATTGACTGGAAGGCAGGTTTTAATTTTCATTTTCAATCAGTTAAAACCATATCCAAACAAGTCATGTTTTAACTTACTTTTATTTTCGTCGCACTGATAGGTCTTACGATGTCGATGGGAAGGAAAGTGACTATGGCCTTAATTAAGAAAAAGTCCCAGAATTTGCCCGGTGTAGAAAAGAGAAACCATGGAAAATCAACTCCAGGATCGCCGACAGTGCGGTTCGAACCCACTAACTCCCGAATGCAAGCGTGACCCAAACAGTGTAGCCACTTGCTCGGCACCGACTTAGACTTATTTCCTTTAAGTCCAGGTGGAACATAGGGCCTCGACGAAATTTCTCCAGCTTGCTCTATCTGCCGCCAATGCTTTCACCTCCCTCCATGTCTTGTTAAATCCAGCAATCTCCTTGTCTATGGTTCTCTTCCAAGTAATCCTCGGTCTGCTTTGCCTGCGACTGCCTTGTGGATTCCAACTCAATGCCTGCCTTGTGATACTTTCTTGTGGTCTTCTCAGCGTGTGCCCAATCCATCTCCGTTTTCTTCTCATTATCTGTTCCTGTATGGTACTTTGACTTGTGGCCTCCCAAGGTCTTTGTTTGAGATGGTCTTTGGTCACCACATTCTCATAATATATCTCAAACACCGATTTATAAAAGTCTGTAACCTTGTGGTAATATCTTTGGTCACTTTCCAGGTCTCACTTCCATACAGTAACACAGATTTAACATTATAGTCGAATATCCTTAGCTTCGTTTTTACACGAAAGATCCTTTGGCTTTATTTATACGACTCACCACATCTCTAAAAGCACCTCCATCCTAGCTTATCATGCTTCCTGAGTAGCAACATTCCTCTACCCGTTCTATATCCATTTCATCTAGAGTCAAGCTACAATAAATGGTTACGATGGTTAGTGCACATTTCCTTAGTTTTTTTATTCAACTTTAAGCCTACTTCTTTAGCTTCTGTTTTAAGTCATTCAGTTTGATTTCCATGTCCCGAAAACATTCTGCAAGAAGACAGAGATCATCCGCATAATCCAGTTCTTCCATTCGGTTATTCAGTCCCCACTGAATGCCACGCTTTCTATTCGTTGCCTCTCTCAGCATACAACCCAGTGTCATGATAAACAAGATTGGCGACAATAGACATCCTTGTCTTACTCCAGATTTTACAGCAAAAGGTTCAGACAGCTTCCCTTCATGTTCTGCTAGACAAGTATATCCATAATACATTGCCTGTGTAAGACGGACTATCTTTTGTGGAATTCCGAACTTTTCCATAGCCTTCCAGATTTTCCTCCGGTTGACAGAGTCAAAGGCCTTTTCAAAATCAATGAAAACTATATACAGAGATGACTGATACTCAGCAAATTGTTCAATGATTAGCCTTAGTGTGTTAATCTGATCCACAGTAGACCGACTTTCCCTGAAACCTGCCTGTTCTTGACGTAGTCTCCTGTCAACGGCTATGCTTATTCTGTTCAATATGACTCTTGCCATCACATTTCCCGCATATAACAGCAACGTTATACCCCTCCAGTTTTTGCAATCTGAGAGGTCACCCTTCTTCAGTATCTTGATGAGAACAACCTTCTTTCACTCCTCAGAAAGGTGTTCTTCGTTCCATATTAGTATTAGAAGTGGCTCCACGATTTCCGCTGTTAAATCTGGATCTACCTTTAGGGCTTCTGTGATAATGTTATCTACACCGGGTGCTTTGCCACTCTTCATTTGTTTCACTGCTTGTGCAATCTCTTGTTGTGTTGGTGGTTCTACCGAGATGTCTGGATCCTCCAAAATGGTTTCAACTTCTTCAGTTCTTGATTCCTCACCGAGATTATTGAGTACTTCCATGAATTGATGTCTCCATCTTTCCAATTGTTGTGTCTCAGATGTCAAGGCTACTCCGTTTGCATCTCTCACTGGTTTCTGCCCTGAAAAGTTCCTCCTAGAAAGCTTTCTCGTAATGGCATATACTTCTTTGCTGGTGCCGACTCTTGCTGCTTCTTCTGCTTGTGTTGCCAGTTGGTCTGTAAACACTTGTTTGTCTCTCTTCATTTTCTTCCTAACCTCCGTGTTGGCCTCCCTATATTTTTCCATTGCTACTGCTTTCTGGTTTCTTGTTCTACTAGAGTTGACGAGTGCCTTGCACTCTCTTCGCTTTTGGATTGATTCCCAAGTGTCATCTGATATCCATTCTTTCCTCCCTAGTTCTCTGTAGCCCACCACCTCTTCACATGTGTCATGAAAAAGTTCCTTGACCGTGTTATTTAGTATTTACCTCTTCATCTGGTTGTTCGGCGAGGGCTTCAAACCTGTTCTTCAAATGTATCTTTTGCACTCAAGTTTCCTAAATTTCCCGGAGTTGAAACGTTTCATTCGTACTGCTGCCTGTTTTACTGGTGCTGCCACCTTCAATCTAATATCAGCAATCATAAGGTGATGGTCGCTCCCTACATCTGCTCCACGTTTATTCCTCACATCCAGGAGTGCATTGTTGTGGTGTGATTTTTCTTATGTGGAAACAATGATGTCACCTGATCTACGGACAGAAAACCAAATTGATCACTTGGCAATAAGTGAAAGATGGATTCATAGACCTGTGCAGTAATTTTGGATTGGTTATAGGTGGATATTATAATCTCCTTTACACATGTTTCTGACATTTGAAGAACTTTGACAGTACAGTCACTCTCTTCACTCGCAGAACTTCGCAAAGGAAGATATTCTACCATTTATTTACGCTTCCAACACATATGATACGTCACTTCGCACACACAATGGTCAATATAATGTTATTGTTGATAAGTTTTATGAGCTTTCGATCCACGAGATCTTGTTCTTGTTTCTCTTCTGCTGCCACTCTTCTCCGATAGATGGAATTACTGCTGCGTCATAGCGGAAAAACTTGATGGTATGAATCTCTGGCCATTATTATTTTCTTCTCCTATTCCGTGTGTACCCATGAAGATTTCTCTTCCTTCATCTTCACTACCGACTTTTGCATATTGTAGACCTTCACATTTAGTTTTTTTTTCGACTTTGGGATATTAGAGCATCTGTCTAATTTAAAGGCAGCCCTTCCTTCTTTCATGATTCCTTCTTGTCTTATTTTTCAATCGTTCGTTCCTTCTCGATTTCTTTGTCATTTTGATAGTCATCTTCACAATTTTCCTTGTCGGTATGCGCTGATGACCACGCGGTTCTTTACCTTAAAACAATCGCGACAAAACCACACAACACAATTAAACATTATTTCCATGTTAGCGATGCTCGGCTTTGATATGGACTAAGCAACAAAAGTCTAAATTCATGACTATAATCATAAGGTAGAACAGTATAAGACATAAATGATTGGAAATTATATTAACTTTTGTTATCTTCTTTCTTTGTCTCCTCAACCCGAAGGATGGTGGGCAGCATGATCTTCTCCCAATGACTTCCGTTCTTGAGCCAGATCTTTTTATGTCATTTATAAATTATGTTCGTGGTCGAACTCTTTTTGGTCTCCCTTCCACTTTTCCTTCGATCAGTGAGGTGCACCAGGATGAATGACGCAATAGATGGCCAACCCAGCTATTCCGTCGATTTTCAATACATGGTAACAATGAGCGTTTCTCTTCCATTCTATTCAAAACTTCATCATTTGTTACCTTACTTGTCCATGGTATTCGTAGGATTCGACGCCAACACCGCATTTCAAAAGATCTTACTCTTGTCTCGTCCCTCTTCAACAGAGTCCAGGTTTCTGAAACGTTGGTTGTTATGCTCCAAACAAAGCTTTTAGTACAATGTTTCCTCACTGAAAGTGAGGTAGCCTTTGGTGTTAGTAGACTTCTCTTCTTAATGAAGGCTTCTTTGGTCTGAGAAATACGAGAGAGGACTCATTTTTACATCTTCCGTCTGACGAGATGAGACTTCTCAATTACACAGATAAAAAATAGGGAAACATGTTTTGTAACGTCTGGTATGTGAACGTTAACTTTGTAGATAGGGTTCCAATGGTCGTACAGCATACCTTGAGACCTTAGCTACTCAGGATATGTCAAATCTAAGTTATACTCCATCTGTAGGCGAAGCCACGCATTAAACTGTCAGGTGACTCCCCAAAACAAAGTGAATAGCGGTGCGTCCGTGTGTCGTTGTGAGGTACACAGGCTACTCGGTCATATGAGCACGTTGTACGTAAACCAGCACATTCCCTGAGACATCTTAACGAGGTCCGAGTCGCAAGGGCCGTCACTTTGATCCAGGAAGGATGGACTTTTCGTCGTGTTGCTGTGGATCTCAATGTATCTCCGTCAGTTATTCAACGCTTGTGGAATCGCTACAGTGAGACAGGCCAGTTTACAAGGAGGGTTGTACAAGGTCGTGGACGCATAACAACCCTACAGGACGACCGATATCTGACCATCTGTGCGTTGCGGCGTCCTTCAGCAACTGCCAGAGAACTGCTACAAGACCTCAGTCACGGTGGAGTCACGGTGTCTAACAACACAGTAAGGAACAGGTTAAGAGAAGTGTCCTTACGACCCAGACGTCCTGTTCGAGTGCCCCGTTTAACGCAGCACCATCGTGTAGCTCGCCTTCTGCGTGCCCGTACGCACGTCAACTGGCAACTTCGCCATTGGAGGCCTGTGTTGTTCACAGACGAGTCCAGATTTCCCCTGACACAGCGTGATGGACGTCACTGTGTATGGAGACACCTTAGTGAGCAGTACATGCCAAATGTTGTCCAGGAAGGCGACCGATTCGGACAACGTTCTGTGATGGTGTGGGGTGGCATCAGTATTGATGGCCGAACGGATGTTGTCGTCGTCCGTGGTAATCTTACCTCTGCGGGATACATCGAGCAGATACTACTACAGCATGTGTTAGTTGCTGCACTCGGAGTTGGCCCTGAATTCGTACTTATGAACGGCAATGCCAGGGCTCATGTAGCGCGCATCACCAGAGCTGACTTGCGAGAACTGGACATTCAAGAAATGGAATGGCCAGCAGTGAGTCCCGGCCTTAATCCCATCGAGCATGTGTGAGATAGGCTTGACAGAAGTGTTCGTGGGAGTCCTGTTCCACCACAGCCTCTCCAAGACCTCGAACAGTCTCTCATTGAAGAATGGGAATTGATACCGCAACGTAACCTCCGTCGACTTATACAGAGCATACCACGTAGGTGCCAGGCTGTGATAAATGCTCGTGGAGGACATCCATACTGAAGCTCTTAAACTATGATAAAAATCCACCCTGGAGGACTGTTCTCACTTTGTTTTCGCCCCTATTTCGACATTTCCGTTTGTATTCTGAAAATGAGCGCGAATCCATCGATATTCTTTTGTATACTTCAACGGTAAATAATAAAGGTTTAGTTGGTAATATACCTGTGAGTGAGGTATTGTTTTTTGGAGCATGGCATACGTTCAAAAACCGCTCCCCTGTTTTTTAATTGTGCATTTGAACTGTTTCACTTGGGTAAGTCTTTCTCCATCCAAGCAGACATTTGCAGTCTGATTTCCGTCACGTGTGCATAACATTATCTTCGTTTTTTGATTAGTTTATTTTCATGTTGCTGATGCTTCATAAGAGGTCATTCTATTTCTTTAGAGAGATCTCTAGATCTTGTTCATTTTCTGCAATGGATGTTTTGTAGTAGGCCTGTTATTGACAGGAGCGCTAATAACATGGATATTTGAAAATTAAACCTGCCGGGTTGAGTGGCTCAGACGGTTAAGACGTTAGCCTTCTGACCCCAACCTGGCAGGTTTGATCCTGGCTCAGTCCGGTGGTATTTTAAGGTGCTCAAATACGTCAGCCTCGTGTCGGTAGATTAACTGGCGCGTAAAAGAACTCCTGCAGGACAACATTCCGGCACCTCGGCGTCTCCGAAAACCATCAAAAATGAAGTTAGTGGGACGTAAAAATAATAACATTAATCAATTAGAATTAAACTTTAGGCCTTCCCCTAAACTACCATTTTACCCAGCGTGAATAAAATTTATAACCCAGACCAGCTATTCCCAAACTGTGGTCCGCGAATCCCTGGGGGGCCACAACGAAAATACAAGGGGTCCGCAATAATAATGTAAGTTGTTAAATACTTAAAGAGCGAAATTTTATTGTACACGCATAATTCATAGACCATTATATTAAATTTAGTAACTACAGTATGTCTTCACTGTTGTATATTGACATACAGTATATGTAACTCTTAACTTGGCCGATAGATGGTAAGTTACAAGTCAGCATCGGAGAAAAGAAGAAATACAACAAGGCAGTGTAAGTGATGTAATGTGAGACGCTTGGGATTACTAGTATCCACACTCGGACCATATTTTCCACTTCTGGTTGAGAAAATCTCATAGTTCAGAAATCCCTTCTTTGAAACTGAACATGAACTGCCCTCCCTTGAGGAATATCAACTAGCCGAAGTATCTTGGCAGAGAGAAAGTGAAAAATTATTGAAGTATGTTAGGGGTGGAGAATCAGATGGAGCTCCAGGAAGTTCCATGAATGTATCACAACTCAACGTCTCTCTATCCATGACTTTCGTGTCCATGACATACCCTATACTCTACAATTTCTAGAAAGGAAATACTACGTTTAATGCCTTTCATGACAACATCCCAAAGTGCACCTTTTCTTCTCTCACACAAATGGAAACGAAGTACAGAAACAAAGCTAATGTAGAGGCTGATCTTCGGTTTGAGTGACTACGCTTTTAAAACTCTTGGTCTTTGGAAAACACCACCATTGATCCAACAACCGCAAGAAGTGATTTTTTTTTCCAAGTAAATTTACAAATCCAGACTGTCGTAATTATTAGCCAAGTTCTATAACACAGTTCTATAATTTCTGTGCACATATAAAATATCTTTACGTAAATTAGGTTAAATTAAACTTTCAAATAAAGTAAATGTTAGTCCTAAATTATACGAATAAAATTAAACGAGGAATCATTACAAAAATCTTTTTCTGTTTACTAAAGGCAGTATTATGTTCTGTGGCTAAGGAGTCTTTGGACATGCATGCGACATGCTCAGAGGGCCTAAGAGACAAAAAGTTCGGGAAACTCTGGCCTAGGCTGTAGTTCCTTAATCCCAGACTTTATATTTTCGTTCAATTCTGTTCAACCATTTTCTCGTGGTGCGTGTACATACAGTACATACATAAGCTACATAGAGAATGACATGACGAAAAACTGAAATTAAAAATTGCATTGCATCCATATAGTTCACATCGTATAAATAGACAGGATGAGAACGAACGGCAGTGATAATTGTCTCCTCCATTTCTCAACAAACTACGTGACATTTGCGCAGAAAACTCTGTACCGAACACTGCTTGGGTTAGGCTCTGTTCTGCCATGCCTTGACCTGCCTCTCAACGTGCGATGATACAATGAATTGTGTGGATTACAAAATTCTGTTCTGCGCTACGCTGATTTAGCTGCTTGACCTGCGTCCCAGTGTGCGCCCGGCCTGCATCTTTCGCACATTGCTATATGGAATGGAAGGATGGGTACTTACTCAAGCTCTCCGCAAGAAACTGGAAGCAATCGAAATGTGGGGATACAGGCGGATGCATCGCATTTCTTTGACGGACAGAATTATTCAGAATTCCGAGATGTTGGATCTACTGGAAAAGAAGACTGAAGTCATGTTGATCTTCAAAAAGGGGAAGCTGGAATACTTCGGCCATATAATAGGGAGTGATTAGCACAAAATCTTCCAACTTGTCATACAAGGAAGAATAGAAGGAGGTAGGAGTGTGCCTGTGTCGCAGAAGAATTTAATTATTGTCTGCGGTCCGTCAGAAACTTTAAACTCATTTATCTTAGAACCTTTTTTTTTTTTTAGTTGTGTCACTATTGTAATCCACGAGCGATGTCATTGATGGCGATTAGTGGGGTGAGGAACGGAGGTCATTTATTCCAGTTTAGCCACTTGAAACTAGGAATTGTTTTAAAAAAAAGCAATTTGTACAAACCCTGTTGTCTTATCAGCTAATTCTTTCCTTTAATTTCTTTTAAGGAAAATACTTAGCGGAAATACGCACAAAATGTCATTCGTCACTGCTAACAGATTCGTACTGCGTCACAGCAAGTAGTGGAGACTCGCGCGGCAGCGTGTAGTATGTGCTCTATGAAGGGTAGCAGGTGTACATTTTGCCTAGGTCATGGGCACTGAGGTATGATTCATCCGCTTGCCGTGCACATTCGTCAGTCTGGCCGTCTTACTGTCAATGTGTCTGTGCAGTTCTATCTAGTGCGTGTTACTTTGTTAAATTGTAATTAAATACTAGATTACATGTAATTGTATAATCGCACCGTATTTTCTTTTTCAGTTTTGATGGGATTTCTCACCACCACCCCCTCCCACCAGCTACATCCCTCAAACCCGGAAATTTGTCTATAAATGTTTGTGCCCTCCACCCCACTTCTAATTCCCAATCGCCTCTACTGAGCGTTATGGTTCTTGCACTAAGTAATATACTTGTCAGTGGCATTAATGGAAATACAGAACAGTCCGTATTTTCTCCATCACTTTGACGCACCAATGATACATTCAGTGGATGCTCTATTAAGTGAAGCGGAAAGCAGCACTCACCGCATTGTTAGTAAAACATGAAAGTGTTTGTTAACTATCAATTAGCGACAGTGTAGGACACAGAATCCAGGTGAACAGCAGGCTATGTCCCATATCACTTGTTACAAGAGTCGTACCAGTGAAGTTAGTACACAAACTCACATGCGTTTGAATTAAACAGTAATTTAATATCACCATCATTTCCCTAGCGTTGCCCGCTCAATGCTGTCGAAACGGCAATTCAACAGATTTTCAAAATACCTTATTTCATATGATACATGACTTCTTATTAAATTCGGTTCGTGTGTTTCTGATTGCATAGATAGTTGCAGCAAAACTGAATTAGAAATTAGGGTAAGGTAGCCCCTTCAGTCTTTACAACTCTCTTACAGGTGAAGTAATACCAATGACTACAAATCAGAATACGGGCATTTTTCTCAGCTCTGTGCTATGTGGTTATCTTGACTGAGGGAGAGTTCCATTATATCATTGCATCTTTCAGTTGACCATCCCAACACACTGGAAGGTTACCTATTAATTTTACATCGAAGTAAGCAAGCCTGTTACTTCACATAAACTTTTTTTACCAGGGTCTCTAGAAAAAGTTTCCAGTTCCCCGAAAATAGGGGGCCTGACCTGAACAAACTACTGTGTTAACTTTGACTGAAAACGTCCTGTTTGTTAGGTTTTAAAATGGAATGTCCTCCCGCTCTTCTTCGTCGTCTTTTCCTTTAGGAGGGGGTAGGGGTCGGTGCTGAAAAAGAGAAAGAATGAGGGAAAGGGAAATTTTGATGTAAATGGCGGAGGGGTGGAGACGGGAGAGCGAACGTAAACCACGTGAGTGGTTAAGCAGAGTTGGTCTAACCTGAAGCACTTCTCAGTGCTCGCATTCTCTTTCAGGAGGACCAGGATGACTATAGCGGACAACGGGACGGAGTTCGACGCCTACAGGGATGGGTGTGACCCTCCCTGATACCTTCCAGTTCCAGGGACCGGAGCGACCCCGGAGAACCAGGCTCTCCTCGTATACTACAGGGAGGGGTACCCCGCCAACCTAGAAAGGGACATAGTCCTAAATATCATACAGAACCCCTCTACCGGGCTTCCAAGGGTATCCCCTTCTGGGTATATCGAGAGCTTCCTTTCGGGAGGCCTGATCGTCCGGCACCACAGCGAGGAGCACCAGGAAAGCTTGGCGAAAGAGCTTTCCGTCCGGTTCGAGGTCGTCGGACTACCAGGGAGGGACGGCGCAGCAGGGGTGAACGCCGGCGCCCTCAGGGCGGAGACCAGGTCAGCTATCACCCAGACGGCTAGGAACGTCAGATGGCTGAGGAATAATGCGGTTAATACCGACTTAGTCCTCCCGTCCACACCGAAGACCAGCGACGCCACCACGGATGTGGAGCATGCCGTCCCCTGGCGCCGCGAGTGTGCGATCCAGGCCGAACGGCTCGGCACTGCGAAGTGGACGCAGACAGCTCCTCCAAGGACCACCTCTGCGAAGTGTACGCAGACGAAGGCAAACTAGGAGGGCCTACCACCAGAGTGCAATCCAGGAAGGCGCTCCAGACGGCGGAGAGCTGCACGGCAGTAGAAGAGGACGCCCCCTGGCGTTCGGAGGCTGCTATAGCCAGTCTGTCATGTTGCAGACATCGATGTGCGCCCCACAGGACAGGGAACGCAATCAGGTGTCGGCAACGAGCGACGCCGCCGCCGCCGCCAGCGAGGAGGAGGGAGAAGCCGGTGCTGCAGCGGGGCCGCCCGCTACCCCAGGGTCTCCAGGCCGAGAGGAACGCCATCAGGACGTGGCCTCTTCCCCAGCTGAGAAGAAACCAACCCAGCCAGGAAACAGGCGCCCCCCCCCCCGCAACAGGCAGAAGAAGACGTCCCCGGCCTCCCAGGAGAGGGCCACCCACCCACAGCCCAGGACTGCTCCCAGGACAGCAATCGACCGAGGAGCCAACCAGGAGAGGACCTCAGCGGATAGCTGCAACCAGGTGAGACCGAAATGTCCCCCTCGGCAGCTCTTGCAGTGTTTCCGCTGCCTGAGGTGAGGCCATCGTCAGGATAGGTGTGGGCTCTTAGTGAGGGACAGCCGTTGTGGGGGTGATCACCACTACACGGTACGCGGAGCACTTAAAGAGGCGCCGCTGTGCGCCAACTGCGCTGGGGGCCACCCGGCCTCTCATCGCAGTTGCCCAGTTTACCGGGCCATGGTGCGGGCAGAGAGGAAGGAGGCCCGGCGTCATGACCCACCCCCATCCAGGAGGCCTTCACCCAGGTGGGCTTGGCCTAATTCTCCTGGATCGGAGACTGGGTACGAGGGACCCCAAGAGGGCGGCGCTGTGCGGTGGGCCCTAGTGACTTCGACGCATGACTCCGCAAGCGGCAAGGCGGGCGCTAGGCACGGCAGTGCCCAGAAGGACTGATCCCTTGATAACTGGACTGGTGGAAATATGGATCATGGCTGATGCATGATACCTCTTCTCTACTAACACCTGAACCTATACAAAAACCACATCCTTGCATGTACTATCAAAATTTGTCAGGTTTTACATGTAGGCTCTTTCTTTTTTTGCCCATGTGTTTTCCCTGACCCTTAACACCACGCCTCAACACCACATACTGCTACCTTTCCACCCCACGCCATTTGCCGTATAGAACCAAATGACTGCATGATAATCCCTAAAAAAATCGGGATACTGCCATATAGCACCATACGCCAAAGCGCCTGATGGAAAGGGACCTTTTTAGTCTAGAGTCAAATGCCACCTCATCAGGAAGGAACAAAAAAAATTCAGAATGATGGGTGAGCAAATGCTCTTCCGACCGTGCAAGGGTCTACTGCACCCTTCCGTTCCAAAGAATCAAACCACCGACCTCCCAAGGCCATGGTACGTTCGCGGCAGAAGATCAAAGAAAATAACACATAACTAGCTTAAAGGCATAAATGAACGGAAGGAAACCTGGGATACAATGTTATTCGGCAAAATGACAGGCAGACAAAAATTTAAATACCTATTTATTGAGCCTTGATAAATCAAATTAATTAAAGGTTAATCCTGAATATTTATAATATCTCAATGTTGAATATGCAATGTCCAACGGACTAAATACAAATTGTAAAGTGTCAAAAAAATTTATATCTCCTTTACCTCTTTCTTCTTCCCGACATGATGATAAATATTACATTATAATTTGTATAACATACATTTCTTTTAAAGTCAGAAATATCCTTATAAATGCGACGGTTATCATTACGAACTTTCTTCACTATCAGAAGAAGCAATTATTTATACAACAAAATAAATTGAAGATAACTTGAAGTGGTCACCTAGCTAAATTAATTATATTACAAAAATAAACAAAGAATAAATGAATGCTAGTCGATATAATCCTAATCAAAATAAAATGACTGATGTCGGGTCCAGAAATCGAACCCACATCCCAATGAATCCAATGACAAAAATTACGAAAATAAAACCCGATTTGTCATCCACATAAAGAGTGAAACACGACTAAAAGAATGTATAAAAAAAGAAAATATGTACGCAATATGAAAATAATCAATAACAATATACACATGCAATTGGCTGTATATATTAAAAAAATGTGACAACAAAAATCCATGGTTGCCTCAGAACTCGAACCAATGATATCCAAGATAGCATCGACAAACGGGACTAAAAAAACTGCCTTTCTTAATTAATCATATGGTCAACAAATAAATGATAATACTGGCGTTCCAGTTAGTTAAATATTATTATAAGATCATACATGAAAAAGTCAAAGAACCCTTTAAACAATAATCGGTTTCGCACGGCCTTCATTCTAAGTGGAATAGCTCGAACAATACAGCATACAGTAATCCTTTAAAAGGGACAAACCTTCTTCACTCTCCCCTCATCGTAAATCTCTGGACGTCAAAGCCCGGGTAAATAATGGCCCAGTGTGGCAGAAATATCCTTTCAACATCTCAAGGTGAAAGCAAATCGTTTCCCTTGGAACACATATTTGTTAAATAATCTTATTTCATTATATATTCTCATATCATATTTCCAAAGCTCCACTGGCTTATAAATTCACTGTCGTGCCATAATTCTATAATACAATATCAATCCACTGTTCATTTTCTTATATTCACATCCATCAACTCAGAATGACCGGCTTCGATTCCATCCGATTACAGAATAAGCCTAGGTTTTTCCTACGTTTAAAATCAAATCAATAAAATCAAATATGGATTTTAAACATATCCATAACGTTTTTCGCATATATAGAAAGGGAAAATATTTCACATAAAAGGAAAACGCTAATCTCAATGGGAGGGCGTCTGTTCGATGTCTAGGCATGTCACAAGTTACGCATATAATTAATACAGCCATCTACAAATATATCATCATGCGAATTACATGAAAATAAGAGTGCCTTGCTATCCTAATGTTAACAGTCGATAATCCATTTTTACAAGCATATTCACATGCATTATCATAATAAGCTTGGATATCACGTAAATAAATATACAAAATCACGGCTCGGCTCAGTGCCAAAAACAAATCCACTATCTATTACATTTACCTAATCTAAGCACTCTCAAACTAACTAATATTTTATCATCACGTCAAATACATGCATTACGTTAATTATATATATATTTAAGCCCATGGAGTAGACTATAAATTCCATGAAATGAACATAAATGAATATGAAGACCACTCACAAGTTCTCTTTCTAATTAAAAAAATACATGCAATTTTCATGTCTAACCTAATTTACGTGATCTGCATAATGAATAACCGCGCATTTATAAAAAAAAATTTTCATTTTAGTACTTATCATCATGTCGTAACAATCCAAGGTTCGGGTCCCGGGTAAGACCCTCATTCTTTCCTTTTAAGCTTCCATGGTGTTGACGTTGGTCACGGGTTCATGTCCGTTGCTACTCCCGCTGAGCTCGTTCATATTCCAATGGTTATCTTCTACACTTATAACAGTTTTTATAAGATTAAGACTTGTTGCGTCACTTTAACACAAAACATACAATTATTACACTATAATGAAAATACTTGTTGTATCACTTAAAAAATGACAATTATACCGTTCTTGCGATCACATAACTTCAACCTTTTTAAAATACTATTGTTTGTAGACAATTACAATATTCTCGAAGATATACACTGTACATTTACAGTCTGAAATACTAAATAGATCAGAACACCATCAAACCGTGGTTCTGCTTTGGATCTTTCGCGTGAAGTGGAATGGGTTGTCATCATCGCGGTTCCTTTTATAAACTTTCCCCCTTCCATGCAAGAGACAATGGATAGTCCCCACTACTTTTTTTAATTAATAGTTCCACGTGTCGTATGACATCGGTAATACACTCAAACGTGTGACTCAGATTCTTAAGTAGTCTGGTTATGTGCGGAACCTGAAATGTTCGGCCATTTATTCAAAATTAATTATCAAAATAATGCCCCAACAATGTCTTCCATGAAGGTGCTGCGTACAAGGGACGCTTAGCTTGTTATATAATGCAACGATTGCGTATTCTTCCACACGTTAATATATTATAAAGAATTAGAATTTTGGCAGATGTCTATAATTAAATCATATCACATCCCGAGGTTTCCCATATTAAATATTATGCATGTCTCGAAATCTCATCATAATAATGCGATTCGCGAGCTGGCAACATCGTGTTCGGCCATTTTTTCAACGGGTGACGGTATCATTATCGATTTTTCTGGCTTGAGATTTTCTTCCCTCTCTCTCTATCTGTGTATCCTTTTAGTTAAGACGGAGTGGTGTTCAGCAGGTTACAAAGGTTGTGTAAGCATGTGCAACCTAATGCAACTTTTTGTAACAAGTACGAGGGAGCTTTACAAAGGTTTTTCACTGCCAAATAATTAATAAATAAATATGTACATGGCCGATAAGGTCACATCTGCCTCTCCGTCGGACTCAAGAAATTTGGAAAGGGTTACAAATTTCTTGACTGATTTCAATTTATTGAAGAGACTCTCATTTACATATTTAATTGTGGTCTCTTCGGCAGTGTATTGTTCTCATGAGCTCTCGGTTTTCAACCCTAAACCTTTGGTTATCCCGTTCGAGTATAACAGCAAGTTGACCCAAAACTTCTCGACGTTGTTCTAATTCTTCACAATTTTGACACCATGGGATATCCTCGTCTTCCTGGTTTTCAATCCTTGTCATCTGGACTTCAGCTTCCTCAAGATTCTCATCTTCTTCATCCTGTGGAATGTTGTCATCATCTTCATCTTGATTCTCTCCTTCCTCCTCGGAGTTCTGGCCTGGCTGGTCCAAATCTACTCTAATGCTTCCTGGTGGATAATATAATTTTTGATTTTATTGTATCAAGTACAGTTTCCTTTAATCGGCGATCACAATCTGAAATATAGGTATTTACTTTAATGTCCCTTATACTACTACTCTGAAGATAGAGTTTGACACTTTAATCTTTCTTCTCTCTTTTCCTGTCAGAATGTCCTAATGACGTCGATGCTTCTGGATCGTATGTCATCACTAAAAACTTCCATTCAAGATCCCTACTTATGTCTCCTTGAGTTTGCAACTCTGGACCTCCATATTCGGTTGCTTGCTGCAACGCGGCTGTCTTCCGTCTGTTCTGTCGATTACGTTCCCGCTGCTCCACGTATCGTCTGGGATTCAAAATTCGCCCATCTACTTTTTCTTTCCACTTCGCGGGTTGTGGCTTCGATCCTCTTCTGCATCGACTTCTCCTCCTCGAGTACCATCTTCTCGGAGTAGTAAACTGTCCGTACTTGTAACAGTACCGTTTGATATGATACTGTCCTTTCCGTTGGCCTGACGATCCATTCTTCTTTCTTCTAAGCTGTGGTCTCCAATTCAAACCTTTCATGCTACTGTGCGTCTTATTTTTCTTCTTTCTTATGCCTGAATTCTTCGATGAGATAAACTGTTTTGCCTCCTTTTGGATACGCACTTCAGTTTTACCTGACATACTTAATGTCTGAGTCTCAACACCTTCGACGCGTTCAATTACCGTTTCCTCTAAATTCTTACTCGTTTTATCTAACTGTTTACATATTTCTTCTTTACCTTCCTCTATAGAACCGTTCATCTTTTCACTACTCTGTCATATCTTGACCTAACTTTTGAAAATTATTTTTAATGTTCTCATTCAACTGATCGAATTTCTGATCAATCATATTTTTAATGTTGTCACTCCACTTATCTAAACCCTTATGAATCACGTCCTTAATGTTATTATTTCTCTGATCTATTTTCTGCTCAATCACTTTCATATTTTTATTAATGTCCTCTTTCATGTCCTCAAACCTTTTATTTCTCTGATCTATCTTCTGATCAATCATGTCCTTAACTGTTTCACTACTCTTTTTAATGTCTTCACTATTCTGACCTATCATATTTTTAAATTCCTCTTTCATGTCCTCTATCAGAGCCCTCATGGCTTCCACATCCATTTTACACAATATTTCAATAAAATGGGCCCCCCTTAACTCGAACCTCGGATTAGGAGAAATCAACTTGAAAATGAACTCAATTCAGGGTTACCTCAATCCCAAATCATAAAATTTTCACATCAAAGTAATTTGAATTAAATTATATAGCCTGAATACAGCTATCTCAAAATTATTCAACAGTATAATTTATCAAGGGTACCTTTCATCACAATATTTTGAATATGTAGCCTATCATTATTATATTTATTATTATTATTATTATTATTATTATTATTATTATTATTATTATTATTATTATTATTATTTTTGAATAAGTTCGTATAATAAAAATATCGCAAGTTAAATACCAACACAGGTGGTATATGCCAATAAATTAGGCCATCCTTCCAGTATTGAGGCAGATACACGTAATACACTGGGTAATATCGTCCCAAAACTTTTCACATGAATCCTAACTTACTGCCACTTAACAACAAAACACTAAAGGCCTGAGGTCACCTTTACCTATCACGAAACACTAACACAAATTTAATAAATGATTCACTATGAGTAATGAGGCCTGTTACAACCAGTACCTCCTGACAAGTACCCATGAATACGATTACCTGAAGGGTATCGATATTCATTTTTCCTCAGATTTGGGAAAACCATTTTATTGTTTCCCGGGATTTAATTAAATCCCTACATGATTTTGGGTACCTCAATTACTATGAATGACTGTCCTGGTTATCGTCACTTAGACTATAACCACGACTATGTTTTCATTTTGCCATAAATATCACATTAATTTTAATCTGTCATTCACTTCGCATACTGATCCAATTATCAGCATCCCATAAATTGAACAACCATCGTGTTCCTTCATATAATAATTGGTCAGATCAATATTCCTAAATATGGCATTGCCATGTCTGACGCCCATTTTCGCAAAAGTTATCATTTGAAATTATCTCTATCGAAAACATCGAAAAATTCTGAAAATGCCGAAAAATTCAAAAATTCCGAAAATGCCGAAAATACCTAACATTGTAAATGCCCCACGCTGGGCGCCAAATGCTACCTTTCCACCCCACGCCATTTGCCGCATAGAACCAAATGACTGCATGATAATCCCTAAAAAAATCGGGATACTGCCATATAGCACCATACGCCAAAGCGCCTGATGGAAAGGGACCTTTTTAGTCTAGAGTCAAATGCCACCTCATCAGGAAGGAACAAAAAAAATTCAGAATGATGGGTGAGCAAATGCTCTTCCGACCGTGCAAGGGTCTACTGCACCCTTCCGTTCCAAAGAATCAAACCACCGACCTCCCAAGGCCATGGTACGTTCGCGGCAGAAGATCAGAGAAAATAACACATAACTAGCTTAAAGGCATAAATGAACGGAAGGAAACCTGGGATACAATGTTATTCGGCAAAATGACAGGCAGACAAAAATTTAAATACCTATTTATTGAGCCTTGATAAATCAAATTAATTAAAGGTTAATCCTGAATATTTATAATATCTCAATGTTGAATATGCAATGTCCAACGGACTAAATACAAATTGTAAAGTGTCAAAAAAATTTATATCTCCTTTACCTCTTTCTTCTTCCCGACATGATGATAAATATTACATTATAATTTGTATAACATACATTTCTTTTAAAGTCAGAAATATCCTTATAAATGCGACGGTTATCATTACGAACTTTCTTCACTATCAGAAGAAGCAATTATTTATACAACAAAATAAATTGAAGATAACTTGAAGTGGTCACCTAGCTAAATTAATTATATTACAAAAATAAACAAAGAATAAATGAATGCTAGTCGATATAATCCTAATCAAAATAAAATGACTGATGTCGGGTCCAGAAATCGAACCCACATCCCAATGAATCCAATGACAAAAATTACGAAAATAAAACCCGATTTGTCATCCACATAAAGAGTGAAACACGACTAAAAGAATGTATAAAAAAAGAAAATATGTACACAATATGAAAATAATCAATAACAATATACACATGCAATTGGCTGTATATATAAAAAAAATGTGACAACAAAAATCCATGGTTGCCTCAGAACTCGAACCAATGATATCCAAGATAGCATCGACAAACGGAACTAAAAAAACTGCCTTTCTTAATTAATCATATGGTCAACAAATAAATGATAATACTGGCGTTCCAGTTAGTTAAATATTATTATAAGATCATACATGAAAAAGTCAAAGAACCCTTTAAACAATAATCGGTTTCGCACGGCCTTCATTCTAAGTGGAATAGCTCGAACAATACAGCATACAGTAATCCTTTAAAAGGGACAAACCTTCTTCACTCTCCCCTCATCGTAAATCTCTGGACGTCAAAGCCCGGATAAATAATGGCCCAGTGTGGCAGAAATATCCTTTCAACATCTCAAGGTGAAAGCAAATCGTTTCCCTTGGAACACATATTTGTTAAATAATCTTATTTCATTATATATTCTCATATCATATTTCCAAAGCTCCACTGGCTTATAAATTCACTGTCGTGCCATAATTCTATAATACAATATCAATCCACTGTTCATTTTCTTATATTCACATCCATCAACTCAGAATGACCGGCTTCGATTCCATCCGATTACAGAATACAGCCTAGGTTTTCCTACGTTTTAAAATCAAATCAATAAAATCAAATATGGATTTTAAACATATCCATAACGTTTTTCGCATATATAGAAAGGGAAAATATTTCACATAAAAGGAAAACGCTAATCTCAATGGGAGGGCGTCTGTTCGATGTCTAGGCATGTCACAAGTTACGCATATAATTAATACAGCCATCTACAAATATATCATCATGCGAATTACATGAAAATAAGAGTGCCTTGCTATCCTAATGTTAACAGTCGATAATCCATTTTTACAAGCATAATCACATGCATTATCATAATAAGCTTGGATATCACGTAAATAAATATACAAAATCACGGCTCGGCTCAGTGCCAAAAACAAATCCACTATCTATTACATTTACCTAATCTAAGCACTCTCAAACTAACTAATATTTTATCATCACGTCAAATACATGCATTACGTTAATTATATATATATTTAAGCCCATGGAGTAGACTATAAATTCCATGAAATGAACATAAATGAATATGAAGACCACTCACAAGTTCTCTTTCTAATTAAAAAAATACATGCAATTTACATGTCTAACCTAATTTACGTGATCTGCATAATGAATGACCGCGCATTTATAAAAAAATTATTTCATTTTAGTACTTATCATCATGTCGTAACAATCCAAGGTTCGGGTCCCGGGTAAGACCCTCATTCTTTCCTTTTAAGCTTCCATGGTGTTGACGTTGGTCACGGGTTCATGTCCGTTGCTACTCCCGCTGAGCTCGTTCATATTCCAATGGTTATCTTCTACACTTATAACAGTTTTTATAAGATTAAGACTTGTTGCGTCACTTTAACACAAAACATACAATTATTACACTATAATGAAAATACTTGTTGTATCACTTAAAAAATGACAATTATACCGTTCTTGCGATCACATAACTTCAACCTTTTTAAAATACTATTGTTTGTAGACAATTACAATATTCTCGAAGATATACACTGTACATTTACAGTCTGAAATACTAAATAGATCAGAACACCATCAAACCGTGGTTCTGCTTTGGATCTTTCGCGTGAAGTGGAATGGGTTGTCATCATCGCGGTTCCTTTTATTAACTTTCCCCCTTCCATGCAAGAGACAATGGATAGTCCCCACTACTTTTTTTAATTAATAGTTCCACGTGTCGTATGACATCGGTAATACACTCAAACGTGTGACTCAGATTCTTAAGTAGTCTGGTTATGTGCGGAACCTGAAATGTTCGGCCATTTATTCAAAATTAATTATCAAAATAATGCCCCAACAATGTCTTCCATGAAGGTGCTGCGTACAAGGGACGCTTAGCTTGTTATATAATGCAACGATTGCGTATTCTTCCACACGTTAATATATTATAAAAAATTAGAATTTTGGCAGATGTCTATAATTAAATCATATCACATCCCGAGGTTTCCCATATTAAATATTATGCATGTCTCGAAATCTCATCATAATAATGCGATTCGCGAGCTGGCAACATCGTGTTCGGCCATTTTTTCAACGGGTGACGGTATCATTATCGATTTTTCTGGCTTGAGATTTTCTTCCCTCTCTCTCTATCTGTGTATCCTTTTAGTTAAGACGGAGTGGTGTTTAGCAGGTTACAAAGGTTGTGTAAGCATGTGCAACCTAATGCAACTTTTTGTAACAAGTACGAGGGAGCTTTACAAAGGTTTTTCACTGCCAAATAATTAATAAATAAATATGTACATGGCCGATAACTCCGGCCTTGGCAGCCTGGCCTTGGTAGCATGTTTGACATGGAAACAGGCAGGTACTCCTTTTATCACTTCCACTCCCCCCCCCTACTATCTCTTTTCTCCTTAGAAATTAATAGCATATCGGAGGCAATGTAGATTAGTGACGATTGCCACGCGACCTCTTTCGTCCTACGCCAAAATGTCATAGGTCCTTTTTTTGTTGCAAACCTTGCCTACTCTACGTATTTCTAAGCTTTATTTCACAAAAAATGCAAAACCACATTTCTCCGGGGTTTTCTCAAAGTATCGAGGAGTTGCGGGGAGAATTTTTGGCGAGAAGTTAAAAATTTGGATTCAATGACTCAAAAACTATCAAATAAGCCAATTTCCAGAACTACTAATGATCAATTTATGCTCGTTTTTGACCCCGACAGTGTTAGGTTTGCAAGTCTTTCATCGTCATACCCTTTGCGACCCTTCTCATTCTATTGCTGATATCTTGCGTTTTCTTCCAACTGTATTACCCTTAAAACAATAATCACCAACAATCACACTCATGCGACACCAACTGAGTCTCGTGTTCCCTGTCAACTTTTGTTCTTTTCCAGCCCTGACAAAATTAGGATGTAAGAGCATAAATTATAAATATATAATATGTTTGCTCTAATATCACCGAGATTGAAGAAAGCAAAGTATGGTGGCCTACAGTGTTCTAAGTCTGTAAAACTCAGTATAGTTAGCTGAGGTGTTCTGCCACTTAACTGCCTAAATTATACAAACAGTAACCCATTAACGACAGGTGCAACAGCTAGTTCCGTTTCTATGAGTTTCGACTTGACAGTTAACCGGAAGTGAGATATTGGTGCCAAACTGTTACGAGTACAAGCAGCTGATTCACTCACCCAACACGAACGGAATCAAATATAACTCCACAATCAATTTTTCTTTGTAGCAACATGCGTAACTCACATAAGATTAACAATAACACATAGGCCTAATATATTTAGGATAAGGCTATACTATAAAAATAGACCAGTTGTCAAACAAATAAAACGCAAGAAAATGAAATAAAATTTCTACTCACCATCTGGAAGAGCTCGCGACGCTGATAGATTCACTTTCTCCTAAAGGCCTTACAAAGGGAATACACCACTCGTTCGTGAGTCACTATCGGTACTGCCATCGTCTGTTGAGGATCCACTCTCGCTTAACCGTAACGAGATATTAACGTCTTCAACATAATCGTCTGTGATACTTTCTTTCTCCCAAGCTTCATTTATCTCGGATTGTCTCTCACAGCCTCGCTCCAGTCTTCTGCACTTACACGGCCTACGGCTTCCCTAAGATGTCTCCACTTCCGAAGCTGTCGGTGAGCCGGTTATTGGCAGCTACATATTCCTTCACTTGGGTCCCAATCAGTTCTATGGCATTAAAATGGCAATGGCATGGCGGAAGGCAAACAACTTTATGCACATGCCTCCTGGCTATTTCATCTACCACGTAAACTGGGTACTAGGGCTTGTTTTATTTCACAAGATACACGAGATCTCTTCTTCCTCATGTCACCTCGAACCGAAATATTGTTCTCCTTCAACCACTCAATCAACTCATTATTTCTAGCCGTTATTGTTGGAGCTTTGTCAAGAATGACTGAGTAAACTGACAAAGACCGCGAAAAAAAGAATGAGCACAATGCAACACACTGCTGATAGCACGTGGTTATAGTAAACAACAGATCGACAACACTGGTAACCGGAACTAGAGTCTAACGCGCTCTATCGGAGCGATCGGCTGCCTACGATTGGCTGTTTAATAATTCTCTTAGCCTCCACCAAAAGGCAGCGCTCAAATGTCAAGTCGAAACTCATAAGGACGTGTTGTTTTGTTTTTCCTATGTGTTTTACGCCGCACCGACACATAGGTCTTATGGCTACGATGGGATAGGAAAGGCCTAGGAATGGGAAGGAAGTGGCCGTGGACTCAATTAAGGTACAACCCCAGTAGTTGTCTGGTGTGCTGCCGACAGTGGGCTTCGAACCCACTATCTCCCGGCTGTGAGCTCACAGCTGCACGGCTAACTCGCCGGTACTCATAAGAACTGAACTAGTAGCAATGATGGTGTTATAAACATAAACAAACAAACCCTGGGAGGGATATAAAAGGGACCATAGTCTGTCTCACCCTGTTTGCGAGTCGGAGTATGCAAACTGTGCGAAGTTTGATTTTAGGAACGTTCTCCGTACATGAACATCTGCACAAAAATTAACGTTGCTCAACTTACATAGTTTGGAAGAAATTTAACAAGCCTAACATATGATGCTTTTGCTCATTATTTGCAATATAATTTGAGTATTCGTTATTCTTCCCGCATGTATAGGCCTATACAAATACGTTACATCTGCCACACATAGGGACGGAAGAGTTTGTGGGAAAAGACGATCCGTTTCGCAAACATTGTTCTTTGAGCCCAGTTACTGAGACAGTTTACTTGTTTGCTTGTTCTAAGTTTATTGTGAGTAAAAACAATACACAACGTTTATCTTTTATATTTTGTAATTAGTTGGAAGTGTGTGTGTGAGAGAGAGAAAGTGCTGTAATTGTAAACCATTTGTGAACCAGACCAGTCTGTGATTAAACAAAAACAAAAAAAAGGACAACACTAGGTAACGTGTTTTAAATGTGTTTTCCAAATTTCCTGAAGAAAATCCTGGAAGTATTCTGAATGAAGTAACACGGGCAGTGGCTGATGTAACTGGTATCAATATTTGTAAGGCGAGTATTTGCCATGCTAGAAAAGAATTTAAAGTTGACAGGAAACTGGTGAAAATGAAATGGCGTATGGCTTTTAGTGCCAGGAGATCCCAGGACGGGTTCGCCTCGCCAGGTGCAGGTCTTTTGATTTGACACCCGTAGGCGACCTGCGCGTCGTGATGAGGATGAAATGATGATTACAACACATACACCCAACCACCGTGCCGTGATGGTTAAAATTCACGACCCTGCCGGGAATCGAACCCGGGACCCCTGTCACCAAAGACCAGTACGCTAACCATTTAGCCATGGAGCCGGACAGGAAACTGGTTACTCCTAACAAAACATGTAAAGCGACAAAGCTAAGTGAAAAATACGACAGTTTTACGGAAGATGTTAGCCGTAAAAAAATTCACGACTTCTTTTTAAGAAATGACTAATAAAATATTTGATCCAGTAAATAGTGACGATACATTTTCTCGCGCAACTCTTTACAGATTTTTAAAAATTATGAATTTCACTTTAGTGTCTCGAAATCACCAGTGGACGCTTACTGAAAAGAATGAAATGGTGTTGTGGAGAAGAAAGTACGTCAGATTAAGAAATTTCGCGAAATTTCCTTGAAACGTGGGTATATGCAGAGCGCACTACTACGATAATTTGGAAAGATGAAACTATTAAATCTAGTAAAGATAGATTTCTTATGGGATTATCGATTGGGTTGAAATCTCCCTCCGGCAAGGGTAAACGGCTTATTATTTTCTGCACATAGGAAATGAAAACTGGTTGCTCAGGCGAAACAGTCTAAAGAACGAGAGAGGAATGTTTTGGTAGAGGAAGTATTTCAGAATACACATGCTTGCGATTGCTTTCTTCGATTCTCAAACATGGTGAGACAGACTGTAGTTTATTTTTCTGCCAGGCTTGCACAGAATACACCAGGGCATAACAAATGTGATAAAGGGATGTCTGACAAAATAAAAATTTGCCCTCCCCTCTCATACATACATACATACATACAGACACACACACACACACACACACACACACACATATACATACATACATACATACATACATACATACATACATACATACATACATACATACATACATACATACATACATACATACATACATACATACATACATACATACATACATACATACATACATACATACATACATACATACATACATACATACATACATACATACATACATACATACATACATACATACATACATACATACATACATACATACATACATACATACATACATACATACATACATACATACATACATACATACATACATACATACATACATACATACATACATACATACATACATACATACATACATACATACATACATACATACATACATACATACATACATACATACATACATACATACATACATACATACATACATACATACATACATACATACATACATACATACATACATACATACATACATACATACATACATACATACATACATACATACATACATACATACATACATACCGTTATGCCTTTAAGCGTTCAGTCATCAAGCCTCAGTGAATTTACAAAATGTCACCACAATCCTCTATTTGCAGCTAGTGCTCTGGCCTCATTTAGTTCTATACCTCTTATCTTTAAATCATTAGAAACCGAGTCTAACCATCGTCATCTTCGTCTCCTCTTACTACTCTAACCCTCCATAACAGAGTCCATTATTCTCCTAGGTAACCTATCCTCCTCCATTCGCCTCACATGACCCCACCACCGAAGCCAGTTTATGCAAACAGCTTCATCCATTGATTTCATTCCTAACTTGGCCTTTATCTCCTCATTCTGAATACCCTCCTGCCATCGTTCCTACCTGTTTGTACCAGCAATCATTCTCGCTATTTTCATGTCTGTTACTTCTAACTTATGAATAAGATATCCTGAATCCACCCAGCTTTCACTCCCGTAAAACAAAGTTGGTTTGAAAACAGACCGATATAAAGATAGCCCCCCCCCCTCAAATAAAATATAAAAACCTGTAAATAACTAAGATGAATTTAATTACAGCAGGTAGAAGTAATGCAATATATTGTCAAGTTATATTAACAAAGGGATTATTTGTTATTTAAGGATTATTAAAAAATAATTTTAATAGGTTTTATTTGACTGCCTTTGTGGTTTAACGGCTGAGCTGCTTTACTGCCAACCATGCACCACTTAGTTGTTCGTAGTTAAAATTTGTTTCATTTTTCAGTAACTAGTTCGGCCCCGTGGTGTAGCAGGAAACACATCCGCCTGTCAGCTGGCGGCCCCGGGTTCGATTTCCGGCTAGGTCAGGGGTTTTTAATTGTAAATGATTAATATCCCTGGCCTGGGGACTGGGTGTTTGTGTCGTCCTTAACATTCCTTTCCTCAAATTCAACACTCTATACTTCCGCAATTCCAATTACACACAGGTTCATGTCATATGGTGTAAGTAGGGGCAAAAATCTCTATACAGTAGGTTGATATCCCGAACTAATAGCATTAAAAAAAACTACTGAACTATACTCTGTAACCGATACTGAAATCCCAGTTTATAATAGTTTATTCAATTATAAAAAAATAAAAAGCTGTCCAAATAAAGTTTGAAAAATAGGCTATCAAACCACACAACTGATAAGCCTATTCTATCGTTAACTTTACACAGAGAGAGCTCATCTGAAACTGACTGCTACTAAACCAACTTCTCATTGGCATTATACATAGTTTTGAAAAAAAAAGTGTGACAAAAGTTAATGCTCAGGAAAATTTGTGCATAATACTATCTCACCTCACATGACCCCACCACCGAAGCCAGTTTATGCGTACAGCTTCATCCATCGATTTCATTCCTAACTTAACCTTTATCTCCTCATTCTGAATACATCGCCAAAGTATCATTTTCTAACTAAAATATGATATTTCTGTTTGAATTTTCATTGCTGTAATTATTTTTCAATAATTTGGTGAAGGTCGTTTGTGAAGAGCATGTCACAATGTTGCAAGAGATAGCAAGGGCAAGCATTGTTTACAGCTGTGCCACTAGGTGCAACATACTTTAGTGGCAATTCCCCTGCATACAAATTTAAAAAAACAATTTTGACTGATTCTACAAAACCTCGCTGATCGTTTCCATGCAGAGTGATATCAGGCTAGATATATATTATTTCTATTTTTTATTCTTTTGCAAGGAGTCTGCAGGGCCCTTAAAAGCCAGGGCCCATCTGCATTGCAGGCCCTGCAGTCCCTAACATTATGACCCTGGAATACACATCCATGGTTTAGGGATAATGGTGTGAAATATTTCTCTATTCAGAAAATGCCTCCGAATATATGTTAGTCTTATACACAATATTACTCTCTCCCTTATATTATAAGGGGCACTCAAATGAAAACACCTGCTACAATGTGACCATTAAAAAATAATTACCAAAAGCGTTAATACATTTATCCCACTGGGAGACAAGAGAATCAATTCCAGTGTTGTAGAAGGAGGTAAGTCACTGACAGATTCACAACCGCAGCAACCTTTGCACTTCTTCATCCGAATGAAACTGACGTCCACTAATGTCTTTCTTTATGTCACCAAAAATGTGAAAATTACAAAGTGAAAGATCGGGAATGTATGAAGGATGTTGAGGTCATAGGTTATGGTATTGAATAGGTGGACCCTTCTCTACCCTTTGATAGGGATGGTGAAGTATTTCCCAATTTAATCGCTGAGGCATAGCCTTCACCAGATTGGAAGTATGGAGGCAGGCATTATCATGCAACAGGATGACTCCATCCCACAGCATTCCAGGGCATTTTAATTTTAAGACGCATCACAGTTTCTGCAATGCGTCTTCATAGTGCTGCATATTTATTGTGGTTCCATGCTCGAGGAAGTCGACAAGCAGAGGGCCCTTGTAAGTCAAAGAAGAAGGTCATCATGACTTTACCAGAACTTGTGTGAATAGCTTTGGATTTCTTTGGTGGGGGAGAATTGCGATCTTTCTGTTGTTAGCTTTGCCATTTTCTCTCGGGCTCTCCGTGGACATGCAGTGTTTGCCATTCACAGCAGACATGCGATGATGATTTTCACATACTCCCACCAGAAAACGAACCACACTTCTCTGTTCTTCTTTGCCTGTCTCCATTTCTACGGCTGGATGAACACACTAGTCCAATCCATGCACCAACAAAGACATTCCAATAACCCAACAACTGCATGCACCAGTGAATTGTCACCATGCAGTTCTCCTACCACAGTGATGGCAGTATCGATACATAACAACAGTGTTGCCACCTTTCGTGCAGCATGTGCGTTATGATGGTGTTTGGTTTTCATTCGACTGCTTCTTATACATGTGAAAAATATTGTCAGTGTTGTTATGAGGTAAAATAAAGAACATAAGGGTATACTACAAATTTAAGAAAATTTATTGCCTCATTCTTTAGTTTCATTTACAAAATTACTTCTTTTAATCCACATTGCTGTTGATAAAGTCAATGAATGCTGATACTCTCACATAGACCGAAGGTGCACTGACAGAACCACAAGGGATGAAACCCCAGGATACAATACCAATGAGCACAGAGTTGCCATTAGCATCACGCTGAGCAAGAGGGCCACCAGAGTCTCCCTGAAACATGTCATAAACATTGCTGAGTTACTAACAGCTTTAAAAATGAAATACACATAGCATATATCTAAGATATCAACTAAAACTGTGGGGAAAAATCTGTTTCATGCATATTTCGGTCATTACAAGCTTTGAATATATATTTAGGTTTACCATCATGATCTACTTGTGTTTAAGCCATGCTTTACAGCATCAACTTATAAACAGTGAGAATGCAAAATTATATTATTTTGGATTTAAGTCTTGGAAAAGAACGAACAAGTATCAAATCAAGTCATATATAGAGAGACAGCAATAAAAAGTAGAAACTCATAATGGGATGAACATAATGCCAGGTCAGTGTAGGAAGAGGGACCAGAAGAAATAGGACACAGGACAAACATGAAAACACCAAAAAAAAAAAAACAAGGAAAATCTCCATATCTTCATACACTTCAGCAGTATGTAAAGATTTTTGGTTACAAAGATAATATCCAGGTAGAGGAGGTGGCTAATACAAACAAAGTATTGAAATTTACCTGTGATAACTAGAGCCCAGATTTTTATGCATTAATAGATTAGAATGCAAACTTACTGAAGTGAGTAGCAAGTATAGTCTACCTTCACAACGAGTGTGCTACGTGGTTTGCATAAACATTAGGGGTGCGGCCCATCAGAACCCCTATAATTTATGTTACTCTTGCTACACTATGGAAGAGTGGGTGGCCGACATTTCCTGCTAACCAAATTAGTTTGCAGTCTAACCTGTTACTGCATAAAAATCCGGGCTTTAGTGATAACAATGACATTTACAATAAGATACAAAAGCTGAAAAATAGAATATCAGCTGGAATTGATAAGATTTCTGAGCATATACTGAAGAAAATGGGTTAGGATATAGTACAAACAAAAATGATGCTGTACAAGTCATATTTCATTCCCATCCTTACATATTCTTTGGAAACCTGCACACTAACATCAAAGGATTGTAGTAGGATTCGGCCTGTGAAATGAAATTTCTTAGAACTGCCCTCCAAAAGACACGACTTGATCACGTTACAAAATAAAATATTTATAAATTCCTCCTATCAATACAAGTCAAGTCATCTGTTAGATGAAGCAAAGTCTATACATGTTTCAGCCTAATCTCAAGGCCATCTTCTGTAGTTAAAGAATGATTACATAATATACAAACAAATTAAAAATCGTAATGATGTGAAGTGACAGTGATCATGATTAGTGAGTTAAAAACACATTGAGGTGCAAAGTCCTCTCGTCTCTTTACGATTTTTAATTTGTTTGTATATTATGTAATCATTGCTTTACTACTGAAGATGGCCTTGAGATTATGCTGAAACATGTATAGACTTTGCTTCATCAAACAGACGACTTGACTTGTATTGATAGGAGGATTTTATAAATATTTTATTTTGTAAAGTGATAACCGTCAATACGGAATGAGATTCATAACTTGATCACGTGAAAAATTATGAGATCCGATTTAACCTAGGACTAAATGAATCAATGGAGGAAAGGTCATCTAGACTTAAATGGTTTGGGCATGTTAAATGAATGCATTATAGGATCAGATAACACTTCACTTACTCTAATTCTCTGAGTTCTATTTAATTTGGCAACTCTTTAAAACCACTCTCTTGTCTAGTTCAATAGCCCACTCCCATGATCTACCCTATCAAAAGCGTTGGATAGGTCAATAGTGATATAGCCCATTTGACCTCCTGAATCTAAAATATATGCTATATTTTTTCCAGAATCCTGCAAGTTAAGCTTCACTGAAATAACCATTCCTAAATCCAAACTCCCTTCTATCAAACCAGTTAGTAATTCAGAGTTTGTTTCCATTTCCCAACTTCATCAGAAAGGAGGGCTTTAACACTCAATGAGTGGCCATCTTGACAGATCTTCATTTCATGATCTTTAACCACCTTTATCTTTCATCTTTTCTTCCTTTTTAAGGTGTTTATTTGGCTTTCTTCTTATCCTACTTTTCCCACATGAAAACTGAAGACTTGGAAGGAGAACAGTGTCTGTTATGCTGTTTCATTTAGAAGCCACGTACAGAATTCCTGCCCTTGTGGAAAATTCTTGTTGTGCAGGCATTGTACACATTGTATGTGGTATCTTCACAGGCGCTCTTCATGCAAGGCTCAATGCACAGTCCACTGGGGCACACCAATATGACATGCGACACTTTGCATGCTTTTCTGCGGGTGCCATCTAATTGTGTTCAGAACATTTGTTTCTATTGCTAACACTTTCTGCGATGAAACACCAAACGGGAAACTTTAGATCTTTTACAAGCCAACATTGTATGACAGGATCAAAACATTCCAAGAGAAACCACCAAAATGTAGACCCAAACTGGTCATATCTGAGAAAGAAAGGAAGATCAGAAGTGAAAGGATGAAGAGGTTCTGGGAGGAGAAGAAGAAGAAGAGCCTTAAGTTCAATGCGGTCCATAGGCGGCCAAATTCGGAAACAAAAAGAAGAAGACATTCAGTGCCGAATGGAATATTTCCCACCTTTCAAAAATCTGACTACCTCTGCCGGTTATGAACCCGCAATCTTATGATTCAGAGGTTGGCACTCTACCACTGATACACAGATTGATTGATTGATTGATTGATTGATTGATTGATTGATTGATTGATTGATTGATTGATTGATTGATAACTTATCCTGGCAAGATGAAGGCGAAGTGGTTTTCTCTAGGATGCTAAGGTGAAGTTGAAGAGAGTAATGACTGACCTGCCTCCTCTCTACCTCCTTTTCTGTTTATCAAACCTCCTGGACAATGTTGATGAAAGGGACCATATGATTTCACTCTGATAGAGAAACTTTTACCTTACTTGCTCTGTATACTTGCTGGTGTAGACAGCCATTATTTCCCCATTTGTCCAGGGACTTACAATAGAAATTAGCATGAATAATTTTGCTAATGTATATGATTTATTGCAACTAGTGAGTACATATTTCCCCTCAGAGGACAACTGATACTACCAGTTTTGAAGGGGAAGCACCTCGTAAAACAATAATCACTACCACCACCTCCCTCTGCTATACTACAAGAAAGCCAGCCCCACAATCCAGGGATAGCATATCTGCCTCTTACCCAGAGGTTCTGGGTTTGATTTACAGCCATATCAGGGACTTTTACCTGAATCTGAGGGCTGGTACCTACATAATTATAATTAAGGAGCTACCTGATGATGAAACAGCAGTCCCAGACTAGAAAGCTAAGAATAAAGGCCAAGATGATTTGTTGCGCTGATCACGCATTGCTTCATAATCTGCAGTTCTTCACGCTGAGCGGCAGTCACTTTATAGGCCAAGGCCCATCAGGGCTGTGGCACCATTGGTTTCTGTTTTACATATTAGTAGAAATTAAGTTGTAAATAACTTACGGAACATGCTGAGTATCCTCCAGTTAGAGGACCTGTGCAGACATTGGTGGGTGCAAGAGGACCATCAGATCCAACAGCATTAGCACAGTCATTGTAGTCCAATAGAGGCAGAGTAGCGGTCTGCAGAATGTTGGGCATGGATGGTGAGTTGGACTGACTTGTGCTTCCCCAGCCAGACAGGATAGCTTCACCTAGAGTAAAAAAATGCATGACATAAAACAATTCTTCTCATATAGCTTAAATTTATGTTTAACAGTAAGAAGGACATTAATGCAGGTGAGTCAATAAGAAAGTCCACCTCAAATATCTCAAGATTCTGCTTTCATATTCATAAACGGTATTAAAATGCCAGCAAAAAGAAAAAAAGAAAAGAAAACATGCTCCTCTTTTCTGAAGAATTACTAATTAAAAAGGTATTAATATCAAATATTAAATCAGGCAAATTCAGGGGTGCACTTATTTTTAAAGCAGCTCCTTAGGGAGCAAATCAGTATTTCAGACTATTCTCTTGCAAATAAATGAGTATTATATAGTGAGTTGAATTGGGAGAAAAAACTCTGCAGTTTGGTAATGCTAAAATAATTTTTTATTTATTATTTAAGCCATATTTGATTGAATATTTTTACAATTTCCATAGGTTATATACTTTAATTGAATCGGTTGGAGCTGAAAAGCATTCATTCAGTTTTCACTACTTTACAGGAGAAAGAAAAAATGTTATTACCCCAACAGAACATAACAAAAATGTAATATTAGTGTTCTGTATTGTGGGTCACTATTCAGGTTATATTTGTATTAGTGATAGGCCCTTTTTAATGCAGTAAACAATTTCCAGAATCAATTTTGAAAAAGTGACTTAATGTTCTTCAGCATCATGGTCAATTTAATGTGGCATAAAGCCATCCATAACGAATATTTCACATTATATTTTGTCTAAAAATGTATTTGTAACATTAAAAGCACCTAAATCCTGTAAAAATATAATTTACAAAACCAGTCATGACATGGAACGTTACAAAGACTCTCTTTCATTTATCTCTTCCTGTGGGTGGGAGCAGTAGAATAATACCCATGGTATCCTCTGCCTGTTGTAAGAGGTGAATAAAAGGGCCTCAGAGGCTTTCAACTTGTGAGTGTGGGTTAGCGAGAACGGGGCTCTGAGGTGAGTCCTCGTGTTGCTTCCATACTTGTGCCTAGCTCCTCACATTCATCTATCCTATCCAATCTCCCTCCGTCTCCTCTTGTTCTTTTCTGACCTGGATGCTATTAGAGTATTCAATGGCTAGGGAGTCTTTCATTTCCGCGCACTTCATGGCCATAGTCTTTCTTTGGCTGATATCTTCATTTTTTGAAATGTTGCATCCCTTCAATTTTTTCTCTCAGATTTGTGTTATATAGACGATGGTTACCTAGTTGTACTTCCTCTTAGAACAATAATCATCACTACCTGTCATTTGCCGTACTTGGCTACTTATGGTCAGTTAGACTGTCTTTGCTTATCTGCAATCTTTGCTTCTTTTCTTCTCAATGGTGTGTTTCCTACAGTAGTTTGTGTAAGGAAATCTTTTCTGTTAGCATGTTTTATGATGTTATTCGTGTGAAGATTGCCTTGTCATCTTTTGGGAGAGATATTACCCAAGTAACACATGCTTCCCCTATAATTAGGTTCTCTAAAGTAAACAATATCCAACCAGGAAATGCCATGAAAATAACGTGCGGAAATCTTGCAGTGTGGCGAACATTAAGTAAGGGTACAACGCTGAAAGCAAGCAAGTCATTGACTTATTGCTTTCTTCCTCCAATCGTACTACACTTTGCAGTGGTTTCTTGTATAAAGAGAAGGCTGGCTTAATTCTTTCTTATGCCATTCGAAGGCCCCTGCTTCAATACTTCGGAATACTGAATGTTTAAAAAATGTGCAATTTTGACTTAATGCTTTTCAGCTCCGGCTGATTCAGTTATGTTCAGCACTGAGTATGTGAGCTATTACTGACAAAATATGCCTTTTTCAGCCTTGCTATGTACATTCAACCGCACAAAAATTAGCCGTCGCAGATGGTGATTTTATTTCAAAATTATCTTCTGTGATATACGGTGATATACCGTATTTACGTGATTAATCCCCGCCACCGAATAGTCCCCGTACCCTAACTTTACGAAGGCTGATTTTGAAAAAAAAATGCCAACATTGATGCAAATAAAACCCGCACCCCAATTTTGTACCTCAATATTTTTTAAAAATATATGCGGGTATTATTCACATAAATACAGTATTGTGCAGGTGGTTGGATTCCAAGCATCATCCCTTCAGCCACCGGCTATCCACAGTTTATGAATATCCTTGTGTTTTGAGAATGTATAAAATTAAATATTTCTGTAGCAGCCAATTTCTGTGCAGTTATAAATAATTTTGTGGGGCTATTCCAAGCCTAGTGCAGCTCTTGTAAGGCAGACCCTCTAAGGACGGTATGGAAATTGTGTGTTTTTGTAGTGGAGGATAAGTACGTGGTGGGTGAGTTACCATTTAGTTATTTATTTAAGCTTTTTATTTGCCTGTACGTTAACTGATTTTGTATGGCTATTTCTAGCCGAGTGCAGCCCTTGTAAGGCAGACCTTCCAATGAGGGTGGGTGGCATCTGCCATGTGTAGGTAACTGCGTGTTATTGTAGTGGAGGATAGTGTTATGTGTGGTGTGTGAGTTGAAGGGATGTTGAGGACAGCACAAACACCCAGTCCTCAGGCCACTGAAATTAACCAATGAAGGTTAAAATCCCCGACCCGGCCAAGAATTGAACCCGGGACCTTCTGAACTGAAGGCCAATACGCTGACCATTCAGCCAATGAGTCAGTGACTGTATGTTATCTGTTATTTAGCGGTTTCTAGCTGTTTTTAACATAACGCTTAACTACATTTTGTGAACATGAGTTGTCAACACTGCTTAAAATTTGATGACGTGGTGCAAGAGAAGTGTGTTCCTCAAAATTTGATAATATGGTATGAAGTTCGGTAAACATCTGAAGAAATTTCAGATAGTAATTTTGAAATTATTGAATGATACTTTTAGGTAACTAATTTACAATAACCCTGTAGTTCAATTTCATTGGACTTGCCTGCAGGTAGAGCAAAGCATTAAAACCAATTCAAATTAGTCTTGGTGTAAGAAATGCAGATTTAAAGTGATGCAGGAATAAGTTTATTTCTGAAGATTTTTGGAGTGTAACCTGTTGCATGTCTAGATACTCTCTTTTGCCCTTTCCATTACATGTCTTAGTCTATTTAATGTTTATAAATAACAATGATACCTGCAATGATTTCATGTACTGTTTGTTAGTTTTACAAAATTACACTTACCTGTGGGAATTGCATTAGGTGCTGGTAGAGAAATAGGGGCCACAGCAGCATTGAAGGTGAGTGGAGACTGCAGCTTCATAAGTGCAATGTCATTGGGGCCCACACCACTGCACAGAGACAATTTATAATTATAACTTATAGTATCTTCCACCTTAATACCAGAGTTGGGAAGTAATAAATTGAGTAAAACTAATCAAATTACTTGTAACGATTACATTCTTAATAATTTTTACTTGTAATTATTACTTTTTACTTCTTGAAATGAAATTGTAATCATTACACACTAGTAACTTATATACAGGGAAAAATAAACAGTTTTACTTCAGCAGAATCACTAACTTCACCAGTTCAGGATGATGTACTTCCTTACTTCTCCATTCATTGCAATGATGTTCTTAAAATTAAACACCGGTTTTCCTTCAAATGCCCTTGTGGGGCGGGGCATCTTTTCAGATGTCAAGTATTAGCAAGGAGAATTTTAAGAACGAATTAATTGATTTGCAAAGTAAATGAAAAATTAGTTGAAATGCTAAAAGTCATTACCTATAAAAAAGGTACTTTTGCAAATGTTTCGTCTCATCTAGTGATGAAAGCCACTTAATGTCTTTGTCTTAAAAAAAAAATCTTTTCCTTGGAAACTTTTGTATTATTTGTATATTAAAAAAATAATAAAGAACAGTGAGCTCCTTAAGGCTAACATTCCGTTAACCCATGAGGAGCCATGGCAAAAGAGTTGTGTGATGGGTCGGTGCACAGTCGATTTGTTCAAGGAGTATAAAATACCAGTTTTTGTAGCAAAATGCATTGTATTTTTAAGGAAAAACATGTCCATGAAATGAAATACCAGTTTCTCTTACACAACGGATTGTATTACATAAAAAATTTGTTATCAATGAAACAAAATACTAGCTTTTATAGCGAAACAAGCTGTTTTATTAAAGCAAAGCATATCCATAAAACAAAATACCAGTTTTTATAGCAAAACACATTGCATTATTAATGATAAATACATCATGGGATGCTGATGCCAACACTCTCAGGACTACTGCTTTGGCTGTTGTATACTCTCCAGCTGAATACTGTGTAGGAATATGGTTGAACAGCTCCCACTGCCAACTGATTGATATCCATCTCCACCAGACAATAAGGATAATCTCTGGCACTCTTCACTGCACTCCATCTCAGTGACTACCTGTACTGAGTAATATTGTTCCCCCTCACATCAGGATACAGCAAGCTCTTGTCCGTCTGTGGCGTAGAATAATGAAGAATGACGTTCTCCCAATCCAACAAGACTACTGAGTATGTTATTACGGTTTTTTAGTTTTGCAGCCATTTTTTTCAATATGATGGCTGTAAGTCAGTGCTCCACCCAATATCACTCCTACAGTAAGTACTTAGGACAGCTGTTGTATTTCAAATATTGATTCTTGAACATCACTCTAGGTTGGTATTTTGCCTGCAAGTTGTTGAGGTGAAATGTGGTTACCGGTACCTCAGATTTGGAAGGATTTGGTCGAAGACACCACTTTCTGAATAAACATCCAGCTTCTGAAGGTCATTGTTCAAAATATTCTCTGCTTCTTCAAAGGAGGTACTCTGGACTGTGAGATTCATATTGTCTGCACAGATGAACTTACAGGATGCCGTTTCTGGCAGATTGTGAATGAATAAGTTAAATAGTATAGGGGATAAAACTGATCCCTGTGGTAGACCATTATTGAGTAAATGGAACCTGCTTTTGGCATTTTCACTGTGAACTTGGAATAGCCTGTTACACAACATACTGTTGATGTGAGTGACTGTTTTAAGACAAGGAATTGTCTTCATGAGTTTGAGAAGAGTCCTTTCCTCCAGACGGTATCAGAAAGGCAGAGACACTCTTAAGTATCATCTCAAAGCCAATCTAGAAATGTAATTAAGGCAAGGACTTGATCAGAGCAATCACGTTTAGGGCAGAATCCAGCTTGTTTGACGGGAATCACATGCTCATTTGCACGAGCAATTCTATTCAGTAAGAGTCTTTCAAGTAATTTATAGGTGACGCTGAGTAAGGCAATTGGCCTGTAACTTTGAGGCAGCTGGGGGTCTTTTCCTGGCTTCAGTACTGCAATGATTTTGGTCTTCTTGATAGATGATGGTAAATGTCTGGATTGTAGAATGAAACTGAAAAAGTTTGCAAGCCATCGTTTCGTAGCTGGACCACATTTCTTGAGAAACTCAGGATATACACCATCAAATCCCACTGCTTTTCCAGTCTGAAGAGCATCCACTGCATGTTGTATCTCTTCTGAAGAGAATGGTCGTCAATAAAATGAGTGTGATTGGATTTCTCATTTTAACTTGTTGAATTCCGATCGTACCTGTCTACTAAACCTCTTGTCCCTGTCTTGGATGTAGAAATAAGGTAGCTATGGATTCTACACTGATAGACAAATGCTTTCTTGTAGGTACAGATGTTGAATCCAGTTTCCATATTAGAGACCATGCTTTCCTACTTAAATGGGTAAAGTTCAAGTTTTCAACAGTCTTGTGCCATTTCTCTCTTCTAGCATTGTCCAAGGATTCCAGCAATTCAATAGCTTTTTCATGACTACTGTTCTTATCAAATTCACAACTTAAGGGAGATGTTTCTTCACTCCAGCCAGGGACATAGTCTTTGCAAAAACCTCTAGGAATGCTTCTTTTGGCAGGAGATTTGATTAAACCAACAAATAGGTCATAGTTCTCAGGTGTTAGTGTAACCCATCCAATGTTGGCATCAGTATAACTGGCGTACAAATCCCAGTCAGCTTTCTGGAAGTTCCAACGAGGGCGGGGTGTAATTTTACTGATTGCTTGTTGAAAAAGTAATTTGTAATCATAATTGAGAAAAATAATTCTCAGGTAGCTGTAATCAAACCCTATTACTTTTTCTTGTACTCTTCCCATCACTGCTTACTACTGATGTACCATATACTTGTTACAGTGAAAAGAAAATATTAACCAACGATAATTTAGAACAGCAGTAAAAACAGACCAATTAGTGTCATGACAGACATCCAGCTGTAAAACTGGGCTAGGTCCATATATGGCACACAGTTCTCACCCATGTTCCCATAAGAGCTTGGGAAAAATGGCAGAAAATAAAAGTAAACCCTGATCAATAATTTATGTTCTAAATTTTCAGTACAGTATTTAAACTGAAGATGAGAGATTTTATTTTGATTAGAGCAGATTTTAAACATCGGAAAAGCCTCTGACAGGGATAATTTTACAGTAGAAGGATATAAGCACCCTATAGTGAGCTAACCTTGATGAAGTTAATAAAGAAATCAAGATCAATAGGAAGCGAATAAATGCAATCCGCTATACAGATGACAGCTGGCTACTTGCTGACAATTTAAAAGACTTTCAATTCCTTTGGAATATGATCAACAAAATAAGCAAAGTGTTTGACATTAAAATAAACATTCAGGAAATAAAATTCATGGTAATAAGCAAGCAGAAAATCACCAATGCTGTCATCTCCCTGGATGGAAATGTAATTGAAATAGTATCCATTTGAAGTGCTAACAAAAGAATGACATCCAAATGTAGAAATTAAGACATGAATCAGTATTACAAGAAGTGCTTTTATAAAATGAAAACATTTTGTATGCAACTTGACCTCTAATCTAAACTCGGCATGTTGTGAAATGGACAATAAAGGCTTTGTTAATTAACCATTTTGCAGGCCTTTGCAATGTGGATGTATCCCAGAATGTTCAAGATGCCATGGGTAGACCATGCCACCAACAAGGAGATACTCTTGTTATGCAAGTGGATCATGCAATATCTTAATCCTCGCAAAATGTAGGAAAACAGCCTATTTTGATTTTCTTCTTCTTCTTCTTACCATGCCATCTTCTATCGAAGGTTGGCAATCATCATGGCCATTCTAGTCTTTGAGTCTGTCACATGAAAAAGTGACATTGTGTTCAACTCGAAACAGTACCTCAGGTTCTTTAACCAGAAGATTCTTCTTCGGCTAGGTCTTTATTGTGCTGAGATGCCCTACATCACCAACTGTGGGATCATGTACTTTTCATTCTGCATCACGTATCCAAAATTTCCAAGTTTCCATTTCTTGATGGAAAGGACTACTTTGGTCTTCTTGTTTAGTCTTTCCATCACCTCAGTATTCCTTTCTTTTTCAGTCCACAAGATACCTAACATCCGTCAAGGGACCCACATTTCAAAGGCTTCCAGCTTCTTGCACAGGGCTTGGATTAGAGTACACCCTTCTATTCTATGCAATAGTGTGGGAAATACATAGTCCCTGACCACTTGTAGCCTCACATGCTGAGAACCTTCTTCATTTTAACGAAGGTGTTTTCTGCATGCTCAGTTCTTGCCTTGATCTCTTGGCAAGGAGGTGAGTGACTAGATGGGCACTTAGTTCACATTTTAATTGAATTTTATTCTTCAGTTCATTCATATTTTCTTTTTCTTTTTTAGGCCCCTATTGTCAACACACAATCAGATTCAACTTGGATCATCAATCACCTCCTAATCAAGAAAGCTATTTTAATGTGGCATCACCACAACACTGTTTTATGTACAATATGCACATAATTTTATTCACACAGCCACTTACGGTGTTTTATAATTGACAATTCATTGTTTTGAACAGCAATTTTAACATATGATTTTAATTGGACTTCATGCTTCATATCATGTTCACGCCGCACCATTTTAATATTGAAGATTGACAAGACGCCATCACGCTGCGTCACAGAATACAAAGACTTTTTATTTACCTATTTCAACATGTCCTTGGCTTATTTCTAATGTTTTGTATTTGTATTTGTGACTGAAGATGTCCCATAAGAGGATGAAACATGTTTCACAGGTGTAATTTAATGTATTCTTTTCAATAAAGACAATTACAGTATTGTAAAGGGGGAATTATAAAATCCAAATTTTCACAAGTTGATACTTTGACAATATGGGCTCTAATATGAAGTTTATAACGTGCAATCTCTTGGCTGAGTTACCAATGTTCATTCAGAATACAACCAAGGAACATGTAATGTCAAACACACTTGAACTCCTCAGTGACTAGCACGAGTCTAGCCTGGATGCAGCTCTGCATCTTTCAAAATGACAAGTACAACCTGCTACAACTGACCATAGAAGGAAAGTGCACAGAAGAACATCCAGGCTACAGAACCTCTAAAGTGGTTCAACATCCACAATACGGCAACTCTGATATAATAAATTGCTAGGCTGAGTGGCTCAGACGGTTGAGACACTGGCCTTCTGACCACAACTTGGCAGGTTCTATCCTGGCTCAGTCTGGTGGTATTTAAAGGTGCTCAAATATGACAGCCTCGTGTCGGTAGATTTGCTGGCACGTAAAAGAACTTCTGCGGGACTAAATTCTGGCTCCTTGGTGTCTCCGAAAACCGTAAAAGTAGTTAGTGGGACGTAAAGCAAATAACATTATTATTGATATGAAAAATTGTGCCATTATAGTTGCTAAACCAGAAGAAGAAGTGAACTGACAATTATAAGTAGAGGCACCTGTTTTTAGCGAAGTGCAGAATTGCAAAATTTTTGAAAATTTGGCTAAAAATTCAAGACTGTTTCCCTTTAAACAAAATCACAAAATTATGGGAAATCATTTCTGATTCAAGAAGCTTAATGAAATGTGATTTTTAAAATGATGAAGTCTCTCATCCATCCTACGAGAAATTTCAACGTCAGAATATCTGTGTTTAGGGATCTAATTGGTAGTTTATGTAGAGCAGGTAAATATATTGATTTGACTGCCATTCTTCTTTCCTTGAAATGAGCATACAGATAGATATTTTGTGGAAGCTGCAGTGAAGGTTTTATGAATCCCAGTCAGTAATGTTGATAGTGAGAGAGTCATTTTCAACATATTGTAATATAATATCTGACAAGCTCTGACTCCCAGTAATATGGAACCCATAATATCTCTGCATTTTCAAGACCGATGTGTAAATTAAGTACATAGGCTAGGTCCTACTTGTTCAAGTGGTAGGATTCATTTCCAAACATTCTTGCTCCGATATATGTAATATATGAGGGGCCGATGACCTAGGTGTTAGGCCCTTTAAACCACAAGCATCATCATTATCATCATGTAATATATTTTTCACCAGAATCATAACTCTCATGTTTCTTGTACATACGTAAAAACAAAATATGATGTTTTGCTGCAAATATACTGTCAACTACCATTTGTTCTAACTTTATTGGGTGTCCGGACATTTCGTACCACGGACATTCCGTACCACTTGATTTTCAAGGACATTTCGTACCACCTAGGTCGTTATCTACCTGCAAACAGTTTTGCCATAATCCCCAAATAATTACGTCAGGACAATCCGTATCACTTGATGTCAAATTGGAATTCCGTTTCCACGCCAGCGGGCATAATGAGCCTGACAGACACACTTTAGAAATCAGAAACAAGAATAATTTACAACATTTGCTGAAGAAAAGTATATTATTTGAATAAATGCCCCTTGAACTATGCCTATCACGTATGATTACCTAAATATGGTCATAAGAAAGTCGATTTTTTGAAGTATAAATCCTGAAACAAAACAGTTCAGAAGAAATATACAAGGTGTTCGGGCACAATGTGCCTGACGAGCATAAGGATGGATAATATTACTGTTATTTTGAATATTTATAAACTACCGCATTTTTCAGTATCAAGTAAGTAAAATGAAAGATTCTGATGAACTGGCCAATATGAGTTTGAAGGTCACGCGGAAACAGGAAACTACTGAAAGGTGGAAGTAGCGCAGTTGCGCCCGAGTAGTAGTTACACCGTGAGAAGACTCACGCGCCAGTAGTGGGCAATGGATATACACATGAATACATTCATTAGGATATCGTTTTTACTTCGCAATACTTCCCACTCTTTCAAATGGTACGGAATGTCCTCTCTTAAATATTTTAAAGTCATTAGCTGACACTTCACAGGTAATCAGCTGGTCAAGTGGTACGAAAAGTCCGGTGGTACGAAATGTCCGTGGTATGAAATGTCCTAGAACCCTTTATTGCTGAAAAGTGGAGATAAAATATAGCAAAATTATTGATAAGATAAATATGGCAAAAAAATACCAAAATGATGTTTTTTAAATTACAAAATTAGCCAAACATTTTTACCAAAAACAGGTGCGTTTAATTACAAGATATTAAGGTTCCCGATAAGAAATTACTAAGATTAGATTCCCTTTTATATAAATGATTTCTTTCCATGTTCCCTCTTCCGAATTCCACTTACTTCACTACAAAATAAGAATGGACAAGAACAAACCATGAGCTACAAGTTCCAGTCTCCTCTGTGGCCAACATTTTGTACAGAAGATGATCTCCTACAAGCCACTCTGAGTGCATTGGACATTGCAAACTACTGGGCATGTGTAATATCAAGATCTGATATCTCACCGAGCTCGACAATTGCAGTCGCTTAAGTGCGGCCAGTATACAGTATTCGGGATATAGTGGGTTCGAACCCCACTGTCGGCAGCCCTGAAGATGGTTTTCCGTGGTTTCCCATTTTCACACCAGGCAAATGCTGGGACTGTACCTTAATTAAGGTCACGGCCACTTGCTTCCCAGTCCTACCCCTTTCCTGTCCCATCGTCGCCATAAGACCTATCTGTGTTGGTGCGACGTAAAGCAACTTGCAGAATCTCATCTGATATCTTATGTTTTGTTTCTTCAAACTGACTTGTACATTTACTGTAAATTTGGATGTTTCCAACTCAAGTATAGACCTAATAGTAATAACCAAACCTCTTAGAGATATTGTGAAGAATGTAAAATATATTTCCTAGTAAATCTGCCTATGTTGTATGTACGATATAGGAGATCCCTGCTCATCGTTAAAAAAATAGACCTAGAATACATCTATAGATTTGAAGCCATAAACATTACCAAAACATGTCAGTTTTGAAATCAATATAATTTCTAGACACAGGTTACCTAGCAGAATAACTGACTCTGTTATGGAGGGTAAGAAAAGTACAGGGAGACCAGGACGATAATGATTAGACTCGGTTTCTAATGATTTAAAGGTAAGAGGTATGGAACGAAATGAGGCCACAGAACTAGTTACAAATAGAGGATTGTGGCAGCATGTAGTAAATTCACAGAGGCTTGCAAATGAATGCTGAAAGGCATAACGGTCTATAATGAAGATTGTAAGTAAGAAACTTCAGTTATCAAACAGTTCGCCAACACAATTGACATGAAATGTAAATGTCGTATGGCTTTTAGTGCCGGGATATCCCAGGACGGGTTCGGCTCGCCAGGTGCAGGTCTTTCTATTTGACTCCCGTAGGCGACCTGCGTGTCGTGATGAGGATGAAATGTTGATGAAGACAACACATACACCCAGCCCCCGTGCCGTTGGAATTAACCAATTAAGGTTAAAATCCCCGACCTGGCCGGGAATCAAACCCGGGACCCTCTGAAGTGAAGCCCAGTACGCTGACCGTTCAGCCAACAAGTCGGACACAATTGACATGTAAGAGGACAACAAACAGTTTCCTTAATAATCCGATCCTATTCGACATGGTCAGGAGAATACTTTTGGACCTGTCCAACATAATTGCATCACCTTTCATTTTAATCAGAAACCTCTGGATACATGTTATAACAACATTATTACAAGTGATTAAAAAAAAAAAAGTTTTAACTTAAATGCCAATATCTTGTATTGTATTGAATAGGTGGAAATAAATATTAAAAATTTTCCTATATACATTTTATAGCCACATGTCGGATATATTGTTTATAATCTAAAACAGCAAGTCATTTTATCAATATCAATCTGAGAAGACAATCACAGTAGAGCTGAACAGTGGATCCTCAACATCAAGTTGGACATACATGTGGTGATTAAATGTGGGAATTTCAAATAAGTTAACATAAACGAAATTTGACAAAGCTTTTATTGGCTGATATAAGTAATTTAAAGTGTTTTTAAGCTCTGAGTATGTAGTATTTTAACATGTTTTTATGTTTTTAGATGTCTTTTTCTAGGTTTTAAATGTTTTTTATACTTTCATTAACTTGCCAATTTTAAATTACATGGATGAAGGTGACCCTACGTAAGGGTCAAAACCGGTCCCATACACATGAAATGGTGTAAATTTTACTTATGCCATTTAATTTTGAACTGAAAGGTGGATAATTCATTTCCTATTCTCCTGTAATGAAGGGGGGGGGGGGGGGGGTGCGCGCGCGCGTATGTGTGTGTGTGCGCGTGCGCGTGCGTGTGTGTGTACAGAACACAGTGGTGTTCGGTATGGCATTGTACATACGAAAACTCAGTCTCTCTAATAACATGACTCTGATGTTGATATGATGTCTAACGGGTGATTCAATGGTGCCACCATTGTAAGGTACCGGTACTAAATTCACTCTGCCGCTAGGTTAACAATTAGGGTAGCTCCGGGGTCTGACATAGTAGTACCTAATGTTAGGTGTGTGTTCTATAATAAACAAAATCAATTTGTGAATATTTGAGGAAATTGTGGTGCAAAGAATTAGATTTTTTTAAAGGCTTTCTTTAACAAAATGTCAAAATGTGTGGATAATAAATTACTTCAGAATTATCAAAAACATATTCAAGATGACAGAGTGGCCTGTCAGATTCCAAAATGTCCAAAATCATCAAAATTTGAGCTACAAAAGGCTTATCAGAAGCATCAAACTTAAGTTGGTCGAGTGTCGTGAGGTGAGGTGAGTTGAAGCTTCATTCAAGCACATCTGCTGTCGTTGAGGAAGAAACTTATTTGAAATTCATGGTCTTGAAGGTGTGTAAATTTGTGCAGAATTGAGAGTCAAAATATCAACAAAAGAATTTAAAATCCATTTTCTGCAATACCTATCATGCAGATTGTATTCTACATCAAAAATTGTGTCTGTGCTCCAATGTATCCCCGCTGGAATTTTGCTTAGTTTCCTTAATATATCCTACCATCAGAAAAGCAGTCAATACAGTATTTTATAATGAATAAAAATAAATTGATAGATCTATTAAATATTTAAAATAAGGCATGAAAATGGTACTTACCCCGTGTAGTCAGGGTGAACGATGGATTTGGATACACGAATTCTCTGTTCAGTACCATCATTTGAATTCAAATTGTGCTCACCAGCAACAGCCTAATGAAATAAAGACAGGCTCAAATTATATTTCGTTCTCTACATTAGAGAATATTCAATAAAAATTATACAGCAATTTTTTTTTTTTTTGGGGGGGGCTATTGCCAGCTAGGTGCAGAATCAGCTCTGCAATGTGCTTTTCATATCGGTGACATGACAGTCATTGCCAGGTTCAATGCATGGGAAGTGTGCAGGCTTCTGTCCTGGCCTTGGATGCAAGGTAAGTTTTCTAGTTACAGTAGTGAGTGTGAGTTGCATGCTGTTCTAGTTTGTGTATTAAGTCACGAATTCCATTACAGCTCAATATATGTTTAAAACTGCATAACATGCAGGATTCCCATTAAGTGTTATCTCAATCAATCTGTCGAGTCCAACCAAGATTTCAAGAAAGATTTGGAGTGTAAAAGTTCCAGCTTATATAACAATTCATACTCTTTATAATTTCAAGCCATACAAAGGTTTCATCCTACAGTATGAGATCATATAGAAAGAGTAGAGTTCTCACCAAAGAAAAAATTAGATGACATTCATCACCATTTGGAATCCAGCTCCATGGCTAAATGGTTAGCGTGCTGGCCGTTGGTCACAGGAGACCCGGGTTCGATTCCCGTCAGGGTAGGGAATTTTAACTATAATTAGTTAATTTTGCTGGCACGGGGGTTGGGTGTATGTGTCGTCTTCATCATCATTTCATCCTCACCATGATGCGCAGGTCACCTACGGGTGTCAAATCAAAAGAGCTGCACCTGGCGAGCCAAACTTGTCCTCGGACACTCCCGGCACTAAAAACCATATGCCATTTCATTTCACTTCATCATCATTTGTAAAATGCTAAATAAAAAATTAATATTAAAATTTTGTTACATACCACGACGTGAACTCCAGCAATAACTTTGTGTGGTTAATGTTAGCCTGGTGCAGCCTTTGTAAGGCAGACCCTCTGACGAGGGTGGGTGGCACCTGCCATGTATAGGAAACTGTGTGTCATTGTGGTGGAGGATACTGTTGTGTGTGGTGTATGAGTTGCAGGGATGTTGGGGACAGCACAAACACCCAGACCCTGAGCCAAGAATATTAAACATTTAAGACTGAAATCCCCAACCCGACTGGGAATCGAACCTGTGGCCCTCTGAAACAAAGGCCACTATGTAGGTTTTTCAGCCAAGGAGACGGACTACTACAGCACATGATGTATAGTTTCTTAAAGTGGTGCCAAATTTGTGTGTACAATGAAGGCGGGCAATTTTAGCATCTCCTTTCATAACATTGGTAAGTAAAAAAACTTTTTAACGTAGTGTAATTCGTGATACTGTTATACGGTTGCATCACCACTACTGAACTCTGCCAACACACAGCAACAACTTGCACTTGCCAATAGGAGAAACACCGCACAGCTGGTTCTTAGTAAAATGCTCCCACTGTAGTGGGAAAAGTTTTGTGACTAAAAAGATACTTCTATTATGCTACTGTTATGATAATGTACACTCTTGAGTAAATAACGGGGCCAGGTTTTTAGTATAAGAAAGATTACTGACCACATAGTGACCAATTGCTGGCACTTCTGTGACACAGTGAGCAGCAGTAATGATCCAGTTTGGAGTGTAGATGGAACCACCACATGAGTGTTGAGTGATGAAGATCAAGACATACTGCAGAGATACTTGATATGGGAACTGGCCTGAAAAACAAACATTCAATATATGTTTTTCTTATTTCAATCTTGGCTTCATTATGGACTGAACTTATGTTATTGGTTTAAAAAGAAGAGTCTTCAATCCAGTATTTCAACTCCAAACTTATGATAAATATTATTTAGGGTGGAACCACGATTAAGAAAATTAAGAATATTAACATAGGAGACCATGTCGACCAAAGCACTGGAAAGGGAACTAGAGGTCACTGAAATGAAAATATTGTAGTGGACTTGAGGAGTAATTAGGAGGGTCAGAGAAAGGTATGATATTGTAAGGGATAGTTTCCAAGTAACACATATTAGCAGTACGACAAAGAGTTCCCACACCCATCAATACTGTGTCCTGAATCCACATTTGAGCCTGCACCATTATTCACATCTGAAGAAGTCATGTTAGCCTTCAGAAAAATTAAGTATGGGAAAGCAACTCGCCCTAACATATCAGCCAATATCTGGAATTCCTTGTCTTTTTGTCAATGTCTTCCAGATCTCTGCTGCAGTATGTCAGTACTGGGCAGTAGTACACCTTATACATCACCTCTTTATAATTTGTTGGTGCTTCCTTCCACCACACAAGATTTCTCACACTCTGTTAGAATGCATTTCCATCTTGAATTCTTTTACCGATCTCCATGTTTAGGCCTGTATCCTGCATCAGTTCACTTCCACAATTTCAAGGTTTTGTCCCTTTATTTTTATAATTTCTTCCTGTTCCCTTTATTCTCTAGTCAACACCATTGTCTTCCTCTTTTCCACACTGATCTTCATTCCATAATTTTCAATTATCTCACTCAACACGTCAAGTTGCCTTCCCTGTTTGCTCCCACACCGCAATATCATTTGCAAAGAGACTGGGTTTTTGTGTACAACTTAATAAACTTCTCTTCATCTACATACAATAAATCACACTACTAACTATCACAGAAACACGACACATTGGTCAATATATATCCCTCTACATGAGGTTGCTTTCACAAAGGGCATCTGGCTGTAAAACTAGGCCATATCCACGCCAAATGCTGACCCAAGTTAATTTGGATAAAAACCAGGAAGAAGAAGAAGAATTGAATTAAATATCTACAGTACTGCTTTTCATACATAAATACATTAACACAGTTATATGGCCTAATGCAGCCAAAACATGTCCTGTTATTTTAATATGATGTTTTTACAACTTTGAATTGTAAATAAACTTATAGGTATTGACAAAGTGGAACCATTATACTAATTTTTCAACTTATATAACATAATTGTCAATACAGATTCAAATGAGATTTATTTCATGAACACAGTTATACGTGTCACCATAGGGAAATAGATTAAGATGCACTTCCTACTACCATATAAGTTCTTAGGTGAAACTTCCAATCTGGGATCCGCTTGGCTTCAAAACTCGACCATTCACATGAAAAGCCAGCACCTAAGCTGCAAAGCTAATCATGCTAGTCATCACATAATAATAGAACTACTTGCTGTTTGCCTTGACGTAATTTTGAAGCCTGTTGATATTATGTGAGATTTTTAATAAGACCAGTGCAAATTGTTAAATATGATAGGCACCTGGGCTTCATTTGAATTCAAACATCAATTTAGGTTTTAATAATTTAGGAAGTTTACATTATCAGTTAAAATGATAGTTATTCAGCTTACCTTTTTGAGCATCAGTACCGCCAACGATGCGTCCTTGGTTGAAGCCAACCCTGGCAACTGGCCGTTCAGCACCTGAAAGAAGAGGAATAAACTGCATTCAGTAACTGGAATATGTAAGCCAAGTTCAATGTACTATCTGTATTACTAACAACTAAAGAACAACAAATAATCCATAGCCTGTTTCCAGTTATTCGACAGGGTCAGGAATGGTATGAATGAAGCCCCCATCTGGCGGTGAGGACAGGAATTGTGCCAGCTACTGAAGCCTGTCTCACTCCTCTGGGGCAATGATTAATGAATGACAGATGGAAAAATTGATTTAAGAATACAGCAGTCTGCAAGTTTCTACCAGTGTATGAGAGACATTGTATGGAACAAAGATGTGCCAATGAAGTGCAAGAAGGTTTTATTCTCCTCCTATTACAAACCTATACTGCCCTATGCTTCAGCAGCCTGGACGTTGACTAAGCGGAACCAAAGTAAGATACAAGCAGCTGAAATGAGGTTCTTAAGGAACATACAGGGAAAGACAAGACGAGATAGAATACAAATGAGGAAATAAGGAGAAGCGTGGGAGTGTGCATTCAAAAAGATTGATATAGCAAAGCTAAAATGGTTTGGACACATGATGTGAAGGCCAGGAGAGAGAATACCAAAGGAAACATTCATGGATACAGAGGCCTAGGACACAGCCTAGAATGAGATAGAGGAGCTCTGTTGTGGACTTTATTGCAAATAGAGGAGTTGATAGCAATAAAGTACTAGAAGAGGAGTGGTGGAAAGAACAATTAAGGTGGAGGGCTTTGGTACACTACCCTACCTAGAGAAAATCTGGAAAAGGGAATGGATGAAGAAGAAGATTAAGTGATATTGGAGAGTGTTGCTGGAATGAAAGGTGACAGGGAGAACTGGAGTACCCGGAGAAAAACCTGTCCCGCTTCCACTTTGTGCAGCACAAATCTCAAATGAAGTGACTGGTATCTGAACCACAGAACGCAGCAGTAAGAGCCTGGTGCACTGCCGCCTGAGCCACAGAGGCTCATTAATCATAACTAAAGAAACGTATTAAAATTTTACATCCAAGGAAAATACTTTTAAAGTGGAATATTCTTATAATTTCATTTCCACTTCTCAGTATTCTGTTCCAGTTGCTTTTACACACAAGAGTTAATTTCCTGAAGTTACATATTTGTTGTTTAAGAGCAAAATCCTCTTTTTTCATGATCAGTTTGAAGAAGTTAAGGTTTTTAAAATTCACATACTAAATCACATTAGGCTGTTTTATTTAACTACTTATCTTGAATCAAACTAAATGTTTTTGTCATCAGTAACATGTGAAACACATGAATTTACAATAGGTCTCATTTTACTTCACTTTTTACTCACCAAGGGTGCAAGCCACAAGGGCAAGGACAAGGACAGTTGTAAGCTTCATCATGGCCAGTACCGTACTCTGCTAGATTGTCCACCAGCTTCCTTTTTATATATTTGGGAAGCATGTGTAATGAACTCACCAAATCATTAGAGATAACAGATGAGAGTTAACAAACCTATCAGCTGGTTAATACCTTTAGAAGATCAGAGGCTTAAAATGTCCTTAGAGAAGAGATAACTCAAGATACTGATAACATTATGGTAATCAGTGATTTCTATTTAATTACATGGCTCCCTGTTAATGATTACTGTGATGATGATTTATATAACAGACTTTGGACAGTTTATCTATCAACAGGGCCTGAATTCTGAAGACATATCATCTTCCAACAGTGCATCATAGATATTGTTAATTTGTATTCAATGCTGATTATAGCCTAGGGTTCTCATTCATCATATTTTTCTTGGGACAGCCCCAGGTGTTGAATTTTTTCTGATTGTCCTGTATTTCAAGTGTATTTCCTAAAAGAAATGTGGAATGCGGAAATAAAGTCCATTTCAAACATGTAGTTGTAAGTACGGTATTAGAAAATGGAAGGACATAAAGGCTGCTGTAGACTTCTATTTCACCTGTAATGAATGTATTCAAGAATGGTATGTACCATTTTCTAAGCCTCCCTGGACAATGGATTGGATCACTTTAAAAAGGATACCGACCAGAGTGGACTTCGACCCAACAGTTTAGTTTAGTTTTGTTTATTGCCTTTCTTATATGGTGGGGCTCAGGCTATGAAGGCTGCTATAATGCCAAACCATAAGATACAGCACCATTATACAGTTTATAGAATAATGTGATTAGTATACATATAATCATTAGTAAAATATCATATTTCTAAATATCATTAAAATTAATTTATGTAACCTTTATAATTTTGTATCCTTATCGATGACTGAGAATTAAATGTTAGTTTTGTTATGTTAATGAGATCTACTTTCTACAGGTTTCAGTACCACATTAAACATTTCCTTTTTAACAGTCTCAGCTGGGACTGAGTTCCAAGAACGTATGGTAGAAGGTATAAATGAGTTGTTATATGCACTGCAGTAATGAATGGGAATGGACAACAAGGATCGTGTGGATGACCTTGAGGGAGCTCTATCAGAAGGGGAGAGGTATTTAAAGTCTGTTCTGAGATAGTCTGGTTTGCTTGTTTGCAAAACACTGTGGAGGAGGGAAACAGCATGGTATTTACATCATTCAGGCAATCTTAGCCATGACAGCTGAGAGAGGAAAGGGTTGATATGAGTTTGGACTGGGATATTTAATACGAATCAAACACAAGCATTGTAGGTTCACTGTACTCGACATGAAAGTGTTATGCACATGCTATTGTAAACTACATTTCCATAGTTAAATATTGGGAATATTAGACTCAACTAATAATTTTCTTGTGTTTAGTGGAAGGAAATCCCTCATCTTTTTGGCAGAATGAAATGAACAGAATACCTTTTGACAAATTTTTGTGACATGTTTCGACCAAACTAAATATTTATTGAATACTACTCCAAGGTTCACTAAATATTATTGGTATTCCACTGAGTTTAACACAGGGTATGGATGAGTTTTGCAGTTTAGTGTGTAATTTATAAATACCAATTATGATGGCCTGTAATTTTGATGGCTTCACTTTCAGGCCATGTCTGCTAGTCCAGTCTTTGACATTTGTTAGGTTTGTTTAACTTAGTGATTGCATTGTTAAAGTCATTAGGCTTTGTGTGAATGTATAATTGAATATCATCCGCATAAAGGTGATATTTACATTTGGTCAACATCTCAGATAAGTCGTTCATGTATAATGAAAGCAGAATTGGTGACAAAACTCCAACCTGTGCCAAACCCATCTCAGTGGTTTGCCACAAAGATGTATAGTTTCCCACTGATACATGCTGCTGACAACTGCTAAGATAGGACTTAACCCAGAATAAAGTGCTGTAAGAAAATTTCATCATCTTCAGTTTAGCAAGTAATATGTCTCTGTCTACACAGTCGAAGTCCAAGAGAACAGGTATAGTCATTAGTCCTTTATCCACTGCTAGTTGCATATCATTTGACACTTTCACTAATCAACAAGAATAATTAAAGAACCACCTAATTGATACTTTATTTTTTGCATTGGGCAAAATTAAATAAACATTATCACTCACAGAACATGTTTTGACCACTTAGTGGTCACCATCAGCAAATTTGCAAATATTTTTTCCATAACCTAAAGATTAATGATTGTGCTTATTGTCCAATATTTTTCATCTAAGTTTCCTTATACAGCTGATGGTGACCACTAAGTGGTCAAAACATGTTCTGTGAGTGATAATGTTGATTTAATTTTGCCCAATGCAAAAAATAAAGTATCGATTAGGTGGTTCTTTAATTATTCTTGTTGATTATACTCATCGATACGGTCATGAAGTGGACTACTTGCAATACTTTCACTAATGTCATGCTAGTACTGTAGTTTGGTCTAAATCCTGATTGATATTTATAAAACCGGACGAGTTGGCTGTGCGGTTAGGGGGGTTCGAACCCCACTGTCGGCAGCCCTGAAGATGGTTTTCCATGGTTTCCCATTTTCACACCAGGTAAATGCTGGGGCTGTACCTTAATTAAGGCCATGGCCGCTTCCTTCCCATTCCTAGGCCTTTCCTGTCCCATCGTCGCCATAAGACCTATCTGTGTCGCTGTGTTGGTACAACGTAAAGCGAATAGCAAAAAAAAAATATATATATTTATCAAGTAAGTTGTAAAATTATAAGATATCCAGTCATTCACTTATGTACTATTTTTTCTAATATTTTTCCTAATATAGGAAGGATATTAACAGGACAGTCTTTGGGACTGCTGGGGTTATTATTTTTAGGTAAGGGTCGGACGATGCCTAGTTTCACAGAATGTGGGAGGCAGAGGGACTGGTCTCCACCATCAACTGTCCTGAGAATGGTTAACCTTGGGTTTCCATTATCCTGCACTAAGGCAAATGCCAGGACATATCATTTCATGGGCCACAGCCACCATCCTCTAATTTTCTCCACACCTCAAATCATTGCTTCACATCTCCTTGCCCTGAGAAAAAGTATAACCCTTTAGGAGGCCTGACATACTCCTTCAGGGTACGGAGTACAGAATGAAATCAATGTAGTAGTAGTACCGTAGTAGTAGTAGTAGTAGTAGTAGTAGTAGTAGTAGTAGTAGTAGTAATAGTAGTAAAAATAAAGGAACCTGGAATATGGAGATATGCAAGAAAGCTTCTTATTCATCAAATATTACTGTGAATGAAGAGCATTAGTTTGATGACCTTTCATATAAGAAAAATTATTTGTGGAAGCAAACTTGAAGAGTGAAATGAGTTGAAAGATCAAAGAGTCAGTGATAAATGGTGCAGAGTATTATTTTCATTTTAAAAAGCAAGATACAATTATTGAAAACCTGAAATTGCTGATAAGTTTATGTTTGGCACAATCAGGATCTAACTGTGCTGAGGAACATGTATTTTTATTAATGGACAGATGAAAAAAATCTATATACATGCTTAAATTTCAGATAGTGAAATTTTAACAATTGTAAAATCTCATTTTTAAGGGTTGTCTTGAGTTCCATGACCAAATACTGAACGAAAAATGTTTTTGAATATCTTAACTAGATACTCCCATGAATTTAGAATTTGAGCTTTTCTGTGCTTTTAGAAATTGTATAAATTGCATTCTCCTTCTTAGTAGGCCTATAGCCTACATGTGATTGTAATTTATATGTGGTGGATTTATTGCCAATATTCCTATTAATTTTGAACATGTTCTTCTTTTTCACAAAATTTCTTAGATTTCTGTATGAAAAATATTGACATGTTCTGTTTTATAAAATAAAAACATTATGGGAATCATATCATGGCCCCTAGATCTCATAAATGTGTATTTATTGACTCATTTTCTGATTATTAATTATAATTACAAAATTATGAGCAACTGCAAATAGACCTTGGCAATGTTGTGAGATCGATAGCAGGCATTGGTATGATGATAAACAGTGTTAAAAGTCAGATTACGAGTTTCACTAAGAGCAGAAAAGCATTTGGAATTGATAAGATTTCTGGGGATATACGAGATAATGAGTTGGAATATAGTAGATAAGATTTCTGGGGATATGCTAAAGACAATGGGTTGGGATATACCAGTAGTACCATATCTGAAGTACCTACTTATTTGATTACTGGTTGCATGAAGGAGCTATACCTAATGAACAGAGAGCTGCTACAGTAGCCCCTCTGTATAAAAGAAAGTGTGATAAACATAAAGCCAAAAATTATGGGCCAGTCAGTTTGACATATGTTGCATAGTAAGCTTTGGGAAAGCGTTCTTTCTGATACGATTAAACATGTTTGCAAAATTAATTACTGGTTCGATGGATGGCAGTTTCGGTTTAGGAAAGGTTATTCCAATGAAGCTTAATTTGTAGGATTCCAGCAAGATATAGCAGATATCTTAGATTCAGGAGGTCAAATGGCTTGCTTGATAGATTGATTGAATGATAGATCAATCAGTATTTATTTAGTTGTTTTAGCATTTGGAAGTAAACATTAATACTCAAATTTCATAAGTTTCAGTTCAAAGCTTTTTAGTGAACAAGAATGAGCAGGCTGGCAATCAAAATTCTCTTGCATTCAATAACCTGTGTTTGATGACTGTCATAATGAGGTACATCTTGGAGTCTATACAGATGTATCTTATTTTTGATATGTTTTTGTCCAGTAACATTCCGTATTTGATTTGTTAACAGCAAAGTTCTTCTTTTCATTTTCAAGTATTTTCCACTTAGAGATTCCACAATTTCTTGATACAGCTTGTAGGTACTGAATTATCTTTCTTTCAAGAACTGCTTATCAAAAAAAAAAAAAAAATCCAGAAATATTATCCAAAATTATTTTGTATAAGGCATACTTTTATAATTACTTTTTATACTTTGCCGGCCCCATGGTGTAAGGGTAGCATGCCTGCCTCTTACCCAGAGGCCCCGGGTTCGATTTCCATCCAGATCAGGGACTTTTACCTGGATCTGACGGCTTGTTCGAGGTCCACTCTGACTACGTGATTACAATTGAAGAGCTGGCGGTGAGATAGCGGCCCCAGCCTTGAAAGCCAACAATAACGGCCGAGAGCATTCGTTGTGCTGACCACACGACATGTCGTAATCTCCAGGCCTTCGGGCTGAGCAGCAGTCGTTTAATAGACCATGGCCCTTCAGGGCTGTTGCTCCACGTGGTTGGGTTTGTTTGGTTTCATAATTTTATAGGTGAAAATTCTTTTTGCAACAATAATATTATGCAAAATCATGATAAATGCTTGAATTTTTGTATCGTCACTTTTCATGACTGGGAAACCACACATTTTACACTTTATATATTGACTGGGTCAGGGATGTTTATGAATGAACCACATATAGGCTATTATTACAATGGGGTCACCACTCCCAAGGTGATATTAATGACTGATAAATGCTATGAAATGATAATGGAGAGTGTTGCTGGAATGAAAGATGACAGGGAAAACCGGAGTACCCGGAGAAAAACCTGTCCCGCCTCCGCTTTGTCCAACACAAATCTCACATGGAGCGACCGGGATTTGATCCATGGTATCCAGCGGTGAGAGGCTGATGTGCTGCCGTCTGAGCCATGGAGGCACTTAAAATATAACTTTTTTTTTTTAATTTCTGGAAATTTAAACTGAATAGTTTATGCACCGTGGAACTGCCTGCAAATGCAATTGGCTGTTAAGCTCAAATACAAAGTTTGTCCGAGCAGCCTTGCAATATATTTAGGGCCCTAGCAAGATTGTAGGTGTGGAAAGATATTTCAGTAAACACAATTTCATTCTAAGTGATAGGAAAACACCACGGATGGAACAAAACATTCAGGTACATTCTACAATTTCTCTCAACAGTGTCCCCGATTTATGAACATGACTTTAGTTAATGTCATATATTTTATTTTATTTATACTATTGTAATTTTGCATCAATTTACTGAACCCTTGAACTTACCATTCCATCGTTGGTCGGCCACGGCTGCTACAGTAGAACAATATAGAACTCTTAAATCATGGGTCGTTGCGGGAATAAAAACGGTCACGATCTTAACCAAACGATGGCATTCAGAAGAGAGCCTAACTACTTGAAATGAGGAGCAAATATGTGCTAACTAACTTTTATTAAAATCGAAATGACACGACAACATTGTTATTTTAATATAAATCCTTGAGAGAAAAAAATTATAAATTATTTATTATTGAATGTTTCAAACGCAGTCACATTGCATAGCGTTGATTTATTTCTCACAATATTGAAGAGTTGCTTCGGTGAAATTAGTACATTAGTGGACAGCGAAACTGAAAAACTGAAAAAGGAAAGACCTGAAAACCGGGCACCTATTACTCCAAACGAGAACTGAGAATTAATCCACACGATCCGTGGAAAATCTGACTTTCAACAAGTAGAACGCCTGATTTCCTCTCAATTAAGGTTATCCATCAGTCGAATACCCTTTACGGATACGGAACACCCGCCGAATGGACCCTTAATCGAACCAAATTGACTATCAGTTGCTTTGGATAGGTTGCGAAATATTGTGGGAAAGCATGGTGTTCACTACAAGTTAACAGCATCATTCACAATTGAAATAAAATTCCACCATGTATTTGTCATTCATGACACCCTTAAGTGATAAGGTAATCCCGATGCTAAATGTGCACAAATACAGTAGAGACAATACACGACACGGATTTCGCCTTGCTAAAATGGGAGACAATTCGACAGTGGCGCTCCTAGTGACTTGACCTGAACAAATCGCGCTAAATTCAAATATCAATGGAAATGTATATACGGAAATGGATAAATAAATTACGTCTAGAAAGACAGTGGTATTGAGATATTAACTTCGAAGTTGCTAAAGCAATTCTGGATAAATGAATGAAGAATTATTTAAAAGGTTATTATTCAAAGACTGAAATTAGACACATAAACAAGGTGTGAAATGGACTGCTGTGAAATGGCTTGATCTTTCATTTATGCATTACTTTTTTAGCTTTAGCAGACCTGCCTGAAATCTTACGGTTGGATTTGTCTTTTTCCTCATTTAAAAACAATGTATCATCACATTAAGACATTTGTCAATAAAAATATCGGCACATTCCTTACACATATGATGCAATGAATTAACATTTAATAGCTGGACAATTTTCCTCTTAACATGAAGCCTATTAACAGAAAGAAAATCTATAAAATCCCGGCTTTAATCTGAGAAGAGGGATAAAAGAAAGAAAAGTTTGAAAATGTTGTCGATAGTGATGCTTTGAGGAATATTTACGTACAATTAGAGTAAAAATGTAACATACCCTTGGCTGTATAGTCGAGGATTTTTAAAGTCGCTGGCCTGGAAATGATCTGAACAGATCTTATAATTCTTATACAAGCGTAACGTCCCTTCTTTCTTGTACACCTTATCCAAATCGCTTCTGTGACATTTCAAAACCCACAGATCACACCTACAACAACACATCGGTATTGAAGGTTAACTGTTGCACTATACAATAAAATATGCGTATTATATTTTAAGCCCGTTAAAACATGGGTCGAGCAGGTCAGAAGATTATGAAGTACTATAAAAATCTCTGTCACTGGAAGAATATATATGCAAACACAATATTACTTACATGTTCTTGTCACGAGGGAACCTGAAGAACGAGTGCGCATTTTTCTCTACTTCGTAATTACTGCAGCCAAACACAGCACATACCTTTCCCCTCATGTTGAGAGGAGATATCAAGGAATGACACACGCTACTATTTAATTATGTCAACTCACTGAAAACGCATAAATAACACCAAAAACTTCACACAAAAATACACGTGCTCTTACGACAGAATCAGTACCGTTCAGGTCTATCCGCTAGAGTGAGCTCCAATAGCTGTCCCTCGATATCTCGCTCAGTGTCGCGTATTGTCTCTACTGTATTTGATGTGCATCACCCAAACAGCTGTTCGGAAGGAACCAACAACAACATGATCCGCGAGGATCTTACGTTACATCGTTCTAAAGGAACAAAACTGCGAAATGCAGGAAACACTTATTCATCACGCATTTAGAAGAAATGCCAAACACTGAAGTTAATTAAAAAGTGGTAAATCACTTGGAAAGTATTATTACCAAACCGATTTTCAGGTTAGAAATGGTTATGTTACGCTTAATGAAATTACCAGTCCACATTGAAAAATATTACAACTTTAAGGATTTCTTTCCTTAAAAAAAAAACAATGACTACCTTTACAGATCCGTCTACTTATTGTCTGTCCCAACACACTACCTATAAAATGATTACTTAATCGAATTCAACTACGAATAAAATGAAAGTACGACAAAGATTGAAAATAAAATAATATTACTGGCTGACGAATCGAAACCGCATTCGCAACTCAAGTCTCACGCTAATACACTGAGTGTCAATATGCAGACTATCAAAATGAAACGGACGTCAGAACGACAAAACAATTAAGTCCGTAAAATAAAATAACATATCGAAGTCATTAAAACTCAACACGCATGGAGAATTACAGTAAAAATATTTAATCTCCATCAGGTCGATATCCAATATTTGGGCAACCCTCATTCACCGATAGCGGCCCCGTTATCTCAAGGAACACCCTTCAGCTGTTGGAGCTACGCACTAGTTGGCCTCATTATTGTCGATCTAACCCTCTTCATATTCCATATTTTACTGTAGAGGCTACCTTCGCCCAAGTCACTTCGCAAAACAAAAGAAACATCTAATCTGAGACTTGAGTATGTACAGCTGACATCCCAGACCTATCGTCGGGCTCACTTAAAATCTGTACATCCTAACACTAATCTCTATGTACACGATACCTTCCAAATTCTATCATCGGGCGTGAACTAGGACATCTCATCATCAGTAACCCCAATGAAGTTTTTAGGGAAGCAATGATAACTCCCAACACACGTCTACCATTTATTGGATGTATTCAAAATAATAATCATCACTACCGCATTTAGAAACTCTCAAATCGCCTACCGTCAATTCCAAATATTTATATCAATGGCATATCCAGTGAAACGAAATTCAATACAACACCAACCATGTATTCAAAATGCTCTTTTATCCTTGAGGTCGCATTATCTTAATATTCATACAGGCTTTACGTAACTAGTCACTTGACTTTTACTACCAAGATTTTTAACCTTTTACTAGAGTCGTTTTCACTTGAGATCTTACTAGAAATCTACGATGCCTCACACAGTAGTCATCTCAAATTTCGGATTGGTAGCGGAATACTCTACAGCCTGTCACAATACAGTCTGTTTCACAAATCCCATCTCTGCAAACATAGCCTGTCTCAAACTCATTCTCCTCGCCTTATCCCAGCGGTATCACTTAAAATCCAGGCTTCATTTCATCTTCAATATTCCTATCCCTCTCATCTCCACATATATAAATTCTTCCCTCTCAACCCATTTTTCTTATATTTCCAAGACCCCTTTCATTTTTCAATACTCTAGTGAAAACAACAACCATTATGAAATACACCTCTTTATTTTACTATTACTATGACTTTCGGACCTCGAGAATCCAAGAACACACCGCGACTTTCCGTATCATTGATATACACGATGTCCCAAAATTTTTATACTTCCCATGAATAAATATAACCCTATCGAATTTCACTGAAATATTCTAAGTGCCTGTGATCCTTGTAAAATATACAGGTTATATGCACTTTTAACATAGACAAATTTCTTTATCCCACGGTAGACATTATTATTATTATTATTATTATTATTATTATTATTATTATTATTATTATTATTATTATTATTATTATCGACAAACATTTCTGAATTCAACTGATATTTGAAATTAAGATATTCGCTACGACTATTTTACAATTATAGCTTTCCTAAATTTACTCGCTTTGGACAATATCTCATAGAACATTAACACCAGATTTAAACGTCGCATTTTTACGGTTTCTTGACGTGAAATTTACAAACTAAAATTTTCACACGCTGACCAAAATTGTAACACTTTCGCCTGACAATTACAAATATCAACCCGACAATCATCTTGAAAAATTGTTGGGACAGAACAAACAAAATCTAACTACAACATAATACAAATATAGACAGACCTACAAAATGGCGCCATCCTCAATATTCTGTCTACATTGTCGCCAGATGACCTCGTGCCTTTAGCCGTACATTTGCACAAATAACATCATCATTTCCAACATATCACTCTTACAAACACTGCCTTTTTCACACGATATAAAATTATAACACAAATCACGCACTTTCCTCGTTATAATGTGTACCACGAACCTCCCTCGTTCTGCAGTCAACTGCTCCTGTCTGCTTTCGTCACCCACAAACACACCAGGTGTTCAACAGATAACGAAATCAAAACTACTCTGACTAGCTTCCCAATTCTCTTACCACTTTCAAACGCACATAAGGTGATACAGTAACATTTGCTGTGTACTTTAACAGACGCCTATACTTTCACAATTTGTCGGCAATAGTTCAGAAATTTTCTGACACCTTCCCTTTCTAACCGACTGGGTGGACCTCAGCCATGAACATGTACTAAGTCGTTTGTAGATCAATCTGGTACAATTTTCTGCTGACGACGGGCGTAAGCTACCGCCGCTTCAAAAACCAGATCGACACTGAAAAATATGCAATGGGGGGTTCCTCTTATAGTCTATAGGAGGGACGCTACACACACTACTAAGCTTGATTGCGTAATCTGCTAATTTCGCGTCCAATATACCGATTTTTATGAGACTTGTCCCAGAATTCCGGACAGACTTGTAATTATTTTAGATGTTAATCTCATAATTTTACCACACTCACAACAGGTGAAATAAATTATTTCTGCCCGGACGTTTCGCGTGTTTTCTTTATCCCTTGACCTTGGCACGTGGAGCTAGTTCACTGATCTGACGCTGACTTGTACTTAGGCTTAACTGCATTTATAATTTACCCTGGGGGATCTGTCTTCATGTAGGGTTTAAGAATAATTTAGATGATTTATTTCTTTATTTACTGTATTGCCAAAATCCCTCGTTACGCAGAATTCCGTGAATTTAAAGAATTATCGGGCACTCGAAGTCCACCGAGTTGTCACGGTATTTCACGAGCCTGCCGCGGGTGAGATCCTTCCCACGCGACATCGAGGCTCTTAGGAGCGCAACATGGCTGCCCTCAAAAAATAAAAGTAGCTTGTTGATTTGAAGTAAATATTGAAAAATAAAAAAATATTTTTCTCATCGTGGAATTATGGGTTCAATACTTTTGTTCTGTTTTTTATATAATGCTGTAGCCTATATCAATTTAAAACAAATGTAGAAGTTCAATATACTTTGTTCATTATCATCTTCTTCTCAACCTTAATGTTGGTGGGTAACATACATGTTTTCCAAGTGTTTCCTTTCTTTGGCCAGCAGCTTCAAGTGACAATCAGAGTGCTTGCTTTTAAAGACTCTTGGTCTTTGTCTGTTCCTTCCACCATCCATTTTCCCTTCAAACAGGGTCGTGCACCAGTCAGAATGAGAAAGCAAGTGGCAAACAAGATATTTCTTTTCCTGTTTAAGGTTTCAACCTAGGTGCATATCTCATTTGCACTTTTGAGAATATTCTCATTTGTAATTCTATCAGTCCAAGGCATTCTTAGCAGTCAATGCCAGCACCACATTTCAAATGCCCTGAGTTTAAATACATCTGCTGTTTGCAACGCTTGTGTTACTGACCTATAGCTTACAGCACTCCATACAAAACTTTCCACAAGGTGCTTTTGTAATCCATGCTGATGGTCTTAGATGTTCGTAGACACTTCCTTGCTGAGGAAGCTTCCTCTGCCTGTGCAAATCCAGCATTTACTTCTCTTGTATATTTTCCATCAGAAATGGTCAGACTTCATTATTCATTATCTGTTTAACTTCTAGGGTTGGTTTTTCCCCAGACTCAGTGAGGGATCCCACCTCTACTGCCTCAAGGGCAGTGTTCTGGAGTGCGAGACATTGGGTCAGGGATACAATTGGGGTGGAGGGGAAACACACACACCAGTACCTCACCCAAGTGGCCTCATTCGCTGTGCTGATCAGGGACCTTGTGGAGCAATGGGAAGATTGGAAGGGAGAGTGAAGGAAGTGACCGTGGCCTTAAGTTGGGTATCATCCTGGCATTTGCCTGCAGGAGAAGTGGGAAACCACAAAAATTCACTTTGAGGATGGTTGAGGTAGCATCGAACCCTCCTCTATTTAGTTGACCTCCCGAGGCTGAGTGGACCCCATTCTAGTCCTCGTACCACTTTTCAAATTTTATGGCAGAGTTGGGAATCGATCCCGGGCCTCCAAGGGGGGGCAACTAATCACACTAACCACGACACCACAGAGGCTAATTCCTTTTAGGTTATAGACTAATTATGTAAGTTTGATTTGCTATGTTTTTCTTCAATTTGAGTTTGATCATGTAATAGTAGTAAATTGAAAATGAAAACCTACAACCTGTTTTCCAGTCATAGACCGGGTCAGGGATTGAATGAATGAAGCAGATATAGGCTATTAGTACGATTACTCATTTTTTACAAGTGGTCATGTGGTAACAATCGTAAGATTGATCGCACAACTCACATACACAGTTATTCCTGGGATCATGAAAATGCTTGTTCTTGCATACTTTGTGGTGGTACCTATGCTCAGCTATTGAAGAACTGTATATGTTCTTGAATTTCAGTTCATGAAAGATAATGTTCCATTATCTCATAGGGTTCAGTCTGCTTTCCACATCCTGCCCTTTAGTGGTTGTTTATTTATAAATTTTGTTTGATCTTAAAGATTAAAGGTTCTATATCTAATAATTTCCCAAGTTTTAATCCGGCTCGATGGCTAAATCGTTAGCGTGCTGGCCTTTGGTCATGAGAGTCCCAGGTTTGATTCCCGGCAGGGTCGGGAATTTTAACCATCATTAGTTAATTTCCCTGGTATGGAGGCTGGGTGTATGTGTTGTCTTCATCATCATTTCATCCTCATCACGACGCGCAGGTCGCCTTAGGGCGTCAAATCAAAAGACCTGCCACTGGCGAGCTGAATCCGTCCTGGGATCTCCCAGCATTAAAAGCCATACGCCATTTCCATTTTTCCCATGTTTTAAATTTTCTTGTGTTACCCACTTAGAGGTTACATATTTAAACTTCTAACAAACTAAGACAATGGGGTTCCTTTCTATTTAGGAGTAGGAGGTATGGTCTTTTCAGTCAATTGCTCACGTAGATACAGAATGCGAACCTTAACATCCACAACAAAACTGTAGTAGAGAGTGTCCCTTATCTCTTCAGCAACTTGGTAAGGCCTTGTCAGTCATAAGTCTTTCTCATGTGTGTTATACTCCTCCAAATTTCATTTAGAAGTGGTCCTTTAAAGAGGTCAGACACAGAAAATGCCTAGTTGGTGGTTCAAATAGAGGTACAAAATACATTATCCTAATAGGATTTTAACTTAGTTTCTTAGTCTTCACGAGGGGTGGTCTTCCAGACAGGTTTCACATGCTTGGCTGCAAGAGTAGTAGGCAAAAACTAGCCATTCTGCCACAAGTAAAATCAGGAGGCCTGATCATTAATTTGCTGATTTAGCTACATGTACAGATTAGGTCCCAAATATTCAGGTTTGCATAACATTCAGATGTTAGGTGTATAAAAGTAGAGATGTATGTAAATCTGTACATGGCATTTGACATTACCGAGCAAATTGTCTGTGTGTGAGCTCGCATTCCGGAGATAGTGGGCTTGAATCCCACTGTTGGCAGCCCTAAAGGTGGTTTTCTAGGGTTTCCCATTTTCTCACCAGACAAATACTGGGCTGTACCTTAACACAGCTCTGCTCACACAGTGAATTTTAACGCAAGTGCTCGCGCAGATTACACATATCATCCATTTTAATTCTGTTGTTCTATCTCAAGTATTAATATATATATTTTATAGGTTGTTTTACCTATTAAATAACAACCTTGTTTATTCAGAAAAGTGTATGTTTTATTTTTGAAACTTAGTATCAGATGCTACAAACAACTTGTTAAAGAATACGACAGAACTTACAAGAAATTTCCAAATGCTTACATCTCTTTGTGTACTCAACCACTTTCGTTCTCTGTTGCCTCCACTCTTGTTTCACATGAATAATGGAGGTAGACTGCATCTGTGTGATCAGGGCAAATCCATTTGGTTTTCCAGGAGGTCTTGTTGCAACTTTTTATGCACATGTAGCAGCGTTCTTACCCTCCGACTTATGGATGGTTAGCAGGTCTCTCATCATTTTCAATTCCCACAAATAACTTGCAACTCCTTTTCAGTTCCTTCGGAATCATTTCTTGTTGCATCCTTCAGAAAATATGGGGTTTGATGAGACCCATTGGCAGGCCATACAGTGATTTTCTTCTCAGAAAATTAGGAAAATCATGTTCTGTTTTATAAACTGATGCAGTCAGTTGTGTATCAAAGCACAGGAACTCTCCAGGCTTGAAAAACTTTTGGCAGTTCCTCACAAACATGTCAGATCTCTCTCTGATTGGTGCAAACTTGTCTACTACCCTCCGTTCTTCCTTACTGTTTATGTCATAAACATGTATGCATTTCATAACCTCTTTGTTGGTGTAGCTGGGTAGGAAGGTCATGTCTTATAGAGAAGATCAGATTGAATGCTGCATACTATGATCACTCTGGAAAACATTGTGAAGTTATAGGTGAGTTAAACACTAAAATTTTAACACTATTGCCCACATGGATGATTATTGTCATACACTTGCATGGGAGATGTCATGATAATAGAAGTATCTTGAGAAATTAACTTTAAACTTCAGAGACTTTTTAGCAATTGTTTATTGAGGATTACCGGTATATAAAATACTCAAACTAAATTTTTAAAATGTATACAATTCTAAGTGAATTCTTAGAGAAGTGTACCCCTGGATAACAATAGTCATAGCATCAATTAAGGCCACAGCCACTTCCTTCCCACTCCTAGCCCTTTCCTATCCCATTGCCGCTATAAAGCTGATCTGTGTTGGTGCGACGTAGAGCAACTTAAAAAAAAAAAAGCATTTGGCATTCTGCCACTGTCATGCTTGAAGCAAAATTACAGCACAATCTATGCTGTGACAGTGATCCTGAGGATATTTTATTTTTGTATTGATTAAAAAAAGAAACCTTTAAAGCATTGCTTCATGTAAAGAAACAGAGTACAACTGACAGATTTCTTACTGGCAAACAACAATGTGTAGGCTACTTTCTTTCCCAAAAGTACAGTGTGCAATGTTATAGTGATTCCATTGGTTTTCAAATTTTGTATGTGTTAGGTCTATTGAGTTACACATTATCTCCGTTTAACTTCCAGGTTTGGTTTTCCCCCCTGGACTCAGCGAAGGATCCCACCTCTACCGCCTCAAAGGCAGTGTCCTGGAGCGTGAGATGTTTGGTTGGGGATACAACTGGAGAGGAGGACCAGTACCTCTCCCAGGCTGACTCACCTGCTAAGTCGAACAGGGGCCTTGTGGGGAGATGAGTAGATTGGAAGGGATATACAAGGAAGAGGGAAGGAGGGGGCCATGGCCTTAAATTAGGTACCATTATGAAATTTGTCTGAAGAGGAAGTGGGAAACCATGGAAAACCAATTCGAGGATGGTTGATGTGGGAATCAAACTCCCCTCCACTCCGTTGATCTCCTGAGGCTGAGTGGACCCCGTTCCAGTCCTCGCACCACTTTTCAAACTTCGTGGCAGAGCCAGGAATTGAATCTAGGCCTCCAGGGGTGGCAGATATTCACACAAACCTCTACACCGTAGAGTCTGACAGGCCTATTAACTTATTACACTGAATATTACTGGTATGTATAGTTGCTCAAGAAAGGAAAAAGAATGAGCTCATGGTATTATATGTTCCTCGTATTTAATCCAATTAATGGGAGGGTGAAAAGGGGGTGAATTTTTAAAATGAGTGAATCTATATCTCCAAACTTTTAAAGTTTGAAGATGTAAAAATTGGTATTTAGAATCTTCATTAAACATAAAGAAACACGTATTTTTTTGTTTTCGGAAAATCGCAATAGGAGGGGTGAAAAGGGGTGAAAAAAGGGTTGAATGCCTTTGATGAGGCTACATATATTTCAGAAACTGAAGATATTACAGACCTGAAAATTGGTGTTTGGGATCTCCTTTAAAAGTAAAGAAACACGTATCTTTTTGTTTTTGGAAAATCCAATTAATGGGGGGTGCAAAGGGGGTGATTTTTTAAAATGAGTGTATCTTTATCTCAAAACTGTTACAGTTTATAGATGTAAAAATTGGTATTTAGAATCTCCTTTAAAAATAAAGAAACACGTATTCTTTTGTTTTTGGAAAATCCCAATAGGAAGGGTGTAAAAGGGTGAATAATGGGTTGAATGCCTTTAATGAGGCTACTTATATTTCAGAACCTGAAGATATTACAGACCTGAAAATTGGTATTTGGGATCTACTTTAAATGTAAAGAAACACGTATTTTTTCGTTTTTGGAAAATCCAAATATTGAGGGGTGAAAAGGGGGGTGAATTTTTTAAAATGAATGTGTCTACATCTTAAAACTTTAAAATTTACAGATGTAAAAATTGGTAGTTAGAATCTCCTCTAAAAATAAAGGAACACGTATTTTTTTGTTTCCTGTAAATCCCAATAGGAGGGGTGTAAAAGGGTAAAAAATTGGTTGAATGCCTTTAATGAGGATACATATATCTCAGAAACGGAAGATATTACAGAACTGAAAATTTGTATATGGGATCTCCTTTAAAAATAAAGAAACACGTATTTTTTTAGTTTTTGGAAAATCTTATTAATGGCGGTTAAACAGAAGTGACAAATTGGGGTGAATTTTTTGAAAGATGATCTTGGAAACGTAAAGTGTTACAGACGTAAAAAGTGGGTGTTTGGAATCTCCTGCAAATGTAAAGAAACATAGGTGATTTGTTTTTGGAAACTCCACTTAAGGGGAACCCAAAAGGTGTGAAATTTTAAAATGAGAATTTTTACAGTATATCTAAAAAAAAATTAACATGTTACAGAAGTGAAAACTGGCATTTTTATCTCTATTAAACATAAAGAAACGTGTATTTTTAATTTTCGGAAATACCACTTGGGTGGAGGGGGGGGGTGAAAGTGACTGAAAATGGTGTTGAATTCTTTTAATTAGGCTACTGATATCTTAAAAATGAAGATGTTACAGACGTGAAATTTGATATTTGCAATCTGCTTTAAAAATAAAGAAACACGTATTCTCGGAAAATCCAATGAAGCGGGGGGAGGGATGTGAAAGAATTGAAAAATTAATTGACTTTAATTGTATGAGAATATATACATCTAATAAAAACTAAAGTTGTTACAGACGTGAAAATTCGTATTTGGATCTCCTTTAAAAACAAAGAAAAACGCGTTTTGGGGGGGGGGGGGAAATCTTGGGGGGCGGGAGTGTAAAGGAGTTGAATTCCTTTCATGAGGACACATAAATCTAAAAGTGAAGAAGTTAGAGCCGTGATAATTGGTATTTAGAAGATCCTTCACTATTAAAGAAACAAGTATTTTTTGCGGGAAGATTCACTTAGGGGGGGAGGGGGAGTAGTTTGAAATTAAGTGACAAAAGTAAATTATATTTATGGGGATACTTATATCTCAAAACTGAAGGTAATAGACGTGAACATTGGTGTTTGAAATCTTCTTTAAACATAAAAAAACAAGCCTTCTTTTAATTTTTTTTTTTTTTGGCGGGGGGTGCCGGTAAATAAACTTAACGGCGGTGGGGTGTAGAAGGTGAGACCAATTGATTTTACTGTTCTTAATGTACTTATAAGGATCCTCCGTTGCTCAGGCGGCAGCGCGCCGGCCTCTCACAGCTGGGTTCCGTGGTTCAAATCCCGGTCACTCCATGTGACATTCGTGCTGGACAAAACGGAGGCGGGACAGGTTTTTCTCCGGATACTCCGGTTTTTCCTGTCATCATTCATCCCAGCAACACATAATAGTAATAATAATAAGAAGAATAAGAATATCATTAATAATAATAATAATAATAATAATGTTCCGGACCGTCGTCAAATATGCGGACCGCGCTGGAAACGGCTCCTGGACGGGTAATGACTAAGAATGCAGTCCGGCCGCGGGTTCAGTGCCGCCAAGGCACCCAATATGACACCACGCCGGATCTCCTGAGGGATTTTATCCAGATTAAAAATGATTATAGGAAAATACGGTATGGCAAAGATTTACGGACCCAACTGACCGGGAAGAATACCTGAGCCTAGCCTGGGAAGTACGAAATCGATTGCTGGAAAGGAAGATTGAAAAATGGGAGGAAACGTGCCGTAATCTAATAGAAAACGAGTCAGATCGGGAATTTTGGTGGATTCTCGCTGAAAACGTGTCAGATCGCGAATTTCGGCGGATTATATATCTAAAACAATAAGCATTCAATTATAAATTTCAGTATAATACCGTAGCGAAGCACGGGTACCTTGCTAGTCTATATATATATAAAATAGCTTGTCCTGACTGACTGACTGATTCATCATCGCCGAGCCAAAACTGTTGGACATAAAGAAATGAAATTTTGCGGATATATTCATATTAAGATGTAGGTGCTCGCTAAGAGAGGATTTTTGGATATTCCGTCGCTAAGGGGGTGAAAAGGGGGGTAAAATTTTAAAATGACTGTATTTATATCTTAAAACTTTAAAAGTTTAGAGATGTGAAAATTGGTATTTAGAATCTTCTTTAAAAATAAGGAAATACATATTTTTTTGTTTTCAGACAATCCTAATAGGAGGGGTGAAAAAGGGTAAAAAAGGGGTTGAATGCCTAATCAGGATACCGGTGCTTATATCTCAGAAACTGAAGACATTACAGACCTGAAAATTGGTACATTTGATCTCTTTTAAAAATAAAGAAACACGTATTTTTTTGTTTTTGGAAAATCCAATCAATGGGGGGGGGGAAGGGGTGATTTTTTAAAATGAGTGTATCTATATCTCAAAACTTTTAAAGTGTATGGGTATAAAAATTGGTATTTAGAATCTCCTTTAAAAATAAAGAAACACGTATTCTTTTGTTTTCGGAAAATCCCAATAGGAAGGGTGTAAAAGGGTGAATAATGGGTTGAATGCCTTTAATGAGGCTACTTATATTTCAGAACCTGAAGATATTACAGACCTGAAAATTGGCATTTGGGATCTACTTTAAAAGTAAAGAAACACACGTATTTTTTCGTTTTTGGAAAATTCAAATATTGGAGGGTGAAAAGGGGGGTGAGAATTTTTTTAAATGAATGTGTCTACATCTTAAAACTTTAAAATTTACAGATGTAAAAATTGGTAGTTAGAATCTCCTCTAAAAATAAAGGAACACGTAATTTTTTGTTTCCTGTAAATCCCAATAGGAGGGGTGTAAAAGGGTGAAAAATGGAAAAGTGGGTTGAATGCCCTTAATGAGGATACTTATATTTCAGAACCTGAAGATATTACAGAACTGAAAATTTGTATATGGGACCTCCTTTAAAAATAAAGAAACATTTATTTTTTAGTTTTTGGAAAATCCAATTAATGGCGGTTAAACAGGAGCGACAAATTGGGGTGAATTTTTTGGAAGGCTATATCTACAGAATATCTTGGAAACGTAAAATGTTACAGACATAAAAAGTGGGTGTTTGGAATCTCCTGTAAATGTAAAGAAACATAGGTGATTTGTTTTTGGAAACCCCACTTAAGGGGAACTCAAAAAGGGTGAAATTTTAAAATGAGAATTTTTACAGTATATCTAAAAAAACTTAACATGTTACAGAAGTGAAAAATGGTATTTTTTATCTCTATTAAACATAACGAATCGTGTATTTTTAGTTTTCGGAAATACCACTTGGGTGGTGGGGGGTGGGTAAAAGTGACTGAAAATGATGTTGAATTCTTTTAATTAGGCTACTGATATCTCAAAAATGAAGATGTTACAGACGTGAAATTTGATATTTGCAATCTGCATTAAAAGTAAAGAAAGACGTATTCTCGGAAAATCCAATGAAGGGGGGGGGGGGTGTAAAAGAATTGAAAATTTAATTGACTTAATTGTATGAGAATGCATACACCTAATAAAAACTAAAGTTGTTACAGACGTGAAAATTCGTATTTAGATCTCCTTTAAAAACAAAGAAAAACGCGTTTTGGTGGGGAAACCATCTTGGAGGGTGGGAGTGTAAATGAGTTGAATTCCTTTCATGGGGACACATAAATCAAAAACTGAAGAAGTTAGAGTCATGATAATTGGTATTTAGAAGATCTTTTACTATTAAAGAAACAAGTATTTTTTGCGGGAAAATTCACTTAGGGGGGGGGGGAGAGTAGTGTGAAATGAAGTGAAAAAAGTAAATTATTTTTATGGGGATACTTATATCTCAAAACTGAAGGCAATAGACGTGAACATTGGTGTTTGGAATCTCCTTTAAACCTAAAGAATCAAGCCTTCTTTTAATTTTTTTTTGGGGGGGGGCGGGGATGGCGGTAAATAAACTTAACGGCGGTGGGGTATAGAAGGAGGTGAGACCAATTGATTTTACTGTTCTTAATGTACTTATAAGTATCCTCCGTTGCTCAGGCGGCAGCGCGCCGGCCTCTCACAGCTGGGTTCCGTGGTTCAAATCCCCGTCACTCTATGTGACATTCGTGCTGGAAAAAACGGAGGCGGGACGGGTTTTTCTCCCGATACTCCGGTTTTCCCTGTCATCAGCCATTCCAGCAACACATAATAGTAATAATAATAATAATAATAATAATAATAATACTAATAATAATGTTCCGGACCGTCGTCAAATGTGCGGACCGCGCTGGAAACGGCTTCTGGACGGGTAATGACTAAGAATGCAGTACGGCCGCGGGTTCAGTGCCGCCAAAACACCCAATATGACACCAAGCCGGATCTCCTGAAGGATTTTATATATATTAAAATGATTATAGGAAAAGATGGCAAAGATTTACGGACCCAACTGACCGGGAGGAATACCTGAGCCTAGCCCGGGAAGTACGAAATCGATTGCTGGAAAGGAAGATTGAAAAATGGGAGGAAACGTGCCGGAATCTAATAGAAAACGAGTCAGATCGGGAATTTTGGTGGATTCTCGCAGAAAACGAGTCAGATCGCGAATTTCGGCGGATTATATATCTAAAACAATAAGCATTAAATTATAAATTTCAGTAAAATACCGTAGCGAAGCACGGGTATCTTGCTAGTCTATATATATAAAATAACTTGTCCTGACTGACTGACTGACTGACTGACTGATTCATCATCGCCGAGCCAAAACTACTGGACATAAAGAAATGAAATTTTGAGGATAAATTCACATTATGATGTAGGTGCTCGCTAAGAGAGGATTTTTGGATATTCCTTCGGTAAGGGGGTGAAAAGGGGGGGTGAAATTTTAAAATGAGTGTATCTATATCTCAAAACTTTAAACGTTTATGGATGTGAAAATTGGTATTTAGAATCTTCTTTAAAAATAAGGAAACACGTATTTTTTTGTTTTCAGAAAATCCCAATAGGAGGGGTGAAAAAGGGTGAAAATGGGGAAAAATGGGTTGAATACCTTTAATCAGGATATCGGTACTTATATATCAGAAACTGAAGATATTACAGACCTCAAAATTGGTACTTTTGATCTCTTTTAAAAATAAAGATACACCAATTTTTTTGTTTTTGGAAAATCCAATTAATGGGAGGGTAAAAAGGGGGTGAATTTTTAAAATGAGTGAATATATATCTCCAAACTTTTAAAGTTTGCTGATGTAAAAATTGGTATTTAGAATCTTCATTAAAAATAAAGAAACACGTATTTTTTTGTTTTCGGAAAATCGCAATAGGAGGAGTGAAAAGGGGGTGAAAATGGGTTGAATGCCTTTAATGAGGCTACTTATATCTCAGAAACTGAAGATATTACAGACCTGAAAATTGGTGTTTGGGATCTCCGTTAAAAATAAAGAAGCACTAATTTTTTTGTTTCTGGAAAACCCAATTAAGGGGTGGTGGAAAGGGGGGTAATATTTTAAAATGAGTGTATCTATATCTCAAAACTTTTAAAGGTTATAGATGTAAAAATTGGTATATAGAATCTTCATTAAAAATAAAGAAACACGAATTTTTTTGTTTTCGGAAAATCGCAATAGGAGGAGTGAAAAGGGGTGAAAAATGGGTTGAATGCCTTTAATGAGGCTACTTATATTTCAGAACCTGAAGATATTACAGACCTGAAAATTGGTGTTTGGGATCTCCTTTAAAAATAAAGAAACACGTATTTTTTGTTTGTGGAAAATCCAATTAATGGGGGGGGGTGAAAAGGGGATGATTTTTTTAAATTAGTGTATCTTTATCTCAAAACTTTTAAAGTTTATAGATGTAAAAATTGGTATTTAGAATCTCCTTTAAAAATAAAGAAACATGTATTCTTTAGTTTTCGGAAAATCCCAATAGGAAGGGTGTAAAAGGGTGAAAAATGGGTTGAATGCCTTTAATGAGGCTACTTATATTTCAGAACCTGAAGATACTACAGACCTGAAAATTGGTATTTTGGATCTACTTTAAAAGTAAAGAAACACGTATTTTTTCGTTTTTGGAAAATCCAAATATTGGGGGGTGAAAAGGTGGGGTGAATTTTTTAAAATGAGTGCGTCTACACCTTAAAACTTTAAAATTTACAGATGTAAAAACTGGTAGTTAGAATCTCCTCTAAAAATAAAGGAACACGTATTTGTTGTTTCCTGTAAATCCTAATAGGACGGGTGTAAAAGGGGTGAAAAATGGGTTGAATGCCTTTAACGGGGATACATATATCTCAGAAACGAAAGATATAACAGAACTGAAAATTTGTATATGGGATCTCCTTTAAAAATAAAGAAACACGTAATTCTTAGTTTTTGGGAAATCCAATTAATGGCGGTTAAACAGGAGTGACAAATTGGGGTGAATTTTTTGAAAGACTATATCTACAGAATATCCTGGAAACGTAAAAATGTTACAGACGTAAAAAGTGGGTGTTTGGAATCTCCTGTAAATGTAAAGAAACAGAGGTGATTTGTTTTTGGAAACTCCACTTAAGGGGAACTCAAAAGGGGTGAAATTTTAAAATGAGAATTTTTACAGTATATCTAAAAAAAACTTAACATGTTACAGAAGTGAAGGTATTTTTTATCTCTATTAAACATAAAGAAACGTGTGTTTTTAATTTTCGGAAATACCACTTGGGTGGAGGGGGGTGGTAAAAGTGACTGAAAATGGTGTTGAATTCTTTTAATTAGGCTACTGATATCACAAAAATGAAGACGTTACAGACGTGAAATTTGATATTTGCAATCTGCTTTAAAAGTAAAGAAACACGTATTCTCGGAAAATCCAATGAAGGTTGGGGGGGGGGAGGAGGTAAAAGAATTGAAAAATTAATTGACTTAATTGTATGAGAATACTTATATCTATTAAAAACTAAAGTTGTTAGGGCCTACAGACATGAAAATTGGTATTTGGATCTCCTTTAAAAACAAAGAAAAACGCGTTTTGGGGGGCAAATCATCTTGGGGGCGGGAGTGAAAAGGAGATGAATTCCTTTCATGAGGACACATAAATCAAAAACTGAAGAAGTTACAGAGTTACAGTCGTGATAATTGGTATTTAGAAGATCCTTTACTATTAAAGAAACAAGTACTTTTTGCAGGAAATTTACTTAGGGGGGGGGGTGTAGTGTGAAAGTGGGAAAAAAGTGAATTATTTTAATCTCAAAACTGAAGGTAATAGACGTGAACATTAGTGTTTGGAATCTCCTTTAACATAAAGAAACACGCCATCTTTTAGTTCCTTTTTTTGGGGAGGGGGGTTAGCTATATAAACTTAATGGCGGTGGGGTGTAAAAGGAGGTGAGACCAATTGATTTTACTGTTCATAATGTATTTATAAGGAGCCTTCGTTGCTCAGGTGGCAGCGCGCCGGCCTCTCACAGCTGGGTTCCATGGTTCAAATCCCGGTCTCACCATGTGACATTCGTGCTGGACAAAACAGAGACGGGACTGGTTTTTCTCCGGATACTCCGGTTTTCCAATGAAGGGGGGGGGGGAAGAATTGAAAAATTAATTGGCTTAATTGTATGAGAATACATACATCTAATAAAAACTAAAGTTGTTACAGACGTGAACTTTCGTATTTGGATCCCCTTTAAAAACAAAGAAAAACGCGTTTTGGTGGGGAAACCATCTTGGAGGGCGAGAGTGTAAAGGAGTTGAATTCCTTTCATGAGGACACATAAATCAAAAACTGAAGAAGTTACAGAGTTACAGTCGTGATAATTGGTATTTAGAAGATCCTTTACTATTAAAGAAACAAGTACTTTTTGCAGGAAATTTACTTAGGGGGGGGGGGGGGTGTAGTGTGAAAGTGGGAAAAAAGTGAATTATTTTAATCTCAAAACTGAAGGTAATAGACGTGAACATTAGTGTTTGGAATCTCCTTTAACATAAAGAAACACGCCATCTTTTAGTTCTTTTTTTTGGGGGGGGGGGGGGGTTAGCTATATAAACTTAATGGCGGTGGGGTGTAAAAGGAGGTGAGACCAATTGATTTTACTGTTCATAATGTATTTATAAGGAGCCTTCGTTGCTCAGGTGGCAGCGCGCCGGCCTCTCACAGCTGGGTTCGATGGTTCAAATCCCGGTCTCTCCATGTGACATTCGTGCTGGACAAAACAGAGACGGGACTGGTTTTTCTCCGGATACTCCGGTTTTCCAATGAAGGGGGGGGGGAAGAATTGAAAAATTAATTGGCTTAATTGTATGAGAATACATACATCTAATAAAAACTAAAGTTGTTACAGACGTGAACTTTCGTATTTGGATCCCCTTTAAAAACAAAGAAAAACGCGTTTTGGTGGGGAAACCATCTTGGAGGGCGGGAGTGTAAAGGAGTTGAATTTCTTTCATGAGGACACATAAATCAAAAACTGAAGAAGTTACAGAGTTACAGTCGTGATAATTGGTATTTAGAAGATCCTTTACTATTAAAGAAACAAGTATTTTTTGCGGGAAAATTCACTTGGGGGGGGGGGGAGTATTGTGATATGAAGTGCAGAAAGTAAATTACTTTTATTGGGATACTTATATCTCAAAACTGAAGGTAATAGACGTGAACATTGGTGTTTGGAATCTCCCTTAAACATAAAGAAACAAGCATTCTTTTAATTTTGGGGGTGGGGGGTGGCGGTAAATAAACTTAACGGCGGTGGGGTGTAGAAGGAGGTGAGACCAATTGATTTTAGATGTTATTAATGTACTTATAAGGATCCTCCCTTGCTCAGGCGGCAGCGCGCCGGCCTCTCACAGCTGGGGTGGTTCAAATCCCGGTCACTCCATGTGACATTCGTGCTGGACAAAACGGTTGCGGGACAGGTTTTTCTCCGGATACTCCGGTTTTCCCTGTCATCAGCCATTCCGGCAACACATAATAGTAATAATAATAATAATAATAATAATAATAATCCGGACCGTCGTCAAATGTGCGGACCGCGCTGGAAACGGCTCCTGGACGGGAAATGACTAAGAATGCAGTCCGGCCGCAGATTCAGTGCCGCCAAGGCACCCAATATGACACCACGCCGGATCTCCTGAAGGATTTTATCGATATTAAAAATGATGATAGGAAAAGATGGCAAAGATCTACGGACCCATCTGACCGGGAGGAATACCTGAGCCTAGCCCGGGAAGTACGAAATCGATTGCTGGAAAGGAAGATTGAAAAATGGGAGGAAACGTGCCATAAAATAATAGAAAACCAGTTAGATCGGGAATTTTGGTGGATTCTCGCAGAAAACGAGTCAGATCGCGAATTTCGTCGGATTATATATCTAAAACAATAAGCATTCAATTATAAATTTCAGTATAATACCGTAGCGAAGCACGGGTATCTTGCTAGTATTTTATATGAATTTTAATCATTATCAAAATATAATTCACCTCTCACGTAGATACAAACCCTGTGGATACCCAAAACAGACATTATATTTATAGGTTCAGTTCCATTTGAGAAAAGTGTACCTTCAATGAATTTATACACTATCACGTGCTCAATGTAATTATTCTATTCTTTGAGTGATTGCACATAACAAAGAGTAAATACAATATATTTAGAATTTATATATATTTTTTCTTTTCTATGAAACCACAATTCATAGTATAGAAATCCCCATCATCCAGCTTTCCAGTAATCTGGCACTCCACCAGAAAGGCAGGGACCGTGCAACCCATACCACCAAACGTGGCTTTTACAAGGGTTTTGAATTTGGCCCACAGTACCTCTGTTGTAAGTTGCTTGACGCTGGTAAGTTCTTGTCAAATGGACAGTTCAAGATTCTCAGAGAAAGCCGGGGGACTGCACATGAGGGGGTTTAAGGCAGTCGTTTTTATTGGTGCCTTGAGCTTGATATAAAATATGGCCATTAATAATTGGAGAGATGAGCTGGAAATTGCTCCTGGCAGTGTCTAGCTCTGATTGTGGCACCAACTTTAAGATTGGTAAGCAGAACTGTGGTCACCAGCTCATGCACCAAGTTGAGGGATCCTGGTCTCCCCTTTTAGTTACCTTCTACGACATGCAGGGGATACATTCTACCACCACCACTCACAGGGGAAATTTTTTTTTTTTTTCGCTAGTTGCTTTACGTCGCATCGACACAGATAGGTCTTATGGCAAAACCATCTTCAGGGCTGCCGACAGTGGGGTTCGAACCGACTATCTCCCGAATACTGGATACTGGCCGCACTTAAGCGACTGCAGCTATCGAGCTCGGTAGGGGAAAATTTATGAACTGTAGTATGTTAGGGAGTACAGTAATTTATTGGTCTGGATAAATGAATGTTATTATTGGCATATTTTGATGGGGAGTTGGGTCAGGACAGTGTGTGGCTGGCTTGGGGTGGGAGATAAGCAGGGGAGGGAGTAGCAATGTGTGTGAAGCCAAAAATATATTTCTACAGGTACGAATTTGGTTTCAAGCTGCCCCTGCCCAAGACAGCCAGATTACTGAGATTGTACTGTACTTGTTATAATATAGAGGGAAGAGAATAAGAGAGAAACATGCAATGTGATAAACAGGGTGAAAAGAGGGATGAAAAAAAACAGGAGACAAACATGAAAACACAAACACACACAAAATTTAAAAAAACAGTTCTTTTGCATTAATTTCTTCTCCACCCAGTTTTGCAAGTTCGTAAAGTGGGGTCAGTAGATGCAGAGTGGGTCTCGGCACTCAAGTGGCCCTGGCTGGTCCGTGGTTCAACAGCTCTGCACTCTGACCGGCCAACCGAGCAGAGAAGGGGTGGCCACAGCTCTACCGTGGCTCTATGCCTCTGCATTCGGGAGATGGGATAGGGCTGGACCTCATGGCTGGCCCCAACTGTCGGCTGTCCTGGAAATGGTTTTCCGTGATTTTCCATTCTCCTGCACTAAGGCTAATGACAGGACAGTTCCTAGTACAGGCCACGGCCGCGAACCCCCTTACCTTCTCCATGCATCTCCTTCTCTGTAACAAATCTCCCTGCCTGAGAGACAGTGCTACCGTCTAAGAGGCCCGCCTCCCCCTTCAGGGGAGGAATGAAAACTGTTTAGTAGTAGTCATCATGTGGGTAGAGAAAACTTATGAAGTAAGGATTCTTAAGTTTTATGAGGAAAGAGAAAAATGCAGGTTCTAAGAGATCAGCATTACAAATTTGATTATATTAATAATGTAATGATGACAATAAAGACTAGAATGACTTTGAAAACAATTAATGATTAAATTTACACTTATTACGTTGAGCGCATATCTTTGAGCAAAAAATAGACACTGGCTGTGCGCATTAAAAAGTTAATATAAATAAGACTGTTGTCTTATGACACCTGGAAATATTCAGAATATCTGAATCGTTACATTAATCTGAAGGCTGCTCAAAACCAGACCGATAATTAAAGCTAAATAACACGAATAAGTAAATAAATATTAAAGTTATCAAAAGTATTACAAAGTTGAATATATGAAGTTTTGATAGCAAAAGCTTACACAGTAAAGTTACAATTTGAATCAGAAAATCTTAAGTTGAATCTTACAGCACTCAATTCTTCTCCAGGGAGTTAAAAGTTCAAAGAAAACTGTAAAAAACCTTAGTCCAGCAGCTTCATTGTCTGGTAGTGAGCTGCAATTAATAACTTTCAGAGACAAACCAGCCGACATATAAAATAAATGTGTCCTTTCCAAGGATTAGACATGACTGGTTAAAATAGTCAATAAATTCTCAGTAGATTAGCACATATCTCGCTATGAAGAAAATCAAAATCCAAGCTGGCAATTACTTCATATCTGAAGTAAAAAGGCGCAGGTCAGCTAAGCCAACAATGGGTGCAAATGTGTTGATTGAAGAGTCATGCTGTAGCGCTCAACACATGAGCAAAAGGCGAGGTGATTGGCGAGAAGACGCTATTGCCAGTGCGTGCGGCCAAGTATCTTGCCTAGACGAAGGTGCAGCATAGGAGCTGCCATAGAATACTAGTGGCAATTCCAGTAAGACTCGGAGAGAGAGCGTAAACCCTCGGTAAGGCAGGCCTTTTGTAGTGCTGCGGAGTCCGACTCATTGGCTGAATGGTCAGTGTACTGGCCTTTGGTTCAGAGGGTCTTGGGTTCGACTCCCGGCCGGGTCGGGAATTTTAACCTTCATTGGTTAATTCCAATGGCTCAGGGGTCTGGGTATTTGTGCTGTCCCCAACATCCCTGCAACTCACACACTGCACATAACACTATCCTCCACCACAATAACACGCAGTTACCTATACATGGCAGATGCCGCCCACCCTCATCGGAGGGTCTGCCTTACAAAGGCTGCACTCGGCTAGAAATAGCCACACAAAATTATTATTAGTGCTGCGGAAGTTTCTAGATGCAATGAAATATAGTGCTGATAGACTAACGGTAAAAATGACTGCACAGAACATAGAAACCTTACAAAAAACACAAAGTAATAGAAGAAAGAGGAGTCCAGGTAGAATATCAATAATTACGATAATAAATAATACAACAAAGGCGCAAATGAATTACTAAAGATAGCCAATGAGAAAGTAGAAAAGTGCAGAGAGATATATTCTGGGCACCAATTGAAAGTGAAGTTGCCGATGACGCAAGCAGCCATGTCCAGGTGAGTAGGACCAATCACAAAACAAGAAATGATTGACGAAGGTTCAATGGTGATAGTGAGAGAGAAAGGCAAACAGTATCCATTAAGCTAGGACATGAATGTATGCTGAGGGTAAACTTATATGCAATTCAGTGGCGGCGCATGACTTTCGTCACTGGGGGTTCAACAGAAGAAAAAAATTGCACCCCTCCTCCACCTCTCCCGTCGTGGGCCATAACCTCCCAAAATAAGATGATAGAAGTTTTGAAAATGTGATCGAATACGAGAGAAGCAGACAATACATGCCGATATTTACCACATGCAAAATTAGAAATGTTTCAAAATCGACTTACCCTATGTAGACAGCTTATACAAAAAATCCATCCTGTGCTCCTTGAGGGATGCAAATTTATCTATAACTGCTTTCTTTGAAGTTCACAGAGTCTTGAACCAAGTCCTTTTCAATTGACAGCATAGCAAGAGCATTAAGTCTATCCTCGGTCATTGTGCTGCGCAAGAAAGTCTTTATTCTCTTCAGGGTTGAGAAGCACCTTTCTGCTTCAGATGTCGTCATGGGAATAGTAATATTTAAAAGTTTTATGCTTTCACCAAAGACACTCTGCAACTTATTTTCTAAAAGAAACTGCAACAAAGTCATAGCCCCAGAAACAGTTCGAAAATCATTACTCATGTATAATATTTCAAGTTCAGTTCTCAGTTTCGGTTTGTCGAGAAATGGGTAGGCCTCACACGCTTTGTACAGAAGTGAGTGGGGAAACTGCTTCTCAAAGCTGCCAAAATTTTCAGCTTGAAACAAGTTTGCTGCGAGAAGGTGGTTTGTGAATTGAAACCGTTCCTTTGCTTGAAGAATGACTGTGTCACAAACTTCTTTTGCCGTAACTCATTTCGAGGTACGCAGCGGCCCTCGTGATACCTTCACTGGCGGGGACAGTATATCATGTTCGTCAGCTATGTGGTCAATTTTATTTTCCCGAACCATTTTTATAGCAGCCTCGAAACCTGAAAGTGTGCCTTTGACTTCCAACGGATCTGAATTTCGCTTTTGTAGCTGACTGTATCAAATGTCCACATGAGGCATTATCTGATGGAAAACAGCCAACCAGAACTGAAAACAGCCAACCGGAACTGAAATAACGGGTGCTCCAATTTTAAACGCAAACCTCTTGTTTGCGATATGATGTTAGGCTGTCGAGAGGTAGTTTCCAGTTGATCCAGGCATTCGATGAGGGCATCTCTGTTCTCGTAAACTACGGTACTTCAACGGTCCTTGATTTAAAATTCCACCTTGTGTTTGAAGCATGAGGTACTCTTCTATCACCTACTTCGGTCAATACACCTGATCGCTGCGGGGATTTATTAAAAAAGCTGGGGATTTCACTTAAATCCGTAAAAAATATACGGACATCCGTATTCTGGCTTGTCGCTTGTGCCATGACTAAGTTCAAAGAATGGCCATAACAGTGAACATAATGTGCATGCTTAAAATCTTCCCTGATAAGAGCTTGCACTCCTGAATGGCGACCACTCATTACATTCGCCCCATCGTAACTTTGTGAAATTAACTTATCTGGGCTATCAACAACATCGCTCAAAGAAGATTTTAAACACTCTGCTATTGTCTTAGCATCATGACTAGTGGGTGATAGGAAACCCCAAAATCTTTCAACTGGCTTACCGTTGGGAAGAACGTAGCGCAGTTCAATAACTAATTGTGCTGAAGTTGATATATCCGTGGTCTCGCCTGCGATTACCGAAATGAAGTGCGCAGTTGTGATTTCTTGTTTTATTTTCTCGCGACAGATTTCAAACATGCACGAAAGCAATTAATTCTGAATGTCTTTCGAGGTGCCTTTGAAAACAGTAGCTTTGGACAGATGGTCCTTTAATGCAACGTCAATTTCAGAACTAAAATTAACGAGGCCTCGAAATATGCCAGGATTCAACGATTCACTTGTTTCGTCATGCCCGCGCAATGCCAACTCAAACGCGCCACAGAACTTTACACAGTCGATAATTTTTGACAGCACATAACGATTTTTCCGTATTTGATCGTTGTGTCTTTCGACAGACTGCCTGTAAGCACAATCAAGTTGCTGCCGGATATCGTGTTTTCCCAGAAGATCGAATTCTAACTGGGCAAGCATATGAGATTTAGAACTTTCGTGTTTCTTTATTTTTTGGGACAAATGTCCTAAATCTACCACTCCGACTTTGGTCCAAGTCCCTTAGCTTTCATCACTCACGAAGCATAAACACGGAAAACAAAACAACCTGTTAGTAACTTCGCACCCACAGATCCACTCAGTTCTTTTGTATATATCCATTCTGAATTTATGCACGATTTCTTTACTTTTACTTTTAGTCTGTCTCGTTATAACAAGATCAGGCATTGGACGCCCGGCATTCTTAATCTCAAGTTTTCGCTCAAGAGAGAGACAAGAAAAGTTTTTCTTCTTAAGTATCTGGACACTGTTCAAACTCATTATGTAGCTCCTTACCTTTCCGGGGCACAAAGATTGTGGACGGAACTACAACGCACAAAAACACACACACGCATACGGACAAAAGATTGTAACTTCTTTATATCCTAAAAATTAAGTTTCAGAACGGCACAATGGTGCAGAAAAACACTCACATGCTTGCACAGCGAACAATAATATTACGAATTATGATAATTACTAAGTACAAACGTTTACAAACACTGGTTTCACACTTGAAAAACACGAGGAAACTATATGAATGAATGTTCGCACTTTTCACAATGTTGGTAACTTAATTTTAAGAACTAGTGTGAGCTGGTCAATTAGCGTTTTCGTTGGTATTACCTTCCTGCTACTCTTTGCCTCAATGATTTTTAAGCTATGTTTCTCTCCAAAAAAGTAATTATTCCAAAGAAGGCAAATGAATAGATGTTTAGTAAGTATTGATATATTTGGGACAAGGTATCAATTGGAATTTGGCAATTTAATATGACTTTTGGTAGTAATGATGCTGTTCAACACTAGTGCTAATTATGTGCACTATTCTCTGCTGCCTGGTGAAATTCCTGTAAGGGCAACAGATGGCAGGCATATACTATTACAGTTTTCTTACCCCAACAACACGACTTGCGACAGACTTGAGAGAGTGGCATACTGCGCATGCCTACACCACGGATATTCTTTTCTGCGATATCCAGGTCTTGCCTTAATGCTGACAGACTTCCCCCCGCACCTCACTGGTCCCTTCGCCTAAGTACGGACGGAGATGTCGCCTTGTATGGGGGTTCATTCCAGACGAGTCTCCAGCCACAGACTATGCGCAGCCCACATGAATTAAAAGCCAGTACGAGTATATTACGGACAGATGGGCTTAGCACGAGCTTTGAGAATGACAAGGGAATCGTGAAAATTAAGTAGCTGAGTACAATTTGATATAAACTGGAGGCGCATTGCTCCATTGCGTTATACCAGAAACTGCCACTGATGCAATTACATAAGAATCAGGGCCCTAGTGATTACCCCAGAGTCAACTGGGAGAGTGTAACGTCATCATCATATAGCCTACAGTTTCGAGCTGTTGGCTGGGTCTGCTTGGAACATAAGCCTCTCTGTCTCCTCTTATCTTCCCACCACTTCTCCCTCTTGCTCAGTCCTCTGCACACACTCTCCACTCCTTTTATCCACCTGTCTCTTGGTCTTCCTCTTGGTCATTTTTCCTGTTATCTCCATTTTGTTCATCCTCCTGGATATCCTTTCCTCTGTTATTCTCTTCATATGCCCATACCATCTAAGTCTAGATACCTCTATCCTGTTCTGCAGTGGCTCATCTTTTACTATATCCCTAACCTTCTCATTTCTCATCTTATCCATTCTTATCACTCCTATTCTGTTTCTCAGAAATTTTATTTCACCTGCCTGCATCCTAGCCACAGGTATCTGCTTCATCAAGCAAGTTTCTGCTGCATACAAAAGAACAGGTGTGTATTACGTCATGTATATTACTCTTTTGCTTCTCTGAGGGACATTCTTGCTCCAAACCAGGCTTCTGACACTTTTCAGAAATGCCCATACTTGCCTTCCATGCTCGATTATTTTATCCACTTTCCTCTATGATACTTTCCAGGTACTTGAAACTCTCTAACTTCCTAAGCTATTCCCCTCCAAGCATTATCCCTCTCGTAGGTCTATTCTTCTTTCTGGTTGTGATCATGATCATGTTCATTTTATTTAGCATTAACTTCATTCCATATTTTTCCACCTCATATTCCCACACATTTAACTGTTTCTGGATATCTTCCTTTTTCTCTGCAGATTAACAATTCATCTGCAAACATCATCACTTTCATTTTTTCTTCTCCAATTATCCTTGTCACTTTTGTCATTAATTCATCCATTACTACAATGAAAGGAAAAGATGACAAGAACACTTCCTTCTCTTAATCCACTTTTTTTGCTCAAACCAGTCTGTTCTCTCTCCCCCTATTTTCACAAAATAGACACTCCCATGGTACATCTCCCTCATTCTTTCTATTGTCTACTTCATGACACCATTTATCTGCAAGGTTTCACGTAGGTACCTTGTTTCTGCAGACATGATCACATGCTTTCTTGAAGTCCAAGAAGGCCATATGTTGAAGATTCTTATCTTTATAATTCCATTCATAGTTTTGGGTTATCAGTCTTATCTGTATAATTCCATTCATGGATTTGTGTTATCAGCCTTAGATATAATGTATGTTTAAAAGTTATCTCATTCTTAGAGTTCAAGTGCACAATTTATAAGTGCATACCGGTAATCATTAAACTCTTGTCTTGAGGTTGTTGAAATACAACAAAAGCATTTCTAAACTGATGAGTGGTATTTCCAAAGCTTTTACATAAGACTTGGAATATCAGATTAATGCCAAACAATTATGGTAATCCTCTTTCTTTAGTTAATTGCCTCATAATTATTTTGAACTCTGAAGGTCACTTATAATTAAAACTAGCTGCAGGAGCCATCAGCCACCAGTTACTAGTACTTAAATACTGCTAATAGTTTCTTGAATGCTAAAACTTGCTCATTTCTTTGAATGAAAGCAGTAGTTAAAAAAGAATTTAAATAGTGCAGAAGTTTCTTTTTGAGTGGAGTAGTGAACTGAATTGAAGGTGGAGGAGCATATAGAAAACTGTTGAAGTATATGCAGCAGAAGGAAATAAATAAAAGTTGCTGGTACACTTTTACCATACCGGCTATAACAGAGATATTCGTGAATTTAGATTTTTGCGGCTTAGTCCATACCAACGCCAAGCCACGAGAAAATGGCTGGAGAGAATTTAACCAAAATTGGTACATAAAGTTGAGAAATAAGGTACTACAGTTTTGGCTATAAATATATATACACTGGGTGAAATGGTAGTTTAGGGGAAGGCCTAAAATGTAATTCTCAAATGTAGATGTTATTAGTGGTCCTAATGATACACACTACATAACAAAACTTGTATAGAATATGATATCCGATCATTTATGTCTTAAAAAGTTTTGCCATACCAGCTATGATAACAGAAATATTAATCATTTAGCTTTTTGTTGATTAGTCCATGTCAACGATGAGCATCGCCATCATGGAAATATTGTTCAGTCATATTAACTGGCGATGGTTGTGTTTTTGTCATGACTTTTTTAAGGTGAAAAACTACGAGCTCATCAGCCCAACACCGGGCGAGTTGGCTATGCAGTTAGGGTCACGCAGCTGTGAGCTTACATCTGGGAGATAGTGGGTTTGAACCCCACTGTCGGCAGCCCTGAAGATGGTTTTCCGTGGTTTCCCATTTTCACACCAGGCAAATGCTGGGGCTGTACTAAGACCACGGCTGCTTCCTTCCCACTCCTAGGCCTTTCCTGTCCCATCGTCACCATAATAGCAAAAAAAATATATCATCAGCCCATATCGGCAAGGAAAATTGTGAAAATGGCTATCGAAATGAGAAAAATTCTTGAAGGAACATAATGAAAAGAGGAAGGTCTCCCTTTACATTGGATAACCTAATATCACAGTCAGAAGAAAATTATAATTACGTGAAGACCTATAATGAAATTCACTTCTCTAGAATGCCTACAGTATCATAAAACAATACAAAAAACTAATCAACAATAACATTACATTGACTACTGTTTGTTGTAATGTGCCTTGTCTGCTGCCACTGGTCTCCAATAGATGGTATTACTGTTGCATGCCAAGTAGAACAGCCTGCTTAAATATTGGTGAAAAGTAGTTGGGAAGTTAGATAATATACTTTTTTTTAGTATGCCATTCCTCTTGTTCATACGTGTTCTGATAACTGCTGGTATGTGCCACACTGGTTCTTCATAATATTCCAGCTATTCAATCCCTGCTATGAGGCTCTGATAGGATAACTGAAAATGACAGAGCAATGTTCACCAGTGTTTGTGGGAGGCCCTTTCCAGCTCTGGAACTTGGTATTGTTAGAACCCCAGCGTTGTACTGTTCATGAAAAGCGAGAAACTGCAACGTTTTTAATTTGAGTGAGCATTCTTTTAAACATGACATAAAGTTGTCTAAAAGTTTTACCAGGAAGGGGTGCTTCAGAAAGAGAACAAAGCATAAACATCAATGTAACACACTTTATTATTATTTGGATCAATCTAAATGTTAAAAGTTCTTAATGTTTTACATACTGGTATAGGCAAAGCTGTACAATTACTGTAGGCACTGCCACATTTCTGTCTCAGAGATGTCCTTGCTCATGATTTCTATGATGTTAACAACATTTTAATTGTTTTACCTTAGCTGTTTAAAGTTTACACCATTCCAGCTGATTAGCAAGAAAAATTATAAAAGAAAACATTCATATTTTGCTACTCTATTCATCTGCAAGGTAGAAGTAAATGCAGACTTATAAACTCATAAAGCAGATATAACAAGCAAGTAAATTCTCCTTTGCACAAATTCAATGCTGTGCTTTTAAGGGATAAGTTTATCAGCTCCTCTTCGCTTGAAAAAGAAGGGCATAAGCTAAAGAAATGGGAAGGCTGTGTAAAAGCCTGACAAACCTAATATTTTCATCATCATAGCATTGTCCTGCTACAGCAGAACGTGCATGTAACTTGGTGCGGTCTAGCGCATCCAGCGCTCATGGTGTTCAACTATCGTAATGTAGGTCTTGCTCATCGTTTCTGACAGTCGATAATAAGATGATAAATTGAAAAGATGAGATACGTGCTGTGATTCTGGGTAGTTTAGTGACTTTCCTGGTAGATAATCCAAGGCACTATAATGTTTTATCTTGATCAATTTTGCTGCAAACTATTTTGCATTGAAGTAATGTACTGGAGGATCATTTATTGAGATAAGGAAGCAGATTTGAAAGTGCAGCAACATGTAAACTGTTCTTTTGATTAGTCAGTGTTAGATTCACAGCACTGAACACCTGCTCAGATATGACTGTAGAAATGGAAACAATTTGAATTGAAATGATAAGGTCTTGCAAGATGGTGGAATGCATTTTGGATGTTCTTTTAAAAAATGAAGATCTTCACAAGTGATATGCTCATGTTTTCATTTACAGTGAATTTCATTTTTCTATAAATGAGTACTGACATATTGATACAAAACACACATTCATCAATGGCTGGGTTTAAAATAGCTGCATTAAAAAAAAAAAAAGTTTACACCTTCTAAATGGCTTTCAGTATTGTCCACTAAAGACTGAAAAGGTTTCTTTAGGAAATTTTCATATTTCTGTTGTTCATGAGCATTGAGCAATAGTCTTCAATTGAGATCTTCCTCTAATTCCGAAATTATTCTGCAGTCATGGTGAAATAATTTTATTGTTACATCAATTCTTGTTTCAGTTTAAGAGCTCATAATAAGTTTGTGCAGACCCTCCGACGAGGGTGGGCAGCATCTACCGTATGTATGCAACTGCGTGTCATGGTGGTGAAGAATAGTGTTGTATTTCTGTATGAGTTGAAGAGATGTAGGCAGCAACTCATAGTCCCTGAGCCCTGAGCCATGGGAATTAATCATTTAAGACTGAAATCTCCAATCTGGCCAGAAGCTGAATCCAGGACCCTATGATGATCATTCAGCCAAACAGAGCTGAGGATGTATGGTTTTGCATATACAATGATAAATCTTTCAAAAGTCTCTAGTCTCATACAGTTATAGCTAATTCCATTATAAACTACAATTTTGAGGAAAGCAATGGGAAACTACCTCATTCCTCATTTCCCTAGTATGCCTCTTCAGTGACACCTAGGCTATCTATGACAGCTGCTGGTGTAGCTGTGGAGGATCAAACCAGCCTTCGGGCTGAATACCCAACATACATGACAGATATTTTATCAATCTTTCAAATTTAGAATGCTGTTGGGTTGATTGGGAACCATCTCAACTTTGTTGTGCAAAAAGGGATATTAGAGCACTGTAATTTTAACTAGGTGCTTGAACAGTGTTAAAGGAAGAATAACCCAATGCAGCCTACAATAATACATGTCCTAGTTTTAGTATATCAGTTGGCAGTTCTTTTGAAATATATTCTAGTAAACTCTGAGTTTCCGTAAAAGTAGGTAGAGGGATGTAAAACAATCACAAGCAACCCCTTCAAAAGAGACATGCATGTAAAAAATTAAAGAACTTTTGTTATTGTTGCACTTTTGTCTACCATGATACTAAAATTAGAACCAAGCTTGATAGATGCAGTCAATTAAGTGTGGCCAGTATCCAGTATTCGTGAGATAGTGGGTTCAAACCCCACTGTTGGCAGCCCTGAAGATGGCTTTTCGTGCTTTCCCATTTTCATACTTCAAGGCTATGGCCACTTCCTTCCCACTCCTAGCCCTCTCCTGTCCCATCGTTGCCATAAGACCTACCTGAGTCGGTGCGACATAAAGCAATTTGTAAATAAAATCTAAAATTAGAACATGATTCAATATAGACTAAGCTAAAGTTTGTTTCATTTCATCTCTTACAAATTTATAAACCTCTGATTTTTGGACTTTGAGAAAAATACCAAATATAAGGTGTCTAAGAAAGACTGGATATGATATATAGTAACTCTCCAGTATCATGTGTAATATAATGTACAGCAGGTTTGTGTTGTGAATCATGCAGTTTGCAACAATTAAGTTCTTTAGAACATGGTTATGCAGCAGAGCAGCTACATCTTTGTTACAGCCCAGCAATGTTGTTGGCTAGTCAGTAGCAAAACCCACCAAATGGTCTTTTAACCCGAGAATAACGTGACTTTTCGTAACACCAGTAGTAACATGGGGTGTCCCCGGACCCCCATCAGTTTCTTGTCTGTTGTGATACTAGAATGAAACAAAACCAAATTTTATTAAGTAAATAAACAGTAAGCAAAGTTTTTAACAGAAAATGAAACTGCAACATTGTGTAACGTACTTCATTGTCACGTCAAAAAACAGATACAACAAAAATACCCAACATCACCGTTTGTCATCATTGGAGTTTTTATTGCAATTCTGTTTCGGTGTAAGATGGATTCAGATTCAGTTGTTATCTGTTCACCAACATCAATGGAAGGTTGGCAAACATATATTATAATCACTTTCAACAGCATGGCCTAGTCTTATGTAAATTAAAAGTTCCACGAACGGTGACGTGGGGGTAGTCACATTAAGTGACTGTTTTCTTTCTCCAAGGCACAGAACACTGGAGATGCATGCAGGAACTTGTTAAGAGAACACCTGAATGACGGTAGACCAAGTATTAGTAGTATAGTCAACCAAACACGGACGCAGTAGTTCCAGAAATCACCGCGGGGGTCTGGCAGCAAGTTACCTCTCCCAGCTTAAGTGTATCTTCTGTAATATTATGTTTAACAAGTGTATTTAACAATATCCAAAAGATTCCTTCCCCTGTTGCAGTTTCTAAATGTTAATATAAAACAAAAATAATCATGAGTAACCCCTTCAAAAGAGACATGCATGTAAACAATTAAACAACTTTTGTTTGAAACTGTTGTACTTTCCTCTGCCATGATACTAAACTGAGAACTTGATCTGATATAGACTCAGCTACAGTTTGTTTCATTTCATCTCCTATGAACAAATTTTTTTTTGCTAGTTGTTTTACATCGCACCGAGACAGATAGGTTTTATGGCAACGACAGGACAGGAAAGGGCTAGGAGTGGGAAGGAAGCGGCCGTGGCCTTAATTAAGGTACGGCCCTAGCATTTGCCTGGTGTGAAAATGGGAAACCATGGAAAACCATTTTCAGGGCTTGGACACAGGTCGCACTTAAGCGATTGCAGCTATCGAGCTTGGTATGAACAAAATAATACTGTAACAAGCATGATCAGGGTAAAACATATTTCCAACTGAAATTCCATTCACGTGGTGGTGGTGATTATTTTTAAAAGGAATTATAACTAGATAATTATCCCCTATTAACACTAATTAAAGGGAAAATGAAAAAAAAGGGCCATCACTTCCAAGAATGAAGGTATCAACAAAAGAAAGTGAAGGTGCATGGAGGGCATAAAAATAAAAGCATCCCTGGGCTTAGCAAACCTAATGCTGTTGGGGTTGGAAAAGATCCAAGACTTAACCAAAAGATAAAAAAGAGGAGGCTGGAACAAGTAGTAGAAGCAATGCCAGAAACTCCATCAACTTTTGCAGTTGTGACTGCTAAATAAGTTATGAATGACAAGTTCAGTTTATCCACCACATACACTGATCTAAACAAACTTGCTGTTGTGTTGATTTTCTCCTGACTTTGTTAAATCCATACACTCTCATTTTCACTCAGAGTTTCTTCAGTACGTTTTTCTTTCCATTGTCTGTTATATTCACACATTTTATATGAAATTTACATTATTTTGTGGATTATTAGCTGAGAAACCAACTCAAAATGCATTATTAATATATACACAGGCCAACATTAATGGTGTATGGCTTTTAGTGCCAGGAGTGTCCGAGGACATGTTCGGCTCACCAGGTGCAAGTCTTTTGATTTGACTCCCATAGGCGACATGCACGTCGTGATGAGGATGAAATGGTGATGAAGAAAACACATACACCCAGCCCCCATGCCAGTGAAATTAACCAATGATGGTTAAAATTCCTGACCCTGCTGGGAATCGAACCTGGGACTCCTGTGACCAAAAGCAAGCACGCTAACCATTTAGCCATGGAGCCGGACAGAAAAGACATTGAATATGTAATATAAATATATTGAATAAATAAAATACTGGATGATGGTCGGGCGTTAATTGAATTCTTAACATAATCACAACATAAACTGAACGGAATTTGTGTGCCAGAGTACACCAAAAATGGATCCTTTGAATTTTGATAGAGCATGATAATTCCCTCTCCAAGGGCATGTACTGCATACTGGTACATCAGCTTCAGGCCTTACCTAACCCTCTGAAAATGATTAAACAGGTACGAACCACACCTAGGTTCTCCAATGAATTCTATACTGATTCTAAAATAACTACCTACATTCTGACTTGTATTAGGACACGAGCTCTTCATCAATAAACAAAAATATACACTTCATACTCCAAACATTAACAACTGCTGCAAGACTCCCTATGTACACTGAATACTTCTAGAGAAAAAAAGCAATGGGAAACAACGAGGACTGCACTGCCATTTGTAGTGAGCCCAATGACAACTAGTTACAATACATACATACATACTGAATCTGCATGGTTCATATCATTGTCTTAGAATATTGTAAATTATAGAAAGATATGGGGAGAATGGAGTACAGTTACATGAGAGGCCGGATATGTGTTGCAATTCCGCTTGCCTAAGCTTGGAGCTAGAGTCCACGTGTCAGGGTCATTTGATGGCGTAATATGGAAGTAATGGAATATTCCACGTTAGAGTGAGAGAGGTATATGATCGAGGTACTCAGATTTTAAGTTGGCAGCATTTTTGAGTATCGGATTGGAGCACAGCAAGCCTGAGGTGATGGGGGAAAAGAAATATGGAAGCCGTATATGAAAGTCCTCCAATATTGACTAAATCCACCGAGGGACAATGTAGAATCAATTTCAAGCTCTCCCGTAGATGAGATTTTAAGACGACATTTTCCTAATGAGCTATCGTGATTAATAAATGCAGCCATATACGACGGGATATTGCACCACTGGTGAGGGGATTCCCTGAACTCCGTACCCGGAAGCCAGCGTGCAAGAAGAAGCCAAGTGCTGATCGGAAGAGACACTCTGCTGCGCATTTCGGAACCAGGTGGACGGAAGGCGCATGGTGTTCGCTGTAGACTAATATCTTGAGCATTTCTCAGCCAAATAACTTTAACTATCGATAGTCTCACAATATCAACTTTAATGATGCCGTAAACTGGAACGATATTGAGATACGGACGCTTTGCAGTGCGTGTTGAGAATCGCAGAATATAGCAGAGACGGAGTATATTTTTTGTGTAAATAAGTGTTTAATGAGTACTTATAAGTCATTCATAAATGTTAAAGCCTGCAAGAGTGAAGAACATGGGTATCAAGAAAGGCACTGGTTCACATGGTAATGCCACCAATATGATGGAATAAACCTCATCATGGGGCCAACCTGAGGCTGTGTAGCTGAAGACGGAACGTCACCGAACTCGATTAGTACCTCTGATTCATTATTTTGCTTATACACTGTTGCTGTTAACTTGTAAATAATTTGCATGCATGATAGTTCACTTACTTTATTTTTCCTTTTACTGTAGCAAGGGTAGTTAGCTGTAGGGAGTAAATTGTATACTGATGCCTTGGGGGGAGTGATTATGTAAAATAAGAGGCGTGTGTTGTATATGATTTTCTTGAATAATAAGATAATATGTGTAGAAATATGATCTTCTATAGTCATAAGATATGCGTGTGAAAATGTGTGCGATCTTCTGATAAGATATCCGCGTGTGTGTAAATATTTTAAGTGATATAGATGGCAATCAGTATGATATTAAGTTAAGATCATCGAGAGAAATATCATTGACCGTGAAGATACGAATCCTTGACCATCCAGGCACATTACAGTGAAATTTTAGAGTTTATTTCATCAGTAAGTAGCATGTGTTTAACCTGTAGATGAAAATGTGCTGTGAGGGAATAGATATTCTTTTATATGATTTACTTGAGATTTAGTGAGGTTAGCATCAAAGTAGAACCTTTAAGATACAAATGATGCCAGCAGCAGGAGATGAACCGACGAGATAGCGGAGCGCAGTATGTGAAACTGTACCGGCAAAATGATATATGTGTTTCTTAATATGTTATGAATTCTGTGAGGAATGTGGAATTAAATGCGTGATGTATGGAGTAAATAATGTGCATTGAAAGTGTTGAATGCTTATAAATAATGGTTATTGTTCACCCAGATAGGCAGTGATACGAAAGATGATTTAAGAGAAACAGATGGATTTAATTAAAAGCGGAGAGAGATATTAATTTGGTGTTGACGAGTCGAGTGCCGTGTTAGTGAAATAAACAGATATGAGTTGCGCTCGAGATTAAGATGTTCGTTTTACCGGCTGGGCATGTATATTAAAGGAGTTTCAAAATGCGTTGATTAGGGCCGTAAAAAATGAAAGGATTTTATTTAATACACAATTCTGCGTGAGGAATTTTAGGAACAGCACATTGAAATTAAAATGCTAGATACACTTCGCGACAGTCCATTATGATGTAGGGAATGATAGATCACTGTAATGTTGCGATGTTGAAGGTCGGAGATCGATGCCCGGCCAGGTCAATGATCATGATTTCCTGGTGGTTATTTATTTGACTGATGTGTTTGTTGCATATATGATATGTGTTTTTATTATGGTTGGGCAATGCAAATTCTGGTTTGCAGTTGCATATTTTCTTGTTGATGTGTGAATTCATTTCGCTTATGGTCGATTTATTGCGACAATATGGTTCTGTCCTATTGTCAGAGAGTCAGTGCAGAATAAGTTGTTGACTTAAAATTTAGGGTAGGTCCTTTGCTACAGAGCTTGCGTTTATTTAACGTATTATTGAAACAGCTGATTGTGTATATGCGAAATATTTTTCTTTTAATGATGAATCAGAATAATAGGTTAAATTTATTAGTATCAGGGGTAACTATCGATTCGGTCACGCTGCGTGTTAATTTGTACATAGTTGAGAGGAGGATACTATATGAAAGAATGAGTTGAGATAATTTCGGACTTAAATAAAAGTAGGAATGATTTAAGAAAATTTGCGGACTTAATAATTAACTGATTTTATAAATTGAATGATTTAATAATTTTAAGGATTTCAGAGGTAATGATTTTTAATGATATAATAATCTCATACTTAATGATCATTAATGATTTAATAATTTTTATTTAATAAAGTGAGGAGTTCATGAATAATACAACAAATGTTAGGATATAATACTTTCATACAGCTTCACAATTTCATGATGGAAAATATTGTAATAAAATTAAACAATTTAATAACTATAATTACAAGGTTTAGGACATAATAATTGAATAATTTTGAAAGTATGGAAAGTGGATATAGATTAATGAATTCATGAATAGATGGATGTATTTTGGATTTATTTTTTTGGATATCAGAAGTCACTCTGATGAAATGGTGGATGTAATGATGGTCAACTATATTATTATTATTTTTGAAATGTGGTGTCAACCAAGCATAATGAAGGCATAGATGAATTAGCTAAATGGAATTAGTGGAGTAAAGTAATGTTGGTAAATGGTGTGAGATGGAATAGGAACCAAATTAAGTGATTTATTTGGAGGAAATTTTGAATTCATGGATAAGATTGTTGGTTTTTCATGGCTAGAGTTGATGTATTAGAAACATTAATTTTGGTAACTTAAGTTGACGAATTCCTAACAGATGATGACGTATGGAGTGACTTATAATAGATAATTACGTACATTGAACAAATTTCAAATGAATTGAATAAGATAATGAATGATGTATCCATGTATAGTCCGAAATTTTGTTTATTTGTGTAGGAGTGTTACTTTGCCAAAGTTTAGCTTTTTATTTCAATAAATCTGTGTTTATTAAAAGGTTCTCATTCAGATCTTATTTAAAATTTATCTTCTCTCTTATCCTTCCTGCTTAGTAATTTAAGGTTAGTTTGTAATATTTGAAGATGTCTCTGTGGGTAGTACCCAGTCAGCGACCCTGTGATTGTCTCATGCCAGTGCCACATTTAAAATGCTGGAAGGGTAGAATACATACATACAGTATATACATGTACAGTGCCCTTCAATGTTTTTGTATATAATAATAATGTTATTGGCTTTACGTCCCACTAGTTTTTGTATATCAACACAAATTGATGGCTCTCACCGTCAACCATGTTGATACAGTAGCTCTTTAAGCACCGACACCAACACCAAACAGGGTGGCCTAGGGAGCGGTGTTAAGGGAACAGGGAACTGTAAATCAAGTAGGGATGACATAAAACTGTTAGTGCTCAACTGTAGAAGTATTGTAAAGAAAGGAATAGAATTAAGTTAATAGATATATACTTACCAGATATTGTAATAGGAGTTGAATCATGGCTGAGATATGATATAATGGATGCAGAAATTTTCTCACAGAACTGGAGGGTGTATCGTAGAGATAGGATAGGAATGGTAGGAGGGGGAGTATTCATTCTCGTGAAAGAAGAATTTGTAAGGTACGAAAAAGTTAAAGATGACAAACACGAAATTCTAGGGGTAAGGCTCATCTCTAAAGATAATAGGCAACTTGATGTCTTTGGAGTGTACAGACCAGGAAAGGGTAGCGCAGATGCTGATTCAGAATTATTTGATAAGATAATCAGCTATGTGGGAAACGATAAGGAAAGGAACGTGATTGTAGCGGGTGATCTCAATTTACCAAATGCCAATTGGGAAGGTAATGCGAACGACAGGAAGTATGCTGCTTTGCTTTGGATCTCCTCAGTTCTCGAATTAAGTAATCCTAGTAGGGGTCCCACACACTGCAACCATACTCTGATTACGGTCTTACCAGTGACCCTTTACATCCTTACAATAACCCCTTATTAACCTTATAACCCTAAGAAGAGATCTGTAACCTTTATTTACAAACCCATTAATGTAATTACCTCAGTGAAGATCCTTCCCACTTACAGTATTCCCCATAAGGTACTCTCACCATGACCCTGCATTGGGTCAGGCCAAACCATATTTATGGAGAGCGGCTGAAGTGTCAAACAAATATTTCCACCTTTATCTGTCAAAAAATTTTCACCTTCATCTGTCACAAAAAGAGAGTTTCTAAAAAGTTCTTTTTCCTAGTCTGATTCTGTAGCCTTGACAATTAGAACATCATAAATGCTTTTCCTCGTATGTGGCTCACCATCGGGAAAATTGATATTAAACATAATGCTATTCTCAAGTTCCCAGTTAAAAATGGAATATGCGGTTAAGGTGATGTAGGAATTGCAAATGTATTTGTCTGTCCACTCATCAGTTGTATAATCAATATACTGTTCTTGCAGTGCGGTCTTCTATACTTCTGACATACCTACCAACTGCACCTTCCAAAGCATTTTGGGCAATGCTCTGGATACAGTAGTCAGATGTAGTACTAATTCTTCAGCATTCACCCTCCCATGAGTCGTCCCCATGTCTATAGTAGTTTGGATTAAATTTAGCAATCCATGAACTTTCATAGACTCAGAAGGCCAAAAATCCAGTGCACTAAATTCCATAGAAGCCTTTTTCACTGGCCTTCTTGCATTGTCTGTAGAAGCAGCCGATCTTAGATTGTTATTATTTATATTTTTCCCCTACAACATGCGACAGAAATTATAACTGCCCTCAAATGTTGAAAGATTTAAAGTACAAAGGAAGATGTCTAAAATAAATACTCAAAAACTTCTCTCGAAACTATGCTCATCTCTGTTTTGTTAACACTTAGGCCGGTATTCATAGACGGCAACTTATTTCTCTAATAAGAACAACTTAACAAAGTACTTATTCGTGAAGTCGACTTAAACGTTTCTCATATTCATAGTCGTCGGTCAAGTTCTACTTTATTAAGCTGGACTTGATAAAGTATTACTTATTATGCAGACGCTCTGCACAATTAAGTTGAACTTTATGGTATGAGAAATAGTACAGCCATCATCACAACAATTGAATATGTGAGTCATCCTTCAGACACGGCCATCTAGATATACGCTGCGCTCCTTATTACGAGTTTATTTGTTTATTTATTTGTCCTTTTACCTGTTCCTCTGCGGATAAAATTGTAGTTACTTTTTCTTAAGTGCATACGAAAAGCAGTCGCAAGCATTTTGCTTCCGCTGAAAAGGAGGCTTTCGGGGATATTTTATGGAAACATTCTCAAATCATATATCTGTCTATATATATTAGCAAGTCGGTCTATATAAATATATATATATATATATATATATATAAAGGTACAAAATGAAAATAGACGTGAATTAATCAAACAGTTCCAGGCATCTCAGAAACTTATAACTTCGTACCAGAGAAGCTGATGACCTCAGAATCCCCAGAAAAATAGAAAATTCTCAAACTTCACTCAGGGGGCATGCTGGGGAGTGGAAGAGGCTTCAAATTTTGGGCTCAGCATAAGAACGCAGTCGTATATATATTTACCCATTGCGATAACCTATAGGTTTAGTGGGCTTAAAAAAATGTTCAGGAAACTCCTGATTTTTATCCCCCTTCCCCCCAAATCAAGCTGGCGGCACAATCTGCCAGACGAGCTAGAAAAGTGAAATTTGGAGAAATTATAGCTTTTAGCCTGTAAGCGATGGAAAAATTCCAAGATGTTTAAATTTTTCACTTTTTACCCCTGAAAAATATAAAAATTTGGAGGCAATTTTAATGACAGTACAGACCTTTATTTCGAGGTATTTGGTGGCTAAACGGTAAGTCGTATCACAAAGCGGATGGCACAATCTTGGTTCAATTTGGAGTGATCTACGTCTTAGGTCCTACGACTTTCTGTCATATCTCTCTCCCTTATACGTTAGATTTGGCTGTATTTCTCGATTGTACGTAAATTTTGTGACTTTTACACGTATAGTTCATAGTTTGACACACTTGTAGGAAAGATAGAGTCATCAAATTTGGTACGCACACTGACATGACCAATACTGGCCATATGCAAGCCAAATTTCATTACTCTAGCTTCCACATAAGTAAGTGAAAAATAATATAAAGTATTAAAAATGTACCCGAATTTCACCCCATTCAAATTTTCTAACTCAATTGAACCCATAATATGGGAGATACAAGAAAACGTTTTAGAACCAAATATGTAGAACGATAAAAGGGGCGTCTCATGGCTTAAACCGTTTGTCAATATGATGAACCATTTAGGAGCAGTAAATCTAGAAATGAAGGTCTGCACTTACAAACGTGCCCGTGTTTATCCGTCATCTATATATAAAAGCAGGTTGGTTTGGAGCAATCTAGAAAGTGTGTGCCTGTCATTATTATTATTTTTTAGTACTTTACAAATTGATAGCGACTGTCAGCAGGAGGGCGTCCCCTGTTGTAATCAATTCTCCCCACATCTACTTTGACTGGCAGTAAGAATGGGCTCTTTCTCCAACTCCTGAATAACTGGCATTAGTAAGGAGGGCCTACCATTTCAATGAATAAATCCCTTCTTGGTTTGACTAGCAGAAAGCAAGGGAGCATGCAATTTTGTTCAAATCTCCTCTACCCGATTGTATCTGGCAGTAGACAAGGGTGCCTGCCATTATAAACAAATTTACCCATTAAAATGTGACTGGCATTAGGCAAAGTGGCCTGGTATTATAATCGAAACTCACCAACTCGAGTGTGATTGACAGTAAGCTGACTGGCATTAGGAAGTGGAGCCTGTCATTATGATAACAGCATGACTCAATCTTGACTGGCAGTAGGAAAGGTGCCTGCCGTTATAATAAAAGCTCATCTGTAATGTGTCCGGATGTAGGAAAGGAGGCCTGCCATTGTAACAAAAATTCCCCAAATCAATTGTGACTGGCAGTAGACAAGGGGGCCTGCCATTATAATGAAACTTTCCAACTCGATTGTGAATGGCAGTAGGCAAGTGAGCCTGCCGTTATCTTCATAACTTCACAATTCGTACATTACACGGGAAAGAACATGTGGGGTCCTCTGCGTGGCATTTCTTTGATAACGCTAAGATACATGCTATTTAATAAACTCTCACTCACCGTGGGTACAGTAATTCACATAGAAATCCGTATACAATGTAGACTACCGTAGCGAAGCACGGGTACATTTGCTAGTAGAGAATAAGAAGATGGACGCGGTACCTCTAAGCAAAAAGATGCTTGGTTAAGTATTGCTGAAGAATTCAATTCCTCAATACATACTGTAGAAAATGTAAGTAATATTCAGGCATTCATGATGACGTGAATATGACCACGTCACACTTCATCCTTCACAGATTTCCCCTGTGAAAATGCTAGTGCCATTCCTGCACATGACTCAATGACAGAGCACGTTTTAAATACTGTAGACAGCCTTCATTTGCTGATGCACTTTGTGAACTCCAACTCCTCCTGCCACTAAAAAAAAAAAAAAAAAAAAGAGCTGCTTTTCTTCACTGGCAAACATTCTACCACCACAGGTGACAGCTTGTCTGCTCACCTTCTCGGACAATACTGTTGCCGAACTACCAACACATCTCAGGTGCACGCATGGATTAGCCTATTATGTAGTAGTTTTGTTTACCTCCTGTTCTATCTCTACACAGGGTTGTCACCACATACATACATAAATATAACACATTATATCCAGTGTTCCATTTCATTTGATCCACCTTTAAGATATATAAGCTCCTTAATCATGTTCTCTTCCAAATTTGTTTTATAAAACTGCACAGCGTGGATCGAGATAAACCAAACCCAAGCCACGTAATAAACATATGGATTGCAAAGCTATTTTATTTTACATTTTTTAATACATGCATCCCTCACCCATCAGGCCTATAAAAATATTCCCCACCGAGCGATTTGGCCGTGTGGTTAGGGGCACGCAGCTGTGAGCTTGCATCCAGGAGATAGTGGGTTTGGGCCCCACTGTTGGTAACCCTGAAGATGGTTTTTCATGATTTCCCATTTTCATACCAGGCAAATGCTGGGGCTGTACCTTAATTAAGGCTATGGTCAGTTCACCCCCCCCCCCCCAATCGCCAGCCTTTCCTATATAACATCGTCACCATAAGACCTATCTGTGTCGATGCGATGTAAAACAAATTGAAAAAAAAGAAAGCATTCCTCTATACTGCTATAGCCCATTCCACATTAAGAAAACAGTATTGGTCTTATGGACCTACAAGGAGTGAACATACCCCCTCTGAGACACCTATAATTCCTCATGATTAAGGAATATTGTACTGTACTTTGGAATGTATTATGAAAGACAGATAAAAAGGATGAGGTATTTTTGCCTTAAGTTATTAAAATAACTACATAACATTTTCTTTCTCATAAATATATTCATAGGAAGGAAGCACAATGGCAGAAACAACAATTGCATCCTTGCCTTCCTTAATTTTTCTTATTCTGCATTGCTCTGGTACAAGCATCATGTAGTCCCTCACTCTGTGAACCACTGGCAGCTCACTTCTGTAGTGAAGTCGTCTACAGTATTTATTTGTTGCGCGTTTGTTTTTAGGCTTTAAATCAGTGCAAACTTGTCTTGTGTTAAGTGAGAGCTGGTTGTATATTGCATAGGATTTGTGTGTGTTCTTTTATTTTCATACTGTACAGAAGTTGTTACTGAAGAGTTTGGTGTTCTGGTGTGCAGCGATACGTCATGGCATAACTTGTACTGATAAAATATTTCCCGCGTGTTTTATATGTGCTTGGTTTTGTTATTTAGCGGTCCTTTCTTAAGTGCATTTTAATTTTACCACTTTATTTATGAGTGTATTTGATTATTACTATTGCTTTTGTGCACAATATGACAGCACAGTAGTTGTGTGGGGAAATTTATTAAATGCAATTAAATGCATCCCTCACCCATTGGGCCCAATTCGCCTTACACTTCAATGCTGAGGCTTGTCATGTCCCATAGTTTACCTCTGATTCTGTACAAACCAAAAATAGCCCCTGTAAACCTCCGTCTCCTTTATTTCACAAAAATAATTTGCAGCTTAATTTCTTCCTCTTTTTATCTTGAACTTAAATACTGAATTTCACAAATTTATATGCCGCCGTTTTCCTGTGTTGGTGTTGAGCAGAGCCGTTTGATATGGCAACCCTGCTGTCATAAGAGCAATACTGTTTTCTTAACATGGAATCACCTATAGAAGTACTGACCAATATCTGCAGGCACAGGGTGACTTGATGGATCAAGTTCTGTGCGACATGCTGTAACTCATTCTGTTGGATGTCTGTGATAGCAGTATGCACGTTCTCTTTCAGTTAATCTATAACATCTATCTATGCATCAATAGTTTGTGGATTGTCGAGGTACACCTTACCCTTCAGATTGCCCCACAAATCAAAATTGCAACTGGATAGATCAGGAGACCGTGATCCTGTATTGCTTCAGGTTATAGTCCTTCAAGATGCACCGGCGCGTTATTTGTAACACTGATGCCTGCTGTGACGGGCATCTCGTGCGGACTTAGTGGGGCTCTTCAACATCCGCTTCATCATGGATGACTTGGCATGTGGATCCCTGTTGAATTTGGCACAAAATTTTTCTTGTACTCTTTTCTCTAATCTGCCCCTTGAATAATATATTTTTACAAAAATATCCTGGCCTCCTTCGTCAGCTGTATTTTTGTCTCTCCACTGGTGAATAGCTTTCCCTTGACTGTTTCCTTCTCAGGTACAGGTTTACCCCTTTACCCCTCTCTGTTAAAGTTAAATGTCAGGTCAAAGACAATGCGCAACGCTCACAGCTTCCCACACAGAAAAGGAAAAATTATGATTGCATGGTGCTACATCGAATATCTTCTCCCATGTCGGGTTTGGTTTATTTTGGCCCGCCCTGTATATTTACCTTGCTTTATATATTATTATTTGTTATGTCATCTGTAATTGGAGTAATATTGTATTGATGATAAATAATCAAATTAAATTTTAGTTTATTCCAGTTCGTCAAACCCAAATTCATGAATGAAGCCTGAAGCAACCTTATTTATCCTAGATGACAGCGGTGGGAGAGAGTTCACTCCATTTCAAAGAAGCCAAATTAATCATCCAGTCAATATTATTCACAAAATTTATTTTAGAGTAAGGTATTGACTAGTTGATTCATTTAGATTCCTTGAAATATAACATTGCCAATGTGGTTTGAAAATGACATTTTTTATTCTCTAACAGAGTTCATATTCATATACGAAGGTCGATCAAATATAAACAGGCTTTTTGTTCCTGAACATCAACAGTTGGTAGGACTGGCCCCGTGTTTCTGCTATGCTTAGGCGGGACCATTAGGAGTGGGGTGAGCATGCTGTTAGATATTTTCCGCCATTTCGTCAGTAACTCTCACAATGTCAGAGCAACAGGTGCACCCCTCCACTGCGCAATGCATAATTATAAAATTTCTTGCTCGTGAAGGAGTTACATCAGCGGAAATTTGCCAGAGATTGACTGCACAGTTCGGTGATCAAACATTGTCAAGGACGCGTGTGTTTACCTGGCATAAAAAGTTCAAGAAAGGACGTGTGAAAAATCAGCAACACGATCGCCGTCCTCGGACCAGCATTACAAATGAAAACATTCGTGCAGTTAAAGACATTATTATCGATGCGCGAGAGTATCAGAAATTGCAGAACAAGGCTGAATCAGTTATGGGAGTTGTCAAGCAATCATCACAAATGGGCTACAATACCGTGAAGTGTGTTCCAGATGGCTCCCATGCCTTTTGACCGAAAATCTGAAGTTGAGACATTTGGAGGTCTGTCAGAGGCTTACAGCAAGGTTTGAGTCAGATCATCACCTGCGACGAAACATGGGTCCACCACTACTCTCCTGAATCCAAACAAGCCAATAAGGAGTGGTGGAGGAAAGGGGAGGCAGCACCAGTGAAAACCAAGACTCGACTGTCAGCTGGCAAGGTTCTTGGAACCTTTTTTTTCAAACGGCGAGGCATTTTGCTGATTGAATTTTTGCATGAGCGATGCAAAATTTTTGAGTCAGATCATCACCTGTGATGAAACATGGGTCCACCACTACTCTCCTGAATCCAAACAAGCCAATAAGGAGTGGTGGAGGAAAGGGGAGGCAGCACCAGTGAAAACCAAGACTCGACTGTCAGCTGGCAAGGTTCTTGGAACCTTTTTTTTCAATCGGCGAGGCATTTTGCTGATTGAATTTTTGCATGAGCGACGCAAAATCAGTGCTGCTTACTACTGCGAGCTGTTGAACAAGGCGAGGGTTGTATATCACCACAAAAGACGAGACCAACCGATTTGACAGGTCATCCTCCTCCACGACAATGCGTGGCCCCATACTGCAGTTCTAAGTATCTCCAAGCTATAGGAAATGCACTGGACTACACTTGATCACCCTCTTTACAGTCCGGACTTATCGCCCTGTGATTTCCATTTGTTCGGACTGCTTAAAGAAGCTCTAGGAGGGCAACAATATGAAGATGATGAGAGTGTGCAAGACTTCGTGCACAACTGGCTGGTGACATGACCCTGTTCTTTTTATGATGAGGGCATCAAAAAGCTGCCCATATGCTGGGACAAATGCATTTTCAAAGCAGGAAACTATGTGAAAAAATAAAATTGTAATTGCCTTGTGTTTTTCAATAAATGAATTTAAATAAAAAATAAAATCCTGCTTATATTTGATCCCCCTTTGTACTACAGCTGAGAATCTGCATTAGAGTAAGTAAACAAGATTTGTAATAAATTTTTGTAAGAAATTTCATCAAATTACAAAATACCAACACAATAAAAAAGTGTATAAAATGACAAATTGGTAACAATTGGCAATAACAATATAGGCTACAAATTATTCACCATAAATATTCAAAGGTTGTTGCATTAATTACAAATCAATGTTCTCAAAAACTAGCTAGTCTCTCGAGGTTGAGGTACATAACCAATACGTTCATGAACAGCTGCTTGGGATGTACCCTGTTTTGAAGTGCTTGGTCCCCAGGTATCTGCTAGGCCAGACCCTGACTGTTGTTCTTTGCGAGCCTCTTGGTCACGTCTCAAATTTTCATATTCTTGAAGGTCATCCAATTTTAATTCGACTCTTGTTGGGCTTCGGCGGATCATTGTGCACTGAAATGAAATGGCAATTTATTGAACAGTTAATACTTGCATTTGCTTGTAAATACACAGTAAGATCCTTTTCAAAATCAGTTTGTTATTTTATTTGAAGTTGTTTACAATTATTAAAATGGACATGCATTCTTGAGTTGTTTGTTGTTGCTTGGTTTCTGAGGCAACAATGAGCCAGTACAACACCAAATCAAAACCCACCATCAGAAGTCTTGGAAGTCATTATGTGATTTCTATATCAATCTAAGAGTTGTTATTTTCCCATCAGTTTTGTCATGGCAGAAGCATGATCTTATGGAATAACAATAATAATCAAGAAATGCTTGCTGATGATGCTTGTTGTTTAAAGGGGCCTAACATCCAAGATCATCGATCCCCTAATGGTACGAAATGAGACAAAATGTAATGACAATTTAAAAGTTCAAAATCATCCATTGACTAGAATTCAAAACATGATGAGGAAGAATGAATGGATGAATATGAATTTAAAAGAATCAGTGGAACCGACCCACAATAGCCACGTTCCCAGAAACTATCGTAAAACAATAGTATTACTGGCCAAGGAACTGCTTTTAAAGCACAATCCTGAATCGATGATGCTTGTTGTCTAAAGGGGTCCAAAATCCAGGTCATCGGCCCCTCATAATGGTAACTATCGCTAGTCAACTTGAACCATGGTAAATGTCATGTTGCGGTACTAATCAAACGTAGTGTATACTCGCAGTATTCCACACATTATGGTACTAGTCACAGGCAATGTAATACGCACATATAATGCAGACCTATGGTGTTTCTCACATTGCAGTGCCACTTACAGCCAATGCGAACCTATGGTGTTCCTCACATAGGGGGTACTAATCATAGGCAACGCAGACCCACGGTGTCGCTCATTTGGTAGTACTAATCACAGGCAACGCCCAGAACTGTGGTGTTTCTCACATAATGGTACTAATTACAGGCAACATAAGTCCATGGTGTTCTGCATGTAGTAGTACTAATGGTACTGTAAAACCCATCCTGATTCACACTCTCTTGCCATTAATCACAAACCTAATTGTGTACCTAACACAGTGGTACTACTCGCAAGTAAAATAGACCCATGGTGTTCCCCGCATGATGGCACTAATTACAAGTAGTCTCATGGTTCTAATTCGATCATCCTTTGGTCGCCCCTTACGACAGGCAGGGGATACCGTGGGTGTATTCCTTGTCTGCGCACCTGTCGGCACCTTGCAAACCGAAGATCTGGTGGCGATTTGTGGATGATACGTTCGTCGTATGGACAGAAGGTGAAGACAATCTTGGTCACTTTCTGGATCACCTTAATCGCTAGCACCCTTCCATTTGTTTCACCTTGGAAATGGAATCTGACGGCAAGATACCATTTTTAGATGTTCTCGTCACCAAGAAAGAGGATGGATCTTAAGGACACAGTGTGTATCGTAAGCCTACACACACCAATAGATATCTCCACGCAGATTCTCACCATCACCCTGCCCAGAAACATGGTATCCTTACAACTCTGACTACCAGGGCCAGGAGGATTTGTGAAGCGTCAGATCTACAAGAGGAAATTAACACCTTGAGAACCACCTTTGAGAGCAACGGTTACAGCAGAGCTTTGATCTCAAGGGTTCTGAAATCGGCACGTAATCGGACGTCTGTTAAGAAAAAAGACGTAAAAGGAACTGCTTACCTACCTTACATACATAACACGACGGATCGTATTGCTAAAATCTTACGTAGGTACCATGTATGAACTGTTTTTTGGAACATCAGTTAAGATTAGGCAACTTCTATGACCAACTAAGGATAGTTTGCCTAAATTACAACAACCTGGTATCTACAGAGTTCCCTGTACTTGTGGCAAGGTTTATATTGGCCAGACTTTGAGAACGGTGTGTACTTGCATCAAAGAACATACCAGATGTATCAGACTCAACCAACCTGATAAATCAGCTGTTGCCGATCATGCCTTAACACCTGGTCATGATGTCTTGATCCAAGAAGTGGATGTTCTTGCCCGTATAAAGCAATATCGCCCAAGAATTATCAGGGAGGCGGTTGAAATATGTAAACACCCAGATAATTTCAACCGCAATACAGGTTACAACCTCAGGGAATCATGGCTACCTATAATCAGAACCATTAGAGAGTAATGCTTTGCTGTTATTATTCATTGTCTCTAGCATTGGGCTAAAATGGCATCCCCTTTACATCTTTGGGCACCATTTGAAGCTTCCTTGTTGCTTTCTCCTAGCAACCATCAATACGTTGTTTCTTTTCTCTTTTGTCTCCTGATGAAGAAAGGCAAGGTTCCTTTTGAAACGTTGAGTCTTTATAATTATTTACACGGAATAAGCCCAAAAATATAACTCATGAATAGTTACACGGGCCATGAAAGTCTAAATGATAATATTGGAAAAATATAATTTCCTCTTAGGGGTCAATTTTTTATGAAACCTACTTTTTGTTTAAAATTATATATTTTATTAACTGGTGCCATGATGGCAACAGTCACATTCGAAGAAAACAAGAAATAATAATAATAATAATAATAATAATAATAATAATAATAATAATAATAATAATAATAATAATAACAACAACAACAAAAACAACAACAACAACAACAATAATAATAATAATAATAATAATAATAATAATAATAATAATAATGAGGGCCTCAGGTACAGAGTTGCAGGCCTTTTGAAGTGGTGCCATCTATAGTAATTGCCACGTAAGGAAATACCCCAGAAAGTAAATATCGCCGCCCGATGCTCTTCTTTTCTCTTTTTTGTAATGGCTGATCACTGCTGCCAACCTGCCTGGTTACATATTAAAATCATCAGACATAACCATAACAAACTAACCTCAATGTAAACACCGATAATGAATGTTTCCCTACCCTAGTAAATGATAAAAGATAAGATGAAATAAATCAAGATAATTATGAATATCTCCTCAATGAGGAATTAAGGAAATAAACACACTTTCTCACTTAAATTATCTGTCTTTATTTTGATATACAGTAGGCGTACTATAACCATATTCTTGAAAAGAGGGGCGTGTTAAACGATGCAATTTATTTAATAAGTCTTTGCAGTGTGATTTTCGAAAGTTCCAGACATCCAATGACTTCCCTTTCTTTTGCGCGAATATTTCCTTCTCTCTTCAATACCGGTAACCAGTAAGGAGAGAGATTATTGGGCATATTTTCAGCCTGCAGGCTGGTTATATCTTCAAGCTTATCAGGAAACATATAGGAATACTAATGTGCCAAGCTCCGTGAACGGAATTTAGGTCAGCTTTCAAGTTCACTGCGGATTTGAAAATATTAATGTTATAAGTTCTACTGCCAAAATTTCGTCCCGCAAGAGTTATTTCATGTACCGGTAGATCTAGACATGAGACTGACGTATTTGAGCACTTTCATCATTTCACACAAACTATGTTATTAAATGCATTATCCGAACATGCCACAATCCTATTTACCTGGTATTAGCCAAATAGATTTACAATCCCACAGAAAAAGAAAATATGCTTTAAATATTCTCGCAAATGTATCACTAGTGACTTTAACGTCGATGCGGTGGCAACACGCACTTCACGCTAGAGCAGTGATTGAACGTTGCCAACGTGCCAGATTAAAGGTAAATGTAAGACGTCGTATCGGCAAGTAGGGTCCCTAAACTGTATGGTTACAGACACTGAAAAAGACCCAACAGCAAGAAAAGTAACCATAAATCAATATCTTAATATTACAGGGGAGAAAGGGTAAGGTTGCACCCTTAGGGTACGTCCTTACACGGAGAGGACTATAGGTGGTCTGCCTATTAATGCGATATTCCAATTGTGCTACTATCTAGGAACGAAAGTGGAATTTTATGGGGTGGTTCTTACAGCTGAGTTGATTTAATTTTGTTGGATGACACCAACTGTGCCACCTGAGATTTTTAACATGCGACCAACAATTATGGAGTGCCAAGATTTTAAACTGCTCTTCAAAATTTGACTAGCTTGGCTGGAACCAAACTTGCAATCATTAGTCGAACACTACCAATGATCCACCAAGGCAGCTAAAAAGAAAGTTATTAGTATTTCTACAGGTCCACAGTGTGACTCTTCATAGAATGAGTTTCTCACAAGTTCCTTGACACTTCAAAAGAGAAGATGATAAAAGTATGCAGTTTCCTTTCAGCATGAGGTACACAGTTTAGGAGTGTGAATATTAGAAATCTTACTTTGTTTAACATGTAGAAGAGAGAGAGGTGTGTGCTTGTTACCAATGCCAGAGAGCCACCAATCCAGCCCAGAAATATATTTACTTTTACAGCAAACTATCAGAAATTATGAAACATTTTTCATACAACCTGAGTGAAGAGCCACTGCCATTGGCTAAAACTGATTAAACATAGTGCGATTTCCAGAATTCATCACAGCTGGATTTCATTATCGACTACCAAAGAATAAAGGCTCTGTTGCTTTACACCAATTGCCTGATAGGAAACGGTACAGCTCACTTATCTGGACTGCAAAATATAGGTTAGACATCCTGAAGGAAGAACTTGAACATCACAATGCACCGAACAGGCTTGCCAGTATTGGCACATTAAACGACAAAGTAGACAAAACTTGAATTAGTAAACAGTGAAGCACATTTTTGATTTCCCGTATGGACTGGACCCTCCTACAAATTGACAAGAAAGGACAGTGGTTTGTTTGGGTCTGGCGAGAGACAAGACCATTGGTCTGCTTAAGTTAGGTTCCAGAAGTACATGGCAAGCAAATGGGGTCTAGGCCATAAAGCAGCATACAAGCCTCTAGTATCCCCAGTGACAAGACCACATTGGTCTGTTTTGGTTAGGTCTGGTGAGTGACAGATCGATGATCTGTTGACAGAAGATAAGCCAAGTGGATCACATTAAGGATAGAGCACACGCCATGACAGTTTCAAACTTGGCAGTTTCCTTATTTTCAGAGGGTAAAACTACCATTGAGCATTCACGGAAGGTAGGTTAGAGATCCAACATGGCACGAATGAGACAATGTCTCTTAGTAATAAACAGTCTGACTCGTTGGCTGAACGGTCGGCATACTGGCCTTCGGTTCAGAGGGTCCCGGGTTCGAGTCGGGGATTTTAACCTTAATTGGTTAATTCCATTGGCACGGGGGCTGGGTGTATGTGTTGTCTTCATCATTTCATCCTCATCATGACGCGCAGGTCGCCTACGGGAGTCAAATAGAAAGACCTGCACCTGGCGAGCCGAACCCATCCTGGGATATCCCGGCACTAAAAGCCATACGACATTTCATTTTTCAGTAATAAACAAGACTTGCCAATGTTAGTAATTTTTTTTTAAGCTGCTTTACGTCACAATGACACAGATAGGTCTTATGGCAACGATGGGATAGGAAAGCGTTAGGCGTGGGAAGGAGGCAGCTGTGGCCCCAGCATTTGCATGGTGTGAAAATGGGAAACAACAGAAAACCATCTTCAGTGCTGCTGAAAGACAGTGGGGTTCAAAACCAGTATCTCCCAAATGCAAGCTCAGAGGTGCGCGTCCCTAACTACACGGCCACCTCACTCAGTTAATGTTAGAGAATTAAGAGGAGAAAAGCCCATCAGTATGGATAGTCTGGTGTGGATAAAACCACTGATCTGGATAAGATATGGTCTGGACAAGACCACTAGTCTGGAGGCAAACAAAGGGGGTTTGGGGGAAAAAACATGTTAGGGTTGCGAAGCAACTAACAGGCCTCTAGCATCACCTGGAGTCCAGCTAAAATGTGACAAAAATTACAAAGTGACAAAAAGTAATGTTATCCAGTGCACAACATGACGAATACAAACTGCACAGATTTCTTTTTTTTCTTTTACTGAAAGTGGCAGTCTTGAGGTCAAACAGTATGCAAGCTTTATTGGGGACAATAAAAAACTTGTCCTCATCACAGCTGACCCTAGCCGACTAATAGGAACACACAAACTGTTCTCAATTATCATATTTATAAAGTCTCTGATTTAATTCCTCTCTATATAAGCAAGTATACTTCTATGAGGCAGGTTGGTGGGTCCTGGCAATCATAAATAAAGGATCTTTCCTCTGCGCTATTTTAGGTATATTTTCTTATAATTGTTCTAGGATTTTTCACCCATGATTGATTTTTTTTTTTTTTTTTTTGCTAGGGGCTTTACGTCGCACCGACACAGATAGGTCTTATGGCGACGATGGGATAGGAATGGCCTAGGAGTTGGAAGGAAGCGGCCGTGGCCTTAATTAAGGTACAGCCCCAGCATTTGCCTGGTGTGAAAATGGGAAACCACGGAAAACCATCTTCAGGGCTGCCGACAGTGGGATTCGAACCCCCTATCTCCTGGATGCAAGCTCACAGCCGCGCGCCTCTACGCGCACGGCCAACTCGCCCGGTCCCATGATTGATCAACGGTAGTACGACCTATCACAGAATACGGCAGCCCTGTGGCCAGATATGATGTGAGCTCTATTGGAGACAATAGGAACCCATCTTCATCACAGCTGGCCAATAGGAACATAGAAAGTGCTTGTATTTTGCGGACTTATACAGTCTTGAATTTTTTTTTTGCTAGTTGCTTTACGTCGCACCGACACAGATAGGTCTTATGGCGACAATGGGACAGGGAAGGGCTAGGAGTGGGAAGGAAGCGGCCATGGCCTTAATTAAGGTACAGCCCCAGCATTTGCCTGGTGTGAAAATGGGAAACCACGGAAAACCATTTTCAAGGCTGCCGACAGTGGGGTTTGAACCTAGTATCTCCCGAATACTGGATACTGGCCGCACTTAAGCGACTGCAGCTATCAAACTCGGTAGTCTTGATTTTAATTATTCTATATAAGTAAGGATACTTCTTGGGGCAAGTTGGTAGGCCCCTGGGAAGAATATAAGTATCTCGTACTTCTGCTTTTAGCTACTTCAGATACCGCTTTACATCATTTCCTTATAATTCTTCTCTTTCTTAAACATACGATCATCAGGAGGTGTCACCTACGAAACATTGTCTCCCCTTTTGAGAGGATCTATGATATGCACCGCTCATATGTTAGACCAATGGGTTTTATCACTATCCAGGATATGTGCTGACCAATAAGGTACATACCTTGGAGTGTTTAGTCAACAGTTCATAAATGTGTGAGAAAATTAATAGGAACAACAGATCATCATCATGCACGGCACGCTCTACAAGTCTTGGCCAAGGGATAATTGCATATCCTTTCCAGAAAGACAGTGAAAATATTTCCAATAAGATTAATCTGAGACAAAATAATCATCAATACCAGATCACCTTATTTGCTATCTGAGCAACTGTTTGGATTTATACGTAACACCCATTCAATTCTACATTGCATCTAAAACTGATAAGATATGAAGACTGAATTTATAACAGTTCTAAATCTCTTTAAGACATAATCAAAGAAATTCAGTATCATCCTATTATGTTAGATTAGTGAACCAATTCATGGAACTCCCAGAAACAACACCACAGATATTCTAATTGATTGTCTTCACTGCAATTTTTCCAGAAAAACTTTTTAACTTATTGTTATTGTAGTAATTCCTCAGATAAACAGGTAGGAGATCTGTCTTGCCTTTCTCAATCCCGACCACAGAGGTCTGTCTTTTTTCAAATAAAAAGCACTGGTATGAACAATCCAAAGAAGTAAATAGCAACACACCTATTTCAACAATTTCTAACTGTTAAGTTCTTCAGTCTGCTGAAACTAATTTATGTATAACTAAATTTAGAAACTACATGAAAAATAAAATATATGATAACAGAATTATACCTGGAAAATAAACAAGTTTATTAAAAACTGAATGACATGTTTCGTTCTTGAAAGAACATCATCAGATTCTACTACATCACGGCTTGAAAATATTTAGAAACGTATAGGGGCCTAAACATTTATATTTAAATACTGTACTACTTAATTCCTTAAATACTTGAAATTTGGAACTTATCTTAACTCTTAACTTGTGAGGTGCAGTCACACAGACCATGCAAAACCTTTCAAGATTTATTTTATCCTCTTATGACTTTAGCTCCCGTCTTTTCTTGTGTTTTGTCTACCTTCCTAGCATGTGAACTTGAGTCACTACACAGCTCAGTGTTGCTGTAGCTGTTGACATGCGAGACTGATTGCATAGTAAAATGTTTGAGTGGTATCACAGACCGCACCTCAATGGTTACGTTACACACTGTTCATGCATGCGGTTGCGGGAGCTTCTCGCTTAACTCGAGTAGGAGAGTGTGGATTTGAAAGCACTGTGCAGTCATTGCTTGAGGAGGATATAAGTGGTGCTGAAACTGGCTCTGATGAAGATTATTGATGATGATGATGATGCTTGTTGTTTAAAGGGGCCTAACATCGAGGTCATCAGCCCCTAATGGTACGAAATGAGATGAAATGGAATGACAAATTAAAAGCCCAAAATTCTCCACTGACCAGAATTCAAAACATGAGGACAAAGAATGAATGGATGGATATGAATTTAAAACAGTCAGTGGATGCTACCCGCAACACCTTACATTCATGATGATGATGCTTGTTGTTTTAAGGGGGCTAACATCGAAGGTCATTGGCCCCCTTACATTCATAGAAACTGACGGAAAAAACAATAGGATTACTGACCAAGGGACTGCTGCTAGAGTGTAATACTGAATCGAGGATGCTTGCAGTCTAAAGGGGGTCCAAAATCCAAGTTATCGGTCCCTCATAACGGTACTTATCGCTAGGAAAGTAGAACCATGGTATTTATCATGTTGTGGTACTAATCAAAAGTAGCAGAGACTCGCGGTATTCCACACATTATGGTACTACTCACAGGTTATGAAATTTGACATACAATACAGACCTATGGTTTTTCTCACATTGCGACACCATTTACAGGCAAGCAACCCTATGGTGTTCATCACATAAGAGTACTAACCACAGGGACCTTCCCCTATCTCGCGGTGTTCCTCATATAGTGGGTACTAATCATAGGCAAGGCAGAACCATGGTAGCTATCATCCCATGGTCCTGCTCATATGGTGGTACTAATCACAGGTACTGCAAAAGCCGACCGCACGGTGCTCCTGTGTGCTACTAATCACAAACCTATTTCGTACCTAATATAGTGGTATTACACGCAAGTAAAAGCGACCCTTGGTGTACTCCGCGTGGTGGTACTAATCACAAGTAGTTTCATAGTTCTAATACAATCTTCCCTTGGTCGCCCCTTTTAGTCGCCTCTCACGATAGGCAGGGGATACCGTGGGTGTATTATTTGTCTGCCTCCCCCACCCACAGGGGGTAGTGTGTTTGATACGCGAGAGGTATTTTATTTCCCTCAAGTCCACCGGCAAGCTGGTTAGGACCCCCCTATCTGCCACCTGGGACACGCCACGTGGGAGTATCACCTCTCCCCCTGTTATGCCTGCATAGCAGGTTTGTGGATAACTGTATTACAAAGAGTGCAAATATTTCGGAAAGTGTATTTTCTGTAAGTCGCATCAGTGATGGTGCGGAAGGGGAAGAAGAAGAAAATAAGGCTGAGAATGGAGAGGATAACAATTCTTTTAGAGCATACTACGGAAGAAACATATATAAATGGTCACGTGAGCATTCATGAAAAGGAGCAGGACACAAAAGTATAAGAAGTTTGGGTAAAATGTTATATGTGCTTTACATGCCGAGATTTATTATTATCTTGTTTAACTGTCTCACTCTGTCAGTCACATGTATTTGTTCGTAAATTAGTTGTATAATGATATTTTATAAAGGATCCTTATTCTAAAATTAATTAAAACTGATGATCAGTGAAAAAATTCTGCCGTTCTCAGTTAGGAGTGAAAGTAAGGATAACAGATGTGTGCTTTGATTCTATGAAATATTTGCATCTTTGACCCATATTAGACTAATGTAGGCATCAATACAAGCAATTATAAGTTAGTCGTTTGATAGTTACGTGTGGCTATATATAACTAATATACACTGACTTAGCGAATGTCATGGGATAGTCACCTAATAGCGTGTGGGGTGGGGCCTCCTCTGGCCCTGCAAACTGCACTGAGACACCGTGGAAGTGAGTCAACAAGTCCCTGGTAGTCCTCTGGACGCCACTGGCACCAAATCGTTTGCATAGCGGCCGCCAATGCTGGTCTGTTCGTGGGTGCAGGATCCATGGCACGGAGCCTGTGTTCCAGGACATCCCAGATATGCTCGATAGGGTTCATGTCGGGGCTCCTGGGTGGCCATGGCAGTCGTTGGACCTCTGCTGCATGTTCCTGGAACCATTCCCGGGCGACGTGGGAGCGATGTGGCGGCATGTTATCATCTTGAAACACCGCAGAACCGTCTGGGCACTGGAAGGCCAAAAACGGATGGAGATGGTCTCCGAGCAGCTCAACATACCGCATACCATTCAAAGTCTCTTACAGAACAACTAGGGTCCCATTCCATACCAGAAAAATGTACCCCAGACCATAACAGAGACACCAGCGCCCTGAACCACACCTTCGAGGCAGGCGGGATCCATCGCTTCATGTGGTCTGCGCCATACACGGTGCCTCCCATCGGCATGGTGCAGTTGAAATCGTGATTCGTCCGACCATATCACGTGACGCCATTGTTCCAGTGTCCGTCCTTGGTGACTGGCGACAAATGCGCGTCGTTGTGCCCGATGACGTTGGGTTAACAGTGGCACCCGTGTGTGGCGCCGGCTCCCATACTCCATAGAACCCACGTTCCTACGGATTGTCCACTGGGAGAAATGTCTAGCACGGCCTCTGTTGAATTGAGCCGTGATTTGTTGCACGGTTGCCTGTCTGTCATGATTGACAATCCACCTCAGATGTCGCCGGTCACGTTCATCAAGGGTGGTTGGACGGCTGGTCGTTCGTCTGTTGTGAACGGTGACACCCGCATTCAACCATTCACGATACACCCTGGACACGGCTGATCGTGTGAAGCCGAATTTCCGCACCACTTCCAAAATCGCACTTCCCATCCATCGGGCACCGACCACCATATCCCGTTTGAACGGTGTCAGCTCACGACGATGTTCCATGTTACACCTATCACATGCACAGCCACTGCTCAAAAGGTCTCCTGTACAACTGCCGCTGGCACAGGGGCCACGTGGTGCGCAGACAACACACCTGCGCATCAGTGCTCCGCTATCCCATGACATTTGCTCAGTCAGTGTACATCAGCGGTCTCTGAGAATTCACCTCACAACGTACGTCTCAGAAATAGCACCTCACAAGTTGAGAGTTAATTAAGTCCTCACTTGTCTCCAGTCTAGCATAGAATACACTAACAGAATAAAATAACTCACAATCATTGACAATTTTAAGCAACAAACAATATTGTACATACAGTATATACACATGATTTAATAATAATGTTATTGGCTTTATGTCCCACTAGCTACTTTTACGGTTTTCGGAGCTGCCAAGGTGTCAGAATTTAGTCCCGCAGGAGTTCTTTTACATGCCAGTAAATCTACCGACATGAGGCTGACGTATTTGAACACCTTCAAATACCACCGGACTGAGCCAGGATCGAACCTGCCAAGTTAGGGCAGAAGGCCAGTACCTCAACCGTCTGAGCCACTCAGCATGGCACACATGATTTAAAGTGATTTGATAGAATCTGAAGATGTTCTTGTAAAACAAAACATGTCATTCTTTATTAGTGTATGTGTGGTTTTCTTTTTACGTCCAGGCCTATGTTATAGTGGTACATGTGTTATAACTAGCATTTTTGACAGAATGAAAGGCTTTAAATTTACAAAAAAGTTGATAAGGACACAGGCAAGCCAAAAATCAATTTACTGGTATTTCATAATGTCAAGGCTGATTACTATGATGTTAGGCCCCTTTATACAACAAACAACCAACATAATGTCAAGTAAAAGGAACAAAACATATTTCACAGACATAAAATTGTTGCTGTTCAATGAGGTTCTTGATTAAAATAATACAAAATAATCTAGGTGGCATTAAACCAGCAGTCTTGAATAAGTAAAACAGTAAAAATAACCTATAATTAGACAAAAAGTCCTGACATAGCTGACAATTACATTATTTAGACCTACTTGTGAGAATATCTTGCAGTACATGCTTTGTAACGATTGCTGCGACATTTGAAAACCGAAATATTCAAGACTGAGGCACACTAGCGATGTCCACAGTATTTAAATTTGACCCCAGTGTTCCATTATTGGAATTCAGACTCCTGCCATTTACCAAACTTTCATTGTCAGTCAACAATGTGTATGTAGTAGACTGTAATATACCCCACTGTTTATTTTTCGGTTGTGTCATTCAGGTAGAGGAGAAGAAGCTGGAATTCGATTCCAAATGTGCTGGTTTCCTTCAAATATGGCATCTAAAAGGGGGTACTAATTGTTTCAGTAATTAATTACATGATTACTACGCTGATCTTATTAAATAGTAGTTGCAAGTACACAGTGTTGAGTGTAAAAATCATCCGACACATAACATAAAACAACTTAGAAGTAAAAGGTTATATGCACATGATCCAATATTGGAACTGTGGGACCAGATGGGAGGGTGGATTTCAAGTGCGTATTGTTTTCACAGGCTGACTTTTGATGACATAGTGGCCACATTAGAGGAATTTGATACACAGCATAAGCTTCTGGACTCCTCTGTTTACATTGGACCTTCTGATAACCATTTACTATCAGAGAATGATTCAGGAGGAGATGAAATTGACGTTAAATTTGACCACCATAGCCAAAACCAGCAGTGAACAGTTTCAGAGGCAGAAGTAAGAATGGTTATTAACGATGAAATATGAACAGAACAGGTAAATTACTATTAACATTGTCCGCCTCCGTAGCGTAACGGTTAGTGTTATTGGCTGCCGTCCTCGGGGGCCTGGGTTCGATTCCCTCCAATGGGGGTGTGCCTGAAAAGAGCTGCACAACCTCGGGATGAGGACACGAGTTTACTATTAACATCGATGCTTTCACGGCCCGTATTTGGCATGATATGGGCTTGTGCCGTGTAGAGAAAACAAGGTGAAACTCTTTATGTTCCGCAGAGAACTTTGCTCCGCGTCTTTAGAACAAAATCTCGACTGTTCATGAGGAAGGCTTCTACAACAATGAAGGTTTGAATTTAGACGTTAATAATAGAAGTGAAAGTGGTACGTTGATTCGTCACCAGATGGCTTACCGTATGCAGTACAGCACTAACATTCAAAGTAGGAATTGACAGCACCATCAGAATCGGTCTGGGAGGGAGGGAGGGAGGGTAAAACTGGTGTACACACATATGAAAGTATGACTTTGACACAAGCCTGGAATGAAACATCTGGTGGTGAGGAATGTAAGAATTTTGAAAACACCAAAACGTAATAACAATAGTGAAAGGACAGGGAAGAGAACTGCCTACATAAACCCTTAATGGCTGGCAACCACATATTACTTAATTGATAACCAGTGTCCCTGTTGAAATTGTTAGGACTATTTACGTACTTCCAAAGATTCCCAAATAATCCTGGATCTGTAGTGTCTAGTGTGGGTAAGAGCTCGAACATCATGGAACACGACATCATGACTCGATGATAGGGTGTGCTCAGCTATTGCTGATTTGTCTGGCTGGTTGAGACGGATATTTCTTCGGTGTTCCTTGATGCAAGTCCCAATGGACCGTGAGCAATTTTGGTGATGATGCCAAACACGGTTTTACACTGTGTATGCGGAGGACCTTGGCAATTCAGCCTGTGGTCTTGTAGATGTAAGGCAGGTAGGCAGTTCCCTTCACTTCTTCTTTCTGTGAGCTTTGTTTAGTTTTCCCTCTGGGATGCAGGGCTCTATGAATCTGTACATCTTTGCAATCATTACCCTTGAAAGTGACTTTGAGCACACCCTATCGTTGGGTCATGATCTCGTATTCCGAGATCTTTGAGCTCTTACTCACATCAGATACTACAGGTCCAGGATTATATGGGAAGCTGTGGAAATACTTAGAAATCCTAACAATTTCAACAGGGACACTGACTCTTCCTGTCCTTTCACTATCGTTATTTTGTTTCGGTGTTTTCCATTCTCTTCCCTGTCCTTTCACTATAATTATTTCGTTTCGGTGTTTTCCAAATTTGTACGTTCCTCATCACCAGATGTTTCATTCCAGGCTTGTGTCCGAGTCATGCTTTCATAAGTGTGTACACCAGTTATATCCACCCCCATCTCTCCCAGACTGATTCTGATGGTGATGTCAGCTTCTGCCTCGAATGCTAGCGCTGTACCGCATACAGTTAGCAATCTGGTGACGAATGAACGTACCACTTTCACTTTTATTACTAATGTTTAAATTCAAACCTTCATTATTGTAGAAGCCTTCCTCGTGAACAGTTGAGATTTTCTCTGAAGACGCGGAGCAAAATTCTCTATGAAACGTAAAGAGTTTCACCTTGCTTTCTTGACATGGTATAATCCCAAAAGCCCATATCATGTCTATAGGTAAATTATTTTATTTATTAAACTACAACTTATAAAACCTGATTTAATTTGTCATCCATGTACATTATTTTCAAAACATAAGCGAGCATGTGTTTCACTTCGTATTATGCTCGAAAATTTCTTGTCACCATCTCCGAATGCTAGCATGGACTTGGATCCCCCTAGGAGTTGTAGGAGTGAACAAACCGCAATGAAGAGGCTTTCAGGAATTCCAGTAGATAGAGAAGTTAGACGAAGAGAGAAAGCTCTAAGGAAATGGAAATGAAGAGACATTTCAGTAAGTTTTTTGAATTATTTTTTGATGATAAAGTAATGAAGATGTTTGTATATTTTACAAATACCTACACCTAGCAAAAGGGAGACAGCGCTTTTCATACGAATGTTGGTGAGATGAGAACTTTTTTTGCAATTCTTTTACTCACGGGGTACAATCCTTTCCCTAGATATAAAATGTATTGCAAACTGAGTGAAGATTGCCATAATGCTGCCGTGTCCAAAGCCATGACAAGGGGAAGGTTTGAAAGAATTGTAAAGTATGTGCATGTGCAACAACACAGCCTTATTAGAAACAGACAAGTTCTCCAAAGGTAGGCCGTTATGGAATATGTTGATCGAGAGGTGGCTTCAGGCATTGAATAATGAGAAAATGCTCTGCAATGATGAAGCCATGGTTCTGTTCTACGGCAGGCATGGTACCAAGCAGCATATGATGGGAAAATTAATTAGATTTGGTTATCAGCTTTGGTGTGTTTGCACTAGACTTGGTTACCTGGTAATACAGTGTGAACCATATCTAGGTGCAAAAACAGGAAATACAAGACCAGAATTAGGAGTTGGTCTTGGAGCTTCTGTAGTACTGGATTTAATATCCATTTTACCCGAGTCTGAATATGATTTTTACTTTGACAACTCCTTTACTTCTCTCCCTCTACTGGAGATTCTAAAGGAAAAAAGAAATAGAAGGACTTGAACAATAAGAACAAATAGATTGCAAAGTGCTCTCCTAAAGGATTTCAAGCTGCCCAAAAAGGCTCTATATCACTGGTGAGATTTCATGATAATAATATAGTAACAATAGCGTCCAACAGACTGAAGTACATTCAACTGGCAATTCGAAATGATATAGCCAAGCATGTAAGAAGTATGGTATGTTGAAATCTCTACATGAGGTATGATTCTTGATTTCAACTCATTTATGGGGTACCAACAGGATGGATGAAAACAGTGGAAAATTGAGAATACATTTCCGAATGAAGAAGTGGTACTACCAGCTGTTTGCTTTTCCAATCAATGCTCCAGTGAAAAACGCTTGGCTCCTCTCCAAGAAAATACCATGCGGTAAAGAAAAACCATTAGATTTTCTTGGTTTTACGTGCTACATAACAAATGCTTACGTTATTTCCATAAGTATTCTTAACGCCAGTCACTTGGTCACCCTCTATAAAAACCCAAATCGCTGGACAAAAGGGTTTTCAAAGATGTGGGATACAACAGAGTAGATCAAATCATTGTGCCATTAGGCAAACAAGGCAGGTGTGGAGAATGCAAGAAAGACACGATGAAGATGTGCAGCAAGTGTAACATTCCTTTGCATGCTTGCTTGTAGTTTAAAGGGGCCTAACATCTAAGGTCATCGGCCCTGTGACTCCTTTGATTACAAAGCTGATAACCCTATTAGTGCCATATAGAATACACATACAGTAACGTATATGATCTACTAACACACTTTCGATACAAATACTTGGCTTATGGGAAACAACATTTTTTTTTTTGCTAGGGGCTTTACGTCGCACCGACACAGATAGGTCTTATGGCGACGATGGGATAGGAAAGGCCTAGGAGTTGGAAGGAAGCGGCCGTGGCCTTAACTAAGGTACAGCCCCAGCATTTGCCTGGTGTGAAAATGGGAAACCACGGAAAACCATCTTCAGGGCTGCCGATAGTGGGATTCGAACCTACTATCTCCCGGATGCAAGCTCACAGCCGCGCGCCTCTACGCGCACGGCCAACTCGCCCAGTAAACAACATTTTATTGGAATAACTAATTCTATGAGGCTTCTTAAACACGACCCTACAACAGGCAACGTGACCTGCTCGATGTGAGGCTTTCACATCACGGCAAAAAACAAAAAGTATGTAAATGGTAAGTTACACGTAAAGTAAACTCAACGTCGCACAGGATAAAAGATCTCTATCTAGTCAGCTTTTACAGATTGACTTCAAAATTACGTCTACAGTAACCAATAAAGGAAGATACACACTACACTTGTTACATTAAAAAAGCATACTTTTAGTTAACTGAAGACCTGCACAACAAAACCCACTGCCCAATCGGATGGACGAGTGATTCTAACCTCAATGATTTTCATAAATCCTCCAATGGTTCACACAAAAATTATATTTCCTATGCCACAAATTTATAACGCCAAGCAACACTTGTTCTGATACTTAAAACTCATAACTGTACGTCAATTTTTAACGTATTCAGGGAAAACATGTGTCTAACCTAGTCTACTGCCAGTTACTTCGCACAGGGCTACGTCCAGTTGTTTACAGAAACAAAATAGTTACATAGTTCAGTGTTGCCATACGAATGGATTAAAATTGTATGCCAACGTACGAGAAGAAAATCTCTCAACAGTTATTGCACGTCCATGCAAATTTTTGCAAGCAAATTCTTATTTCATGTTCACCTTACATAATATAATAATTATGGAAGGTAGTTTATTAATAGTAAGGGAAACCCGGAGAAAATGGTAGTTAAAACTAGGACATTCAGAAAATCGAAAATCCACAGCCTGTTTCAGTCATTCGACAGGGTCATGAATGGATTGAATGAAGCCCCCATCTAGCGGCGAGGACTGGGGGCAATGATTAATGAATGACATATGAAATGAAATGATATTGCAGAGTGTTGCTGGAATGAAAGATGACAGGGAAAACCGGAGTATCCGGAGAAAAACATGTCCCGCCTCCGCTTTGTACCACGGAACCCGTCGGTGAGAGGCCGGCGCGCTGCCACTTGAGCCACGGAGGCTCAGGACATTCTAAGACTAGATCATTTGTTCGTAAATCTGGACATAATCCACATAAGGTGTCCACCCTAGATGATTAGGAAAAGGCCAGGAAAGTAGGAAGAAAGTACTATACTAGAACTCTCATAGGCCTACTAACAATTCTCCGGAGATCTGTGATATTCTCAAATGGGAAAATGGGGGACAGATTTCACAATATAGATAAACTGAAATTTCAGAGCTTAAGAGTTGTCCCATAAGATCCTGCAATGTTGAAAGAAGCTCCAGTTCATTTAAGTACATTCTTAAGTATAATTTTGCCCGAAAAAAAGTTCATTACTTTATTACAAACTAGTTGAAACCCGTCAAGATCTGAACGGTTAATTGGATAAATAATTATTGAAGGGTTTCCTTATATACGACATTTCCTGTAGTGTATTATTTTACAATTTTGTTTTACGTCACACGGACACATATAAGTCATACGGCGACCATGGGATAGAAAATGGCTAGAAGTGGGAAGGAAGTGACCGTGGCCTTAATTAAGCTACAGCCCCATTTGACTGGTGTGACTAAGAAAACGCGGAAAACCATATTCAGGGCTGCCGACGGTGGGGTTCGACCCTACTATCTCCCGAATGCAAGCTGATAGCTACGTGACCCAAACCAGACAGCCCCTTGCTCGGTGCAACCTTGAACCTTGTACCTTTCAGCACTATTTCAACTATAAAATATCGCTCTCTTGACATTGCAACATTTAACTGGGTAGGTAAACAGAGACCTTCACGTCCCTTGAGGTCTATTGATAGCGATTCAGATTTCTAAGGAAAATAACTACGGTTCCAAGTTTTAGAATAAGAATAAGAATATGTGGAGGCAAACAATACTTCCAAGGATTCAAGAATTATGTAGGAAATTGAAGTAGCTAGCTTTCATCTTCAGTATTAATCTGTTGACGCTAGTATATTGTTTTGAATACCGGGTATAAATCCAATTACCTTCACATTAATTAACTGAGAATGACAATTTTGAGGAAATGACATCTCTCGCAGAAGTGAACGTTTTGCTAAAAATTTCAAATACGATATCATCATGTGCTAAAATTCTGGCCGGTAGTTCAATAACAGTCACCGTTACCGATTTCTTGCAAAACAAACCAGTGAATTCCATTTCTTTTGTGGTTTTGCCCGCATATTTTAATGAAGTTACGTGGTGTATTTTGAACAAGTTTCAAAGAGGAAATTATTTAATATAAATATTAATAAACACGGTCTAGAATACCGGTAAGTTGGCCGTGCAGTTAGGGTCGCGCAGCTGTGAATCCGGAACATGGTGGGTTCGAACCCTACTGTGGGCAGCCCTGAAGATGGTTTTCCGTGGTATCCCATTTTCACACCAGACAAATGTTAGAGCTGTACCTTAATTAAGGCCACGGTCGTTTCTTTCCCAGTCCTAGCTCTTTCCTCTCCCATCGTCGCCATAAGACCTGTCTGTGTCGGTGCGATGTAAAGCAAATTCTTTAGAAAACAAGAATAACGGCCGAAAGGATTCGTCGTGCTGACCACACGACACCTCGTAATCTTCAGGCCTTGGAGCTGAGCAGCGGTTGCTTGGTAGGCCATGAGCCCATGACCTTCGCGGATCTTACACCATGAGGTTTGTTTTTATAAAGAAATAATTGTTTGGCGATAAATATATGGCAAAACAGAAAATAAACTTTTCTGAAATCTCTCCCAAGAACAATAATTTTCCCACCGGAGGGAATGGAATGACGTTACCCATGCTATATTTTAGAAGACGATTCACAAACATTAATAAAGGACTACTGTATTTGTCATTGGGGCTCTATCCCATATTGTGTTAATCGAATATCGCTAGCTGCTTTGGAATTTAATTTTAAACCAGTCACCGAATTCTCATTTAAATTTAGGGGAATGTCGAATGTAATGTGCACTGTTCAACAGATGGGCAGCGAAAGAGCAGTTTTTCGTGTCCAGGAAGTATCAGCTCACCAGCGAACATGCGTCCCTACTCCCCTTCTACCTCCCCTATCGTGTCAGTTGTTCAGCGCTCTCACGGTTCAGGTGGACTTGGGCTCGCCAGTACGCGAGCGCATTAGCCAATCAGAAAACTACATTTTTCTGTAATAATTTACGGCAAGGAATGTTCATGCTTTTAAAGACACTCTGCAAATCTACAGGCCAATAACTTTCGTCAGAATGCTTTACGACGTCCATCGGTTCAGCCGCTCTCAAAATCGATGTAACAAAAATCAGCCTGGTGTTTTACACATATAGATGCAAGAGAACTTAATAACATAATAAAATGTCACAGTAATTTGATGTAAAACAGGGAAATTTGGTTGCCTTGGATATGAATTTAGTTGCTTGCTTTTCGAACTTATTAATAGAAATTAGCCAAGCTAGGAGATTTAAATGGTGACCTATTTTCAATTAACACGTAATCGTTTAGTGATTAATAGGAAGTGATCTACGAGTACCGTACTTCACTAAAGTGTATTATTATTATTATTATTATTATTATTATTATTATTATTATTATTATTATTATTATTATTGTTGTTGTTGTTGTTGTTGTAGGGCACCTAGTGGCCATGGTCCTTATAGAAACAAGTTTATTTTGTCTGACACCGTGATTAGCCGGTGCGAGTCCCGTTGGAGAAAAAATGTCACCGTCCAAATGTTGGCCGGCAGGGGACGAGTGAAGGTGGTATACAATTTCTAATCACTAGATTGCAGGACAAAATCCTGAATTCATTTCCAAACCTCTCCGTAACGTTTGTTTGAAGTGAGGGCATATGACACTGTTGATGGTGATTCGTCTGTCGGATGGCAACTTAATCCTCGAGCAGACCCCTTGGTGTTATTCGACAGGAGTGGGCAAACATCATTATCATCATCATGATCCGGGAAAGCCAGTAGCGGATGGGGAAGTACCGAATTCTTGCAAAATGAAATGTGTAACTCTTATGTATTATAGAGAGACTGTCCTCTGTCCTCTAGACCACATTTATATACCATAAAAAATTTCCAGAATCATCATCATCATCATCTCATACCCAGACGTGCCAGCATTCCATGAGCGTCAAATAGAAAGATCTGCATCAGGTGAGCTGAACATGTCCTCGGACACTTCAGGCACTGAAAGCCATTCGGTAAATACCTCTTCAGGTTTGCCGACAATTGGGTTCGAACCCACCATTTATCGAATTAAAAGTTCACAGTTACATGGCCCGAACGCGCAACCAATTCACTTGATTCTTTTGCGATGATAAGAGGCATTCGTATAGCATTACTTCATGATCTATTTCACCACACATAGCAGTGCACAGTGAACCATTTGAAGATAGATGGGAGAAGCAAATGTCTTCGCAAAACGAAAGCTGTTTAGATATCCTCCTGCATGGTATAAGCCCGAAAGACTACCCTGTCTTGGATTTAAATCTGTAAATAGGCATTTAATCAAAACATAAAGAGCTCTTTCCACTTAAACAATAGAAGGATCCTGCAAAGTTCTCCGTCTCCTGTATTGACCTACTTTATGTACAAAGAAGAAACTGGAGCAGTCACTTTATTTGAACTCTGATTTGTTGTTTTCTACTAATGGTCATTAAAATAAACTTTCTCTTTCTTTTTTCTTCCCTTCTTAATCCGTTTACCGCCCAGGGTTAGTTTTCCCTCGGACTCACCTCTACCACCTCCAGGGCAGTGTCCTGGAGCGGGAGACTTTCGGTTGGGGGATACAACTGGAAAGGAGGACCAGCACCTCGCCCAGGCGGCCTCGCCTGCTACGCTGAACAGGGACCTTGTCGGGAATGCGAAGATTGGAAGGGATAGACAAGGAAGAAGAAAGGAAGTGGGCCTTAAGTTAGGTACCATCCCGGAAAAGTGGGAAACCACTTCGAGGATAGGAGGATGGTTGAGGTGGGAATAGAATCCCCCTCTACTCACTTGACCTCCCGAGGCTGAGTGGATCCCATTCCAGCCCTCGTACCACTTTTCAAATCTCGTGGCAGAGACGGGAATCGAACTCGGACCTCCGAGGGGTGGCAGCTAATCACACTGACCTACACCACAGAGGAGGACAAAATAAACTAGTCATGAATAAAATACTTCTAGATTTCACTCGTTTCAATAACTCATTGAGGGCTTCATAGCCGAGGCGGTAAAGGAGTGCTCGGCTCATCCGGAGGGAGATGGATGCAACTCACCGTCAGGAAAACGAGAAATTTCGAACTGATATATTTTCACATCTGGAAAGCGACTGGCTCTGGGATTAAGGCAGTCTACACAAAAAGTAATCACCAAGTTAAATCTTGGTGACAAAGGCTGCCAGGCAAAGAGTTAACAATTTCCGATACCTTCATTCTTCGAAGTGTTAGACCTCTTCCTTCTTAATGGTTTTAAGAGGAACGGCCGCAGTGCCGAAGTGACGAAAGCATTACTTAAAAGTAAGCACTCTGGCGTCGACAAGGATGAATAATATTGACATAAATGTATCTTATGTTTGGGGGTCATCCGAAAATTTGTGTAACGCAGTGGCGGCTCGTGGATATCAGCAGTGGGGGGCGCCTTAGTTTCATAATTCCAAATATCTCAAGTTCTTCAAACCATGTTATCAAGATACACAGTTCGGACACTATACGGTGCAATGCATATGCAATTATTTATTATTATTATTATTATTATTATTATTATTATTATTATTATTATTATTATTATTATTATTATTTTCCTGTTCTTGTCCACGATCGAATTATGTTTGCGAATATTTTCACTGTCGTGATCACTTAAACAAGACACGACATTGACTTTACCATGCATTTCAAAGTCCATGGTACTATTGATATCACCCCTGTGGCGATCCATTTATCTTTTCCTAGAACGGGAGAATAGCAGGCAAGGAAAGCAGTAAAAGGTTTCTGAGATATCACTTCCACATATCCGCGGGTTCGTGTTATATACGGCAGGAGAATTAATTTGTCTTTGAAAAGCCCTATTTTCATTTCCCTTGGTCTCCGGTGTTTTCAACAAGAAGTCTGGTGTCGGCCTACCACACTCCTTCAGTTCGACTTTCTTCTCGATAGAAAGAGAAGAAAACGTTAGTTCTTTAATATGTTCGACGGTAATCATACTGCACGAAGTGCAAACATAACACTACGCCTACATATAAATCACAACCTTTCCCCTAATTTCACCTTGTCACAGTCACCTCACGAGATCATTCATCAACACAAAGCTAAACATTGCGCTCTCCAATGAGTATGGCCAACATGAGTCTAGTGCGAGGAGACAGTAGTTACAGTCGTTACTCGTTTCGTTAGTTAATAGTCCTAAAAATTACAAGACTATTTTAAATATATACCAATGTGTCATCAACATGGTTTGATAGGCACCGAAGCGATATCCTCCTCCTCAAAATGCCCCATAAAGAAATTAGCCACTACTGGCGATAGTGGACTTCTCATAGCCACCCCATATGCCTGTTCGTAAAATTGCCCACCCCACAAGAAATAGCTTGAAGTTATGCACTGGTGAAATAGCTTAGTAATGTCTTCTCAATGAGAGACATGAACAAGTTAATCGACCAATGTTTTGGGTAGGTTGGCTGCAACGATAGGCCGCGGCAGAAACGCGCCGGAATCTCCGTTAAGCTGCGTTTACACTAGCAAAACTCCCTCGCGAAAGTCGTTAGGCTGAAACTTACTCGCTTCGAGTGAAATTTCGCACCACTCAAAACAGAGCGCAATTCAGAGCGAAAAATAGCGCGAGTGGGGCGAGCCGCCTTCGACAAGCCTGAACGCTTCTGTTCTTGTTTTGCAGCCAACATGAAAACTTGTTTTGTCCCTCCAACCGCTGCAGCCGCGTTTCCCATCATACCAATGTCATTTTTGATCAAGAAAGGAAGAAGAAAAATCGGCGCCCTCGACAATGGTGGAGCAAACAATTATTCCTTGGAAGAAGCCAATATGGAAACAGCCTTATGAGAGAAATAGTACAGGAACCCACTGATGATACAATATTAAAAACTTCGTCCTCATAAATACCCAATATTTTTAACAACTCGTTTCACTGATCAGTCAAAAAGTTGAAAAACAAGACACAACATTCAGAGAAGCAGTACCGGTAACAGTGAGAGAAAGGTTGGCTGTCACACTGCGTTTCTTGGCAACTGGTGATTCGTACACAAGTTTGCAGTATTTATTTAAAATATCGAAGTGCACAAGATCAAAAATCGTCCCAGAAGTTTGTGATGCGTTGATTGAAACACATCAGGATTATGTGAAGGTAAGGATAATAATTAATCGCATTTAAAACAGTAAATCTACTCGGTGTTATATATGCACTTAAAAAAGTCAAATGAACAAATAGGAATGCTAATAATTAAAAATTAAAAATCACACAATATTAATTCAATTTAGAAATACATTTCGTATCCAAACCGCACCCATTTAAAAATAGCGTTTGATATATTTGTTAATTGTTGTGGATCAATACAAAAATGGGTGAAAGTGTAAAATCAAGATAAAATAATGGAAGAAAAAATAAATCACAAACCAAGTAAAATTAGTCGCAAGCGCAATAGCCCATCTAAATATGACGAATCCAATGTTCAGGGCTTGTGCCTTCTGAATGTGGTGTTGTCTGCCCACTAGTGGAAGTTCTTCACAATGACCCAATAATGCTTCAAAATAGGTACCGCTAGATTAGAAAAAAGTAATGAAATGACACAATTTTGCATTATAAAATAATAGTAATAGCTTACCTGATTTAGTGACTCTGCTCTTATTTTCTTACGATCTTTCACTTCGATATGATCCCAGTAATGCTTTCATCTTCGTTTTCACTGAAGAGATAGGAAAGTTTAGTTGAGAACTAATTTTCTTCCACCCTTCTTCTCTTTTATTGCGATTGAAATAGTTTTTTTTTTCGGATTCCACATAAAATCTCTTTTTGTAGAGCTCGATGAGCTGCAAACACTGTTCTTGATTCATCCCTCGCGCAACTATGGGGACCACGTTTACACTGAGAGAAATTCGATGAGCAAAACCCTTTGATGCGCGGACAAAAACCGACTGACATCCGGCTCGTAGCGAGGGCCCTCACTCCGCAATTACTCAGGGGTGAGGGAGCGTCTACACTAGGCGCAATTCCCTCGCGAAATTATTTCGCGAGGAAATTGCGCTTAGTGTAAACGCAGCCCGCTATGAGAGAGCGCCCTCCTGCGCAGGGCCAGCAGCGCATCGGGCCACAGTTCAACTTGCGCCCTTGATAATAATCTTATAGCTAAATATTTCCCTTGTTAACATTTCTCGAATTTAATGGAACCCCGTGGGGGGCGCGCGCCTTCGCGCCTCCCAAACGAGCCGCCACTGGTGTAAAGTAATGTGTGACGGAAGTGTAACCGTAGCAATCGTGCAGGCAGTGATGTAAGATGTGAATGGATGGTCAGGCAATGTCACCTAGCAACCGTGCAGGCTATGTCCTATGGCTTGTTGCCATCTGAAATTAGCAGTCGTTGATGGATGGCCATGACCGGGAGACATATTTATGATCATTTGATTTTAGCCAAGGGAATGTTATTGGCTTTACGTCCCACTAACTACTTTTACCATTTTCGCAGACGCTGATGTGCCGACATTTAGTCCCGCAGGAGTTCTTTTTACGTGCCAGTAAATCTACCGACACGAGGCTGACGTATTTCGCCCCAAGTGAAAAGTGGTTGTTGTCGGAAAGTTCGTGTGTTTAATTTCTTGCATTTTCTAGTACTTTGTTCACTTTGGCGTTGTTGTAGAGTATACTAACTAGAATATGGATGGATACATTGGTCGTTAGAATTAAAACTCGCAAATGTAAGGAAGAAACAACGAATACGCAACTCAATGAAATGCGAAGTTCAAATGTTTGTTTCTAAAACGGCAGACCTCATCGTTTCTATTAGTGATACAAATAGGAATGTGTTTCCAAATAAGCCAGTTAAACTAAGTAGTATAATGGGAGAGTTCGGCGGCCGCCACCGCCACCGGGCTCCCAGAGGCCACCTCCACCACCACCACAGCCAGAGGCCTCCCAGATGCCTCCTCCACCACCACCACAGCCAGAGGCCTCCCAGAGGTCTCCTCCACCACCCGCGGGAAATTTGAATTTGTAAACAAAGCCACGTGCTTTTTGACAGCTGTCATCGACAACAACGCATCGCTAACCTCAGTACTGCCATCTTGACGGGCCTAAACCTCAGTAGTACCAACTTAACCTAACTAGCGCGAGGTAAACAAAGCCACGTGTTTTTTGACAGCCACGTGCTTTTTGACAGACAACAACGCATCGCTAACCTCAGTACTGCCATCTTGACGGGCCTAAACCTCAGTAGTGCCAACTTAACCTAACTAGCGTGCGGTAAACAAAGCCACGTGCTTTTTGACAGCTGTCATCCGCCATCTTTAAACTACAGAGCACTGTGCTGCTCCCTTTATCGCAGTAGCTGCAAATTCGTCACCTGTCATCGGCAGTGCTGCCATCTTGGCGGGCCTAAACCTTAGTGCTACCAACTTAACCTCACTAGCGTGAGATAAACAAATCCACGTGTTTTTTGACAGCCACGTGCTTTTTTTGACAGCTGTCATCCGCCATCTTTAATCCAGAGAGCACCGTGCTGCCCTCTTTATCGTAGTAGATGTAAATTCATCACCTGTCATCAGCAGTGCTGCCATCTTGGCGGGCCTAAACCTTAGTGCTACCAACTTAACCTCACTAGCGCGAGATAAACAAATCCACGTGCAGCTGTCATCCGCCATCTTTAATCTATAGAGCGCAGTGCTGCCCTCTTTAGCTACTTACCTTTGAAATGTGGTGGCGGATAATTTGAAAAAATGCTTTTCTGACAGCTGTCATCCGCCATCTTTAATCCAGAGAGAACAGTGCTGTAATCTTTAGTTGAAATGTGGTGGCGGCAAATTCTACGTGCTGTTGTTTGGAAACAAATTCACGTGCTATTTTCTGACAGCTGTCATCCGCCATCTTGCATCACAAACCTCAGTGCTACACTCTTTAGCTAGATACATTTGAAATGTGGTGGTGGCAAATTCTACATGCTCTTGTTTGGAAACAAACCTATGCGCTTTTTTTTGACAGGTATCATCCGCCATCTTTAATCCAGAGAGCACCGTGCTGCCCTCTTTAGCTACTTACCTTTGAAATGTGGTGGCGGTAAATTCCACGTGCTTTACAAACCTATATGCTTTTCTGACAGCTGTCATCCGCCATCTTTAATCCATAGAGCACTATGCTGCCCTCTTTGTGGTGGCGGATAATTTGAAAAATGCTTTCTGACAGCAGCCATCTTTGAGCACCGTGCTGCCCTCTTTAGCTACTTACCTTTGAAATGTGGTGGCGGTAAATTCCACGTGCTTTACAAACCTATATGCTTTTCTGACAGCTGTCATCCGCCATCTTTAATCCAGAGAGAACAGTGCTGCCCTCTATGTGGTGGCGGCAAATTCCACGTGCTCTTGTTTGGAAACAAATCAACATGCTTTTTTTTGACAGCTGTCAACCGCGATCTTTAATCACCGTGCTGCCCTCTTTAGCTACTTATCTTTGACAGCTGTCATCCGCCATCTTTAATCCAGAGAGAACAGTGCTGCCCTCTATGTGGTGGCGGCAAATTCCACGTGCTCTTGTTTGGAAACAAATCAACATGCTTTTTTGACAGCTGTCAACCGCGATCTTTAATCACCGTGCTGCCCTCTTTAGCTACTTACCTTTGACAGCTGTCATCCGCCATCTTTAATCCAGAGAGAACAGTGCTGCCCTCTATGTGGTGGCGGCAAATTCCACGTGCTCTTGTTTGGAAACAAATCAACATGCTTTTTTGACAGCTGTCAACCGCCATCTTTAATCAGCGTGCTGCCCTCTTTAGCTACTTACCTTTGAAATGTGGTGGCGGTAAATTCCACGTGCTTTACAAACCTATATGCTTTTCTGACAGCTGTCATCCGCCATCTTTAAGCTGTAAATCCCCGATTCTCATGTTAAAAGAGCATCTAGTTGTAAAACAGATTCTTAATCCGAGTTCTTTGACGTCAGGAAGGGCAACCTGACGAAAACAATAGTGTATGATGTAAGAGGCTAGATACTGCCAGTTTTGCGTCAGGAAGGGCAACTAGTCTTAAAACAAATTCTTGCGATTTAAAATCTTAGTTTTGCGTCAGGAAGGGCATCCAGCTGTAAAACAATAGTTCGTGATACAGCGATTTAAAATCTAAGAAGTGCATCTAGCTGTAAAACCCCGATTCTCGTGTTAAAAAGAGCATCTAGTTGTAAAACAGATTCTTAATCCGAGTTCTTTGACGTCAGGAAGGGTAACCGGTCGAAAACAATAGTGTATGATGTAAGAGGCTAGATACTACCAGTTTTGCATCAGGAAGGGTAACTAGTCTTAAAACAAATTCTTCTGATTTAAAATCTTAGTTTTGCGTCAGGAAGGGCATCCGGCTGTAAAACAATAGTTCGTGATACAGCGATTTAAAATCTAAGAAGAGCATCTAGCTGTAAATCCCCAATTCTCGTGTTAGAAGTTGTAAAACAGATTCTTAATCCAAGTTCTTTGACGTCAGGAAGGGCAACCGGTCGAAAACAATAGTGTATGATGTAAGAGGCTAGATAGTCCCAGTTTTGCATCAGGAAGGGCAATCGATCGTAAAACGGATTCTTGCGATTTAAACTCTGTAAAACATATTTTTAATCCCAAGAGAATCGAACCCGAGACTGCCGGGTGAGAGGCAAGCACACTAAACCAAACTGTAGGAGCCGGTAATTCTCTTTCTATATAATAATTTCGTGTGGCTATTTCTAGCTAAGTGCAATCTGAAAGAATTAAATCCTAGTCTTGTTACATCAGGAAGGGTAACTAGCTAAACACCGGATTTAGAATAAGCAGACTCTAGAACGAGAAAAAATATCTGGGATATGTTTTGAAGCATGCCTACACACACGCGCGCATGCAAGCTGCATCCAGCTAGCTAGCTCCTACCTGGAATGCGTTTGCCTCAGCAGGTACGAAGTCCGCTACACGCGTACAGTTCGCATTAAAATTATTAGCAGCTTCTCGAGCTGAGCTCAAACCTTCCCGTTTAATCATAGTACAAATACGTCAGCTTGTAGAACTTATATATTTCGGTACCTCAGCGTTTCGTGTTGTAACTAACAGGTAGGGGGTACTGTGGATGTAGACTTAGCTTAGTAAAACTCATGACAATGTCCGACCTCAGTAGGTTGAAACTTGGTTTCTTCCGAACATTGCAACTTTAGTCTATTGATAAATAGTTGTTCTCTTAAATCCTCATGCTATAGAAGAGGTCAATCTTATAATTTCAAACTTACAATTATGACTGATCTCTATATGTTGAAACTTAGTTTTTCCCCCTAAAATTGCGATCGCGCGCTAACTTTCCAAGGCTCGAACCGCTGCAGAACTCTTAAATTCTAACACCTCGGCATCAACAGCAGGTTCGACCCCGGCTTAAATATGTCAGCCTGCGGGACTCAGCGTAAGACCTTCAGGAGAGCTCTTGTTGCATAAACATTTCGTTCCGACTGTACAGCAAACGTCTGCAATTTTTGATATCCGCTTGGTGATATAGAGCATATTTACTCGCTACAGTCTGCGTGAAGTGCTCCTCACAGTTCTCAGTATGCGTTTATCACATGCACAACCTCATCTAAGTACTGTCTGCTGCGAATATTATTCTTCAGCCTACAGCTTAAGATAAGCCCGAACAGTTAGTTACTGTTTGCAAAGCAACTTCTACGCTAGGTAATAAACATCTACATTCATATATGTTTATTCTTTTCTTTTTTAGGTACCGTTCGAGTAACAAGCTTGAAAGTATGCATTTTATTCACCTGAGTAACAGTTTGCTGCGCGTGCATTTTAAGGTATGTTTCGAACTTTTTCTATCGATCTTATATGTTTACGTTCTTTTTAGCATTATAAGATAGGGGGATTAGAAGGTGTAGACAAGGAGGTAGTTAATCTTGTAATTTCAAACTTACTACAATGTCTGACCTTAATAGTCTGAAACTTGGTTTCTTCTGCACGTTGCAACTCTAGGCTAGCTGACTTGTCCTTTCGATATCCTATTATCACATTTGCTTTTACGCTAGGCAGTAAAGGTCTTTAAGTTAAAGATAGCTGGGTTACCTGCTAACAAACCAAGTGTCTTTTGTAACCTTCATTGTTTTTAGCATTTTACGATTAGAGGATTAGAAGGTGTAGACAAGGAGGTAGTTATTATTGTAACTTCAAATTCACGACTATGTCTGACCTTAATAGGCTGAAACTCGGTTTCTTCCGAGCATCGCGAATTTAGTCTAATCTCTATTGATGAATAGCTGCTCTCTTTAATCTCACATGTTGGTTAATCGTTAGTAATTAAATTTTCGTTTTTTCTTTTTGACTAGAGGAAAGGATATTGAGTTACTATATTTTTTATCAACAAGAGTGCTTCGACGTTGTTAGGTATAGAACATTTATCTCTTTCTGTTTGCTTTTAAAAACTCACGACTATGTCTGACCTTAATAGGCTGAAACTTGGTTTCTTCTGCACGTTGCAACTCTAGGTTAGCTGACTTATCCTTTCGATATCCTATTATCACATTTGCTTTTACGCTAGGCAGTAAAGGTCTTTAAGTTAAAGATAGCTAGGTTACCTGCTAACAACCCAAGTATCTTTTGTAACCTTCATTGTTTTTAGCATTTTACGATTAGAGGATTAGAAGGTGTAGACAAGGAGGTAGTTATTCTTGTAACTTCAAACTCACGACCATGTCTGACCTTAATAGGCTGAAACATGGTTTCTTCCCAGCATCGCGAATTTAGTCTAATCTCTATTGATGAATAGTTGCTCTCTTTAATCTTACATGCTGGTTAATCGATAGTAATTAAATTTTCGTTTTTTCTTTTTTGACTAGAGGAAAGGATATTGAGTTACTATATTTTTTAACAACAAGAGTGCTTCGACTTTGTGAGGTATAGAACATTTATCTCTTTCTGTTTTGCTTTTAAAAACTCACGACTATGTTTGTTCTTGTAACTTCAAACTCACGACTATGTCTGACCTTAATAGGCTGAAACTCGGTTTCTTCCGAGCATCGCGAATTTAGTCTAATCTCTATTGATGAATAGCTGCTCTCTTTAATCTCACATGTTGGTTAATCGTTAGTAATTAAATTTTCGTTTTTTCTTTGCGACTAGAGGAAAGGATATTGAGTTACTATATTTTTTATCAACAAGAGTGCTTCGACTTTGTTAGGTATAGAACATTTATCTCTTTCTGTTTGCTTTTAAAAACTCACGACTATGTCTGACCTTAACAGGCTGAAACTTGGTTTCTTCTGCACGTTGCAACTCTAGGTTAGCTGACTTATCCTTTCGATATCCTATTATCACATTTGCTTTTACGCTAGGCAGTAAAGGTCTTTAAGTTAAAGATAGCTAGGTTACCTGTTAGCAAACTAACCTTTCTATATCCTATCATCACAAGTACTTCCACGCTACATCTATATATTTTCCTTCTTTTTTAGGCACATCGACATCTCAAGAAGTAAAGGATTATACTGTTGCAATGTCCGATATGAAGATCAAGAAGATCTAAGATAAGATAATATAAAATAAATAATGTAGAATTAACATATTCTTTTATTTCAGTTTAGGTATCACATTCTCCTCCTCCTACTCCTTCCTCTCGAAGGAGAAATAAGAGTAGGTGTTGATTAAATTTGAAAGTATGTTATCATCTAGTTCGGTAAGTATGTTGAGAACAGAATTTTTTTCCCTAAAAGTGTTTGATTGCAATGCAGTGTTCTACAACATCGTACTATAAACAGTAGTATGTATTCAAGTCTAAACCTAATTTTTTTCTTAGAACAAAGGTATACCCCAGACATGTTGTAAACACATCTACCGATGGTCTGATCATATGTAGTATCGGGTACAGTGTTCGAATCTAGTTTAGGTATCACATTCTCCTCCTCCTACTCCTTCCTCTCGAAGAAGAAATAAGAGTAGGTGTTGATTAAATTTGAAAGTATGTTATCATCTAGTTCGGTAAGTATGTTGAGAACAGAATTTTTTTTCCTAAAAGTGTTTGATTGCAATGCAGTGTTCTACAACATCGTACTATAAACAGTAGTATGTATTCAAGTCTAAACCTAATTTTTTTCTTAGAACAAAGGTATACACCAGACATGTTGTAAACACATCTACCGATGTTCTGATCATATGTAGTATCGGGTACAGTGTTCGAATCTAGTTTAGGTATCACATTCTCCTCCTACTCCTTCCTCTCGAAGAAGAAATAAGAGTAGGTGTTGATTAAATTCGTAAGTATGTTATTATCTAGCTCATGTTGAGAACAGAATTTTTTTCTCAAAAGTGTTTGATTGCAATGCAGTGTGCTAAAACATCGTACTATAAACAGTAGTATGTATTCAAGTCTAAACCTAATTTTTTTCTTAGAACAAAGGTATACCCCAGACATGTTGTAAACACATCTACCGATGTTCTGATGATATGTAGTATCGGGTACAGTGTTCGAATCTAGTCTTGATCACTTATCTAGTGTTTGAACACATCAATTAATGTTCTGATCATATGTAGTATCGAGTGCAGTGTTCGATTCTAGTTTAGGTATTACATTCTCCTCCTCCTACTCCTTCCTCTCGAAGAAAAAATAAGAGTAGGTGTTGATTAAATTTGAAAGTATGTTATCATCTAGTTCGGTAAGTATGTTGAAACAGAATTTTTTTTCTCCCAAAAGTGTTTGATTGCAATGCAGTGTTCTACAACATCGTACTATAAACAGTAGTATGTATTCAAGTCTAAACCTGAACACTCCCGCTTTTGCGATGCATGTTCGATAAAGCTATGCCTTAGCAGAGTAAGGAAGAGTTGCTATCTCGCGCAAGCTGTTCAGAATTCTACTCTAATTTTTTCTTAGAACAAAGGTATACCCCAGACATGTTGTAAACACATCCACCGATGTTCTGATCATATGTAGTATCGAGTGCAGTGTTCGATTCTAGTTTTAATCACTTATCTAGTGTTTTGAAAACATCAATTAATCTTCTGATCATATGTTAAGGTTAACAACATCGAGTGCAGTGTTCGATTCTAGTCTTGCTATGTTTTAATCTGATTTTCTTAGAACAAAGGTATGATGCAAGAGTTTAAATCGCAAGAATCTGTGTCACAAAGCATGTTGATTTGTTTCCAAACAAGTGCACGTGGAATTTGCCGCCACCACATAGAGGGCAGCACTGTTCTCTCTGGATTAAAGATGGCGGATGACAGCTGTCAGAAAAGCATATAGGTTTGTAAAGCACGTGGAATTTACCGCCACCACATTTCAAAGGTAAGTACCTAAAGAGGGCAGCACGGTGCTCAAAGATGGCTGCTGTCAAAAAGCATTTTTCAAATTATCCGCCACCACAAAGAGGGTAGCATAGTGCTCTATGGATTAAAGATGGCGGATGACAGCTGTCAGAAAAGCATATAGGTTTGTAAAGCACGTGGAATTTACCGCCACCACATTTCAAAGGTAAGTAGCTAAAGAGGGCAGCACGGTGCTCTCTGGATTAAAGATGGCGGATGATACCTGTCAAAAAAAGCGCATAGGTTTGTTTCCAAACGAGAGCATGTAGAATTTGCCGCCACCACATTTCAAAGGTATCTAGCTAAAGAGTGTAGCACTGAGGTTTGTGATGCAAGATGGTGGATGACAGCTGTCAGAAAATAGCACGTGAATTTGTTTCCAAACAACAGCACGTAGAATTTGCCGCCACCACATTTCAACTAAAGATTACAGCACTGTTCTCTCTGGATTAAAGATGGCGGATGACAGCTGTCAGAAAAGCATTTTTTCAAATTATCCGCCACCACATTTCAAAGGTAAGTAGCTAAAGAGGGCAGCACTGCGCTCTATAGATTAAAGATGGCGGATGACAGCTGCACGTGGATTTGTTTATCTCGCGCTAGTGAGGTTAAGTTGGTAGCACTAAGGTTTAGGCCCGCCAAGATGGCAGCACTGCTGATGACAGGTGATGAATTTACATCTACTACGATAAAGAGGGCAGCACGGTGCTCTCTGGATTAAAGATGGCGGATGACAGCTGTCAAAAAAAGCACGTGGCTGTCAAAAAACACGTGGATTTGTTTATCTCACGCTAGTGAGGTTAAGTTGGTAGCACTAAGGTTTAGGCCCGCCAAGATGGCAGCACTGCCGATGACAGGTGACGAATTTGCAGCTACTGCGATAAAGGGGGCAGCACAGTGCTCTGTAGTTTAAAGATGGCGGATGACAGCTGTCAAAAAGCACGTGGCTTTGTTTACCGCACGCTAGTTAGGTTAAGTTGGCACTACTGATGTTTAGGCCCGTCAAGATGGCAGTACTGAGGTTAGCGATGCGTTGTTGTCTGTCAAAAAGCACGTGGCTGTCAAAAAACACGTGGCTTTGTTTACCTCGCGCTAGTTAGGTTAAGTTGGTACTACTGAGGTTTAGGCCCGTCAAGATGGCAGTACTGAGGTTAGCGATGCGTTGTTGTCGATGACAGCTGTCAAAAAGCACGTGGCTTTGTTTACAAATTCAAATTTCCCGCGGGTGGTGGAGGAGACCTCTGGGAGGCCTCTGGCTGTGGTGGTGGTGGAGGAGGCATCTGGGAGGCCTCTGGCTGTGGTGGTGGTGGAGGTGGCCTCTGGGAGCCCGGTGACGGTGGCGGCCGCCGAACTCTCCCATTATACTACTAAACTACAAGACTACTTTTCCTGTTCAAAAATGGAAAGGACGAACCATTCAGTTTCAGGTTTCATGTTTTAAGGACTTCAAATTAGTTAAGTATTGATCAACACATAAACAGAATTACATGTTTCTACTGCAATCGGTATTGTAATTTAAATCCAGACAAAACACTTATGTATTAGCTTGTATTCAGGAGACAGTGGGTTCGAATCAAACTGTCGGTAGCCCTGAAAATGGTTTTCAGGCCATTCCCATTTTCACCCCTGCCAATTGGGGCTGTACCTTAAAATAAAGGCCACGGTCGTTTCCTTTCCACTCCTAGCACTTTTCTATCCCATCGTCGCCATAAGAGCTATCTGATGTTGTTGCGGCGTAAAAAAAAAGGTAAAAACAAAAATACGTTGCAAAGAAAATGGAAAACTTCCTTCACTGCGGAGTGTTTCAGGAATTGGATAAATCGGTAAAAACATTTCGTGTTCTCTTAAGCAACACCACTTTTAAGTTGTCGCCTGTTACGTCAGTCTATGGAAATGCAACTGAGTCCTGCTAAACAACAAAATCAGAAAGTAGGTAAAGAAAGACTTCTAAAAATATGTAGTTTCATTAGATGTTTAAATTGGCAATGTTTGGCATTAAGAGCACATCATTTAGACAGTATCCGACTCGTTGGCTGAACGGTCATCGTACTGGCCTTCGGTTCAGAGGGTCCCGGGTTCGATTCCCGGCCGGGTCGGGGATTTTAACCTTAATTGGTTAATTCCAATGGCACGGGGGCTGGGTGTACGTGTTGTCTTCATCATCATTTCATCCTCATCCCGACGCGCAGGTCGCCTACGGGTGTCAAATAGAAAAACCTGCACCTGGCGAGCCGAACCCGTCCTGGGATATCCCGGCACTAAAAGCCATACGACATTTCATTTAGACAGTGGTAACCTACAGTGCTCTGCTTATTAAAACTGTGATCAGAGAACGTTCTTGCTCTGAACTAGCAGCATGAAACGTTTACTTCTGGAGCAATTCAGAATAAGATGCTTGTTAAGCTCACAAATGAAATTATTAGGTGTATTTGAAATAGTGGCCGTCCACCAAAATCTCTCAATATTTACGTTTACCTGCGATGTAAGTGGTACTGAAAAATTAAGTGTACGCATTCACAAGGTTGACGGAGATCGTGAACCGAATGAGACCTTTCTTGGCCTTTGCAGTGCAACGGACACAACAGCTCAATCTCTAGCATCTGTTGTATGGGGCATATTACCTAGACTGGATCAACCCGTCAGTATGCTGAGACAGGTGTATGATGGCGCTATCAATTTGAGCGGTATATATAATGGAGTGTAATGGTAATTAAACCAGGCAGCCATTAGCATTATTTGTACATTGTGGCACTCACTGTGTTAATCTGGTGATAAAGAAAAGTTCCGAAGTGTCTGCCATATTGAACAATGCAATGCAATGGGCTCATGAGTTAAATGTCTTGTTTTATCATTCAGTTAAAGCACTCAATATTTATCAGACGATAATATCTCTACCCAGGGTGTACTGTATAATATATTGCATATTTAACTTTCCTGGTAATTCAAGATCCATTTAGTCATTATCAGATAATCATCCTTACAACGGGGATCTATAGATCTATGCACTTTCATTCCCTATGTAAATACCGGCTGCATGGTCTTCCGCGGCTGAACGGTATTTATAGATAAAAACAGTCGTTTACAAGTGCGACACAGTTCGCAGCTGCTATCCCACCGCGATGTGAAAGAAACAGGCCGGTGGAAGTAGCAGAAGAAAAAGAAGAATGTTGATCAAGTCCATCAGGATTAAGTTGGAGTTCATTATCTTGAAAGAAACATTGAAGAAATGAAAATAAAGGCATACTACTTGTTCCAGTCGTCAAGAACAAATAATAGACCAGCAGTTTCACTTCTTTGCCCGACTCCTTGGATAAATGGTCAGCGTTGAGGTCTTCGGTTCAGAGTTCGATTCCCGACTGGGTCGGGGATTTTAATTACGTGTGATTAATTATTCTGGCTCGAGGACTGAGTATTTGTGTTTGTCCCAACATTCCCCCTTCATATTCAAGCAGAATACCACACTACTAATCATCACAGAAACATGCATTAGTGATTACATCCCTCCACATAGGAAGAGTATCCGGCCGTAAATGAAAATCAAGAAAGTTGCTTTACAGACACGTCTTATGGCGACGATGGGATAGGAAAGGGCTACAAATGGGAAGGAAGCGGCCGTGACCTTAATTATAAGGGTACAGCCCCAGCATTTGCCTGGGGTGAAAATGAGAAACCACGGAAAACCATCTTCAGGGCTGCCGACAGTAGGGTTCGAACCGATTATCTCCCGAATACTGAATACTGGCCGCACTTAAGGTAATGCAGCTATCGAGCTCGGTAAATGAAACTTCACAGCCTGTTTCCAGTCATTCGACCGGGTGAGGAATGGAATGAATCAAGCCCCCATCTAGCGGCGGGGATGGGAATTGTGCCGGCTGCCGAAGCCTGTCGCTCTCCTCTGGGGCAATGATTAATGACAGATGATATTGTAGAGTGTTGCTGGAATGAAAGATGACAGGGAAAACCGGAGTACCCGGAGAAAAACCTGTACCGCCTCCGCTTTGTCCAGCACAAATCTCACATGGAGTGACCGCGATTTGAAACACGGAACCCAGCGGTGAGAGGCCAGCGCGCTGCCGCCTAAGCCACGGGGGCTTCTTATCCGGCCGTAAAACAGGGCGAAATCCATATTTCAACCCCGTTCGCACCCGCAACCCCACAGGCGTAGGAAAAGTGTTAGAGGAATAATAATAATTTCTCCTTCTTTGGTTCATAGAGCTTGGATTGCCAAATCGAGTGAGAAGGACTAGGTTGGTAGTTTGTCGAGAATAATATTGTGCACTGAGTCACAGGCAGTTGGTCTAAAGTAATTTTTAATTTATGATGGTTGTTTCAAACTAGCCTTTCGCATTAAAGCAAACACAGTTAAATTTGATCATTTAGTTTGGTAGAAATATAGAGTCCGCTCCGCAAGGATTATTACATAATATGTTAGTTTCAATGGTGCTATTCTTATCTAGAAATGATTCTGGAGGACATATGTGTTAAATACGCCTGCCACCCGCCCCTAGAAGTATATTTACTTTTATAACCTAAAGTAGTGGTCCAGGCGCCATTATCCATTGCTTCTGCCAAGGATCTCGGGCATTGGCCGACGTTACCAACCACTGCAAAAGGAAAAAGAGTAAAGAAACCCGCGAAGTTTGAAAGTGTCATGGCTGCGGACGGTAACCTTACACTTTCTCAATTCCTCATTTAATCTCGGGACTTACGGCAAGAAATAAAGGTAATTTATTAGCTTTAACGTATTTCGGGGCGACACTCCCTTCGAGAGGCTCTTTTCTATCGTAGCGACGCATACTGTACGCACGGCAAGAAAAGAAATATGTAACTATATCAAACCAACAACCAACAGTTGGCAGCAGTGCTATTCTATTCACTTCTACTTACCTCAACGCTACTATAGTGGAAACCTAAGTATTAAACAAAGGCCAGTCACTTCGCGTGCGCCACATAGTGGTGCCTCGTGTTACTAACATTGCGGGGCGGACTCTATAGTTTTGCTTAGTTTGGTCATTATTACTTGACATATTTTGCAGTGATAAATCATAACTTCTCGTCACGTATTTGAAACATACGAGTTATCATCTATCCTCATTATCTTCATTACAGACATTCGCTCACTAGCGAGTACTCCCCGCTGAAACAACTACTACTCTCTAACAAGTATAATTGATTTTCAGGAACAGCAGCTTTGTTCGTTGTGGAGTCTTGTGGCAAATAAGACCAATTCTAGAACCGCTGAGTAAGCCACAATGCTGGGACAAACAACTTGCGTTAGCAGTCTGCTGCTGTGTATTGTCTCTTCTCAGGCTATTTCAGGCAATACCATTTCTTCCTCTGACGTCTATTGAGGAACTCATTCCTCTCCTCTAGTTGTTTAAAGCACTATGGCCCTCTGCTGCAGGTTTCCACTTAAACTAGTCAACTTTACGTTTATTCAGGTATGATTTAAGTTTAAATACAGTCGAAATCGGTTATAACCGTCATTCAGTGCTCGTTATAGCCGATAGTTGCATAATCCGGTTTTATTTCTTGTTGCTAAAATGTTATATTTGTAAGGTGGTGGTGGTGATTATTGTTTTAAGAGGAAGTACAACTAGGCAACCATCCTCTATATAACACTAATCAGAGAGAAAAATGGAAGGGATCCGACACTTCGAAAAATGAAGATATCGGCCAAAGAAAGACAAGGGCCACGAAGGGCGTGAAAATGAAAGACTCCCTAGCCCTCACAAACCTAATAGCGTCGGGGTCGGAAAAGAACAAGAGTTGACCAAGGGAGGTCAAAAAGGATAGATGAAAGTGAGGAGCCTGACACAAGTAAGTGGAAGCAATGTCAGGACTCAGCTAAGAGTCCCGTGGTCGCCAACCCACGCTCCAAAGTTCAGAGCTCCTGGGGCCTCTTTTAGTCGCCTCTTACGACAGGCAGAGGATATCGTGGGTGTTATTCTACCGCCCCCACCCACAGGGGGGTTATATTTGTAAGATTTAGGCTGCACACTTGCATGGTTAATTAACAGAATTAAGTTAAAACTTCAAAAGACGTAACTGAAATAAGTGCTGTATTTACAGTACGGTACGGTATTTGTGAAGTAGGACTGCGAGGAATTTCATTGGCTTTCGCCTGAAGAATAGGTCCATTGGTTGGCACATTATTTATTCTTTCCTACTTAAATCATCTAAGTAAAGATTCTTCAATATCTTTGTACTCGCTTGACTTTTAAAAATTTTTCTTCGAAAGGAGACTGTATTTTCTTTTTGTCCTTCAAAATGGTAGACATCGTTTAGAGTGATACACCAAATTCCTTTGCTATGCTGACGTTTGTATCCCCATTTTCTAATCGCCATATACTGTGTGACGTTTCTTCAGTATTAAACAGTTTCCTTCCCTTGTGCGACATCTTCACAGCGATGTTTGCCTTGGCTATTTCACCGACAAACTGATTTGAAATCTAAAATAATAAGCATTACATTGTTGACAACACCCCGCCCCAAATACGTACCAAATAAAAATCAACACTGGACGTTATAGCTGATATATTTTTCCGAAAATGTGATCAAAATATAGATTTTTATACGATATGTCGTAATAAGCGACGTTATACTAAGTGATTAGTTAAATACAGTGTTTATATAAGATTTATTTGGGACCGTTTGATTTCGTCGTTATATCCAATATGTCGTTAAAAGCGATCTCGCAATAAACGGTTTCCACCGTACTTTCATACATACATACTGTTAGAAAGGGGAACAAGAACTTAGGCGACCCTGTCAGCGAGCTAAGGTTAGTCATATCGCACTTTAAACTACACATTAGAAAGAGGAAGCCGGGCAGAGTAGCTGAGATTGTAGAGCGCTGGCCTTCTGAGCCCAAGTTGGTATGTACTATCCTGACTCAGTCCAGTGGTATTTGAAGGTGCTCAAATACGCCAGCCTCGTGTCAGTAGATTTAATGGCACGTAATAGAACTCCTGCAAGACAAAATCCCGGCATCACGGCTTATCCGAAAATTGAAAAAGTAGTTAGTAGGACGTACAAACCAATAACATTATTATTAGAAAGATGAAGTTACGAAAAGTTGTTTGTAAGTCTAGTATCAAATAAAAGTACAAGGATCTTATGTTACTCTGGCAACTCTGGGTAGAAGTAGTGGGGTATATCCAAAGTGCCCTCTGCCTGTCTGAAGAGGCTAATAAAAAAAGCCTTTGGGACTCTTAACTAACGAGTGAGGGTTGGGGACCACGGGGCTTGGAAATGTCGTACCTCTTCCACTTTTGCCTCTTCTTTTTTCTACTTTTTATTCAGTGTTTGTCCCTCCTGCTGGCGAGGTCCGCTACATGGATTCGTTGCCTCCATTTAGTTCTGTCCTGGGCCATGTCAGGGTGGAGATTGATACTCTTTAGATGTTTGTGAAGGGTATCGATCCATCGCTGTTTTGGTCGTCCTGTTGGTCTCCTAGCGGCGACTTCTAACATGTAACCCGTCTTCGCGATAGTGTCGGTGTCTGCCCTTAGCACATGTCCAAGCCATCGTAGAATTTTGATTTGCGATTAACTTTCATCCTCCGGTCGCAAGTGACGCCATATTTTTTCTATTTCATCCAGGCTGCGGATATCCTTGCATTGCATCGACAAGTCGGCCATCATCAGTGATCGTCGAGCCAAAGTACTTGAATCTTGTCACTCGCTGCAGGACCTCACCGTCTACCTGAATGGTTCCTACTGATTGTGGATCTGACGTCATATATTATTCAGTCTTACTTTTATTTAAGCGCAGGCCGTATCGCGCCAGGCGGTCGCTTTCATTCTTGGGCTTGGCATTGCAGATCAATCTGGGTCTCAGAGGCCAACATGACATCGTCTGCGTAGAGAAGCGTCCATAGCAAAGAACGGTGCAGGTCTGCTGTAACAGTGTCCATCACTATAGTGAACAAGAGCGGTGACAGCACTGAACCTTGATGAACGCCGATGGTGATGGGAAAATCACTGGATGCTCCTGCGGCGGCCTGAACATAGCCCCCGTGGGTCTACATAAAGCAGCTGAACCCAGTTGACAAGGTATTCTGGTATGCCATGGTCTCGCAGTGTTAGCGGTCATGCGGTACGCGATCAAAGGCCTTCTCAAGGTCCAGGAAAGTTAGATGGATCGGCTTGTTCTTCTCACGATGCTTTTCAACCAAGAGCCGTGCAGCATGGATTGCATCAGTTGTGCAACAATTCTTCAAAAATCCAGTCTGGTTTCTGGAAAGCTCAACGATTTCACGTATCCTTTTATCAAGAACTCGTTCGAATACCTTCATCGCGTGACACAAAAGTTGGATCGGTCGAAAACCAGCACATTCAGCTGGGCTCCCCTTCTTTTTGAAGATGGGTACTGTGATGCACCGTTGCCAATCGCCACTTTTCCCCTCTAATCAGTGTTGATGAGAATGGTTGCCAAGTTGCACCACCACCACCCCTACCCCCACCACCACCACCAGACAGCACGTGTACCATCGGCTGTATACCAATTAAACGATGTGTCCTATTCTCCAAAGATGAAGGAAGTCAATATTTCTTACACAAATAAAACAGTCCCTGCATATGGAAATAAAAAGAAATAAAAGGCTTGTTCTCCAATACAACTTTTGTTCTTTCCTTAAACGCGATAAAATCTTTAATAAGAAGCAGAGTAGATGATATTCCGCTGGCGTAAAATGCTTACGTTTGCAAGACGTTGCAGTCATTTGTTCCCAGTCTTGAGAATAGAAATGCACATCCTATTAGCCAGATCTTGGATTGAGAATCCAACCCATTTATTGATACAGATGAAGTCTGGCTCTTGCATACAGTAATACCTTTTAATGAATTTGCGATTCGGAGACTCTAGTGTTCGAAAATAAAATGTGAAAATCTTTGCAAAAATGATTAAGAGTCGATAACCAGTTTTAGCACTTAATTTTGTTCAGGTATTTGTAATGGCAAATTTCGTATCGATCTAAATTCCATATAATAATAATAATAATAATAATAATAATAATAATAATAATAATAATAATAATAATAATAATAATAATAATAATATTGACCTGGCACTTTTACCTAATTCAATAGAAACTTCAGTGAAACAATTCAATGTTCTCAGACAACAAGCAGAAAAGTTAGAGCTACACATTTCACTTAAGAAAACACAATACATCACCAAAATCAGTGAATCTCTGTGTACACAGTATCTGAAGCAGGGAAACGATCCCGAAAACCAACAGCTTTAAGTAGAAGCAAAGCAAAGTCACCCCCGTATAGGCCATGAAGGCCCTTGGAGGAGTGGAAGGTAAAGGCTTCCACCATTGTTAACCTCGGCACGTGATGGGGTAGAGTGGTTAGCTCTACGCCCGGCCGCCTTTGCCCCCAGGTATTAACCTGGTACTCATTTTTGGTGTAGGCTGAGTGAATCTCAGGGCCATATGCACCTCCGGAAGTGGAAATCTCGTTTCTTAAATTTTACGACTTCCTGACGGGGATTCGAAAACACGTACTTCCGGGCGAACCGAGCACGCCTTTACCGCCTCGGCCAGGCAGCCCCTAAACAGCTTTAAGTACCTGGGAGAATGGCTGGAACCCAATCTCCCCAAAGGAATAGCATTATAAACTCGAATTAACAAGTTAGAACTAATAATAATAATAATTTCGTGTGGCTATTTTAGCTGGGTGCAGCCCTTGTAAGGCAGACCCTCCGTTGAGGGTGGGCGGCATCTGCCATTTGTAGGTAACTGCCTGTTTTTGTGGTGAAGGATAGTGTTATGTGTGGTGTGTGAGTTGCAGGGATGTTGGGGACAGCACAAACACCCAGCCCCGAGCCATTGGAATTAACCAATTAAGGTTAAAATCCCCGACCCGGCAGGGAATCGAACCCGGGACCCTTTGAACCGAAGGCCAGTACGCTGACCATTCAGCCAACGAGTCGGACAAGTTAGAATTGATATACCAACTGACCAAGAGCACCTACAATAACAAGTGTCTCTCCTGAAACACCAAAATGAAGCATTACCAGACAGTCATCCACCCTGAAGCATTATATGCTTCAGAACGTTTAATATTAAACAGGAAGGGACTCTCGGACAAGCTCGAGATCCCGGAGACAAAAATAAAGTAGGGAAGATATTTAAGACCAGTGAAGGAAAGGAACGAATAAAAAAAGGCGACCCAACCAAGAGCTTTACAAATTACGCGAAAAATTCATGGACGTGGCCAGGAAGAAATGCGTAACATTTTATTGATACGTCTTCACATTGACCAACCAGATTCTCTTTTGCGATTAGTAAATATAAAACCAAAAGATGTATGGAAATGGCTAAGATGTAACAAAAATTTGACACCTTATATTTATATAACAAAATAGTCCGACTCTCATGGCAAGAGAAAGGCTCAAAATTTGAATTTGGGAAACAGGGTTTGAAAATTCGATGATAAGACCACCTAAATATGAATTCCGATTTCTCATGTGGGATAACACTAGAAAAGTCTCTTAGGGACAGAGACCACAACGGTTCGCCTACGACTCTTGGGAACAAAGTTATGCCGGGACCGAAAACCTACCATTTCTTAATTTGTTCTGTTCCGACTCCTGAATGTAAATCCCGACCCATGTTGTGTGTGTGTGTGCATCAATGAATAGAGAACCTTACGGCAGTTTTGTAGACTTAGGACATTTAACCCGCGAGTGGTTGCTATATGATATTTTCTCTCACATTATTTTTTATTGTGATATTACTTCATAGTGATGAAAGAGAGGTGACTGTTTCCTGAGTTTTTAACTGTCGTGAGTAGAGCCATTCGATTTTAAAGGGTAAGCACCCTCTCCCTAGTCAGAACAAAGGTTCCTATGTGTCCGTGCGCGCTGCGTGAGAGTTTCATCGCACGATTAATGACGTTGGTGTTATGTTGAAGTGGAGCGGGAAACTTACTCCTGTTGTACGCGTTAGTATTTGTATTATGAGCACTTCCCGGCAGGGTCGGGAATTTTAACTTTAATTGGTTAATTTTGCTGGCGCGGGGGCTGGGTGTATGTGTCGTCATCATCATTCCATCCTCATCACGACGCGCAGGGCTCCTACGGGCGTCAAATCGAAAGACCTGCATCTGGCGAGCCGAACTTGTCCTCGGACACTCTCGACACTGAAAGCCATACGCCATTTCATCTTTCATTTCTGAAGGAAACTGCTAATTCCCGTGCGAAAAACGGGTACAAGTGATAGTCTTAAATACATTATACTGTAGGAGTGCGTGGATACGCCATGCAGAGATACATTCCTACAATACGTTAAGGTTCATTTTCCTAAAAATAGTAATAATACAGTGTACTGCCATTAGACAACATACAGTTGTAATAGACAAAGTCAAATACAATACATCAGTTACAGTTAAAATATACAGGGTGGTCAGAACCGGCTCTACAAGCGTTAGAGGGTTGGTCATACTGATGAATGATTGGATTTTTTTTAAGATATCCCGCACCGTTGTCGTTTTATCAGCTGCTGAAGTTAGCCAATCAGATCGCTTTGTGGGAGACATCAGATGAGCTTTGCGAGGCGGTGTTTCTAAATCTGCACGTGGTTTACGTCCCGCTTGAGAGCGCCAATAGGAGAAATACATTTTTCCAGGGGAGGGACTTGAACAAGGACCTCCCTGCGGATAGGCTCGGCCCATAGCAAGCACGCTGCGTTGTCATTGGCTGAACCCCACGGTGTATTAGTGTATGATGCTCATTTCTCGCAAGGTTCTGAAGCCCTACCAAGCCACGTGCAGATTTAGCAACATCGCCTCGTAAAGCCCATTTGAATTCGCCGGCAGCTGATAAAATGACAGCGGCGCGAGTTATTCACGTAACTTTTTCAAATTACTTATCACATCAGTATGAGAAAAGCTCTAACGCTCATATGCTCTGTTCACGTTGTTTCCGATCACCCTGTATAAACACATCTCTCTCTCTTAGTCCAACCCTTCGTAAGGGTGTAGTGGCATCACGTGACAATACTTTTAGTGATATTCCTCCAGGAGTCTCTGCTTTGGGCATGGTGACTTGCTTGCTGTAAGCTCATCCTGGTTAAGTTCTTGATCTGGTCCATCCATCGTAACGGCGCACGTCCTCTAGGTCTTCGGCCTTCGACTTTTCCCTCTATGATAAGTATTTCCATTGCCTCCTGTCTTCTGGCAATATGATCAAAATATCCGAGTTGTTTTTGGTTGATAAGGGTCGACAGTCTTGTTTTGATGCCGAGCTGTTGCAGGATCGATTCATTAGTACGGTGTGCTGTCCATAGTATTCGCAGTAATCTCCTATAGCACCACATTTCTAGAGCATCAACCGCGGCAAATATGGAAAGTGAAGTGAAAGCTTTGGACCATTTGTCTATTGAATAGTAACCTTGGAGATGATCAACACTACCAGCGTTTTATTATGAGGTGCTGACTTTCATATTCGCCGCCTGACAGTAGCGTTACCTTTTCTTCATATTCTGATAATGAATAGAAACTGTTTAATAACACCCATTTTGAGATATGTTTTGAAATTACCTTAGGCATATCTTTTCATTGGGTACACAGCTTATTGAACAATTTACTCCCATTATATTTGTAATTTTATTGTGTCTTTATCAATTTGACATGTGGTAAATCTAAATATTTCCTTCTCCGTGTATCGTGTGAGTGAATGTTTCTACGAGATATCAGATCATCGAGATATGCAATGAAATATGTATAGTGAAGGGAGAGTCATAATAGCAAGTTCTTGAAACACAGGCCTGCATGACTTCCTGTTAGCCTTTCCTTTTATACATCTTATTGCCTTCTTTTGCCACTTAGACACATCTTGTGCGTCTGTCGAATTTCCACATAATAAGGTACCGTATGATAAATATGAATGGAAGGAAGCATATTATGCAAAAACATCTGATTACTATTAACTGACTCTTTCAGTCTTCGAAGTAAAAGTAACCCTCTAGCCAGCTTTTACATAACTTTCGTGAGTATACCAGGTTAACATATAATCCAAATATATTCACAATAACTTGACAGAACTAAGTCCATTCTCATCTTAAGTTCATTTAATTAAGTTAAAGAAAATAATTCCCTTCTTGTTACTATTTAAGCATAGTTTATCAGCCTGCAACCAATTGAATGATTTGTGTAACATTTCTAACCTTTTATTTTCCACATTTGTTAACTCCTTACCACTTGTTATGGCAGCGATATCATCTGCATAGAAGGCTGACCTGCAAGTTAAATTACAATAGCATTTAACTTATATACACGAGAAAGAGAAAATGTCCAATAACTGAACCCTGAACTACGCTTGTTTTTACTTTGAGTGCTATAGATTTGTGGTTTCCAACCTGTACAATTTCAAGGATTTCCACGTGTGCAGAGAAAAAGGAACACAATGAAAATTGTTCTGATAGACTGCGTAGCCATATATGGCTGGGAAGCGTGAACAGTTTTGAGAAAAATAATGGCTAGAAGTGCATTCTCAGATATGTTTTATTAGAAGTAGGCCATCGATATTCGTTCAAGGTATCAAAGTTTGCATTTATATTCTGTGTCAGCAACCACGTTATTTAAACTGTAAATGTGATCCTATCTGTACGAATTAATTTCACATAAATCTGTTAGGCTACGTACAAAATAAAAACACATTTTGTTAAATTATGAAATCAATTTTATTGTCACAATGTAAAACATGTAAAAACAACATTAGATATATTGAGAATATTACATTTCGTTTAAGTCTTCTAACATCTGTGCGACAACTCACAGTTTCGTACAGCAGTAGATTGGAATACTTTTTTTTTTTAAAATAGCAACAGATTTTCTTCAAATACAGATTGATAGGAAAGCACTCACAAAACCTTTCAGTGTTGTGTGGCTGAGGGAGCACCACCCCGCTCCCCCTCTGGAGCGTGGCGACCAACCGGTGTAGTATGTCGCCTCCGCCTGCGCGTATAATATCATACGAAAAAACATGAGGACGGGCACCTCCGCCCCAGAATCGCTCTCGAATTACTTCAGGGGGCATCGTGCTTTTACACAATCAGGGTTCTCCTTTATTGACGTTCATGAGCATCCAAATATTACTCTCTTTCTCTGGTAGGATACTTTCTGCATATACATCTATCTGATCCCTACATTCCTGGTTCCGTAGCATCACTAAGACAATTGGTTCTGGTGTCAGTTCTCCTTGCTCAACTTTTAAACATCATCTACGAGTAGATACACATACAAAATAGTTGTGAAGTATATCGTCAGCTATTACAATAAACACACAATGGATTGCTTGCTCTGCCTGTTCTATGTAGAAATTTTCTGAAGTATCCGTGGCCTGTTAAGAGATGCGTAAGGTAATAATTATCTTCACGTGTGCTCGTGCTACCCAGTGGTATCAGCCGCTTAGTCCATTACTCTCGTGGATCTTCCTGCCATATTTGCTGCCATCGTTCCACTCGTCTGCCGTAAGCCAGCTTATGCAATTCTTAAAGCTGATCTGCGCTGTACTGCAGCTATCCATCGCTGGTATTCTTCATGATGATGATGATGATGATGGTTTAAAGGAGTCTAATATCTTGGTCATCAGCCCCAAATAAATATATTTATTACTAGCAAATGTACCCGTGCTTCTCTACGGTATTCTGCATTGTATACGAATATTGAAGTAAATACTGTACATGCAGTAAATAAGATTGTTTTAAAATAGCATGTCTCTTAGCGTTATCCGAGAAACAGCATGGAGAGGTCCCCATACGTTGTTTCCAATGTAAAGTGCTTGTTACGGATTTGTGATGATAACGACAGGCTCACTTTCCTACTGCCATTCACAATCGAGTTGGGAAGTTTACATTATAATTGCAGGCCCCATTGCCTACTGCGCGGTCACAATCGATTTGGGGAGTTTCCGTTACAATGGCAGTCCCCCTTTCCTACTTCCAGACATATTGCAAATTGAGGAGTTTTTATTATAATGGCAGGAAACTTCCCTACAACCAGTCAAAATTGAGTTGTGCAGTTATCATTATAATGACAGGCCCCTTTTCCAGCTGCCAGCCAGCTTACTGCCAGTCACACCGAGTTGGTGAGTTTCCATCAAAATAGCAGGCAAGTATGCCTAATGCTAGTCACATTTTAGATGGGTACATCTGTTTATAACTGCGGGAACGCTTGCCTACAGCCAAACACAATCGGGTAAGGGGAGTTTTGAACAAAACTGCATGCTCCCTTGCCTTCTGCAAGTCAAATCGAGGAGTGAATTATTCATTACAATGGTAGGCCTGCCTTATTAATGCCAGTTACACAGGAATTGGAGAAGGACCCCATTCCTACTACCAGTCAAAGTCGGTGTGGGGAGTACTGATTACAATAGCAGACACACCCTTTCTCGATCGCTACAAAATCGACATCAGTGAATATATATAGTTCGACGTACGAAAGTATGTGCTTGTTTACAATATTGCAGACCTTCATTTACAGATTAATTGCTGCTAAACGGTACATCATATCGAGAAAGGATTGTACCATAAGACGCCGGATTTAGCGGCCTAAATTGCTGGTCTTATGATATCTCATCTATTCATGGGTCAGATTGAGTTAGAAACGTGGAATAGGGTAAAATGTGTGTAAAATCATCTCACATTGCATTGCTTTTCGGATAATTAAGTGACAGCTACATACATAGAATTTGGCTCATATATGGCTACTGGGTGGAACAATTTTCGTGTAGAGTTTGATGATTCTATCTTTCCTATAAGTGATGGAAGGTATGAATTATGTATGTGAAAAGTCCAAATTTACTTAACATCGAGAAATAGAGAAGAATCAAACGTAAAAGGGATAGAAATACGACAAAATGTCGTAAGACCAAGGTTGTAGATCACTCTAAATTGAACGGGGATTGTGCCATCCGTTATATGATAATACTTCCCGAAGGTCTGCACCATCATTAAAATGCCTCCATATTTCGATATTCTTCGGGATAAAAGGAAAAATTTAAAGATCTTGGAAGTTTTCCGTCCGTTACAGGCTAAAACGTATAATTTTGCCAAATTTTAATATCCTTCTTCGACTGGAAGATTATGCCGCAATCTGGGTTTTCGGTGAGGAGTGTAAAAATTAGGACTTTCAAGAAACTAAACCAAAAAATATGCAGATGGACATTATTACCCCTTAAAGGTGTAGCTGTACGAAAATTTCACCAAAATAGTCAATGTACAGGCACACAGTCGTTACGATTTTATTTACATAGATATATAAGGAACCTGCTCCACGTACAACACCTTTTGGGTTATATCCGCTGGACTTAATCTGAAAAACGGACCGTTTATAATATCTCCCTTATTAATCCTCCTGTCGAAAAAATGCACATGAAAAAAGTTTTAGAGATGGAATTCCATCACGTTTGGTCGATTTCCAGTCAGGTTGGTCTTGTACTGTATATATTGTGTAAGAGTAAAATCACCATTTCGGTTCCCTATAAACCGCCAGTCCATTCCGGGAACATGAAATGTTATTGACGATTAACACCTACCGTTGGACAGGTGGATGTTAATGTTAAGTTTGTCTCAAATATCTTCAGTAGTTTTCAAGTTGTAAAAAATACGCTTTACACGCACCCGCTCTTGAGTTAAGTCCGGTGGGACTTGTACCGGAAAACGGTCCGTTAATGATATCTCCCTTATTAATCCTCGTATTGAAATGATGCACATGAGGAAAAAGACTTAGAAATTAATTTCCATTAAGGCAGGTAAATTTACATTAAGTTTGATTGTGTATATTTTGTGGGAATGCAAAATCACGGTTTCGGTTTCGTATAATCCCCCAGTCAATTCAGGGATTTAGAAACAATATTTTCCCTAAAACCTACCAAAGGACAGGTGGATACTAAATATGAATTTTGGTGGAAATATATCCAGTAGTTTCCAAGTTATAGACAAACAGACAAACAAACAAACAAACAAACAAACAAACAAACAAACAAACAAACAAACAAACAAACAAACAAACAAACAAACAAACAGACAGACAGACACCAAAACTGAATATATGCAGATGGTCATTATTGCACCTGAAACGGATAACTGTACGGAAATTTCGCCAAGATTGTCAATGTACGGACACACTCTACAAGTGCAGACCTTTATTTCGATAGTTACTGCTTTGAAACTGTACGACGTATCTACAAACGGACTTCATCATCAGACGCCCCTTTCAGTGCTCTACATGGTTGGTCCTATGACATCTTCTCGTATCTCCTATATTTATGGGTTAGATTGAGTTAGAGTCATTGACTGGGGTGAAATTTTGTACAGTTTTCACATACTACTTTATATTTTTGATACTCATGTGACAGCTAGAATCATAAAATTTGGCTATAACATGGCCAATTGTCATGTCAATGTGCGTGCCGAATGTCATGATTCTACCTTTCCTATAAGTGTGCCAAATGATAACATATACGTGTAAAAGTACAAAATCAACTTGAAATCGAGAAATACAGCTGTATTAACGTATTAGGGATAGAAATACGACGAAAAGTCATAGGACAAAAGTTGTAGATCTCTCCAAAATGAAACGCCATTTGCTTTCTGACTTGTGATACGACTTACTGATTAGCCACCAATTACCCCGAAACGAAGGTCTGCACCGTCATTAAAATTGCATCCATATTTCGGAATTTTCCTGGGCCAAATGTTATACATTTACATAGCTTAGAATATTTCTAAAGAAAAGAGTGTCCAGCATTCGGGATTAGCACTCGCATGCATACGTGGTAATTAAGGAAGAAAATAATACAGTTTAGTAAGTTGAAATTAATAGAAAATGGATTATAACTGAGGACATCCGGATGACGACAAATATGTAAATACCAAGTGAATGTATTGGAAAATCAAATGCTCTTCAATGAATTATGCCGGTGTGAGCTATCGATGAAAGCGGTAATCGGAGAGAAATTTAGGCGTAGGTATTCTTAGGTAATCAGATAAGAAGATGAATATTTGTGTTATTACTTAAGCTATTCGAGGACGGTTATAACCTCCAATGATATTCCGCCAATATCCCGCAGAATGGCCGATTGACGACTCTCTTGCTTTCTACCCAAGGAACAACCACGAATTTAAAGGAATGATCAGGAAAATGGCAATACGTTACTTCCCTGCTGGCAAGCAGAGACGTTGCCATGGTAACCCATATATTCGTTGTCGGTCTGTCGGTCACTCAATGCAGAGCATAGTATCGGCAGAAATTAGTAAATTTCTCCGTCATTTGAAGAGTAAGGTAAATTATGAACATAACGAAAGTTGTTTATAATGAAGAGACCTTTCACATACGGTCCGCAGGGTTTACAGAAAATCAATAGTATAAGAGAAAATGGAGGAAAACCGTTGTGGATTTCCTATAAAACCCCCGTCTTTTCAAAGATTTTAAAATGATATGCATATCAAAAACTTCCCCGGGATGAGTATACTCTAAATATGAAGTTTGGTTGAGATCTATCCAGCCGTTTCGACGTGATGGTGGAACAGACAAACAGACAAACAAACAGACAGACAAACAGAGAAACAGACAAACAGACAAACAGATACCAAAAGTAAAAACCACCAATTCGGTCTTGAGTTGACCTAAAACTGATATTTGAAAATTTGGCAAAACAAAAGGAATTACAGACAGCGGACCCCCTACAACTTTATTTATAAGATATACCCTTCTGCACTGTTCACCCTTGGAGCTCTGTACCGATTGTATCAAGTAGTACCTCAATTATTTCATTCTGGGCTGTGTGACTCCTGCACAGCAGGCAACACCTTAGGCGAGAAGAACCCTGTAAAGGGCTCGTAATTGAACTCAGTACCACCCATACAACAGCCAGACACTCTAACCGATTAATAAATTCTCTCTTATCTAATAATATCATGCAGTATGAAATTTGTTACATAATAACATTCGTACATTACAACCTGTAAAACCCAGCACACCCACCCACCGACACCCACAGCAGGCAACACCTTAGGCGAGAAGAACCCTGTAAAGGGCTCGTAATTGAACTCAGTACCACCCGTACAACAGCCAGACACTCTAACCGATTAATAAATTCTCTCTTATCTAATAATATCATGCAGTATGAAATTTGTTACATAATAACATTCGTACATTACAACCGGTAAAACCCAGCACACCCACCCACCGACACCCACCCACCCACCGACACCCACCCACCCACCCACACCCACCCACAAACCTACCCACACACATACACCCACACACACAAACCCACCCACAAACTCACACATACACACACAAACCCACCCACCCACCCACACACACACACACACCCACACACACACACACACACACACACACACACACACACACACACACACACACACACACACACACACACACACACACAGCTTAGCCTAATTCACAACCTTCTGAGGGACAGCTGGTTACTCCACAATCTTCTGATGGAGAGCTGGCGACTCCAAAATCTTCTGATGTTCGGCTGGCGATTCCGAAATCTTCTGATGATCGGCTGGCGACTGCAAAATCTTCTGATGATAAGCTGGAAACTTCAAAATCTTCTGATGATCCGCTTGTGACTTCAATACCTTCTGATGATAAGCTGGCGAACCCAAACTCTTCTGATGGTCAGCTAGCGACTCCAAAATCTTCTGATGTCCAGGTGGTGACTTCAAAATCTGATGATGTCCATCGTCAGTCAACTTTACGTCCATCTTGGTAACAACTTGCGAGGACGTTGGTTGCATACAGCAGTCCTTCTACCGAAGGAGTTCGGTTATAGAAATGAAACTACCTCACTGACATGGCTCTTCTCCTAACAGCAGTGTAACTTCCGATATGGAGAAAGCCCCTAAGCACTCAATGTATGTATAATACTTCGTATGATATTATTGGCAGGCTGTGTTGTTGAAAATCATACTCCTTATAAAGCCAAGGTGCGGACCGTACAGTAAACAGCACCACACGGCAGTAATACGTTTATTATTTACTTCGGGCGCAAAATGTTCCCAGAGAAGGAAGTCTTTCAAAGGTTCCTCCATTTTGTGTGTCACATTTATTTTATTTCTGAACAAATATATGCCACTATGCAGTAAATACTGTAACTAAATACAGAACATGGTGGACTTTCATTGAAACTGAATGTAAATCTATTCGGCATTTATTTGCATTTTACTGTTAAGTATCATTTTTCTTATGTTACTATTTCTCATAGTATAATTGTCATATAATCTCGCATTATTAAGTCCCACGAAGGGCTAAGCAAATGTAATTAGTTCAGAATCTTCATAGTCGAAAATTAAATACGATATAAATAACAATATTATTCAAAGAATAAGAACTGTTTCCGTGGAAACTACAACTATTTCCTTCCCAATGCATCACGGTGACATTTGTAGTTAAATAAGCTACCTTGTATTTATACGTTTTTGTTGATACAGTGTTTGTACTTTCAAGTGGAATGTAAAGAGCAGGGATGTGACGGTTTGGTTAAAAAAAATCCACATAATATTGCTTCGAATTGACTGCTGGTTGCCTGCTGAGATGCCAAAGGCGATGTTACCCAGTTATACGCCCCTAGCATTAGTAATTAATTGAAACTAAAATAAACACATTGTTTGTACTTTTTAAAACTTAACCTGATGCTCGGATCTTATGCCGTACTGGACACATAATAACCTATAAAGGACGATCAAACTGTTTCCGTTCGACGGCCGTACAGTCCTGAACCGGAATGCCAGTCAGGTAAAATCGCCATGAGTATTTAGGCACTTATCCCACCGACGCACCAGGTTGAATATCCCCGTGTCCTGCTGCGTGAAGAAGTCCGTTACTGCCTGCTGCACATTCTTGTCTTACAGTCGACCCTTCAAGGCCTTTGTGAGGGGACCGAAGGCGTAATAATCGCATGGATAGAGATCAGGACTATAGGGTGGCTGCTCGAGTGTCTCCCGCTATGAGGCTATTCTCCCAGATCAACCAGCGTCTTGTCTCGAAACGCGACCCGGATGAAACTTGGTGCACCATTCCAGATAGGTGATTTTCGACAGACATGCTGCCCCATACATAGTTTTCATACTCCGATGGATGTCCACCGGTGATTGTCCTTCGGCAGCCAAGAACAGAATAACAGCATGTTGGTCCTGTTTGGACGCATTTGGTAATAACGTCGCCATAATTCACGTGGTCGCATTTTACACACGCACTTCGGCACGGCACCACTGTCACATGAATCCCTTTATCTACATGTCCGTGCTTATATACTCGCATCGGTGTCACGCTACGTTGCTTGTACGCTGCAGCAACGCCCTCAAACGGAATTTTTTGAATCACGCCTGATATATTGGATTTTTTAATTTTTGTATGCTAGTTTTTTAAACATGATTTCATTTATTATCATTTTTTACCATTACGTGGTAATTATAAGGGCCGAAGACTTAGATGCTAGGTCCCTTTAAGCAGTAATAATAATAATAATAATAATAATAATAATAATAATAATAATAATAATAATAATAATCACATTTATCTTTCATCTCACCTCATCCCGGTCCCGTAGCAGGAAATGGAACGAAGGGGTAGAGATACATCCCCCCACACCACATAGGCTGGCGTCAGAAAGGACCCAGCCGCAAAATCCTCATGGGTGTCGTAGTTCGCACTCGTGACCCCACCAAGGAGTGGGAAAAGTGGTAGAAGAAGCATAGGGGCTGTCAAAACTAGGTTTTAAGTAGATTCTATTCGTCGAAAAATATTTTGAGATGAGTAAAGAGCAATAATTGAATCTGAATTTATTACCCATCATCTTACAGAGCTGCCTCCTTATAGATTAATCCGCGAGTGGTCGCTAGCCGAATTGTAACACCAGTGGTTGCACGTGAGACTTTCTCTCACATTAAACTTCATTTAAAGTAAATATATCTCCTATAATTTTGCGGGGCGTAAGAGTGAAACGAATTACGGAAATGAGGCGTAAGGACTGCGTTATACAGTTTAGAAAAAAAAAAGATTATCCGTATATTACAGGAACAAATTACTACTTAATGGAAATTAGTCATTAGTTCAGTCACATGTCAGTACTTAATATTCACAAGAGTGCCGGGCTGAATGGCTCAGACGGTTAAGGCGCTAGCTCTCTACGCCCTAGTTGGCAGAATCGATCCTGGCTCAGTCCGGTAGTATTCGAAGGTGCTCATATACGTCAGACGTAGCTTTACTGGCATATAAAAGAACTCTTGCGGAACAAAATTCCGGCACTTTGGCATCTGCGAAAACCGTAAAAAGTAGTTATTGGGACGTAAAACCAATAACATTGTTATTAATACAGAACTTTCTGACAGTCGCAATACAAAAACAAGAATAAAGTACAATAGGTCTTCTCTCTAACATTTGAGTTAGTTGGAGTTTTTAAAAACGTATATTTCCCAGCATTCTTCCTCGACTCAATAATTTCTGAAGACTCGTTTATCAGCAATTGCAAATGGATAACGTTACGCGCACGAGTGAAGTCAAATACTAACGCCTACAACAGGAGAAAGTTTCCCTCCCGACATCAACATTAACACCAACGCCACTGATCGCGCGATGAGAGAACCTCTCACACAGGGCGCACTAACTTTTACGAATATTTCTTCCGAGTAGAGAAGGGGATGCTTACCCTTCAAATGTGAATCGCCTTACACACGACAGTTATAAACTTACCTAGAAGAGGGAACAGTCTCCTCCCTTTCATCGCTGAGAAGTAAACTCACAATACAAAATAATGTGAGAGAAAATCTCATATAGCGACCACTCGCGGGTTAAAGCAGAAAATGATGTCGAATGTTTCGAATATTACCAAATATTTTGAAACTTGATCGTGAGTTCAAATAGGATTGAACTGTGCCATCGTAACTCTTTTGCGGCACCATATGACATAGGTAAACGTAAGTGCCGACTGGTATGAAATGATACGGAGTGGTATGTTTGCGCTTGGTTGGGCTATAGGCTATACAGTCGAATTTTTGCTAGTGATTTAACGACGCAAGGTTGAGAAAGGGCCAGGTTTGAGAAGGTAGTGGCCGAACCTTAATTAAGGTAGACTACAGCTCCAGAATTTTCCTTATGTGAAAATGGGAAGTCACGGGGTTCGTCCTCTCAATCCATAGCTGATGTTCTACATTTTGCTGCCAATTTACATCACGTTTGGCAATGTCTTTGAAAATTTGCATTTCCCAACTATCACGAGGTCTCCTCCTGGGCCTCTTACCAACATCTTTCGTAGTATGCTCTTCGGGTCCTAATTTGAGCCATCTTTCTCAAACGTCCATACCATCGTAATCTGCTTAATTCTAAGGTTTCCAACAGCCTCCTGTCCAATCCAAAGTGTTGGCGAATACTTTCATTCCTTATTTTGTCTCTCATTGTCTTTTGGATACATGACCGAAGGAACTTCATTTCGGTGACCTGTAGGCGACTTTGTGCAGATCTAGTCAACGCTGCTGCTTGCAGCCCGTATGTTAGAATTGGTATAAGATATGTTTTGTACAGCGTGAGCTTGCAAGCTTGGGGAAATGAGTTTTGATGCAGCTTATATTCTATTGCTTATTTCTTGATTTATCGTATTGTCAGAAGAAACGAAGCTCCCGAAGTATTTGGAGTTATTGATAGCGTCTTGTTCTTCATGTTGCACTTACAGGTGGATTTGGACTCATCACTAAACCGACGGTTTTAGTTCGGCTGATGATCATTCCCAATTATTCAAATTCTTCTTGCCAAAGATTTAATTTAGCTTGAACTTCTGCTTCTGTCTCGCCCCATAGCATAGCATCATCAGAAAATACAAGTGCATTTGTTGTCTGATCCTTCATTTTCACTGCTTTTATAACCTCATCCATTATAGTAATGAAGAGAAGTGGTGATAGACAATTTCCTTGTTGGACTCCGCTCTTGGTTTCAATACAGTTTGACCTGCCTCCTTGAAATTGCACACAGCTCTTTGTCTCTCGATATACGAGGGTCGAGTCATAAGTCATGGCAACTATTTTTTTCTCGCGAACAGGAGACAACACGAAAAATCTAAGACATGCATTTGGAAATATAGGGCATGTACTTATGCATAGTGCCTGAAGACAAATTCTGACTTTCAGGAGATTCTCGTAGGAAAGTGACATAACACAGGCCATTGGTAAACATTGTTTTATTATGGTATAGACAGCAAATACACAAGACTACGTACAAAGGACAGGTCTCCACTGGTTACAGACCTTCGAAATAATCACCCAAGGTTTCCACTGTACGTTGCCAGCGATGGGCAGGGGCTGAATACCATTCGCTGCATGTGTATCGCTAACGTGTGACACCTCTCTCCGAAATGCTGTTACGATGTCCTCTTTGTTAGCAAACCGTTGTCCACGCAATGGCTTTTTGACTTTGGGGATTGGATCATAGTCACATGGGCTCAGATCAGGCGAATAAAGCGGGTGTGGAAGAACCTCCCATCCTCACCGTTGTAAGAGACTTCCATTTTGTGCCGCTTCCACTCACACACTCGATTTGGAGGCTTGCTTAGACCCACACTGTTGTTTACATACACCACCTAGTGGCATCATACGCAACTACATACCGAACGTTTCCAAATGCATATCTTAGATTTTCCATGTTGTCTCCTGTTCGCGAGAAAAAAAAATAGTTGCCATGACTTATGACTCGACCTACGTAGTTGTTTTACTTAGCTTTATTCTCATCTGGCACTTCTTTACGTCTCAGACATTCCCATACTGCTTACGTGGTACATGATGATATGCCTTCTCAGTATCCAAATATACGACTATAACAGTTCTATTCTTAACCCAGTATTTTTCAAAGAGCATTCTTGTCGAAAAAATGAGGTCCAGCGTTGATCTGTTCGCTCTAAATACACGTTGTTCTTCCTCAACTTTAGGTTCAACAAATTTTCTTATCTTCTCTCCTATGAGATAGAAGGGTTACGCCTCTATAGTGGTTACACTTATTTCAGTCACCTTTCATAAGAAGTGGAATAATCACTCCTTGCCTCCAGTCACTGGGAATTTTATTTTCTTCCCAAATAATTTTATTTAGTACTTTGTACAACCATTGTATTCTATTCCAGGTTTTCTAAGTGCTTTGATCATGTTCACGCTGAACTCATCCAAGCCTACAGACTTGTTGTTTTTCATTTTACATATTGCTTTTCTCAAATTTCAGCGAAGTCAAACTTTCTACATTATAATTTGTATGGTTTACCGGGCGAGTTGGCCGTGCGGTTAGAGGAGCTAGGGTGTCAGCTTGCATCCGGGAGATAGTGGGTTCGAATCCCACTGTCGGCAGCCCTGAAGATGGTTTTCCGCGGTTTCCCATTTTCACACTAGGCAAATGCTGGGGCTGTACCTTAATTAAGGCCACGACCGCTTTCTTCCAACTCCTAATCATTTACTACCCCATCGTAGCCATAAGACCTGTCTGTATCGGTGCGACGTAAAGCCTTTAGCAAAAAAAAGAAAGAAAATTATATGGTTTAGAGGGTCATCTTGTGTGTCGTCAGTTGTATAACAGTTCAATAAGTGATTGAAATATCTACTGAACTCCTGTAATATTTCATTCTCATTTCTAGTTACCTCGCCGTTTGGAAGCTCTACTGTGTTGATAGTAGTACTGTATTATCACTTCTTTTGTTTTTAACATTGCTATACAGGAGTTCCTTGTATTTGTCGTGCTCTATTCTATTGGCAAGATCTTCTTAACATTTCTGCTTCTCAATATCAACTATTCTTTTGACCTGTAATCTTTTTTTCTCTGTAAAATGATAGTTTATCCTCGATTTCACTTGGATTTCCTCGCACTCTGGCACAGTAGCGGCGATTAAGGGGGGGGGGCGAAGGGGGCAGTCCCCCCACTTTGTAGAGGAAACATTACATTATTTATTCCATTTTAGCCGGTTGAAACTATGAATTATAGGAATTATTTTAAAAAATATTACAAGTCCTCTTGTCTTATCAGCTAATTCTTTCCTTTATTTTTTGAATTATAAACAAAATGATTAGCGGAAATACGCATAAAATGTCGTTCGTCGCGGCTCACCGATTTGTATAGCGTCAAAGCAAATAGTGGAGAAATTTTGCATCTGCTGTGAGGAAGGGTAGCAGTTTTTTTTTTCCAAGATCATAGACACTGAGGTATGATTCACCCACTTGCCGCGCGCATTCGTCAGTCGGACAGTCTCTTTAGTGTCTGTTAGCTTCTTAGTGTGTAGTCAAATACTAGATGATTTTTAATTTTATAATCACGCCATACTTCTATTTAATTGTAATACATGTATAATATTCTTTCTTTGGTGAAAGTTTTATTGTATAGGATTGAATAAAAAAAACAACTATTACTGCTCTTGAGTTGGTAAACTGTTAACACTCAACTTTCTGTCGGAATTCGCTTTTTTTTTCTTTCTAGTTTTGATGTATATACCCTGTCCCCTTCCCCTCCCACGCTCGGTAGATCCCACAAACCTGGGTACCTTTTGTTGTCTGAAGATTCTTTGCCTTGTCACTTCATATTCCCAATTGCCGTTACTGCTCTGGCACCGGTACAAAGCTCTTCTTGCGCCATTTCTAGATTTGACAGCGGCTTTTACATCCTCATTCCACCATGCTGTTTCTTTGGATTTTCTTATTTGGCTCTGCCTTCCACATAGGCCTACTCTCTAAGCTGTCTTCACCAGGTTATCCCATTCCTCACTTGCAGATCTCAGATTTTCTTTTGGTAACATCTTCCGAACATTTTCTCAAAACGTTTCCTTTACGCTTGGTTCAGAAAGTCTCCAAGTTTAAATTTTTGGTGTTCTTTTGTTGCAGACTTTAGGAGGTCTTCTCTTTGTGATATCTACAACCAACAGCCGGTGGTATCCATCCAAATTTTATCTAGGAATTACTTTGACATCATTTAAAATCTTTCAAACTTCTTCGTCGGCGAGTATTTAATCAATCATAGTTCCATACTGATCGTCTAAACTATATCTTGTGATCTTATGCGTGTCCCTTTGTTACTTACCTAGTGTTACTTACAACCATATTGTTCCTCATACGATAATCTAGAAGATGTTTGCCCTCTGTCGTCCATCCTCTCTTAACACTAATGCGAGGAGAAATGTAAAAGGGTATTTGCAAAAGAAAGAAAGGAAGGGTGTGAAATGAAAGACTCCCTAGATCTCGCAAACCTAACACTACCAAGGTCGGAAGACAACAAGAATTGACTAAAAAAAGTCTGATAAGAAAGATGGAAGTTAGGAGCCTGGCACAAGTAAGTGAATGCAATGACAGTCTCTGCTGGGAGAACTGTAGTGCTCACTCAAGTTCAGTCGTCTCTTACGAGAGGCAGGGCCTGCTGCGGGTGTACTCTATCGCCCCTACGCACAAGGGGGAATAATCTGTGTGATAGGCGGTGTTATTGTGTAGGCTGTAGAAAGTTGTCTACTGTAACCTTTTAGGGCAAATGTGTGGTTTTTCAGAAAAGAACTGAATATCCTGAAAAAATTTATATATACGTTGATTTGATAGTTAAATTACATACTTAGGCAACTTTAGGAAACGAAATAGTTGTTTGATAATGAGTTCGCTACAATCCCGTAAATATGTGATAATTGTTTGTATCTGATAGTTTTCTTGCATCAGCATATCTGTATATTTAATATTGCTGTCATTGCGTGCCAGTTCTTTTAACATTTTAATGTATTACTTCTTGTATTACGTTACTAGCAATGCACGTCACGGAAGGCGAAATGGAAGCATTGACCACACCTTAGACGGAAAGATGTGTGAGAGTTTGTCCACAAAGGCATACCTACAGACCACTGTCAATTGTCGATTATGATCAAATATTCTGCTTTTAGAAAAGAACTGAAACATTTGTAGTTGCAGTTCAGCTGAGGATGTTTTATCCCCAGTCTTTGGTCACTCCAGTTTTCTGTTCTACTAGTCCATAGTTGTTAGAGCATGTCGTGACCTTATGTAATGTATAAACTCCATGGAGCAGAGAACGTTCTAGCGACAGTGGGCTACACGTGACGCCGCCCAACAGATGGATGCTGGATCAATATGCAACGCTCAGCGCCTGGGATAAGTAGGCCAGGGCTGGCTTCGCTTTGGTGGGTGGCTAGACCTGCTGACCCACCGACTGCAGAACCTATATTGGGGCTCACTTACCTCACGACATAACTTATATGATATGATTGTGAATATCAGAATTTATTGCACACTAACAAGCGAAATGCTTCGATATTTTAATTTAGCATCCAGACAAATAAATCTCTTTAGTTTCATGAAATAATTGTTAGATACCAGGATTTAAGCTAGAAAAGAACAAAACTGTCGTAAAATATTCATGAATGGAAAACTATTTTGTACAAACTGCACAATACCAAATGCCAAATACAAAATAATTGTATGGAAAGGTAAGTGAATAGGATTTACAGAAACAAGAGAATACGTCATTCACTTCTTGGAATTCTATTACTTACAAAGTTACCTGACGATGACGTCAAACTGTTCTTATATTTTGTTTTTCGCAATAGGGTACGCAAATGATGGACTGTCACTTCCGTACTGAACCCAAAACCATTTATATAAGGAAGTCAAATTTTTAATCGAGTAATAAATATTTAAATTATTTAAATTATTTAAATTATACTTTTTATTTAGATATAGCATTCATTTATACTGCCTATGACGACGTCTCTTTTCGAATTTTTGGTGCTTGACGTTCGGTATATTCTCATGAGTAACTCGGTTTTAACGAAAACATGTAGGATAACTTGCCATGAGAAGCCAATATTTCAGGTAAAATTTACAAATGAGAAATATAAATGAAATTTGATAACATAAATGTTTTATGTTCTTTTTGGGGATGTACCTTCCTTACTTATCCCTTCCAATATTCCCTTCCCCCACAAAGCTCCTGTTCAGCATAGGAGATGAGGCTGCCTGGGCGAGGTACTGGTCCTCCTGCTCACTTGTATCCCCTGCAAAATGTCTCAAACTCCAGGACACTTCCCTTGAGGCGGTAGAGGTGGGATCCCTCGCTGAGTCTGAGGGAAAGCCAACCTGGACGGTAAATAGATTAAATAATAATAGAATAATAAGATAACACAGTAGCATAGTAATTTGTTTCCGTATCTAACTTAATGTTGTTCATGTATTCACTGGTTAAGGGACAGGTTTTCTTAATTTTGCCAGTTTAAGTAAATCGTACATCTATCTATAATTGTGAATACCTTTTTTTTTTTTTTTCTATTTGCTTTACGTTGCACGGACACAAATACATATTATGGCGACGATGGAAGGGGAAATGCCTAGGAATGGAAAGGAAGCGGCCGTGGCCTTCACTAAGGTACAGCCCCAGTATTTGGCCTTGTGTAAAAATGGGAAACCACGGAAAATCATCTTCAGGGCTACCGACAGTGGGGTTCGTACCCACTATCTACCGGATGCAATCTCACAGCTGCACTCCCCTGACCGCACGGCCAACTCGCCCGGTATACAGAATATTAATTGCTAATGACCCACCATGTAAGTAGAAGAACGACGGGAGGCGAATATGAGGCAAGGGATGTGGAATGTGGAGAGAGCAACTTCCATGAAATTTTTTGACTTTCACAAAATGTTCAAAACCGATCTTTAGAAGCAGCGAATGAAAAATGCGCCACAGTGATCACAAAAATGTTTGCGCCAGCGAGATCATTGACGAACTACTTCAGTAAATTGTTCGGGAAGATCAGCTAGGTAACCACTATTGAAGAATGCGTAGATAATCATATTGTTAACGTGCTGGAATGTAACCAAGTGCGAATCAGGCTGTTGTACCGTTTATCGTGGGACTAATCATCCTCTATGGGCATAACTGCAGATGGTGCAATCGAATGGTTTGTAGGCACGGAAGACGCAAACGTCCAGGAGTTAAATTTGTCCAGTACCGGCAGTACGAAGCAAAGCAAAGTCATCTCCGTACAGGCTATGAAGGTCCTGGGAGGTGTGGACGGTAAAGGCTTCCACTATTTGTGACCTCGGCACTTGGAAGGCACTTGCCCGGCCGCCTTTGCAAGTATACTTGCGTCTTGCAATATGTATACATCGCCAGTAGGCAGTAATGATCGGTCTTTGAATGTTAGAAGCTTAGCGAAAAATGGTGAAAAATCGTATATAGGTATATTCCATTATGGCAAACCACATCTCATACGAGTGTTAAGGTATTAGCTCCACTTAAGAATTGTTGGTAATTCTAAGACATAGAACGCAAGTCGAACGTTAAAAATAGAAATTTGCGTCACCAAACGGAGACAAAAAATAATTCATGCAGTAAAGGGCTAAATTCAACGAACTCACTTTAAAGAACGGATAAAAACAAACTTTCTTCAGCTTATCCAGGAGCTACCGAGGCTCATTTTTGGCTTTGGCTTAGGGTTTCAGGCCGGTTGCCCTCTTTCTGATTTTTGAGATGAAAATCTCCATCCTGTTTTGACCGGGATGCGAACCTTAGCCTTGTGGTTGAAAAGCCAGCATCCAAGCTACTAAAACTAATCACCCCCATACTTTCAAGAACAGATATTCTTTTCTAAAAATGGTGTGATTTTATACGCAAAGCAACATCAAGTTACTATCAGCAGCTACGGACCACGTCACCGTGTTATACAGTACCAATATGATTATCCATGGATGCTGTAAGAATGGATACGTAAATGATCCTCCTGAACATTTTGCAAGCGTGCTGGGCCCATAACCCAGGGGTCCGTTGATCGAAACTACGCTCTGCTACCACTTGTTACGGAGATTTCCGTGGGGCAGAGAGGGAAAGAAACATGAGGGGTGAATGGCTGGACAAAGCATAAACCAAAGTTTAAATATTGATAACAAAATAAATGAAAAATTTTACTTTCTTTCTTATGACTTGAGTTTTCCAACAACAACAAAACAACAACAACGTTTACAATAAGAGCTTACAAACTCGGAAATGCAGAGCTTATACTGTATCATTAGGTGGAGAACTGGATACCGTCTGACGATAGAATACAAGCTGCCTTGGAGTAATACGGGTGTACTAACGTGGATGGTGGACTGCCGTGGGGTCAGCGAGTGGAGTAGCTGTTGTGAGTGTAATTGAAATAGCGTTAAAGGTCATTGTTGTGAGGAGTATTGTCTTGCTGCTTGACACTGTTGAGCTATTGCTGTTTGGTTGTCAGTGATAAGTAGTTCACTGTGTTAGGCTGTGTGAATTACTGGACATTTTCTGGAGTCGAACCAAGAAACAGTCGTCATAAAATTTACTAAATTGGAGCTCGTAGGTTCAGAAAATTTACAATATTGGGTGGGGGGTGTTGAGAACTCCCGTCTCAAAATAGTTAGTCAGAGAATTCCAACTCCTAGGTCTCGTATATCTATAATTTACGGAAATAGACTAGCCTGTACATAACTGGGAAAAATGGAGTCAGTACAGATCTGATAAAGAAACCGTAGCTTCTGTTATAAATTTACATCGGAAGGGACACGAACCCAAGAGTTCAGTTTACAATTAAATTTACACACGCCCTTTATTGGGCCAGGAGATTATGTTCATGCATAATACCACTGACACTCGACGTAGCAAAAGAATACTGCTTTAAAAATAATAAGGTAATACCTTCGCTACCTTTATCTTATGGGAAACTGCTCTCATTAACTGATGGAAAGATTCAGAATTAAACAGAGTCTGAAGCTGGCGCGAACATATCTGTGATCACTGTGACGCAATATATTCCATTCCCTGCTCCTCCTGCCAGGTAAATGTTTTATACATTTTGTGAAATACATTATAGTGCTCCTCTAAACGTTACCGTGCGGCGCTGGTCTAATGTTCCTTGCTTTCTGCCGCGCCAATGACAGCTTTAGTAGTCTAGGGAGTAATATACTTTGACTCATGCTGCACCGGTGAGAGCTCTGCAGTATCCACTTAAAACCTGAGAATGCTGGATGACAGTTCCTTGTCAAGTCCGCGTGGAGTGACGCTCTGAGTTGCCATATCTTGTCGTCTTGTTTCATGTTCTGCTAGTTCGCTTGAGAACATGGGTGATGCTATTATTAGCTGAAGTACAGAAAGAAAAACTGACAGCCCCACTCCCTCCTCTTCACATCCCACTCGTTTCTAGGTAACACTTTGAAGAGCCATTTCTTAACCTATAGAGAAGCACAAAAATCTATCTATATATATTATATAAAATCCCTGTTCTCTCTGTCATTCACAGTGATATTGAAAGAACGAGAATGTTCCAACAGCTGAAATTGGTACAAGTTATAGTTTTTTATGTCTTCTTTACAAGGAAAATACAATGAACCTCTGACGACCACAACCTTTGTACCCTTTTAAAGAAAAATATTTTTCTATCAGCCAAGTTATTGGTACATATTCGCCATGATGACGTAGATACTCAGCTACATCTATCGGTATAAGTTCGAACTACGTACCTCCTGACTTCTGTTGCCTTCCAAAGACAAATTGAGAAAACGGGAAAGTTTGTGAGTCATGAACAGGTACCAGTTATGAGTTACAAGAATAATGAAATGATGACCAACATACTTGAAGTGTTCAGTGAAAAATTTTGTATTTCAGTGAAATTAATGAATAATTTTTTCCATTCTAGGGTTGATGTCTATTGTAAAGCACGAGGCCGAGCAGCCTACCTGGTGGCAACGGTCTTTAACGCCTCAAGTCTATATGGCCTGCAATCGTGGTTATCCGGTTCGAGTCCCGTTTGTAGAAAATACTTTTACCATCACAATGTTGGCCGGCAGGTGAGGGGAGGTGGTATTATACAAGAGCCTGGATTAAATTCCAAACCTCTGAATAGTGCTCATATTGAGTGAGGGCATATGACGCTGTTGATGGTGGTTCGTTTCGGAGACTTGTACGTAGACTTTTCAAGATTACGCAGATCCAAATACGCCCAAGTACACCTCCAAACTACAACCGCATTCAATATGATTTGTAAGAAAATATTAAATACCTGTATTGATTCCATTCGAATGCCGTATAAAATCTGGAAATGTACGTTTTATTCGTTAAATATATTAACCGTCCATTTAGAATTTTCAATCTTTATAGATAGTAATTTCGACTGTCGAAGGCAAGCTTGTGTACTAGTACCAAATATATCCCATTCAAGGTTGCTCTCTGCACTTCCCACACATCTGTTTTCGGTAGTTCTCCTATGAATATGGTGAGTTTTCAGCGGCTACTATTTCTCATCATTGTTAGAGCAAACACTCCCGAATGGTATTAACTAGACGATCTCACACTCAAGACTCAAGACGTTACTCATGCGTAGAGCGTAGAGTAGAGCGGTAGAGTAATGCAAGTTTACTGAAGCGAGTAACAATTATACTCTAGCCTGTACAGCGCTTGTGCTGTGAGTTTTAAGTTAGTATTAGTGGTATGGATCATCAGAACCCCTAGAATTTATGTTATACAACCGCCATATTACAGGGATTGAGTTAGACGTCACTTCCTATTGAAAGACGAGTTCTAACAATTCATAGAGCGTGGTCTGTTTACTGCTGCCTGGATGGGAAGAAGAGAGTTAAGGGGTTTGGTTGCCACGGAAACGTGGGCGGACCCACTGCGATTGCCATGGAGATAAGACTACTGGCCGGCTCGTGTTGCTTGGAGTTGCCAAACCTGTCACGTCTGAGTTACGTGAAATAGAACGCAGCGGTCTGAACGAACAAGTGAGTCAGAAGCGAAATAAAGGAGAAAGGATTGCAGGAATGTGGCAGCATCGTAGAATGGCATGTGCACTGCTCATCCCTCCAGCCCTTCTCCATCGAAACGCTTATTTTAATATTACGGGTACAGTTTGCATTCTAACCTATTACTGCCTAAAGATACGGGGTCTTGCCATATGTTCTGTCCGTTGGATAGGAAACAAACAATTCCACAACAAATTAAGATTTTGTAACGAACGACAAGCTCAATTTTCTCATTAATAGTTAAAATCAGTCCGCCTTTGTGATGTACTGGTTAGTGTGATTAGTTACCACCCCTTTCCCGGAGGCCCAGGTTCGATTCTCGTCTCCGCCACGAAATTTGAAAAGTGGTCGAGGGCTGGAACGGAGTCCACTCAGCCTCTGGAGGTCAACTGAGTAAAGGGGAGTTCGATTCCCAGCTCAGCCATCGTCGTAGTGGTTTTCCGTGGTTTCTCACTTCTCCTCCAGGGATGATACCTAACTTCAGGCCTTGCTTCCCTCTCCCTTGTCTATCCCTTCCGATATTCCCATCCTCCACAAGGCTTCTCTTCAGCATAGCAGGTGAGGCCGCCTGGGCGAGGTACTGGTCCTTCTCCCCAATCAAATGTCTCAGATTCCAGGACACTGCCCTTGAGGTGGGGGAGGTGGGATCCCTCGCTGAGTTCGAGGGAAAAACCAACCCTGGACGGTAAACTAACTAAGAAAGAAAGAAAGAAAGAAAGAAAGAAAGAAAGAAAGAAAGAAAGAAAGAAAGAAAAACTAAAATTTGTTATTGTAAGGCGTAAGCTAACTAGTCTCCTATAAATTAAATATCTTTAATTTGTTGAATATTTTTCTTTTGTATGTTGTTGAAAGTACATTTTCAGTGAAATCATTTTATTAACTGCTTTTTATTCGCTTTACGTCGCACCGACGCAGACTTTACGGTGACAATGGCCTGTATTAAACTGCAGTCCCGGCATTTGTCAGGTATGAAAATGGGAAACCACGGAAAAATATCTGCAGGGTTGCTTAGAGTAGGGTTCGGAATCCGTATCTCACGATTGATTTTAATTACTGTTGCCAGCAACATGACATGACAGAGGCTCAACATTTTCGCGCACACTTTGTTGTGAATCAGGAGGCACACTCATTAAGAACCACCATGTCTAGACACTGGAACTAGTCTGCAAAGTTGATGATCGATTGTGATTTCCGGGAAGCCACTTATTATTCTAACAGGTGAATCAGAAAGGTAGTCAACACGAACAATGGAGTTCCTTTACAAAGTGAACAAATGTATTCCTGAGGAGACTTACAAGATACTATCTTCAGGACATCTCATTAAATTAATTTTATTCAGAATCCATTTCGGAGAACGAGTGGGTTCACTTGGAAAGGTGTTTCTGGTCCATGAGACGTCTAGTCAGAGTGCTTTGTATTTCCTTTTTTAAACTTGGAAACTACTAAGTAAGAAGGAGTGCAGTATTACAGTATGGACTTTCTCTCTCTCTCTCTCTCTCTCTCTCTCTCTCTCTATATATATATATATATATATATATATAATTATAACATTTTTTCGCACGTCCTTCAGCTCTAAAAAAGAAAAAACAAGGAATGTTTTTACTATATATCTCAGTCCGTGCATATATCCCTCTGCATTCAGGTCCTTTTACGCTTGCTAATTCTATAGCCTCAAATTATGGTATACTAGAGAAATATTCGTAGAAAATAATGGGTTTTATTACATATATACATCCAGTCAGTAACCAAGCCAAGTAAAAGCTCCCAAGGGGAGGCGAAATCCTAAAAGAAGAAAAAATTATAGTCGTTTTTTAAATTTTAATCCTGCAAAAAAATTAATATTTCTAGATATGTCGCTATTTCTTGAACTACCGACTGGATGCGTGGTTTAGGTTACGTAGCTGTCAACTTGCATTCGGGAGATAGTGGGTGGCCCATTTTACACTACGATTGTACTTTAATAAGGTCACTTACTCCTCCGTCCCACTTCTAGCCCATTCCTACCGCATCGCCACCATTAGATCTATCTGTGTCGGTGCGACACAAAGCGAATTGTAAAAAAAATAACCGCATTTCAGAAGTTAGAACAGATTAAGCAGTAAGTTTTCTACTTTTGATTTTAAATTTATTTGTTAAGCCCCTTATTTTACATGGCTGGTTTCAGGCTATGAAGCCTGCTGTTCTTTATGAGCATATATATACCTGCATTTGAAATATGGCAAGTCATTCTAGTTGCAATCAAACTTGCAACTAGGTTTTTGTAACTACAGTAATCTTGTAACAAATGCATTTTAACTTAATACATAAGACAGGTTTAAAAAAACTATTTTATATTGATTTACTGATTAATTGTTATGTATATTTATTTCACTGCAGGATATTTACTTTTGTACATCCATTTCCTGCATTGCTACTTAAAATGCAATACATTTCACATGCTCCTAATTTTAGCAGGTAGGGCCTGCTTACAGTAACAGTTTCGTCAGTAATGAATTTTAATTAATAAATCAATAATAAACTAGAGGACCCGTGCTGATCCGCAGCATCCGTTATCAATGTCTAGGTACTTCAATTCAGAAACAAGTTCCAAGAAGGACATTCCAGGAATCATTAATGAACAGGGGGAGTGTGTATGCGAGGATTTTCAAAAGCCAGAAGTATTCAGTCAGCAGTATCTAAAGATTGTTGGTTACAAGGATAATGTCAAGATAGAGGAGGTGACTAATATTAAAGAAGTATTAAAATTTACCTCTGATAACAATGACATTTGCAGTAAGATACAAAACTGAAACCTAGAAAAGCAACTGGAATTGATACGGTTTCGGGGGTTATACTAAAGACAATGGGTTGGAATATAGTACCATATCTGAAATACTTATTTGATTATTGTTTGCATGAAGGAGCTATACCAAATGAATGGAAAGTTGCTATATTAGCCCCTGTGTATAAAGGAAAGTGTGATAGACATAAAGCTGAAAATTACAGGCCAGTCAGTTTGACATACGTTGCATGTAAGCTTTGGGAAAGCATTCTTTCCGATTATATTATACACGTTCGCGAAATTATTAACTGGTTTGATAGAAGGCAATTTGGGTTTAGGAAAGGTTATTCCACTGAAGCTCACCTTATAGGTTCCAGCAAGATATAGCAGATATCCTGGATTCAGGAGGTCAAATGGACTGTATCGCGATTGACCTATCTACGGCATTTGATAGGGTAGATCATGGGACACTACTGGAAAAAATGAGTGTAATTGGACTAGAAAAAGGAGTGACTGAATGGGTGGCTATATTTCTAGAAAATAGAACTCAGAGAATTAGAGTAGGTGAAGCTTTATCTGTTCCTGTAATAACTAAGAGGGGGGAATTCCTCAAGGTAGTATTATTGGACCTTTATATTTTCTTATATATATATGTATATCAATGATATGTGTAAAGAAGTGTAATCAGAGATAAAGCTTCTTGCAGATGATGTTATTCTGTATAGAATAATAAATAAGTTACAGGATTGTGAGCAACTGCAAAATGACCTCATTAATGTTGTGAGATGGACAGTAGGAAATGGTATGATGATAAACGGGGATAAAAGTCAGGTTGTGAGTTTCACAAATAGGAAAAGTCCTCTCTCTTTTAATTACTGCGTATATGGGGTGAAAGTTCCTTTTGGGGATCATTGTAAGTACCTAGGTGTTAATATAAGGGAAGATCTTCATTGGGGTAATCACATAAATATGATTGTAAATAAAGGATACAGATCTCTGTACATGCTTATGAGGGTGTTTAAGGATCGTAGTAAGGATGTAAAGGAGAAGGCATATACGTCTCTGGTAAGACCCCAACTAGAGTATGATACCAGTGTAATTGAGCCTAACCAGAATTACTTGATTCAAGAACTGGAAACAACCCAAAGAAAAGCAGCTCGATTTGTTCTGGGTGATTTCCGACAAAAGAGTAGCGTTATAAAAATGTTGCAAAGTTTGGGCTGGGAAGAACTGGGAGAAAGGAGACGAGCTGCTCGATTATGTTCCGAGCTGTCAGTGGAGAGATGGCATGGAATGATATCAGTAGATAAATAAGTTTGAGTGGTGTCTTTAAAAGTAGGAAAGATCACAATATGAAGATAAAGTTGGAATACAAGAGGACAAATTGGGGCAAATATTTGTTTATAGGAAGGGAGTTAGGGGTTGGAACAACCAAGGGAGATGTTCAATAAATTTCCTGTTTCTTTGCAATCATTTAATAAAAGGCTAGGAAAACAACAGATAGGGAATCTGTCACCTGGGCGACTGCCCTAAATGCAGATCAGTAGTGATTGATTAGGTCAGATAACTCGTCATGATATGCCTGTCGTAGTCATATTGTTTTGCCTGCCCTTTTGGATGGTTTTATGAACATTTGATGAAGAGCGTTATGGTATGCTGCAGTTTGTAGTCAGAATTCGTCCATTCTGACGTCATCATGCCATCTGTTTGGTAAAAATCTATCCATATATTCGCTTTTTTTATTCTGCAGTTCTTGGGGTAAAGCTTGGTATTGTGTCGTAGAAGGTAATGGTATTTTTAATCGCAGTTCTTCTATTTAGAACGGTTGTCTTATGAGCTCATAGGTTATTCGAAGCAACGTTTTTTTCCAGGCAAAGAACTTTTTTTATGATATATGGTCTTTCCTCTTCCTAGTGTAGCTAGGTTATCCTCCGATAGATGTTCCCAGATAATGTCTAATGCGTATTTGGTGATGGGGTGTGTTTGTACGTAGACTTTTTTCTCTTAGCAACATGTAAGTTATTAGGAACGCTCTGCCATCTGTTGAAAATATGTGAAAGCTGGGAAAGGTTATAGAATCAAATAGTATCTTGCAGAGAGTATTATTCTTCCGTGATCAGAGAAAGTGTATACTCTCTGGCTTGACAGGTAGTAATCAAACATGGCTGCATGCAATGACATTACTAAGGATCTAAATCACATATATCAGAACTAGCGAATGTACCCGTGCTTCGCTACGGTATTCTACATTGTATTCGAATATCGAAGTAAATAGTGTGCATGCAGTAAATAAGATTGTTTTAAAATTGCATGTCTCTTAGCGTTATCCGAGAAAGAGCATGGGGAGGTCCCCGTACGTTGTTTCCAATGTAAAGTGTTTGTTATGGATTTGTGATATAACGGCAGGCTCACTGCCTACTGCCATTCACAATCGAGTTGGGACGTTTACGTTATAATTGCAGGCCCCATTGCCTACTATGCGGACAGAATCGATTTGGGGAGTTTTCGTTAAAATGGCAGCCCCCCTTTCCTACTTCCAGACAGATTAGAGTTTTTATTATAATGGCATGCAATTACCCTACTACCACTCGAAATTAAGTTGTGCAGTTATCATTATAATGTCAGGCCCATTTTCCTACTTTCAGCCAGCTTACTGCCAGTCACACCAAGTTGGTGAGTTTCCATCAAAATAGCAGGCCACTATGCCTAATGCCAGTCACATTTTAGATGAGGACATTTCTTTATAATGGCGGGCACCCTTGCCTACTGCCAAACACAATCGGGTAGGGGAGTTTTAAACAAAACTGCATGCTCACTTGCCTTCTGCAAGTCAAATCGAGAAGTGAACTATTCATTACAATTGTAGACCTTCCTTACTAATGACAGTTACACAGGAGTTGGAGAAGGAACCCTTTCATACTGCCAGTCAAAGTCGGTGTGGGGAGTACTGATTACAATAGCAGACCCACCCTTTCTCGATCGCTACAAATCGACATCAGTGAATATATATAGATCGACATACGAAACTATATGCGTGTTTACAATACTGAAGACCTTCATTTACAGATTAACTGCTACTAAACGTACGTCATATCGACAAAGGATTATACCATAAGACACGCCGGATTTAGTGGCCTAAATGGCTGGTCCTATGATATGTAATCTATTCTTGGGTCAGATTGAGTTAGAAACGTGGAACAGGGTAACGTTCTTGTAAGATTATCTCACATTACATTACTTTTCGGATAATTATGTGACAGCTATATACATAGCATTTGGCTCATATATGGCTACTGGGTGGGCCAATTTTCGTGAAGAGTTTGATGATTCTGTATTTCATATAAGTAATCGAAGGTGTAAATTATGCATGTGAAAATTCCAATTTGACTTAACATCCATTAATAGAGAAAAATCAAACGTAAAATTGATACAGATACGGCAAAGAGTAATAAGACCAAGGTTGTAGATCATTCCAAATTGAACGGAGATTGTGCAATCTGTTATGCGATAGGAATTTCAGAAGGTCTGCACCATTATTAAAATTGCCTGCATATTTCGATATTCTTCGGGGATAAAAAGTGAAGAATTTAATGATCTTGGATGTTTTCCGTTCGTTACAGGCTAAAACGTATAATTTTGTCAAATTTCAATTATCTTCTTTTTCTTCTGGCAGATTATGCCGCAATCTGGATTTTCGGCGAGGCGGGTAAAAATTAGGACTTTCAGAAACTAAACCAAAAATTATGCAGATGGTCATTATTACCCCTTAAACGGAAAGCTGTACCAAAATTTCGCCAAAATAGTCAGTGTAGAGGCACACAGTCGTTACGATTTGATTTATATAGATAAGGAATCTGCTCCATGTAAAACACCTTTTTGGTTATGGCCGCTGGACTTAACCTGCAAAACTGACCATTCATGATATCTCCCTTATTAATCCTCCTGACGAAAAAATGCACATGAAAAAAAGGTTTAGAGGTGGAATTCCATCACGTTTGGTCGATTTCCAGTCAGGTTGGTCTTGTTCTCTATATATTGTGCAAGAGTAAAATCACCATTTCGGTTCCCTATAAACCGCCAGTCCATTCCGGAATATGAAATGTTATTTACGTTTAAAACCTACCTTTGGACAGGTGGATGCTAAATATGAATTTTGGTTCGAATGTCTTCAGTAGTTTTCAAGTTGTAAGGAATACGCTTTACACGCACCCGCTCGTGAGTTAAGTCCGATGGGACTTGTACAAAAAAACGGTCCGTTAATGATATCTCCCTTATTAATCCTCGTATCGAAATGATGCACATGAGAAAAAAGGTTTAGAAATTAATTTCTACCAAGGCAGGTAGATTTAAATTAACGTTGGTTGTGTATATTTTGTGGAAGTGCAAAATCACTGTTTCGGTTTCGTATAAACCCCCAGTCAGTTCAGGGATTTAGAAACAATATTTGCCCTAAAATCTATCAAGGACAGGTGTATTCTAAATATGAGTATTGGTGGAAATACATCCAGTAGTTTGTAGCACTCGCGTACATACGGCGTAATTAAGGAAGAAAATAATACAGTTAAGATAGTTGAAAGTAATAGAAAATGGATTATAACTGAGGACAGCCGGAAAACGACAAATATGTAAATGCCAAGTTAATGTATTGGAAAAACAAATGCCCCTCCATAAATTATGCTAGTGTGAGTTATGGATATAATAAAACGGTAACAGAGGAGCAATTTAGGTCCATTGATTCCTAGGTAAACAAATAATAAGAAGATGACTAATGGTGTTATTATTTAATCTATTCGAAGGCGGTTATAACATCCAACGATATTCCGCCAATATCCCGCAGATAGGCCGATTGACGCCTTTCTTGCATTCTACCCAAGGAACAACCAAGAATTTAAAAGCATAATGAGGAAAATGGCAATACGTTACTTCCCTGCTGGCATGCAGTCAGAGACGTTGCCATGGTAACCTGTAGGTTCGTTGTCGGTCTGTCGGTCACTCAATGCAGAGCATGGTACCAGCAGAAAATTGTAAATTTCTCCGTCATGTAAAGAGTAAGGTAAATTATAAACATAACGAAAGTTGTTTATAATGAAGAGACGTTTCACGTACGGTAAACGAAGTTTACAGAAAATCAATAGTATAAGAGAAAATGGAGGAAAACCATTCTGGTTTTCCAATAAACACCCCGTCTATTCAAAGATTTTAAAATGATATGCATATCGAAACCTTCCCCGGGAGGAGTATGCTCTAAATGTGAAGTTTGGTTGAGATCTATCCAGCCGTTTCGACGTGATAGTGGAAAAACCATTCTGGTTTTCCTATAAACCCCCCCGTGTATTAAAGATTTTAAAATGATATGCATATCGAAACCTTCCCCGGGATGAGTATACTCTAAATATGAAATTTGGTTGAGATCCATCCAGCCGTTTCGACGTGATGGTGGAAAAACCATTCTGGTTTTCCTATAAACCCCCCGTGTATTCAAGGATTTTAAAATGATATGCATATCGAAACCTTCCCCGGGATGAGTATACTCTAAATATGAAGTTTGGTTGAGATATATCCAGCCGTTTCGACGTGATGGTGGAAAAACCATTCTGGTTTTCCTATAAACGCCCCGTGTATTCAAAGATTTTAAAATAATATGCATATCGAAACCTTCCCCGGGAGGAGTATACTCTAAATATGAAATTTGGTTGAGATCTATCCAGCCGTTTCGACGTGATGGTGGATAAACTATTCTGGTTTTCCTATAAACCCCCGTGTATTCAAAGATTATAAAATGATATGCATATCGAAACCTTCCCCGGGATGAGTATACTCTAAATATGAAATTTGGTTGAGATCTATCCAGCCGTTTCGACGTGATGGTGGAAAAACCATTCTGGTTTTCTTATAAACCCCCCGTGTACTCAAAGGTTTTAAAATGATATGCATATCGAAACCTTCCCCGGGATGAGTATACTCTAAATATGAAATTTGGTTGAGATCTATCCAGCCGTTTCGACGTGATGGTGGAAAAACCATTCTGGTTTTCCTATAAACCCCCCGTGTATTCAAAGATTTTAAAATGATATGCATATCGAAACCTTCCCCGGGAGGAGTATACTCTAAATATGAAGATTGGTTGAGATATATCCAGCCGTTTCGACGTGATGGTGGAAAAACCATTCTGGTTTTCCTATAAACACCCCGTGTATTCAATTTTTTTTAAATAATATGCATATCGAAACCTTCCCCGGGATGAGTATACTCTAAATATGAAATTTGGTTGAGATCCATCCTGCCGTTTCGACGTGATGGTGGAAAAACCACTCTGGTTTTCCTATAAACCCCCGTGTATTCAAGGATTTTAAAATGATATGCATATCGAAATCTTCCCCGGGAGGAGTATGCTCTAAATATTAAGTTTGGTTGAGATCTATCCAGCTGTTTCGACGTGATGGTAGAAAAACCATACTGGTTTTCTTATAAACCTCCGTGTAATCAAAGATTTTAAAATGATATGCATATCGAAACCTTCCCCGGGATGAGTATACTCTAAATAAAATTTTGTTGAGATCCATCCAGCCGTTTCGACGTGATGGTGGAAAAACCATTCTGGTTTTCCTATAAACCCCCCGTGTATTCAAAGATTTTAAAATGATATGCATATCAAAACCTTCCCCGGGAGGAGTATACTCTACATGTGAAGTTTGGTTGAGATCTATCCAGCCGTTTCGACGTGATGGTGGATAAACTATTCTGGTTTTCCTATAAACCCCCGTGTATTCAAAGATTTTAAAATGATATGCATATCGAAACCTTCCCCGGGAGGAGTATACTCTAAATATGAAGTTTGGTTGAGATCTATCCAGCTGTTTCGACGTGATGGTGGAAAAACCATTCTGGTTTTCTTATCAACCCCCGTGTAATCAAAGATTTTAAAATGATATGCATATCGAAACCTTCCCCGGGATGAGTATACTCTAAATATGAAATTTTGTTGAGATCTATCCAGCCGTTTCGACGTGATGGTGGAAAAACCATTCTGGTTTTCCTATAAACCCCCCGTGTATTCAATGATTTTAAAATGATATGCGTATCGAAACCTTCCCCGGGAGGAGTATACTCTAAATATGAAGTTTGGTTGAGATCTACCCAGCCGCTTCTACGTGATGGTGGAAAAACCATTCTGGTTTTCCTATAAACCCCCCGTGTATTCAAAGATTTTAAAATAATATGCATATCGAAACCTTCCCCGGGATGAGTATACTCTAAATATGGAGTTTGGTTGAGATCTATCCAGTCGTTTCGACGTGATGGTGGAAAAACCGTTCTGATTTTCCTATAAACCCCCGTGTATTCAATGATTTTAAAATGATATGCATATCGAAACCTTCCCCGGGATGAGTATACTCTAAATATGAAATTTGGTTGAGATCTATCCAGCCGTTTCGACGTGATGGTGGAAAAACCATTCTGGTTTTCCTATAACCCCCCCCCCCGTGTATTCAAAGATTTTAAAATGATATGCATATCTAATCCTTCCCCGGGAGGAGTATACTCTAAGTATGAAGTTTGGTTGAGATCTATCCAGCCGTTTCGACGTGATGGTGGAAAAACCATTCTGGTTTTCCTATAAACCCCCCGTGTATTCAAATATTTTAAAATGATATGCATATCGAAACCTTCCCCGGGAGGAGTATACTCTAAATATGAAGTTTGCTTGAGATCTATCCAGCCGTTTCGACGTGATAGTAGAAAAACCATTCTGGTTTTCTTATAAACCCCCCGTGTATTCAAAGATTTTAAAATGATATGCGTATCTAAACCTTCCCCGGGATGAGTATACTCTAAATATGAAGTTTGGTTGAGATCTATCCAGCCGTTTCGACGTGATGGTGGAACAGACAAACAGACAAACAGACAGACAAACAGACAAACAGAAACGAACAACTTTATTTATAAGATTATTTTTATACCACTCCCCTCGTCCCCTGCCAAAAGGGTGCTAGGGGTGTCTTACCCTCACGCGGTTTGTCTCCTGATACTAATTGATAAGTGTACCACGTTTGGTGAAATTGCTCCAGTGGTTTAGGAGGAGATGTGTCATGTACACACCCACACCCACACACCCACGCACACACATACATCAATTTTTATATATAGTAAGAAGAAGAAGATAATATTTTTATATGTAGTTTTTCGATTAATTTTATATCTCACCCCCTTCGCTCCCCACTTGGATTTGCAAAAAATCCGGAGTAATACTATTCATCTCAGAGACCCTGAAATCTATGGATTCGAAACTGTTTTTAATTATTTCTATATCTCACCCCCCCCCCCACCCTTTGCTCCTAACCTAAAAGGGGGCTGGATTTTAAAAAAATTCTAGAGTATCACTTTTCAACTCAGCGACCCCGAAAACTATGAATTCGACACTATTCTCGATTATTATTGTAACTACCACCCCCCTGACCCTCTCCCTTAAGGGCGCTAGGGATGGCTTACCCCCCACAGTGATCGTCTCCCGATAGTAAGTGATTCGTGTACCAAGTTTGGTTGAAATTGCTCCAGTGGTTTAGTTGGAGATGTGTCATTTACACACACACTTCCATTTCTATATATAGTAAGATTTTTACACTCGTTCTTCACCCCCTTTCCATCCCCGCCCAAAGGAGTCCTATGAGTGCCTTACACAACAGTATATTTTTTTCCCAGATATTAAGTCTTATTTGTACCTATTTTGGTTGACAGCTATGCCCAAACGTACATGCATAATCTCACTGCTCTAGAATCCTGGAGCTGACGTTGCCATGGTTACGGCAGTTCATTTCTTTATCCGATTCCTAGAGCAGGGGTAGTGTGGTGCCAATATCTCCGTAACGGTTGGTTTTAGGGCCTTAAAACATGGTTTTCGGGCCCGTAGGGCTTACCGAGTTTTGTTCTTTGCGTCAAGAGGATTAAATTGAGCTTTGTCTCGTCCTTATACGACAAATTCGATATTTTGCCTATAATAGTATAAGAGAAAATGGAGGAAAACCGTTTTTCCTATAAAACCCCCGTCTTTTCAAAGATTTTAAAATGATATGCATATCGAAACCTTCCCCGGGGTCAGTATACTCTAAATATGAAGTTTGGTTGAGATCTATCCAGCCGTTTCGACGTGATGGTGGAACAGACAAACAGACAGACAAACAGACAAACAGAAACAATTTTATTTATATAGATCACATATATTAGAAAGTGTTAGTTGCTTAGCAACCTGCTAATTACATAATGTATCGCGGGTTAGGGTAAGCCTTCGCTTGCAATTATTGGGGTGATCATTTAATGATTTGATTTTATGATTACTGAAAGTTGGCTAAACTTAGAAATCTACCAATGTCTCATGATCCACCTCCAGGTAATTGTGGAGATAATAAACAGTAATGAAGCAAATAGGTCCAGTAGAACGGACGGATGGATTTGCCAAAACTGGTTTTAGTAAACTCTTTTAATATATACTGTATATATAAGTAAAGCTTCCATGGTGTAGTGTCAGTGTGATTAGCTGCCACCTCCGGAGGTTCGGTTTCGATTCTCGGCTCTGTCACGAAATTTGAAACGTGATACGAGGGGTGGAACGGGGTCCACTCAACCTCGGGAGGTCAACTGAGTGGAGAGTGGTTCGATTCTCACCTCAGCCATCCTCGAAGGGGTTTTCCGTGGTTTCCCACTTCTCCTCCAGGCAAATGCCAATATGATACCTAACTTAAGGTCATGGTCGTTTCTTTACCGCTTCCTTCCCTCTTCCTTGTCTATCCCTTCCAATCTTTCCATCCTACCCCAAGGCCCCTGTTCAGCATAGTAGGCGAGGCCGTCTTGGAGAGGTACTGGTCCTCCTCCGCGGTTGTATTCCAGACCAAATATCTCACGCATGATGTGGTAGAGGTAGGATACCTCGATGAATCCGAGGGAATATCGATGTCTGGAGGGTACTGATTAAGAAAGAAAGGAAAATAAAGAAAACGAAAGAAAGAATAGTAAATGTATAAATACATTATTTAATATATTCCTCTTATTTCTGAAAGGAAGAGATCTAATCTTTCGGAGAAAGAAGGTATCTATAAGGGTGGAGAACAGGCTCTAGACAAAGTGTGATAAGACTAGGGCTCTGAAACCTAGTGACGTTGGGGTCGGATTAAAACAGAGTTGAGCTCGGATACGAAGGGTGAATGTGAAGGAGTTTGACACAAGTAAGCAAATTCAAATGCCAGACATGGCTTCTGTCTTGTTATGAACCTTCTATATTCAAGATTCGGGCTGGATTAACCAGAACCGAGGGCTTCGCGCGGGTACGAAAGTAAGAGGAATGTTGTAATTGATGGTAATGGGAATTAGTTGGATTCCATCGCAACCAGCATGAAATGCGTGCAGATTCGATGCTCGAAGGAATGCTCAGGTTTGCTAAGGTAAAAAAACACGAACGCCGAGGCAGCTGAATGAGAGGAATAGTACAAATCAACATCAGAGCACGGAAATGGACACGCAGAGATTTGTAACGAACAAGTTGGAGCTACCTTCTGGGATCAAATGAATTGCTGCCATCTGGAGAAAGACACTGATGATCAGACATAAGAGTATATGAGCTTTAATTTCAGTACTCCTTTTATAAAAGCGTAATCGTAAACGAACACAATGCTGACATATTAGAGTAGCCTAAACGAGCATGAATAGACGTAAAACTTATCAGTATTCAGAGTAGGCCATATTCATTCACCGATCAGCAACAAGTTATTTGTTGTCTTTTTAAGCCACACGTGGAACGTTGTAATTGATAGTAATGGGAATTAGTTGGGTTCCAACTAATGATATTAGAAGCATGCCGATATTACAACTTAAGAAACAAAATCCCGGACACTATTATCGAGACCATAGCGGACTCGGCGTTGAAAAATTAATTTTTCGATTGTAAGACACCACCTGTACTCCCTAACCTGAAGAAGCATGTATTTTCTTTCTAAAATAAAATCTGAAAGGGCCAATCTGTCTGATGGTGGAAATAGTAATCTTGAGTTATGACTCGAGCTTTGCTTAATCCACACATCATATAAAATAAATATTATTTATATGAATTGATTAGGAGGCCTATCTTTTGATTCCCTAACTGGGGCGGCTATCAAGTAGATTATCTCTCTTATATGAAAATTAATGAAAATCTTCATCCTGTTTCCAGTCATTCGTCCGGTTCAGGAATGGAATGAATGAAGTCCCCATCTAGCGGCGAGGATAGGAGTTGTGCCGGCTGACAAAGCCTGTCACACTCCTCTGGGGCAACGACTAATGGCCGTGAGATGAAATTAAATGACATTGAGGCGTGTTGCTGGAATGAAAGATGACAGGGAAAACCGGAGTACCCAGAGAGAAACCTGCCCCGCCTCCGCTTTGTCCAGCACAAGTCTCACAAGGAGTGACCCGGGTTAGAACCACGGAACCCAGCTGCGAGAGGCCGGCGCGCTGCCGCCTGAGCCACGGAGGCTGTCTTAAACCTACATTATATACTAAAATCAGTTACTTACCATATCGTCATAAAACGTAAGTTATAATAGCAAATAAACTAAGTTTATTTAATTCAACATTCTCATGAATGTATTGTCTGACAGAATAGCAGGCTTCTCTGTCTGATAAACTAAGTTTATTTAATTCAACATTCTCATGAATGTATTGTCTGACAAAATAGCAGGCATCTCTGTCTGAGTCCAATAATGTAAAACTTGATATTTAATAAATACAATATAAAAGAAGTACATAGGGTGAAAGGGAATGTTGTTCAGTGCTAATATAAAATGTATATATTACGTAAAAATGGTATACCATATGAAAGGTAATACAGTGCCGCGTTTATACGGTATAACAGAGAATGATCTTCGCAAGGCATAGATGAAAAACATTTTTATCTTTCGGACATGTTGTAGGTAGTGTGATAGTACGTTGTGAAACACAATATTTTTATGTAATATAATACAATAGGTAAGAACATGTGCTGCAGTACAGTGGCTTGTTGTAGGTCACTCCAGTCGCAAGGGAAGCGACCTGTTGTGACAAACACCACAACATACCTAGACGAAGGTCAGAGTAGTAGAATGAATCACAAAAAGCACAGGAACTGGTTTAAGAAATACTCACCTCGCGTACGACGCGAAGCAAAACTGAAAACATCGACTATTGTCCTTCCGCAAAATAACAGTACGTTGCCAGCTATACCATATTGCAACAAAGACACTTCCTACACACCCCTCACCTTTTCGGTATAATGGAGCATAAATGTTTTCTTGTGTGCACATTTTGTACCGTTTTATATAGGTTATGATTTTATCGTAGAAATCCACAACTCCGGCTGAGTGACTAGGACTTTCATTTCTGTTTGGTTTACGTCGCGCTGGTTTAGATAGTTCTTATGTCGACGATGGGCTAGAAAACGTCTAGGAAGGAAGATGCAGTTGTCTTAATTAAAGTACATCCTGGTGTGAGAAAGGAAAAACCACGGACAACCATCTTCAGGGCTGCCGACCGTGGGGTTCGAACCTATTATCTCCCCAATGCGATCATATAACTACGTGATGCAAACCACGTAGCCAACTCGCCCGGTAGTGGCTAAGAATGTAGAGCGCTGGCTTTCCGGGCTCAAGTTGGCAGGTTCGATCTCGGTTCAGTCTAATTATACTGTAGTTTTAGTCCTCATACAAGTCAACTTCGTTCCGTATACTGAACGGCACGTACAATCTTCTACAGAAATAAATTTCAGCACATCGGCGCCTCCGAAAAAAAACCCACATCAAAATCGTAATAAGAAATGGACACCATTAGCCTACATTTACTGAAGTTAGAATTATTAGAATAATATTCACCAGGTTGAGTGGTTCAGGTGATAGAGCGCCTCTGAGCCCAGGTTGACGGTGAAGGTACTCAAATACGTCAATATAAAGAGCGAACAGGCCGTGCGATTAGGGTCGCGTAGCTGTGAGCTTGCATTCGGGAGAAGGTGGTTTCAAACCCTAGCGTTGCCAGCGCTGAAGATGATTTTCCATGGTTTTCCATTTTCACACCAGGCAAATGATGTGGCTATACCTCCATGGAGACAACGGTCGCTACCTTACTCATCGTTGCCCTTTCCCATCCTTCCAAAACCATACCTCGTAAGTTCATTTATATCAACCTCACCATACAAAGAATAGACTTCAATGAGGCGGAAGACATTCTATCCCAAGACCTCGACAAGATGGATGATTATTTCAAAAAATGGTGCTTGAAACCTGGTCCACTAAATACGTAAATGCACTGCATGACAAGAAAAGGTTAAACACCCAGAAGGAGTGGTCCAATATTACCCCATTTCGGTGTCCGACTCGTTGGCTGAACGGCCAGCGTACTGGCCTTCGGTTCAGAGGGTCCCGGGTTCGATTCCCGGCAGGGCCGGGGATTTTAACCTTAATTGGTTAATTCCAATGGCACGGGGGCTGGGTGTATGTGTTGCCTTCATCATCATTTCATCCTCATCACGACGCGCAGGTCGCCTACGGGAGTCAACTCGAAAGACCTGCACCTGGCGAGCCGAACATGTCTTCGGACACTCCCGGCACTAAAAGCCATACGCCATTTCATTTTTTTTTACCCCATTTCGGTATACATTCATACCATTGACGTGTGAGTAAATGATTAGATTTACAAGGATCTGGAATGCGTAGAACGCCCGCCAGAGAGCATTCGTGATGACACCGTGCTGTTGTTGATAAGTTGTTACCAGTCAACTCCTGTGAGTCAGACAGTTAAGCAAGACGTGCAGAGAGTACTTCGTTCAGTACGAAGCACCTGCGATGCCTCGCAGACGCGTTAGACAGCCTATCCACTAACTGAAACCATTTGACAGAGGCCGCATTGTGGGACTGCATGAGGCTGGTTTGTCGTATCGTGCAATTGCCAGATATGTGGGCCATTCAGATGTTACAGTGGCCCGATGTTGGACTCAATAGTTACATGAGGGCACCCAATCACATCGTGCAGGTTCGGGTCGACCAAGAAACACCACCCCGAGGGAGGGCCGTCGTATGGGGCTCCAAGCATTGTGGGATCTCATAACTTCGACACCCGCCATCCGCGAACATATACTGGAGACTCTACAACATCCTGTGATTTCCCGCACAGTGTCTCAACGACTCGCATCCGCCGGGTTGGGGTCCTACCGCCTCATGTATCGATTGACATTGACACCAGAACACAAACGCCTGTGTTGCGATTGGTGCCTTGCCCGGGAGGCATGGACACAGGACGACTAGCATCGCATCATGTTCAGTGATGAGTCCCGCTTCTCCATAATCTCTCATGACCATCGTGTGCGGGTTTGACGGCATCGAGGGCAGAGAGCAGAACCTGCCCATATTGTGGAAAGACATACAGGGGTAATCCCTGGCATTATTGTGTGGGAAGCCATAGTATATGCCTTCAGGTCACCTCTAATAGTGCTTCGGCAGACATTGACGGCACAGCGATACGTCACAGACATTCTGCGTCCGCACGTCCTACCCCTTAATGTTCATCATCACTCTGGGACAGTGTTCCAACAAGATAATGCACTTCCACCCATACACGTGTGTCTATGGACTGCCTAGAACATGTTGAGGTTCTTCCGTGGCCAGGAAGATCCCCGGACCTCTCCATCATTGAACACGACTGGGATGACAATGGAAGGTGACTCCGTCTCAGTACCAACCAGAGGGATCTGGAAGGACAGTTGCAACAACTTTGGACGAACTTGTCTCAGGAGAGGATCCAAAGGCTGTCTGACACCATTCCGAACTGCACACACTACAGTGTAATACCAACCAAAAAATCTGGGTGTAACTTTAGACAAGTCCTTAACTTATCGAAGCCATCTTCAGAAGCTGGCTGCTAAGCTTAAAAGCCGTAACAACATCCTGAGTAGACTAGCTGGTACCTCATGGAGCGCAGATGTGTGTACACTACGAGCAACAACTCTAGCAATAGTATATTCACCAGCGGAATATTGCTCCTATGGATCAAAAGTTCCCACACTAATCTGGTTGATGTCCAACTGCAGAATTGTATTTGGTACATTGAGCTCCACTCCTATTCGACATGTTAGACTGTGAACCAGGGCACTGAAGAACAGTTACCACCCACTACATCAGGATAGAGATGAAAATGCCGTAACGAGACTGAAATCACGGAAACCTGCCTGGAAGCGGTAAAGGAATTAGTCAATTCACATTTTAAACCTGATGAAACATGGACACTTAAATGGTCTCAATCATACCCTCATGGCAGTTTCAACATCAGAGATCCTACTAAAAAGTTGCCTAGGTTCAATCTTCCTCGCTCCATCTGGATCACACTTAACAGGATACGCTGCGGAGTCGGAAGAAGTGCTTCTACTCTACATCAGTGGGGCTGGAAAGACTCTCCAGCTTGTGACTGTGTACACATTCTGGAGGACTGCCCTCTGCTAGCTTTCGCTGGTTCCATCGAGGACGGACATACACTGAGGCACTTTCTTGGTTTGAAGAGCTGGACGGAAAGCTGTAAGAGACTGAAAGCCCTCCATATCAACCTCTTCATTGTTGTTGTTGTTGTTGTTGGGTAATTATGTTTTAACTTAATTAAGACACTACTGTAAGTGATCATTGCCACCGGGATATTTCCTAATTGCGATGTAGTTTAATTATAATATATTTATGTTATGGTGTACATAGTCAATTTTCAACTGTAACATCATATGCTTACGATGTGTTAATGAGACGTTAAACCAGCAGGAAATTTAAAACAAAAAACACCGAGCTCGATAGCTGCAGTCGCTTAAGTGCGGCCAGTATCCAGTATTCGGGAGATAGTAGGTTCGAACCCCACTGTCGGCAGCCCTGAAAATGGTTTTCCGTGGTTTCCCATTTTCACACCAGGCAAATGCTGGGGCTGTACCTTCATTAAGGCCACGGCCGCTTCCTTCCCACTCCTAGCCCTTCCCTGTCCCATCGTCGCCATAAGACCTATCTGAGTCGGTGCGACGTAAAGCAACTAGCAAAAAAAAAAAAAAAACAAAAACAAAAAAAAACAAAAAAAAAAACAAAACAAAACAAAGCAAAACAAAGCAAAACGAAACGAAACGAAACGAAACGAAACGAAACAAAACAAAACGAAACAAAACAAAACAAAACAAAACAAAACAAAACAAAACAAAACAAAACGAAACGAAACGAAACGAAACGAAACGAAACGAAACGAAACGAAACAAAACAAAACAAAACAAAACAAAACAAAACAAAACAAAACAAAACAAAACAAAACAAAACAAAACAAAACAAAACAAAACAAAACAAAACAAAACAAAACATCAGCTTCATGTCAGTAGAATTACTGTCACGTAATAGCAACCCCCAAAATTAGTTAGTGAGACGTTAATTCAATAATATTCTTATTAAAAATAACCACACCAGATATATAGAGCGTCTCGCATGTCCGTGTGTTAATTCTAAGGCCGCGTGCACACCGAGCGCGCTTCGCATACTGTGTCGCGTGTAGCGTGAAATGCTATGCATAGCGCAAGGCGTGCTTGCTGTTCACACCGAAAACTCTACGCCGTGTTCTCAGCTTAGTTTAGCGCGAGGCGTTTTAGGGTGGTCGTAAACTAATACCGTTATCTAAGTACACTAGAAACAGTTGAAAATTAGAAAGAAGAATCGACAGTGGGTTCATGAAATTAATGAAGAACGAATTACTTTCGGAGAATTAAATCGTTTGTACGGAGATGCAAGATTTTATCGCGATAAATTTTATGATTACTTAAGAGTGACAAAAAATACTATTGACCTTCTAAACCCTGCAATTGAAATGTGGCGACAAAAAATTCAATTTTCCAAATTGTCTAGGAGCACCGGGCAGCAAGCACGTGGAAATTAAATTTCCGACTAAATTACGCTCTTTATATAATAACTACAAATAGTATTTTGCAATATTGTTACAATTAGCATACACAATTTTTCATCGTAACAAAAGTGGAGTAAATGTGTGACAAATATAATTCATAAACGGAAATATTTACTTCCAAGCCCACTACTAGCCTGCAGAGTGATATTCTTCATGTTACCACCCTCCATTGGCAAAATTATAAGCCGATACGACAGAGTTTCAGAGATTCTATGCACTTTGTCACAAAGTGTCCGGCTACATGGCTAAATGGTTACCGTACTGGCATTTGGTCACAGGAGTACCGGGTTCCATTCCCGGCAGAGTCGGGAATTGTATCATATTAGTAAATTCCATTGGCACGGGGGCTGAGTTGTATTTGTGTATTCATAATCATTTCATCCTCATCATGACGCAGGTCACCTACTGGCATCAATTCAAAAGACCTCCACCTGGCAAGCCGAACTTCTCGGACACTTCCAACACTAAAATCCATACGCAATTTCATCCTGTCACAATGTTAAGCCCAGTGAAGTGTGACGCTAGAAGTCATATTGCTGTATGTGTTTACTGTAGGAATGCGATAAAACTGTTGTAGATACTTATGTCCACTTATTTTGCAAAACAGTTACATTTTTTTGTTTTTGTGCCTTGGGTTCCATATTTCGTCTCTTTGAAACACTGCATGAATAATTTCTTTTTCCATAGCTTCACAACCAGCTAGGTAACGCTAAGCAATTAACCAACACTGCGCGTTGTCTGGCGCTTCGCTTAGCTGTAAGGTAGGCGTTCAGCGCAGCAGAGCGCGGACGGTGTGAACACCGAGCTTAGAAACAAAGCACTGGTTATGCTTAGCGTGACGCTTAGCGTTGAGCAACACGCGACACACTATGCGAAGCGCGGTCGGTGTGCACGCGGCCTAAGGAGTGGCAAAGAATGAAAACCATGCAGATATTTTAAGACAAATGCGATCGGCGTCGCATCAGTCGCCCAGTAGTTAGCAGCAGAGTAGATAGCGGTAACTCACGTGAACATATCAGTTCACAAGACAGCAAGCAAGATTATTTATTTATTTATTTATTTATTCTTGACACGTTTGTGGCGAAGTTAGGGCTCAGGGCCCTCTGTTAAAATTACTTTCAATAGTAACATTTAAAAATGTAAAATAAAAAATAAAAGCAATACGTAGTAATTCAACACAAACTAAATACTGTTCATTGATACAACATAAATTAAATTAAAATGAAATACTTAATACTGTAAATTTAATGTTTTCTAAATACCTGCACTTAACAGTCAAGCGAAAATCATGTATTATAATATTATTATAACAGATATAATGGAATGTAAACTAGTAAACTACAGTTGTATATTTTACTTGTTGATTACCAATTAACAATTAAGATCGGGTAACAAATTAGTAAGGCAATAACATTCATAATACTAGTAATAAGAATAAAAAGAAGTATAATAATAATGATGATTGAAGTGCGCAACAGATGAAAACCTATTCACACAACTTACACACTCTGACTCATACAACTCAGTTATATGGTCCCAGAAAAAACTTTAGGTAGGCAGATTTGAATTTAAGAGAGGAAGTCAAGTGCCGATTATCCATTGGGAGTGTATTCCAGAGTTTAGATGCAGTAACTAAAAAGGAATTATTGTAGAAATTCGTTTGATTTGGTGGAATTTCAAGTAGGGAAACAGAACGGGTACTAATTTTATGGAATGAGGAAAGAAAACGAAACTGGAAGATAGGTAAGTAAGAGTGTTCACCGAAAGTAGTTGCTTAACAAGTGTCATTAGGTGAAAATCCTTTCGTTCATTTGAGCTTGTAGTTGTATCTCTGATGCCAGCCACAGTGACGTTACTTTCCATTTAAAATAACATCATATGCATTGTCTTGTTTTCAAACCGCCGCTGCCTTAGTGAGAAAGTGCATGGGGACGATGGATTATAAATGTGGTCATTATTGACGGGATGCATTTGTCGATTTTCTTAGAGTCATTTTTTTTGATGAAGTCTAGGAATGTCTTTAATGAAATTTTTTAACCTAATGCATCACTAGGGCTCGGAAGTTGAAGACCTATAAATTCCCTAAAAAGGACCTGTAAAAAACTAAAAATATCAAAAAGGGCCCAAATTCTTGAAAAAAGGTCGCAATAATGTGATCCAAATTCATTAATAATTTCAGTTTTAATGATATATTAAACGAAGGAATATGAAAACCTACAACCTGTTTCCAGTCATTGACCGGGTCAGGGATGGAATGGATGAAGCCCCCATCTTGCGACGGGGATAGGAATTGTGACGGCTGCCGAGGCCTGTCGCACTCCTCTTTGGCAATGATTAATGACTGACAAATGAAATGAGAAGATAATGGAGAGTGTTGCTGGAATGAAAGATGACAGGGAAAACCTGCGTACCCGGGGAAAATCCTGTCCCGCCACCGCTTTGTCCAGCACAAATCTCACATAGAGTGACCGGGATTTGAACCACGGAACCCAGCGGTGAGGTGGGAGGCCGACGCGCTGCCGCCTGAGCCACGGAGGCTTCATAAATGAAGGAAGGCAAAGTTTTAAAATGCAAAATTCTAGTGGTATGCAACAAACTGTGCACAAATATGAGCGAAATACTTCTTCCTTCAGATATTATATATTTTCAGATTAATATAATTTAGAAAAGGAATTTCGTTTTTGTTAAAATAAGTACTTGCCGAATTTAGAATGAAATGTTTTTTCGATCTAGAATGAATTCAGCGGACTACAATGGACATCCTGGAAAGAAAGAAACTGAAATGAGTATAACTTAACTGGGATCATATTTGACTTAACAACACTAGGGTTTCATGAATTGGAATTCGGAAAGCTTACTTCAGTTGTCTTTACAATATATAACAACAGTCATCTCCAGGTTCTTAGGTGTAAAGGACTGTTGGTTTTCAGACAAAACTTCTCGCCATATCAACGGATGTTACGGGTTCATACTTAAAGCAAGTGAGATCTTCCTCTTCAAAAACACCCACATGAACATTTTCTCCTTTTAATATTTCACTTATCTTGCACATAATTTGATACCTCTGGATTTTTTCGAGCATTAGTTTAATTTTTCATTTAATTGTATTTTCATTTTCTTATTACATAAAAGATGTTTAAGAGTTGATGGACGAACTAATGATGATTCGAATTGAGAATGGCCGGTACAAATGTAGTCAAAGAAGGTGAAGTTGAAAAAAGTCGTTAAGACCTTAAAAGTAGCTAAAAAGGACCTGTAAGCCAAAAAACGCCGAAAAAGGTAAAAAGGAGAAACAAAACCCACCAGTTTCCGCCCTACAATGACCCAGAATGAACATATATTATGTTGGGCCTCATCTTCGGATACTCGAGAATAAAGAAGGAATTTTCCTCAACTTCTCAGCCCTATTCACCATCAATGTCTAAATGCAATGCCTTGTACACACAACCATTATTCTCTGTCCTCAGATCCTTGTTTCATTTCAAACTAAAAACTGTAATGATGATTCCGTGCCAACTCTTGAAGGAATGATTTCCTTGGTCGTCTTTCTTGCCCGTGATTTTCCCTTTCATCAGTTTGGTAAGAAGGGCATTATGTCGCAAGATGTGGCCAGTGAATTTAGCTCTTATTCTCTGTATCGTTAGCCTCAGTTCTCTCTTCCGTTGAATTTCTTGCAGAATACTTTCGTATGTTCTCTTTTCAATTCATTTAATCCGTAGCATTCCTATCCAGACCCACATTTCAAACTCTTCCAGTAGTTTCCAGTCATGGTCCCTGATTATTCAAGATTATCCATACAATAGTACACTCCACACATAAGACGTCAAAAATTTCTTCCTAATGCTAAAATATAAATTTGCACTGATTAAATATTTCTCTTATTACAAAACACCTGTTTAGCAAGCGCTATTCGCCTTCTGATCTCTTTGCTGCACCTGTTATCGAGGATGATAATTTACTAATGAATATATTTATTGAGTTTATTCGAAAATCGTCTGCATGTAACAATACAAATTAAAGTAATTAAATACTTTCTCACTTAGTCTCTTGTCATCCAAAATTGAGGATTCACATAATCTGTATCATTCCATTAAGTGAACATTAACAAGTGATTATACTGTATATTTTAAATAACTACGATTCACTAACACATAAATTATTGCAATAATTATCCATTTATTTGGATTTCAACCTCCCTCAGTTCATTAATAATTCGGAATTAGGGAGTAATTATAACGTCAATAATTGTAAGCTTATACGTTGTAATACTGTCAAATCAAAATTGATTGTTCATGCTATTTAATATGGTTATTTGTAACCTATCATTTTTTTTAAAGAACATTAATCTTCTTTATCTTCCCTCGAAATTGTTATTGTGTACTATTCTGTGTCTTATGGCAAATATAGCGTGTCCTGGATAGGATTAAATAAATAAAATAAATAAAACAAATTATCATGTCAAAATGGCTTTTTAATTAATTATATTCAAGTGTATGTTCAGTTTTCAGCCCTAAGGCTGGTTGGATCCTCAACAGCTTTGCCATCAGCTGTCATAGATGGCCTAGGCATCACTGAAGAGGCGTACTAGGGAAATGAGGAGTGAGGTAGTTTCCCGTTGCTTTCCTCACCGAGCCAGAAGTTGCTATTACAATCAGTCTGCCAAGCCCACTGAAATGCATGCACCAACCGACCCTATGAGCAACGTTTTCACACCATTCATATCAGGGACTGGCTGCATAAGGAATGGCATTACTAGCATCGCTCATACCTCAGTCACTTTCACATTGTCAAAGTCAAGGATAAGACAGAGACAGATCAATGAAAGTAACAAAATTGCTCTAGCCCATACCAGAAGACATAGTGCACTGTAAACACTAGGTCCTGCCAGCAAAGGCATATTATATTCAAAAGAAAGTAATCTTTTATTGCGATAATGATTTAATCCCAGAATTAAATGTTCACTTGAATGATTTTATATCTCTGCAAGATAAATCACATCCTCTTCAGATATACACAATCATATATCTCTGCAAGACAAACAATTACATATTTATAAATGTATGGCCTTTAAGTGGAGTTACAATTCCCGATATCTCTGTAAGATAAACATTCTAATTTTTAAGTAGAGTTATGATGCTCTATATCTCGCTAAGATCAACAATCTCACTTTTATAAGTAAGCGGCTCTTATGCGGATTTATAAAGCCTTATCTATCTATCTATCTATCTATCTATCTATCTATCTATCTATCTATCTATCTATCTATCTATCTATCTATCTATCTATCTATTTCTATATATAGATACCTGTAAGATAAACAAGCTCCTCGTTATAAATGCATAGCCTTGAAGCAGGGTTACATATTACTATCTCATAAACTTTAAAATTGCCGAATTATTGTTCTTATACTGAAATCCCTATACTTAATCACTGTCAAATATTTAGATTATTTAACTTCTATTACACGTTCACTGAAATAAGGTGAAATGACCTGCCCATTTGAATGTTATGGATCCTGGATTTTAAGGCAATAATATGTTAGAATACAAACGCATTTGGCTAGTAGAAAGTGTCGTCTAGCCCTTTTTTTCCGTAATGTAGAGAGAGAAACATACATTCTGGGGATTCTAATTAATTGTCCGTACCCCTAATGTTTATGCAAATCTCATAGCAGAACCGCCGCTCAGACTAGAATTCACAAGTCTTGTTACTCGCTGTAGGAAGTTTGCATTCCACATTACTGCCTAAAAATACGGACTCTATTGTATGATTTCGTTTTACTGAAAATGTTGAATACATTTTTGAGAGGAATAATTCTTATAATAATAATAATAATAATAATAATAATAATAATAATAATAATAATAATAATAATAATAATAATAATAATAATAATAATAATAATAATAATAATAATAATCACACTAGAATCAGTCACCACAGTTCCAATAGTAATATCATGTACCGGTGTTATTCCAAATTGCACAGTCCTCTGGCTTCATTAAGCCTGCATCATCACACATACGCAGAACTACAGAAAGCCACCCTCCTGAGCACCTGCCACATTTGAGAAAGTTTCTAGGAACGACTTTTCCTCTGACTTACGCCAAAGACCATGAAGTTCCAGGCCGCAGTTCCAGTAATACTGAAGAACAGATTGCCAAAACGGGGAGATAATAAGTTGTTTAGCGATATCATTTGTGCATATTTATTGTACAAATGTATATGTTGTAATTAATTCTGTTGTAAATATTTGTAGATATATGTACCTATAATTTCATAATCAGGAGGGTGATTCCTTGCTTAGGCCGAGTCAGCCCATTATGTTACCAGCACAAGCCGAGCCTTTCTAAATTGATGTAATAATAATATTATTTGCTTTACGCCCCACTAACTACTTTTACGGTTTTCGGAGACACCGATGTGCCGAAATTTAGCCCCGCAGGAGTTCTTTTACGTGCCAGTAAATCTACCGACACGTGCTAACGTATTTGAGCACCTTCAAATACCACAGGACTAAGCCAAGATCGAACCTGTCAAGCTGGGGTCAGAAGGCCAGCGCCTTAACTGTCTCAGCCACTCAGCTCGGCAGGAATAATATTATAGTCTCAAACTGAGTCGTGAAGCCAATAATTGTAGGAGTATGAAAAACGTGTAGAAACGCTATCTGCCGTGTATTGGTAATGCTACGTCTGCAGTATGGCTTTGTTTATTGCTTGACGGATGTGCCTATTTCCCAAGAAACAATAAGTGTTCATTGCAGAGCATAATTTCGCTTTAAGCACGCGTTGCAGATGAGTTTCTTCAGAGATATCCGGAGTGTGCAGTTTCTAACAATTCGATGATAACGGGACTAATTGAGGGTTTTTGGAAATGTGAATCTGTGCAGATAGGATTATGGACCCGGCGTTCGTCCGATTTGTCGCCCACAGAGTTACTTTTTCCTATGGAGATACCTTAAAGGAAAACAACCTACATGAAGTGGAGGAACTGAAGAACAGTATCAGTGTACAGGTGCTCCATAAAGTGGTCTCAAACATGGTAAAAAGAGCTCGTGCGTGCGTTATTGAACAGGGAGGCCATTTAGAGCGTAAGTAAAGGCGTAGGTTTGATTTGGATGTAAGGTTGTTGCCATTATTGGTAAGTGAACGCTAGCGGGGTCCGCCTCTGTGGTGTAGTGGTTAGTGTGATTAGCTGCCACCCCCGGAGGCCCAAGTTCGATTCCCGGCTCTGCCACGAAATCTGAAAAGTGGTACTAGGGCTGGAATGTGGTCCTCTCAGTCTCGGGAGGTCAACTGAGTAGAGGTGGGTTCGATTCCCACCTCAGCCATCCTTGAAGTGGTTTTTCGTGGTTTCCCACTCCTCCTCCAGGCAAATGCTGGGGTGGTACCTAACTTAAGGCCACGGCCGCTTCCTTCCCTCTTCCTTGTTTATTGCTTCCAATTTTCCCATCCCGCCGCAAGGCCCCTGTTCAGCATAGCAGGTGAGGCTGCCTGGGCGAGGTACTGGTCATCCTCTCCTTCCTCTGTTGGATTTTCTTCTCACAGAATACGTTTCTACAGATATAAAGTGAGAAAAATGTACTCATACGAAAACAGTATAGTGAGTCGTACTGACCCGCAAACAACTCTCCTCCACAACTCGTAAATTCGAACTGATTGGTGACTACTGCCATTGGTGGTGGTGGTGGCAGGGCTAACGGAAATATAAGCATGCAGGTCATAGTGACCCACTACGACCGTTCTCGTGTTAAAAACGAGATTTCCGCTTCTAGTAAAGCATACGGACCCTAGCACTCAGCTTACACCGAAATTGAGTACCAGGTTAATTCCTAGGGCAAAGGCAGCCGGGCATAGAACCAACTACGGATAGTGCGACGAAGGAGAAACACATCTAGAGTCCTTTCCTGGACCCTCAAGTTCGTAACATTGGTCATTCAATTAAATCTGCTAATGGGAGAGAGAGATAGAATATTAATTAATCCTCTACTTTCCATTGAAACTAATGAATTCATTTACTAGCACGTAACTGCAGTATGGAGAATAATAGAAAGTAATTTGTCAAACGAAGGACCGGGAAACAAACTGAAATGTATACAGCATAAAATCACATTATGTTCCCATTTATATGTTTGTATTGTATATTGTATATTTCGTCTGTCTCTGTGGTATAATGGTTAGCGTGATTAGCTGTCGCTCCCGGAGGTCCATGTTCGATTCCTGACTATCCCACGAAATTTGAAAAGTGGTACGAGGGCTGGAAATGGGTCCACTCAGCCTTGGGAGGTAAACTGAGTAAAAGGGGGTTCGATTCCCACCTCAGCCGTCCTCGAAGTGAATTTCTGTGGTTTCCCAATTCTCCTCCAGGTAAATGCCGGGATGGTACCTAACTTAAAGCCGCTTCTTTCCCTCTTCTTTGCCTGTCACTTCCAATCTTCCCATCCCTCCACAAAGTCCCTGTTCACCATAGCAGGTGAGGCCGTCTGGGCGAGGTACTGGTCATCCTCCTCAGATGTATGCCCGACCCAAAATCTCACTCTCCAGGATACTGCCCTTGAGGCAGTAGAAATGGGATACCTCGCTGAGACCGAGAGAAAAACCGACTCTGGAGTGTATACATTATAGACGGACCTCGAACACTAGCTTCCGATCGCTGCATCAGGAGCTACGAGCAGCTACGAAACTTAATACGTTGCTCAAGTCTCCCTGGAACCATTATCGTTCTAAGTTGAAAGCTCTGTCGATATTTTTAACGAAAGCTCCCGCAACTTTCTCTTGTTAGAGATGTAGCAAAAACTCATGTCTTCTCCGTTGAATGAGACTTCCTGGAGCACTCAAACTGTCTTAGCGAGAATGTTGGACATAAAAATTACGTCGAGAAATATAATATAAAGTAATGTAATCCAACATTCCCCTTTCGCCTGTCTCTCGTCTACTTGGAAAGTTAAAAAAAAAAGATTCCCTTCAACTCTCTTTCCCATATTTCATCTTCTTTCTTTTTTGAGCTGAGTAATTAGCATCATTAAGAGTAAAAGAAAAACAAATGACCTCGGGCAAGCGTTGCTTGTACAAAATTGTCCTTAGAAATTCTGTAGCACCATCAAAGTAAATATAAAAAATGCATAGTCAAGTACATATGAAATGAGCGTCTTCGGAAGAATATATGTTTTTGTGTTAAAATATTTTTTCTTTTTTCATTACTTTCACTGAGATACCCTGAAACACGTTAAATTTAAATGTATGATCAATATTAGCACTTTATTTAGAATATTCCGCTAAATGTTAACTACAACTATAAAAATCATTCATACATATGAAAATCAGATTGGTTAAAACCCAGAAGTGGATTAAAATCCTATTCCTATACGTTGTTCTCCTTGGTATCTCCACTTTTACACCAAGCGAATGTCGAGATGATACTGGTATCTTACATACCAAACCAATTGGCTGAGTGAGACATTCGGGGAGTTGTGGGTTAATAATAATAATAATAATAATAATAATAATAATAATAACCGTGCCCGGTCAGCTTACGTGGGGGTTTAGCTCTGAATTTAGTAAGAGCTAGGCATAACCCTTCGTAAGACACTGGGGTGGGGGCCCTCAACCCCGACACGGCGCGTCCCAATGGCTGATAGGGGAAGCTCCTGTAGATATGCAGGACAGGTGCGAATAAGGCTTCGCCAAATTAGCACCCGCGGATCAACTGAGGTGTCAGAAAAAATGGTCAACGGCTTCAACGGCAGAAGAGGACATATCCCAATGGCAGAGAGGGCGGAAGAACCGACCCAAATCCACTTTGCGTCTGACTTGCAGCAAGCGGCAAAGTGGTCAGCGTCTGTCTCCAATGGAGCGGCTGAACATCACATCACCTGGCTGTAGGTTATAAAAAGCAAAAATCAACTATGAAGAGTTCTAAAACTGTGCCTCGGAAAATGCCGCTGCCTGGGGTACGCCAGGGCATCTCTGGAGCCACCGCTAGAGATGACAGCATGCGAGCCGGTGGTGGTGGGAGCGTAAGCTGCTGGCCTCCCATCGGGTCACCCGAACAAGCTACAGTAGCTCAAGACAATCATGGCGGAACACAAGAACCTGATTATCATACCGCACCTGGTGCGAGTGCTTTTGTGCCAAGTACGACCTCTCGTATCAGTAAGCCCAAAAAACGCATTAAATGGAACAATGATATGAATGAATTTATCATGCGGGCATATCTTCGAATAACTCGTCTTGAAACTGAAATTGCAGGATATAGGCAACAACTACACGCAGCCTTTACAAATCAGTACCCAACAATGAAAGTTACTGAACAGCGCGTTGCAGATCAACGAAGATCAATCATCAAGAACAATTTGATCCCGGGTCCTGTTCTTAGTAGAATCAGACAAGAAGTAACACAAGAACTCTTTCCACATCTTGAAAGTACCGAGTCTGACTCAACGGTTAACAGTCCACCTGATACTGATATAACAGTACATACAAGTACTCCCGAAGTGATACTGTCAGATAACTCTGACCTCCATGACAAGACACATGTTGAATTCTACAAGGCCCTTCTAGAATATTCTGGTACCGATCCCACACAAAGATCCATACTGCCAAGGCAGCAATCATCCAATAAGTTTGCAAAAATCATTGAAGATCTTAATTCGAAAGTCTTGCCAGAATATCTGAAAGAACATCAGACGTTCCCTGAAGTACATACTGCAATATACTGTGCAGCACTTGCCGCAGTACGACTGAATAATGGAAAGCCATTTTTGCCTAACAATAAGTCTGTCAAGAAAAAATTGAGAGAACCACCTTGGGCAAAACGCCTGAAAGAACGCATCATCCAAATCCGCCAGGACGTAAATCGCCTGCAGCAATATAAGAATGGAGTCAGAGGGAAACGCCTAAATAACACAATTATTCGAATTCTGAAAATCAGTTCAAGGCAGAGTCTGGAGGAACCTGGAAGCACAGTACTACAAGAAACCCTCGAAACCATGAAGCAAAAGTTGGCCGCATTATCCAAGCGCCTCAAAAGATACCAAAACACCACAGAGAGAAAATCACAGAACGCAATGTTCGAAAGAAATGAGAAACAGTTCTACAACAATCTGAACGAGAGAACACAAGATGCAGCACAAGATGGAAATACGCCCAGCGAAGAAAAAATTCACAGCTACTGGTCGGGAGTATGGTCGAACCCAATAGAGCACAATGCGGAAGCCCATTGGATCAGTGAACTGAAAGATAGAAGTAATGAAGTGAAGCATATGGCAACCAAGGCTGTTGAGATCGGAGAAATACAACAGAGCATCAAGAAACTGCAGAACTGGAAGGCCCCAGGCATTGATCGTATACACAATTATTACTACAAGAAATTTACATGTACTCATTTCCTTCTGACTCAACATTTCCAGAAATTCTTAGACAACCCGGCAACATTCCCAGCTTTCCTGTGCACTGGCATCACATATCTGAAACCAAAGGATGAAAATCTGCAAAATCCAGCGAAGTATCGGCCTATAACATGTCTATCTACTCTATATAAGATATTTACATCTATAATAGCCAACAGAATTCTGAAACACTGCGAGGAAAACCACATCATTGCCGAGGAGCAAAAGGGTTGCAAGAAGAACACCAAGGGGTGCAAGGAGCAACTGATTATCGACACTGTGGTCCTGGAACAAGCACACCATAAATCCAGGAACCTATACACGTGCTTCATTGACTACCAAAAGGCCTTTGATTCAGTACCACACACTTGGCTCATACATGTTCTGGAACTATATAAAGTTGACCCCTCAATCATTCACTTCCTTAAGACGGTAATGGCAGACTGGAACACCTCACTTCACGTTTCTCTAAGAAACTACAGTGTTGCAACAAGACCCATACCAATACGACGAGGGATCTTCCAAGGGGACTCACTGAGTCCATTATGGTTCTGCATGGCATTAAATCCACTATCCTACCTACTGAACACAAGTGGGTATGGATTTAGCATTAAGAATAAGCGAGAAGAGCTATTCAAAATCAGCCACCTACTTTATATGGATGACATTAAACTGTATGCCTCTACCAAACCCCATCTCCAACATCTCTTCTCAATTACCAAGACGTTTTCTTCAGATATAGGCATGCGGTTTGGATTGGACAAATGCAGAACCCAAACTGTCATCAGAGGATCCTACTCAGCACAAGGGACACCTTTGAGTTTAAGCGACGAATCCATACAACAGCTGGAGGAAGAAGAAATGTACAAATACCTCGGTTTTCATCAGAGCACTCGTATGAAACACCCCGACATCAAGAGAAATGTCACGCAGCAATATATAACGCGTCTCAACAAGGTACTATCATCAAAACTGACAGCTAAACATCTTACCAAAGCAGTCAATACGTACGCCGTACCACTGCTCACATACTCCTTTGGTATCATAAAATGGACCCAGACAGAACTTCAGCAGTTACAAACGAAAACAGCAGTTTCACTCACCCGGTACCATATGCACCATCCTAAATCTGCAACCGAACGTCTTACACTCCCGAGATCAGAAGGTGGTAGGGGCTTCTTATCCATTGTCAATTTACATAGCAATCTGATATCAAGTCTAAGAGAATATTTCCACTCGAGATCTGATACATCGTGTCTTCATCATGCTGTTTGCAGAGCCGATATAAACTATACACCTCTCAATCTGTCGTCGCCAGAAATGCCTGTTTCTACCCCACCTACAAAAGAGATGAATATGGCCATGTGGAAGCAAAAACCTCTTCACGGGAAGAACTGAACTGGATCAACCTCATATCGACAAATCTGCGTCGCACGCTTGGTTGACCTACTCCGGTCTTTTCCCAGAAACAGAAGGATTTGTTCTGGCCATCCAAGATCAAGTAATTGCTACACGGAACTACCATAGATTTATCATGAAGGATCCAACAGTTGTCTCAGACAACTGCCGCCGCTGTTCCAGAACTACAGAGAGCATACAGCACGTCATCTCTGGTTGCCCACACTTGGCCAACACCGTTTATAAGCACCGACATGATCAGGTAGCAAAAATCATTCACCTGAAACTTTCTGTAAAATGTGGATTTCTTCAGTCATCAACTGCATATTGGAAATATACACCTCCACCCATTCTCGAAAACTCTTCATATAAACTACTATGGGACCGAGAAGTCATAACCGATGTCACGCTCAGCAACAATAGGCCAGATATTATTCTAATCGATAAATCAAAAAGATCCGCATCCCTTATAGAAATTGCTTGTCCAAATACCTCCAATCTGCAAACAACAATAGCCACAAAGATATCAAAATACACAGAACTGGCAATAGAAATACAACGCCTGTGGAAACTAGAATCAGTCACCACAGTTCCAATAGTAATATCATGTACCGGTGTTATTCCAAAATGCTTGCACAGCTCTCTGGCCGCATTAAACCTGCATCATCACACATACGTAGAACTACAGAAGGCCATCCTCCTGAGCACCTGCCACATTGTGAGAAAGTTCCTAGGAACAACTTTTCCTCTGACTCACGCCAAACAGCATGAAGTTCCAGGTCGCAGTTCCAGTAATACTGAAGAACAGATTCCCAAAACGGGGACATAAGAAGTCTGAAGTTGTTTGTATTTATTGTATAAATGTATATGTTGTAATTATTTCTGTTGTAAATATTTGTACATATATGTACCTGTAGTTTCATAATCAAGAGGGTGACTCCTTGCTTAGGCCGATTCAGCCCATTATGTTACCGGCACAAGCCGAGCCTTCCTAAATTGATACTAATAATAATAATAATAATAATAATAATAATAATAATAATAATAATAATAATAATAATAATAATAATAATAATAATAATGTTATTTGCTTTACAACGCACTAACTACTCTTTTACGGTTTTCGGAGACGCCGAGGTGCCGAAAATTTGTCCCGCAGGAGTTCTTTTACGTGCCAGTAAATCTACCGACACGAGGCTGACGTATCTGAGCACCTTCAAATACCACCGGACTGAGCCAGGATCGAACCTGCCAAGTTGGGGTCAGAAGGCCAGCGCCTCAACCGTCTGAGCCACTCAGCCCGGCAGTTGTGGGTTCGAACTCAAATGTCGGCAGCCTTCGAAATGATTTTCAAAGGTTTCCTGGTTGAGATCGGAGGCATTTGAGGGTACTTTAATAAGAAAATAGTCAGAAACTCCATCTCAGTATCTTTTAAAGTCTACAACCTTTGAAGGGTCGTTAAACAAAAACATAGCCGTTTTCATACTAGCCATTAACGTCCTTGGAGGGTTCGAAAATAAAGTTTCGCACTATCCGTTCTTTTCTTTGCAATTTGTTTTACGTCGCACCGACACAGGTAGGTCTTATAGAGACGATGGGATAGATAAGTTTTAGGAGTGGGAAGGAAGCCTACGTGGCCTTAATTGAGGTACTGCCCCGGCATTGCCTGGTGTGAAAATAGGAAACCATGCAAACCATCATCAGGGCTGCCGACAGTGGGGTTCGAACCCACTTTCTTCCGAATGCAAGCTTACAGCTGTGCGCACCTAACAGCATGTCCAACTCGCCAGGTCGCACTATCCGTAGTTGGTTCTATGCCCGCCTGCCTTTGCCCTAGGAATTAACTTGGTACTCATTTTTAGTGTAGGCTGAGTGAACCTCAGGGCCATGTGCACCTCCGGAAGTGGACATCTCGTTTTTTAAATTGTACGACTTCCTGACGGGGATTCGAACCCACGTCCTTCCGGGCGAACCGAGCACGCCTTTACCGCCTCGGCCAGGCAGCCTGTGTAGTATGTTATAAAGGTTAAAATAAAGTTATCGTGATTTTCATATTATAGAAACATTGTTAACTGATATGCTAAAACAATTTTCATAAAACAACTTGTCGTGTAAATCAAATCAAATAATAATTTGTGGGTCATAGTGAACCATCGCGACCACATGAAAATTCACAAAAGGCGTGACCGTTGCCCGGTTAAATTTGTCGACTTCCTGACCCAGAATCGGACCTACATCCTTCTTTATTTTTGCTATTTGCTTTACGTCTCACCGACCCAGATAGGTCTTATGGTGACGATGGGATAGGAAAGGCGTAGGAATGGGAAGAAAGCGGCCGTGGCCTTAATTAAGGTACAGCCCCACCATTTTCCTGGTGTGAAAATGGGAAACCACGGAAAAACATCTTCAGGGCTGCCGACAGTGGGGGTTCGAACCCACTATCTCCCGAATACTGGGTACTGACCGCACTTAAGCGACTGCAGCTATCGAGCTCGTTCTACATCCTTCTGGCTGAGCCAAGCACGCCTTTATGACCTCAGTTAGACAGCTCCCACGGCTTAGCGGTAGCGCGTCTGCCCCATCGATTCCCGGCCAGTCCGTAGTAGCCGTCGACTGTTCGAATCTAACAGTGAACATAACATCCCCGTTCACAATGAGAATTATGTAAATAGTATTCATGTGATTATCACTGCTGACTGCGTTCGATTTCTCTATTACAGAGTGCTGCAGTGCAAAGTGAGTGAAGTAAAAGAGGACAGCATTTTTTAGTAAATCACGTTGGCAATCGTGACCACGCGGATGCGAAGTGTTTTGTTCTTCTGATCATAATGGCTCGGTTTGTTCTTCACATCTGAGTGTTGTCCGACTCGTTGGCTGAATGGTCAGCGTACTGGCCTTCGGTTCAGAGGGTTCCGGGTTCGATTCCCGGCCGGGTAGGGGATTTTAACCTTCACTGGTTAATTCCAATGGCCCTGGGGCTGGGTGTTTGTGCTGTCCCCAACATCCCTTCAACTCACACACCACAATAACACGCAGTTACCTACACATGGCAGATGCCGCCCACCCTCATCGGAGGGTCTGCCTTACAAGGGCTGCACTCGGCTAGAAATAGCCACACGAAATTAATTAAATCTGAGTGTTTTCTAGTAGTAAATCTAGCAACTCATTTCTCTTTGTGAATTTGTGAAATAATAATAATAATAATAATAATAATAATAATTATTATTATTATTATTATTATTATTATTATTGTACCGGGAGGTACACCTCTATGCCGCACATTTAAATCTTGCGCCTAAAAGAACTCCTCTACTGGAGGAACCGTGTACTTGAAACTAGACCTACTTTAACCTTTACTCAGAAGATGTCACTACAGAAATCTGATGAAATTTTGTTATTTTGACGTTTCCTGTACTGTGTGAATTTCTATTTCTTTTGTGTGTCCTTCGTCAAGAAGTTTGGACTTTCTTCAGTAGATGTCACTGCTAAAAACTATGATCATGCACCCTGGTACGAAGTGAAAGAACTTTTGATTTAAAGAAGTTTTGTATTCATAAGTTTTTTTTACTAAATGATGTTCATTTATTTTTGGGTTGGCAATATTTATCTTTTCTTTCCGCCTGTTTTGAATCTAGCCAATCCCTAATTTCTGTAATTAATTTTCCGCCTATCACAGGCTTCTTCCTCGATTCTGTGTGTTACTTTTGAATTTAACCAATAAAGTGAGAGGGTGTGGCAGGTTTATTCATGAAAGGTCTCGAACTTTCCCCGAAGGTTTATAAACTGCGGATTTTCACGTCTCTTGGCCATTTGATCGTCATCTAACTAAGTGTGGGTGTCAAGCAGGAGGCGGGAGGCGCCTCTTTCATCAGGCAGCAGTTCTTCAGCAAGGTAATGGCCATCTAACATCTTCCTTTTTTGCTAGCTCCGCAGTTTTACCCGAGGGAAAGGTTCGAAACTTTAACTATGTAACCAACTTCTCTGAAATGTAAATCTCCTTTCGGCTCATGTAAAAATTTCATAAATCTTTAACTGTGAATCGGGGATAGAGAGTGATGTACCCTCTCGAGCTCCCCTTCATCTTGGTTTGAGGTGACTACGTTTTGTAACTGGTTTTCTTCCTTTCCGTAAAGTCTTAATTTATACGAGTCACCTCCATAGTCTGGGAATAGTCCCTGTTTCATCGGCCTAGTGCCCTTTAGATTTTAAGAATTCATATCTAGGAGCGCAAGCATTCGCCTCCTTTCATTTTGTGTTCGGGCCATTTATTTAACTGTTATTATTTTTTTTTTACAAGAAGGCTCTATATGTTGGGTACGAGATACCCCTGTTTCAATTTGTAAGTTGGGCCATGGAAGGCCAAAAGGTGTAAGGTATTTTTGGTGTTGCCTTGAGTAGGCTTGAGAACTGAGAGCACGACAGCTCTTTGCTAGTGTTGTAAAAGTGCCTCTGGGAGGCTTGATATCGTGTGTTGGGAGCAAGCACTCCATGTATTGAGGGATTTCTGCCCTTGTGTAAATTTGTGCTCTTTGTAAATTTGAGCTGGGAACTCAAAAATTGTAAAACTAGGGGCTTGTATCCCAAGAGAGTTAAACTACTATAATATTGGATTTTTCTATTTTTTTTTGTCATTGTTATCTCACTAAGTGAGAATTTGTTAACTTGTTGCTTTAAATGTTACCTTCCATTTCAGTTTTAAATACTTTCTTGACATTGTAGTTAGACCCATTCACCCCGGCACCTTCTTTCACCTCTGCGTTCCATGGGTAACCCCGTAATAATAATAATAATAATAATAATAATAATAATAATAATAATAATAATAATAATAATAATAATAATAATAATAACAACAACAGTGTATGTACATTTCTCTGCTACACGGAAAAACGTTGAATCATAGATATGTTATCAGGCTTAGAAGACGAGAAAGGGAGTATACAGGGTCTCTTATATAAACTGAGACCGTCGAAGCGGCCTCTTTACTCTCCGATTGGTAAGCTGCAGTATGGGAGGCGCGCGTATAGTTCCTGACCTTGCAAGAAGCCTGCACGTGTTCGACCTGGCAAGCATCAGTCGCCAGTCTGAATCTCAGCTGTTAACATGGTGAGACAGTTATCATTGCAACACCGTATTTTCATATGTAAAGGTTCTGGTTTCATCTTAATGGTCGTGTGAACTGTCATAACTCTCGCTATTGATGTGCAGCATATCCTAATGGAGTTTATGAAGTCACTCCACATGATAGGAAGATTGGTGTTTGGTGTGCTGTTAGTGCAAGACGAATAATTGGGCCCATTTTGATCAAGACAACATTAAATACAAAGAGGTATTCATATGACATGTTGAAGCCGTTTTTCCATCAGTTAACAAATCGCCTGGGTGATTTCAACAAGATTCAACCCCTGTTCATACAGCAGAATATTAACTTCTTACAATCTCGGAAGGATTTGTTAACAGTGAGATCATTGCTGGTCTATTTATCTTTCATTTACGACAGAAATTATAATGAAATTTCATGAATACGATTTGTACACGTAACCCTCTATCTGTACTTTCTGGTGGCCCAAAACTAGAAAAGGAGTATTTTTTCTATTCTATTCTATAAAAATGTGAATTTTACTTAATTCAAGCTAGTGAAATCGATCTGAATGCTGGCCTACAACATCGAAGCATGAACTTCATGCAATGGAAATGAAGATACTGCGGTGGTCCAATGGCTTGACTCGACTAAATCACATCAGGAACGATGTTGTGACAAAGAAATTCAAGGTTGCCCCAATCACAGAGAAAGTGCGTGAATCATGGCTGCAAGGGTATGGACATATACAGTACTCCGTAGTAGTGGAACCTCACTTGCAAAGACTGCCCTTCAACTGAACGTGGAGGGCCGTCGACCTCGAGGGAGACCTCAAACAAGCTGGCCGGACAGGGTGAGAAATGGCACGCGGCTCACCGAACTCAACCTTCGGGACACTGTGGATCAATTGAAATGGAGGAAACACTGCAAAAAGGCAGACCCCATATAAATGGGAAAATGCAAAGAAGGTGATGGTGAATTGTGTACTCACCCTCTTAAGTTAGTGTAAGACGTTAGAGGAGGTGGCGGTATTAATTATTTTAAAGGAAGTACAACTAGGCAACAACCCTCTATTAACAAAGATCAGAGGGAAATTAGATCAAACCTTCAGAAGTGGGGCTTCAGTGTAGATTCGAGTTTGTGTGAATGTGGAGAAGAGGAGACCACTGAACACGTATTGGAATGTGGTGCATATCCAACCCGTTGTACTGTGGAAGAAATGCTCAAAGCGACACCGAATGTTCTAGAAGTGGCCAGCTTTTGGTCTTCTACAGTCTAATCCTGTGACCATGCAATATACTTATGTGATTTTTTCCTTGTTTTCAAAGTTTCTATGTGCATATGTATTATTCTCCCATTAATATAACGTTTCTCGCTTCTGACACGAAAAATAAACAGAGGGAAAAAGAAGGGAAGGGATTTCCAATTTTTCAAAGAATGAAGGAATCATCGGAATGTATGTAATCCACTAAAAGCGTAAAAATGAAAGACTCCTCAAGCCTCACAAACCTAATATAATCGAGGTCGGAAAAGAACAAGAGTTGATCAAGGGAGGTCATATAGAGGAAAGATGAAAAGGAGGAGAACGGTGGAAGTAAGTGGAAACAATGCCAGACACAGCTAAGGGAATCATGGTCACCAACCCAAACACCCAAGTCGAGAGACCCTGGTCCCTCTTTTAGTCGCCTCTTACGCCAGGAAGAGAATACCGTGGATGTATACTACCGTACACACCCACAGCAGAAGTGGACGTTTGGGAATTTGATATTTACTGCTATTGTGTAGCTCTTGCTGAACGTATTGTATGTATCGCATTGATAACTTCGTTTCAGATTGACGAGAGCTTTGTTATCGGGTTCTTAGACTCGCAAAGAAAGTTTTTTGTACAAGTTGCTTTACGTCACACCGACATATATAGATCTTATGGCGACGATAGTACTGGAGAGGGATAGGAGTGGGAATGAAGCGGCCGCGGACTTAATTAAGGTTCAGGCCCATCATTTGCCTGGTATGAAAATGGGAAACCATGGAAAACCATCTTCGGGGCTGCCGACAGTGGGGTTTGAACCCCCTATCTCCCGAATAAAGGATACTGGCCGAACTATCGAGCTATCGAGCTCGGTTGCAAAGAAAGGAATACCAGAGGGTGAGTTGTTCATTATAACCTTTTATTTATTGAATATCCTAATAATTTGCACCATATTTTACATATATTAGGGTTGCGGTTTTGATTAGTTAATTAACTATTGGTCCTGACACAAATTTAGGAAAGTAAATTATTGAAGATGTGGTGATTTAACTTAAGGAACTGTTTGTAGCAGCAGAATTTTCTAAACAGTTGGTATAATGGCTTTGAGAGTTCCACATTTCAATTGTTTAGGTTACACTCAGTATCGAAGCTTATCCTTCCAAATGTGGCACAGTCGAACAGTACACGGTCTACTGTTTGGAAAGATCCACAAAAGCACAAATATTCATCTGAAATATTAATTTTAAAACGTTGAAAATAGTACCTAAACTTCCCATGGCCAGAGTGAAACTGAGTGAGAATGAATTCGGGCACTAATATTTTACTATATATGACGGAAAAAATAATTCTCTTAATAATGACCTCTTTGTACTTGATGTCCAGAAGTTGTTCCACTGACTTATTGGATATGTTTTGATTTGGGCTTTGACGTAGCTTGGGGGTGATTTGTTGTAGGTGATTTTTATTTTTGATGAGGAGGCTACTTTTGCGAGGATGTCTACCTTTTCATTTCCAGGAGAACCGGTGTGTACTCAGATTCAGGAAAGACAGACGTGGGGGCACTACTGTGGTGTAGATCTTATAGCAGCAGCTATTGGGTTGACATTGCGCTTGTCGTTGATTATGTTCAATACAGCCAGCGAGTCACTTAATATCCGAGCACTATTGTTGTAGTGTTCACATCACTCCACAACAGACTTGATGGTCCATAGCTCGGCTTGAAGTACTGAGCAGCTGTATGACATTTATACTCGGCTGAAAACGCTTCGCTGTTGTTCTCGTAGACGAGTTTACATCCCCTTTTGACGGACTGAGCGATGTTAGGTGTGTGAAAGCCGTCTACGTAAATGTAGTAGTCATGGTTCGAGCACTTACTGCAAACGTAATTCTTGAAGATACTAGAGTAACCGAATTCCAGGAAGTGGCAGTTCTTTTAAACTGGGGTTTCGAGAATTTGCAGATGTTATGTTTTTCTTCATTAACGTGAGTTCGGCCGTTCTCATGGCAGATAAGAACACGGGATTTATTACAGAGATGACATGTGCTGCTTTGTGTAGATATTGTGCGACAGGCATGACAAATTTGAAGTATGATTCCTCCTCTGATTCTGCAGAAATTTTTCCTTAGCACACTGCTCTTCGAATGTTGAACGAAATGTTGAAGCACAATACAATATTAGTGGAACAAAGGATGTGTAGTATATAGTGCGGAGTACTTTTGAGTTTAGTCGTTATGACGGCCTGGTTGCAATAGCAATGGCCTGAAGAGACTCAGAGAGAATATAAACTCTGTATTTCGTAAGTTTACTCTCGTTATTTGTTCCCTACAAGTAAACGTACCCGAGATAGGCCGAATATTATTCAAACTATTTACTTTACCTGACTGCGGATGTGCTAAAATTCATTTATTTTGGAACCAGGGGCTATCTGTCGTAAATCCTGTTCCATTTCTGCGGTCGTTATCACATATTCAACACAGCCCTATTCTTGTTTTCTCTCGTGTATTTAAGACAAAGCTCCTGGGAGCCATAATTGCACAGTAGAGGAAAAAATCAGTTCATAAAATGTCAGATTTATTTCGATCTAATTCCACGTAAAAAGATATCAATAATGGGTCGAGTTTGTGTCTTTAAAGCGAAACGTGTCAAGGATACCTTAGGTTATTGAGTCCTCAGGCCGAAGGCTATTTAGATCTTCAACAGGTCCACCATCGGCTCTCAGAGATAACCCAGGGATCACTGAAGAGATGTACTAGGGAAATGAGGATTGAGTTAGTTTCCCGTTGTTTTCTTCAACAAGCCAGAAGGTAATGTTACGTATCAGTATGCCCGACTGAAATATAAACATCAACCGACCCTATACGTGACACTATCACACCATTCATCACAAGGACTGAATGAATAAACGAGGATGATGCTAGAATCACTCATATCTTGTGGCGAAGGATGAGACAGAGCCAAGTCATTGTTACTGACAAACAAGCTCAGAGGTGTCAAATATCCGAGTTGGGAAGTAATTAAGTGAACATAACGATTATATTCTTAGTAATATTTTAAAACAATCTGGCGATGGAGTAGGAAAGATAAAGGGGTAGGCACCTACTCTCGGCTGCCCTGAAGATGGTTTTCCGTGGTTTCCTATTATCACGCCAGTAAAATACTTGGGCTGCACATTAATTAAGGCCACGACCGCTTCCTTCCCAGTCCTAGCCATTTCCTGTCGCATCGTCGCCATAAAACCTATCTGTGTCGCTGAGACAATTGTAAAATAAAAGAGAATAGAACATTACGATCCATTTTCTTGTATGTATGAAACATATTCGTCTTCTGAACTCAATTGAATTACATTTTATCGCTGCCATGTAGTTCAGCAATTTAGTTTATGTTTTTGTAACAACGCTTGCTCTTTGTAAGCTTTTGTAGCTGAGTTATTGTATTTATGCCTGTTGAATTACAGATAATAAAACGCCTTATGGTTGTACCATATTTTATATTCACCTCCGCTTCTCCTCTGATGATTTCCTGCCTATATTCCAATAGCTTTTCACTTTCCATAGAGTTAGCCAAAGCATTTAAAACCTTAACGGTGTCCTCTTCATAGCAACTGTGCACAGACTTAGCCAAAGCATTTAAAACCTTGCCAGTATCACCTTCATAGCAACTGTTTATAGAATTTAAAACCTTGCCGTTATCATCTCCATAGCAATTGTTCATAGAGTTAGCCTAAGCATTTAAAAGGTTGCCGGTATTTTCTCCATAGTAACTGTCTATAGAGTTAGCCTAAGCATTTAAAAGGTTGCCGGTATCATCTCCATAGTAACTGTTCATAGAGTTAGCCTAAGCATTTAAAACCTTGCCGGTATCATCTCCATAGCAACTGTTCATAGAGTTAGCCTAAGCATTTAAAACCTTGCCGGTATCATCTCCATAGCAACTGTGCAAAGAGTTAGCCAAAACATTTAAAACCTTACCGGCATCATCTTCATACCAACTGTCCATAGAGTTCGCCTAAGAATTTAAAACCTTGCCGTTATCATCTTCATACCAACTGTTCATAGAGTTAGTCTAAGAATTTAAAACCTTGCCGTTATCATCTTCATAGCAACTGTTCATAGAGTTAGCCTAAGCATTTAAAACCTTGCCGGTATCATCTCCATAGCAACTGTGCAAAGAGTTAGCCAAAACATTTAAAACCTTACCGGCATCATCTTCATACCAACTGTCCATAGAGTTCGCCTAAGAATTTAAAACCTTGCCGTTATCATCTTCATACCAACTGTTCATAGAGTTAGCCTAAGAATTTAAAACCTTGCCGTTATCATCTTCATAGCAACTGTTCATAGAGTTAGCCTAAGCATTTAAAACCTTGCCGGTATCATCTCCATAGTAACTATTCATAGAGTTAGCCTAAGCATTTAAAACCTTGCCGGTATCATCTCCATAGTAACTATTCATAGAGTTAGCCTAAGCATTTAAAACCTTGCCGTTATCATCTTCATAGTAACTGTTCATAGAGTTAGCCTAAGCATTTAAAACCTTGCCGGTATCATCTCCATAGTAACTATTCATAGAGTTAGCCTAAGCATTTAAAACCTTGCCGGTATCATCTCCATAGTAACTATTCATAGAGTTAGCCTAAGCATTTAAAACCTTGCCGGTATCATCTCCATAGTAACTATTCATAGAGTTAGCCTAAGCATTTAAAACCTTGCCGGAACTGTCCATAAATGTAGTTACCGTTCAGATGACTGCCACAAATATTTCCTATATCGGAAAAAATGTTGGAACCGAAACTTTGTAATATTCAAAATCAGTTTTGTCATGAACAATATTCCTGTGAAACCAACCATAAAAGAGGTACGTAGAGCTTTTATGTTTTAGGCCCTCTCTGAAGCCCTCTCCTTTTGAATGATTGTACACTTTCACCAAGTTACGTTCGTACTAAAGATCATTCCATGCTAAGAAAACAGGACTGCTCTTATGGACCTACAAGGAGTGAGCACACCCTCTTTTAAACATCTATAAGTCCTCATGATTAAGAAATATATTATAATGCACTTTATATTATATTATGAAAGAAAGAAAAAGGACGAGGCACGATTTCACCCGTGAGTTATTAAAATAACTATTTAACACTCTGAGCTTCATAAATACATTCACGGGGAGGAAGCACAATGACTGGAACAGCCATCGCTTTGTTGCCTTCCTTCATTTTCCTTCTGAGTTGCTCTGGTACATGTAACGCGTAATCCGTGACGCTGTGAATCGCCGGCAGCTTATCACTGTTGAAGAGAAGTCATCTATATATTTGTGTTTGTGTGCTTTTTATATTCTTCTGTTGTACAGAGGTTGTTACTGAAGATTTTGATCCTGTGGTGTGCAGCGATACGTCACGGGATGACTTGTACATATACAGAAATTCGCTATGAATTTTATCTATGCTTGGTTTTGTTACTTTACTCTTGTTTCGCAACCGCATTTTATTTTGCCACCATAACCAAGTTACGGCATGGGCAAATTTATTAAATGCTATTAACTGCATCCCCCACCCACGAGCCTGTAAAATTACCTGCTGTCATTTTTCACTCCCACTTTGCCTTTAACTTCAGTACCGAGGTGTTTTAATGTGCATTAGTTTACACATGTTGCTGCGTAAACCTCAATAATACCCTCTAAAATAACTGTATCCTAGATTTCTTAAAAATAATTTGCAACGTAGTTTCTTCCTCCTTTCATTTTGAACTTTAGAGTTTCGGAATGTTATGTGGCACTATTTTCCCGAAAGTAGACCTCTCTAAAACCACCGTCCACTTGAGTTTCAAAGAAAAAAGAATCAGCTTAGTTTCTTCCCCATTTTACCATTCCTTTCGTGGGGCGATACGACGGTACAGTAGTACCCGGCGTTGCATGGGAAAATTTATTAAATGCAATTATCTTTAAATTAATTACTAACCAAACCAGCTAAACCCCATGGCACTACAGCCCTGAAGGGCCATGGCCTAACAAGCGACCGCTGCTCTGCCCGCAGGCCTACAGTTTACGAGGTGTCGTGTGGTCAGCACGACGGATCCTCTCGGGCGTTATTCTTGGCTTTCTAGACCGGGGCCGCTATCTCACCGTCAGATGGCTCCTCAATAGTAATCACGTAGGCTGAGTTGACCTCGAACCAGACCTCAGATGCAGGTAAAATTCCCTGACTTGGTCGAGAATCGAACCCGAGGCCTCCGGATGCGAGGCAGGCACGCTACCCCTACACCGCGGGGCCAGCAGTTAAATACTGAGTTTCACCAATATATATATAATAATGTTATTGGATTTACGTCCTTCTAACTAATTTTACGTTTTTCGGAGACGACGAGGTGTCGGAATTTAGTCCCACAGGAGTTCTTTAACGTGACAGTAAATCGACCAACACGAGGCTGACGTATTTGAGCACCTTGAAATGCCAGGATCGAACCTGCCAAGTTGGGGTCAGATGGCCAGCTCCTCAACCGTCTGAGCCACTCAGAACGGCACCAACATATGTGCTGCCGTTTTTCCCTGATGCAGGTGAGCAGAGTCGGTCGATACGGCAACCTTGTTGTCATAAGAGCAATACTGTTTTCTTAACATAGAATGAGATGTAGGATCTGGTTATGTTAACTAGATGGAAGGTGCTCCCATTTCAGCAAGAAACATACACACCTCCTACCACACTACAGGTTGATTTACATGACTGTTAATCTTGTGCCATTATGAACAGCGCATGATAAAGTACAGAGACATGATTTAACATTTCAGAAACCTCACAAGCGTTGGCTGAGATTCACATTCAAGCACTCCGATGAGAGGCTATTGTTAATATCGCTGAGTTAACATGCCCCCTTGAGTAGAGTGCCGAGTGCTGAACCCTTTGATCTAATGCATGAACAGCGCCAGCTTTCAGACAGCTCTAGAGCAGAGGTACTCAGCCTTGTCTAGTCCTGAGATCGCCTTCATGGAATTAGTTGAGTTAAAAATTGACTGATAGAATAGAATACTCCCCATCCACTAGTTCCGGACCACCCGAAACTGGGGAGAGAACGTTCGTTCATTGCAATTCATTTTGATACATGTATTACATATTCCTCTTAAATTATTTGACTATCACTACACTAAATATCATTTATTTTGTGCTAGACGTTAGCAATACTGTTGTATATTGTCTAGGACAACATGTATCTTACCTTTCATTAGCTTATTTATTGCTTACTTTGTGTCACAAGTCTTTTGGAGTATCCTACCATTAACAACACTTAACGTCTTAATTAATAATTCACCGAGCTCAATAGTTGCAGTCGCTTAAGTGCGGCCAGTATCCAGTATTCGGGAGATAGTATGTTCGAACCCCACTGTCGGCAGCCCTGAAGATGGTTTTCCGTGGTTTCCTATTTTCACTCCAGGCAAATGCTGGGGCTGTACCTTAATTAAGGCCACGACCGCTTCCTTCCCAGTCCTAACCCTTTCCTGTCCCATCGTCGCCATAAAACCTATCTGTGTCGGTGCTACGTAAAGCCAATAGCAAAAAAAAAAAAAGAATAGAAGGTAGCGGCACGACATTACAACAATTTACATATTGATGCTGATGATGATGTTTGTTGTTTTAAGGGGCCTAACATCGAAGGTCATCGGCCCCAATTTACATATTACTACGTTTGATATTTAACCTGCTAGTAAATATATTCGTTATTCTGGGACAGTCAGGCCTCTTATCCATCTTATCCTTCATTATTCTCGTTTGTATTTGTTTTAATTTATTAAATTTCCTTTCTACACACACTTTTTAAAATACAAAAAGATTGATATTCTTCCCGGTGTAATCTACTCTTTATTTAATAGTTTTTGTATATAATTCCCTGTCTCTCTTTCTATTCATGTTTCATATTCACTTCCCAGATATGTCCATTTAACTCTCAATGCTTCGGTTGCCCTACAAACTGTTAAAAGATGCACTTCTTCCATTTCTTCTCCACAGAGTCTCTTTCTCCCTCGGATCATTATTGTTATATATTCCCATTAGCCACCACACCATTCCTCTTACTTCTCTGTTAGGAAGGCTTTCGCTCCTTATTGACATATTTTGTATAATTTTACAAAATTCCAGCAATGTTCTTTTAGTTCGATAATCGTCTGTTTCTCAATATCCTTTATTCAAACCATTACTTTCTTACTGAACTTCTTATCTTTACACTAAATCTCTTTACCCCAGTAACTGCCCATTGCTATTCTATCTAGCATCCTTTTCACTTTCGTCAGCCAGTAATCAGCCTTTAATTGTTTCATTTGTTGTTAGTATGCTAAATTCAGTAATTCGCTCCCCTCTCCCCTTCATAATCTTAACGAATACTTTATTACTTTCCTGGCTAGCCAGGAAATTGACTGATATCTACAGCTAACACAATCGAACGCATCTGTCACACAGGTGCTAACTGTATTGACGTTTCTTTTGATATGAACTGTTGTAAAATAGAGCTCTATATTACCTCATTTTTTTAGGTATGGTTGAGTTGGCATTGCGTATGAAACACATTCTCATATATTTAGACTGATGTTCTCACGGTTCGATTGAAAGATATGGTAAGGTAGCTTCAGGGCTTTTCTCATGTCAGTGATAACAAGGAGAAATTCCTTACGTTTCGAGGAGACTACTCTACGTCTTCAGAATAGAAAACACGCCTGCCCATGAAGAAGACTTCTCTAATAATTAACGTGCTCCCTTGACTTAGCAAGTAGAGTGCTGAACCCTTTGTGCAAATGCATGAATAGCACCAGATGCCTTCCTCGTGGAGAGACGTGTTTCTGAAGACGTGGACCGAAGTCTCCGCGAAATATAAATAATTTCTCATTGTTTTCAATGACACCGGCAAAGGCCCAAAAGCTACATTATGATATATTTTTGTAAAGGTCTACAAAATTCTAGGCTTCCCTAATTTTACCATAAAGATATTGCAAACTCGGCTGTTAAAGGATCTGTCGCGATTTTATGAGATCACTTATATGCCACATAACAATGTGTTATTGTCCTTAATCTCTTCTACTGTTTTCCTATATTTTACGAGCATTTGTACTGGTATAACCATATTTTGTGTCTTTGTTATACAGTACATTGTTCCTGTGGCAGCCTTGATAATTCTGAGGAAGCTAATGAAATAAGAATACTCTTACCTCAAAGCATAACAACAAAAATCTATTCCTCCCAAAACCTACAGTAAGTAAACGATAAGTTCTCTTACGTTTAAACTTAGACGTATTTATTATTGTATAAATACATAGTAATCAAGATGTTAGCACTACACTAAACAGTATATTTTGAATTGGGCAGCAAGGAAAATTAAGCTTTTGCTGAATGGAAAATATAAACTATACTATGATAGGAGTAGTAGGGCAATGCATGTACTAAAACAAAGGGTGCTGCGTCGGCATTTTCCCACGAGGTCATTGACCCCTGGTAGTGTTCTTGTGCGGGTTGTGACCTGAGGTCATTGAGCCCAAGTAGAGTACTAGTGCAATACCGATTCGCTGATTTTGCGTAAGAGAGCATGCCTAACCTCGCCATGTTGGAGGGGCATAACACCACTTTTATGGCCAGATGCACTTCCTGACGCGGGCTGTGCATAAGAGAGCAAGCCTAACCTCATAGTCGCCATGTTGGAGGGGCCTAACCTCACAGGGCCTAGTTTTACGGGCAGATGCCCTTCCCGACGTTAACAGTCGCCGATGCCATTTTAGAGGCCTAACTTCACAGGGTACAGTTTTGCGGCCAGATAACCTTCCCGTCGCCATTTTGATTCTCACACCAGAGGGGACACATATGGCCTAACTTAGTTATACGGCCAGATGCCCTTCCTGACGTAATCTTGGAGTGGCATAACTGCACAGGCCCACGTTTTACGGTTAGATGCACTCCCCATAGCCATTTTGGAGGGGTATAACTTCACAGTCACCATCTTGGGCTCCGTTTTACGGTCAGAGACCCTTCTCTCCTCACAGAGGACATTTTGGAGGGCCCTAACTACACTGTCACCATATTGGGACTAGTTTTACGTATATATGCCCTTCCCGTCGCCATTTTCGGAGGGTCCTAACTACACAGTCGCCATCTTCGGCCAAGTTTTACTGATAGATACCCATCCCATCGCCATTTTTGGAGGAGCCTAACTACATAGTCGCTATCTTTGACCCAGTTTTACGGACAGATACCTTTCTTGTCGCCATTTTGGAGGGGCCTAACCGCAAGCCCCACCTTGGGGTCCAGTTTTACGGTCAGATGCCCCTTCCTCCTCCTCCTCCTCCTCCTCATTTAGCCTAGTCCCCATTGGTGTAGTGACAGATCTGTGACGTAATAAGCGCGGGCGATTCAAAAATGCACACAACCTAACGTGCAGGCCTTCTCCTGACAGAATAATAATAATAATAATAATAATAATAATAATAATAATAATAATAATAATAATAATAATAATAATAATCGTATGGCCTCAGCTACCGTGTGCAGACATTTCAATTTGACGCCATCTGGCTGTCTGCTCGTCAATTTCGACGTTTCGTTTTACTCTAGGCCCACTAGATGGCAGACCGAGTAAACCGGAACTCTCTTGGGCGTCTATGACTGAGATTTAATGAATTTTGTCGGGTAAACACCAAATGCGTCACCAGAGATCTTTTACATGCCGGCATCGTACGACATGGAGTGTCGAATGGACTTTTTACCGCCCTTCAAAAATCCGACTACCTCTGCCGGGTTTGAACCCGCTGTCTTGGGATGCGGAGGCCGACACTCTACCACTGATCCACAGAGCTCTAACGTCACAGCGTGAATGATTTGAAATGCGGACTGATGGCTAAGGGTGCATGGAATGTGTCTGTTCCTGGTCTCGTTTCTCTACGGTGTCGGTTTATTTGTAAATGAGACGAATCTGTTAAGATCAATTACCGGATGCCCTTCCTGACGTCAGGGAAGGTAAAATGAGGGTAAAACCCGGTAGTAGCACATTGCCTTCTGCTGTCGAATAGCATCATAGCATCGAGAGGACAGCTCAAGGCTTTACGTCCCCACCCGACGGACAAATAACCAACAACAGCGTTACATGCCTTTATTGCGAAGAGGATTGGAAGGCTTTTTTAGCGCACACAATTTAGTAATCAGAAGCTGTATACCACCACCTACCTTACCCTGCTAGGCTGAATGGCTTAGAGGGTTGAGACGCTGGCCTTTCCGTCGCAAACTTTTGTCTCACCTCATACACGACCCTCCTCTTCCTCCTCCTGAAACTCGTCTCTAGTTATCTGCCTGTGCTGAAGTTGTCTCCAACGGGACTGAGCATGTGCTATACTAAGGTCATTACTTTTTAACATGCAGAGCTGTCGTCGACATGGTTATACATGTTCAGACTTGTTCGTTATCAAGGTTACTCTCTAGTAAACCCAAGCCTTTATAGATGATATGAGGGTGAATAATTTCGATAGGTGTGAGGAGGCAAAGGGAATGGAATAAGTAGAACATTTTAAATTTAATGAAATAATTATTGTGTAATTCCAAAATTGTAATGCCCCCTGTAACATTAAAACTAAACAAAACTATTATTGTTTATGAAATTATCCTTTAAAATATATTATACTCTGTATGTTATGCTTTACAAAGAAGTTAATGCAGTTCTTACCTTGTTGTTATTCATGTGTTTTTTTCGTTGTGAATTATTGCCAGATACTGTAATTAAGGGGAAAAACTCATCCATACACTGCGTACAGTTTACAATCTTCGGATTAGGTCCATCCCAGTCATCCGAACAATTTTTACCTTGATGCTTATAATGACGTCGACAGGATCAACATAAAGCTACATCGATTGACATCTTACTGTGGACAGGAAGGATGTCCCAAAAAGCATCTGTGAAAGGAGCAGCGTACGTAGATAAAAATCCTGGTGGTAAATATTGAATCAGATGTTTTGGAATCAGATATAAGGTTCTATGTTTAGAAAACATCTGAATAGCCTCATTTACTTGTGTGAGATAAATAAGATGTTGCGTACTAGTTACGCTTGTAGGCGAACAGTTTGTACATTCACAGTTTTGTTTGTTATCAACACGATTGTCTGTAACCGTGTAGCCTTTTTCACTTTTCTGTTCCATAGTGTACGATGTAGAAGCACAAATATGCTGTTGTGTTAGCAGGAATGTTTTCTGATGTTTCAAATTTAATCGAATATCGACGAGACTTTTTTTTAATAGATTCTTCGTGATAAGAGCAGTCTATAATTACAACCGGTGCTTTATTTTTAAATTATTCAGGAGAAAATAGCGGACAATCTTCTTTGTGATAATACGATTATTGGAATTTACAAAACATGTCATAGAGCAACCCAAAATTTTTCTCATAATTAATGTCCATGTTTTCGTAGGGATACGTAATTCCGTTGAGATATAGTCTAATATTTCTTAATTTACAGTGATCAAACTGTGAGCTATCCTTTTTATGGTTTAATTTACGATGGATTTGAAATCCAAAAATGATACACAAAGGCTTTTCAGTAAAACGTGACGTTTTAACGGACCAGCTATGCTTGTTTGTGGGTGGCAACACAGGATATTCAAGCAGCTCGCAACTTCGAAAACGTATAGGTAATGGTGTATCATTTTCTACAATCCTGAGCAATCGAAGTTTTCCTCGATCAGGTAATGTTACATGCGGAATCCTCCACAATATACGATTAAGTGTAATTTTCGATCACGGATCAGAATGGGGAATTCAAATCGATTTGAATACGCTTTCCGCATCGAATATCTCATGGAAACGGGGACGTATTGAGTCTCAAAGTCGATCCTACTAGAAAGCGGGATCGAATCGTACTTAGTACGGATGTAGTATTATGGAAACGCTACGGATGCTCGATTGTAGTTTGTTTATCATGTGCTTCCTGTAATTTCATTCGTGTTCATTTGATTTCAGCTTACTGCTCGTTATATACTGTATTTTACCATGTGTAGTGTCAATAGAAATTTGTGGATGCCGGAGGAGTGCATAACGTTATTGGAAATAATACGAGAAAAGGAAATGGGTAAGCTCTTCGACTGAAACGGATTTGCAGCAATTCTATATTCAGCATATGAAGTTATTTTGTATAAAGGAATTGCAACTTATTTTCTCAACAGGCATTGGTTTGCTCACGAAAAACTTGTTTAATTTGAGGTGTGGTTGAAGACGCAGACAAATTAACTTAAATGTCAATCAATCAATGTCGAAGAACTCATCCTGACTTTGTCTAACCAATCATATTCTGTGGAGTAACGTTGTACGCTCCCACCAGTCCTCACCCCTTTCTTTTATACAGTACCACCTTCTCTTCATACGTTTCTTTTGCTTAGCTTAGACTGAAGAAAAACCATGTTCTGTGCTTGCAATTTCTGGAGGAAGAACACCATTTCCCTATGTTGCTCCAATCGTTCATTCTCCCATCTCTGAAATAAATGAACTAATCTTAAATACACTACAGTATTAGTTACAATACCACAGTTTTTAAAACTTCCATTGCTTTCGGTGACTGGACGGGCTGTAGGCTGTACGTAAAACAAGTTTTATCACGGAATTTAAATTCCTTTGGTAATAATGCAAGAGGACTTCTTTATTTACCCTACTTTGCTTAGGGTTGGCCGTTGTTGCCAAGCGCTACATGTCGGATTATTCTCGTATGGCCTAGCCCGAACTCGTACTCTACGAATGTCAAATCGATCTGATTGCGGATTGAATCTTACATAGAAACAGGTAACGTACTGAGTACGTAAAGCGTATAAAAATCGATTTCACTCCCCATGGAAACATGGTAATTGTACTTGTGAGCGGAGACAGTTTCGACAATGTTGCTAACCCCGATAAAATGAGTATTAAGCAGCTGCACCGCGTAAGTTATTACAGTGAGTTTATCATAATTCCTGAAATCACGGCAAGGGGGTTTATGGAATAATCCTACTCTCCTATTAGTTTGTTTATAAACGGGCGGCTGTACTGCATCATTTAGCATGAGATTTGAATTGTAAATGTGGAGTGCTCTCTGCAACCTAAATATATGGAGAAGGAGGACTTGTTGGATATGTTAAATACTTCTCCGTATTTACATTTTGTAACAGAGAATCTCCGTGGTTCGAACGTACATGGTGTCCCTTGTATGAATTTCGAACGCGCTCCATTAAAGGAGGGGGGCGAAGTAAAATTAGATCTGTCTTACGCAACATCCCAGAAATTATTCACAGAATGAATATTGAAAATAAATCCAGCCACAAGTGAGATATTAACTTGTGTTTGCACTAAGCTATCAATTGGTTTTTGAACATCTATGTTTGAAAATTCTTATAAGAAGGATAAATTAAATACATAAAATAACAGAAATATAAAAAAGCGAGAAACGGAGAAAGCTACTAATGAACTGAATCTAACTGAAGATTAGTTATTCGTGAAAATTGAGCCTGAATTCTCTGACGTCTCCTTAGAAACATACCTATTTCATATGTATATGTATTTTATTTATTGCATGTATTTTTATTTTTTGTATGTTTAGTAGTTTGTATGTATACAGTAGATGTTTTTCTTCCGTGTGTAATGTCATAAGGTAAATAAATAATTTTTGTTCCGTATTATAGCTTTCATTTACTTGTGTTTTTATTAAATGTGGATTGGTTGCGGAATCTGGGAGTGTTGATTTCTGGGTATGACGCCATTTTACTAATTCGTCGGCAAATGGCAGTGCCAGGAGGAGCTCAACTAATGGACGATCACGCTTGCAAAATTTCGTGAAGTTATACAAGTAAAAGTACCTCGTAGGTTTGGCTGGGTTGGACCCTGACTATCGCGATGAATTCATCTCTCCTCTAAGACCAACTCTAGGTAACAGTCCATCATTTAATCTTCCGTATAATCTTATGAAAGGTGACACACACTGAGTGGCCAAAATTCATGGGATGAAACTGAATGTGATATTAATAACGAGTTGCTCCTCCAAGAGCCCTCAAACTGGCAGTAATACGGCGAGGCATCAACTCTACAAGGTGTTGGAATCGTTCTGGAGGGATCTGGTCCCACGCATCTTGCACTGCTACCCACAATTGGTCTTTTGAAGTTGGTGCGGGGTTCATGGAGCGTACACCAGCATCGACAGCATCCCATAAATCCACGATTGGATTAAGATCGGGGGATCTGGAGGGCCAATCCATGGTCGTAACTTCACTGGTGTGCTCCTCCAACCATCTGCGTGCCACCACAGAGTGGTGACGTGGCGCATTGTCCTGTTGAAGCATGGCATCTCCATCAAGGTAGTCTAAGGCCAGAAAGGGATGCAGATGGTCTGAAAGAATGTCCACATAACGTACACCTGTCAGCTCCCTGCATCCGGAAAATGGGGCCTAACTGCGACCATGAGAACGCCGCCCAGACCAGATCTGAGCCACATCCCGCCTGGACATCACCTTGTTGACACCCAGGATCCATAGCTTCATGGGGAATATACCACACTATCACTCACCCATCAGCTCGATACAACTGGAACCTGGATTCATCGGACCATACCACACGCCGCCACTGTTCCATGGTCCATTACCGATGTTAGCGGGCCGTTGCACGTCGTTGAGCTCTGTGTCGAGGTATCAGCAAAGGGACACGAGTTGGTCGTTGGCTGGTGAAGCCTATGCGGTGCAGTTGTCTCCTTACAGTCGTGGTGGAAATTGGTTTCTGACTCCCACCATTCAACTGGGTGGTGATCTGACTCACAGTAGCCCGTCGAGCGCCCAGTACGTTTCTACGGAGGCGACGTGATGTCCGTTCGTTAAACAACTGTGATCTTCCCGTGTAGCGGTTTACGTGGGTGGTAACATCCTCTTTACTATATTGAAGATCCGCCCTCGACACTGTTGACCTCGGAAACCCGATTTCGCGTGTACTCTCTGTAATGCTATGACCTATGCGCCGTGCGCCGTGCGCCGATGATAATTCCACATTCAAAGTAGTGTTGGCTACTGAGTGTATGATTCGAAGCAGTGCATCGATTCATTCAAGTGTCCGAGTGAATCGATTCACAGGAACGGCGAGCTCATGACACACGATTCAGTTGACTCGCAGCAGACAGTGCTGAGTGGCTCACTCACTAATCAGTGAGACACAACCCACACACGGTTCATTATCGGCATACTGGACATTGGCGGGGAGCCGAACTTTCGCTGCGGGCGAGACATACAGAGCCATGGGACACTGAAAGAATCGTACGCTAAGACGGGCTCTCGCTCTCAGCTCATTTGAAAATAATACCCATTTGCATTCACTGTCCTCTTCTTACAGAGAGGATATAAATAATATATGGATTTATTTGCAGTGTTAAAAAGGTAGCCAAACATAATTCCAAAGTAACTAGGTAGTAAATATGTAGGCTGTTAGGTTCTTCTATTTATTAGTTTAATGAATCAATGTTTCGACAAGTAATTCAACTCAACCCTCTAACCTACCTTAGGACTAGGCCTGGGATGTTTAGGAACATATTTTTTCTCTGTCGCTATTTTCTTGCCTGATTGGATTTTTGTGCAAATCGGGAGATTATCGTCACAATTAAGTGATTTTTAACTGTCATATGAATGCATAGTTTGGCTTTTTTGTCATAAGGTCATATTTTGAGCTATTTCAGTAGAAAAGTCATATTTAGGCCATATTTTGGCGGTTTGATGGTAGCTGTAGCTGTGCAAAATCACCTTCAACTTATCTAATGCTAACTAGTATTCACAAAACTGCTTCTCGGTATGACATCTGCAGTTAATACAAGTGGAATACTCGGCCTCTTCTATTAACATTGCACAGGAATTGTTTTCCAACAGTTTGTCAGAATGTCTGGCATATATTAAGTCGAACTTTGGAATTATATCGAGTGCAATTACTCGTTTAGAAGCTGGTAGCTTAGAAATTCATGCAAGTATTGATATTGTGAGAAGTGTTGAACTTTCAGTATAACAATCACATGGACTTTTAATATGTTGTGTGATCTGAAAATCTTGGCGAACTTAGTATTTTATAGGTATGTTTCACAAATGTTTGAAAGTAAGAATAAAGACTTTAGTTAACAAATATGTATCAAAGGAATTGCCGTTTTGATTTATAAATTATTTTAAAATTGCCATATTTAAATTAATTATTTTCGGGTCATATTTTGTAATTTTTACGCCATATTTCTTCACTTTTGAGGTCATACTTGCTTGCTTATTTGGGCTATTTTTAGGCCTTAAACATCCGAGCCCTGCTTATGACTTTAAGTCATGCTTGTGACCACTCGAAATTGTCTGTTTAATATTGGGAAGAACAGCTTAGTATTTTCTCAGTTCGTGTGCCACATCATTGCACAGGACTTCAATAATCGAATCACGAGATCACCGGTGTACGTGGACAGTTGGTAAGTAAGTCGACTGACACAAAAATAAAAATATGTTGAATCGGAAAACCACAGGGCTACTGTGCATCTCGGGTAGCCTATACAAAATATGACAAAACAGACTACGGCCGACTGGATCCCTCGCTGTGCTCCTTGCATCAAGTCGGCCGTGAACAGACTTTTATATTACTTATCTAGACTCACAGAGCTTCCTGATGCTATGAGGAATATTGAACACATTCGCGCATTACCATGTTGTGGGCACTTCAGCTTTGAATGCATGGTTAGCACGTGGTAATGTTTACAGTTGCTTGCGTGCTTTCATATTGAATCGTGTCGGTTAGTTGATCTGTTGTTGTAATATACGTGATGGAGTGATAATATATCGCCAAATGTTTTCACAGAATAAGTGAGAGCTTTTGCAGTAGTTAAATTGATGGACAATATTAAAGAAAAGTTAAGTTAGGCTTTACATGTGGAATGGAAAATGATTCAAGGATGGTGAACCCTTGGACAGCTTTTAATTGTAGAGATCGCTGTCAGAAGGGATCTGGTATATCACCTGATAAGTGAGTGGAAATTGAACGGTTATGAAATTACTTTCAATTACCATGATCGTGAATTAAGCAGGTTATAGGACGATGGATTCAGAGAACGTGTGGGCAATGGAATTTTGAATATGTAGGCTTCTTATTCTTAGTCTTTTTCCAATTTATTGAAGGATAATTTTTAAGAAATAAACAGCTGTTCTGAAATAAACATGCATATTTTTCTTACCGACTGTGTCATCATCATCATCATCATCATCATCTGTTTACCCTCCAGGGTCGGCTTTTCCCTCGGACACAGCGAGGGATCCCACCTCTACCGCCTCAAGGGCAGTGTCCTGGAGCTTCAGACTCTGGGTCGGGGGCTACAACTAGGGAGGATGACCAGTACCTCGCCCAGGCGGCCTCACCTGCTATGCTGAACAGGGGCCTTGTGGGGGTATGGGAAGATTGGAAGGGATAGGCAAGGAAGAGGAAAGGAAGCGGCCGTGGCCTTATGTTACGTACCATCCCGGCATTCGCCTGGAGGAGAAGTGGGAAACCACGGAAAACCACTTCCAGGATGGCTGAGGTGGGAATCGAACCCACCTCTACTCAGTTGACCTCCCGAGGCTGAGTGGACCCCGTTCCAGCCCTCATACCACTTTTCAAATTTCGTGGCAGAGCCGGGAATCGAACCCGGGCCTCCGGGGGTGGCAGCTAATCACGCTAACCACTATCTTACCGACTGTGTACCGGTACTAATCATTGGAAAAGCATGTGCCTAGAATCCGAAAAATATGGTTGATAAATCTTGATGAAACCTCTCTAGTTTTAGGGTAATGCATTGCTTCAAATTATTAAAAAATATCTGAAATATTTAAGTACCGTAAATCTTACTTTCTCCTTTTCCACACACTTTTCATAGTGAAAGAATGGTTAAATATGCTATTCCTAAAAATTTTACTAGGCCCAAATCTAAAATGCTCATTTAAGGTTATGAATTTTATGAACCGGTTTATGATATTCGGGGACTGTTCTCTTAATTTAAAACATGTTAGTGGCGATTGCTCAATAACAATAAAAAAGTGTTCAGTTTTGATGTGTGCACGGTAGTTGGTGTAAGCTGTGTCTTTTATAATCAATTACTTGGGAATGGTTAAGTTTCTCTGAGGCCTTAATGAGGCAATGTCGGACATTTACTGAGTGTCAATATGAAAGAACACACAGACTTTCGCACTTCACGGCTGTTACCAATTCAGACCTCGGATTACTTCTCTGTATACAACTTCTGCCTGGAATTTGATTTAAAATTAGTAATACAGTGTTTTTGGTTTGCGAACTGGCGAGAATATCCGTACGGATCTTCTGTTTTCTATTGCGTTCCATTTTTAACATATTTTCGATGTAGGCCCTACCTAATTAACATTCGTTGTTATCGTGTTATCTCGTGTCGTAGAAAAATTAATAATAATAATAATAATATCGACAGGTGTTTTCATGCATGTGTTAATGTACGTTAATGCAAGTATTCCGTACTACGATCTCCGCAGCGCGCAGCGGGCTCAGGAGTGCCCTCAACACGGCGATATGCGCATGGACATCTCTTCGCTAGTCACACGCTGCTGCGCAGCCGGGGGTGTGAGGCCTTGATTTAAAAGACTTCTACTGATATAAAGAGACATATTATGAAAGATGACCGAGCAAGTTGGCCATGCGGTTAGGGTCGTGTAGCTATGAGCTTGCACTCGGTGGATAGTGGGTTCGAACCCTACAGTCGGCAAAAGTTAAGATGGTTTTACCTCGTTTCCTATTTTCACACCAAGCAAATGCTGCTGTTGTACCTTAATTAAGGCCACGGCCGCTTCATTTCCACTCCAAACCCATCGTCACCATAAGACGGTGCGAGGTAAAGCAATTGATTTGATTTATATTTAATATGCAGGCTACTTATTGCGAACACAGGTATTTTTACATTTAATCCTGTATATGTAACTGAGCTGTTACTTTCACAGAAGTGAGGAAAAACAGCAAGTTAGTGTATACAATTTAAGTTATGGCAGTTCTTTTTCTTATTATTAACTATATAAGTTTTGTACTGTAATATAAAGAGCATGGATGGTACCGTATGTCTGGCCCCGCGGTGTAGGGGGCAACGTGTCCGCCTATCACTCGGCTGCCACGGGTTCGATTCCCGGCTGGATCAGTGATTTTTAATAGTAATGATTGATATCCCTGGCTTGGGGACTGGGTGTTTGTGACGTCCTTAATCTTATTTTCCCCACACAAAACATAGAAATAATCTTAGCTGCTTTTCGATGCAGCTTAGGAAAATCTCCTTTTGACAAATTGTAGTAGAATTTGAGCAAAGCCTTTGTATTGGAAAATGGATCTTTTTGATTAACTTATCACATAATTATTGTCCCACGGAATTTTCTTTTTTTGCTACTTGCTTTACGTCGCACCGACACAGATAGGTCTTATGGCGACGATGGGACAGGAAAGGGCTAGGAGTGGGAAGGAAGCGGCCGTGGCCTTAATTAAGGTACAGCCCCAGCATTTGCCTGATGTGAAAGTGGGAAACCACGGAAGACCATTTTCAGGGCTGCCGACAGTGGAGTTCGAACCTACTATCTCCCGAATACTGGATACTGGCCGCACCTTAGCGACTGCAGCTATCGAGCTCGGTATCCCACGGATTGAGCATTTGGTTTTATCGTCATGACTGACAAAGAAATACGAAAGTTCCCAGTTCGATTGAAATGGACTTTCGGAAGTCTTTGCTTTCTTTGAAACAGGTTGCTCCATTGTTATGTTGTTGTCTTACGCTTATCTATTTCACTGATAAACAAGCCGTCTTATCACCGAACGCTTCGTCGCTCTCAGCGCACTACACCATCCGAGTAAAGCTGAGCTGAGCCGAGTCGAAACGATGCACAGTGCACGGAGTCTCTGCACCTCGATATGCACGCGTGAGATTTTGAGCGTTTGAGAGGCCCTGCAGTAGACATTACACAGATGTAATAGGAACGGTGATTCTAATGTGCCGGGAATCGTATCACTGTATCCATTCAATAACGTGAATGGAATGAAATGAATCGATTCAGTGAAATGAATCGAATACCTCATCACTAGTTCAAAGTCAGTTAACTCACGACGTGTTACCATCTTCACGACACTGGTGTCTGTGACAGACTGCTCAGCTACGTCACAGCTAATGGGACACACCTGGCCGTGACTTTTGGCCACTCAGCGCATATACGTGTGTGCATGTGTTTTGTATATAATGGTTATGGTGAATTATTATGGCAAGCCATAATAAAATACTCAGAAAATTTTATGTCTTCTCGAAATGTAGTTCAGTTAAATTTTATTTGCAACATTCAAGCGAACTGCCTCTTGTAATAAATAACTCCCCAACTCCCTGGTATTTCTTTAAACGACATCGTCTCCTTGCAGCTACTTTCAACCGGAGAAAGTTCGATCCACGCAACCTGACCCGATATTAAATGATCTAGATCGCAGTTATATTTTCCACTGCATTCAGCTTGCCAACTCGTATAAATTCTACAAAAGGGGAATATTTTTGTCTGGAAACACAGAACAGTACTTGAGTTTGAACTGTTCCGCTCGTAATAGTATTCTGCTTGTTTATCTTGGCATATGGCTCAAAGTATTATGTCGCCCATATGTTCAGCTGGGCAAGAAATTATGTCTCTAGTGCAGGGTTTCCCAAACGTTTTGCCTCTGAGGAACCCTGAGCATATCGCAAGCATGTCCAATTACCCCTTAACGGCAGAACATAATACTATATTCAGGAACAAAAAATTGTAATGAATAGCATGTTTGATTTTATTTCGTATAATTTTGGACTGATATTTACTTTGAAAGTTTAGTTTAACTTCATTTACATAAAGATTTATAAATACACTGACATTATAAAACATTGTGACACTTGGCTAATAATAACAACAGTCTGCATCTGGACGCTTACTTGAAGAAATTCACTTGTTGCAGTAGTTGGATCAATGGAACGGATGGCGCTGTTTTCCAAAGACCAAACGTTTGTGTCACCCCCACCTCTCTCTCTCTCTCTCTCTCTCTCTCTCACACACACACACACACACACACATTATGTTTCTACTCCCAAATATTAAGCAACCGACGTAGTCAAAAGAGAGTTGACGGAGAAAGATCAGATAGGGATGTTGAATGTGAGGTAGCCAAACATACAGTATGTGCGTGGACCTAAAGGCAGACTCAGTTAGGATCCGCGTGGTCGCCAACCAAAGCTTTTAAGTTGAGAGCTTTGGGAGATTATCCTTTTTAGTCACCTATTACCGCAGGCATGGAATGCCGTCGATATATTCCGCTGCGTCTACAGGTGGAACCTCGTTAAATCATTCATCCACAAGGTGAATTGGTAGTTCTTAGAGCGCAGCTAAATGAAGAGATCCTTCTCGTTGCAAGCTCGCCCTACTTCAGTATAATTAGCGAACCAGAAGTGGCTCTTGATCTGATATGTCCTAAGTAGCTGAAGCCTAATTAGCCGAAACTCGATAAATTACGATTCTGCAGATTTAACGTCTTGCTTTTGTAGTAAACAACACGTTACATAATCAGTCAGGGAACCGGTAAATTTAACTATGTTCGGGAATAGATCAATTGTTAATTTGATAAAGAATCTGTTTTAAGAGGTACTACATGTTGTTTATCTATCGTTGACGGGTTAGTTTTCGTAATTGTAGCTGTAATGCTATATTGCATAATGAGTGGCTGCGGGAGGGACAATGCCCTTATATCCTTGTTCGCTGAGCATTATACTTCAATAACCACAGGGCTCGTTCGTCTGTTGATATCACACTCTCACTCATTCGGAGTAACTGCTGTTTTGTGGCGTGACTCAAGCAGGTGAACAACATTCAGGCGGCAGCGAGTTCATGTATCCTCAAATTGATAATCAAATTCATGAATTTTCTGCCCTATCACCCCTCAGCGGAGCTCAGTTCGTTAGAAGCCATTCAGGCATAGATGGGTTGTAGACTACGCAATATATTACTTAGCATACACAGGTGCAACAAAATTAAGAGACCCAAAACAGAAAATACCCAATTTCTCCGTGAATATTTTCAATATGAAAAAATCCATATAATAAAATGTGTGGGTAATATTTCTGATATTTCATGTTTCAGTTCTTTTATGTTATTATTTATTATTTAATCCGTTTTCCCTCCGTTTTTCCCTCGGACTCAGCAAAGGATCCCACCTATACCACCTCAAGTTCAATGTCCTGGAGTGTGAGATATTTGGTCGGAGATACAATTGGAGAGGAGGAGGACCAGTAAGTCGCCCAGGCGCCCTCACTTGCTATGTTGAACACGGGCCTTGCGGATGATAAGAGGATTGGGAGGGATAGGCTAGGACGAGGGAAGGAAGCGACGGTGGACTTAGGCTAGGTACCATACCGGCATACCACGGAAAGCCGCTTCTAGGAGGCTGAGGCGGGAATCGAAGCTCCTCCTTCTACTCAGTTGATCTCCCGAGGCTGAGTGTATCAAATTCCAGTGCTCGTACCATTTTTCAAATTTCGTGGCAGAGCCTGGAATCCAACGCGGGCCTCCGGGGGTGGCAGCTAATCACACTAACCACTACACCACAAAGGAGGACTTCAGTTCTTTTTCCATACGATAATGGAGATATTCGTGATAATTAATTTTTTCAGACACTTTCCTGGTCACTCTGTGGCTGTTAATTGTTCAGTATCCCGTCCGTGACGGTTAGAGCAGCTAGTCCGATAAAAAAGGAATATGAGGTGAAAATGTGGTGTGTACAGACAAAATTATAAATATATTTAATCGTATGTAGGCCTACGAGAAAGTATTAAAATCATACAAACTGAGATTCTGTTCATGAATTCACATTAAGAAGAAACTCCAGGATGACATATCGGGAGAATACGGAGGATACAAAAATAGGGAAGTGCTGTACAGTTATTGTATTTCCCGGATGAAAAGAGAACTAATAGTAGCCAGCCTGAATACCTCAGACCGTAGAGCGCTGGCCACCTGAGCTCATGTTGGCGTGGTGGGTTCGATCCCGACTCAAGTCCAGGCCAGCCTCGTGTCAGTAGATTTACCGGCATGTAGGAGAGGGAGGGGAAATTGCACGCATATAAGGCAAAACACCTGTGTAATGTACTATGTTGGATACAAAATTTCTAAAGTACTTCCTTATGATAGGAAGTATATTTAGGAATACAGAGTGTGGAATACAAGTATCAAAGTAGTAAAGTTCCCAAGTTTTCTATCAAAGTGTAGAAATTGGTTTTGCGTACCATTACCTGTGGGGTAATGGCACGCATGCACTTTCTTACCTGTGTACTCCCACAAAATACTTAAATTTTCTAAGACAATTGTAATGATCTGATTTAGGCACGCACTGAAGGAAAAATATACCTTTGATGTAATAAATGAAAACATATTGTACATAAAATACAAAAATTATAGTAGTAAATCACAAAATACCATCTTCAAACTTATCTCAAAGTTAGTCCATACAGTCCATGTTACTGCAACTTGCAGAAATAGCATACAAAACTAATTTCACTTCCGACGGAAGTCACACTTAAATTCAACAGCAGGTTCTACAACGCCACGTTCAGCGTGAACCCACCCGGAGCAAAGCACGCATCGGTAACACAGTTCATTATTGCGGCCATATTCACCACAGAAGAGACAAACATCGTTGGTGGTATTCCTCTGTGGCAACCCAGACACCACTTCTTCACATCATCTGACGAACTGTTGTTGTCTTGAAAATGTACCTTCTTTGTGTTCTTCATTTTCTTGAATTTGCAACTCGAGTCTTCCTGACCACTGTGCACTCGTTTCTCTCTCTTCTTTTCCAACTCCTTTAATATTGATTTTCTGGGTGTGGCTGTCAGAATTTCTGAGTGCTGCTAGACCTTCGTGTTTTCGCATCAGATGCACTGATAGGAACAGGAGAGATATCTACATTAGACACTGGTTCTCTACTGCAATTCTCTTCCTTCTCTTCATCAGCTTCAACTGAGCACTCTGGTGGAGATCCCATGCGCCCTTCACTGATATCTCCGTCATCCCTTGTCTCAGCATCCAGGGGTGTTACGATCCTTGGAGTTTCACAGGCTGGAACATAGTCCTCCTCTGTGAATATATTAGGATTAAGGTGATATATTCCTGTTTTCCTATATCCAGACGCTGCTTTATCTAGACCGGCAAACTTATTCTCGGCAGCATTAAACAGACCAGCAACATCCTCTTTGCAGATCTTTTCGTATGGGTGATTTCTCATGAATAAACTGCACTCCCTATTGCAGGCTGATTTGAGAGGACCGTAGAAAGAAACATCCAAAGGTTGCAGGCGGTGTGATATGCGTGGGGCAATTGATACAACAACAATTCCGTTTTCCTTGCAGAAATTATAGGAGGAAAGTGATGTGTGACTCGAATGGTTGTCCATTAAAAGAAGAGTTGGATTCTTCACTGATGATTGCGTGTTTGCTGTACAGAATGAGGGCACCTCAATCTCCCTGATTTAATTTTAAAAAATCCGTTTACCCTCCAAGGTTGGTTTTCCCCTGACTCAGCGAGGGATCCAACTTCTACCACCTGAAGGGCAATATCCTGGAGCGTTAGTCATTTGACCAGGTATAAAACTGGGGAGCAGGACCAGTACATCGCCCAGGCGGCCTGACCTGCTATGCTGGATAGGGCCTTGTAGGGTATGGGAAGATTGGAAGGGATAGGTAAGAAAGAGGGAAGTAAGCGGTTGAGGAATTAAGTTTGGTACCATCCAGCTATTTGCCTGGAAAAGAAGTGGGAAACCACGGAAAACCACTTCGGGTATAGCTGAGGATGGAATATAACCCTTCTACTCTGCTGACCTCTCGAGGCTGAGCGGACGGCGTTCCAGTCCTCGTACCACTTTTCAAATTTCGTGGCAGAGTGGGGAATCGAACCCAGGCCTCTGGGAGGGGCAGCTAATCACACTAATCACTACACCACAGAGGCGGACAGTGTTCATGAAAACCGTCAAAAATTATTCAGTGTGACGCAAAACCTATAACATTATTCTTATTATTGACTGTAACTGAATGGGAGCCAGTCGGTCGTGCAACTACTAGATAACCTTTATAGGCATATTCGCAGATGGTGCGATAATACGTTTTGTAGGCAAGGAAGAAACATCCACTAGCTAAATTTGTTCAGCGGTTGCAGGTGCTTCAAATTTCAGTTTGCTCTTAAAACGGTATGACTTTATACGCAGACTAGGAGTCGAGCAACAAAAGGTTACTGCCACCATCTATCGGTCACGTCATCATGTTATACCAATATAATTTCTGTGCATTCTGTAAGAGTGCATTATCTTCCTGAACGCTTCCATGACCGGACTTGACTAAGGCCGTGACATTGGAGATCCGACAACGTCGCTTGGAGTCAAGCATGTGACTTCTGATTCGTAATTTGTAAACAAGTCAACGTGGTGTATCATTGTATTTTGTGTTGTGTGTGAATTAACTTCATGGCATTGTTTAAAATTCAGTGTATACTGAAGATATTTTATGTGTTAAAGTTTAAAAAATTAACCTACACGCTATTTGGTTTCGTGGAACGGCATTAATTTACGGCAAAGGTGAGCTTTCTCATGTTGCAGTATGTATAAGAGTGACAATCCACATCGTTTTTAAGGCTATTCTGTGTTTGTATTTTTAAAATTGAGTAGTTTAAAAGAGCAGCATGATTGTGTTATTTTCTTTTACGTTGCACAAGTATGACAAGTATGACAACCACAACTAAAGCTAGGCTTAATTTCAGATGCCAAGGCATTGCTGTGTTCCTTCGTGCTCCAGCAGCTATTATTCCAATCAAGAAGGATACATTTCAGTGTTCAGATTTCCTAAGGATGATGCAATGAAAGCTTCGTGGTTGAAATGTATCACGAGAGACAACTGGAACCCGACTTCACCTAGTGTAGTCTGTGCGAAACACTTTGCTCCTGAAGTCGTGGAAATATTTGAGACTTACATTGATCACAATGCTGAAAGGAAAACAAGGAAAAAAGATAGGCTTACATTAAAGCCTGGTGCTCTCCCTAGGATTTTTCCAAACCTTCCCTATTATTTAACCAAACCCAGTCCATCCACAAGAAAAAATTCTGGATGACAGGCGTAAAGAAATTCAGAAAAGAGAGGAGAAGGAATTTCAAAAACTTGTTGAACAAGACAAAATTTTAGATTTTGTAGCCTTAAAAGATTATAAAACCCTCCTTGCTGACTGTTTAGGAAACAGATGGTTGTCAGAAAGTAGTGAAAATGAATTTGTATTCTACACTCTGTCAATCAATGAGGTACCAAAAATTGAGGTAGCAGTAAAAGTGTCAGTGTTGTTGGAGCTATCAGTGTTTGTGAAAGGAAAAAATGTGGGTAAGGATGGTCCCTTATTAAAGGGAAAGTTACAGAAGTGGTCACAACTCAGGGACATTCTGAACAATTATTGTGAATGCCATGCAAATAATGAGTTGGAACCTCAGGCGCATTACAAGAAAATGGTTAACCATATCAAAGGTCAGCTGTCAGATCTTGAGACTTTCATTGAATCTCACTCAGATGAAGAATTTCCAAACTCGAAACAAGCAGTGTTTTTAAGCCATCAGTTTCAGCTCGTGTGTGTGTCCAAGAAGTTATATTCCTGCCTTTTTTCAGTTTTCATTTCTAATTTACTACATATCTGCTTCCTGTTATGCTGCTATTCGCAATCAAAACATTATGTTCCTTCCTCATTCTAGACATCTCAAACGCATAGCAAATGCATTGTCACCTGATAAAGATAATGACAGTTTTCTTAAGAGTATAGCACGTGGTTTTCTGTAAGACAGCGATATGTAAATCTCCTTTTGGATGAAATGTATGTTAACTCATATTGCCAGTATAAGTCAGGTGTTGTGCATGTCCATGCTCAGAATCAAACAGGAAAGTTAGCTAGAACCATTCAGGTCTTTATGATAAGTTCTGCTTTTGGGAGTGTTTCTGCTGTAGTTGCACTGGTGCCAATAAAAAATTTAACAGGTGATGACTTAGCTATCTTGATAAAAAAAGCCATAAGTACTGTCCAAAATTGCGGTTTTACTGTGCTTAGCATTATTTCTGATAATAATCGGATAAATCGGAACATGTTTTCTGTTCTGGGTGGAAGTTTAAATTATAAGATGCCCAACCCAATGTGTGATTCTTATACTTATTTTTAATTTGATACTGTTCATCTCCTTAAATCTGTCAGAAATAATTGGTTAAATCTGTGTGATGAAGCTAAAACCTTCTTTTATCCCAAATTTGATCCAGTTGTTGGTCATGGTTGTTCAGTTTTCAAAGCCCAGTTTTCAGTGTTGAGAGAACTGTACAAGTTAGAGTCCAACAAGTTATTGAAGTGTGCCTCTAGACTTAATTACAAGTCAGTGTTTCCATCAGTCATATAGAGGCAGAACGTGGCTCTTGCTTGTAATATTTTTTGTAACGAGACAATTACAGCAGTGTCTACAAGGGGCTTTTCTGAAGTAGAACTTTTTTTTTTTTTTTTTTTTTTGCTATTTGCTTTATGTCGCACCGACACAGATATGTCTTACGGCGACGATGGGATAGCAAAGGCCTAGGAATTGGAAGGAAGTGGCCGTGGCCTTAATTAAGGTACAACCTCGGCATTTGCCTGGTGTGAAAATGGGAAACCACGGTAAACCATCTTCAGGGCTGCCGACAGTGGGGCTCGAACCCACTATCTCCCGATTACTGGATACTGGCCGCACTTAAGCGACTGCAGCTATCGAGCTCGGTAAACATTTTCTTAACTTGATTAATAGATGGTGGACAGTTATGAACATTAAGAGCAAGTCAATTGGAAGCAGAAAGAGAGAAGTGGATGCTTCTCCATTCACATCAAGAGATGATATCAGATTACAGTTTCTTGAAGAATTTGTGAATTGGTTGAGGACATGGTTTAATATGACCTTGCAGTACGGTCGCCTTTCAGTAGACACTTTCAGGGCTCTCATACAAACAACAAGTGCCATGATTGAGTTGATAATCTTTTGTTTAGATCTACCTGAAGTCGAGTATGTGTTGCCAGGAAAGTTTCAAACCGATAAATTTGAGAAGAGATTTAGTTCTTATAGACAGTTGTGTGGTGCCAATTATAATGTATGTGTTTTACAAGTTTTTGAAGCTGAGAAGAAGATAAGAGTGCAGTGTTTGCTAGGATTAAGGTCTGCAAAATAAAAAGAAATATACTTAAGCCAGGATATGTTTGAATTAGAGTCTGATTCATTGAACATAACTGACGAAACAGATGTATGCAGTGAATTTTCCAGTGTGCTAGTTAAAGTAAATGAAATAGAAGTAGACTTTGATGACCTGTTTCCTGCCATTTATATTTCAGGTTATGCAGCTTTTAAGTTAGCCAGTAAACTTAATTGCAGGTACTGTATCTCAAACATATCAAATTGAACAGTGGAAAATGACATGTTTAATAGCTTAAACAGAGGTGGGTTATCGGTCCCATCAGAATTGCTCTTAAATGTGTGTAAAGTGTATATAAGATCATGCAGATTTTAATCTCTGAGGAATATGAAGTAGCATTCCTTCAGAGTAAGAATCATAAATGTGTATTGATTTAGCTTGCTAGGCAAAGTCTAAGTGATACAAGGGAGTGCCGCTCATATTGTGAAAAACCTCTATATGAACTTCTCTGTCTATCTTTGCCCTAATTTGCAAATATTTTGATCAACAACTACACAAAGCATGTTAATGATGCTGATGCCATGGTTAAGAGTTCTGGCAAGAAAAGAAAACTAATGACCCTGGAATGATTATGTTGTAAGTTGATTCCCAATGTTAGAAATGTATTTTGATGGACATAGGATTGTATTGTTTTTTTCTAGTTGGAGCCATATGTTTGTTTATTCTTATATTTACATTGACGTATTTATTTCAATTTTCACCTTATTTTATATGTATCCAATGAAAACTGCTCTTCCAGCAACGTTTTATTTGAGAAAACATATTTGAAGGTCAGCTTCCCATATGTTACAAGTAAGACTCCAAGGAGTAGTAGTACAGTGTTGCCAAGTTTCAGTGTCACGGCCTTTAGTGTAGTCTGGCCATGACGCTTCACAACTCCAAAGGAACATATTCGTCTTTGATCTTGTGGCGTAACATATTTGGATTTTAGCTCGGGGCTGGTCTTGACACACACACAACACGCTACACGGCTAACCACCAGAGAAACACATAATAGGCAAGACATCAGCTGCGTGACACGGAATGTACTTGCCACCCTATCAGGGTTTGGAAAAAGTGGCAGACAAGAAAAATATTTAGTCATAATGAACTATGTCAGTATTTGAGGAAGAGTGCCGAACCTCTGAGAACTTCAACTGCATCTTGTAACTTCTATGCCGATAAAGTAAACTCGTATCTTCGTATTCCTCGATGTGATGCAGCGCTTTTTACGCACGGCCCCATCGAAGGTGAGCTGCATGTACCTTCCATTAATCACGTATAAGCCCTCCTGCCATTCTTAAATTTCTGACAGTACCTGGAATCGTCCGCCTGTGTGGTGTAGTGGTTAGTGTGACTAGCTACCATTTCCGCAGGCCCGGGTTCGATTCCCGGCTCTGCCACGAAATTTGAAAAGTGGTACGAGGGCTGGAACGGGGTCCATTCAGCCTCGGGAGGTCAACTGAGTAGAGGGGGGTTCGATTCCCACTTCAGCCATCCTCGAAGTGGTTTTCCGTGGTTTCCCACTTCTCCTTCAGGCAAATACCGGGATACCTAATTTAAGCCCATGGCTGCTTACTTCCTTCTTCCTTGTCTATCCAATCCAATTTTTCCAACCCCCCCCCCCCACAGGGCCCCTGTTCAGCATAGCAGGTGAGGCCGCCTGGGCAAGGTGCAGGCCTCACTCGCCAGTTGTACTACCCCGACCCAAAGTCTCTCACTCCAGGACACTGCCCAGGACACTGCCATTTCTGCTTCAGGCATATCTTCACTTTATGCTAGTTGTTCTACAATGAAACTGACATTTGAAAAATTGCCTGTACCTTCGTTATTGACTGTTGAACAGCTTGCATCAGCATTTTGAAAATGATAAGCAGCTTCAACTCTTTTGGGGTTCTTGGGTGTGGGTGGTGCGTTTCTAGTAATTTTTCTTCTAGGACTCTTGGTACTAGTCACTTTATAACTAGGATAGTTAGGGAACGCTGATGGTACAGAACCTTTCTTTAGTACTCTTATACTTTTGCCTGCAAATGAATCATGTTCTTTGAAAGGAAGGCTACAGACAACAGAAGAAGCAGAATTAATGTTAGGGACAAAGTTATCGCGAGAAATTGCTTTGAGTCACTCCTTAGTTTTGTCCTCGTCGGCAGGGAATTCGTGAAATGATAGTGTCCCTTTGCTCTTTTTCCTGTTTCGAAGTTAAAAAAAAGACACACGGCAATACAGGTTCGAATATTTACAAACACACTTAAAGAAGAACTAATCACTACACTGCACAATTTAAAAAAGCCAATTGGCGCATACATTAGAATTCTTGTCTAGGACGAAATTACGGCAAGAAATCACTTTGAGCCACTCATTACATTTGTTCTTCTCTGAAGAAAATTTGTGTTTGAAGTACAAAAAGGCGCACAAATATATCACGTATTCCACGATTTGTAGAGACAATTTTAAAAAATCAAATCATGACACTACACAATAAAAAATTAATTAATTAGCGGATAATAATCAACTCTCAATAACAAGCCAACAAAGACCACATTACGAACACATTACCAACACTTACGACAGCAAAACAATATACACTGACTGACAGAGCAAATGCAACACCAAGAAGGAGTGGTCAGAACTTTATGCCAATTGCAGGGTAGACTGACGTCACTGAGGTATGCTCATGATGTGAAATGCGCCGCTGTGCTGCGCACGTAGCGAACGATAAATGGGACACGGCGTTGGCGAATGGCCCACTTCGTACCGTGATTTCTCAGCCGACAGTCATTGTAGAACGTGTTGTCGTGTGCCACAGGACACGTGTATAGCTAAGAATGCCAGGCCGCCGTCAACGGAGGCATTTCCAGCAGACAGACGACTTTACGAGGGGTATGGTGATCGGGCTGAGAAGGGCAGGTTGGTCGCTTCGTCAAATCGCAGCCGATACCTATAGGGATGTGTCCACGGTGCAGCGCCTGTGGCGAAGAGGGTTGGCGCAGGGACATGTGGCACGTGCGAGGGGTCCAGGCGCAGCCCGAGTGACGTCAGCACGCGAGGATCGGCGCATCCGCCGCCAAGCGGTGGCAGCCCCGCACGCCACGTCAACCGCCATTCTTCAGCATGTGCAAGACACCCTGGCCGTTCCAATATCGACCAGAACAATTTCCCGTCGATTGGTTGAAGGAGGCCTGCACTCTCGGCGTCCGCTCAGAAGACTACCATTGACTCCACAGCATAGACGTGCACGCCTGGCATGGTGCCGGGCTAGAGCGACTTGGATGAGGGAATGGCGGAACGTCGTGTTCTCCGATGAGTCACGCTTCTGTTCTGTCAGTGATAGTCACCGCAGACGAGTGTGGCGTCGGCGTGGAGAAAGGTCAAATCCGGCAGTAACCGTGGAGCGCCCTACCGCTAGACAACGCGGCATCATGGTTTGGGGCGCTATTCCACGTCACCTCTAGTGCGTATTCAAGGCACGTTAAATGCCCACCGCTACGTGCAGCATGTGCTGCGGCCGGTGGCACTCCCGTACCTTCAGGGGCTGCCCAATGCTCTGTTTCAGCAGGATAATGCCCGCCCACACACTGCTCGCATCTCCCAACAGGCTCTACGAGGTGTACAGATGCTTCCGTGGCCAGCGTACTCTCCGGACCTCTCACCAATCGAACACGTGTGGGATCTCATTGGACGCCGTTTGCAAACTCTGCCCCAGCCTCGTACGGACGACCAACTGTGGCAAATGGTTGACAGAGAATGGAGAACCATCCCTCAGGACACCATCCGCACTCTTATTGACTCTGTACCTCGACGTGTTTCTGCGTGCATCGCCGCTCGCAGTGGTCCTACATCCTACTGAGTCGATGCCGTGCGCATTGTGTAACCTGCATATCGGTTTGAAATAAACATCAATTATTCGTCCGTGCCGTCTCTGTTTTTCCCCCAACTTTCATCCCTTTCGAACCACTCCTTCTTGGTGTTGCATTTGCTCTGTCAGTCAGTGTAAATGAAGCTGAAAATGCGGTAATTTGCAGTATAGAGCTTTCTGTCAGTGACTTAGGTTGCCAGCGCTCCAGCGGCATTATGGTGAAACTTTCCAATTACAGCTTTATGCTGGGCTTCACAAACGATTGTCAAGGCCAGTATAAGGCGCGCAGCGAGAGATCCAGTCGGCCGTGATCTGATCGACCGGATAACGATGATTAAGGAAAGGATTGTAATTTTAAGGAATAAATAAATAATGTATTCTCATACTTTATTATATTTTACATACCTAAAATTCCTAGCTCATATCCCTAGGATGTTTTCAAAATTTAGTTGCTTGCCTGAAGGGATAGAACTGTGGATTTTTTCCTTCCCACCCCAACGCTGTCAGTTTAATTGATGCCTGAGTTACCGTGATAGCAAGACGGGCGTGATTCGAATCCCTATCCATACATATGAAAACTTACTTCACGTCCATTTGATATCTCGTTACTATGATTCCGGCATAAAGTAATATTAAACAACACGATTGCTTTTGAATGTTCTTATATTTATGTCCGATTGTTACTGTTTCTTGATTTATGCGGTATTTACACGTGAATATGTTTTATAGAGTGGGATATCAGTTTAAATATTTGAATGAACTGGTAAAAGGGAAGGCTTTAACACGTTATGGAATGTAAGCCACGCACAGTACATGTGGTGGTAGTGATTGTTTTAAAAAGAAGTACGGCTGAGCAACCATCCTATTCAGAGGGAAAATTTGGAGGGGGTGAATGTATCGACAAATAAAGGAACGGGACATGAAGCGAGTGAAAATGATAGATACCTTAGGCCTCGAGAACCTGATACCGTCGAGGTCAGTAAAGAACAACATTGTAATAATTTAAATTTGAAATACATGGATAATTTTATTTAAACATTCTCTATTCACATGTTGTACTCACGTTAAAAAATTCTTGCGACCGTGTCCTAACATAAACTATTTTTAATTTATGTATATTCTCCCGAAGTTCTAGTCTGTTTTATGACCGTGACAGTGTGGAGGCTGCTAAGCTATGGGTTGTGGTGAGTAATTACTATACCTCGGATTTTTAGGTGGTAATAGGTTAGAATGCAAAGTAATTTGGTATGTAGGAAGTGTCATGCAACCTGTTGTACCATAATGTAGGAAGAGTAGCATAAATTAAAGGAGTTCTATAGGCTGTACCCCTAATATCTATGCAAATCTCATAGCATAACCGCTGTACAGTGAAGCTTGCATTCTAACCTATCAGCACCTAATAATCCGGACTCTAGTAATTATATTCGGAGCACGACTTACGCATCAGTATGTTATGAAAGGAGCTACCCGTGCGGGCGGTCGTACTGCAACAGTCCATTGAATGAAGCAAAGCAAAGCAAAGTCACCTCCGTACAGGCCATGAAGGCCCTTGGAGGAGTGGAAGGTAAAGGCTTCCACCATTGTTAACCTCGGCACGTGATGGGGTAGAGTGGTTAGCTCTACGCCCGGCCGCCTTTGTCCCCCAGGAATTAACTTGGTACTCAGTTTTGGTGTAGGCTGAGTGAACCTCAGGGTCATATGCACCTCCGGAAGTGGAAATCTCGTTTCTTAAATTTTACGGCTTTCTGACGGGGATTCGAACCCACGTTCTTCCGGGCGAACCGAGCACGCCTTTACCGCCTCGGCCAGGCAGCCCCTCCATTGAAGGAAGCAATTGCAAATTATCGCCCTGCCATACGATTTTGTGGTTTCCGTATAACCGCAAAAATTTGGTGGTGCTTTTGAAGGATCCAGCTAGCATTCGGGATGATGAATTGAGAGACAGACGTATGAAACTCGTTTGTTTCGTACAAGGTATTTTTACCCAGTCGAGGTGATACAGGAGTGTTTCATAGGTTTATAAGGATATAGGTCCGTTGCGTCATAAGAAATGTCCGGTTACTTGGCTCAGTGGTCAGTGTTGTCGCCTTCGGTTTCGAGTGCCCCTGTTTCGATTCCCGGCGGGGTAGGACATTTTAACCGTAAATGATTCTTTCCCTTGGCTCGGGGACAAAACTACAAAAACAAAAAACAAAAAACAAAAAAAACAAAACATGCAGTTCCCATACACGGCAGATGTCACCCATGCTCGCTGGAGCCTGCACCAGGCTAGGAATAGCTACACGAATTATTATTATTATTATTATTATTATTATTATTATTATTATTATTATTATTATTATTATATCATAAGAAATTTTGTGAAATAAAAAGATGATGCGATTTGAACCATGCACATTAGGCTTGGGGTTCATTTGGTCTGTTACAAGGCAATGTCTGGGAGGGAGGGGCGTCCGAATAAGAAGCTTGTTATGCTATTCCACGTAGAGCCAAGTATATGCATAGTGGAAGCCCTTGACTTCAAGAGCAGAACCGGCCTTGATGGCTCGTATGAAAATGACTTCGTCTTTTTAGAAGCTGCTCTAACACAGATTTTCTGTTACGCTAAAATGGACAAGACTAGGAATAATAATAATCCTTCTTTTTCTGGAACTGCCACCACACACACGGAGTATTGTTTTAACGTGTGTTTCGAGTTTGAAGGTTGCAGTATCGTTGATATTGAACCATTGTCGGAGGTTCTCTTTCCTGGAAAATCTTCTCTACCACGCCCACGTTCAACTTTGTATTGGCTTCCATGATAGATATATTTATGTATCATCAACAGGTTATTTACCCAATTAAAGATGATTCAGTCCGCCTCTGTGGTGTAATGGTTAGTGTGATTAGCTGCCATCCCGGCAGGCCCGGGTTCAATTCTCGGCTCTGCCACGGAATTTGAAAAGTGGTACGAGGGCTGGAACGTAGTCCACTCAGCCTCTCGAGTTCAACTGAGTAGATAGGGTTCGATTCCCAGCTCAGCCATCCTCGAAGTGGTTTTCCGTGGTTTCCCACTTCTCCTTGAGGCCTTCCTTCCCTCTTCCACAAGGCTCTATTCAGAATAGCAGGTGAGACTGCCTGAGCGAGGTACTGTACCCAGTTGTATCCCGTTGACCTAAAGTCTCACGCACCAGGACACTGACCTTCTGGTGTTAGAGTTGGGATCCCTCGCTGAGTCTGAGGGAAAAACCAACCCATGGAGGTAAACGGATTAAAGAAAGAAAGAAAGAAAGAAAGAAACACGATTCAATAAAACGTTATATATAACAAATACACCTTAAACAAATAAAACTAACTTCTTAAAATAATTACCAAAACTAAATTAAATCTATAGAAGTTTATTTACACATATTTACAACACCTTAAATAAATAAAAACGAAGTTCCTTAAATAATTGATATGATTAAACTAAAATTAGAGACATTTATATATTTTACAGAGGGGACCTTATATTTTTCAGGTCGTTAGGGCACGTCTAATTTTAGTAGGGGAAGAGTGAAAAAAGTCTATTGATTCACCTCATTAAGAGATTTTAGTGCCCTCCCACAGTTCTAACTTAAGGCAGGTGGAAAAATTGCCTTTGCCTAATATTGCGGCGAGGAACATGTAATGGAATCAACTCCAACAACGTTGAGCAATCCACTCTATTAGTCACACGCTTATAAAGAAAGAGGGCATTGACACATCAGTAGTATCAATGCGGTGCCACCGATGGAGTGCTCCTGTTGATATGGTAACAGTTTAGTGGTTAATTAGGACAGTGAGTAGTATAATAAGCGGGTTCGGGCGCCACCTCCACCTCAGGCTCCCAGTGGCCACCTCCACCTCCACCTCAGCCAGAGGCCTCCCAGTGGCCACCTCCACCTCCACCTCAGCCAGAGGCCTCCCAGTGGCCACCTCCACCTCCACCTCAGCCAGAGGCCTCCCAGAGGTCTCCTCCACCTCCCGCGGGAAATTTGAATTTGTAAACAAAGCCACGTGCTTTTTGACAGCTGTCATCGACAACAACGCATCGCTAACCTCAGTACTGCCATCTTGACGGGCCTAAACCTCAGTAGTGCCAACTTAACCTCACTAGCGCGAGGTAAACAAAGCCACGTGCTTTTTGACAGCCACGTGCTTTTTGACAGATTTGTAAACAAAGCCACGTGCTTTTTGACAGCTGTCATCGACAACAACGCATCGCTAACCTCAGTACTGCCATCTTGATGGGCCTAAACCTCAGTAGTACCAACTTAACCTAACTAGCGCGAGGTAAACAAAGCCACGTGCTTTTTGACAGCCACGTGCTTTTTGACAGATTTGTAAACAAAGCCACGTGCTTTTTGACAGCTCTCATCAACAACAACGCATCGCAAACCTCAGTACTACCATCTTGACGGGCCTAAACCTTAGTGGTACCAACTTAACCTAACTAGCATGAGGTAAACAAAGCCACGTGTTTTTTTGACAGCCACGTGCTTTTCGACAGATTTGTAAACAAAGCCACGTGCTTTTTGACAGACAACAACGCATCGCTAACCTCAGTACTACCATCTTGACGGGCCTAAACCTCAGTAGTACCAACTTAACCAAACTAGCGTGTAGTAAACAAAGCCACGTGCTTTTTGACAGCCACGTGCTATTTTGACAGCTGTCATCCGCCATCTTTAAACTACAGAGCACCGTGCTGCCCTCTTTCGTCACCTGTCATCGGCAGTGCTGCCATCTTGACGGGCCTAAACCTTAGTGCTACCAACTTAACCTCACTAGCTCGAGATAAACAAATCCGCGTGCTTTTTTGATAGCTGTCATCCGCAATCTTTAATCTATAGAGCACAGTGCTGCCCTCTTTAGCTACTTACCTTTGAAATGTGGTGGCGGATAATTTGAAAAATGCTTTTCGACAAGCAGCCATCTTTAATCCAGAGAGAAAAGTCCTGCCCTCTATGTGGTGGCGGCAAATTCCACGTGCTCTTGTTTGAAAACAAACTCACGTGCTTTTTTGACAGCTGTCATCTGCCATCTTTGAGCACAGTGCTGCCCTCTTTAGTTTGAAATGTGGTGGTGGTAAATTCCACGTGCTCTTGTTTGGAGACAAAGCCACGTGCAGCTGTCATCCGCCATCTTTAATCAACAGAGCACTGTGCTACTATCATGCGGGCAATTTCATCACCTGTCATCCGCCATCTTTAATCCACAGAACACCGTGCTGCCCTCTTTATGGCTACTACCTTAAGCACGTAGTAGCGGGCAATTTGAAAAGTTCTGTTAGCTATCATCCACCATCTTTAATCAAGAGAGCACCGTGCTGCCATCTTTAGCTAGATACCTTTGAAATGTGGTGGCGGCAAACTGAAAAATTCCACGTGCTCTTGTTTGGAAACAAACTCACGTGCTTTTTCCACAGCTACCATCCGCCATCTTTAATCAACAGAGCATAGTGCTACCCTCTTTGTGATGGCGGCAAATTCCACGTGCTCTTGTTTGGTAAACATAGCCATGTGCAGCTGTCATCCGCCATCTTTAATACAGAGAGCACCGTGCTGCCCTCTTTATCGTAGTAGATGTAAATTCGTCACCTGTCATCCGCGGTGCTGCCATCTTTAGGTAGATACCTTTGAAAAGTGGTGGCGGATAATTTAAAAAGAAAAATTCTACAGCAGCCCTCTCTCGACGCTAATTGCATAAGATGGTGGCTATACATGACTCCTTAAGGGTGCTTACGCAAGATGGCTGCTATACACAGGTTCTTATGAGACGCCCTTGGGATGCTTGCGCAAGATGGCAGTTATACATGGCTCCTTATGAGATACCCTAGGGATGCTTGCGCAAGATAGCGGCTGATCTTATGGGATGGCTTAAGGGTCCTTGCACAAGATGGCTTGAGACGCCCTAAGGATGCTTGCGCAAGATGGCGGACACAAGATGGCAGCTATACATAACTCCTTATGAGACGCTTTAAGGGTGCTTGCGCAAGATAGTTGCTACTCTTAGCTTAGAGGCTAACGTGTCGTGATAGTTCGATTCATTAAATTTAGGGCTTAAATGCAAAATGTTAAATATATCGAAAACGGTGCACAGTAGAGCAAAACGGACAAAATTTTTCTGCCTACTACCTAGGTTCGCAGTATGAGGAACAAGAAAATCATAGTCTAATGGTGAGATCAACGGTTCGGTTCCTACTTAGGCCCTTTGGCATTTGCTCTGTTTTAGCTTGTATTGAAGCGAGTCTTCGTAACATGATCAGGTCTAGCTATGGTAGAGAGTATAACGTACCGTGCAGGTTCGATTCATTAAATTTGGAGGCTTAAATGCAAAATGTTAAATATCTCGAAAACGATGCATCGTAGAGCAAAACGGACAAAATTTTTCCGCCTAATACGTAGGTTCGTAGTATCAGGAACAAGAAAAAACATAGTCTAATGATGAGATCAACGGTTCGATTCCTACTTAAGCCCTTTGGCATTCGCAGCTATCTATTTCTACAAGATGGTGGCTGCTCTTATGAGAAACAAGATGCCTTGAGACGTCCTAGGGATGCTTACGCAAGATGGCAGACACAAAATGGTGACTATACATAGCTCCTTATGAGACGGCCTAGGGGTGCTCGCACAAGATGGCGGCTACTCTTATGAAGAAAGCTAGCTTAGAGGCTACTGCGCAAGATAACAGCTGCTGTTATGCATGTGGTGGAGGGCAATTTGAAATTCTATGTGCTTAATCAACAGAGCACCCTGCTGCCCTCTTTAGCTGAAATGTGGTGGTGGATAATTTGAAAAATTCTTTTGACAGCTATCATCTTTAAAAACAATGGCGACTATACATACGCTGTTAAGGTCTTATCATTCTCCTCCTCCTCCTCCTCCTCCTCCTCCTCCCCCTCCTCCTTCTCTACCTCCTCCTCCGCCTCTTATGTCAAGGCATAGCTTTATATCGAACAAGTTTAAACCTGCATCGCGAAGGCAAGCGTGTGCAGCGATAACATTATTGTGCATGTTTAGACTTTCGAAACATAAGAAGAGTAGAATCAAACGCTGTACTCGATACGACATGTGATCAGAACATTGATTGATGCGTTCAGAAAAACAAAATAAGTGATCAAGACTAGAATCGAACAATGTACTCAATACATCATGTGTTTAGAATATGTCAGGGGATACGCTTGTTCTAAGAAGATCAGATTGAAACATAACAAGACTAGAATAGAACACTGTAATCGATGTTGTTAACTTCAACATGTGATCAGAACATTGATTGATGTGTTCAGAACACAAAATAAGTGATCATGACTAGAATCGAACACTGTACTCGATACAACATGTGATCAGAACATTGATCGATGTGTTCAGAACACGAAATAAGTGATCAAGACTAGAATCGAACACTGTACTCAATACAACATGTGTTTAGAACATGTTAGGGGGTACCCTTGTTCTAAGAAGATCAGAATGAAACATAACAAGACTAGAATCGAACACTGTAATCGATGTTGTTAACCTCAACATATGATCAGAACATTGTTTGATGTGTTCAGAGCAAAAGTACAATTTTGATGATTTGCTTAGTGTAAAATCAAAAACTATGGAAACACACTGTGCACATATCGCGTAGCTAACTCGCTCAGTAAGCAATATTGCAAAACTACAACTTCAATGATTTGCATAGTGTAAAAATCAAAAACACACTGTACCCATACTGCGCAGCTAACTCGCTCGGTAAACGATATAGCCAAAGTATAACTTCAAATTATTTACCTTCCATCATTCGTCTTGTGTGTAAAAATCAGTCGAACAAGTTATCGCATAAACATGGCTGAAAAAAAATCGTGATAGGGTATGGAACCCAGGGGTTACATCTTATCAGAAGGGCAAAAAGGATGAAAGGACTCTTCCTCCTCCTTACCGCACATTCCTTGGCTAAAGGGCTAATGGGCTAAAGGGCTAATGGGCTAAAGGGCTAAAGGGCTAAAGGGCTAAAGGGCTAAAGGTCTAAAGGGCTAAAGGTGCAACAACCTCATCGATCGCTATCAGCAAGAACGCTTGTACTTTGTTAAGTGTAGAAAATTAATCTTTATTTGTAAATGGTTTCATGTTCAGAACAAGGAATGGAAAATCCCCGAGGTGTGATGAGTTACGTTTTTCGAACTAGTGTTTGGAACACTGAACTTTTCAAGATGATAGCAGAGAGTTTAGCAATGTTCTGTTGTTGGATTTTAAATTCCGCGCTACAACATGCATAAGGTGGTAGCCTTGAGGTTTACCGCCGTAAAGATGGCAAGAGTGAGGTTAACAATGTTCTGTTGTTGGATTTTAAATTCCGCGCTACAACATGCATAAGGTGGCAGCCTTGAGGTTTACCGCCGTAAAGATCGCAAGAGTGAGGTTAACAATGTTCTGCTGTTGGATTTTAAATTCCGCGCTATAACATGCATAAGGTGGCAGCCTTGAGGTTTACCGCCGTAAAGATGGCAGCAGTGAGGTTAGCGACGCTCTATTGTCCTTCAAAGTGAGGTTAGGGTTCGTCAAGAAGACAGCTGTCAAAAAAGCACGTGGCTATGTTTACCAAACAAGAGCACGTGGTCGTGACGTCACGGTCACGTAATCAATCCTTAGCTCGACGTCGTTAAGAGCAGTATTAGGGTTAGCTATGCTTAAAAGTCTTGGGAACAGAGCAGCAGTATGAATTGCTATGTTTCAAAGCGTGTACACATGACCTATCGATTTTACATGCATCGACCATCGAACTAAACTTCATCCGCTAGATCGTGCTGCTATCTTAGCATAACCTATACCCATAAAATTAAAGTACAATGAATAGCCATGTTTCTAAACGTGTACACATCACCTATCGATTTTGCACACATCGACTCTCGTACTAAACTTCTTCCGCTAGATTGTGCTGCTATCTTAGCATAACCTATACGCGTGATCTTAAGGTACAAAGAATAGCCATGTTTCAAAGCGTGTACACATTACCTATCGACTTTGCATGCAACAAATATCGTACTAAACTTCTTCCGCTAGGTTGTGCTATCTTAGCATAACTTATACACATGAACTTAAAGTACAAAGAATAGCCATGTTTCAAAGCGTGTACACATTACTTATTGATTTTGCATGCATCAAATATCGTACTGAATTTCCTCCGCTAGATTGTGCTGCTATCTTAGCATAACCTATACCTATGAACTTAAAGTATAATGAATAGTCATGTTTCAAAGCGTGTACACATCAACTATCGAATTTGCATGTATCGACTCTCGTACTAAACTTCTGCAGGTAGATTGTGCTGCTATCTCAGCATAACTAAGACGCATGAACTTAAAGAACAAAGAAGAGCTATGTCTCAAAACGTGTACACATTACCTAATGATTTTGCAAGCATCGACTCTCGTACTAAACTTCTTCCGCTAGATTGTGCTGCTATCTTAGCGTAACCTATACGCATGACCTTAAGGTACAAAGAATAGCCATGTTTCAAAGCGTGTACACATTACCTATCGACTTTGCATGCAACAAATATCGTACTAAACTTCTTCCGCTAGGTTGTGCTGCTATCTTAGCATAACTTATACACATGAACTTAAAGTACGAAGAATAGCCATGTTTCAAAGCGTGTACACATTACTTATTGATTTTGCATTCATCGAATCTCGTACTAAATTTCTTCCGCTAGATTGTGCTGCTATCTTAGCATAACCTATACCCATGAACTTAAAGTACAATGAATAGTCATGTTTTAAAGCGTGTACGCATCAACTATCGATTTTGCATGTATCGACTCTCGTGCAAAACTTCTTCAGGTAGATTGTGCTGCTATCTTAGCATAACTAAGACGCATGAACTTAAAGTACAAAGAATAGCCTTGTTTCAAAGCGTGTACACATTACCTAATGATTTTGCAAGCATCGACTCTCGTACTAAACTTCTTCCACTAGATTGTGCTAAAATCGTGTAAGTGTGCTGCTATCTTAGCATAACCTATCGATTTTACATGCATCGACTATCGCAAGCATAACTAAGACGCATGAACTTAAAGTACAAAGAATAGCCTTGTTTCAAAGCGTGTACAGATCACCCTGAACTTCTTCCGCCAGATTGTGCTGCTATCTTAGCATAACCTATACGCATGACTTTAAGGTACAAAGAATAGCCATGTTTCAAAGCGTGTACACATTACCTATCGACTTTGCATGTATCGACTCTCGTACAAAACTTCTTCCGCTAGGTTGTGCTGCTATCTTAGCATAACTCATACACATGAACTTAAAGTACAAAGAATAGCCTTGTTTCAAAGCGTTTACACATTACCTAATGATTTTGCACGAAACGACTATCATACTAAACTTTTTCCACTAGATTGTGCTAAAATCATGTAAGTGTGCTGCTATCTTAGCATAACCTATCGATTTTACATGCATCGACTATCGTACTAGACTTCTTCCGCTAGAGCATGTAGCAATCGCTTTTGTGTATCCCAAACCCCTGTGCACGAACTTAAAGCATAAAGATGAGCTATGTTCTAAAGCGTGTACACATCACCTATCGATAATGTATGTATCGAATATCGTACTAAACTTCTCCTGCTAGAGCGTACGAGTATCGCTTGTGCGTGCACGAACTTAAAGCATAAAGAATAGCAATGTATAAAAATCTTGTAAACAAAGCAGCAGTATTACGTATAGTCAAGATTAAATGCGTGCACACATCATGTATCCATGATGCACACAGTACTAAACTTATTCCATTAGATGTACAAAGTTCGCATGTGTTTGTACTGCTATCTTAGCATAGCCTATGTGCATGAACTTAAAGCATAAAGAATAGTTATGTGTAAAAAATCTTGTGAACATAGCAGAGTGTTAACTACGTAGGTGTAGACATTGAACTTTACATGCTGAGGCAACATACTACGTGAACATGACGTCACGACCACGTGCTCTTGTTTGGTAAACATAGCCACGTACTTTTTTGACAGCTGTCTTCTTGACGAACCCTAACCTCACCTTGAAGGACAATAGAGCGTCGCTAACCTCACTGCTGCCATCTTTACGGCGGTAAACCTCAAGGCTGCCACCTTATGCATGTTATAGCGCGGAATTTAAAATCCAACAGCAGAACATTGTTAACCTCACTCTTGCCATCTTTACGGCGGTAAACCTCAAGGCTGCCACCTTATGCATGTTATAGCGCGGAATTTAAAATCCAACAATAGAACATTGTTAACCTCACTCTTGCCATCTTTACGGCGGTAAACCTCAAGGCTGCCACCTTATGCATGTTGTAGCGCGGAATTTAAAATCCAACAACAGAACATTGTTAACCTCACTCTTGCCATCTTTACGGCGGTAAACCTCAAGGCTACCACCTTATGCATGTTTTAGCGCGGAATTTAAAATCCAACAACAGAACATTGCTAAACTCTCTGCTATCATCTTGAAAAGTTCAGTGTTCCAAACACTAGTTCGAAAAACGTAACTCATCACACCTCGGGGATTTTCCATTCCTTGTTCTGAACATGAAACCATTTACAAATAAAGATTAATTTTCTACACTTAACAAAGTACAAGCGTTCTTGCTGATAGCGATCGATGAGGTTGTTGCACCTTTAGCCCTTTAGCCCTTTAGCCCTTTAGCCCTTTAGCCCTTTAGCCCTTTAGCCCATTAGCCCTTTAGCCAAGGAATGTGCGGTAAGGAGGAGGAAGAGTCCTTTCATCCTTTTTGCCCTTCTGATAAGATGTAACCCCTGGGTTCCATACCCTATCACGATTTTTTTTCAGCCATGTTTATGCGATAACTTGTTCGACTGATTTTTACACACAAGACGAATGATGGAAGGTAAATAATTTGAAGTTATACTTTGGCTATATCGTTTACCGAGCGAGTTAGCTGCGCAGTATGGGTACAGTGTGTTTTTGATTTTTACACTATGCAAATCATTGAAGTTGTAGTTTTGCAATATTGCTTACTGAGCGAGTTAGCTACGCGATATGTGAACAGTGTGTTTCCATAGTTTTTGATTTTACACTAAGCAAATCATCAAAATTGTACTTTTGCTCTGAACACATCAAACAATGTTCTGATCATATGTTGAGGTTAACAACATCGATTACAGTGTTCGATTCTAGTCTTGTTATGTTTCATTCTGATCTTCTTAGAACAAGGGTACCCCCTAACATGTTCTAAACACATGTTGTATTGAGTACAGTGTTCGATTCTAGTCTTGATCACTTATTTCGTGTTCTGAACACATCGATCAATGTTCTGATCACATGTTGTATCGAGTACAGTGTTCGATTCTAGTCATGATCACTTATTTTGTGTTCTGAACACATCAATCAATGTTCTGATCACATGTTGAAGTTAACAACATCGATTACAGTGTTCTATTCTAGTCTTGTTATGTTTCAATCTGATCTTCTTAGAACAAGCGTATCCCCTGACATATTCTAAACACATGATGTATTGAGTACATTGTTCGATTCTAGTCTTGATCACTTATTTTGTTTTTCTGAACGCATCAATCAATGTTCTGATCACATGTCGTATCGAGTACAGCGTTTGATTCTACTCTTCTTATGTTTCGAAAGTCTAAACATGCACAATAATGTTATCGCTGCACACGCTTGCCTTCGCGATGCAGGTTTAAACTTGTTCGATATAAAGCTATGCCTTGACATAAGAGGCGGAGGAGGAGGTAGAGAAGGAGGAGGGGGAGGAGGAGGAGGAGGAGGAGGAGGAGGAGAATGATAAGACCTTAACAGCGTATGTATAGTCGCCATTGTTTTTAAAGATGATAGCTGTCAAAAGAATTTTTCAAATTATCCACCACCACATTTCAGCTAAAGAGGGCAGCAGGGTGCTCTGTTGATTAAGCACATAGAATTTCAAATTGCCCTCCACCACATGCATAACAGCAGCTGTTATCTTGCGCAGTAGCCTCTAAGCTAGCTTTCTTCATAAGAGTAGCCGCCATCTTGTGCGAGCACCCCTAGGCCGTCTCATAAGGAGCTATGTATAGTCACCATTTTGTGTCTGCCATCTTGCGTAAGCATCCCTAGGACGTCTCAAGGCATCTTGTTTCTCATAAGAGCAGCCACCATCTTGTAGAAATAGATAGCTGCGAATGCCAAAGGGCTTAAGTAGGAATCGAACCGTTGATCTCATCATTAGACTATGTTTTTTCTTGTTCCTGATACTACGAACCTACGTATTAGGCGGAAAAATTTTGTCCGTTTTGCTCTACGATGCATCGTTTTCGAGATATTTAACATTTTGCATTTAAGCCTCCAAATTTAATGAATCGAACCTGCACGGTACGTTATACTCTCTACCATAGCTAGACCTGATCATGTTACGAAGACTCGCTTCAATACAAGCTAAAACAGAGCAAATGCCAAAGGGCCTAAGTAGGAACCGAACCGTTGATCTCATCATTAGACTACGATTTTCTTGTTCCTCATACTGCGAACCTAGGTAGTAGGCAGAAAAATTTTGTCCGTTTTGCTCCACGGTGCACCGTTTTCGATATATTTAACATTTTGCATTTAAGCCCTAAATTTAATGAATCGAACTATCACGACACGTTAGCCTCTAAGCTAAGAGTAGCAACTATCTTGCGCAAGCACCCTTAAAGCGTCTCATAAGGAGTTATGTATAGCTGCCATCTTGTGTCCGCCATCTTGCGCAAGCATCCTTAGGGCGTCTCAAGCCATCTTGTGCAAGGACCCTTAAGCCATCCCATAAGATCAGCCGCTATCTTGCGCAAGCATCCCTAGGGTATCTCATAAGGAGCCATGCATAACTGCCATCTTGCGCAAGCATCCCAAGGGTGTCTCATAAGAACCTGTGTATAGCAGCCATCTTGCGTAAGCACCCTTAAGGAGTCATGTATAGCCACCATCTTATGCAATTAGCGTCGAGAGAGGGCTGCTGTAGAATTTTTCTTTTTAAATTATCCGCCACCACTTTTCAAAGGTATCTAGCTAAAGATGGCAGCACCGCGGATGACAGGTGACGAATTTACATCTACTACGATAAAGAGGGCAGCACGGTGCTCTCTGTATTAAAGATGGCGGATGACAGCTGCACATGGCTATGCTTACCAAACAAGAGCACGTGGAATTTGCCGCCATCACAAAGAGGGTAGCACTATGCTCTGTTGATTAAAGATGGCGGATGGTAGCTGTGGAAAAATCACGTGAGTTTGTTTCCAAACAAGAGCACGTGGAATTTTTCAGTTTGCCGCCACCACATTTCAAAGGTATCTAAGTAGTATAATTGGACAGTTCGGCGGCCACCTCCACCTCAGGCTCCCAGTGGCCACCTCCACCTCCTCCTCCGCCGCCGCCTCCGCCGCCGCCGCCTCCTCCTCCGCCGCCGCCCGCGGGAAATTTGAATTTTGGCGGGAAATTTGAATTTTGGCGCGAGATTTGAATTTGTAAACAAAGCCACGTGCTTTTTGACAGCTGTCATCGACAACAACGCAACGCTAACCTCACTGCTGCCATCTTGACGGGCCTAAACCTCACTAGTGCCAACTTAACCTAACTAGAATGAGGTAAACAAAGCCACGTGTTTTTTGACAGCCACGTGCTTTTTGACAGACAATAACGCATCGCTAACCTCAGTACTGCCATCTTGACGGGCCTAAACCTCAGTAGTGCCAACTTAACCTCACTAGCGCGAGGTAAACAAAGCCACGTGCTTTTTGACAGCCACGTGCTTTTTGACAGATTTGTAAACAAAGCCACGTGCTTTTTGACAGCTGTCATCGACAACAACGCATCGCAAACCTCAGTACTACCATCTTGACAGGCCTAAACCTCAGTAGTGCCAACTTAGCCTAACTAGCATGTGGTAAACAAAGCCACGTGCTTTTGACAGCCACGTGCTTTTTGACAGATTTGTAAACAAAGCCACGTGCTTTTTGACAGACAACAACGCATCGCTAACCTCAGTACTGCCATCTTGACGGGAATAAACCTCGGTGGTACCAACTTAACCTAACTAGCTCGAGATAAACAAAGCCACGTGCTTTTTGACAGCCACGTGCTTTTTGACAGCTGTCATCCGCCATCTTTAAACCACAAAGCACTGTGCTGCCCTCTATATCGCAGTAGCTGCAAAATTCGTCACCTGTCATCGGCAGTGCTGCCATCTTGACGGGTCTAAACCTTAGTGCTACCAACTTAACCTCACTAGCGCGAGATAAACAAAGCCACGTGTTTTTTGACAGCTGTCATCCACCATCTTTAATCTATAGAGCACAGTGCTGCCCTCTTTAGCTACTTACCTTTGAAATGTGGTGGCGGATAATTTGAAAAATGCTTTTTTGACAGCAGCCATCTTGCATCGCAAACCTCAGTGCTGCCCTCTTTAGCTAGATACCTGTGGTGGCAGACAATTCCACGTGACAGCAGCCATCTTTAATCAAGAGAGCACCGTGCTGCCCTCTATGTGGTGGTGGTAAATTCCACGTGGTCTTGTTTGGAAACAAACTCACGCGCTTTTTTGACAGCCGTCATCCGCCATCTTTAATCACAGTGCTGCACTCTATGTGGTGGTGGCAAATTCCACGTGCTCTTGTTGGGAAACAAAGCCACGTGCTTTTTTTGACAGCTGTCATCCGCCATCTTTGAGCACTGTGCTGCGGGCAATTTCGTCAGCTGTCATCCGCCATCTTTGAGAACAGTGCTGCACTCTATGTGGTGGCGGTAAATTCCACGTGCTTTACAAACCTATGCGCTTTTCTGACAGCTGTCATCCGCCATCTTTGAGAACAGTGCTGCCCTCTATGTAGCGGTAGCAAATTCCAAGTGCTTTACAAACCTATGCGCTTTTCTGACAGCCGTCATCCGCCATCTTTGAGAACAGTGCTGCCCTCTATGTGGTGACGGCAAATTCCACGTAGAAACAAAGCCATGTGCTTTTTTGACAGCTGTCATCCGCTATCTTTAATCACGGTGCTGCCCGGTGGCGGCAAATTCCACGTGCTTTTGTTTGGAAACAAAGCCATGTGCAGCTGTCATCCGCCATCTTTAATCACCGTGCTGTCCCCTCTTTAGCTACTTACCTTTGACAGCTATCATCCGCCATCTTTAATCACCGTGCTGCCCGGTGGCGGCAAATTCTACGTAGAAACAAAGCCATGTGCTTTTTTGACAGCTGTCATCCGCCATCTTTAATCACCGTGCTGCCCGGTGGCGGCAAATTCCACGTGCTTTACAAACCTATGTGCTTTTTTGACAGCTGTCATCCGCCATCTTTAAGCTGTAAATCCCCGATTCTCATGTTAGAAGTTGTAAAACAGATTCTTAATCCGAGTTCTTTGACGTCAGGAAGGGCAACCGGTCGAAACAATAATGTATGACGCGAGAGGCTAGATACTGCCAGTTTTGCATCAGGAAGGGCGACTAGTCTTAAAACAAATTCTTGTGATTTAAAAATCTTAGTTTTGCGTCAGGAAGGGCATCCGGCCGTAAAACAATAGTTCGTGATTTAAAATCTAAGAAGTGCATCCAGCTGTAAATCCCCGATTCCCCGTGTTAGACGTTGTAAAACAGATTCTTAATCCGAGTTGCCAGGAAGGGGCAACCGGTTGAAAACTATAGTGTATGAGGTTAGATACTGCTAGTTTTGCATCAGGAAGGATAACTCAACAAATTCATGCGATTTAAACACATTTTTATTCCCAAGAGAATCGAACCCGAGACTACCGGGTGAGAGGCATGCATACTGTAGGCTATAGATTTGTTCTACAGTCCTTGAAGCATCGGCACAGTCATTCTGAGCGAGTTGTGTGGAATGCGTGTGTTAGCTGAAATTGTACACGTATCTTCCGGCTCGACCTTGGACGAGGACACTGCGTGCTTGTAACTCGCGAACGTCTTCTTAGCTGAGTCCCATGTAAGCTCTTAAAACACAGTACTAATTAAGGTTGTAAAATATTCTGAAATAGTACTCCTCTGTGGTGTAGTAGTTAGCTGCTACCCTCGGAGGTCCGAGTTCGATTCCTGGCTCTGCCACGGAATGTGTAGCATTTAGCCTATGTAAGTTCCTAACGTAAAATATCATGATTGTACGGAGAGGTTAAAACACATCAACAGCCCTTACTTATTGCTAGCTTTCTTGCACACCCTGCCTCACACCATAGTTTTACGACCGGCTGCCCTTCCTGACTAGGATTTTAAATCGCAGTATACGTGATAAATTTGTTGTAGCGGGTTTTATAACTAGATATCCCGGTACCGACACATAGCCTACTCCCGCTGAAGAAGCCTGCACAAGGCTTATTGCCTCCATCCGACAAATGAATCACCGTCAAGTCTTGTACTCAAAAAATCATTTTCGAAGGAGTCTGCACAAGGTTTAACGCCCCCATCAACAGCCCTTACTTAATGTTTTATAACTAGATATCCCGGTACCGACACATAGCCTACTCCCGCTGAAGAAGCCTGCACAAGGCTTATTGCCTCCATCCGACAAATGAATCACCATCAACACTCTTGTACTCAAAAAATCATTTTCGAAGGAGTCTGCACAAGGTTTAACGTCCCCATCAACAACCCTTACTTATAGCTAGCTTTTTTGCACACCCCGCCTCACACCATAGCTTTATACTGCCGGTTGCCCTTCCTGACTAGGATTTTAAATCGATATCCCGACATAGCCTACTCCTACCGAAGAAGCCAGCTTAACACCTCCATCCAACAAATGAATCACCCTCAAACACTCTTCAATCATTCTCGCTACTTCGGTAGATAGCGGGTTCGAACTGGAAGCCGTAAATGTTAGGCGAGGGACCTGCGTGATCGTCATTGCATGATCTAGCCGGATGCCCTTCCCGACGGTATAAGTTTCTAGGATTTGAATCGCGTACCCCGACTAGAAGAAGCCTGCACATAGCTTAACGCCTCCATCCGACGAATGAATCACCCTCAACACTCTCCAATCATTCTCGCTACTTCGGGGATAGCGGGTTCGAACTAGAAGCCGTAAATGCTAGGCGAGGGGCCTGCGCGATCGTCATTACATGATCTAGCTAAATGTAGTTTTAGCCCAATACCTTTAAGTGCCTACAGGTAAGGAATACCGCGGATGTAGCTTAGTACCCTCCCGTTTAAGTCCAGAAGTCGAGGATCGCGCGCTAACTTTCCAAGGCTCGATCCACTGCAGAACTCTTAAATTCTGACACCTCGGCGTCAACAGGAGGTTCGATTCCGGCTTAAATACGTCAGCCTGCGGGACTACAGGAGTGCTCTTGTTGCATAAACACTTCATTTCGACTGTACTGCAGTTGTCAGCGATTTTCACATCCGCTTGGTAACAAGCAGCATATTTACTCGCCGCAGTCTGCGTGAAGTGCTTACAGTTCTCTGTATGCGTTTATCACGTACACATCTCCCGTCTAAGTACTGTCTGCTGTGAATATTATTCTTCAGCCTTTATCTTAAGGTAAGCTAGAACTGTTAGTTACTGTCTGCAAAGCAACTTCTACGCTAGGTAATAGACATCTACATTCATATATGTTTGTTCTTTTCTTTTTAGGTACCGTTCGAGTTACAGGCTTGAAAGTACGCATTTTATTCATCCGAGTAACAGTCTGCAGCACATTCATTTTTAAGGTATGTTTTCGAACTTTGAGTTGTAAAGATAACTAGGCTAGCTGATACACCCTACACTACATTCATATATGTTTGTTCTTTTCTTTTTTTAGGTAACGTTCGAGTTACAGGCTTGAAAGTACGCATTTTATTCATCCGAGTAACAGTCTGCAGCACATTCATTTTTTTAAAGGTATGTTTTCGAACTTTGAGTTGTAAAGATAACTAGGCTAGCTGATACACCCTACACTGCATTCATATATGTTTATTCTTTTCTTTTTAGATTCGACCAGAATATTATCATTCAAGTTTCAGGCTTGAACGCACGCATTTTATTCATCCGAGTAACAGTTTGCAGCGCGAAGATTTTAAGGTATGTCTGACCTCTATTCGTTGAAACTTGGTTTCTTCTAAAACATCGTAACTTTAGTCTATTGATAAATAGTTGTTCTCTTTAATCCTCACGCTATAGACGAGGTGCGTACATAGCTATGTCTGCCCTCAACGGGCTGAAAGTTGGTTTCTTCTGTAACTTTAAGCTAATCATAAATAGTTGTTCTCTTTAATCTACATACTATAGACGTGGTATAATTTCAAACACGTACACATAGCTATGTCCGTCCTCAACAGGCTTAAACTTGGTTTCTTCTGTAACTTTAAGCTAATCATAAATAGTTGTTCTCTTTAATCTACATACTATAGACGTAGTATAATTTCAAACACGCACACATAGCTATGTCCGTCCTCAACAGGCTTAAACTTGGTTTCTTCCGTAACTTTAAGCTATTCATAAATAATTGTTCTCTTCAACCTACATACTATAGACGTGGTATAATTTCAAACACGCACACATAGCTTTGTCCGTCCTCAACAGGCTTAAACTTGGTTTCTTCCGAACATCGTAACTTTAAGCTAATCATAAATAGTTGTTCTCTTTAATCAACATACTATAGACGTGGTATGATTTCAAACACGTACACATAGCTATGTCTGCCCTCAACGGGCTGAAAGTTGGTTTCTTCTGTAACTTTAAGCTAATCATAAATAGTTGTTCTCTTTAATCTACATACTATAGACGTGGTATAATTTCAAACACGTACACATAGCTATGTCCGTCCTCAACAGGCTTAAACTTGGTTTCTTCCGAACATCGTAACTTTAGTCTATTGATAAATAGTTGTTCTCTTTAATCTACATACTATAGACGTAGTATAATTTCAAACACGCACACATAGCTATGTCTGCCCTCAACAGGTTGAAAGTTGGTTTCTTCCGAACATCGTAACTTTAAGCTAATCATAAATAGTTGTTCTCTTTAATCAACATACTATAGACGTGGTATAATTTCAAACACGTACACATAGCTATGTTTGCCCTCAACGGGCTGAAACTTGGTTTCTTCTAAAACATCGTAACTTTAGTCTATTAACAAATAGTTATTTTCTTTAATCTGCATGTCATAGAAGAGGTTAATCTTATAATTTCAAACACGCATGCATAGCTATGTCTGACCTCAGCAGGCTGAAACTTGGTTTCTTCTAAAACATCGTAACTTCAGTCTATTGACAAATAGTTATTTTCTTTAATCTACATACTATAGACGTAGTATAATTTCAAACACGCACACATAGCTATGTCTGCCCTCAACAGGTTGAAAGTTGGTTTCTTCCGAACATCGTAACTTTAAGCTAATCATAAATAGTTGTTCTCTTTAATCCTCATACTATAGACGTGGTATAATTTCAAACACGTACACGTAGCTATGTCTGTCCTCAACAGGTTGAAACTTGGTTTCTTCTAAAACATCGTAACTTTAGTCTATTGACAAATAGTTATTTTCTTTAATCTGCATGTCATAGAAGAGGTTAATCTTATAATTTCAAACACGCACGCATAGCTATGTCTGACCTCAGCAGGCTGAAACTTGGTTTCTTCTAAAACATCGTAACTTTAGTCTATTGATAAATAGTTGTTCTCTTTAATCCTCACGCTATAGACGAGGTGCGTACATAGCTATATCTGCCCTCAACAGGCTGAAACTTGGTTTCTTCTAAAACATCGTAACTTTAGTCTATTGATAAATAGTTATTTTCTTTAATCCGCATGCCATAGGAGAGGTTAATCGTATAATTTCAAACTCACAGTCATGTCCGACCTCTATAGGTTGAACATCGCAACTTTAGGCTAATCTCTATTGGTTGTTCTCTTTTCAGATGTTTCCCTGCTCGCAGTGTGATATAACGTTTACAAGAAGAGATGCCCTCACACGACATTCACAAATCAAACATAGAGAAGCGTCTACGTTCACCTGCGAGCAGTGTGAGACATCGTTTACAAGGCGAGATAACTTCATGCGCCATATGAAATCAAAACACCCTAGCATAACATCTGCTTTATGTGATGTTTGCGGGCTGTACTTCGCTAATGTAGAGCAATACCAGGCTCACTTAGCAGAGGTACATCAAATATCTACTTGCCCTCAGGTAGTAGTAGGGAAAAAGCGTGCAGCTACTGATGTAGCTGTAGAAAGTACTAGTAGTAAAAAACCTAGAAAAAATCATGAACTTCAAACTATTCACTGCGAGCACTGTAACACTGATGTACCATCTTCGCATTTTCAGGGGCACTTACGGAGTAATGCGCATAAAAATAATGCGTGTAGAAGTGGTAGTAACGCAAACATCGAGGAAATTAATACAGCATTTAAAAGTAGGATTGCTAGTTACCGAATTCGCACCAGTCAAAAGTTTCAGAGCACTTCAAACTTTTTAAATTGCGTTCAACCGGATGTACAACAGCTTCTTGCTAAATCTTTGTCCAATCATAGTTTATTTAAAGTTAATTTTGAACTTTTCGCCTTGTACATTAAAAGCACGGATGAATCCGAAATAACGGACATTAAATCATTTAATACGAAGAATTTTGTCATAAGTCAGTCGACTAATTTTGGTGATGTACTTAGGGATGTCTCTAACATTATTTCAACTAAGAGCGAGGAATTTCAGGAAAAGGAATCAGGGTGGGCTTTAGTTGAGATAATGTATCTAGAAGTTAACATCAATAAGTACAATCCCATGCGAGGTTCATCGTACATCGAGCTGCCGACATGGATTCAGCGAAAAGAAGCTGTTGTAAACATCCAAAACAATGACGAAGCATGTTTTGCATGGGCGGTGATGTCAGCTTTAAATCCTGCGAAATCAGACGTAGCTAAGAGAACATCATCGTATCCACACTATTCAACGCAGCTAAATTTCGGTAGTATAGAATTTCCTGTACAGATAAAGGATATTAAGCACTTTGAGGAACTAAATAACATTAGTATCAATGTGTATGGTGTAGAGAAAAAGTCTGTAGTAGGTCCTCTGTATTATACATGTCATAAGAAGAGTACTCACGTTAATTTACTCTATATTGAAAACAGTGAGAATAGCCACTTTTGCTGGATTAAAAATCTGAGTAGACTTGTTGGCAATCAGTTGTCAAAACATGATGGTAAAAAGTGGCTATGTGATGGATGCTTGCAGTATTTTAGAACTGAAGATCAGTTAACGAAGCATTCCAAGAATGACTGCAATCATGTACGTACAGAGATACCTACTACAGGCAATAATGTTTTAAAATTTACAAATTTTCACAAGCAGATGTGGGTACCGTTCGTGATTTATGCAGACTTTGAAGCCATCCTCACGCTATGCAACACATGCTCACCTAATCCTGACAACTCTTTCACTAATACTACGCACATGCATGTCCCGTATAGCTTCGCGTATTACATCAAGTGTAGTTACGATAGTACGCTTAACAAGTTAGAGCTGTATCGAGGACATGATGCTGCTAAAGTATTTTTAGAAAGACTTGAAAGTGATGCAGTTCGTCTCGGTCGTATTCTGAATAGTAATATTCCTATGAAGCCACTCACCGACATTCAGTTAAATGATCATGAACGTGCTACACAGTGTAGCATTTGTGATGGGGAATTTTCCGAAAATGACCCTAAAGTTTTTGATCATGATCATTTAACTGGTTTCTACAGATGTGCCGCTCATTATAGCTGTAATCTTAAGTATAGAGTTCCTAAATTCATCCCTGTAATTTTTCATAACTTATCTGGTTACGACTCTCATTTCATCATTTCACAATTTGGAGCTTCGGATGAAAAAGTAGATATAATCCCTCAGAATAAAGAGCGGTACATTGCGTTTGCAAAGTCTGTAAAAGTAGATGCTGAGCATTCTATAAAACTGAGATTCCTTGACTCGTTTCGCTTTATGGCGAGTAGCCTCGATAAACTTTCTAGTCATTTACAGCCTGAACAATTTACGGAAATTCGACGCGTTTTCCCTGAAGAAGCGCAGTTTAATTTACTTCGGCGTAAGGGTGTTTTTTGTTACGAATATCTCGACTGCTTAGACCGCCTCGAAGAACGTGCCTTACCATCGAAACAATCCTTTTACAGCTCGCTGAATTCAGCAGATATTAGTGATGATGACTATTTACATGCACAACATATCTGGGAGCAGTTCCACATTCAAACGCTGGGTGAATACTCCGATTTATATTTAAAGACAGATGTACTTTTGTTAGCTGATGTTTTTGAAAATTTTCGCTGTGTTTGCATGAACACCTACAGCCTTGACCCATGTCAGTATTTTACTGCACCTGGGTTAAGTTGGGACGCGATGTTAAAATACACGCGTGTGAATTTGGAACTGCTGTCCGATATCGATATGGTGCACTTTATAAAAGCATCCATTCGAGGCGGTCTGAGTCAGTGCAGCGGCCGATATTCGAGGGCTAATAATAAGTACATGCCGAGTTTCGATTCTAGTCAGGAATCTCAGTATATCGTTTATCTGGATGCTAATAATCAGTATGGGTGGGCGATGAGTCAGCATCTACCGGTGAGTGGTTTCCGCTGGCTGACGCAGTGCGAAATTGATGCTTTACAGCTACACGCCCTAGGCGATGAAGCTAGTAAAGGTTATTTCCTCGAAGTTGACTTACAGTATCCTAAAGAGTTACACACTTCTCATAATGACCTACCGTTCTGCCCTGAAAATATGAAGCCCCCGTACATTGCATCAACGACGAAAATGCTCATTGCTAATTTATGCGATAAATCTAAGTATATCATTCATTACCGAAATTTAAAACAGTGTTTGCAGCATGGTTTGAAGTTATCCAAAATTCATCGCGTACTAGAATTTAATCAGTCACCGTGGCTAAAGCCATATATCGATCTGAACAATAATTTAAGAACGAATGCGGTTAACGAGTTTGAAAAAGATTTCTACAAGCTCATGAATAACAGTGTGTTTGGTAAGACTATGGAGAATGTTGACAAACGCGTTGATGTAAAATTGATTACAAACTGGGATAATATTAAGAAAAGGTATGGTGCTAACTATTTAATAAGTAAACCAAATTTCCACAGCTGCACCATCATACATGAGAATTTAGTTATTATACAGATGAATCGTGTCAAGGTTAAGTATGACAAACCTACCTACGTCGGCTTCACAGTACTTGAATTGGCTAAAACACTCATGTATGAATTCCATTACGATTATATGATGAAGAAGTACGCGCATAATGCGCAATTGCTCTACACAGATACCGATTCGTTTATTTATCAAATCAAAACTGATGACTATTACAATGATATAAAGCCTGACTTGGGTAGGTTTGATACGAGTAACTATCCTGCAGATAATCAATATCATCTGCCGCTAGTGAACAAAAAGGTTCTAGGTAAAATGAAAGATGAATGTGCTGGGAATATTATCGATTCATTTGTAGGTACTAAATCCAAGTCATATTGCATAAAACTCTTAAATGAATTACAAATAAAGAGATTGAAGGGGGTTAAAAAGAATGTCGTTCAGAATCAGCTAAGTTTTGAAAACTATAACAATTGCATTAAAAGTAATCCACCTGTTTTGCATAAGCAAATGTCTGTCATTAGAAGCAAGAAGCACCAGTTGTACACAAATTTAATTAGTAAGGTAGCCCTTAATAGCGATGATTGTAAACGGTTTGTCATCCCAAATTCTACCAACACGCTAGCCTGGGGGCATAGTAGTATTGATAAGTACTACTTTACATAAACATTATGCTAGAGGTGTGTGTGTGTGTACTTACGTTACGCTGTCTTACATCACAAAGAGGTACGCTGAGAGTGTAGTACGGCAAGTTTAAACTTGTACATTCAAGAATTGCATCGAGAAGTACGCAAAACATCACTGGGGTAAAATGATTCGAGATAAAACGTGTACATACAAGATGTAAATAAATAATGTAGAATTAGCATATTCTTTTATTTTAGGTTAGGTATCACCTTCCTCCCGCTCCTTATATGCAAGATAGAGTTTTTGTTTATTACTCATAGAAGAAGAAAGAAGGTGATGAGCACTTTCGTAAGTATAGTTCGGTAAGTATCTCGAGAGCAGATTTTTTTTTGTCAAAAAAGCACATAGGTTTGTAAAGCACGTGGAATTTGCCGCCACCGGGCAGCACGGTGATTAAAGATGGCGGATGACAGCTGTCAAAAAAGCACATGGCTTTGTTTCTACGTAGAATTTGCCGCCACCGGGCAGCACGGTGATTAAAGATGGCGGATGATAGCTGTCAAAGGTAAGTAGCTAAAGAGGGGACAGCACGGTGATTAAAGATGGCGGATGACAGCTGCACATGGCTTTGTTTCCAAACAAGAGCACGTGGAATTTGCCGCCACCGGGCAGCACGGTGATTAAAGATAGCGGATGACAGCTGTCAAAAAAGCACATGGCTTTGTTTCTACGTGGAATTTGCCGTCACCACATAGAGGGCAGCACTGTTCTCAAAGACGGCGGATGACGGCTGTCAGAAAAGCGCATAGGTTTGTAAAGCACTTGGAATTTGCTACCGCTACATAGAGGGCAGCACTGTTCTCAAAGATGGCGGATGACAGCTGTCAGAAAAGCGCATAGGTTTGTAAAGCACGTGGAATTTACCGCCACCACATAGAGTGCAGCACTGTTCTCAAAGATGGCGGATGACAGCTGACGAAATTGCCCGCAGCACAGTGCTCAAAGATGGCGGATGACAGCTGTCAAAAAAAGCACGTGGCTTTGTTTCCCAACAAGAGCACGTGGAATTTGCCACCACCACATAGAGTGCAGCACTGTGATTAAAGATGGCGGATGACGGCTGTCAAAAAAGCGCGTGAGTTTGTTTCCAAACAAGACCACGTGGAATTTACCACCACCACATAGAGGGCAGCACGGTGCTCTCTTGATTAAAGATGGCTGCTGTCACGTGGAATTGTCTGCCACCACAGGTATCTAGCTAAAGAGGGCAGCACTGAGGTTTGCGATGCAAGATGGCTGCTGTCAAAAAAGCATTTTTCAAATTATCCGCCACCACATTTCAAAGGTAAGTAGCTAAAGAGGGCAGCACTGTGCTCTATAGATTAAAGATGGTGGATGACAGCTGTCAAAAAACACGTGGCTTTGTTTATCTCGCGCTAGTGAGGTTAAGTTGGTAGCACTAAGGTTTAGACCCGTCAAGATGGCAGCACTGCCGATGACAGGTGACGAATTTTGCAGCTACTGCGATATAGAGGGCAGCACAGTGCTTTGTGGTTTAAAGATGGCGGATGACAGCTGTCAAAAAGCACGTGGCTGTCAAAAAGCACGTGGCTTTGTTTATCTCGAGCTAGTTAGGTTAAGTTGGTACCACCGAGGTTTATTCCCGTCAAGATGGCAGTACTGAGGTTAGCGATGCGTTGTTGTCTGTCAAAAAGCACGTGGCTTTGTTTACAAATCTGTCAAAAAGCACGTGGCTGTCAAAAGCACGTGGCTTTGTTTACCTCATGCTAGTTAGGTTAAGTTGGCACTACTGAGGTTTAGGCCTGTCAAGATGGTAGTACTGAGGTTTGCGATGCGTTGTTGTCGATGACAGCTGTCAAAAAGCACGTGGCTTTGTTTACAAATCTGTCAAAAAGTACGTGGCTGTCAAAAAGCACGTGGCTTTGTTTACCTCGCGCTAGTGAGGTTAAGTTGGCACTACTGAGGTTTAGGCCCGTCAAGATGGCAGTACTGAGGTTAGCGATGCGTTATTGTCTGTCAAAAAGCACGTGGCTGTCAAAAAACACGTGGCTTTGTTTACCTCATTCTAGTTAGGTTAAGTTGGCACTAGTGAGGTTTAGGCCCGTCAAGATGGCAGCAGTGAGGTTAGCGTTGCGTTGTTGTCGATGACAGCTGTCAAAAAGTACGTGGCTTTGTTTACAAATTCAAATCTCCCGCCAAAATTCAAATTTCCTGCCAAAATTCAAATTTCCCGCGGGCGGCGGCGGCGGAGGAGGCGGCGGCGGAGGAGGAGGTGGAGGTGGCCACTGGGAGCCTGAGGTGGAGGTGGCCGCCGAACTGTCCAATTATACTACTTATCTAGCTAAAGATGGCAGCACGGTGCTCTCTTGTTTAAAGATGGCGGATGATAGCTAACAGAACTTTTCAAATTGCCCGCTACTACGTGCTTAAGGTAGTAGCCATAAAGAGGGCAGCACGGTGTTCTGTGGATTAAAGATGGCGGATGACAGGTGATGAAATTGCCCGCATGATAGTAGCACAGTGCTCTGTTGATTAAAGATGGCGGATGACAGCTGCACGTGGCTTTGTTTCCAAACAAGAGCACGTGGAATTTACCACCACCACATTTCAAACTAAAGAGGGCAGCACTGTGCTCAAAGATGGCAGATGACAGCTGTCAAAAAAGCACGTGAGTTTGTTTTCAAACAAGAGCACGTGGAATTTGCCGCCACCACATAGAGGGCAGCACTGTTCTCTCTGGATTAAAGATGGCTGCTTGTCGAAAAGCATTTTTCAAATTATCCGCCACCACATTTCAAAGGTAAGTAGCTAAAGAGGGCAGCACTGTGCTCTATAGATTAAAGATGGCGGATGACAGCTATCAAAAAAGCACGCGCATTTGTTTATCTCGAGCTAGTGAGGTTAAGTTGGTAGCACTAAGGTTTAGGCCCGTCAAGATGGCAGCACTGCCGATGACAGGTGACGAAAGAGGGCAGCACGGTGCTCTGTAGTTTAAAGATGGCGGATGACAGCTGTCAAAAAAGCACGTGGCTGTCAAAAAGCACGTGGCTTTGTTTACTACACGCTAGTTAGGTTAAGTTGGTACTACTGAGGTTTAGGCCCGTCAAGATGGTAGTACTGAGGTTAGCGATGCGTTGTTGTCTGTCAAAAAGCACGTGGCTTTGTTTACAAATCTGTCGAAAAGCACGTGGCTGTCAAAAAAACACGTGGCTTTGTTTACCTCATGCTAGTTATGTTAAGTTGGTACCACTAAGGTTTAGGCCCGTCAAGATGGTAGTACTGAGGTTTGCGATGCGTTGTTGTTGATGAGAGCTGTCAAAAAGCACGTGGCTTTGTTTACAAATCTGTCAAAAAGCACGTGGCTGTCAAAAAGCACGTGGCTTTGTTTACCTCGCGCTAGTTAGGTTAAGTTGGCACTACTGAGGTTTAGGCCCGTCAAGATGGCAGTACTGAGGTTAGCGATGCGTTGTTGTCGATGACAGCTGTCAAAAAGCACGTGGCTTTGTTTACAAATCTGTCAAAAAGCACGTGGCTGTCAAAAAGCACGTGGCTTTGTTTACCTCGCGCTAGTGAGGTTAAGTTGGCACTACTGAGGTTTAGGCCCGTCAAGATGGCAGTACTGAGGTTAGCGATGCGTTGTTGTCGATGACAGCTGTCAAAAAGCACATGGCTTTGTTTACAAATTCAAATTTCCCGCGGGAGGTGGAGGAGACCTCTGGGAGGCCTCTGGCTGAGGTGGAGGTGGAGGTGGCCACTGGGAGGCCTCTGGCTGAGGTGGAGGTGGAGGTGGCCACTGGGAGCCTGAGGTGGAGGTGGCGCCCGAACCCGCTTATTATACTACTACTGTGCCTTGTCACGTTGATGACAATTAGAGTGGTACAATAACCCATATCTTACGTGTATGCGTGAGTTCGCAAGTGCGTGAGGGAGTGAATGGGTGGCGTTTTGGCTTGCTCTGATGATTTCTGGACCGGAAACCAGTCGGAACATCCACAGCCACTTATATACGGCAGCAGTAATTGGACTGGTTGATAATTCTTGGAACACCCGATGAATGTGATCTGTTGGAACGACACATGGAAAAAAATAATGCCTGTAGTAAGTAAAATACTCCGCCTCTAGGATCGATATGAACGTATTAGGCACGTATTATGCGACTATATACTTCGTAAACTGTCAAGGCGAGAGTCCGAGTTGGAGACAGAATAATAAAATAAAAGCTGCAGACAAATGAGATGAGAATCAGTGTTTTTCTTCTTCTTCGTCTTTTCGCGTTCATGCGGGGTTGATGTTTCTGACGTTTCCATTTTCCTCGCTCCCAAAAGGCATTTTCTCTTAACTTCTTTTCTCTGAGATCCTCCCGCACTCAGTACATCCACCTCTCTCCCTTCTACCACCCGAATGCCTGCAGATTGCGTGCTGTCGTGTGGTCAGCTCGGCGAACCCTATCGGCCACTTTTCTTGACTTTCTACCCTGGAGCCGCTACTTCGCCGTCAGATAGTTCCTCAATTGTAATCACGTAAGCTGAGTGGACTTCGAACCAGCCCTCAGATCTAGGTAAAAATTCCTGACGTGGTCGGGAGTCAAACCCGGGGCAGGCCAATTATTCCACAGGGAAACACACTTCATTCAAATTCAAGAAAACGTCTCCGTTGTCAGAAAATTTCGATGCTAACCGTGAATATTTCAACTTACTTGAAAATTCTGGCTCAGACAATATTGAATAAGTTTTAAAGTAAAATAGAATGTATATATATAAAAATAAGAGTTTTGTGTGTACATTGTTCAGAATTTGAAAGGAATGGTATTTCTGTATCGGTCATGTCCACAGTAACAAGGAAACAGATTAGTAAAAGGGAATAGCTTTTGCCCTGGGACTCACCGCTATTCGAACACCCTCCCCTCCGCGAAAAAAGACGAAGAGTGTTCACGGATCACGGCTGTCTGGGGCTTAGTCATTCCGTAATTTCTGTCAGTCAGTCTGTATGTATGTACACGGATCGCGAGAAAACGGGTGAAGAGAATTTAATGAAAATCGGTATGTAAACTTGGGAGATGAGCCACTACAATCTAGGCTGTAAATTACTTTATGCACTCTGAGTGAAATGGTAGTTTAGGGGAAGGCCTAAAATTTAATTCTCAAATATTTATACTATGATTGGTCCTATCGATAATTACTTCATAACTAAGTTACATAGAATTAAATTTCCGATCATTTATGTCTTATACATGTTTACCGTACCGGCTATGATAACACAGATATTCATGAATTTGTATTTTTGTTGCTAAGTCCATATCAACGCCGAGCCACGAGAAAATAGGTTAACAGAATTAATGAAAGTCGGTATATGAAGTCGGGGAATAAGGTACTACAATCTAAGCTATAAACAATTTTATTCACTCTGGATGAAATTGTAGTTTAGGGGAAGGCGCCTAAAAATTATATACCTATGTTATTGGTCCTATCGAAAAGTAGTACATAACAAAAGTTATAGAGAATACAATTTCCAATCATTTATGTTTTATTAAGTTTTACCGTATCGACTATGATGTATTTCAGAGTCGGAAGAAAACTATATATGAAGGCCTACAGTATCGAAAGCGCATAATACTGATTAACAAAAACGTTACATTGACCATTGTTTGTTGTGATGCTATGCTGTCCCTCAACTCCGATAGATGAGATTACTGCTACGTACCGAGTATAATAGCCTGACTGAATATTGGCGGGAAATATTTGGGGAGTTAGAAAACTTTCTTCTGTAGCATGCCATTCCTCTGGTTAATACGTTTTCTGATACTGCTGGTACGTAACACACTGGTTCATCATAGCATTCCAGCTATTCGATCCCTACTCTGACGTGCAGTTTTGAATGAACAGTGTGCACACTTAAGGCAGAGGCTCACTTAGTAGTAGCCAAATTAGCAGTGAAGAGGGAATTTCTCCTTTGTGTTGGAGGAAAAGTTTGGCTCCAAGTCAGATAGATTTTTCCGCCGCCAGCAGTGAATTTAGATTTTCCGACTCATCGGGTACTCCTAAGAAACAGATTAGTAAAGGGGAATAGTTTTTGTCCTGGGACTCACCACTATTCGAACACCCCTCCCCCGCGAAAAAAGACGAAGAGTGTTCACGGATCACGGCTGTCTGAGGCTTGGTCATTCCAGCTCTGGAACTTTCGACTGTTAGATCGGCAGCGTAGAACTGTTCGTTAAAAGTGAGAAAATGTGTGGTTTTTCATTTGATCGAGTATTTCTTATGAAAACATTGCTTTTAATCGCGCCATTCCTACTGACGTCATTGTAATGACCTATGTTCATTTCAGTTGGGAAAACCAATAAGAAAGTCTTTCTGAGGATGTAAAAAGGCATGTGGAGAGTGAGTGTCTGCCATTATAATGAAAGCTCCTCAACATGGTTGTGACTAATGGTAGGCAAGCGGGCCTACCATTGCAATGAAAATTCTCTAACCCAGTCTTCATATGAGAAAAAACGTTTGGTGACTTCCCCGTCGTGTTTCTAGGGTAACGTTAAGAGGTATGCAATTTGATACAAACTTGCTCACAACGTGTACACTGCGTAACCTAGAATTCTGTATGCAATGTAGAATTCCGTAGTGAAGCACGGGCACATAAGCTAGTTTTGATATAATCTTCACGAGATTAAATTTATCATCCAATTCCAATCAAATATGAATGAGTTTTGAAGTCGTTTGATAGAATGTGTAACCTCTTAAAAATGAACGCCTCGTAAGTGCCAAAAAGGTGTTCATTTAGATGCCCTTTCATTGTACATATGCCAAATCCGGTGCTTCTAACCTACATTATATTGTAATTTTAAAATGAATGTCATATTTTATAAAACATTTAGAAAACTTTGGATTTAAACAAGAAAGGAAACAAATTTAATTCACACAACAGTTGTTTGAAACTTAAATCAAGTTGGTGTTCTGAAGGTATGACCGCTACCCAACCTTGCTTTGAGTTAATTTTTGCAAATTTTATGAACTGCCGAGTTCAGCTAATCAGTCTGGGAAATGTGTGAAAACCAAGTCAATTATCGGTGTATTTGATCAGAAAGTTTTAGTTCGGGTCCGCCTCTGTGGTGTAGTGGTTAGTGTGATTAGCTGCCACCCCCTGAGGCCCGGATTCGATTCCCGGCTCTGCCACGAAATTTGAAAAGTGGTACGAAGGCTGGAACGAGGTCCACTCAGCCTCGGGAGGTCTACTGAGTAGAGGTGGGTTCGATTCCCAGCTCAGCCATCCTCGAAGTGGTTTCCCGTGGTTTCCCACTTCTCCTCCACGAAAATGCTGAGATGGTACCTAACTTAAGGCCACGGCCGCTTCCTTCCCTCTTCCTTGCCTGTCCCATCCAGCCTTCACATCCCTCCACAAAGCCCCTGTTCACCATAGCAGGTGCGGCCACCTGGGCTAGGTACTGGTCATTCTCTCCAGTTGTATCCCCGACCCAGAGTCTGAAGCTCTAGGACACTGCCCTTGAGGCGGCAGAGGTGGGATCCCTCGCTGAGGCCGAGGGAAAAACCAACCCTGGAGGATAAACAGATTAAGAAAGGAAGTTTCAGTTCGGTATTTGCCTGTCTATCTTTCTATCGTTTTTTCCATCATGGTAGTTCTGTTAAGCCGTACATGTAATAGGAATAATTAATGTACAGTTGACACTGGTTTATACGAAACGTATCAATTATTAATGATTTGCATTCAGGGCTGTCGGTGAGGTAGCAAATTCCCTATCAATTGTTTACATACGATTTCAAATAACATGGAATTTATCGAACATTTCCCTTAATTAATTATTCCAATTCCAAACTCCTCGTCCTATAAATTAATATTTATTCCAATTTGTCCTCTTGAATACCAAGTTTGTCATTTCTAGGTAACACTAGCAACGGCAGTGTCCAATACCTAATTTTAAAGTGGAAGGATCTAGCAACAAGCGCCTCACCTCGGTTTGATGTCAATGGCGTCACCGGTTGATGCAATACTGCTGCCAACTCGAGGTACTAAAATCACCAACAAGTATTAGTTGAACTCTGGACTCCACCGTGGCAGCACGGCATGTGAGCTATTGTTTGATTCGCCATCCTCTTTTTCCAGTTTTCAAGGGTCAGTACTTTGAATGGATTTAGTGTAGTTTTACGGTCGAATAGTTTTCCTGACTTCAGCTCTTTGTGGAGAGATGTATTCACTATTGCGTGTTTCTATGAGGGTTTGTCGTGTGATGTGTTGTATGTATCTGATGGTTTGTGTGAAGAAGAAAGCAAACACCCAGCTCCCAAGCAAGAGGAACTAACCAGACGTGATTTAAATACACGGCCCGGCCGTGAACTGAACCCGAGGCCCTCTGAACACTGGCCATTCGGCCAAAGCGAGTTCTACACATGTGCGGTGAAAATTGTTAACCGAGGGGAGTGACCGGCTATGAAGTCGAGCTCTACATTCGGGAGACGAGTGGTTTCGAAACCCACCGTCGGCTGTCTAGAGAATGGTTTTCAGTGATTTCCCATTTTCATTTCCAGGCAATTGCTGGGAAAGTTCCAATTCATAGGCTACAGCCGTTTCCTTTCATCTCCTCGGCCAATTTCATTAACTATAATTTACTTCATTTTCATTAACTCCTCAACTGAGCTTGTCGTCAGGAAGGGTATCCGGCCGTAAAATATGCCATACAATTTCACCTCACTTCTTCCCCGACCCCGTATCAAGAAACGGGACTAAACGGTAGACATGCATTTGGAAAAAAACTGTTGTGCGAAAAATTGTGAATAAATTCCTAAAATGTCGTTATTTACGGACAGTAAATAGATTCGAAATTATCGGAAAGGCTCTCGAGAGCTACCTGTCAGAATTTCAAAAGGTCAAAAATATCAAATGACGAGCTGAAGTGCCTTATAGGGAGTGTCACTTTTTTTCCTTTTACAATTTGTTTTACCTCACACCGACACAGAGGGGTCTTATGGTGACGATGGGATAGGAAAGGACTAGAGGGTGGGAAGGAAGCGGCCATGGTCTTAATTATGGTACCTGGTGTGAAAATGGGAAACCACGGAAGACCATCTTCAGTGCTGCCGAAAGAGGAGTTCGAACCCACTATCTCCCGGCTGCAAGCTCACAGCTGTGCGGATCTAACCGCACGGGCAAGTCAGCCGCTAATTTACATTGTTGTCTTTTCATATTGTTTAACTAACTTGTGGATTCACTGTAAATAACCTAATTTTGATTACTGTATATTTAAATACAGCCAGTTTTCTGGTGAATGGAGTGAAATTTATGAATTTCAGGTGGAAATATTTTGAGTTTCACCGCCAGAGAGTACCACATTCATAATTTTTGAATATTTATTTAACACAAATACTTTGTATAATAACATATTTATTCTACCTGAGCATAATATGTATTACTAAATGTAATAACCGTCGTTGACGGCACAAGTTATCTAACTTCCCAGCTACTTTTCGCCAATATTCAAGTGTGCTGTTTCACATCTATCAGAGATCAGTGGCAGCAGAAGAGACAAATAACATTTCAACAATGGTGAATGTAATGCTATTGTTGATGAGTTTTATGAGATTTCGATATTGTAGTACTTCACACCTTTCTTCCGACCCTGTGATATTAGGATATGTAATTTAAAGGTAGTCCTGCCTTCTTTCATGACTCCTTCTTGTCTTATCTTTCAAGCAATCGTCCCTTTACGATTTTTCTCATTTTTGTAAACATCTTCATGTAATGGGGCGGAAAGCCTGTTTGTTCATAAATAAATACTACTACTTTGTAAACATCTTCACGATTTTCCTTGTCGATATGGACCGATGACCACGTGTTTTACACCTTAAGACAATCGTGACAAAAACCATCGCCAGTTAACACGATTTTCAT